>NC_085048.1:14020249-15463813 GCF_963662255.1 Cinclus cinclus | reverse complement strand
TGACTACCTATGTGCTGGAGCTTCAAGGTAATTTTGCTATTTTATACTGAAAGCATCATCAACTAACTGATGCCTGAAAATTCAAAATAACTTTAAGTATTAAAAATTACTTTTTGTAAAACAGTTCTATTCTAGAACAAGTATTTATGGTATTTAAGGGCAGAACTGCACTTTGATTGAAATCCCAGTGCTTGCACATTGTATTCTGTGCCTTGTGGCTGCCTTCCCCCTCTGGTTGCAAAGCCCACTTGGCAGTGTTTTATTGGGTATAGGTACTGTAAAGTAAAAGAAACCTACATTAGAGCTATCAATCCCTGGAGAAGGTAAATCTTGAGGTGTTTTTAATCCATTCAGAAGGACCATTTTAATCCATTCAGAGTAATTATAATTATACTCTTTATCAAAGAAACCTAACTATAATTTGGCATCAATGTTTACAATTCTGTAATGTACTCTAATAGTTTGAGATACTTCAAGAAAACCCTCCAAATACTGAGATGCTTATTGCAATTCCCTTTGAAAGATTCCAAAGTCTTCTAGTGACTTTGCTATCATTACATTTATAGAATATAGTGTTAAATATTTGAAATACTTTCCACACAAAATCAAACTCGAAATACCCACTTAGAAACAATATTTCAGTAAATAGAGGGTTTAAGGCAAGTCATTCAGTTGGAAAATTAATTTCCATTTGTTAATCCTAGACTGACCCAATTTTATTCCACCCCATCAGTGCCTTGGGATACACAACGTACATTCAACAAAGGGCACACATATGACCCTATGGACATACGTTGCAAGTCCTGAGTGCCCATTGAAATAATGGTAATATCTTCATATAAGGCGTGACCCACAGGGACATGGCATGGGAGGGGTTAATTTTCTTTGTTTCCAGTCTTGCTATTGTATGTGATTTTCCTAGGTAATGCATTCTTTTCTTACTAAATATCTTTGCAAACAAATACAAACCCCTTTAAAAGGTGCTAAAAATGGGTTTCTGAAAACATACAAAATATATTCATTATAGCATTTCCTCAATCACTGTTTTAATGCTTGATATCTGCAGGTTATTTCTTGTTTCTGACTGAAACTATTATTTGTTGTGGGATAATTGTTCTTTTGTAAAAGACTTTCTTCTTCTAGTTTTCTGGACCACACAGGCTGGACGCTTTCATGCTTTTTACTTCCTTTTTGAGTTCTTTTCAATGGAAATACCAACAACACCAGGATGCTGGCAATATGAAGACAGAAATAGCAGGAGCTAAAAAATGAACAGAAATAATAAATCAATTAAATTCTTTGCACATAATATATGAACACTTAAGATATTAAGATAAGATTAATATTTTCTTTAAGATAAGTAAAATGAGGGGAAAATCAGAAATTAAGTTTTCCCTCACATTATTTAGGACTGTAACAAGGTATAAAGTGAACATAAGTCTACTTTCAACTCTTTTCACAAGTTGTTTCAAGGAAGTCAATATCTAGTCTTGCTGTAAAATAGTTCAAGGGCATATAGTAATTTCAAAGGTATCCCTCTGATTTTGTTTTCAGTTGGGTCTTTTTCCTTGCCCCCTGAAAAATGAGTCTGTTATGACAGGAAAATGTGAGCAACACAAGACATACTATGCTCAAGCACTAGAAGTACAGTTCGCTCAGCTACAAATCAATCTTAGAATTTTATCACTAAAATAGCTCCAGAAATCTTCTGCCACTGAAAATACTTCTATTCCAAGTTAAAGAAAAGGAAACAAGTTGAATGTCCTTACCTGTAAAAGGTGAAAGAGGGTTTTACAGAGAGCAGTACAAATGGCACCACTGTGTAACTTATTGCTGCTTGAGTTGCCACCCATGTTACAATATCATAACATAGTTTAACAGCAGGAGATTCAACAAAATAATGTCTGATATTGTTTCTTATCTGAAAAAGCAAGGTAATACTAATTAGCTGAGGAATAAACCTTGAGAGGTCAGTTTGTTCCATTGACATAAAAGTCATAGGATGAACTTAAATGCTACAGTTAGGTCAAATATCTTTGAACTATTCAAAATGCCCATCAACTTCAACAGGAATTGGCTCAAATTCCCTCTAATTCATTCAGCATGGGAATTTAAGCATTTATCAATTTAAACAGAATTTAAATAATTAATCCTAGCCTAAATCCAATGCAAATTTGCACCACTTGTCAGAATGAGGCAGCCATTGTATTCTATTAAGTCATTCTGTAAATATATAGGGTTGGAATAAGTGAAGGCCAGAATGTTTCTGATGAAAGCTTCTATGTAGTAATGCATTTTCATACACTTCTTAATAAAATATATTTTAATGGAAACAGGGTATATATCGGAATATACAAAATATCAGTTCTAATTACATATTTCTGGAGTCTTCTATCAAGTTGGATTATTATAAAATGACTCAAATTTCTATGCTGAATCTTCTTTTGTTCTAAAATTTTGCTCAAAAGATTCAATACCAGAAGTATTTTAAAAACCCAAATCCAAATCCCACACAGGGTTGGGTTCAGTTTTATTTATAATTATAAAGACATCAATAAATCTTTGTCTCTCCTTCCTTTGACTGAACTGTTACCCTTGCTCACTATCCTTGTGTGCTAACAAACCAAGATGGGCTCAATTCAGACTTTGACCCCAACTTGCTATCAAGTTGTGGCAACAGTTGCCAGCTCCCTGTGGCCTGCACTGAAACAGTGCTCTCTGAAAAGCTGTACACCAGTGTACACTGTTTAGCTTCCTTAACCCTCAGTTTCTTTAGAACTCCTCCTTCCAAAGAACATATCCAAGGCAGGCTCCTGCTGATTTAATTCTTTACATTAAAAACCCTTTTTGACCCTTCTTGCTCTTCTTATTCTAATTGCCCAGTAGATACCACATTCCCACTCAGCCTTTGCTTAGTTAAGCTAAATCAAGTAATTCTATATACCTTTCATTCTGCCATCTCCCTCTAGTTATTCCTATGATCACATGAAAGGACTTGTTCCTGAGTTCTGTAGAACTCAGAAGAAGCTTCACAAAATTTCTTGTAATCGTGTCTTTTAGGACTTTGAGAACAACTTCTAACACAAAAATCTATGACTGCCACTAGTAAACACCTGGTTATGAAATATGTAATGATTAAAGGAAGTAAAATAAGTTTGATATATGCTTAGGCATACCAGAGCAAAGTGTGGATCAGTGTTGCCAAACTTTGCAGTTAAAGGCTAGTAGAGTTAAATAGCAAATATGCTCTGACATATCTTAGTTAATATTAAGTACCCATTGATACAGAAACTCAAAATATTTTTACTAGCCTATCAGTTGATACATATGAAACATGAATACAATGTAGTCTACTAGAGAAGTCCAGGATGAAAGGCAGTGAGCACTCCAATTTACTGGACTCATCTCACTAAGTAAACAGCTTTTATCTGTGAACTGTCCCAAAACCTTGGCTTTTGCACCAGCCCCTGGCTGATACATGTCAAAAGTTCCCTGTGATAGATCTGGGAGAAAAAGAAAGCTGTATCTATTGTAAAGAAAGGAGCTGGTTCCGTCAAACAAGGACTATACCCTTGTGAAGAGAGAGAAGCATTTGTTTTACTGATGTAGTAACAACCTAAATCTGAAGTACCACCTTCCCCTAGCTATTATAGCAACCACAGAGCAGTCTGCTTCATTTCTCATTCTCCTGGTTCTTTCAACAAAAAAGTGCTCTGTTATGCTGCTCTGATCTGATGTGTAATTTGTTCCTCTTTTCCACTGAGTGACTGGTAAACCTGTCTCTGCTCTTACACAGCTTTCTCAGGCAGAAATGTGAGATTTCTTGGCAGGTTTGCTGTTTCCATATGGTTCTGAATAGCGACTGCAAAAGTTTGTTAATGTGCCTGCACTACTGGCTGGCCAATTTGAAACAGTAACTGCACTAGATTTTTATGTGCTGCTTGAGGGGGAACATTCCTTAGTTGTCATCCTTACAATAGTACTGAGAGAAATTAGGGATGAGGCAGGCTCTAGAACTATATAGCATTGACACACAAATTTTCATCTACTCATCATCGCTCATTTTTTCAAAATATTTTTAGGTAACAACAACCTGTTCAGCATGCTATAATAACACACTATCAATTAATACAGAGAAAGAGCTTCCACAAAAGGTATGCTACTAAGATGTTATAGACTGTGTATAGTCTTGTTTGCTTCCACCAATCCAGCCATCCTTTTAATTAAATAATTCCCATTGTTCTCATAACTAGAAAAGTAAAGAGCACTATCAGACAGATTGTGTATCAACAGTAAAGGGCATCTTTGGAGCAAAGAACATTATTAATTTGCTTTTACAAAACTTATCATTTAAGAAGATACTTGGTTGGTACTTACAGCTCGTGCTGCTAGTGTCATTAGTACTCCTGTTAAAAATGTTAAATAATATCCTGGATAAACCCCATGCCAGATGGCAGAAAGAATGAAGGTTTGGATCGTTGGGCTGAAGGTGGCTCGTTCATAGCACACCCTAGCAAGTCAGAAACAATTCAAGATAAGTAACATGAAACAAGTCACCCACAGTCTTCCCAGCTATCATTTACATGTTCACCAGTTTCATCTCCAACACAGAAGTTTCAATGCAATTGCATTTTTCTATTATTTAACAATGTTGTCACTGTATTATGGCCTACAGAAAATGCTTAAAGGTATTCACAGCTCCCAATTCCAGCCCTCAGTGCTAAACTTGTGCTCAGTGCCACCACACACAGTCCTTATTCCTAATGAAATGATACACAAAGCATCCAAACTTGAGTTTTGGCACTAATAAGGAATCTTGAGCCATCAAAGAATGTGTTTGAAAAGCTGCACTGGAAGGCACAAACCATCCCCAGATTCTTGGGCTAAGAGCAGCTTATAGGAGCAGGGGAAAACTAACAACTACCTTCAATTTTGAATAATAAAGAAACCACAGTTGAAAATGTATCTGTGTGACACAATTAGGTGAGCATGATGATGAAATTGCAATAAATACTCTAGTGCTGAGAGAGTATCAAATAAGGAGAATGCTGAACTGTGTTATTTTAAAATTGAGACTCTGAATTACTAGGCAAGGTCCTATAATAAGGAATTCTAGAAGGAAGAAGGGAAAAAAAGAATCCAAGAAAGGTGGTTTCTAGAAGACAACATTATATGACACAATGACAAACCATCATGATGTGGAAGAATGATAGGAAACATGGTAAGGTCCTGATATTGCTTCATCACTTTAATGCCTTTAATGATCTGAAAACCAAAAAGCAATAGGAAATATGGAAACAGATACAAACTCACATAGCAAAAATAAACACCACAAGCATGCATGAGCACAAATCTATGGCTAACGTACAAAAATGAGTTTTAACTAGAAAGGCTATAGACATCAACATGTAAAGAGGACATAGCAAGTAACAGAGAAAGAGAAGAGAATGCACATCTGTTATACAAAGATGACAATCTAATGATACCGAGAGCCACAACATCCACTACTAATCTAACTACTTTACTGCAACTTCCACATAAAGAAAATATTACTGAAACCTACTGATGTAGTCAATGTTGAAGAACAGAAGGTAAAAAGGCAGGATCTGAATAGGGGAAGATTAAAAGGTGTAATTTGCTAATTTAGTTTATTCCCATCAACTAGATGTGGTAAGTTTTATCTTACAAGTTTTTCAGGGGGATACGTGCACAACCCCCTCTTCTTGCTAAATGGCTTCACTCACAGTGGCAATTAAGATGAGAACAAGGGGCTGGTGTAATACTCAAAACTATCTGAGGACATTTGCCCAAAACAGATAACCTTAAAGAGGAAAGCAACATTGACCAGGCTGAAGAGTAAACAGAGACATTTTTGACAAATAATCAATCTGTCAGCCTCAAGAGTAGCAAAGCATTAGGAATTTTTGCACTGAGTCAGAGAGACATCTTGGAGCAAAATACTTTACATCAAAACCTCATTTGACACTGCCAGAAGTCACCCCACCAACACCATGACCTCTGTCTGGGCCAAGACAGAGAATCCCTGGGAGACACAGAGTAGCTGCATCCAGATAGGGGCCTGTCAGTGCAGTGCACCATGCCAGGAAGCAGTGTCTCATCCCTGTCAAATGCAGACACATGGATTTGTGGCAGGCTTTGCTAGGGGGCATGTGAAATCAGTCGATTCACACCAAGGTGGAGCACCCACATCTGCCACAGGCTGTGCATGCAAGCAGGGTTTATGTATCCCACACAGCCTTAGGAAAGGAGATGCAGTTTACATGAAATTGTGAACAATTTCATGTACTTTTTAATTTCATGTGTGCTTTTTAATCTGCTTGGGATTAGTTACAGAAGAGTGTTCAAAAATATTTATTACACCAAAGCACTAAACACATGCAAAATGTTGTGTTCTAATACTGCTATTAATTTTAAATGTATATGACTGGTGGCTAATTATATCTCATTAATGAAGTGATACATGTCTTTAGTCTTTATTTGGTTTAAAGTACTGAAATTGTCCCTGGAAAGCATTTGGAAGTGAACAAAACTCACTAAATTAACTAACCAAATTTCAGCTGTATCAATGCAAGTGAGGTAAAACAGTACCGAAAAAAATCCTCAGATTTTGATTTCAATGACTAAAAAGTAAATTTAAACGCTTCCATGGATTTGACAATAATAAATCATGTTCAAATACTTCATTTGGTGATCCTAAAAACAAACCAAGGAAATATGGTCATCACAAAAGGTTGAGAAAATCTATTCAAATATAGGTGGTTCAGGTCATCCATAATGCGCTAAAAGTGGGAAGATGCATCACTTGTTAAACAAGGTACTGTCTTCGTTCTGGTTCCACAATATCTTTACTAACTTAGATGGTTATATATGAGAAGATGGTTAAAATACTGAGAAGTATTTTTTCCTCTTTGTCTTCCCTTCCTTTTTTTCAGGTAGTGTTTGGGTTGGTTCTTTCCCTTTTCCCTCTGTGGAATTTTCCCCATTGTCATGCTAAGATACCTGTTGACTGGGCCCTGGTGGCAAGGGAGAAGGGGGGAGGGGAGAAAAGAGGGAAACCCCTCGATATCCAAACATCCAGAAGAGCAGACAGAAGGCTCTGGCTGTCCCCATTTCCCCGCGGAGTTCGGAAGAGAAGGACGATCGCTGCCTCTGATCCATTCCTGCCATCCCAGCACCAGGAGCCATCCTCACTGCTGTCAGACCCTGCCCTGCTGCCTTCTCGCTGTAACCTGCCACCATCCAGCACTCTGCTGATCACCAGGACCCACACCGTGAGCGGAGAGCTCTCTCTCCATCTCTCTCTCTCCCTGGGACAGCGCTGCCATCACCCCCAGCCCTCCTGCGGCTCTGCGGGACCCGCCCGCCCCCAGCACCGGGAACTGCAGCTCAGGGAAAAGGGGCCTGCAGCCAAAAAACACTGGGACTGAGTTACTGTTCTGTTTGTGGGTAATTTCATAGCTGTTGTTCTTGTTTGTCTTGTTAGTTATACTAGTAAAGAACTGTTATTCCTATCCCCATATCTTTGCCTGAGAGCTCCCTTAATTCCAAAATTATAATAATTTGTAGGTAGGAGGGATCACATTTTTCAGTTCAAAGGGAGGCTTCTGCCTTTCTTAGCAAATACCTGTCTTTCAAATTAGGACAGGTAGAAAGTAGGATGGATGAGATTGGCATTGTTTTCTTAGTAGAGAGCACTAGAATCCAAAATTATCTTGTCAGACTTGAAGGATGGTCTGAAATCAACAAGATGAAGTCCAAAGCATAGAACATCTAATAAGAAAAGTGGAAGACACAAACCAGTACCATTCCTGTAACATTACTGGAAAAGTGTAGCTGAGCATGAATATGGATCAACAGTGTGAAACACTGAATATCAGCTAAGCATGAATCAACAGTAGATTGCTGCTGCTGCAAAAAAAGACAGATATAACATCCTTTCTAATACATCACAGTATCTACCCAAAGAAAATAATTATAACTAATCCACTCAAATTAATCAACTTTGCCTCTAAAAAGCCTGGGAAAAAACCTTGAAGGTCATAGCAGAAGTACTACATCTACTCTAAGAAGACAGGAGGTTTGGAAAGATGTCAGAATTCAGCAACAAGAACCACAGAAGTTTTGCAAACATGACTGAAGACAAATGTGATGAGATGGTTTCTTTGAAAAACAGAAAGAACAGGTTGAGGGGGAACATGACAGCTTTCCCAGTCAGGAAACATTATAATGATATGTATTGTTGATATATGCTACTATGTAAATATCTATTTTAACTTACATGCTTGTAACAATAATGCCTTTAAATTGCTGTATACTATGATCTACATTAAATATTTACTAAACCTCTTTGTGATCTGTAGCTCCATTAACTGTTTTTTACAAGTTTATTTTTACCCACAATCAGGGTTTAACTGATGGTTCAGTTTTGAGCAATTATCAGAAAAGAACAAATGCCAGCGTCTGATATTTAATGTGAGATAAATGGCTAAAGTTTTAGGTACTTCTATAAATGGCAAAAAGTGAGGTATTAAAAGTGGATGTTTAAAGTAATCCATGAGCTTGTCCTTTAAGCAAATTGTTGGACCATTGCAGCTAACCAAACTATTAGTAACAAAATCTATATTCTGTATATATTCTGTACTATTTATGGACCTCATATATGAGAAATTCAAACATTTTTTACTTGCAATAAAACTTTCACAGAACAGCCACCTTTCCACACCCTTTCACTTTGATAGAACCAGTTTAGACTATCCCCAAGGATTCTTCTGTTATTGTTTCAAAAAATACTTACTAAAGGAGATGCTTTAATTTTTCTTCACATCTTCTTTTATTATCACCCTGAACAATTGATTTGCATATTTTTTCCTTTCAATTTTGAACAGAAATATTATGCTTCTTCACTAATAATTTTTGTTAAGAATCATTCCATTAAGGAGATTTGAAAGTTTGCTGACATATAAACTTTTCTTAATATGTTTTAAAACTGTTAAATTTCTTCTCTCTTACTAAATCAAAATAGCTAAACTACATATTTGGTTTTTGAAATGCTACATTTCAATATCCACATGCAACTTTTTGTTGATTGTCCTAGCAATAGATCCCTTTGACTATTGAGCCTACCAGAATAAACACATAAAATACAATTTCTTTTTTAAATTGGTTGAGCAAAATATTTAGGGATGAAATTATGGAATATAACAAACTATGAAGAAATTTGATGGAAGAGACATTCTGTTGCCAGCTATCCTATAATAAGGGTAAAGTCCTCTAAGTGACCCCAAGATAGGGGTGTCAGTTAAACTTGCACCTGTGGATAGGAGATCAACTCAACAGTCTGACTGGAAGAAGGGAAACAACATCCACGCACTACTCAAGAACATTTCTTTTTTCTCCTTGCCACAAAGAAGCAGAATGATGTAGTTCACAGGCCAGGCAAGGAAAAAGTGCAGCTAAGAGAGATTAATTTAGAATTTTTGCTGACAGCACACTGCAGGGTTTGATGTCTGTCATGCCCTCATAATGGAAGGAGCACAGAAAGTTCTCTAACAGAACACATGGAAGTTCCTGTATTGCTCTGTGGCCAAAAACAATGCAGAGCTTTCACAGGCTGAGGTGCACACTTTGCCTGCTGCTCTCAGCAACATGCACTGGCTGAATGCTAAGAGACAGAAAAAAAGACACTTCCACAGATTAACAGTTTTAGGTTTCCTATGGCTTATGAAGAAGAACAGCTTCTATCATAACCTGATAGTTTAGACTAAGAGAGAAGTCCTAAACTCAGTGGCTTTAACTCATTACAAGAAGAATCTCCCACACACAGTTGCTAAACAAATGATATTTTGTGGGAGTTAGCTTCAAATGTTATACCATCTTCAAAGAAATATTTATCTAAGAAACTTCAGTAGAGAAAAATTTTCTTTAAGAAATAAATACCTTTTGAGCCAAAGAGCTGTTTGGATATTCCAGTTATCAAGAAACATCTTGAAACTTGTGGAAAACTGTAAAGTAAAACAAACTAATTATTTCTGTAATTGTAGAATGTCGCAATGTGTTTCAAAATTCTTGTGTGTAAATTATAAATCCTCCCACCCAAATTTGTGATGAGTTGAATTAGTTACTCAACTACTTATAACCACAAAATATTTTGGAAGTCAATTGACAAGTAGAACATGTTCAAAACAGGCTATTTTTCACCCTTTTAAAAAGTGTGAACACACCATTTATGAATTAGAATATATTCACTATCTAAAGGAACAAATGTGTAGGAAAAGTTACTGAAATTAAGAGCAACCCTACATGGGCATGTAGGGTTTTTGAAAGAGCCAGAAACAAACCTCTATTTGCTGGATTCTGAGATTTGATATTAGATCCCAACGCATAACTCCACTTTTATCGTAGCCTCTAAAACCAAACCCTGCTGCATTATTAATTGCATCTGCTGCAATGAGACAAGAAGAAACAAATTAATTATAAACTGTCTGTGTAACAAATTGTGCCCCACACAACATGTAGTTTGTTCAAAATGTTTATCGTATTTTAAAGACTTTTTTCTTTTAAATACTGAGGATCACTTGAACAAACAGAAAAGGTTCGAAGCAACACTGGCTTCCAACTCAAAAGCTTGCACAAAAGCATAAGAATGAGAGGTAGCACTAGCTACTTCACAGTACAGTGGTTCCCTGTCTCCCATACCACCTACTTAGCCTTGCTTGAGCAATCAAACAGAAAAACATGCTCGATGAGATGCATCAAGACTACAAAACAGTGGCTGGTTGTAATGATTTGAGACAGCAGATCAGTGCTCGGATGCATGTCTTTGGTCTTCATTATGCAGCAACAGTGATGCTTAAAGCATAAAGACTGTGTGATTGCCTCCATGCAGGTGCACATTCAGAGCACCTCACTGAGAGCAGCAGAAAGAACAGCAGAAAACAGTAATTTTCTAAGGAATGCAGAGCTTGTCAAACTTCCATTAATGGCACTAGGCCACTGTTACAACACCTTTGAATGTGAAGTGTTTACAGTGCATGTCAAAGGTCAGATGTTCTAAGCAAACAATATTTTTCCCTAGGAGAAAAAGCTGCTGTCATCTGGACTATGCAGGAAAATACAATGGATCTCTACTGCCTGTCACTTTGAGTCATCACCTTCGCCTGAGCTTTGTCAGCTCAGACACAAACATTTCCTCAACTGTATTTTCCAAGTTAGGATGGCCACATAAAAGGAAATTAGGTGTTTTTGAATTTATAGTATTTTTACTTCCTTGTGAAATTTTTTTTTAGAACATCTAAGAAAGCAACAGAATTTGCTGCCTTACATCTGATGTTGCTATGCCAACTTCAAACATTGGGCAATAGTTTCACGCTCAATTAGAAACAGCTGTAGACACAAACTCCATAATCTTTCACAAGCTAGAATGTAAAGCCTGTAACTAGAGTAAGTACTCATTGACTAGCATTTTAGTATTCATTGTAAGTAATTAATTTCATTAACACATTTCTAAATGTAAAGAATAGTAATGTACAACTCAAAGGTGAACATCCAATAAAACTGTTAAAGTCCCTCACATTCTACTCCTACCATAAGTTTAGATGAAACAAAGTGGAAGGAAGAAGGCTAACAAACTAGAAGTACAGAGTTGGCATAGTTTATTTTATTTGGTATTTACCAGAGGAATGCTAGCGCTACACTGCTAGCAAGTGCACAAGGAAGAATCCAACTGAAGTATTAAAGGCAAAACAAATTCCAACTAAAATTATTCCCTTTTTAGATGACTACTACTATTTACAAATTATGATACGGGAACATAAGAGCACAATATTCAAAAGTATTTCTTTCCACAACAAGCCCCAGATCTACTATATTCAGACAAGCTGAAAGCATTTAATTCATTGACCAGGAACGAAACCAGCAGCTGTAAATGAGTCATGCTGCTCTGCTACCCTAAAGCTTTCTTTAATTGCATGGTTCCCACAGATTTTCTCTCAAAAGAGCTCATACAAATATGTAAAACTGGAGAGGAGGAGGAAGCTGATGAAATCTGTTGTGTGAGCCACTTTCAAGATGCCAGCTTACTTAAACAAAGGATCTTTTTTTTACAAGTAACACGAAGGGAACTGCAAAATATTCTTTAAAGTATGTAATCTATTCAAGTGTCTTAAATAAGTTACTAAGCATGTTATCCTACCAGTCATTCAAAATTTCAGTAAACAAAGACTAAAACTGAAGTGTCACCCATGAAATTCTGAAAATGCCACCTATTATTAACAACAGTATAATGCATCTGAATTCCAAAGTATTAATTTTCCTTCATGATTGAATAACATCAAGCAAATTACTGACAACTAACCACAGAAAGAGGTTAAAATTCACTTTAAAGATATGCCAAAAAAATAAAGGTATCAAAATAAAATTAAAAAGAAAAAAACAAACAAAAAGAAGGTTTGTACAACAGACTAGATTTACTACTATTTTTTTTAAAGTTACTGTTCATTTAATCACTATCACTCTCCAAAACTCCTTAGGTTTCACTCAGACTTGTAAAGGAGACTATGATCTCATTTGCAACACTCTCCCAACACTGCATTTACATTTCTGGTAGCTTTTGTTTCTCAAAAAGCGACACTATTCAATGTACTTAATACCTTGAAAGACTTAAATGCAGTCAGGTTTTCCTAAGGCCTCAAGAGGGCACTGCCACTTCTTAATACAGACTTAAGTGTTCTCAGATCAATCTCAATACATACTCTTTCTGTTATTATTATTATAGTTTTAAACATACACTTACCTAAAGTCCATGCAAAATAATACTTGGGTCTGGCAGCCATAATAGACACATACAGGTAGAAAAACCTTACAGGCCATGATGCTGTAGCTATGAAGTTATCATCAATGTTGTATTCCACAGGCAAAGTTTTTGTAATAGTCATGTGGAAGAGTAAGGACAGTCCACAGATCAAGAGTTTCTGTGCCACAGCTATCTGAAAATTTAAGATGGGAGATTCTGTAAGCTTCATTTTTTTGTTTATCTTCTGGAAACAATGGAAAGTTATAATCTTCCTTCCCTATACAGATATATACATGTGTTAATTTTTCAGTAATATATATACTAGCAACTTTAAAATAGTTTCTTTTAAAAAACTTTATTTTACAGAGACTCAAGGAATATTGTTATATTGAGCAAGTTGGGAGCATCACTTCTCCTGGCCAACACAACAAATCCAGTCTAACTACAGTGAGTCTCTAAAAGCCCTTTTAATAACCAGAGCACCTTTTGCAAGTAATTTTTTTTCTTATTTTCTTGTCAAATTACTGAATCAATTAAATTGTTAAGACATCATAACACAAAATACATCATCTAGGACAAAGTAATACTATTACTGCAGAGATTCCAAAACAAGGGCAAAACTTCAGTTTCTTTTTAGGACCCTTTGGCATAATGCAGATGTTCAATTGCTGCCCAACTCAATACATCAATCATCTCTGTTAGATTATCACAGCATCTAAACTCTAAACCAACTAAAATACTGAAATTATTTATGAATTTCAGCCCAAATTTCAGCCAATCAGTTCTAGATAGACCTGTTTTCCCAATCAGAGTGATCAAGCTACAATGGGACAAAAAATGTGTTCACAGAAGTGTGTTGTTCAGATAGGACCTACTCAAATTTTCTCAAAATTCAGCTTTGCTACAACCACCACAGTAAAGAGAATGTACTTTCAGTACAACTTCTCTAAGGTTTTATTATAAAACATACAGAGCAACATATGCCTAACACTGGCTGCCCTAAGTTACTAGTCTGATCCACATCCCAAGGGCAGTTTTGTGGAAGTCCCCAGTAACATACTAAACCAAGTACCAACAAAAGTTTGAGAGCTAATTAATTTAAATGTAATTTTCAAGTTTTTATTTCATGTAAACTCAATAGCTAAACATTCCTGTTTTAATTTCCATTACAATTACACAGATACTAAACCTGACAAGAAAACAATCAATCCACTTTTGTTTGAAGCATCAGAACAAAAATATAACCAGAATCTATCTGTCTAAGCTGCTTCCAGTACACCCACCCAAACTTTAAAGATAACATCCTGCTTCACTGAGAGTTCAGCTCCACATCTAATTCCAAAACAAAGGGCAATTCTTCTCCATGATACAGAATGGAGCAGTAAATTCCAAACACACTTTGGGCAAGACATACAGTATCAAAGATTCACCCAGCTGCACAGATGTAAGAAGTGCTACAACCTGATTTAAAAATTAGACTTGGAAAAGCTGTGAAAGAGTGAGGGTATTTTTGGATATTGCATATATTTCACTCAGCTCATCTCAGAAGATATTTCAGAGAGAATCACGAATCCCAGCTATTTTTTAAAAAACAGCCAGATAATTCAGGAGGCAACTATCTATTAATGGTTAAAGTTGGTGCTTCATTATTTGTTTCTACTTGCTTTCTAATAAACTTCATTTTGATACTTATTCTATTAGAAGAGTTCAACGTGAAGAGCATTAATATTCTAAAAGCACTCCTTTGTTATTCTAGAACTATTAATAATCTCTGTCTTTGCTACAGCAGAGGAAAAGTTCAGCTGGCTTAACACCTTCAGGATGTTAAATAGAAATGTATGTTCATAAAATCAGTTACTACTAAAACTAATTAATCTTTAATTCTGGTATGCAGTATCTGGCAAATGCAAAAGTCTGATATTTGTAAGCATCAGAAGGCATCACCCCAAGTTCTGAAGACATTTACAAGGATTTAACTTTGAGGCCAAAGCCTTAATTACAAGTCATGCTCAATTCTGCAGGAGAAACAGTATTTATAAAGCTTGTAACAGAAACATGCAAGTTAAAACAGAAGTATGAATATATAAAACAGGTTCTTTCCGTCTGAAGACAACCACAAAGTCTCAAAAAAAAAAATGTTTTGGCCACTTATAATGTTATCTGTGTTCAAAGACCTGCTTTGTGCCACTGCCTCTATTTGCCCATTTTTCTGTTACTAAACAGATGTCATTCACCTGCCTATTCAACATCAAATATGCTTTGTATTTCTCTGAAGCTTAACTAAATTGTGGAGGTGAAAACGTCTCTTTTAAGAGCGAGCATCAGGGTTTCAACAAAATTTATTTTAAGAAAAAATAATGAACTCATACAGTACTCTGCCATAAATTAAACTTTTTTTTTTTTTTTTAATGGCATTACTTCACTCAGTAATTATAATTCCCAGCCCACTGACACCATGTACAGGGATCATGATCAGGGATATTAGTGTCCCTAGAAAACCATGGTGGAGTTGGGAGAGCTGCTGTTTCCAGACTGGATTAAGCAGAGTTTCTCAAGGCCAAGCCAAACACAGGTTGCAATGCAAAGCAGAGTCCTGCCCTGCCTCCACTCCTTCACTGCAGGTTTGGTTTGTGCTCTTAGGCTGAGTCAGATTAAAGAAACAAATCAGATGAAAACCTAAATTTTGGGAATTTTGTGGGGGGGGTTGGTTTGCTTGAATTTTTTTTGGTGGGAAAGTATGGTGCTATGTTTGGTAGGTTTTGGTGTTCTTTATTTGTTTTTTCCTGACAAGTTAGCTTCAGACTAATCACGTTATCTGAATCAAGCTACAGCACTGTGCACTGACACCAACAAAATCATTGTTCGAGTGTTCAATCACCTATTGAAGTGCATTTGGTAAAACATTCATTCACTTCCTGTTACTTAATTAACCAAGTTATTAATAAAACTTTCTTTGCCTAAGCATAAACAGGCAATCACTGAATTGCACAGTCACATAGGAAGGTTGGTCAGTTTTTACAAAGATGAAGTAACTTGAAGTTTAATTTAATTTACTCTTTGAAGTTTACAACATAGCAAAATAACTGTTCTGCTGAGGAATTAAAAGACAATAAGACACAGGATAACTTTGACCTCAGAAGAAGCACAAAATACAAATTATTTTACAACAAAAATTTTCATCCGGTTTTGATGAACAACTGGGCATACTTGTATAAAAATATCAAATATGATCAACACTTGGAAGGAGGTACTTAAGGTAGAAGACAATGCCAGGACAAAACTAAATGTGCATAAATTAGATGGGAATATAATTAGATTAAAAGCTATACACCTAATTGGAAAAAGGTGCAGCTTTCTAATTGAAGAAATAAAAATAAAACACTCAGAGCTCAGAAATTTTAGAAATAAATAACTGCATAAACATATATCATGTATAAAAATGGATTAAAAATAGAGAGGAATCTTCAAAAATTTTATTTCAATGAACTTGTTCTTAAGTTGATAAAGAATCAGTACATAATGCATAATATTGAACGGTATTAAAGAACATTATTCTGGGGAGGTTGGTACCTCATATTAAAAATACAGATAATTAAGCAAGAACATTATAACCTGTAGGAAAATTCTGCATAATAAGCAAGAAAGCAGATATCTGCTGACAGGAATCTTGTATTTTTAGGGTAGCCATAATAAAAAGAAACTTACAAAGACAGATATTAATTTCTGAGAGTTGACACCACTTTGAGCACCAACAACTGATAGCTTGCAAAAAGGCACAATAGGAGGGGTATAAGATGTAAGTTTTAATATAATGACTTGATTCATTTAACATGCAATGAACACAGCAAAGTTACTAATCCAAGTTAACATCATGCAGTCAACACACAGTATAGAGGAGGGGGCTGGCATGAACTACTTCAGTTATGTAATTATATTTAACAAGAAATGAAACTTACTGTAACTCAGCTTAAGGATTATTTTTTATTTATGATATTAACATTTGCTGATCCCCACTGCAGTTAAAATTTTTTGAGTTACCTAAAATTTTATTCTTCTTGAAATAATAACAAATTTAAAGTAATAATATAAAGTTAATGGTATTTAAACATTCTTCTAGAACAAGACAATGAATATTTTAATTGATACAGCAAATGCAGTAAAATTGTGCCATTCATCTTTCTCCAAAAGCACACAATACTCACTGGTGTTATAAAACACAGCCAGATTTCTTGAACACCAGCTGGGAGATGAAGTATCAGGAGCATAAACAGCTTCTCTTTGTTTTTATGTCAAAAGCTAATGCAGCATAAATTGCAAAAGTTTCAAGCATCTTAAGAGCAATTACTTTTAAGGAAAACCACTTACCTGAAAGAAGAAGCCATCATAGGTTTGTATTTATTTCTATTAACCTTGTCCATATTACTAGCAAGATTATGTGGTAAAAAGCCAGGAAGTCCTATCAGGCAATCAGCAGCTGTACTGGTACAGGCAGATTTGGCTTACCTCCACTCATTTGCAATAATTTTACCATATAACATTTTTCTGCAGAAACAGAATTTTAGTACACAAGCCTTTATTGGGCCAAAACAATGTTTAAACACAGAAGTGTCTGCAACTTTGTCAATACAACATATCAAAGCAGAGCATGGGCCATGTGATGCTGATTTACACAAGGAATTCTCCCGGTGTCTTTCACCCTTCCTAACTTGTTCCACAGCTCACTTGTGTGAGCTCACATGCCGTGCTAACTTGTGGAGCACCTTCAAGAGTTATCCTCCAGCCATGAGTTTAGATTCCAGTGGTTCAAGTTACTATAATCACACAAGACAGGTAGAATGGAACATGTAAAGAATCCTCACCCACTTTCCAAGGATGGAAGTGGTTGGAGATGCCCCAGCCAAATGGGAAGCACTCCCTGTTGGCCCAGCTGCGCGGCCATAACCTCTAGATGGTAGGATAAGACAAGCAGCTACATGTGGGAACGCCTTCACCGGCTCCAGCAACAGTTGGTCTCATAAGATAAGCAGAACATGGGAAACTGGTGCTGGAATTAGAGAAAGCCATCCATGTGAAGTGTTGCAATTGACCCCATGATAACTCTGCTTCTTATGGGAAGTAAGAATTATCTTAGTCACATGCAAATTTAAATGCTTGATACATTACTATTTAAGACAATATGAAAAGACTGAAAAAGCAATATTCCATATTCTGGGCATTAACCTAATTGGACTAAATTTTAAAAGTAACAAATTTTGTGAGCTTTTGATTTAAATTCAGGTCATACAATCTCTCCTGTAAGGCATGATCAACTGGACTATCTTCTCTATGTATTTGGTCTCTTCTCCAACAACAGATCAAAGAGAAAAAAAACAACTTATGTGTCTTGGAGTATTGTTCACAGCGTTATGGCTAGTACATCTTTTACTACACCTTCAGATCAAAATCCGTCTTTAATACCTCTCTACATGACTGCAAGCACGAAAAACAAAACTATTTCTACTACTTTTTCAATTTGTTACATATGACTGGGTTTTTATGCACAGTGTATGCTTTGAAGTGAACATGCATGAACAGTTTTAATTTAAAGATGGCTTTTTACCATATAAGCTTGTTAGGAGGCTCCAAATTAATCTGCTTTTATCCACAAGATCCAGACTGGAAACCATGGAGAAAACCTGCCTTTGAAAAATAAGCATATAACTTTTTGAACAAGGAACTATTCGGTTGATGAATGAACTCCAGATACAGCTCAGCAGTTATGCCTGTAAATGAAGAGTGCAAACCAAGCTTTCCATGCAATGGTTCCATAAGCATCAGCACTGCAAGAGTCATACATCTTACATTTGGGGAAGGATCCGTTTGTTCATACTTTGTATCTTCCTTCCCATTTGCTTCAGACTGTTGCAGTCGGTATGATCTGCCTTCAATGAAAGTAATATAGTCTTTGTAAGAGCATAACGGGCCTGCCAGGATACCCATGAAATTACAGTTGTAACTTAAATACTCCAGTAGACTTGGCATGCGTCTGTAATTCAAAGACAAGCAACTTGTGAGATGGATTGTGTAGTCCTTCAGGATTTCCACAGTAGGAAAAGTCATACTTCATGCTCTCACCCACTCTAACTGCAGAAAAAAACCACATTGACAAGAGCAGTTTGTCTTTTGTAATTACAGCTTGAAACATTCTACCCACAGCATTTCTTTCCAACCCATACTCAGCATTTTCAGACAGACCTCCTGAACTCCACTGAGTCTCTCCTTGCTCAGTAGAGTGTTTGACTGAAGCTGAGTCCAAGGAAGGAAAGGGAAGGCTGTTTTCCTAAGTGTTTGTTCAACCGTATCAAGTTCTCTATTTTTCCCTCAACAACTGAATCAATAAACAAGGGTTTAGGTTAATTAGCAATAATTTCAATTAAAGCAAATGTCTCAACAATCTCTTGCCTAAAACATCACACTATTTTCAAGTGTTCTGAATAAAGACATAAGAAAAGGCAAGTTAAATACTGAATTTAACAATGTTTCTTCACCAGCTACTTCATATATGTACTAACTGTTTACTAGTCTCCTATCTGATATAGCATTCATTTGCTTAGACTGCATAGAACTTAAAATACTTTTCCTAAATAACTATAAAACTTACTCCTAGTGATATTTTTCAGAAAAACAGATGCACAAATTAAAAAATAAATATATAAAAGCATGGATCTGTTTTACAAGAGCTTGTAAACTCTGTCTTGAATGTGAGCTGTAGAGACTGCACAGAGCATTAATAAAGCACATAAGAACATCCCCAAAGGCGAATGTCTGAAAGCCTACCTTACAGCCAAACACCTCTGTGATGGAGTCAAGTCTTCATTTTTCCTAAACATTCCTAGGGAAGAAGACAGGAAAAAGAATAAATAAAGAAAAGCTAAATTCCCCCCACATTTTCCTCAGCAGAACAATCCTCATGCTGCAATGTAATTTCTTAATGTCTCAAGCAATTTCAGAGCTATTATGTCACATAGTATTTTTTGCTGGAGTTGGATCAAACAACTCTTACTGACAAAATTACAAACTCTCATATCTTCAGTTATATCCAGCAGCGCCTAAATGTGAAATCATGTGGATTTCAGGAAAGCATTAAGACAACTTGAAAAACGTGTAAACAAAACCAATTCTCCTACATTGGTCAAGACTCCAAAGTCCGCAGGTTTTAAAACCCTTTATTTCCAATTCTGGAGCCATGACAAGCCCAAAACATTGCCTTTAGTCACTGCAGTCCTGATGCGTAAAACTAACACAGTCCAAGAGAGATTTCAGCAATTCAAAACTTATGGCAGACTTCAAGAACAGCTTTGCACTGCAAGTAAAGATTGTGACCAAGGTCCAGTGAAGCAGGTGGCAGTAAAGAGTGCCACAGATTTTTTCCTGAGCACTAACAAGAAGCTCTAATCCCTGCTAGCAGAAGGGGGCAGTCCAAGTCTAAGTTCAGCAGCAAGACTGAGTTTACCTTCTTGCCTTATGTGGCTATTTCTGAAATGTTGGTGACCTATCCCTGATAAGGTCTTCAAAATCTGTACTCCCATGAAAAAGAGAAGTAAAAAAAATAAGACTTCCAATATTTTCATTTATTATGAAATACACTAATTGAAGAGGAAAAAAAAGGTAGAGCTCCCTCCTTCAGACAGCCCTGGCTAATACCAGCCAGCACTGCCTGCCAGAATGACCACTTCAGCTCCTCCTGCAGCCTTGTCTAGTGGCTCAGATCTTCCACATGTAGCCATTTCCTGCTGTTCATATTTGCACTTTTTCTCTGGCCATTGAAAGTACTAAAACCTTTATGCACATAGCTTCCTAAAGGAAATAAAATTTATGGTATCGTACTTCAATTATTTTCCTCCACAGCAGTGCTTAAACCCAAGTTTGACAAAAGAGCAGGGCAATATAAATATGAAATCCTAATGTGCTTTATGAAAATCGGTGTTTCTGTAGAAGATACTCCTCATAGAAAGCTTGCTTTCAACCCCACTCCTTAATACCAGTAAATCTGCAGAGGGGAGCCTTTATACTTGATCCAGGTTAAGTTTCAACTGGAGAAAATTTTTTTTTAGATATCACAATCAGTTAGCCTTGTGACAAAAAAAAAAAAAGACTGAGGAGTTGAGGGGAAGTAAAAGCTAATTTAATTCTATGACTCATGGAAATACTTGTCATCCACAAAGAAGATAATTCAGTTGTCTTAGTGTGAGTCCAGTGTGGCCATGATCTACACACACTTATGACTTCAAAACTTTTAGTCTTCAACAAAGCTGAGAATACAGAGAGGTTACCACCTTGTCATCTCCTCTCTTTCACTATGATCTGGGAAAATGCCTTCCTTGGTCCTGATCCTTCACAATCCAAAGTCATCCCCATTCATACTCATTCAAGGCAAGAAACTGAAGAATAAATTATCACCCCCTAACTTCATACAGCATCTTCTCTTCCTCATCATTACATTTTCACATCTTCTCCTTCATTCTGTAGCAAAGACTTTCACGCTGATAAAGGTACTGAATAACAAATGTGGAAGAAGCATTTTGAAAGATTCTGTAACCTTTAAGGCCACAATATCACAGTTCTCAGGTAGTGATTCTCTGAATTTAATACAAACAGAAATTTAACACAGACACCTACAGAAGGATATAGATCTCACCATATGGCTAGAGGAGTGTCCCATACAGAGCCTTCAGTCTCTTACAGCCCACACAATGCAAACTGATGGGAACAGGAGCCTCCTCTGCCCTTATATTCCACGTAATTATTTTACCCTTAAGTTAGAAGGAGGAAGCAATTACCTAATGTGTCCAAATGAACTCACACAAAGCCACATTAGCCACTAAAGAAAGGCAATTAGTCAAATGAAATATTTCAAATTACTGGTGTGGTATGAAAAAGGAGGGAAGAACCTCAAACCTGAAACAGAAGAACCTAACCACTGAAACACAATCTGTGGTTTTGGAGAGGTAGGAGTCCATTTTAAACAGGTTTTAGTTATACACATGCATACATATGAAGTCATTTAAGGCCCAAATAACTTTATGAGCAACGCATTTGGTATCTCAAACATGCTGCATCCAAGTAAGCCTCCATTAATTTTTCATCTCCCTATCTCACTAAGGTTTCCATGCAGCCAGCAGATTCTTTGAGGTCAGGTTAGTGCTGTTTTATTGGGTTTTTTTTAAAATGCTTTCTCAGTGCGTTGAAGGCCCATTTATCATAGCATGCAAGAACATCATGATCTCTGTGATATTCTTGAAAGCTTTCAGGAAGCTACTGTTAAGATTTTTTAAATCATAGAAAGTAACATGGAAGAGGTGCTCTTACACTGATGCTTATCCAGTATGAGATGAATTAATAGATACACATTCACTACTTCCCAGGCCCATGGGAACAGAGACCTCATAAACCACAGCTGTTCCCT
Organism: Cinclus cinclus; assembly: GCF_963662255.1. Classification (NCBI taxonomy): domain Eukaryota; kingdom Metazoa; phylum Chordata; class Aves; order Passeriformes; family Cinclidae; genus Cinclus; species Cinclus cinclus. The sequence continues at coordinate 15,441,557 of NC_085048.1, read as the reverse complement.
ACCTACTACACACTGGAGATGAAGAACTCCCACTTCAGCAGCACACTGCTGCTAGGGAGCTCATGGGGTTTTGTAACATTCCTTTGGGGATTTTAAGAATTGCTTCCTTCTTTCCTAAAGCAGGAGACTACCACAACAACTGCAGCTCTTACTTACTACCAAGTCACACAGCAGAGATTAGAGAAAATGGGTTTTATCTAACATATGTTAGAGAGGTGAAACAATTTTGATTACTCAGCAACTGTAACTCCATTTTCTCATCTGTAAAGCAGGAAACACTCCTACGTTCCTTCCTTGGTAAAAGAATTTTGTAAATCATCAGTAAAAAAAAAATTCCCAAGTGGTTCAGATCATGAGGAAATTCTATCTTTACATTACTTTTTGAGAGCCCAAACCATAATGGCAACAAACCCAACACCCTTAGGCACACACCACAATCCTGCCACATAGACTTTATTATGGGATATTTTGACTTCTTCTGAGCTCTCACTACAACACTATTTACAAACATATCATGGCATCACCCCAGCTTTGTGGTTAAACTTGCCCACTTTTGTATTTGTATGGAAATCTGGCTAACCAGTATCTAGCAATGCTTAGAGATAGGATTATATAAAAAAAACATAGATCCTATTGCAGCCTGTGTTGCAATTACAATAAATTTTGTGGCTATGAAATGAATCATCAGCTGAGCCCAAATGCAAGTCGTTATTAAAACATTTTAAGATCCAAAGACAGACAGACAATAACAGTTTTAGTTGTTATTACCACATTGGCAGCAACAAAGACAAATAGGTAAGAAATGCCCACTGAGTAAAATTGAAAAAAAACTACAAAAAAAAGGAAGAAAATTTACAAGTCTTAATATCTAGAGACCCATACAAGCAAAATACAAGCAGGCACAAAACTATACTTGCAGACTTTGAAGGGGAAAAATATCATATAACTCCTTTAACCACTAAGGACATGTATGATAAAAAAAAAATAATTTGGTAACTGAAACAATAATCACCATGCTGTCACTATCACATAAGAAACCACATTAAAAAATAAATTTTAAAAAATCAAGAGGTACTTGGAGAGAGAGCATTAAAAGGAACATTAAAAAGAAAACCCCCAAAACAGCACCACGCCATGGCAGTTTCACTGATATAATTAACAGAAATACTAGAAAGCAATGGTTTTTGTTAAACAAAAAAGCTGCAGATTTTTTGTTCTAATAAAAATAAAATTTCTTTTTCTCCCTTAACTCTGTTATTCACCTGAACTGTTGCATAAATAAATCTAAATCTTGCCTTAAAAATTAATATGGACATCAGCAGTTTCCGAATTATGTAAAAATATTTCTGCCTTTAGAATACACATGTGAGATGCCCGGGATAATCAGCAAAATTACATAGCAAATGTTAACACATTGACTACTTGTTTTTGGCACTGCTCATTTGAGTAACAAGGAATTGCAAGGTAAGAACTATCAAAGACTGAAGTTCAAAATGCAAACCAGAATACATGAAAGGAATACTCCAAATAGCTTCAAGTGTAAGTTTCTGATCCATGCAAACTTCTGAAAAGTCTGCATTATACAGAAAGCTTAAAAGTACAGAATCACAGTTGGAAGGGACCCACAAGGATCATCAAGTCCAAATCAGATGCAACTTGCATTTAATTTCCCTGCTTAAAAAAAATCCCTCACAATAAGAGCACAAGGGTGTAACAGTTAGAGGGGTAGCTGTTATTAGTGTATGGGACCCCATACTAGGTTTCAGCTTAGATTCAAGCATATCCATTTAGCTACACAGACACTTTAATATGCAGCACGAGTGAGTGCCCTTTGTGGCTACATTCAGTTCACTCCAGGACCTTCACATGAACACAGCTGAAGGCAAAAAAGTGGCTGCCATGGAAAGATCAAGTCCTGAAGATTGGCCATCACCAAAAACCAACCTAGCTACCACTGGAATGTTGAAGTTTACCAGGAACTTCCAACACACCAACAGTTTTTTTTTCAGCTGTTTATTTTCATTACACTCCCTTGATGTACTGGTAAAAAACAAGGGAAGGAAATAAAGTAATTGATGATTAATACAGCCAAGCTGATGTGACTAGATGCTCAGAGGTTAGAATGATTTACAACATCATCTGCTCTCCTGTCACTATATCTCTAAGTAATTTCCAGTGGAAGCATGGACCTTTGTACAGTGAACAAAAGTCCACTGACAGCAGGACTTGTTTTCATTAATTTTTCATGAAGGATCCCTTTTAGGTTGTCTAAGGTTAAAAAATTTTGCTTTAATGCTATCTTAAGTCTCCCCTGTACATCTTTTCTTATCTCATGACACCAGACTATCAATTGCTCCTGAATTCACATTGGTCACATCAACTTTTCAAAGTTATGCTCACACTGCAACTGTGATCATCCAACTCAAGGTATAGACTAAACTGCAGACACAACCAGAGATAATTTTTTCCAATATACTGTTAGCTACTCCTCAATGGCTGACAAAGATTTGGAGGTCAATGAGGAACAAAATTTCAAGATGTACACTATAATTCAGTACTATCTATAAAGAAATCCAGTAGAAAATACAATCATTTGAATAAATTTAAGTAGGAAAAAATCTAGTCTAGCTGGTGATGAAAGTTAAGAATAGAGCTAAGTGAAACATTTGTCTCAAGATTGCCAGGAACATTCACATGCTTGTTCCATACCATCATTCCACTATTTGTGCATGATGTCAGCAAATTCAGAATAGCTCTTTCCCCTAGAACAATAATAGTAAGTGGAAGCATTCAGACTTGATATTAGAACTATTACTTCCTTAAAAATAACCTGTTTCCACTGACTTGTGTATTCTGTACTTCAGTTGATTATAGCTTGCAAGATTACTACTTCTATATTTTCTCTGGAAGTTAAACATCAATGTCTTTGACGAACTAGATATGCCTAGTATTATTTATTTTCATCCACACAAAAATATTTTTAAAAAGTCTTTTCCCAACTTTTCATATTCCTGAATGTTTTTGCCTACAGGCTTCTGTAGATAGTGCCACTTAACAAAAATTAAAAAAAAAAAAGAACAAACAAACAAAACAAAAAACAACAACAACAAAAAACAACAACAACAAAAAACAACAAGAGCACTAAAGCTAGGATGCATATGAGACAAAAACACATTAAACTTCAGGCACAAGTTAATAAGCAATATCAGAACAGCAGGTGTCTTGATCCAAGTGTCTGGAACTACATTCCCAAATCTTCAACTGACATCTGTAGCTCCAAGTGATTCACGCTAATTGGATAGATTTATTAGATGACATTTTCAAATATTAAAATGAAAATTACTCCTTTGAATTTCAAGGTAACTAAAAATCTAGCTATCCTACCCATGAAAGCCAACATTAGGATTCATTGTCACAACTAGGGCCCACTTATCTGATGGATACATCTGGCAGGAGAAAAGACATAATTAGATAATCTTCCTGTTCACAGCAATCTGTTAGCTGTGAGTATAATTATGATACTAAACAATATGAAACACATAAAGGTCTTATAAAAAACAGCATATATGGCACAAACAAGGAAGTGCTCAAGAATTAGCATTTTAAAACAGAAGGTGCTCAACAACTGAAATTACATGTTCTTTTTCCCTCCATCCATCAGCAACAGAGGTGTCTGAATCAGGAAGTTCTTAACTCTCACAGTCAATACCTCAGCCCAAAAGAATATTAGTGCTCTTTAGACACTGACTCCAGAAGTGTCACTCGTCTTCTGATAAGTCATATCTTCTGCACAGTGTCAGCATTTTTAGAGCTTCTGTAGAGTCCAAGCAACATTTCTCAGTACTGTCATTAAAAAGTATCAATTAAACAATTGAGACACAATAATTTATTTTGCCTTGAAACACAAAACTGGTCAATAGTAATTCACTGAGTCATGATGAACTTTCCTGAAATTTATTTTGGATGGAAAATTAAACACAGTGAAGAAATCTTACCATCATGAATCTCAAATGCCAAACTAGTGATCTTCTGTGTAATTATCATCATTGGACTGTCACAAAAAAAAAAAAAAAGGAAGAAAGAATAATTTAGATACAAATTCAGGATTTTCTTTCATTTATAAATACCAGGGGAAGCTAATATTAGGAGTCCAGGTTAACTACTCTACATCTTCAATGCAAGAATAAAGTGATTAGTTTTTTAGCTCAAACCACTGCAGAATTTTCAGTGTAATGAGATGAATTTAAGCTTTAAATGTAGTATTTGATACCTGTCTTTTATTGCTGCATTAGGTGTTGCAAATACAGCTGAAGTGTTTCACGTGTATTTTCTACTAACATTGTGGTTTTTTACAGGGAGAAGAGTGAAGGACAGAGCAATTATATTCACTGTAAGTTACAGCAGCAGTAAGCAAAGGACAAGAAAACTATTCAATAGTTTTCAATTCAATATTAATATTCAAGCAAAGTTGAATATTAAAATAAGCTATTTAGCCATGCAGACCACTTCCATGTTTTTTTCTAACACCTGATCCTATCTTTGGTTTTTCCATCAAGAACTATTATTTGCTTCAAGTAAACATATCTAGAAAAACAAAAACCCAGCATAATTATGCTGGCTCAAACAGAGTTCACTTTGTTCTGAAATCAGTACACTTGAGTGAATCTTAAACTGTCCAAGAAATATTCTGCCCTGGTTAGCCAAGTCATTTTTGTACTGAGAAATTATACCATTCTCATAGGATGTAAGAGCTTTTGCCTGATGTGAATTATAAACATTATAAACTCCCTCCTGGGGTAGGGAGGCAATGGGGAATGCATAAATGAAACTACTAGAATTTAGAAATTTAATTTTGAAATCAGATCTCAAAAAAACACATCGGGGTTGAATTTACCTAAAAGTACCTGAGCTGTTGATAAAAAAAAAAAAAAAAAAACAGGACCAAAACCCATCACCACCAACAAAACAACAAAAAACCCCCACAATAAAAAAAATCATTCTGTACAACAGGCAGTTAGTTTTGTTCATGTCTTGAGTGCACGTGGCATTTTTATGACACATTAAGTTGGCACAGAAACACAAATCCAAAAGCCATCAAGTCCTCCTTCATTAACAGGGCTACACCACTATTTTGCCATATAGTTCTGTCCATCAAATTGATTTGATTTATTTTTTTAAGGTAATGGCTAAAATGGTTTCAAAGCACACAGGTTTTTTCCAGTCCTCATAATGCAATCAGGGAAAAATTTTCTACAGTACTACCAATGCCCCAAAATCCTGATAACAAGACTAGAGTGACACAGAAGGGTCATAAAGAAGACTAAACAAGAATAGATAGTCTGGTAAATCCCTCATACCTTTTTCTAGCATTTAATCTGTAGGCCTGCCTGGTGCTGGCAGAAATCCCCAACTGATTCTACATGTAACAGGTTTTCTTTCTGTAAGCAGACATGTGACAGCATGGGTCCTGCCTAGTGGAAGGATGGAGTCCAGGAGGAACTCAGTCAGCCCTTACATTATTTCCAGCTGATAAATCTGTCATTGTTATCACAGCAGACCCTGGTATTCTACCTTTTTTTTTTCTCCTGAAGCAGCTATTCCAGTATCATCAAATATTTGGCTGAGAAGCAAAAATCTAGAGACTAAAAGAGGAAGAGTCCTTCCTGGCACAGTAAGGCTGTGAAGCAGGATTTTAACAATCCCTTTAGGGGCTGGCAGAAAGGCAAAGTAGGCAGCTGGGATCTGTTAATACTGCAGCCAGGACCACACAGCTCTGCACAAGCAATTGCATCTCCAGCATGAGGTGTCCCCAGCTTTCTTCACTGTCAGTGCACTGAGACCTTACTTAAAATTTTGAGATTTTCTCAGCTTGGGCACCTCAGACAGGCACTGCATGCTAGGAGAAGAAATATCTAGGTAAACACATTTAAAGCTCTTTTGAGGCTAACCACTATATGAATCCATTCCAACATCTTTAGAAGAACCTGCTTGTGCTGGAGTTTAGTAGCTGGTTAAGAAACTTTATAGAGTTTTTTGTTTGGGTTTTTTGATTTTTTTTTTTTTTTTTTTTTGCAGGGGGAGGGGAACGGGGGCTTACTCTTTTTTCCCCAGAACCAGAGAAAGTCTTCTTTCTCTGCCTGTTTTGAAAGTCATCTCTGTCTCATGTCATGGGAGCATATGCAGTGTATGCCAGAGATTTAATGTGATATGCATACATCAAGCTCTCAAATTAGTGCATGAAAGGGTGGTTTAAATTTGCCATCTCAAACAAACAATCAAAGAGTTAGATCTAGGCTTTAGAACAGCTCTGCCCAGAGCACAGAGCTCATGAATCATGGAATAGTTTGGGCTGGAAGGGACCTTGAAGATCATGTACCTCCATTATCCCTGTCTTGGGCAGAGAAACCTTCAATTAGATGAGGTTGCCCCATCCAACCTGGCCTTGAACATCCCAGAGATGGGATGTGGGAAACTTTGGACGTGTTAAGACCTAAAAAATCTCTGAGCTACCACCAAACCAGAGCCACATCTGAAAGGAGTACAGTCACATTTAAGTGATGGTGTGCTCAAGCTCTACTAATTGTTTTGAGAATGAGAACAACAAAGTGCAATTACACTGTTTCCACAGTCAGCTCAGAACTCTCTGATCACTGCCAAGGTTGTACACTTTGGCTCTACATTGAGCTATAAGGGACAGCATCTGGATTACAGTTTTATTAGTAATGGTGAAATTAAATTCAACATCAGTAAATCTAGTGTCTTTAGGCATATGACTGTGTTGCAAGCTCTCATTATAGCCAGTGGAGATGTAGTCTATAGAGTCAGGGGCATCTGACAAGTGACCCAGTTCACACTCAGGTAGATACTTAGTGGTGGGTCAGTTGAAATGCCCTCCAGGCTCTACTGTCCACATCAGTCACATCTCAGCTGGCAAACTGGAACTTGGACCTCTGGCTTGAAGGCAGACACTTGGATGTAAAGCAAACGTAGAAAGAAGTTTCAGAAGGTAAGATAAAGATGACACAAAATATGAATTCAACCATATGAGGTTTTGGCTTCAGTCTCCAAGTTATTTTTCTGGACTGCATGCCTGTTACCAATAAAGGCTGAGAAGTAACAAGGCTGACAAATAAAACTCTACCATAGGTTATGCTAACCTACAAAGACCACTGCTACCCACAGTATCCCTGGAAAGTATTTAATGCGTTGTTTTAAGAAAATTAGCAAATATTCCTCATCTCTTTCCCCGTCAAGAATATACACTCTCCTTTAAATCAACAAAAGCAAAAAGCACAATCACAGTAGCAAACTTGTTTTTAAGAAATGTTGTGCTTCACTTCTCTGTGTCTGCAGCAGAAAGAAGAATTACCTATATGGTTTATTTTCACTTTGCCCATTTAATTCTGCTTTGCTCCTATACAGTTCAAGTCAAATATAGGTACAAGTTCACAATACAAAATGAGGGCACACAGTAACTAAACTTTCTGTTTCCAAGGTCTCCATGACTACCTCAGCATGCAGGTGCCTGTCTCCTTAGCTTTCTCCTTCTGGAACATCTAACATAAAATGAAAAAATAAAGAAGCTAAAAGCTAAAGTCCATAAAATGTTCAGATTTTCCTCAAAAAGTGGTATCAGACTGTGCCAGGCAAGCAAGTACACCAGACACAATTCAAGGTTCATCATGCTGTCAAGGATGGTGGCAGACACTTTAATGGAAAAATCAAAGAGAAAAAAATTCCCATAGCCACCAAATCTTTTATGCCATTCAGACAGGAACAAGAGGCAACAGGTGACACATTGGTGGTTCTAACAAGAATGCTTGTTCACAAAAATTCTCAGTTTATATGATTAAAGCATAGTTACTTATATATTTGCATGTGTGCCAATATGCACATACATGCTCAGCTTTCTTCCCAAGTTTTAAAGGTTGACACAACTAATTGTGGGGAAGAAAGCAACCAATAAAAATATCCCCCACAACAACAGATACAGTATCACTTAGGAGGAAAAGATAGAAAGATTGTTTTTCTCCTTACCCAGAAAAATCAGCAGAATACTGTCCATAATCAAAGATATAGACCCTAGTAATTTGGCACACAGTGAGGTATCCTAAAGCAAAAACAAAGCAATACCTGGAAAGAAAATGGGGGAAAAAATTTCAATTAAAAATCATAAACATTTCTCCACTGAATAAAGTACCTTTTCAATAGAGTTCAGTCTCCAACTATTTCTACAAAATATTACATAATAGGAATCTGTAATTACACTTTTATTCTGCCTGAGGTTTTTTTGGTAATGTTTATTCTATGCAAGCACATACTTTATTATTTTAAAGTATGTGGTACAACAATAAAAATTCTATTGTCTGTAGGCAAAATATTTATTCATATAAATAAAGCCTAGAATTTATAATTGTAAGCACCACTGTAAAAACTAAAAGTCCTATAAAGAAAAAATGAATCTGTTAAGGGGGTTTTTTTGTTAGTTTGGTTTTTGTTTCATTTTTTGTAGTTCAGAGTTAATTTTTGTCTGTATGAGCATGTTTAGAAAATTATACATCAAATAATTTCCATTGCATGTACTGCTATGCATTTCAAAATTCACTAACACAAACTGCATTGCTGCTGTTTTCAAAGGAACTGGAAAAGACAAGTAATTTTCAAATACACATGTTAAAACATATCTGAGTGAAAAAGGAACAAGACACCTTTTGTCTTCTGTTAAGCTGATCCTGAGCAAAGGTAAGAAAAAACACATAGACAAACCACCTTATGAAAGTGTTATATGTATGATGAAATGAGCTCTACATACAATTTTCTCAACAACACATAATGAGAACTGATTTGGCAGTCCACCTTACAAAATCTGCCAGATATTCTCTGAAGTTGAAAAGGCCAATGAATGCCAGCAGGAACTTAACTAATCCTTTAGGACTTAAATGTATGAACCGTACAGTCTTTATTTCATATTCACAAGACTGATGTGCAATCCCTACAGCAGACTGTATAATGCATCCAAAATCCAGTTAGAATGAAAATATTCATACAACAAGCTGAAAATCACAGCCATTGGATTTAGGTCCTGAAACTACTGGGGGACACTGCAAGACAGTCTTGGAACATGACTTTCTTTTACAGATAAGTATTTTGCAAAAACTTGTTAAAATAGGAAAATCTAACACAGAACACTTGCAGTTTAAACTTTAACTGAAAAATGTGCTAAATATAAACCATTTAATATTTTAAAGCATCCAACTTTGAAATTACAGATTACCTTATATACCATTAAATTGCATGTGTTTCGGTGAAAAAAATAATTTTAGAGGGTCTGTTTTAGCAGTAATATATTTTCTGTTTTCATTAACATTCATAATCCAGAAATGGTATTATACTGGGTGACTAACTGGTACAAAAATGCTTGTAGTAAGAACACGCTGGCACAGGTTGCCCAGAGAGGTGACAGATGCCCCATTCCTGGAAACATTCAAGCTCAGGTTGAATAAGTGTCTGAACAACCTGATCTAATTGAAGATGTTCCTGCTCATTGCAGGGTGGACTAGATGTCCTTTAAAAATCAATTCAAACTAGTCCACAATTCTATGAAATAAACATTAGTCATCATAACCAACACGGTAGGGGCTTCTCACAACATTCAGTTAATATTCACATTGAAGTTAAAGTGCAGAAATGGAAGAACGAAAAACAAAACACCTTAAACTTCTTGATTAGATTTCAGTCTAAAACAAAAGCTGTCATCCAACAGAGCAATGACATTGGCTGCTACGTTGCTCTCACCAAACACAACTATGAATATTAACTATCTTCCAGCTAGGTCAGCCACAGTTCCAAGTCACACACAGACTGGAAGACTGTAAATTTTTAATTGATGAGTAAAACACAGGAACTTGCAACCCATACAATGCATGGGTTCAACTTCCAACTGCATCTCTGGGCATTAGTCATGCCACATCACATCACATCACGTCCTTGTTGATGAGAAATGTCATTGCATCAGGCAAAGTGCAGCAGTATGTTCTCCCCTAAAGAAACATAAAAGGTTTATGACATCTTGCATCATTCCTGTAGTTTCTTCTGCAGGTTTGTAGTGCAACTTGCTGATCATCCTAACTCATAGAAATCCACCTTTACTTAAAAAAATTCAAATAAGATCTGAAAATATTTCAAGAACTTTCTAAAGTACTCTTACTGCATATTTCTTACTCTCTTCAGCGATTCATTCACCAAAAACTCCCCTTCAATCAGAAAATAGAGTTAAGTTTTGCAGAGCTCAACCACATCCAGTTTTACCCAGCTACAGAGCTAATTACAGGCTGCACACAAATGCAACAGTTTTACTCACAGCTAAAGTTTCTCCAACAGTAAAAAAAGCAATTGGTCTTTAAAGTCTGTGTTACTCTGTGCTTGCTTCTCACTGTAGAAGGTTCTTGTGAGCAGAAAGACAAAGTACTTCACACTAAACACAAACAGCTACAAGCAAGCCACAACACTGTTACTATTACAACTAACTTTAACACAAACTGACCAGCAATTAACCCTCTATTATGTAACAGAAAGACACGGGAACATTCATTTAAAATATGTCTGAGACTAATTCCCAGGATCTTTGTCAATACAACCTTAATTTATCTATCAATAAATGCAACAAATTCAGACATATCTGAGAGACAGTGTAGCACGTACCAGAAAGCAGAACACAGTGATACATTTAACTCCTGATTGAAAGTTAAAAAATAAAAGAAATTAAGCGAGCAACACCGGATAGCCTAATACAGAAGGGCTTTTCTTGTACAGGTATTCTAGATAATATTTCAATTCCTTGCAATTTTGAACTTCTCTGAACATTAAAAACAGTATGTAATACATTCTACCCATAAAATTTTATCCTTCCTTTAAAAATAAATATAACAAGTAAACTACTCAATGTTTTTTAAAAGTATACTCTAACATATTATAAATTAAGTACCTTAAACGACACACATAAATATTACAATATATAGAAAATACTAAGTAAGCAGCCTCTCCATGTACTTCTTTATAGAAGGTGTTCATCAAGAGAACATCTGTTTAATTCTATATTTTTTTAAAAAATTAATTTTCTATTAGCAAATAAAACACATTGTCTTATTCACTATTTTTTATCTAGTAATTTTTTGACAAATAACATTAAGCAATATGCATATATCAGGAACTTTTACCTGTATGCAAACATATGTATACATATTATTATTATGTATACATATAAAACCAAAAAGCATCATTCTATCTACATGTGTATACACACACACACACACACACACACACACACACACAAAGAGACATACAGGGTTTGGTTCCTTCCCATTACAAGAACTTTCTTCTAGTCTCCAAAATCCTGATGGAACTTGATACACATTTCCTATTACACTTTCTACTGCTAACATTATGTAGAATAACTCCTGAAACACCATTTTTGCTAATGCAGAAACCATCAGTCTCATCCCTGTACCCTCTTTTTTATTGTCCTCACAATTTTAGCCCAGCCAACACAACATTCACACCAGCACTGCTCACTTCAGTGCAAATTGGTTGGATTTTGTTTGAACAGCTGATTTTTTTTTCCTACAGGCAAAGCATTTTTATCCAGTGTCACCTTACAAATTCACTCCACATGACACAGCACCATGGTTTAACTCCAGCTGGCAGCCACTCCCCCACTGCTTCCACCATACTCTCACCACCCACAGGGAAAGGGAGAAGCGTAAAGAAAAGGTGAACCCAATGGGTTGAGATAAGCAAAATTTATTAAGTGCAACTAGGCATAATAATAAATATGCTAGTACTGATAATAATAATTGAAATTACAAGGAGAGGTTCTTGTAATAGAACAAGTAATAGAACCCAAGAGAAAAGTGATGCACACTACAATTGCTCACCACCTGCTTACTGAGGAGCAGATCAGTCCCCTTCCAGGTAACTCCCCCCAGTTTATACACTGACCATGGCACTCTATGGTATGGACTATCCCTTTGGCCACCTCAGGTCAGCTGTCCTGGCCCTGCTTCCTCACAGCTTCTTATGCACCTCCTCACTGGCTGAGCATGGCAAACTGACATGCATCTGACTTAGAGTAAGCATTACCTAGCCTCCACCAAAATGTCAAGTGTATTACCAACACTATTCTCATACTAAATCCCAAGAACAGCAATGCACCAGCTACTAGGAAGAAAATAAACCCTGTCCCAGTCAAAAGCAGGACCTACAGCAACCATCCTGCCCAGCACATCATGTATAACCAGAGGACATAAAGGCTCAGGCAAAGTCTCCACCTAGCCCAGGATCAAGAACTCTGTCCTCTCCACAGCAGGAGCTCAAACACAGACGCACAGGAATGCAGATGAGCAGAACAAGCACAGAAACTGCTTCCCACTGTTCACTCAAATAGTCAGCACTTTATAGACCCAGATTCAAAACACATTATTCATGTGTTTAATAGCCCTCAGCATACTATACCTCTATCAACTTCTGGCTCCAAAGTACACCTTTTATCTTTACCACTCTCTGTTGTTCCAAATACAATTGAGAAAAAATTGTTAATTTCAGCATCTTCAGCTTAACTACACACAAATTTGATAGAACTGAATGAGCCAGCAGAACCTACATATATATCACTGCCACATATTTAAGAATATAAAGATTACGTATGTGGTTTAAAAGCACAACCTCCATCTTTTACCTGTGTTCCTCAGAAATTTTGGGTAGCTAGTAAAGAAAGACCATCCACAGGTTAATTCTAGAGCTTTGCATCTGCTGATGAGCAAGTTGAGCAGCACACAAACCTAGGCTAACAATCACCCAATGTACGTTATGTTTTTGCACAGCAAGGGGTAGGAGTTGCATTTTTATTTTACACTTCTGGGGAACTCAGCATCTCAGCTATAAAATGTATGTTCCTACTGTACCTCTCTCTGTTTGCACAAAATGCAGCAAAAATAGAACTGTGACCTTGACAAAAGCAGGCTTTGAGAGATGTCATAACAGCTTCTGTTATTTTAGGTTCTTCTCATGCAGTAGGACAACTGCACAATATGCTATTTTGCTGGAAGAAAGTTAAATAAACCAATCAACACGGGGTGCTTTTTTACCAGCTAGTTGGCACTTACTACAGATTTAGCCTTGAAATAAAGGTTCCACGTGCAGTCAAGATCTATTTCTACCACTGTGTTAGGGAAAAGTACTTTTCATTAAATGTGTAATGATTATGTTTCAAAAGGCATACCTAGACACCATGTAACATTATACTGAATTGATTTTTAGAAAAGGTGACAGAATAACCTCTGAGTTTTCCCAAGCCCTATGCTGAAAGCTGCTGCCTGGGTTTGCTTGTTTGTTTTTCTACGGATTATACCAAATTTAAAAAACAAACAAACAAACAACCTAAAAATTAAATTCTTGCCTCTAGGTTCAGACCTGAATTCTCATTAAAATCCAGCTATATCAATTTGTTTAATTCTAAAGATCATAATCATTTTGCATTGTTCACACAGAGAAAGCCAACTCTGCAGTTAGAACAAACAATATCTGCTTACAAAACTTCAAATGGAAAAATATTCATCAAAAAAAAGTCCAAAGTGTCAAAATTAAACATCTAATTCTGCAGTCATCTAGCACAAGCCGACAGAATTATTGATTAGAATTAGCTTAGTTTCAAGTATCTGAGAGCTGTAAGGTAAGCTACTCTGCCCCAGTCTGCTGTTTTTACGTGAAAAAGAGTTGCTTATTTACACAATTTGTTTATGCATGCATTATTGACATACATAATTAGTATTTCCTAGGAAACAGATCAGTTTTATGATGTAAACAGTAGCAGCCTCAGAGTGCGTGTGCCTCTAAAATGCAAGCAATATTAATCATTGTGGCCACTCAGAAGCCTCTAATTCACACATTAGTCTGTCCCTTCTGATTACTTCAAGTAGAGATTCAAAATGCATTGAAATAAACAACAAATAAAAAGACAGAAACAGACTGTCTATGAGCCCATTTCCAGAGCAGGAAGCATTCATACCATCATGCCTTGGTGATAAGTAATCTGACTATCACCTTCCACCCATTTTAAACCCTCAGCTGAAGATTTTTGGGTCTGACAGCCATTTTAAAGTAAATTTAACAAGTGGACAGAGTTCCCCAACATTTTGATCCAACAGCAGCCCAACATGGATTCATCAGCTCCACTGTCCCAGAACCATTCCTGGTGGCTTGACTATTTGTTTACTCCAGATCAGCTGCTGACATTATCACTTGACTAATGTATTTTGATGTTTCACTACACAATGGCAACATAATGACTGGGTAAAGTAAATCTTTACCAAGCTAAATTAAATGTTCAGTTATAGCTACAGGCCATATTCCCCAAATGCAACATTAATACATGACGAAGGCAACACAGATATTCTTGTCAAAAACACATGTAAAAACACTTCAGATCTTCCACATGCACCTGAATGTTACATTCTCTTGGTTTCCAACCACTCCCCTGCTCCCTTCAATTCTGGAACATCTCAAGGAAAAGGAGACCATCTTCAGACTCTTATAAATGAGAGAAACATAATCTAAAACAGAAGACAGGCAGGAGGGGAGGTGCTTTCATGTCTTCCCTAGAATGGAAGAAATACTGTGTGATTCATTGTTTTTGTAAGACTCCAAAAGGAGCACAGAACTCGTAAAGCTGGGAATAAAGAAAAATTGATCTGATCCCCTAAAAAACTCAAAGCTGAGAGTTGAAGTTGACTATGTCCAAAATTTAATATTAAACTGATGAGACATGAGGGGTCACTTAAGTTCTCTCTCACTTGAAAAACCACATTGTGTCATATCAACCCCTATTTCTGCAATCACTTGAAATTATAACAGTAAACAACACAGATAAGAGCACAAAGTCTGACCTTCGCATTTGAAAAAGTTGGCAACAGTTTAGAGCACTTAAAAACACAAAGAAGAAAGCCTAACAGCTTCACAACACAAAATCTGTAAAGGTAGAACTCCACTATGCTGGAATCTGCCTTACAAAGTCCTGATGATGGAAGTAGAATCTTAAGATGTTCTGACAAAAATGAGTACTAGTATCTCAGAAAACAGCTGACTTGCTGGTGCTGTGAATTTTCATCTGTTCACTCCTTTTTCTACATAATGCTTGCCTAGATATGGGGTATTTCAGGATCACAGCACGCATGCAAGTGATTTTATGCTTCCTCTTTCTTCTATGTGATACATAAGTGACTTTTCTGCAAACACCGGAACTGCACCCAGTATCATTAATCTTGCAAACCAGCAGAAACCCATAGACCAGAGTCAGAAAAGAGTCTCCTACTAGGAACTTGTCAGCAACACAATTTCTGAGAGTATTTTTAAGGTAAGAAAAACATCACTGACAATAATTGGACTACTGCAAGTGCTATCTTAAAGGACAGGCCTAATAGTCATAATGGTTTAGAAACAGTGAACTAAAACTGCTAAGTACAAAATATTTTGTAATAATCCTATTTCAGTGGATGAGTAAGCTTTATACAAGAACTCACAGGTAGTTTAACAGAGCAAGTTCCCTGATGGCAAAATAATAGCAAGGTCAATCATTAAACCTATTGCTGCTGTTAACTGGCACTTGGCAAGTATCATCTTGGATGAAGATAAGAGGTAGCTGTTATTTCCATTCACCCACTCATCACCGTGCTCCAGCTACACACCCTTTTGTGCCCCACGAACATCCCCACGTTCAGTGTGGAAGGAGCAGATTCCCAGCTGCTTCAGCCCTCCAGTCTCTGCTGCAGCCCCACATCTTTGCCTTGAGACACAACACCTGAGGCAGAGGACCAGCATGGCTGCTACACTGCCAGGAGAGAGAGGCGAGGTTTGCTCAGTCGTGAGGTGATGCCAGCTGGAATTTGTGTTCAGCCAGCCAGGAGACATTTTTTGCATGTGTTAAGGATGGCAGCAGCTGGGGAACATACGGGATATTTGCTGAGAAGGTGGTTGAGCAGCCAGAATCAGTACACAGGGCAGCCAGCAGATTAATAAACAACCCAACTCCCTGCAAGCAGCATACAAAACCAAAGGCCAAAGGAATCAGATTCAGTTACAAAAAACAAGTATTTTAATGATTCCAACACCAAAGGAAAACCAGGAGTTTGCGCTAACAACCTAACACAGCTGCATTTTATTTTGAAACACTTTTCAAAACAAAATGCCCTTCAGAGGTATTTTATCAGAGGGGATGATGGTATTTATATTCCCCACCCTATTTCTTGCTTTGCCTCTAGGAAGGACTCAAAAATTCTTTGTTTTCAGCAAGATACTGAATCAACTGCAAATCCCACAGCTGGTCAGACCTGCATCAACACTGCAGCCCTACACCTTGCCGAGCTATTTACAACATTGTGCAGTCAGACAGACGCCTCAAACAGCACAATGGCTGCAATAAAACACTTCTGAAACAAATAAAACCATTTCTGAAAAATACAATTTGCTTAAAACACAGCATAAATTTTAGCCTGATTTTCTCCAATGCTAAACACTCCTTAAATGTTGCAAGACCTATACTGCAAGATTTGCTTAATTTCTGTCCAATCCCCATCCCCCAGCCAAGTTAAAGCACCCTACGATGTCCTATCTTCTGCATCCTTTAATCAATGCATGCCGATGTATATAACATTCACATGATGCATCAGCGTCACCACTGTCACAGTATTTGTCATATGGTCCTGCAGATACACACACAGAGACCTAAATCAGCTGTTTCCTGCTGTCAGTCAGGAGAAAACCTGTAGGTAGCTCCATTTTCTTTGCTCAGTGATGAAGCCTGACACAGGAATAGAGGATGGAAGCTTCTATTTTTGTGTAGATTTTTCTCCTGCATGTGAGAAACACTAATAACTATTTCTGCGGATGAATTTGAGATACTCCACAAAAAAAGAATGATAAATAATACATGAGGAACCCATTATGACAAAGCCTTGCATTTATTTTTGGAACATTTTTCATGCCTCCAGTTAGCAATAGAAAACAAAAAAAAAAAAAAAAAAAACAAAAAAAACAAAAAAAAACAAACCCCAACAAACAAACAAAAACCACACACAAAAAAACCTCACAGCAAAATAAACACCTACTCAATGACAGTCCAAGCTATGGCACAATCACTTAGGGAAGTGACCTACTTCAACCACAGGTAAACAATATTACACAGAGATGTATTTATGATCTTGAAATTAGAAAGTAACTACGTTGCCCAAGTATGTATGCACATATTACACATATTTGTATTTATATAACTCATACCTTTTTAAATTTTTGATTTATTGGAATACAGTCTTGATCCTATTTCACACATATTTCAACTTAGCAGCACTTTTGGCCTACTTTTGGCTACTGAACTGCTTGCATGCTGGTTTGTCACCTCTCTGCTCTTCAGTGGAGACATACAAATCACTCATGTTTGTTGTTTGCTAATATGTCTCAAAAACTTCCCTTTAAATGGCCAGTGCAATCATCTCACAACTTATTAAAAATAAGAATTTTTTTTTTTGTAAAGTAGAATGGCTCAGGTTATTCCAGACAAATTAATCATATGACCTCTCCCTCACAAAAAGTTGTATGAAGTCAATTAATAGATACTTTTGGGTAGATTTAATCACAATATATGCTAGTGGAAGAGTCTACATTTCTGTAAAAAATGCAGTCTTCATGTCAATGAATAAGGAACTTCACGTCATTCATCAGTTATCCTTTGAGATATAAGATTAAAATAATGAATTATTAACCTATATGCATACACATATTACTGCCATTTATCTAACATTTCTCATCAAGGTGTTCCATTACCTTCCTGAGTTACTCACTCTTCTATTTCCTAATGTAAGAACTCACTACAGACCTCAACTTTCAATTCATTGAATTTACATAACAGAGAAAAGCCATTTAAGATTCTCTGAAGAAAATAAATAATCATCAATCTTACTTCAACAATTTCTTTCTCCCAGCATTCAAACACTTTTCATACTCACTGTCTGGAAATTTCCTCATACTACTGGTTTCTTCTGTTTTGTACAGGTAGGGATATGACCAAACACAATGAGCCATTCTTTATGCAGGTTAAGACCTTTTTTCCTCATCACAAACAGGGTGTCCAATCAAATGAACTTCTCACTCCCAAATCTTTTGCAACACTGATTTATCAATGAACAAAATCTTCTGCTGCTAGCAGAACTATCTAGAGACAGCAAGTTACACACAAAGCATCTGCAATCATTTTGCCAGCTCAAAGCTTCCTTTGTGAAAATTTTTATTACTTGAGTTCTTTTATCTACAGGTAACACAAAAGTCAAAAGAGAATTTTAAAGAGACATGTATGAATTTTAAATCTGAACTACAAAAAAGAGACCAAGAGGGAGTTCACCTTGAGTTATACTTTTCATGTCTGGTACTATTCTGAATTAGGAAACATGCTCAAATTTCTTTTTCATTATAATCTGAGCTATTATACAGTGAAAAACTCAGTATTTATTAAAAGCCAAATATTATCAATTCAAAGTTTGTTAAACTCAGAGCAACAGTTAAAAGAGTAATTTACAAGAAACAGCTTACAACTTTTTGTTCATAGGAAGAAATACACATTACATAGATATAGAAGTAGTTTACTATACTTACAGTGGCAAAGGTCCCACTGCACATAAGACAATTCACTGTAACATCACTGAACAGCCAGCACACACAGGCAGAATCAAGGAAGAGGTCTCCAGCAGCCTGGGAAGCCTATCACAGACTCATCATATAATTACAAACAGGTGGTTTAAACCAAGATCCACAGATGCAGTGTTCCTCTTTTTACAGCTGTCCTCTAGGCATTCAAATTCCTATTGTATAAATCCACAGAACCTTGATACTGAGTTGCTAAATTTACAGAGCTATTTCAAACCCTCTGACTGCCCCATATATATAATAACACATACAGAAACACCTGGTGCACAAGAGCATTCTGTGAGCAAGTGTGTTACAGATTACAATGCACTGAACTGAATTACAGGATCATAGAATACCAGATCGGAAGGGACAAGCATCACCTGATCCAACCTTTCCTGGCAAAAGCACAGCCTAGACAAATGGCCCAGCACCCTGTCCAGCTGTACCTTTAAAGTGTCCAGTATTGGGAAATCCACCACTGCACTGGGGAGATTATTCTAAAGTTTGATTGCTCTCACTGTGAAAAATTTTCTTCTTATGTCTAACTGTAATCTTCCCAGGAGAAACTTGTACCTGTCATTTTCTTCCTTTTTTTCCAAGGAATCATATGAAGTCTCCATTTTCTCTGTAGCCACCCTTTAAAAACTGGAACATGGTGATAAGGTCTGCCCTGAATTCTCTTTTCTCAAGACTGAACAAACCCAGTTCTCTCAGCCTTTCCTCATATGGCAGGCTGGTCCTTTTACCTTTTCTGTGCCCTTCTCTGGATCCTTTTCAGCCTGCCCAAGTCCTTTTTTGCAAAGCAGGGACCAGAACTGAACAGTGTTCCAGATGTGGCCTGACAGTCACTGAATCGAATGGACAATCACTTCTTTCTCTCCACTGGTGATGCCCCTGCTGACCGGCGTCCTGTTGGTTTTCTTTGCTGCAGCAGCACAATGTTCACCCTTGAGCTGTTGTCCCCCAAGTCCCTGTCCCAGAGCTGCTCCCAGACAGGTAGGTCCCAGCCTGTGCTGCACTCCTGGACTTTGCTCTCCCAGGACCTTACACTTGTCCTTGCTGAACTTCATAAAGTTCTTGTCAGACCACTCTTCTAGCCTATCCAGGTCTTTCTGCAGGATGACACTCTATTCCAAAGTGTCCACTGCTCTACTTGGTTTCATCCCATTTTCCAGATAACATCAGAAGATATTAAAGTGCACTGGGCCCAATATCAAGCCCTGGGGGCCCCAGTTTGGGACAGGCTGCCAGTTTGAAGAGAAGGCATCTACCACCACCTGGCTGAGAGTGCAGTTTCTCAGCTACTTCCCCACCCACTGCACAAATCACTTGTCTAGGCCATCACACATCAGTTTCTCTAGGAAAAGGCCACAAGAAATGGTTTTTAAAGCCTTGTAGAAATCCAGGTAGACAACATCCACCCCTCACTCCACATCAACCAAGCAGGCTGTTCTGCCATAGAAGGCAATTAGGTTTGTCAAGCACCATTGCTCTTGGGGAATCCATGCTGGCTTTTACCAATCACATGCTTCACTGGACTTGTGATAATCTGCAGCAAGATTATATAGAAAGAGATATTTTGCTTTCCTGACTGCATTTATGCACACCCTGGCAATGTCCTTGTAGTTTCCAACAGGTGTTCATCCACTTTTCCATCTCTGTTACAGCTCCCTTTTGGTTTTGAATACAATCAGAAGCTCACAGTTAAGCCAAAGGCATCTTTTTCTCTGCTTACTCCCTTCCTCTTTGAAGAGGATGAACTGCTTTTGTGCTTCCAGGAAAACATTCTTGAAAACCTCCCAGCATGGATCCCTCCCAGCTAAGCTCTGAGTTAGCTGAGGTTTGCTCTTCTAAACTCCAAAGTTTTTGTCTCCGTACTGCTTTCAGCATGCCCAGACAGATCCCAAACAGCACAATATTGTGATCACTGCCACCAAGGCTATTGTTAACCAAGCTACTACAAAAAAGGTTTTGTCCATTCTTGAGCAGCAAGTCCAGCAGTGCCTCACTCCTGGTTGGCACATCTAACAATTGTATGAGGAAGCAGTTCCCTATGCTTCCCAGAAACTTGATGGATGACATATCAACTGCTTTATGGTTCCTCCAACAAATGTCTGTGTAGTTGAATTCAGCCATAAGAATCAGGTTCTACTGACCTCATTTGCTTAAGTGACTCAAATATTGCTTCACTGGCCCTATCATCTTGGTTTGGAGGTCAATGGCAGATGTCTACTCTAAGACTCCCCTTGGAGACAACTCCTCTGAGCTTGATGCAGAAGCATTCAAAAGAGCCTCCATGATCACCACAACTATTATATATTACATTATTATATTATAGCTATAGACAGCTATTACACATTCAAGGCTCTCCTTAACAGAGCACAACTCCTCCTCCTTCTTCTCTTCTTCCCTACCTATCTTTATAAAACAGCCTATATCTGTCCATCGCAATTCTCAAGACACATGAGCTGGCCCACCACATTTGAGTTTTTTCTGTGATATAGCAACTTTGTAGCTGCACAAGGAGCTCCAGATCCTCACATTCCCCAGCTGGATGTGATGATGCGAACACTGCCACTTTGGACCCAACCCCTCAAGTCCTTCACTTGAAAACCTGCCTTGGCCAAGTTGGTCAGCCTGCTGTCAAAGATTCCCTCACCTCTTCTAGACAGTTCCCATCCCTCCATAACAGACTATAGTCATCAAAGAATGTCCCATTGCCATAAAGCCCAAGCCCTCATGATGGCATCAGCCACAAAGTCAGAAGTCAATTCACACCATACATCTACTTCTGACCACATCCTTTCCTCTAACCATCAAAATGGAAGAAAAATACACCATTACTTTTCATTTGGACTCCCAGGGCTCTGTCGTTTTCCCTGATTTTAGTTTATGCTGAACTGCTTTATGGTCACTACTATAAGAACACCTAAACACTAAACTTGTCGACTCTCCAAAGCAAGTTTTTGTTAGAAAGGGTATAGCACTTATATACTGCGTTCAAGTTAATAAAAAAAAAAATCACTAATTTTCAGAGAGAAGAGAACTTTTAATTTAATTCTAAGCATGTGAAACTCTACTCTGTAAGCTGTCAAGCCTAAAAATAGTGTGATTGCCAGTCAGCCAGAAATTTAGAATGCATCCAGAAGCTCCTACGCTGCTCTTGCCAGGAATGCCAAGACTTTGAAAAATCACATACATTATAACAGCCAAGACAGACTAATCTGTAACACAAGCACACAGAAGAGACTCTGATTTTTCATTATTGTGAAGCCTGGCAATATCACTGCAGTTCAGTGTCCTTCTGTATTTTCATTATAAACCAAATTCGAAGAAGTGTTTTAGGTAAGTGTGCATGCCCTGGTCTATGAGCCTTAAAAAATACAGTCTAACACATTTGAGGATTATGACACTTACTAGTGACTTGAGAATATGAATGGAAATCAGCAGTATCATTTAAGGAAACCATTTCATACTGTTTTGGCGACTGAAATCTAGAGGTACCCACAAAGTTTCAGACAAGAGTGATGAGAACTCCATGAGGGGTTTGGATCAGCTGTACTCTATTTATCCGAAACACAACATGGTGAGTTTATGTGCCTATGTTTTGTCACTAGCTCTTTAATTAAATTATGTTTTCACAATATAAGTAAGTCTCATTGGCTGATCTTTAGAACACCAGGTATCCAGCCAGCCAGGGCTAAATTTCAATTGCTATAGAATACTTGGAGGGCTAGCTCTTAAATAACTTATAATGCTTGCACTAGTAATCACTCTGCTCCCACTTTTAGCTGTTGGAAGCGTTGAGAAAACATTCTGTAAAGATATTACAGTCTGAAGATATTATTAGTCTGAAAACATATTCAATTATAGCCTTTCTGTTACTTGGAAAATTTCATTGACAGAATGGGACAGGTTGGAGGCTACAGTGCGTCATTGGACCCAATCTCCCTGCCCAAGGGGGGTCATCCTAGAACATATAGCACAGGATTGTGTCCAGCTGGCTCCTGAATATCTCCAGTAAGGGAGACACAGCCACAGCCTGTCTGGGAAACCTGTTTCTGTGCATGGTCACACACAGTAAAGTTCTTCTTTGTGTTCAGGTGGAACTTCCTGTGCACCAGTTTCTGTCCATTGCCTTTTGTTCTATTGGCTGGCATCACCAAGAGCCTGGCTTCATCCCCTTCACAACCACCCTGCAGATATTTATATACATTGATGATGTCCTCTCACAATCACTTTTTCAAGGTTGAACAGATCCAGCTCCCTCAGCCTTTCATCGTAAGAGATTCTCCAGACAAATTCAGTATCTCTCTGCTGGACAAAGGTGTAAGTTGGAAAAAAATTTAAAGATTAAATGCTTTTCAAATTTCTGCTGGGTGTTAGGGACAAGTACTGTTTGCTGTAACATCATTTCTCATGTAGTCTTATTTCAGCACTCACATTCGAATTAGAAAGGGGCAACAGGAAGAATAAGGTTGGTGGCAGTTTTGTGAGAAGACAACAGAACAAAAAACAAGCAAACAGACTGAAAGATTCATATTTTGTTTCAGTGAAAGCCAGAACCTTGTCAGACTTCATCTCTGGAGATGCAAAGATAACAAGTGTTGACTGAGAAAGGATGGGAGAAAAAGAAACAACAGAAGCCATCATGAGAAACATTCTACTTGAAGCAGCATCAAGTGTAAAGGACATGCTACCCTTCTGCAATGACTGAATTTGTTTCTCAAATTATTTCACCAGTGAACCAATAAAGCCTGTGAATGCAAATGATGTATAAAAACATTTTCATAATAAAAGTGTTTTCACATGTCTCCTATAAAATCTACAACTGCAAGAATAAAGGGACAAAGATTTTAATTCAAAGGCATAGTTATTCATCATGGCCCAATCACACTGGATCACCGCAAAACCATGACAGCCGATTTACAAAGCAGAGAGGGAAACCTCAGACAATCAAAACTGCAGATAAGCAGCCCACAGCTTTGTGTTGTTAGCCTCAGAGATGTTTTATGAAGTGGCAATGCAGGTAATTTTAATTCAATGTGAATGATGGGACATTGGGTAGGTTTTTATTCTCAAGGTTCACCTCAACCTTATATAGATCTACTCCTAGCTGATGACCAGCTTGAAGGAGAAAGCATATGATGGCAATGATTATCCACACCCAACAGGACAAAGTCCTGAGTAACCTCATCTGTCCCCACCACTCACCCTGCTTTGAGCAGGAGGCTGAGTAAGAGACCTTGATGTCCCTCATTCTGTGAATTTATTCAGTATTATTTAACTGTTAATAGTTTATTAATTGTTAAGATTAAATAGGAAATAAGCTATTCATTTTATTAAAGCTTGCCATTACATAATAATATATGTACATTCCAAATATAAAAAATAGTGTTGAACAGCTCTTTGTCCCAAAACAAGTTAATTTTATTCAAATAATCCAAATCCTTCCTAGACTTTCAAGAGGGGAAAGTTACACAGAAGAATACCACAAATGAAGGCTGAAGCAAACCCTACTGAAAGAAATTATATTGCAGCAATGAATACTGGAGCACAATTAAGATGTTGCCACATGGGATAAATGTAATAATTATACTTTTGCACATAGTTTCATCTGTAGTGTACCTATATATCTACATAGAGCAAGTTAGAAAATATTGCTGCATTTACAGAATTGTACTAAAAGCCTCTCACTCTAAAATCCCAATATTTTAATTTAACAGTAGGAACATGTACCTCCTACACAAACTTGTTGTTCCTGTAATGGAATTAATTTAAATAGCAGATTCTGTTGTACTGTAAGCATCACGGTTAAGTCAGATTTCTCTTACCACTCTAGCGACAAAACTATTTACTCCCAAATACACATTTTTAAGCTACAGAGGCCTGTAACTATAAGAGCAAATGCATCATCTCAACTTTTAGTAGAGGTGGCAGGGATTGTAGAAAAAATAAGCATTTTTATTAAAGATACCAAACATTTCTAAAGATAATTTGCAATAAATAACTGGTAAATGACAGGGGAGCATCTGAGAAGAGAGGTATCAAAAACCACTTTGTTTTAATAACCGTATGTTCCAACAGTCACTACAATTTGCTGGGGGAAAACTTAAGTAAAAAAGCCTCCATATGTGAATGACCCAAACCACTTAGTCAAAGAAGGACAGGACTTAAGTAAAATACCCAGAGTTAGCCACAGTTTTAAAATTACGTGTCTGGATTATCACACCCCTCTCCTCTTTATGCAGTTTTTGAGAACTCTTTTGTAGGCTTTTAAATTTTTTTGAGGGGTTGGAGAAGAACAGACACAAAAAGGGGGAACATGAGACAATAAAACAGAACAACACACTTTACTAGAACAAGAACTAGAAGCTTAAATTCCTAACAGAAAAATCTGAGAGCAAGTAGGGCAGCCAGAACAAAAAGCACATCCCTCCCTTTGTTCATTGTGTCCTTGGCAGGCAGAACCATACTTCTAGCCAACTCTAGTATTTTCTGAATAGTTGCAGACTCTGCTCAAGCACCCCAGTGCCTCAGAAGCTTTCCCTGTCCCCTCTGAGAGCTGGCTGCCTGTTCCCAGCTCCTCACCACAGCCTTGCAGCCCCTCGATGAGCCCTGGGCATCTGCAGCTTCCTCTGCAACTCTCCTTTTGCCACACTTGAGCACTTACTCAGTCCTTAACCCCTACACAAGCTCCCATGGGAACAAACAATTTCTACCTCCACCTATCCTTGCCTTTAAAAGAATAGATTAGGCATGATGTCTTTTGTTCACTGCTATTGATTTTGATAGTTCTTAGGCAATTTTTAGGTTTTACATAAAGGATCAAACCCATGGCTTGCTTAACACAGTATCCTTGTCAGAACAGATACATCAGAAGCAGTTGTAAGAACCACATGGCACATGGTAGCTCAGACTAGAAAATACCTGGTAAGAAGACAAATCTTACTTTCATAGTAAGAAGAATAAATGGGAGTTACATTGGGACACTTAGTAAAAAGGCAAAAACCAGGCAGGCATAACAAGAAATGATGCAGGGATACAGCTCAAAACACTCAGATTAGAATCAATAGAAGTGATTACCAGAACCCAGTTTAATGGAAAACATTTTCTGACTCTTGGTATCTTCCACAAAAGCATCCAATCTTGATGTTGAAATACATTTAATTGAACAACTTATTGGTTTAACCATGGAAATATTATGTTTGTGCTACATCAGAAGTCAAAATTAACTGAAAATTTTCCCTTTAAAAGCCTGTCTCCAGAAGACTATCTTTGCTCTTTACAGTAGGAAATCATTTTAGATCCTGACACCTGGCATTTACAAACCCTCCAGAATACTTTCTCTTTAGTATGGCTACTGAGGTCCTTCTTGGCATTTTTCTAGTCTTAGCCCCAGCAACATGTTAGAAAATTAAAACCTATATTTCCACTATGAACTGAGACAGAAGCAAGCGCCTGCCCCTTTCGAAAGGGGAATTTTAAAAGCAATTTGGATTTACATTCTTCCTGAGGGAAAAAATTGATAAGTTAACTTTTCTATGATGTTCATATGCATCTCCATTCATAGCTAGAACTAGGTATATCCTTAAAAGTAGGTACATGCCAGGAACAAAAATACTTATTTTTAGAAATGAGCAGTCCTGTTAACCAGGGCAACCTGAACTCCTGCTTTTCTCAGCAACAGTAAGATGAAATCCAGCTATCCATCCCAGATCCCTTCCCAGTTTCCTCCCCACTGTGGTTCAAGAGAAATGCAGTTTCTCCTATGCAGACAAATGGCTTTAGGCAGGTTACAATGTTAAATCTCTTTTAATTAACTTCTGTTCAAGATAGCCAACTCAGATGTCCACAATGCCTCATCTGAATTTTCCAGTTTGTTTTTTGTTATCTTCTCCAAATCCACAATAATTGTGCAGTACTTCATGTGAAAAAGTCCTTGACACTGCTCAGAATTACACCACGTCCCCTATCCATATAACACTGCATCCTCCCTGTTATTCTCCACTTCATAGTTTGCTTTACAAAGCTTCTCTTGGAGGTCATCCATGACATACAGATCCCATTCCTAATTTCAAGCCGCTGGAATGTATGCACAATTGAACAGCCTTCATTGAAGTATGTATTGTTGGCTTTTTCAGTGTTGAACAAAGCCTTTTTTTTTTCCTCCTTTTTTCTCTATTTACTCTTTCCTGTTAGTTCTGAAATTCTTCAAAATACAATTACCTGCTTCATTCAGCCAAACCTTGCAAAGTGTTGCCAGTAATTCAGGGGAGGTGACACACTCCTTATATACAGCACTGCAAAACGAGGCCACACCTGGAGCAGCAGGTACAGTTCTGGCCTCCTCAGCAAGAGAGAAACATGGACATAGTGGAGAGGGTCTCAAAGGCCACAAGGATAATGAAGGGACTGGACTTTCTCTCCTGTGGGAAAAGGCTGACAGAGCTGGGACTGTTCAGCCTGCAGACAAGAAGGGTCAGGGGTTCCTCATGACTGTATGTAGACACACGAAGGGAGAGTACAAAGAGGATGCAGCCAAGCTTTCCACAGATGTTCTAAGTGACAGGACCAGAGGCAATGGACACAAACTGAAATACAGAAGGTAGTGTGTCAACAGCAGGAAACATTTTGTTACTTAGGGTGACTGAGCCCTGGCACAGGCTGTCCAGAGAGCTTGTGAAATCTTCTCACCTCTGAGATACTCAAAAGCCATCTGGGCATGGACCAGGGTAATATGCTCTGGGTGGCCTGGCCTGAGCAGTAGGATTGGACCAGGCAGCTTCCACAGGCTCCTTCTAATTTCAATCACTCTCTAATTCTGTGGTTATTAGTGTCTTTTTCAGGACATTAGTAACCATAATTGAATTTTGCATTTTCACACAGAAACAGCCTATTTCTACTAGCTTCCTAGCAGAAGGTGACAATTAACAGCAGGCCCTTGTCTCTAACAAATGCTTAAACCTTAAGAGCAATTCACAAGAAGCTGCTTTTGAGACATCTTTCTATTTAATAGTCACAATGCATTCAAAAATACAAAATCAAATAGCCTGTAAAACACCAAGGCAGTATGGACAAATTCAGAACGCAAATAGAAGATAAGGTTAAGAAACAATATGGAAAAGTAGGAGCTGACAAATCAAAATAAAGTAAAATCCCCAAGTTAAGCCAAATGATGTTTAGTCATATTTAATAATTATCCACTGAGAAAAATTTAGCAGGGGTAAGATTTCCTTCAAACTGGAAAAAAGGGCTAAATTTCTTTAGAACATTGTCTTTAAAATTCAAAAAATCCTAGACCCTTGAACGTAAAATCGAATACTATAAAAAGTTTTGTTGGCTTTTTACACAGTATGCATTTATAAACTCCTAGAAGGTAAACAGTGCAACACAGCTGAAAGCTTGTCCAGAACAAGTACAACTTGATTATATGACTGCAACTAACAGATGTGGTCTGCCACATGAGCACGACTGCCATCCATGATCAAACCTATCTTTAGCATAGCCAGTGTGAGGAACAGCTAGGGAAAAGTTAATTTTCTTCCTAGCAGCTAGCACAGTGCTGTGCTTTGTATTTAATGAGAATAATGTTGATAACACACTGCAGTTTTAGTTGTTGCTGAGCAGTGCTTACTCCAAGTCAAGGACTTGGCAGTGTCTCATGCTCTGCCAGTGAGGAGGTGCACAAGAAGCCAGGAGAGAGCATGGCCTGAGCAGGTGACAAACTAGCCAAAGGGATATTCCATACCACAGAGCATCATGCTCAGGATAGAAACTGGCTCCAGGGAGTAATCATTGCTAAGGGACAGGCTGGGTATTGATCAGCAAGTAATGTGCAGTTGTACCACTCATCACTTGTTTCTCTGCAATTTTATTTCTTTGTCTCCCTTTTTCTAAGCTTAGTTACTGGCTATGGTTAAAGTTAAGCCTACAGCCAGTCAGCCTGTCTTTCCTAACACTTGGGCTGCTGAAGAGTACCAACCCAAATCCAAATTGTACCAAAAAAACCCAAATTGAGGAAGTACCATCAAATGATAACGATGTATGAGATATCATTCCACTAACTCAAACCTACAAAAACAACAGGAAACTTAAATATTTTGGTAACAGTAAACAGACATTACATTATAAAAACACTCAGTTGATCAGAAGATCTTGGAAAAAAATTAAAAATTAAGAAAGGTTTAAAAGCCTCAAATGGAGCTGAATGAAGTTACACACAAAGCACAGTTTTGGCTGCAAATAATCAACCATAAAAATCTGTAATGGAAACCAACCATTAGGAAGCATCAGAGCAGGAATGGATCCATGGAAAGTAACAGCATTGCTAAACAGACAGAATAAACCTTTTACTCTGCTTAGAAATACAAATACCTCAACCTGCTTTGAGAAGCACATTTCCAAATGACAGAACAACTGGAAGAACTCCAAAAGCAGCTACACAAAAAAAGGAAAGAGGCCTTGAAAACACAAGCTGAGGAGAGATTTTAATAGACTTGTTCAGGCTTTACTGGACTGAAAGAAGACAATATAAATAGAAGATTCCTACAAACACAAGGAAAATACACTTTGCTACAATGGGCTCAGACTACAGATGATTTAGGCTGAACTTGATCTAATTTCTAGGGCAACCTAACTGCAAGCATAGTTAAGCACCTGTATACATTGCCAAACAAGACCAGAAACTTGGTAGAATTTTTAAGTTGCTTTTAAAGATTTCAAACTGACTTTGATCAGAGGTCCAGATAAACTCTCAGATCCCTTTCAGCCTCCATTTTCAGAATTCTATATTGGATTTTGTCTACCAAAGAAATACTTCTCAAAATGAGAGAAAAGGAGTCAGCCTAAAAAATTTTCCAGTACATAAATAGACATGTATATTTAAAGTACTTATAATTTAAAGTCTGTTAGAGATCAGATGCAATAGGCAGGAAAAACAGCTGTAGGAGCCAGTCAAGATACTGATGATCTGGCAAGACAAACAAGTACAAAAACAAGACACACCCACAGGAGCACTTTGTGTCACACTATTTTAACACTACTTAAACTTCTTTTAAATGCTTCCAATCTTGTCAAACAAAGGGTACATTTGCTGAAAAGATTTCACATTATAGTCATGTACTTTGTTTTGAATACATTCCATATATTAAACCTCGTTTGATTAGGAGTTCTGCTATGCTGTGAGAGCGGGCAGCCTACACCTCCCTTATCTCCTGATCAATGCAAACAAATATTTTCAAGTGAGGATGAGCCTTTTGAACCAGTAAATTCAGAAACCTCTGTTTCCTAACAGAGCAACATCTTTTTCTAACTGCTAATTCACAGATCTTTCAAATATTTTGTGCATTAAACTTGTTTGCAATCAGTCACAGAATACACCACAGAACATAAAAAAAAGAAAGTTCAAGTTTTACACTCCTGAGCTGAAGTTCTCACCTACACTTTTCCCCCTTCTACATCTATTGCCTTTACATGCTTGTCTGCTTGAAAAGCCAGATGTAGCATGTTTTATTAATTCCTTTGGTAAAGCAGGGACTACAAGAAAGCAAAAAATCTCTGAAGAAATGCAGAAATCCAAAGACTATGCTTAGAACAATGGATTTCTTAACTCCCATAAAAGGGGAAAAAATGAGCAAGATGCAAACCTGGTAACAGAACTCTAATTTGATTCAGCACCATCCCAAATGGGGACACAAAGCTCATGGCCAAAAGCTACACAGACAGTAATCCACAGTAAGACAAGTTATTCCTAAAATTTTCTTTTAAAAACCCAATTGTGCATATATACCTTGGGGGCAGGTGTAGAGGTGTTGTGGATTAAGAATCTGAGTTAGTTTCCATGAGAAGCTTTCTCCCTCCTCCTCAGGCAGAGATCTTGGACTCTGCAGCAGAACTGCACCCACACATTAATTCTCACAAGACATGTCCTAATGAGAACAAGTAAGAAACAGGAAGACAGACAAAGCATGAAAATAGATGAAGGCTTCTTCCTTCAGGAAGGCACTTCCAGAAGTGGTAATCTGTTGACAGAAG
The DNA here is from genome assembly GCF_963662255.1 of Cinclus cinclus. Taxonomy (NCBI): domain Eukaryota; kingdom Metazoa; phylum Chordata; class Aves; order Passeriformes; family Cinclidae; genus Cinclus; species Cinclus cinclus. Next base: position 15,410,795 of record NC_085048.1, on the reverse strand, counting down.
TCTTACTGTTTTCTCCTTTCCAGCAACTCAGAGAAGACAGTGTAGAAAGAAGTGGAATACCATTTCTAGTTTACTCTCTCTATCTGCTGGTTTCTTTATAGTTTACCGAAGAGTATAGAAATCAAAACCATAGTAAAACACTTAAATACAGAAATTTTCTTTGCTTTTAAGGAGATAAGAAAACAAAACCAAAACCAGAAACACCCACCCCAATATTAACATGAAAACACTTTTGATAGTCTCCAGTTCAGAAAAAAAGGCCTTCAGTTTTCAATTAACATTTTATACCAACAGATCCTGAACAATCAATCCCTCTTTCTAAAAGTCTAAGCTTGTCTAAAAGGAAAGTAGATACTTGTTTCATTTAAACAATGACTTAAGACATTAGTAGTTGGTCAACAGATTTTCTGCAACCTGTATTTTGGACAGCTTTGTGCTCCAATTGAACAGAAATGCTCTCTTACAGACTTAGAGCTCACTTATGCAATCTCTGGAAATCACATTTCATTGTATTTATCTAGCTCAAACAGCCAGAAGATTGACATTTCATGAATAATACAGCATCTTTCACTACTGCAGCCAAATAATCTCCAAAATAGCCTATGGTGTTTAAAGGGTAAAGCTACTAGTTCCCTTTGAGAAATTAAATTATCTCTTCCCCCAAGATTTAGTCAGAAAGCATGATGCAAACATTAAAAAAAAAAAAACAAACCACACCTCACAACTATATTGGTAGAAAATAATAACACCTACCAAAGTCCCTATGTACACTAATTAAGTCAGAGGTCCTGCTCCCAGCTTGCTTTTCAGGCTGTCCTTCCCTCTTCTTAGAATGTAGAATACTGAACTATGCCAGACTATAAAACAAATACCCAAAGGATTTGTTCAGGAGATTTGGGGCTTAGTTCTAGGGTGAGGCCTTGTGGTTGGGGTTTTTTGGTTTTCATTTGGTTTTGGTTGTTTGTTTGTCTAGGGTTGTTTTCACAATCAAGTTACCCTAGCAAGAAAGATTATCTCAAAATCATCTTTTAAAAGATCCCTAAAGGAAATTAGATTCTGATAAATGCTGTGACAGCATCCAGTATTTGAGAGAGTAGTTCATCCCTTGGAAAACAACACGAGCATTAAAATAATTTAGAAGTAGCAGGCTCTCTAATTTATATCATCCAACATGAAATCCTGGAAGAGACATTCAGAAAATTCTTTCCTATCTGAAGTTGAAAAGGCCGTCCTCTGCCCAGACTTGAGCAGATACAAAAGAACACAGAAGCATGCAGTACAAAACAGCCAGATAAATATCACCACTTCAAACTTTTTTTAAAAATCAACACACCCTTCAAACTGAAAAGCACAGAATGGTATGGTAGTTCACACAAAAGGTCATGGCACGACACAGTTTCACCACAGAGGCAACAGAGGCAGGCAGATGGAAAACACCAAGGAGGTGCACAAGTTCACAAGAACCAAACCATTAGCAAGTACTTGGAATGGAAATACAAGGTCCAGCCACCAAAAGGGAATCCTGAGTATACAAAAGAATAGCAAAGCTTGGTCTGCAGGACACATCCACAACAGATAGGTGAAGGCTTTGAAAACACTGCAGGTTTTGAATGGTAGTACTCTCTTCACTCAGCTTCCAAATTTTGTGATATGAAAAGATTGCCTTAAAGTCAAATTTATACCCAAGATGATTGAACCAGCCAGATAATTTCAAATGCATAAGCACAGCATTAGCTTCTATTCCTTAAGGGATTGAAAAAATAAGATTAAACCAATCACATACAGCCCATCATGCTCTTCCATTTTTAAGAATCGAAAGGAACCAAAAAGGGACTGAAGTGTGGAAGCACAATACATAGGATCACAGAATGGCTTGGATTAGAAGGGACCATATGGATCATCTAGTTCCAACCTCCCTGCCTATGGGCACTTTTCACTAGACCAGGCTGCTCAGGGCTCCATCCAGCCTGGGCTTGAACACTTTTGGGGATGAGGCATCCACAACTTCTCTGGGCAACTTATCTGGTTCCAGGACCTCATCACTCTTACAGGGAAGTATTTCTTTCTGATATCTAATCTAAACCTCCATTCTTTCTGTTTGAAGCCATTCCTTCTTGTACTATCATTGCATGCCCTTGTGAACAGTCCCTTTCCTGCTCTTTAGCTGATCCCCTTTAGGTACTGGAAGGTGCTCAAAGGTCTCTCTGAAGCCTTCCCTTCCCCAGGCTGAACAGCTTCATCTCTTCCAGCCTGTCTCCATAGGTGTCCTCCAGCCTTCTGATCATCTTCACAGTCCTCCCCTGGACTCACTCCAACAGTCTGATATCCTCATGTTAGAGACCCCAGATCTGAATGCAGCCTTCCAGGTAGAGTCCCGCAGGAGCAGAATCAGCTCCTTGATCTGCTGGCCACACATCTTGTGATGCAGTCCAGGATACGATTGGCTTTCTGGGCTGACAGTGCACTCTGCCATCCTCAAGGCTACTCTCAATCCACACTCAACCCAGCCTGTACTTGCTTGGGATTGCTCTGACACAGGTGCATTGCCCCCTTGCATTTGCCCTTATAGAACCTCATGAGGTCTGCACCAGCCCATCTCTCAAGCCTGTCCAGATCCCTCTGGATGGCACCCCTTCCCTGCAGCAGTGTTGGTTATCCCACAGTTTGATGTAATTGTCAAACTCACTGAGAGTGCACTCAATCCCTTAGGCACTGGTCCCAGTATGGACCCCTGAGGGACACCACCCATCATAGGTCTCCACTAGGACATTGAGCCACCGACCACAGCTCTTTAACCCCATTAGTACTAAAACAGAGATCTGATCTTTGGAAAACTGGTATTCCTTTATAATTTAAAAGATAAAATCAAAATCAAATAAACTAAAATAAACCATTATAGTTTCAGAGACAGAAATCAGGAAAATAAATTACATGGCTAGAAACACTTTTACAACATCAATTTGGGATTTTTTGAAATTGGTGGACTTAAAGCAGATAAATAGTTTTTCTTAAAGAAAAATACCTTTGTATTTGATTTCCAGAAGAAATGTTCCTTGTACTTAGGAAACAGCCTATTTCATACAGCAGCCAGCTGCATGCTCTTACCACAAAGACTAATGGCATTCCAGGCTGCCATTAGGCAAAGCATTGCCAACGGGTCAAGGGTGGTGACCCATCTTCTCTATTGGGCACTGGGTGAGGCCACGAGGAATGCTGGGTCCAGTGCTGTGTTTTCCAGTACAAGGGAGGCATGGACATACTGGAGAGAATTCAATAAAGGGCCACTAAGACAAGAAACTGGAGCATTCTTCTTATATGGAAAGAGCTGGGAGCATTCAGCCTGGAGAAGGTTCAGGGGGACCTCACCAATGTGTGTAAATACTTGAAGGGAGGCTACACAGAAGATGGAGCCAGGTTCTTTCCCACAGTGTCCAGTGACAATATGCACCAACTCAAACACAGAATGTGCTCTCCAAACAGCAGGGAGCACGGGCAGAAGTTCCCAAGGCATTGTGAAGTCTCTCTCCTTAGAGATTTTCCAAAGCCACCTAGAAATAGTTTTGGACAACTGGGTCTAGGTTGCCCTGCTTGAAAGGAGGATGATGATCTCTGGGAGGCTCCTTCCAACTTCAACCAATCTCAAATTCTGCAAAGATTTTTCAGGCTGTTACAATTAATACAAGAAATTCTCGGAAAATGCCTATCAGAAAACTAGGACTTGCTCCCTTATGAGTCAATTCCAGAACCCCAAGCTCAGAACTTCACCATTAGAAAATAAGATGCTGACAGAGCAGACCAAGCAATCAGTTGCTGCAGGGGAAGGCTCACTGCTGAGCCTTTAATGAGAACTGTCTGGCTGAACTGAGGCTACCATCCATTTTCTCCCTCTGCCTCCTGAGATCTCTTGGCATCTAAAGCATCCACTAAACAGCATCCATCTGGCAGGAGTCCTATTCTGGAATCACTCAGGCTCTCAGAGATAGGGTATTCTGAACTTTTCTGGCAAAATGGATCAATATTTTCATTTGCAGAAGATTCCCTTTAACAGAAAATCCTTAACTGAGCACACTGATAGTTCAAGGATTGTTACCCAATGACAATGTCTGATTACTCAAGTATAAGAGAACAGGTCAGGACAACCATAAATACACAGAGTCTGTAATTCAAGTACAGTTATTCTGTTTGGGTTGTTTGGTCTCCTCTTTCCCACTTCATCTTCTCTCAACTGCATAATGAACCACAATTTGCATTAGTTGCCAGTTAATCACTACTACAGTTCTTAACACAGAGGCAGATAGGAACAGAGCAAGAATTTTCACAGCCAAGGAGAGGAAAGGAAAGAGCTAATACAGGTTGCTCAGGTATCTGTTCGGTGACTTTGACCAAATGCCATTTCAAACATATGTCATCACTGTTCATGTCCTGTGGCATGAAAACTGAGGCAATGTATCCAGAACAAACTGGACAGTGTCACAATGCTCCTATGTGTTTGCAGAAGATGGAGAAAAAGTATGATTAAGAAACAGAAGCTATTTTCTGATTGATCACATTTTCACTCTATGAGAGGGTAAGGAAAGAAAAGCCAATAAGCAATTATGAAACACCTGAGAAATACACTATGGACAAATAATGGCTTCATTTCACAATGAACATCAGCACACAGCAGATCATTACCATCCTGATAACATACTTGAAATAAATCTCTCTCAGTGCTGACCTGAAGAATAAGCTTACAATAATTATACTGAATAATGGATGTTCTTACAGCAGTTAACACCTACAGCAGATGATTTAAAAGATTAAGAATTATTTTATTTCTTCATTGATTCTGCTCATAAGCAGAACATGGTATTGCTTGTAAGGAACTGATGTATTACCAAACACTGGCATTGCTTCTACCATTGCCCATTTTACCAATTTCAGAAAGCATTGCTTACCTAATTTCATTATTATTAACTGCTAAAATATATGGGATTTACTACTTCCAGCAAAAGGATTTCTTCTACCGTAAGAACTGGAAAGGGACTACATCTGGTATTTGTGTGTTTATGTTGTACTTGTATTTCAATTCTCATTCATAAGAGGATGATGTTTAAGAGCAGAAATCATCTCATATTCCTGAGGTAAATGCACTTCTGCACTGCAAAGGGAATACTTTTGTGGGATCTTTGAAAAATGCACTGAGTAGTTATATGAGTAAAAAAACATAGCTTGCACAACAAACCAAACATTCTGCATCTAGATGTCTTGGGATCTTTTATTTAGACCCTTCTTCTATTTATGCACATTGTGTCACATATACTAATTGCTCAAACAGGAAGTATGGAGAAATACCAGAGAAACCAACCAGCCTCCAAAGTCACATACTTTACATCAAATCAACACCAGAATAAAACTTTATTTTAACACACTTTTCAGAAGCCACCCATGAATCAGGTTTTGTTCTCACATCCAAAAGCCTTAGCTTTTTCAGGTTGAAGGCATCCTGGACACAGATGCTAACACTTCAGACATTTATATAAAACACAGCAAAAGCTGTTACTCTGCTCTCCAGCAGCTAGGATTGATGAAGCCATTGGTTTCTGACTGCAGCTCTGATAGAAGCTCAGTAGTGAGGCCCTCACACCATTCCGGAAAGGTACCACAGGTACAGTAATAGAACATACCACATCACAGTCACACAGATAAATTTTAATTTTGTTATCACATAAAATGCTAAGAACTTACTGGGGGGACAACTCCTAAGTAATCACAATCATACTGCTTACGTGGATTTCTGAAGCAAACCTTCAGCAGACCTAAACAACAACTGAAAACGAACACCACCAAGACTACAGGTTTATATGAATGTCCTCAGAACAATGTACCTGCAGCATGTAGCAGCTTCTCAGAGCACCCTGGTCATGCAGAGAAAGAGATCCAGAGGAGCCTGGATTCTTGTTTCATTACAGCTGGAGACAAGTGGATATTGCTGATCAATGAGACATCCTTCCATTTTGTAGGAAAAAAAAAACATAGCTCTATAGGGTTTTTCTTTTGTTATAACACATTTACCAAGTTTTAGCTGACATCTGTTCACCTTATGTAGGGAAATTGTAAAATCTTACTATCTAATATCATTGTCTGCATACCACCTCATTTACACCTCACAAGATATCCTTAAAGCATTCAAGAAATTAATATTATTTGAAGACAGAAAGCTTTTTACAGAAACAATAATACCTACCACTAAAAAGAGCACTCAGTATCAAAGCCAGAGGACAGTGATTAGGCACATGCATAATGACACAGCATATATTAAATGTTTTATCACAAATGAACTCTGGTAGAAGGAAGCAAAAGACAAAACCCCAATGAGCTGAAAAACCTGACACTTAAAGAGCTTCCAATATATAGGATTTAAAACAGACACTCCTAGAAAGATCAGAATACCATGAAAAAGAAAACTATCCATGTGACTCATGTTTAAAATGGTGCATTTCTTGTATGCATTGTGCATTTCCATGTGGTATGATCTATTAATAAAACAGATTATTCACTCTAAGTAATCATACACCAAATTACCCAGAGCTTCCTTTTGCAAGCCTACTGACTTCACAGTTCCTGTTGTGCCTGTGATGAGTAATGACTGAAAGAACTGCTTAGCACTTGGCTAAACTAAGTATTATTTATTTCAGTATTATCCAGTTTTGAAGATGAACTCCATGCTACATTGTCTAAGGTACTTGCATCTTCCTACTAGATGTCAACACACAACAAACCTGCTAAAGTATCACATACCTAAAATTTTCCAGAAAACAGAACACCAGAAGTTCAGGTACTGTAAATTGCACAGGAAATTTAAACTCTACTGTGATTTCTATTTTTTATTTGCCTACTTCTAACATAATTCCATGCAACTTTTAAACAGAAAGTTTGAAATGTACTGTTCTAAAACACTAAGCTTCTCAATTAAAAACAATGCCAACCAATACATAAGGAAATTGCTTCCAGGAGGGCTACGCGCAAGAAATCCAATTTATCCATAATGAAGAGAGTACAAGTAAATCAACTGCATACCTTCTTATAGCATCACAGAATATGGTGAGCTGAAAGGGATCCACAAGGATTACAGAGTCTCTCTCACCCTGTCCCTGCACAGCACCATCCCCAAGAGTCACACCGTGTGCCTGCCAGCTCTGTCCAAACACTTCTTGAACTCTGTCAGGCTGGTGTTGCGACCACTTCCTTGGGAAGCTGTTCCAGTGCTCAACCACCCTCTGGATGAAGAGCCTTTTCCTAATATCCAGCCTAAACCTCCCCTGACACAAGGCCATTCCCTCAGGTCCTGTCACTGTCACCACAGAGCAGAGATCAGGGTCTGTCCCTCTCTCCCCCTCTCAGGGAAGTTGTAACTGCAGTGAGGTCTCCCCTCAGTCTCCTCCAGGCTGAACAGACCAAGTGACCTCAGCCACTCCTCACACAGCTTCCCCTCAAGATCCTTCATCACCTCTGTCAAGAAGAAAAGAAGGGATTTCCTGGCTGAAAACTGGAAGAACATTTGTCTTTGAACATAACTGAAAAGTTAATTCAAATAAAATCAACTTGCAGCGTCAAATATTCCTCTGACATTTCTTCATTACTCAGCCTGGCTTCCATCTGACTGTCCTTAAGCCGGTAGAAACCTGCCTGGGTTCTACTGACTTAAAGACACAAGGAGTCTGTACTTTTACTTGGCATAGTCTGTTTCATGTGTTTTGCCCTCACCCCTCTTTTAATTATTGATTAGCTTATAAAAATGGAAAGACAGACTACTTGTTGCCTAACATGGTCTCCTCCTATCAAATTAACTGCCTAAAGTACAGCTGGTTCATTTCACTTTAAATTGAAATGAGCCTGATCAATTTAAGTTAATAATACCAAATCTGGACAATTACTGGGTGGGGGAAAATTAAAGCACAAAAAGCTTTTGTGCAAGTTCAGATCAGATGAGAAAACTAAGCTACATGAAGTCACCTCAAATAAATTTTAAGCTATAATAGACATGGAAGCTAGACATCAAATGGAAATGGCTAGAATGCTTATAACAACTGGAACTATTCAGGATCATGACAGTATTAAGGAAGTCTTGGGTTTCACAGCACAACCTGCTCTAGCTGATCCTGCTTTGAACAGGCAGGGTGGGAGTCAGAAACACTTCCCTTCACAGCTCTTCTATGACTCTATGATCTTGTCTTGAAGTTCCAGTAAAGATATTTGATCTACAGAACTGATCAGTTTTAAAAGCTATATGAAACTTAAGATCTTTAATTGAGACAGCAGACTTTAAAATGAAGATGTTTGTATTTTTAAAATATCAATGCATTTTATTTACATTCACCCTCCCTTACAGAAAACAAACAAACAAATTTTTACAGTTTGCAATGCATTGGTATCAAAGGTCATGATCTTTTAGCTCCAACCCAGACACTTCATACACCATCACTTGCAGTTCTGCAGGCAAAACTGACTTGCCTAACTTACAGCCAGCAGTTTCATTAAGAACAATGAAACTGTTGTTTGTTGAGCTTGTCGTAATTAGTCACATAAAATTTGTCTCAAATGCAAGAAATTTCACCAAAGAATAAAAAAACATGGATAATTATGCTCTTGGAGAAGAAAATTTACTGTAATGCATGGTACCCTTGCACATAATCTCTGTATCCCAAACACCACTGACTCAATTCAGTCAATGCCATGCAACCAGAATTTTTAATCAACTCTTATTAGTGGCTGACTTTGCCAGGAGCTGAAGAAGAACATAGCTTTCACTGATCTCTTCTAGGTACAATTTATTCTGCCACTTCATTTTGTAGGGAGCCTGATTTATTTGACATCAATAGTTTGTTGAGGTAATAAACCATGCAGCAATGATACCATGACTCAGAGCTCATTTGCTAACAGTCAAGTTTCTTGGCAGCATGACAGGCAGAGTAATGTGCCTTGAAGAAGTATCTGTATGGATGCTACAGAGATTACCAAACAAATACAGAGCCCCAAAACATGACTTTATCAACTTTGTTTTGATTGATTGTGCTCAGTTTCACTTTGAGCACAAAGATTTAAAAATAAAAAATCTATATGCAAGCCAAAAAGCTACTCAATCCCAACAGATTTCTAACACACCCAGGCAATTTTACACTACTGCTTCCTTCCAAGATAGGATTGTCCTCTACATGCTTACAGAAACCAAACACACAGTGTAGGAAGTAAGAGAACCCTCCTTCAGGTAAACATCAACACTCAAAGTACAGCTACTTCCCACAACAGAAGTCCAAATTTTTTTCACCAGAGTTTGCAAGTGTGATAAAAGATGTTTTACATGCTAGTGGCATTATTCAAAAACCCTGTTCTTCTGAGAACTCTATTCTTTTGAGTAATATCAGCTATTAAGCATAAAATCAAAGTTTAAAAAGAGGTGGGGATTTAAGCAAAAGACTGATTTAATCTCTTCTCTCTGGAAATACAAAGTATATAATAAGAATTTTTTCCAGCTGCATTAAGGTAGCATATGTCTTTTTTGTATCAAACTAACTGAGAAGGCTACAACACTTTAAAAATGCCCATGCATTGTATTTTTCAGCCTCTCTACTTAAGTATCAATCTTCACAAATCTGCAGCTACTATATGATTCCTATCTTTCTTTTTCCCTATACCACCATAGGGACACATAGACACCTCCCCGCCCCCCCAAGATTAAATAAATGCACTTAATCTCTATTTAAAAGCACAGCAAAAAGTGATAGGCACTACAGGTAAGAAAACTGTAGTTCTCTTTTCACTCCATTCTTGTAATTACAAAATAGATGCGCATTAAAGGCCTTTCCATTCAAACATTCCAATTTTAGGAAGGATAATATATAATGTTATTTTTCAACATATACATCCATTTTTTGAAGTAATGCACTGAGTTCTAGTTCAAGTCAGGCTCAGTCTGGAGTGTTACAGGAAGTTATCAAAGTGAATGAACTTGTAATAGGTACTTACAGCAAATACTTTTAAGAAGAAATTCACAATTATTACCAGGAAATTCCTTCACAGCTGTTAACTTCAACAAGTGCTTACTTTTCAAGTAATTGTAGACAGACAATTTACAATCCATTACATGGTTATTTTTGTAATCATGAAATCTCCAGCACACAGAGAATCACTGCCTGGTGCTAGTCAGTGTTTCCATTCATAATCTTCAGAATAACAAGTCAGATTTCTAGATAAGCGTCAGAAAAATCATGACATTCAGCATTATTAAACACCTTACTGGCAAATTAAGTGCCACAGTTAACATGCCAAGGGAATTGGTTTACTCAGATGATCAAGATTTGGCTCTGATTTGAGATGTTTTAAGATAAAACCATCAAGTCTCCTCTATACCTCCTTTGCCACATCTTCCATTGTTTGCCTACCCCATAGTAAGGAGTGAAGGCAAAGGGGAGCCTTCCTCTCAGTCCTGGCTCTAGGTTGGAGCATAAGGGAACTTATTGAAGACTAATGTTCCAAAAATCCAAGAAAGGTATGACCATGAAGCACCTCCACAGATACCAGACCAGTTACAACCAAAGTTTGTTTACTCAAATTCAAATACCTCTTTACATTACCATGTTCAAACAGCCCACATATTTGGGCATAGGAACAGTACAAAGAACTCTAAGTCCATCAAAACAAAACAGAACCACAGAATAGCAGACATAGCAGCTGCCATGATAAATAAAAATGCTTTGAAGAAAGCAAAAGTTAACCTCTAACTAGGACTGCCAGCCAACGGGTCCCTCTACAATACAGAAACTAAATCCCAAAGCTGAGGCTAGGCAGGTATCTAAAAGTACTATGATTAGTTGTACATATACACATATCCCCACTAAAACATTGACATTCTCCAGTCTTGAGGCCAGCTGGTACCAGCTGCACTCTACTGTACAGTATTTAACCTTCAATCTCCCCTGGGCTCCATGAGACACATTCATAGCCTGAAGACAAACACTCTGGGGTAGGGAGAGGAGTAATTCACTTTAGTTTCTATTCAGACTGCCAAACAAAGTTCTAAGTGGCACTTTCCTGACAGAAAATTAAGTGTATCTGGTGCATTCCTTAGTTAAAGGCAGATACTCCAACAATGGAGGGAGCAAACCTGGTATAGACTTGCCTGTATCACCTACCACAGGTGGCTCCTGGAGATTCCTATACAGCATCCACACGTGGTCCATAATTTAAAGTAACAAATCACTCTGTTACATTTCTTTCTTCCACTGAAAGTGGAAGTTTTATCCAACTGCAAACTAATTCATATGGTGACAAAGCAACATAAGATCTGTAATCAAATCTAGGTTTCCCCTCCCAGCTGTGCAGTAACAGCTGTGTATAACACAGCCAACATCTCAGCAGCTCAGGCCATGCAGTTAAACCAGCTAGTATGAATTAGGAGAATCAGGAATTAGTGTCCCCTTGCACAGTGCAGGAAATCTGCCAACCTGTCTCACACTATTAGGAATATAAACCACTGCTGGATTTCCATTTTCGAGAGACCTACGTTAAGTTGTTATGATAAAGGCCAAAGTGTTCCTGAGGGATACCTCCCTGTGCTGCATTTAACCACATTAATAATTTCTTTTAGAATATTAAATAACATAAGTTATAGCTTACATTGTTGAATGTCTAAAGAGAAATTTACATGAACAAGTTGCTTTACAACAACCTGCAATGAAAGAAACTGTGTCTATAAGCCAGCTATCCAACCAAATGAGGTTCTCTCACATCCACAGTAGCTTGAATACATGAGGCTTTGAAGAAAATCCTGAAGACCCTAATATGGAATATTTCAAAAGACAATAGTTAGATTTGTTATCACAGTACAATTCAGCAGAGCACTCTAACAGGTAGGATCATGAACTAAGGCCTCCCTGTCTTTGTACTTTCTGTGTAAAGCAATTTACCTCTTTGTTTCTTCTACCAGCATCTTTTCTTACAGCCTCACATACTTCAGGAACTTATTCAAGCAAGGCTTTGCAATTTTACTAAACATTTATGCAGGAATTAACACAGTGGAAACCCAATTTGTTTCTGATCTCTAGGCTAGTGGAATAGTAAAACATATGCATACAGTAATAAAACAAATGTCTTCCCTACTTTTAAGAATGACTGAAAAACAAGTGCTATTGTACATGGATTCAGATACTGCTAATATAATCAAGCATTCAAACTTGAAATAATGCTGGATGTGTTTTATAAATGTATTCTTAACCTAAGACAGCATTCATACTGATATTAAAAAAAATTATAAACACTTAGAGAAAATTTCTCACACAAATTGTCTTCCATTCAGACATCTTCCTCCTACTAGCACTGGCTGTTTTCAAATTACATTTGTCAATTGTTAACACCCAGAGAGACTTAAGATCAAGCAATGATGAAAAAATAAGGATATGTATGCACAAAATATATCTCAGTGGGGTATTATTTTAATGAGCTTTAGATATTTCAAAAAGATGGCAAAAATTCTCAAATAAGCCATCTTCTCTCCTGAAAATAAAACCACGGTTAGAGAATTCAAATATTGAAATGTTATGATACAATTAGAATTATATGCACCATTACAAGAAAAAAAAAAAAACAAAAAAACCTCAACAGTAGCATTCTTGTAAAAGCCAAGTAAAATAAATTTTAGAATGGAAACTTACTTGTGCATATTTTCCACTCCTATTATGATCATGATATAGTAGGAAATTCCACTTTGTATAACAAAATGTAAGGCATACCTAGGGGGGGAAAAAAAAAGTAAACCCTCATAGCATTTTCTTTCATGACAATCAACTGCATGCATTCATTGTGAAATTAAAGAGGTTCAAAGTTTAAAGCCATCACTGTTCCCAAGGAAAAACCCCTTTTATTCTATTTAGGTTTTCTGCTACCCTTCCAACTGCTGAAAATTTCTCCTTTTAGCATAGCACAGAGAGCAGTAATGCACAAAAACTAGACACCTAGCTAGAATGCTCCAGCTCAATCAAGGATATTGCAAACAGTGCTAATCCTTAAAATACAAAGAATATGTTTTATAATACTTCCATTTGGCATTATTTCCTGAGTAACTGTAAACAGCATGAAAGTTCAGTGATTTAATTTCCATACTCATCTTTCTACCCATTTACAACAATAGATATTTCCAATAACAACTTCTTATCCACAATATTGTAAGATTTCCCACTCAGAAATAGTGACTGTGTCCAGTCAGTCTCTTTGTCCCAGGTTGTCAGTAACTTTTAAAGGGATGGTGTTGATGGTCACAAACAAACAAAAAAAAAAAAAAAAACCAAAAAAAAAAAACCACCACAAAACAAGCCCTACACACCAACAAGGCACAGATTTATTTCACAAAGGCACTCTAAGCTCTTGGGTTTTTTCCACCACAGTTATTGCAACACAATTGCTTTGGGGGTTTGCTTTGGTCTTGGAAGGAGTTATACTTCAGTAAGCTCTAGAGCACTGGTATCAAAGTGGGGCCAGTGAAAGGGGAAAAGAGCTGATCTTCAGAAACTTGAATTTTTTTTTTCCCCATTCTGACACCTTAAGTTTCTCACTACCACACATATGCTCAAGTGACACAACTCATCGAATTTGGGATTTTTTTCCCATAAAAAGCAGCCTAAAAAGTAGCTATTATTTTGCTATAGTGATGCTGTTTTCTTTCAGCTTAACACCAACAATTCCTAATTTCACTCCTCTATTCACAAGGAAATTACTTTAAAGATTTTCAACAGGAAAACAGATCCATTCAACTAAAATCCTTCCTCCTACACATGATAAACTGAGGCAAAACAAGTCACTTGGACACAAACTGACCTTGAAAAATCTTGACTACTTACAGAATAGCTAATCTGTACATGTTCCCATGCTTTACTTCTAGATAGTCTCATTTAGGCTAGGGCTACCTAAAATTCAAATATGCATTTTAATATACTAATTGTCATTTTTTAAAGTATTTACTTGCTTTTCTTATTCACCAAGTATGAGCAATATTGTGTAGCAAAGACAGGCATTAGTAAAATGACAAAACCTTAAGAGGTTTGCTTCTTATGCAGGGAAAAGATACTAAGATATCAAAGCCTAAAGGACTGTGGATTGACATGGAGTACCATACCAGAATTACAGTCACTGAAAACATTTCTCTTTCAGAGCTGTTAACAATAGCAATATGATTGATTTTTGATTCAAACATTTAATGGGATATATTGAAATACCACATGGAACAGTAATTTTTAACTACATACAAACAGGACATATTCTGGGCCTTTTCTGCTATTTGCTATTATGCCAAGGGAATTATTGCTTCTCTTCCTTTCCTCAACCACCATCACAAGTATCAAAAAAGCAACTGAAAACTAAGACACTTGAAGATGACAACATAACTAGTACTAAGTGTCCTTACAGGGGTGCAGATTCCAAACTACTTCCCACATTTAAGTTTGCATGATCTTATCTACAAGTTACTACATTTACTAGTAACACTACATAACAAAACAGTAACAGTTTCCTTCTTGTTATATATGTTTCTAAGACATGTCACAGCACAGTCCAGGACTCCCTGAAGATGCATCAGGGGCTTGTAACCTGTATACATACTTAATTTATTGGAAAGGGGAACAAAAAAAAAAAAACCCTCAAAAAACCTGCTTGTGTAACATGTACTTAAGCAAAAGGAAAAACCATTGGCAGAAATACAACCGAAGTACCAATTTCTTAAAGAATGTGTACTAAGAATATGCACTTTTTAACATCTTAAATTATGTTCTTTTTGTCATTATTTTTGTCATCATTTTGTTTTTAGCTCCATAACTGCAAAATAGAAATTAATTGCTAATAGATTCAAGTATGAGCCAAAGCAAACGAGAATAATATTTCCACTACAGCAGAAAAACCTCTCTTTTTTTTTTTTTTCCAGGGCGTATTGCCGGTGAGAAGTTTCCACAAATTGTTATTTATGTCTATTGGCAGTAGAGGTTGTTTCTTTCCAAAATCTCCCATACCCAAAATTCATATAAGAATTTATCAGTAACCCTTCCTAAGTACAAGTTACAATTAATGATTTCTGCCTCTATAGCAATGGATACAGAATGTGCTTCTAGGTTTACACAGCTCTCAAAAAATCCTCACATAGGAGCTCCTACCTCCCATATTATCCTCTTTATCTGTGGTGCCAAGACTGAAAGACTCTGAGATCAGATCATTCTCTCAAAGCAATATACCACAGCCACATGTTTAAGGAATGGATTGAGGTAGGAGAGTCTTTATAAAAAAGTAAATCATACACGTAAATCTAAAGTATAAAGGTTACTGATTTATTTTCCTAAAATTTAAAAACAATATATATCAATTAATATTGGGAGATCTCTGCAACATGCAGAGGCCAACACACTCTGCATGTGCAGAGACAGATGCATGCACACATTGTGTGCATCTTCCCACCTGCACAACAGCTTAATTATTTCCCCCTAGTTCAGTAATACTCTATAATAGTCAGCATAAGTCTTTTATGCACTTGAAGCTATGTAAGCACCTTGTTTACAATGCAATAAAATGAAACTGTCACTTAAACCATGTTGGGAAGATGAGAGCTATTTGGTAAGCTATTTTTTTAAGGAAAAAAATTCACCAAACTAAATGCATATCCTTTTCTAACTTTATTAACATTCTGTCTTGCTACACTGTGAAAACATCAAGATATGCAAACAGCAGTCACACAAAATATGTCTGAAAAAAACCCATATCTTCCCAGCAAATCATTAAAGAAAAAAAAAAAACAAAACCATGAAACAGTCTGAAGTCAAAGCCAGCTCCTTTCCAGGTGTTTTACACTACTAAGAGTGTCTTTGGATATATTTTACAGTTCCAGCAACTCTTTCTAAAAAAAAAAAGTCACATTATATTCAGTATTCAGAAAAAGACACTGACTTATCTCACGCCATTAGTATTTATGGGGAATTACCCTAGTCACCACATCTGTGCTGCGCCTCAAGAGAGTGCTTCTCCAGCAAGTTGACAGGAAAAAAAAGCCATACAAGTTAAACACACTGCACCTGCTTCATCTTCCCAAAACCATAGCAGCCAGTATGGTAGTTACCAGTTCGCAAACAGATGATCTTTCAAAATTTGTGCACCTCATCAATATATTTAAGCTGATTTCTGTACATTTGTAGCAGCTAAAACCCCATAGAATTAGGCAGTAAATAACACAGAAATAACAATTTACAACTTCCTGAAAAATGAATTTAAGTGCAACTTACCATCCAAAACAAAAAAATGCAAGATAAAGGCCCAAGAGTGTTGCAACAACATGTCTTATAAATGGGCTAGTTTTGCTTGAATGAAGGTATGTTCGAAACCAAACAGCCGCAAGCAAGGCAAACAGTTGGCACACTACAAAGTTGACCTGCATAAAAAAAAGAAAAGAAAAAAGATCTCACACAAGTGTGTATTAAAAATTAATAGAAATAGCCACAGATTCTTAGTAATTTGCAGAACTGGTAGCTTTGCCATGGCTTTTTACCACAGCTCATCTAAGAGCTTTCCCCCACGAGTCCCTCCATGGCTAAAGCACAATCCAGTGCTCCTTTGAGCAGCTCAGAGGGAATGATGTATTGAACACGATGCAATCTGTGCATAAATCAAGAGAATTATGTATTTTGCTGTAGATTTTTTAAGTGCCAAACCACTATCAACCATTAAATCGCTTCTACTCTCTCAGTAATGTGAAGATCTGACCTGCAGTTTTGTTTTTTTAAGTGAGCAGGACTTGAAACTATGTTTCAGCTCCAAAAATCACTGAGAGATCACTTAAATAGCCTGTGCAGAAGCAGGGCTCAATGAAGTGCATTTCAGTGCTACATAATCAAATAAACAGCTTGGTTGCACACTATTTTCTTCTTGCACATTCAAGTAGGATAGTTTCAGAAATTCTTCCTCCCTTCAGGCCGTTTATTCTAGAAGATAGAAAATTTCTTGTATATTAAATATTTAAAGACATTAGCACTGAAAGCAAAACCAGAATTGAATACAACTAAAATCAGTGTGTAAAAATAATTGTTCTGATTGTGGCCTGAAAAAAAATTAACAGTAGGGGCACAATAAAGAAATTCCTCAAATACAGCAACCACTACCAAAAGTGGCTTGAGAAACAAAAAGCTAGACAAACTATTTTATTTAGAAATAACATTTCTCACTTCACAGATTTTATTTTTTACTCACATCAAAAACTGCCTAACAATTTTCCACGTCTAATAGTGGGATCCAAAGCCATCACAAGCAACAGCCTGGGAACCACTGCTTCAGGTCATAAGCACTTCAATAAAAGAAACTTGCACATCCTGCATGCTTGACTGGACCTTTGCACAACAGTGGTTTAGACTGTTGATGGCACTTAGGTGAAATACATACAACACAGGGTATACCACAATACTATTTTTATGGTCCTGACAGCAAGCCTAATATTGGTATTTGTAGCAACACAGTGCACAGTTGCAGTACCATAATTCAGCTTGTCCATCCCTTTATCATTTTTCAAACAAGTTTCAGGCATAATAGGTAAGGGTCAGAGTATGGAAATAGGATCATCTCTAAAGTAGCAATTAAAACAACTACAAAACTCTCATTCAATTGAACCACTCCAAAACCTGTAACACCAAGTTAAAGCATTAAGTGCTAGCAGGGAAAGAGACTCAGAAGGCAGGGTTGAGCTTTTTAATAGGAGCAGCTCCCTAAATTAAACTGTTCTCTAAACTGTCATGTATGCTTTTCCATCCCTTCTCTTACTTCCACGTTTCTATTATGCTTTTAACAGTATTTGAAAAATCCTAAATAAATGAGGAAATATTCTTTCAGGGCATAACTTGACCTGTTTTCTCTCCTTTATAAGCAATGATGCAAATGAAACAGAGTGAGGTTTATTATTCAAGATGATTCTATGGATTTAGTGGAAAAGTTTCATACAAAACAGTCAAGTGAATCACTGGAAGGGAAAAAAACTGATTATGTTTTAGAAAAGAGGGCAAGAAAGAAAAAATAAAACAAAAACATTAATTATTAATTCAGTATCAACATTTGTACGAGTATTTTTCACAGAAATCATGCTATGTAGCCCACAAAGCATGTTTCTGACCCAGAGAACTCACATCCTAGACAGACTAGAAGGAGAAGGGAGACAGAGAAGGTTGCACATTCACAGATGTGTCGTGAAGCTGAGGTACAGAGGGAAGAAATGAGCATGAATACCTGTCCCAAAACAGATACACTTGCATTTCTGGTTTTACTGAATGCCCAGACATTAGTGCTTTGACCACAATACAGATAATTTATCAACTGGTGTAACATGGTGTCCTTTTTCAGATTACCACTAAAAGCAAGCAAGTAAGACCTAGGGAAAAAGCTAAGTCATCATCTGGCTCCTACTACTATTATGAAAAGGGTAGAAGTGCTTAGCATTTCTGACTGGTATCATCAACTGTGTAGGAGCAGACATTAACAAAACAACAAACCTTGAATCTCACAATTCAGGATGAGCCTGCAGGGTTGGGAATGTGTAAAACCCTCACACAAAACACAAAAAGCAAACCTGAGAAATGATTCAGAAGGTAGGGAGTGAAAAGGGGGTACCTTTCTTGGGCACTTGCTCTTAGTTTAGCTATTTACTCAAATGATCAAATCTGTATCTGAAAAACAGTATCCCATTAATTAAAAAACACATACAAAAAAAATCCCACAATAAACCAACCAAACCAGCACACTTTCCCCAAGAAGAATATTTTGAGAACAGCAATAAAATGCAGGATAATATACCTTTAGATCAACCCCATAAGCCAACTTCCAGGGATGTGAATTAATTATGTCAGTTTTTTAAACATGAAACTGAGTGACCCGAGCAGCACAAACCCTTTACGAAAGCCTTCCTCACAAATTAATCCAAAACTGCCAGTGAGTATTTTTCTCCCCAAAATGTGCACAAACATATACAGTGCTTAGAAATCTAAGGCATCATGACAATGGTCACACACCACCCTGGATTTCTTCTCTACTCTTACCAATCCCATCCTTATTCTTGTCTCAGTGCACCAAAATGTAGATTACAAAGCACCAAGAGTTCTGCAGAACTTTTAAAGTTCCCAAAGCTTTACATACATATGTATAAAACCAGTCAGTGCAGCAGTTAAGGTTTGAAAGCCATGCAACTTGAGTTTAGCCTTTATATATACCTACTTCTGACTGTATTCTTTCTGCTGCTTTATTCTATTTTCCCCAGCAGTATTTCTGATTCATTCAGCAAATGGACAATTGCCCAGATTTTGCCCTCATCCTGTGACCCATTAAATGCTTACCATCTGCATTCTATACTGAATAGAAAAACCTTACATTTTATGCAGCTCTCTCCACAACATGGTAAGGCTACATACAATAAATGTAAACTCTGCAATAATTTCATAAGATCAATATTTCTATTCTAAAGGCGAATGACTAGTGCAAAAATTGTGAAAGCCCAAAGGGCAAAATAAATTCCCACTGACTTTGGCTGCTCAATTTCAGACATTCAGTGCCTAGTTTTTCAGTCTTTTAACAGAACTTCGACTGGAACTGTTTTGAACATATAAATTCAGCTGCTATTCTGAATTCTATCCAGCATGCCTATAAATCAGTACAAAAGTATCTCAAAACACAAGCAAAATTTAAAATCATCACTACAATCTATTTTTTCCCTATTGTTTCTCCAGCTCACAAAAGAAATCTGACTAGTGATTTGCATTCCAAACAAAGGAGTTCATATGGAAGAGTTTGTGAGCACTGCCGGGAAGTGTTAGAGTCACAGAGGTAATCTTCATCCTATACTTATTCTGACTTTTGAGCATCTTCTATCACAGGTTATATATTCACTTGGTAATCATCTGGAATACTTGAATTTTAAAAGAAAACACAGAATTTCTACAACAAAAATCAAAACTTACCTGTTTGTCATTACCTGTGGCTTGCAGTCCACAGCACTAATTTCTACCACTTGTACTCATTTCCACATGGAAAGAAGTTTCATCCCTTGCCAATACTACAGGAAGCAGAATGAGAAACAGACTCTGGGGGACCCCAAATTCCATTGCATGCATTTCCAACTCCAGCAGCAAGATATTACTTGCAGCTACACAGTGTTTTAGTTCAGATCAGAGGGGGCTCCTGAAGCCTCCCAGTTATCTGCACTTCATGTGCTGTGCAATAGTGTCTGGATACACAAATCTGATTTCTTTTAAACTAAATTAACTAGAATATCTGTTCCAAAGGCAAGTGAACATTTAGCCCATGGACTAACCTAGGCAAAAGCAGTATTTCCCAAAATTATAACAGCACTCATGTTGGATCCTCAATGCCAACCGCTTCAGCCCACAGAAACACTTTCCTGTACTGCACTACTTGGTTTAGTAAACAAAGCCAAAATTTACCATTCAGCCTTTTCCTAACTCCAGCTCCCATCTTAAGCCACGCTGACCAGTGTGGAATCGACAGTTTCATTGTATCCACACACTGAGACAGATGAACTTGCCTTCACATACACAGCTTGCCTTGCAAAGTAGACAAAAATTATCTGGCTGCCTAGGAGACAAAAGGTACAGACAGCAAATGAGCTGAACAAGGCTGAACAATCATCTTGAAAGCTTTCATGAAAACCATACATTCAACCAAGCAGTGATTTTGTTGGCAAATGTATATACCAACTTCAACAATTGGGAATGGTATACTTCTGTGTACCTTTTTTGTACCTTTTGAAAACTTATGTCAAGCTCTTATAACACTGAGTATAGGCAAAATACAAATTTCTAAATACCATATGACTTGGTCAGATGTGAGCAACCCATCAAAAAACACCCACATGGAACAAAGACAGCATGTTCCCTAAAGCTGCATGATGCATTCTTTAAATTGTAATGTGCCTTCAAAAGGTCATAAAACCTGTTCCAATAAGCAGCTTCAATTTTACAGAAGAAATTAAAGAAAAAAAAAAACACCCAACCAAGATCTATTTAAAGCTGAGATTTCATGGGGGGAAAAATATCTTGCTGTTGAGTGGCAAGTTTCATCCTGAGCAGTTATAATTTAGCACACGTATAAGAACAAAAACAGAATTTTTTATTCATCCTCAGGTACAGGATATCAACAGCTCAGCCAATGAGAGTAATACCTCAAAATCTTACAGAGACAACAATGTGCAATGGAAAGTTATGTGCACATAAGAATAAATTGCATACAACTATCATACAAATGATCACCACTACTTATTCAGCAATGAATGATGTGTGTTTAGACACACTAAGCTATTATGCATCCCGCTGTGTGTAGCCTAGCAATTTCAAAATTAAGTCTACTATTTTGGTTCAAAACTAGTCGTACAAGCACTGCAGTTTATAGGCACAACTCACTGCCAAATATAAGAGTAAAACACGGACACAAATTCAGTTTTAATATTTGGACTAGGTAGACAAAATACAAATCCATTATATTATTAACTGCAGTAAGCTATCTACATAATTCTCCATTTGCATGACCTCTGCAAAAGTCAATAGAAAGTATATAACTTTTAAAGACATTTATTTTAGTATTTTAAAAGAATTAAATGTCATTTATGCCATGCTTTTATAAAAACAAAGTTATTGCTAAGGAAAAACTATTTAAGGACTCATTTTTTAACCTAAAGAAAAAAGACATATGTTGCCATTGCACAGATTTTCATCATCAAGAGGAAATTCTAGCATAACACTGGATTTGAGCAACTGGAAGCGTCCAACTTCACAACATGGCATCTTTAATAAATCGTTAAAGAAATTAAAGTCTACATTAAAAAGAATTACAGAAGAAAAGTTTATTTCTTCTACAAAATGAATTTTAATATATGCAAATTTTATCTATGAATTCAGATTTCAGGCTAAGCTTCCTCTTCATATCAGCTATATTTTTATATCAAAAGCCAGTTGCTGCAGTCAAGGCCTCCAGAATCCTGCTACTTCACAGCACAGAAGGCATTTGCCTCATTCAGAAAAGCAGCCAAAGCAGAGAGAGAATTTTACTGATACAGATAATTCCTAACTGGATGGCACAAGTTAATCATACAGGTCCACACAGCCTACTAATAATCCACTGAAAAGAAGCAGCACAATGGAACAAAGTTTCCATCACCAGCAAGGTACTGAAACACACGGAAGAAAAACATTCACAACAAAGTACCTCACAAGAAAAAGAGTGGTTTAGCAGGTGAAGCACCAAAGATGACTCAGGCATGTTGCATTTTATTCTTTCTGCCAATGACCCACACAAACTCTTTGGAACCTACTTTGTCTTAGTGCTTCTCTATTTTCTCATTTTTAACAAATTTTCTCCAATAAGAAGAAAAATAAGTATTCAAACATCTAAAATGCAATGCATCCCTGTGGCCTCAATAAAATGCTTTGGATGAGTTAAAGCTGATGTAGGGATTTTGTTTGGGGGATTGTGTTTTCCTGTAGATTTTTGTCTGTTTGTTCTTTTGTGTTTTTTGGGATTTTTTAAATTGTTCTTGGAAAAAGAAGGCACTTCTGTTCTTACTGCTGATGAATTAGACTTTGGAAAAAGATTACCCAGATAGAAGCAGAAGCACTGAAGCATACCTGATCATGTGCAGAACCTAAAATAACAAGTTTAAGATGCAAGATGCTTCACAGACAACAGTCAAGAACCTGTGGATATGGCAATTCTGTAGATAGATATTTAGGAGTACTCCAACCCCCCTCTTAGGCACCCTGTAGTACATATCCTCCCTGGAATACAGTTTTTCTGAGCTGCAAGATACCAGCATTACTTGTCTCCCTGTCTATAATAATTTTTGGCTCTCTATTCTACCACAGAAAGTTAGTTAGGACCTATGCTTTCTCCTTTATCTGACAGGGCCAGTGAGCAAGGTGCACTAAGCAGCATCCCTCTTCTCCAACCTTTAGCTCTTCTTTTCAACATATATGGCTATTAGAGAAAAAAAAGACTTTCTAGGAAAAAAATAGAATATGAACTATAAAACCACTCTGAAATGAGTTCTTGTAAGAGCCAGGGGATGAAGACAGAATAATGTACATATACCTTAAAAAGACCTTAAAGCCAAGGCTTTGATGTTTTTTCTATATCTGTAGGGCCACTTCAGCAGTAACATTTTAAACATAAACCTCTTCAAGCACCATGTTTGTTGACACATACTTGTCAAAAATTGCCAAACCTTACCAAAACTAATGAAGCATCAGCTGTGCCTCATTCCTTAAACATCATTATTTTCTTGTTCCTGCTCCAAGTAAAGTCAAAACTATTTCCCTTTCTCACCAAAACAACGAGCTGAGGAATGAAAAACATCTACAAGAGTTCATACAGGGGAAGTAATGTTTCTCCACAGCACCCAGACAGCAGTATTGAGGGATATTCTGTCCAATTTCCAACCTTCATCAAGCATAAAAACAACTTACACAATTATTGTACAGACAGCTAAGAACTGAAAAGTAAGAATGATGTATTTGAAACCAATGTCAGTTTTCCAACTACTCCCTGAAAGTTGCTGCACTAATACCAAAGGGGGGAAAAAAAAGGAAATAACATGTTCCACATTAAAGCAATTCTATAACAAGGCTTAAAAAAATCAAACTGCTTGGTAATTTTCTTCAATTTATTGGGCAATCTCAGGAAGAGGAGTTCAGAGATACTTGATAAAGTTGACAAATACTTAAGAGTAGTTCAGAGAACCTTGCTTCTCTGAATGATAGGAAGAAACAGATTCCTCCCTCAACCTAAAGGATTATAAATCTTGCCAAAATGCTTTCAAATGCATTTATTCTTCAATTAATACTCAGTGTCTTACATGATGAAAACATAACTAATTAACACTCCTGCTGTGAAGTCTTTACCTTGCCTCATATAAGTGAAACATGAAGAAATGGAGGAGAAGCAGCAGAGATTATTTTGAAATCATACCAGTATGGGAGATGCTTGTATTAAGGCACAATGTTCTTTGTAGTAAAGCCTGTATTACTGAGTGTTTATACAGTATCTAGTGTGAAAGGACACTTTTTCAGATAAAACTCCAAGCACAGCCTTCTAACACCAGCCACTTTCTTGAAGTACATGCTCTAACCACTTGTGTTAGTCAACATCAACATCACTGGCAAATGCTTTTTAATATTTGACATATATGCTTCATCTTCCCATTAATCTATTGTCAGCTGAAAGGAATTAGACATAAGATCCTAAATGTTTTATTTCCAAGCTGGCTTCAGTCCAAAACAAATCCAGTTATGACACAGGTTAGTAATAGTATTTCTATTTCCAGTATTAACTCCCAGTTTCTAGCTTGTAATTCTTAAGTATGCTACAGAGAGCAAAGCACATCATTAACAATATGATGTAGGCAATAGTAATCTGGTTTCTGCAATAAATGAGCATCAAATCCAATAAGCTTTTTCAAAGGAGGCTTACTTAATCATTACTCAGAATTACTCTAAGATACACTGTATGACTAAAGACGTAAAATGAAACATCAATGCACATTTTATAGTGAAACCAACCAAAATTAATTAATTAAGGATAGGAAGATATTGGCTGAAGGCCTTTTCTCTCATGGGCTCTTAAGATTCACCATTAGAGATCACTAGCTGTCAAAAAAAAAATTATTTATTCATGGAGATACCCAAAACCAAGGATACAAGTTTGGTTCAAAGGTGAAACTGGACTAGGAACACTGGCTTGGGTTTTTTAGTGTGTGTTTTGTTTTCTTCTCTCTCCAGAAATAATAAGGCCTTAAACCACTTGCTTCTGTTAAGCAAAAACTGGTTTGACCAGTTAAGAATTGCAGATCTCAAACTACCAGGGAAAGAGAGTTCACAACATCAAAACACAATGCACAGCCTGGCATTATGTTGACAAAACACAGTTCCAAGCAAAGACCAAGTCAGTTACTTTTAAAACCATGAGTTTTTATCACTCACTCGAAGTGCATATGCACACAATGAGATGAACTCAAAATCTCTACTCTCTCATATCTCTCAACAGTACACTGATCACAAAATCAGCTGGAAAATAACACAATTTGAAGTATTAGAAAGCAAGCATTCTTTATTACAGTGCTGGACACTTTCAGAGGACATCTAATCAAATGTGTGTGTTAAACTTTACAACAAGGTATTTATTCCATCATGAACATACATATTCATTACAGTGTACTTCCTGGGTAATAAATAAAAATCATGTTTCCTAAAACTAATTTGCATGCATTTGTCTCCTACTGGAAGTCCTTTTATGGTCCTAGAGGGTGATCTAAAGGGGTCTATGGTGGTCATACTCAATGAGTGCCCCAATATTACAGGTGACCTTTCCTTGAACTCTTTTAGGCATGTGCTGTTACTTCTTGAGACAGAACTTTGCCAAAAAACCCACTATATTCCTCATTATCTGTTTATCCAATAGTTCAGCTATGTTTATCATCCTATGTGCATACTTTCACATTCCTTTTTCTGCTAGTTAATCTTTAAGCTCCATCTAGCAATTCCATGGGAACTGAAAATTTTTATTCTCTGTGTAACCTATAAATACAGGGTATTCAAATATGTATTTGAACAACAAGTTGTTATTTTAAAGCCCAGAGAACCACTACAGGGTCTGAAATTCTGCAAAAACTTTACAAGCTACTCACTTTCCCAGGCATTTAAAAATAAAGCAAAATAACCAGCATCTATGGAGGTGTATTTATCAAATGCAACCAGAGGCTGACATTTTCTCAATTAAGATCTACTTCACTACAGTTATATTCTCCTGGTATGTGAGAAACTGAAATATATCTTAAAATAAGCAACAGTCATTGAAAGAAAGTCTCTTGTCCATAGAGTAAGCACAAACCTGGTAACAACAGTCATTGCAATCAGCAGCTAGAACAAATATTCGTCATCTTTAAAATGGTCAACTTCTCAGTGCTCTCCATAGGAAGGAAAAAAAAAATAGAAGGCTTCACTACACTATCCCTTGAATGAACTACTATCCAACACATTGGATATTCCTCCACAACACATGTATTCCTACATGTCTATTACCTTCCTGCCTTTCCAAGTTCAGGAATCATCCCCATGAGAACAGCCAAACCTCATCTCCAAGCACCACAACAGCAGCCCTTTAAACATCTGAATTATGCAGCAATCTACACAAGCAACAGATACCACTCTGGAATTAATCTGAAAAGTAACATCTCATTTTTAATAATATTTTAGTAAAATTTAGAATTATACTTCTATATTAAAATATTTTATTTGACTTCTTACATTTAATTCCATAACAGGAAATTAATTGCTAATGTATTCTAAGGGCAGACCTTCTACAGATGTCAGCCATCACTGAACTTTAAAATTCCTGCAGATTTGTGATGACCTCAAATTCTTTCTAGCCTTTCCACCAGGAAGAATAAAACCCAATTCATTTTAGTCTGGGCCTTCAGTCCACTTTTTAAATGACATGCTTAATCAACTGAATGATTGAGGTTTTAAAGATGTGTATGTGTGTGAGTGTATACATACATATATATACATATGTATATGTAAGATTGAGAGGAAGCAATAGAATCAAGAGCATTACTCAGCTAAAAGGCAAGTCAGATAGGTTAAGAATTATCTGTACTGGTGGCTTTATGGTATAGAATATAGTAGTAATACAACCAGTAGAATATAGTAGTAATACAACCATTATGCTCAAATGCCACATTTCAGAGTAAGTACACCTTCTGCAGCTTAGGTCACTAACTCGAAATAGAAGAAAACACTGAAGTCCCAACTACAGAAAATCACAACACAAAGGCCAAACCAAAATAGGCCAATTCAACTTTGGATATATTATTCTAGGGGGGGGGGGGGAAAAAAAAAAAAAAAAAAAGGCAAGCAGAACTATAAATGTTCTCCCCTGTAAAAGACAGCTTAGCTACCAGAATGATCACCTAAGAAAAGTAGGCATAAGTAGCACTTATCTAAATTTGCAGACAAATTGAAATTCTCAAACAGATCTGTTCACTTAAGTGCTAAGACTAGCAATGTTGATTCAACTGATGTTGAATTTAAAATACTTCCCAAAGGGAAGAAGGAAAATGAAATACTGAAGAGTTCCATCAACTCTCTTTGTAATACAAATACTGTGAAGATGCACACATCAAGCAAACAGGTTTTCACTTGGTTACATGTAGTTGTTCTCACTTTTCAGGAGAAACTAAAAATCCAGTCTAGACTCCCTAGTTCAAGGGAAACAAGGAAAAAAAATGGGCAGGCTACTCAGGAAAAGTGCACATTAGTCAAAATTATAAGTGTGAAGAAAGCATTCTGCAATTAAGGCTGCAAAGGATATATCACAGTGCTTCATTAGGTCAACGCAGGAACAGGTATACAGGAGTTAAAAGTCAACAAATGTCAGGACTACTGAATGATAAAGATGACTCATCTATTTCAGTGTTATTGGTTTTCAGAACTCTTGCTTAAAGTCAGCCCAGTACTTAAGAAAAAGCCCACGGAGAAAAAAGATAGTGTAATGGTTTAAGGTTTGCCAATTGTAATATATTTACTTTTTGTTGTGAAATAGGATTAGGAATAAAAGTAAAGCAGGCTTAAAACTTAAAAAGGGAATAAAGCAAAAAAATTTTATTAACAACACAAAGAATAACAATAAAAATAATAAATTTAGAACAGATTTTCAGACCAGTTTCTTTTTCTTTCATTGTTATAGCTTAAAAACATACAGGGACACTTCACTCAATTCCTTACTTAAATAATCTTTTTCAGTTTACTTTAGGGAGAGGAGGGTTTTTTTTTTGTTCAGCTACAAGGATCTTTTACTAAGACAGGAAATCAACAGTCCTCTCTTGACTCCACTTTTTCATGATTAACAGCCGCCAGGGATCTGCCATCATGAATTTCCTCCCACTTCACAGTCTTTTCAGAACTGAGTTGGGCCATGTTAAAAAGTCATGGGGTATTACTTTTAAGGATGAGCGACTCAAAGGCAAAAGTTCTCTTCAGCTCACTTCTCTCTGTTCACACTTCCTTACCAGGAACAGAGATCCCCCTCTTCTCCTCCGGGCAAAGGATTCTTCAAACACTTTACACTTCCTCCACCTCCCATGTCTTTCTTTTTTTTTCATGGTTTAAAGGAATTTTTTCGTCAAGTACAGTCCACCCCTATAACTTACAAAAGATATTTCAGCCAACCTTCATGGCGTCTCCTCATCCTCCTTCCATTTAGAAACTTAGCTTTTACTTCATTGACTTTGGTGGATCCTTTCTGTTCTTCTCCCTCTCACTCAGGAAAGATGAAAGGTCTGTAAGTTTTATCTGAGCCTTGGAAAAGTTAAAATCTCCCCCAGAAGTTGCAGGGGCTGTGCCAGGCCATGCCGGAGCTGTGTCAGGATCTCAGGGTGCCCAGGCCACGCTGGAGGGGCAGGACGAGAACTGCAAAGTGCACGCAGAGGAGAAATGGGTGCCAAGGCCGTGTGTCCATGGCTTTCCCCCGGCGCTGCCCGCCCCCAGCTCCAGCCGCAGCCCGGGGGTTCTCCCTCTGCCCTGCCCAGCACACAAAGCCCTGGGGGCTCTCCCGAACCGGGCCCGGCTGCCTCCCCCCAGCCCGTGAGGGCGGCCGGGCGGGCTCGGCCACCCCAGGGCTGCTCCGAGCCGGGGCAGGGCAGGGCAGGGCCCTGCTGAGCTATGGCCACACCGGGAAAAGGGCCAGGATCTCAGCCATGGGCTCTGCTCCCCTTGGACACTGGGACCCCTGGTTAAAGACGGGGCCCGGCAGCCCCTGGAGCTTGGCTCTCCGCCTGGCCCGGGCCAGGTCAGCGTTACCTTGTGAAAGGATGAAAATGCAAGAGAGCTTTCCCGGGGTTTACTGGCTTCAAATGTGAATTCACAGAGCGAACTGATTTTTTCCAATTGGTTTCTCAGGCTGTCAACAACTAAACCAGCCTCCAACTGGTCCCATCAATTCACAGAGGAAGTTCCTATGGAGAAAAAATTCCTAGTGTGCCCTCCCCCCAGGGTAAAACCAGCACAGATAGACATAGCTGCGGTACAAGAGATGTACATCACAAAACCTACCGAAACAAAAAGCAACACAGTGGTAACTATGCACTCTGTATAAAGTGACTCCCGATATCTTCCTTATGCTTTACTGTACTTTCTTTATTAGACTATTCTTTGAGCACTCCACTCATTCTTTTCAACATCCCAGAAGTGCAGTATTTTCATAGCAATTTCTGAAGCCCATTTTGGATTCTGTCATGTACTGTCATGAGCACAGGTGAGTGCTCACACTTGCACCACCTCAACGACTTGCATAAGGATGTGAAAAACAATGTGACAAAACAAAGCAGGTGACTATAAGCTGTTTAGGTAAAGAGTGTTTTGTTTAGATGTTTATGTAGAAACCTTAGGTATAATTATATTTGAGTTTTTCCACTGCTTCGCAAAAAACTTAAAACATACCCAGTATGAAAGCATGTGAGAGAACAAAATTCACTGCTGCTTTTGTAAGTATTAAAGACTTAAAGCAGCCCTCTAATTTACATCCTCACAATATTCATGAACCTGAATAACACAGATGTATTTCCTTCTTGCACTAAATCTTTCCGTCACTTAATAAATGTCCCATCGTTTCTAACACTGTAATTAGCATTTGCTCTCTTTTCCAGCTCTGCTCATGACAGATTTCACCTCTTCCTTCAACATAGTGACTTTCTCTTACCAATTTTTCCTCTTATCCCAATTATTTAATTCTTCTTTAAATATTTTTCATTGCAGAGTTAACTCTTTACCTATTGTTTGTTAAGTAAGTCAACATCTAACCACTAATAGTAAAACCTGGAAAGGTGTCACTGCAGTGGACCCTTCTGATGACACATTCCCTCCCTTCCAAGATTTGAAAGCAAAGTTAAGAAACCACTGAAAACTTGGCTAGCAAATCCAAACAATTTAAAACATCCAATCACTGAAAACACCACATACAGAATGAAGAACAGAACTTTATTTCCAGCTTTTTTTCAACTATAGTCTCTATCTATCATCACAGAAGATCATATTTTGCCATCCACCCTTCACTCTCCCGACTGCTGCTAGCAGCACATAAGAAAAGTACAGGGCAAAGCAGGGGCACAATTTGCTTATCCCACCACTCCCTTGCCTTCAGTGTTTGCATTTTACACACCTGTGAATGCTAATTTTACTCATATCTATTACTCATAAATTTCCTGGGTCATATCTGAAAAATCAGTAATGAGCTGGTCTGGGTTCCACAACCATACACAAGAGTCTAGGAGTCAGTGATGAAAGAAGGAAACTTGGAACACTCTTCACTTTATTCTCTTCTAGTCTGATAATGCTTCAGTCAAATGTTAGGCCATCTAAATTCTGGACAATTGTACAGGACAAACATTTTGATATCCATTCCACATTTAGACAAAAAAGTTTTCATCAGACTAAAACATTTCAGCCCTCAGAAGGCTACATTACATTGCCTTGGCAGAAAACAAGGGATGATAAGGCATCACTAAGGCTCAAAAATTTAGTGGAATTACAGAGATCTAACTAGGAGACATAACCTGCAGGCAAATCAGGCACATAATGCTTCTCAGCAACACTGCCTATCTCACCTCCAAGCCTTGCCTTTTCTCCAAACTACAGCTGTGCTCACCTCCAAGGTAAATATTTCATAGACATACACAAGGAAAAAAAATTCCTGCCCACTCTCCTGGAGAGTTTAAAGGTTAAACACTGGCTGAACGTACATTAGTGCTTTTGTGTGGAACCGAGTGTGTTAAGGGCATGATGAAAGCAACTTGGGTAACTCTCTGCACAAGGAAGCATATGCAGAAAATTATGTAAAGATACAGCAAAATGGCTTATGGTCACTAAATGAAGAAAGTTTGTGTGGTTTAGAAAGACCTGGATTTTGATGTGTATTCTTAATAAAAAAAGTCAGTATAGATTCTTTGAAGATTGATGGCACTCACATAGAAAATTGCATCTATTCTACAAAAATGAGGAAATTTAACCAAATAAAAGCCAAACTAGATTGGAAAAAAAAAAACAAAAAACAAGAGAAGTGCGGAAATACCATAGAAATGTTTTTTCTTCTGTTGAAAAAAACACCACTTATTTTTACATTCTGGAGTTTAAGTCAAGTCATAAATAGTCATAAGCATGATATTTTATTCTTTCCACGTATTTTCACACAGCTATACTGTTAATAGTTGGAGCCACATTCTTCCTTTTCTTATCTAGAAGATAATCACCAAAGTTCAGACTGATAATCACTTAGTTCAGACCAAATTTCAGGATCTCAATATCAAACTCTTAGATAACTCGTATAAAAAGTTGATGTTCACATATTGTCAGTCTCCTATACCCCCTGTTCAGTTATTTCTCTACTACAAGTTATCTGTTTCTACAACACATGCAACACATGAAGGGCAGAAATAACCCCTACAATTTCAGTACATTTTCAGTAAAAAAAATTTGCTCCCTCTGGTGGAAGCAGTGAAAGCAATGATTATTCTCTGAACTCCCCTAACCCCACAGAGACCAAAAAGTCAAAAAGAAAGTTTTGCTCTCCTAGAATCATTGTCAAATCAAATTTAAATCTTGCCAAGTGAATGACAAGTAAGCTGACACATAATCAAGGCAAGTCATTTGTCAATAGAAAATTAGCAAGGTAGTGATAGAATTTGAAACAGACCAAAGTCCAACACATTATTTGTCTGGCTTCACCTTAAAGAAAGACGAAAGAAGCAGAGGAACAAATAGGACATGAGAACACACAGGAAAAACATAGAATTAGGTGACAGATGTAACTACAACAAAATAACTCAAGTTGTAACCTCAATGCATTATGCAACATGGGATACTCTAGCAGCCAAATTTTTATGGCAAACCTTCCCATACTTCTCTTGGGAAGTTGTCCAGGTGGGAAGGACATGGCTACTTTTATTCCTTCTGTCCCCTGAGAAGACACAAGGAATATGCAGTACATTGATATTGATTCACTCATTCATTAACTTTAAGGACCTAATGTGGCACAGCTGTTGACAGAATGCTTCCTTCCCTGAGCAGCCAACTTACATTCTCCAAGACAGGAAAAAGAACAGTTTTTACAAGGCTTTTCACTCCCAAGCAGTTGTTTTTACTTTTCTTCTGTACTTAGTAGCAGGAAGAAAGTTGGCTGCAGGTTCTTGCTCACATCAAGCATCTTCTGTTTCATCAAATGACTGAAAATAGCAACAGAAAAACTGGCCCAAGAAGCCAATAAAGAACATATGAACTCTTCCAAGCAGCCGTTTATGTTACCTTGGTCCAAGACAAAACAAGAGCCAAAGGAAAAAGGTTAATGCAGCAACAAGTTACTGCACAATACCTTGTTGGGGGATACACACAGAAGCAGAAAACAAGTTCTTCTCCATTCCTTTAGCTTCCTACTACTATGGTTCCAAGAAAAAATGTCTAGGATCAGCAAACTGTTAAAGCAACAAAGCTTTTCTTTTGCAACAGTTGGGCACATAGAGGAGACCGCTGTGTCAAATGGCTCTGATGGAGCTCACCCTTCATCTTTTGCACTGACCTCCAACTAGCACATAACCAGCACCATTCTCAAATCTCTGCTGCTAATTCTGCCAAGCATTAAGTAAAAAATTAATCGATTTCTCACACTTGATCCACACAGAGAGGTGGATCTAATTGATTAATCTTACAGATAGCAACTTCACCTTGAATTTAAATTTCTGCTTCCATCCACTGCCAAACAGGGAAGGTTCTCCATTCATTAGTTTGAACACCAGACAGTAAGGTAACATGAACACATGCTGTATCAATTTGTCTTCCAAGAGTTATATGCCTTAGCAGGATAATTAGATAGTAATGGCTTAAACCTACATCACAAGTTAAGCAAAATTTTGGATAAAGATTATTATTAACTTGTGGTCAAAACTAAAACTGAGTGGAGAAAAAAAAAAGCCCTACTGATCTCCAGCAGTTCTGAGTGCTGGTATTATACCAGAGTGCCTATTTCAAGCAGCTGCTATATTGGTATGACTGTAGTCATAGTACAGATTTGGAGCAAGTAGAGACAATGTATTAACCAAAAAAACCTTCATTCTTCTGTTCTTTTTTTCAAAGCAGTGCTACATTTTCATTCTGAATATGCTTGTAGTATCAGCAAATGTCACACATTATCTCTGAGCAAACACACCAAAGAGTATCAGTACTTTCTTTTTCTTCCCTGCCCTCATTATCTCCTTCACTCCCTTTGATTTCATTACACTGAGCACAATTCACATTCTTTCTGTATTACGAACTTACTATCAAGATAGATAGAATCTTATGCTGGGGTTGCAAAAAACTTTGCTCTTTTTCATCAGGTTTTTTATAGATATGTGCTCCTCAGTGCAGCATAATTTTGAAGCTCTCCAATTCATACTCCAGTCACAGTCAGTGCTCTTCATACACAACTGGACCTGTATTATGTATAGTCTACTGGTGTCCGAATGTACGTTTGACTTCCAACTGCTTGTAATAAATCTTCTAAATTACATGTTTAGCCACCCTCCAACATGATTACTCCCAAAAGCTCCAAGAGAGCTCAAAGTGTACTTTATAAAAACTTCTTGGCTCTACAGGAGCATCGGTTGCAAAACATTCAATACAGGGAAATTTTCCAGGCTTCGATAAAAAGTAACGTGATTATCATCAAAACGCCTTACCCACAATACTAAAACAATTTTGGTAGTAGTAGCCACACCATGTCATAAAACAAATTTATGACTATTAATATGAGCAGCAAATTATACACTACCAGCATCATGCCATAAAATGACTGTCAACTCTGATATGTTTTACAGTACCCTGTAGAAACTGCTCATTTTATAGACATAAACACATGGCACCTGGCAAGAGCAACTTACTGCTGCAGGCATGAGGCACCAAGCCACGAGGTGCCATCGATCCCAGCCACAGGTATCATTGCAAGGGGTGCCCAGTATCTATTCCATCAGAGCAAGCTCAATTTCAACTTGCCTGTTTTACCAGTTTTCTAGAAGGTACTTTTTAATGTATACCCTTAATTATGGCTCCCTTCAAACAAATGGCTGGGGAATTGGGGAAGAAGAAAGAAGAATGAGTAACTTAGTCACTTCCAAAATACTTTCAATAGGCACACTCCTTCCTCAGTATTTCATTTGCAGTTACTTCTCTAAATGTATTTTCTAAAACCAAGACATCAAAGTCTCCCTCTACTGAAGCACAGACTGTTTCCTTTGATATGTTTCACCCATATGCACATGAATGAACCATTAAAAAAAATCCTAACATTTAATTTCTTGGTGCTACAAAATTTATATGAGGAGCTACTTCATACTACTTTTCTTATGCATTCCTAAATTCATAAATAGTCTGTAGACTTAGGAGGTCTAGACCACTTCCCCCATAAACAAATATTCTGGTCCAACTTCAGTGATTAAACTCAGCAAACCTCAGTTTCCCAATCTTATTTTGTAATCTTGGTTGTGAAGACACCAGGATTAACAGCCTTCAGGAATTTTTATATCATTTGGACAATAGATACCACAGAAAGGCTCTGCCTACAAAGCACATACGAATTCCCAGCAGCATTGTGTGCGGTGCACATCATTTAACACCGCGTGTAACCCCCCCCCCCTCCCCCGGCAGGCGCATCCAGGCACGGCACGCTGCTTTGCATTTGCAATTATTCCCCAACCTTTGCATCCCTTGAGCCAATACCGGCCCCATTCCCAGCTGCGGATTCAC
This sequence comes from Cinclus cinclus, assembly GCF_963662255.1. NCBI lineage: Eukaryota > Metazoa > Chordata > Aves > Passeriformes > Cinclidae > Cinclus > Cinclus cinclus. Next base: position 15,375,930 of record NC_085048.1, on the reverse strand, counting down.
ATCTGCCGACTGACGATGCCAACAAGTTGGGGCGAGGCAGGGCCGGGCAGGACAAGGTTGGATGCGGGCGGGATGCTGGACCAGCCGGGGCGGGCACGGAGCGGCCGCACCTGCCCGCCAAGCGCGGCCGCCGCCCCGGCGCCCCCCCCGCCCGCGGGTGCGGAAAAGAACCGCGGCCGCCCCCCGCTCCGGGCGCTGCCCTCCCGGCCCCGGCCCCGGCCCCACGGATGGACGGAGGGGTCGCGGGGGGACGGGGCGGGGCCGGGCGGGACGGCGCGGAACGGGGGCGCGGCGCGGTCCCTCCCCGGCGAGCCCGCGGGAGCGGCGGCGGGGCGGGCGCCTCCTCATCCTCACCTGGTCGACGGGCAGGCGCACGGCGTTGCTGAGGGGCTGCAGCAGCGTGGAGCCCGTGGTGCTGGCGGCCATGGCGAGGCGGGGAACCGCTCTCCAGTCCGGCTCCCGCGGCGGCGGCAACAACGGCGGCGCGAGCGGCCCCAGCCCCGCACGGCGCCGTGACAACAAGGGGCGGGCGCGGTCCCGCGGATGACTGACAGCGCCGGCGGCCAGTCGCTGCGCGGCGCCGCCTCGGAGTGACGGGTGGGCTCGCCCAATCCCCGCCCCCCGCGGGCTGGGCGGGACGAGGCGGTGCCGCGGCGGCAGCTCCGCGCTGAGGGTGGGTGGGAGGTGCGCGCACCGCGCGGGTACCGCGCAGGGCCGGCGCTGTCTCGCCCGGTCCCAACCTGCGCTAGGTTGGACCTTCTTCGCAGGAAGAGTTACTAGACACTAGAATGGGCTGCTTAGGGCGGTGGTGGAGTCACCGTCCCTTACGGTGTTTAAGGAAAGACTATTTAATGCTGGTCTAGTTGACATAGTGGTGTTCGCTCATAGGCTGGACCCGATGATCTCGGAGTCTCTTCCTAACTGATTCTGTGCGCGGAGTGAGCGCTGAGGGCGCGGGTGGGTGATGGATGCGGGCACCTGATGGGAAGTGGCACTTCCCCGCAGTGCTGGCGGGGTCGGTGCCCGGCGGCCCAGGTGGCCCCTGAGGAGGTGCCTGTGGCTGAGGGTAGCCACACGGTACACCGTGTAGGTGCAGGTAACTGTTGAGCCCGCGTCCGGCTCCGAACCCTCGCACCTTCGCTCAGACGGGCACACGGGCTCTCAGCAGGGCGTCCACAGAGCTGGATGAGTGATGGATACACAGAGGACTTGAGGGTGGCCTGGAACCCTGAAGAAGTGGCACCGGAAATGGGTAAAAAAATTTGTGTTCTTAAAGCTACTAATGGACTTAAAGAAGTCTCTCTATCCCATGATAAACTGTAAGGTACAGTTTATTATTGGCCTATTTCCTAAATACAGAAACATGAAATGGTAAAAGCACCAGTACTTCTTCAGTGGGCTTAGTCTGGCAGTGCTGTTTCCTTAAAGAAAGCGAGAGGTGATGTGCTGATGGCAATACTACTGAACTGGTGCACAGCACAGCTCTCCCACCTGTCCAGTCAACACTATCCAGTGTGAAACAGGGTACGCACTTCAGTGGAGGCATCACATTAGGAAAGTGCAGAAAACTCTACCAGATGAGTTTGTGTAGTAGGACACTTAATAAGCCGTTCTGGTTTAGTGCCCTTCCTGCCTATTTACATTACAGCCTTCTGTAATTTATTTTTTCCTATGAAATAATTGAAGTATTAACTGTTCTAAAAGATGTGAAGGAGGTTCAAAGGGAATAATCTGGTCTCACCTATAAAATTGTTCAAGAACCCTGTGTCTCTTGAGATAAAACTGCAAGTTATTCCTTGTAGTTTATGGAACTGGTTTTATAATTTTTTTTATATTGCACCTCTAAACCACGATACAATCAGAAATTTGCTCTCAACACAAAAAAAAGGTCACCATTTTAAGCATGTAAAAAACAAAATGCATTGTCCAATATCATACTAGCAGTCTGAGTGTGTCTGGATTACTGACCAGGTGTAGTGATTTACATAGCCATTTAAGTTCATGGTTAATGCTAATTGGTAATAGCAGGAAAATGGATGTAAGTGTAATTATCTGAAAATACATGTTGTTTCTCTTACTGAATTGCAGACCACACTCTGTACTTATGTTTTAGCTTGTGGTAAGGTCTTTTGTCTGAATTTAAAGAGACTGGTTAATAGGTGCAAATAAGTGGTTTTAATTAGATTTCTTCACTGCATGACAGGCAATTACAATTGTGGTTGCAGCTGCAGAAGCAATAGCATAATCTTCTTGTAGTAGAGCAAAAGAGCTGCTTTCAGAAAGGGGAAAAAACCCCCAAACTTTTCCTAATTAATTCTGAATCAGTCTCTTAAATCTAAACCTGCAAATTTTGTATATGTGTGTGTATGTGTGTGTGAATAACTTCATAGGAGTGCAGTGTCACTAGGCTCAGTGCAGGCTGCATTACACTATATCTATGTATATATGAATATAAAGACTCAGCTCAGTTTAACTGATTTTTCTTTTGTTAAGAAGATGACATATCTATACACAGAAATCTCTGGAAATCTTAACCTAAACGTTTTCAAATGAAACCACAAAAGAGCTTGTTTAGAAAAGGCTGATGCCTAATTCTGAATCAGTCTGATGACAAGGAATTATTCTGGTGCATCTGTATAAATCCATGGAGGTGCCATTACTGACACTTTGATGAAATTCTGGCAGCAAAGAATTGACCTACTGAACAAACTCCTTCTTTCCAATTAACAAAACGCCTGAGAACAAACTCATGATATCACAGGATAAATGTGGGTTGGATTTAAAACACAATGTTTTATTTTTCTGGTAAGTTTTATTCTTTTTCAGTGTACGTATTCTTGCAATGTTCAGAAAATAGTAAAAAATATTATTTCCTGTATGACTCCTAGGATCCTAGGAGTTCATCTGTCAAAGATAAATCTATGCTGTGTATCACCTCAGTATATAATAATACCTCATTATTATTATTACAGTTTGCACCTATGGCATTAAGTTACATAATTACGTCTTTCACAAGTTTTCAGTGGAGAAATGTGTTTTGAGAAGACTTACTTGTGCTCTTATTTAGAAAGGTGTGTGTTGGGGAACACAACATCACAGAAATGCATGTTGAAAACAGTTACAAAATAATAGTCCCTTTGTTGAAACCCTTCCTTGGTGGGGGAGATTGGTTACATGGAAGAACAAAAGGTGTTCTGGCCCACAGAGCTGAAAATCTAAGTTTGCAATTAAAAGTGAAGTGTACAAATGTTACTCAAGAGGAAAGTAACAGGAAAATAAGGGATTTCTGACAGAGAAAATGTAGCTTGTCTTTGATGTCCTCTGTATAAATCTATGTTAAGGGCTGGCACTGGCACTGCAGTATAACTAGGTCTTCTGCTTTTCCTTTTTTTTCCTTTGAAAGAGGTGTTTTCAGAGAACTTCCTGCCTGTGTGAGAATACTGAATGTGGGAAGGTGAAGCATTGTCTGGCGACAGGTAGTGTTCTACATCACGTTGACACAATGACAATGCAGTTGGTCCTGAAAGGTAAATGATGCTATGGAAAAGAAGGCTGGTGAGTATGGAAAAGAAGGCTGGTGAGTGATTCACAGAAGCTGAGGGTAGTGAATCTGTAAAATTTCATGTAAATTGGACAGTTTTCAATAAACATGACTTACATTCTTACTGGTTTAAATGTTTTCATGTAAAAGAACAAGAAGTGATACTTCTACAAAGAAATTCTTTCCACCAAAGGCTGTCAGACAGAATGCAGGAGGGTGTGGTGATTTAAGTAATTCCAGGAGAGTGACTTGGCATACCATGAACAACTTGTGACGTTCTACTTCTGATAAAGTTTTTATGGTCCCATAAATGCTTATAGTTCTTGGGTACAAAAAGAATCACTAGGCATCTCATCCCTACTGAGATAACTCTGTCAGAATGAAGTGACAAACACTAGAGGCTTCCTGTAAACTTTTTTTTATTTGAATGACAATATAGGATACTCAGGTGCTAACAATACCAGCCTTCCCATATGACACTCTACATTAAAATAACAAAACAAGAAGCACTGTGGCAGAGGACAGGAAGGGATAAAGTTTCTCGATGCACCACTGTGTACCATTCTTGTTCCTCTTTGTTTGATAAGGCTGTTCTAGGAACACATTCACAGTCAGAAAATAGGAAAAATTACTGAAACTCCTTCTAAAAAATAAATGAAAAGGAAAATGAGTTACAGTGTTAACAGAGTCGACCACTTTTGCACAATAAAGTCTTATTTTAGACTTTCCTATCTGGCTTGCTTCGCCCAAAATATTCCAAAGAGAAAAACGTTTCTGCAAAAGCCAATGCCAGTCAAATAGAAATACTTTTCATTTAAAAATCTACTCTCAAAATTTAGGTATTTGTATTATTGTCTCACCCTTCCTGCAAAACAGTCTTTTGCTATATCTTTAAATATTCTGCACAGCACAGTAAGCCTCACATGCATCAGCTGTTTTCTGAAATTATATAATCTTTAATTAGCCATTTCAGCTATTTTAGTAATTTAGTGCTCTCTGTGATTCCATAATATTTGTTGGAATTCTTCATGATACTGTTGATTGCTAGTTCAAGTAATGTTTGTTTGTCTCTCTCTTTCTCTCTACTTACGAGGAAAAATATAAATACCTTTCCACAGTTTAGATACAAGGTAGATAAAGTCTCCCTTTGGCTCTTTTAGCAGAATGCTTTGGTTTCAGATTTTTTACTTATTTTAGTCTTAGAGCTGCTCTGAGAGTGAACAATCTTCTCTGTTATTGAGGCAGTAGTCAGTTTCAATCATATAATTGATTTAGATCAACTTCTTTTCTTCTAAGTGCCTACATCTTGGAAATTCTCTTATGGGGAAATGCATGTCTCTTGAAAACATGGAGTCATGTTCAGCTCAGACCATTTTGGTTTTTAAATATAGCACAAATTCTGTTAACAAAATCAGGCAGAGCTTCTAAAGAAGGATGAGTGAAAGCTGAATAAAGCTTACCATTCAGCTGTAAATATCGACTCTTATGTACAGATCTTAGAAGTTGTAATTTCTTTGCTAAAGGAACTTCCTGCTTTCATGACAAGGTCCAGCCAACTGACTTCAACAAGAAGTTACTCTGTTAAAGTGTTACCTTTTAAAAGCAAATTCTACTCAAAAATTCTTTATGGAGAAACAGTCCAAACTGACAGTGTAAAGCATTTCAAAATGTAATAACCAGTGCCACAGGCAGTTGGGGTTTTGTCATTACTCTGGTAATTGAAAAGTTTAGGGAACAGAAGCCCTTTTTCCAGAACTGAAGTAAAAGCAATGAACTTCAGAGCTAGGTTATGAGTTTAAGAACAGCTGTTTTGAGCTTAATTAAATATTTATTGTAGACTGTGGGAGATAGAGTGGATGGGAGAGGCTGGTGAAAACTTTGCAAGGAACCTACTACTATAAAACAGTAGTAAAGAGCTGGCAAGTCTTCCTCTTCATTGATTTAGCTATTGAAAAAACCCATATTCAGATGAAATATATATGAACAAGTGTGCAGTGAATATACAATTTCATTTTATTTCCTGTCATACTGTATCAACAGGGCATGAAAATAACAGTTTTTGCAAGTTTCTCAGGTTTCTGGGCTGTGTATCATGTCTCCTTGGCTGAAAGGGGAGACCTGACTTCCTCGATATCAGATATTACAAGTTCTCAAACTGATCCTTGCTGCTTAGACAGCTCAGTTCCCAAGATTCCTCCCACTTGCCAAAGGTGAGTGCAACAAGACAGGACTAAGATTCTTCTTTATTTTGATTAATTGCTTTTCAAATAATAATATGCCTTATCCATCCCAAGGTTGCTTTGGAGTTGCTTTTAATGCCAATATAAGCTTTCAGAATAAAATGAGTTTACTCTAAGAGCAAAAGTTGAACTGTAGGAGAGGATGCAAAGTAAATAAAAAAAATGCAGTTTGAAATTAGGCTTACGAAGTAAGTTTTCTTTCAGTTACTTCAAGTTCACAGTTGACTTAAAAGAGAGAAAGGGAGAGCTATGGCATTTTCTTTTTCTGTATCCCAGGACAGGCTCTCACTAAATAGCTTTCTCAGTCCTTATGATCATTGCTACTTAGTTTGGGATGGTTCTCCCTGTTCTTGCACATTATTGTGTTCATTCTTATCATGTTTCTGTTCAGTAAGAAGGAGAAAATTTTCCTTCAGGTGTTTCTAGTGTTAGTCTTGTATGTTCTTTTGAGTTTAAATTATCCTCCTATTTTTGAAACATTTTTAAAGTTTTCATCATAAGACATCTTCAGTGTTCATGCACCTTATTAGTTTCACTGTCTGCCATTCATTTTAAATTCTTTATTACAATTTCATGTATCTGCACTAGAAAGGATAAGGTTGGACAACACTTAATTCCCTCTTGTCCCATCATTCCTATTGTTTTCTTCTCCACATACTATTGAGACTCCTGCTCTTAAAATTCCTCCCTTGCTGCTTCTGTCTCCAACCACATCAGTCAGCACAGATTGAGATGCCTCCTCTTTGACAGCCACTAGGTCACAATGGACTTTTTAGTGATCAGAACTGGTGGTTGACCGACGTGACGAATGGAAAGTAGGTACTTGGGATCTTTGACCTGTCTGCTGCAGCCAGAAACAGCCCAGTGCAATTGAACTCATCACTGGTTGTTTCTGCAGTTGCTCTGCTGCTCACCTGCTTCACCAGTGCCTTTCTCTGGCTTTGTACAACACGTGAGAAGCTGTTGACATCTGTCCTGTGGTTGAGCCTTCACTGTTCAGAGCATGACAGGCTGGTCAGTTCAGAGATCTACAGACATGAGAAGAAGTGGACCAAGAGCCTCACACTGTCAGCTACCAAGCATAAAAGTACTCCACTGAGGTTTACATTTGTTCATTGTGTCTTAGCTTGATGTCCTGTCTGCTAAGTGTCCATCTGCAAGCATAAGGGAATATGGAGCATGAGCATTCTCCAAACAGAAATTTGTGAGATAATTCATAATAGTCCTCCTAACAATATGCCCAAAACTTTAGTAATGTTCTGGGAAGAGTAGTCAAAGATGCATGCTAGTGGTCAGGTTTCTGAGAGTTATTTCAGGTCATATACAAGCTCAGATACGTGTTCCATTTCTGTAAGTGGTGTTACTTGCATCAGTGAAGCCATTTGCATAAAGTTCAACAATTCAGTCAGGGAGCACTCTTCTTAAAATTGCACTGTGTATACCTGAAACACTCTAGGATATAAATTTATTTTTCAGAAAACAATCTAGGAAACTGAAGAAGCATTTTGTTAAATTGAATATACTTATTGGTATATATAAGTTATTTTCTTTTTCGTTGATGGTTCAGTTAAATCATAATCAAATCATTAGATATATTTATCCTGCTGTGCTTCATTCTTTTCACCCTTTCTGTTGTGTGTAAAAGCTGGGTTTATCTATTATATCCTCCATGGTTTTTGAGATTGGTGTTTATGAGGAAAGTAAATTTAATGTTTCTAAACTGTACTTTAATCAAGCTGTGAGTATTTAGGGTCATGAATGATTAGGCATTGCCTGAATGAAAAGTCAGCATTCCATCTCTTTCTTCAAGTTGGTAGCACCTTCATCACTTCTCTGAAAATCAGGATTTATGTTTCCATATAACAAAATCTGTTCCTAACATGAACTGTTATTCCAGTTAGAATAGTCCATTTCATGATGTTTTGTCCACAGATCTTTGTTGGAGACAGCAAATCTGTCTGACATTGCTGCTTTTTTGATGATCCTGCTCCTCATTTTGGCATTTTTATTGACCAATTATGATTATGAGTTAGCTATTAAAGATTTCAAAGGACCACTGCAATTCCTTGTCTAGAAATTTCATGAAAGAATGTTGAACAGACAACAGATTTAAAAGTATGTATTTATTCTTTGGAAATCACTACCAGAATATAAAAGCCTTCTTAAATGTATTTTTAAAAATAAGCAACAGTAGAGATAATTTGAAATCATAAAGGATATAAATCTTTAAGCCTTGGACTTTTAGTTACTAAGGTAAGAAATTACTGTTCTGTTGAAGAAACTTATGTGTAGGTTATTACATAATTGACTTCTCAGATTTTTGCACCTTTTTGAAAGAAACTGGGGTGAGAGAAGATGCTAAACCACTGATCAATCCCCTAGTGTGATAAAGTTGTTCCTTCTCTTCCCATTTCTGTTAGAGTGTTATTGTGTCGCAGTGAAGAAATACTAACTGCAGGATCTTGCCATATACAACACTGCAGGGGACCCTTGAAGCTGACTGGAGCCCTGTTCCTGCAATGCTCCAGTCAAGTTAATATCATGAACTGTGTGATTGATGTTCTCAGGGCTGCACTCCCTGCTGATTTAAACAGGAAGCTCTTCCAGTGTTGCTTCAGCTCAGTGAATAAGGCCACTTCCTTAACAATACAATAACAGGAATTCGATCAGAAACTTCAAAATTCAGTTCTCGAAGGCATGAAAACAACTACTTTCATTCTTGCATTATCTGCAGTGTTTAGGTATAAAAGTTGTGGATTTTATTTGAAGAAAAAAAAAAGGATGTTTTCTTCATATTCTTCTCACAAGAAGGATTTTGGCTTTTTATAATTAAAATATTGTTCCAATTTTATGAGAGATTTATCATTCTTCTTTCCTTCCCTAGACTAGATTTATGTTGCCAATATCACAATATGATTCTGCAGGAAAATGCCCTCAGCTGTTTACAACATGTTTTTCATCTTTCAAGGTCCATATTCACCACTAAGAAGAGTAGTTTTAAACGGGTATTGTTCAGGTGCAGGATGCTCAAGAAGCATCTGTCAGTCATTGCCTGCATTCATTTGCTACTTCTAATACCGATACAAAATATTACAGCTAAATAAAACTGAATTATTCATACCACAGAACTAAATTACTTGCCTTGGTTTTTACTGGTAAGATTTTCTTTCAGGGATCCTAGGCATGGAGATCAGTGGAAAAGTCTGGAGCTCTGAAGATTTAACCTCAGTAGAGGAGGACTGAGTTAGGAAACATTTAAACAAATAGAGCATACACAAGTCAGTAGGATTTTGTGGGATTCAACCATGCATGCAGAGCTGCTCTCAATTCTATCTGGAAGGCCATGGAAATCAGAGGAGGTTCCTGGGGCCTGTAAGAAAGCAAATGTCCATGCTGTATTCCAGAAGGGCAAGAAGGAGAATGCAGGGAACTACAAGCCTGTCAGCCTCACCTAAATCTTTGGGGGAAGGTAAAACAGCAAAACCTCAAGAGAATTATTTTCAAATATATCATGGACAGGATCATTAGGAGTTGTCAACGTGTATATAAATGGGGGAGGCTTTGCCTAACCAATCTGATGGCCTTCTGTGACGGAAGAACTGGTTTTGTGGATGAGAGGAAAGTGGGGTATGTTGTTTATCTTGGCTTTAGCAAGGTTTTCAATGCTGTGTCCTGTAACGTCCGTACAGACAAACTGACGAAGGGCAGACTAGATAAATGAACAGAGATGGACTGAAAACTGGATGAACTACTGGGCTCAAGGGGCTGTGCTGGGCACAAAGTCCAGCTGAAGGTCAGTCACTAATAAAGTACCATGGGGATTGATTCCAGGGCTTATACTGGGTGGTGCTGCCAGAGTGCACCCACAGCAAATATCCAGACAACAGAAGACTGAGAGGAGCAGTTGAGACCAGGTGTATGTGCTGACATTCAGAGGAACATCAGCAGGCTCAAGAAATGGGCCAACTCTTGTTCTTGAACTTCATAAAATTCAACAAAGGGAAATGCCGAGTCCTGTAGCATCTGAGGGTTAACCCTATGCACTAATACATATAAGAGCCTGGGAAGCAGCTTTACAGAAAGGGATCCAGGGCTCCTGCTGGGCAAAATATTGACTGTGAACCAGCAACGTGCAATTGCAGAGAAGGCAGCCAACAACACCCAGTCATTGGCAGTAGGTCAAGGGAAATAATTTTTCCTCTCTAGTGAGACCATACCTTGAGACCTGTGTCCAGTTCTGGGCTCCCCAGAACAAGAAATACATGCCCATAGTGGAGGAAGTTCAGTGAAAGGTTGTGAAGATAATTAGGAGAATGGAGGATGTGTCATACAAGGAAAGGCTGGGAGAGTTTAAATTGTTAACCTGGAGGAAAGAAGGCTCAGTAAATCTTATCAATGTGTGTAAATACCAGAAGGGATTAAGGTAGTAAAAGACCACAGAACCAGTATCTTTTCACTGCTTCCCAGAAAGGGCGGTAGGTACACATTGAAAGACAGGAAATTCCACTTAAATATATGAAAAACTTCTTTACAGTGAGAATGGTCAGACACTGAAACATGTATCCCACAGCAGCTGTGGAGTCTTCAGCCTTGGAGACCATTAAAATCCAACTGGGTAAGATCCTGTGCAACTTGAGCAAGTTTACTAAAGTTTGAGCAGGGTAGGGGCTGAACTCAGTATTCTGGTGAGGTCTCTTCATGATTCAACTATTACTCTTCTGTGAGAGAAGAGTAATACCAATTTAGGGTAGTCACAAACGTTTGAGATAAATTCTGCCATTTACAAATAGAGCATAGAGCATAAAGAGCAAGGTAATGCCTCAAGATAAATTGTTGGCTAGGAGTTTCTATTCAAGAATACAGGATTTGTGCATATCAGGAGTGCAATACATATAAACACAAATGCTTGCAGAGTGGACCTAAACCATTCCTTTTGGCATTCTGTACTAATGTGCTAATGGATGTCGTGCAGATTGGGATTTTTAATTGTAGAGGGACCTTGGAATGAAAAAGCAATTTAAAGTTTTCTGAATTTCTGTTGAAATCCATTAATTCAGGAAGCCTGCTGGGAAACCCTATTATTCAACCATGCAGAGATTTGTATTTTTTATGTGTTTTTTGAAGGATTCAGTTCAACTTTCAAGTGCAAGAAATTGCACATTGTGGCTTTTATGCATATGTGCAACAATGTCACTAAACAAAGGGGAGCAGCATAAAGAGGACTCTTCTCTGGACTAAGTTATCTTCCTTTATTTTTTTTTTTGGTTTTTTTTTTTTTTTTTTTTTTTGTTTGTTTTGTTTTGTTATTTCCTGTATTCTTTATTTCCCCTCCCATCTCCTTGTGGGGAATGGCATTTCACACACCTGGAGACACACCACACTTATGCTTCAGGTTCTCTCTTGGACAGGAGATTCTACAGCCATTTTTCAATATTCAAACATTTCTCATGGATCCACATTTTCAGCTGTGTGGACTTTAGCAAAGTCACTTTCTTTTCATCATAGGCTCCAATAGTCTCTTTTTGGCTAACATGCAATTAGTCTGTTCAGAACAACTGCAAAGGCTTCCCCTCCTTGTTTTTCAGTAACAGATGGGTGTAAGTGCTTGTGTGTTTGGGAAAGGAGACAAAGACTGGACATCTACTTCTCAGCCATCTGCTTCCTTGTCAGCCTCTTTCTTTAAACCGTGTTATGGAAGAGGAGTAGCAGGGTCTCCAGCATGATGGTTCTACATAAATAAATTAAAAAGGCATGGTTCCTGCTCAAAAAAATTGCGGTAAAAAGAGAGAAATGCCAAGAAAATAATCACTGAGGCTTCATACAGCTATGTAAGTTGCATCATGTACCAAAAAAAAATACTAATCAATTCAATATTTGAAGTAAATATCTCATGTATACAATTCCGCCATAGATCCTTTTAAAAAAGAGGCAGAATTTTGTTTTTTAAATTTTGGAGCACTATGGAAGACTACGTATGTGTTTTATACCTGACATGAAAAAGCCTGTTGTCAGATGTGCTTGTGTTGAAAGCACAGAAAAGTTTATGCTGTTTAATTGCATTATTCTCCCCCTTGCTCAAGTAGATACTTGGGTTTGTCCTGCAAATTGGAAAATCCAAGGCTCTTTTGTTCTTGTTGTTGTTGTTGTTGTTGTCCCTGGCTGCTTTTCAAAACTTGTAAGGGTGTAATAGTCATGTGCATGCTGTCATGCTTGGAACTTTGGTCTGTATTTTACAGGGAGGAACATTTCTGGTTTCCTACAGGATCCAAAAAAAACCAACCTTCTCCTCTTGGGAAACTGATTTGTGCTTTTTTATCAGTATAAAGCTAGAGGCTATTTTAATACTCCAAATTCTGATTTTGCTGCTTACTTATGTGAATTTAAAACAAAACCAAAAAAAGAAACAAAAAAAGGGCAATAGAAACATGGATCTTTGTGTCTGCAAGTCATGTTTTCTTTCTGAGAGCAATGAACAGACTTACTGCACAGAGTCAATACAGCATTGAGGAGGACATAAATCAGGAAGGAGGGAAGCAGTACAGGTGTTGAAGGCTTGATACTTTGTGGGCTTTTCAGAGCAGGAGAATCTTCCTGAAATCTCTAGTGGCTAAGTCAAGAAATTGTAGAGATTGGCTACCCTGTACTGACATTAGAAGTAAACTCAGACTCAATTGTCAAGCCATGTCATCAGGAACACACCTGAAATATTTTTTAGTTTTTTGAGTATTCTAGTTGTAGGAAACAAGTATTCCCTTAACTGCACTATTTGAAAGAGCCAAGATAACCTCAAATAGTAGTGTTCCTCTGTCCTGCAGGATTAGGAGACTGTTGGGGAACATTCACAAGCACCCATTTGGATGCAGCCTCTGTTTCAACATGTTCTGAAACAAGTGAACTCACACCTCCTTGGACAGCCAAAACCTATGGCCACACATACACTTCTCTATCACAGTTTAGGGAGAACTGAGTCTGTCATCTTCTGATGTGGCCTGAAAGCAACCTGATACAATATGGGATGTGCAGAACATTTTGTTCTTAGTTGTGATGCCTGGAAAGGCTGACTTGGAACAGAGACGAGGCAGAGCAAAAGGAATAAAATAGATATTTATTGAAAGGATACACCTTGGGCAGTGCAGGAGCCTGGACGGGGCTACACCCTAGTAGAATCCAAGGTAGATCCCAGTCATGAGTTTTTACAATTTACAAGTTTGAGTTCAATTACATATTGGGGTCAAGTGTCCAACCACAGCCCCAGGTTATGAAGTCTCAACCCCCCTGGCTTGCCCCCTTCCCTTCGCTATTGTTTATGCTTTTTGGGTACTGTCTGTCCTTGATTCTCTAGCTGGAAAGGGATTGTTTTATCTAACCATCCTGTGAAGAGAACTTACTAACACCAAATATGAAGTTTCAGAGTTACAGAAATAGCAGAGAATCTGAAAAATATAAAAGCCAAAACTCAAGGCATCAGTTGTTCATCAGTAGCAGAGTTCCACAGTCATAAAACAATCTCCTAAACCATATACAATCTCATAAACCATACCTAAGTGAAGAAGCACTAGTGAAATGAATGTTGAACTTGTTTAATTCCCTGCCCTTTACAGATACTTTAATAAGTAGTTGCCTGCAACCATGTACAGTGTTAAGTTGCAAAACACCTTGCAACATGTTGTCCTCATTTCTTTCAAGCTGTATGGTCTATATTTGTTTAAGCTTCTACTTTTTGTGACTGTTCTTCTACCGAGGGTATTTTGTCATAGATTAATTCACAAAACGTACAAGAAAATATTTAAGTAGCCCCATCAGATTGCTAAGAAAAACTAAATGTACTTTTGAACTGTGGTATTGTATGCAAACAAGCCAAAATCCAACCTGTGAAATGCTTAGACTGGGACAGGAATTGTAATTTCTTCTGCATTTGAGGGGTTTTTTTGTTCACGGATCTCTTCCTCATTTGGTGTGGACTGTGGTCACTATGTGAGATCACACAAGCATCTCATAAAATCCTCATCTTTGCCTTTTTCATTCTCTGAAAAGCAACAGACCAAAGTTTAGAGGAGTTTAGGATGCTTGCCTCTGAAACTGGAGGAGAACTTGTGGGATGGGGATCATGTGTCCCTGTGTCTGTAGGAGACTTTTTTTCTCAGAGTCTGGCAGAAGTGTCAGTTGTGGCTTTATCACTGAGCCAATGCTCTAAGTGTTTCTGGTCTCTGTCCACAAAAGGATTTATTTTTCAAGAACACTGAGAGAGTTTGCAATTTCCCAATGCCTGCAGTAATTTTTTTGTGATTTTTTTTGCCACTTAACGTGGGAAAGGGGTGCATTTTCTCCTGCACGCTGTGGTGACCATATACTCAGACTCCGTTTTCAAAGTATTTGCAGTGAGAAAAATCAGTCTCTTCAATATTCTTCTTCAGATAGCAAGACCTGGATTTTCAATATGAAAATTAATTACTTTTACATTACAGAATTGCAGTTTGCAGATTTAATTTTATTTTGTCTTATTTCCCCTTTAAGATCAGCAGACTTCAGTGGTTTCTGGGAAATTTTATCAGAGTGACAACAGATCACGTTGTGAGAAAGTGGCTTTTGTTATTTGTTGCTTTGTTTAAATCATCTTTTATAAGCTTACTAACTTCTTATGGAAGTGGTTTGCCTTTTGGTATTAATGTGTCTGAACAGATAATTAGCATCTTAGTCCTCTTTGACTTTCTTAGAGCTTGCATCCATGCAAGCAGCAGCTATAAACTTCTTACTTGGTTGCTTCTATTTCTAAATGTAGATTGTAACCATCTGTCCAGAAATCTCCACCCTGTTTACAGAGGTGTTCCTGAAACCATAGCAAAGTCAGTGCTTGGTCAGTGCTTGTTATTTTGACAATATCACTCAGCACGGAAGAATTTCTCCCAGTGCATCAGGTCCCCCAGTAATTTCTCTAGCATGTGAGGGAAGTGTTTGTTAAGGAAGTTTTTCCAGACAAGGTGTTAGGATAAACGGCAATGTTTGTGTTGTAGTAACACCTCATGGAATGCCTTTCTACCCTACTGTCATTTTTGTCCTTTGAAAAAGTGACTTCTTAAAAAAAAGCAAAACAAAAAAGGTATTTCAGAAAGCTCAGTACTGAAGGCAATATAATCATTTTATTGGGCTCTAATCAGCAAAGACTGGAGGTCAGGGCATGTCCGGGCACTGTTCAGATCCAGTGCCTTTCAGGAGGTTAGAGACATATGCCTGATGCTCCCCTCAAATTGCTGTGTGCATCCTCGCTCAAAATGGCACTGCTGCAATGTGCTTAATATATCAGCTGTAGTCACGGGGCCCGTGTGTCCCTGCTGGGATCTGACCAGGATTTCACTGTACTCTCCCTACTGATGACTGCATGTCAGGAGCGTGCATGACTTGGGCTGAGAGCTTGGAGCAGCCGCCGGTAATGAGAGGCTTTAGGCCAAACAGAGTTGCACACTACTGCTTCAATAAAGCAGCAAAATGGGGAAGTTTGTCCAAAAAGCAGGAGATCTGGGGAGGGTGAGTGAAAGATGTACTGGCTTAACTCGCAGCAGCTTGTGGTTCTGCTGCAGCTGCAGTGCAAACGTGCAGGATGAAGTGGGGCCAGCAGCTGAAGCAGGTGTAGCAGTGAAACCTGAGCCCCCCGAGTCAGGCTGCCCTTACGCCACAGGGTGAATATAGGAACGGGGGTGCTTCCTGGCTGCTCTGGGCAGAGGCGTGAGCAGGAACCCACTCCCAACCCAGCTGGGCACCGGTTCCTGGTGTGTGCTCAGGGACCAGATTATACCAAAAATAAATTCTCGTCTTTCCTTATAAGGAATGGGGTTTTTTTGCCCATAAGCAAGATTTTAAACATAGTAAAATTGGACGCACATTTTCTTTATTTGTATAATTGTTGCATCATCCCAGGAAGGCAGACATTCTCCTGAGTTCGTGGAGCAGTCTGAGTCTTTCCCAAGGAATGGCTGAGAGAGCAACTAGCTGGGAGGAACCAAGTGGCCATATCATCCTGATTCATTCCACACATGTTTTCATTATGTGACTACATCCTTGTTTCCCACCAACGATAACCTTGAGATCTCTTAATTTAACATATGATCTAATTATGAACTTTTGACACTACCATAAAACTATCATCCTTAGTATTATATTTTTCTCTTCTTCCCAGTACTCTGCAGTTGAAGTCTAGACTGAGCACAAGATTACTCAGGAATTCAGACTTAAAATCAAATTTTTGTTTAATGATAAACAGTAGTAATTATTACTAATTATACGTGAACAGTTCTTATTATACAGCAAGTGCATAGCACTTTACAAATATTGATGGAATTAGTTTGATAGTACCAAGAGAATGCAAGTAAGCATAAATTTAGGCACTCAACATGAAACAGCTCTGGTAATGCATGTGACTAATAAAAGTGTGCAATGCTTTATGCTGATTTACTAAGCCTGTTGACTCACTATGTAACCAAAATCCAGTTAAAGGAACTGGGGAGTGGCTGTGTAAGGCAAGGGGCAAGGACCATACAAGCAGGGAGGGTTTGATAGCCTGTAAACAAGGCTTTTTATTTCCTCATTTTATTTCTTTTTAATGGTTGTCAGATTCCAGAAAGGGACAAGTTATGCTGGTTGTGTCACTGAGAAGGCTGGGCACAACATCTCTTCATATAGGAACTGCATCTGCTTTGAGATGGGATATTTCAAGAAGAAAGTATAAGAAGAATACCAGAGTAGTATCACCTCTGCATAGCCAGTCTCTGGCTTTATTTGACAACCACCATATTTTCTTCTATAAAATAATCAAATCAGTTTATAAAGTCTGTTTTATTATTTCTCCTTGTAACTCCCATTGGAAAGTTTTTTCAGGAACTCAGTAGTTTGTCCTAATGTCAGTAAAAATCAACTTTTGAGTACCTTGATACCTACTGTGTTCTTTAATTTGAAGAGCACACCTCTTTTAATCTGCTTCTTTAACTCAAAATTTACTTTGAAGTCCCATTCCCGTTGCTGGCCCTGCACTGGAAACTTCCCTTACAGAGCACCTAGCATTGTTGCTGTTTCTGGTATTTTAAGTCATCTGTGTGTTGTTTCTTTCAGTTGTTGCCAGTGCCCTTGAGTAATCAGTACAAGTAATTTGTTTTAAGTACAACAATTTAACTACAGTGAACTGCATTTGCTATTACTTTGCTATATGTGTTTTAAAGGTTTTCTTTAACTATTCCATTCATACATTTCTGTGTTATTTTGAATTAGCCATTCACCATGCTGGATTGGATTGACGGCCCAGAATTCAGTGTTCACTTGTGCTGCCTGGCACTACAAGACTTTTTTCTTTTCCATTGGCAATGTTCATGGATCCTTAGCAGAAAGAATGGAGATCAATTTAACAAAGCTGTACACTTCCTTTGCTGGCATTAAATAAATGCTGTACGTTTGGAGTCATTTCAGCTATTCAATCTATTTTAAGTCATTTTCAACCCACTGTCAGTCAGAGGAATCTACCAAGCTCTCCTACACTTAAGAATAAAATGCTGCTTCTGCATCTAGAACAACTTATTAGTTTTGCTTTCTATGTCCAGCTAAAACTCAGAAGTAAAATGTGATTGAAAAACAGGCCATGATTTTACAGTGCTGCCAGACATGAATCACAGCCTGTCACCTAGAGACAGGTGAGTCTGAAGTATAAAGTCCAGTGCAACACTCATGCAATTCAGATGGGCTTTAAAATTTTCCACTACTAACATCTTTGAATGCAACTCCAATAGCCATTTTTTTTCTAGGATTAAACAAGAGTGCATGTGGTTCCATAGAGAGTTGGTGCCCCTTCTTAGGCTATTGATATAGGTACGACAATTTGTTCTAAGTAAAATGCACCACAACTCAGTCTAGTAGCAAATTGCTTTTTAGCTGCAGTCCCTAAACTTTGTTGTGGAAAAATAAGAAAAGCAGATGGAAATAATTGCCCAAAATATTCAAGAATTTATACTGGATAAACACTGAAAATAAAGAACTGTTAGCAAACTGTGATTTTATCAAGACTTTTTTCATGGGTACAGTTAGAGATTAGCAATTTCAAGCAAAAGAGGTTAGTTTTATCAAATAATATATTGCTTGCTATTGTACAGCATTGGGGAGAGCAAATTATTGTTTCTTGAAGGGGGATAAAAGTGAAATTCAACAACTGAAAATGATGCAGGAAGTGTATCCTGCAGTAAAGGAAACAAATCCTCCCATTTGCTGGAGAAAGAAAACCATGGTTAAGGACTATGCTGTAAGCAAGGAAACACACTTTTATCTGATTTTATTAGGGATAATTGTATGAACTTTATATTCTGATGCCCATAGGTATTCAAACTGCATTTTGAATAACATTTTCCAGAAAAAAATAGTAGCAACAAGTTTAAATATTATAATGTTTTTTAATATAGAAATAAAGTTATTATCAAAGTTTGTGATAAAAGACCAAAAATCATGAGGAATGGCCAAAATAAGGTTCTTGTGATACATTAATCCTTTAATTCGACAGAGAGAAATTGTAGTTCCATTAGTATTAGGGGATTTTATGTCTTTGGAGGATAGAAGATGGAAGGACAACAGTTCAGACCACCAGTTTTGTTTGTTGTTTTGGCAGTTCTCTTCTTCCCCAGTTAAGGCTGTTCACAGACCTGAGCATCACCTATTTGCCTCAGGTACTGTGGTTAAGATGAATTTTGCCTTCACAAACCTCTCTAGCTTTCAGAAATTTGTTAGTTTCTCTGGGAGTAGTAAAGTCCTTTCCCTCATGATTTTAAGTGCTATGGAAAAGCAGAAACTGAGGTTTCAGAAGATAAATAGCCAGGAATATATGAATTCATGAAGATCTCAGTGGCCCAATTAAACCATTGAAGACTCAGCTCATGAAAAACTGAGTATACTAATAAAACCATGAGTCATCATTTGTTTTTTATTGATTCTTGTTATCTTTTTGTATCTGAGGCAACAATAAACATGATTTATATGCACTGCCCCTTATTTCCCATGGTGTTGCAATCTCACAGTGGTGTAGGGGAAAAGTCAATGAAGATGGATGGTGAGCAGACCGCAAACTGGGAGGCAGGCAGCAAATTTGGCCAGAAAGTGGGGCAGGGGGGATCATGTTGCAGAGATAAGTAACTTTTACATCTCTAGATCTGACGCCGTTAGAACATATTAAAAGAAAAATAATGCTGAGATGGGTAAGGGAAGAAGATGGTCCTGTCTGTAGCCACAAAAAGTGCCCATTTAAATCTCCTTTGTGGATGAATCGGAAAATGATGTTTAACACTTATGAGCCTTTCTTCCCTCTGCACACTGCTAAGCAGAGACAATGTCTGTGAAGATGTCTTCTATAAGGTCCAAATAATCTAATTTATATTGGTGGAACCTGCTACAGCTGTTCTCCTCGCTGAGCCACATGGACAGCATAAGACACATGGCATCCCAGGAACCTCCAGTGCCTTCATATACATTTTATATGTCATGTGGATGTTTGATTGGGAGAGCTGCCTGGAAATAGGCTGTAGGCTCCCTGGCAGCATCATTCACAAAAAAAACCAAACCAAACCAAAACAAAACAAAAATTCGATCTTCTAAACTATAGGCCAATTAGAAGAAAATTCCTACAGGCTATTTTCCAGTTTCTTCCCTTTGGATCCATTGTGGGGGCTTTTTTGTTTTGAAACAACATTGAATTAGGCTGTGAAATCCTCCCCTCTCATTTATTGTCTGTGATAACATCCTCTTTATGACAGTATTCCAGTTACTACTGAAATGGTGCCATTTCACTAAATGCTATTTATCTTTGCGAAAGGGATGGTTAAGCCTGCAGTTTCTGGCAGAGCCATGACCCTCATGCCTCCACAAGGATCTCTGGATATGATACAAAGGAGGCACCACTGGCAGCCTGTGAGAATCTAAATGAAGATGAGATGCCAGAGCACTTGGCTGAGACAGGAATCAGTGCTGAGAGCAGCTACCAGGAAAGTGCTTGAGAGTGCAAGTGCAGAGACTTACTGACTTCCTTCTAAAATTATTTACTGTGGTTCAAGAAATCAAGAGCTTTGGTGTGCAAATAGGTCAGTCATGGGCACATAAAATGTAGTAGTAAAGCAACTAGACTTCTACAAATGCTGTGTACCTCTGTAGAGAATGCCTCAGGGAGGAAAAAAAGCCTTTCCAAGGAGCAGCTTTTTGTAGGGCCATTGCAGCAATTGTAGAGGGATGTCCCTGGAAGCCCAGCTTTGTCTCCAGTTGTTGTTACTGGAATAAGAAAAAGGTCACATTCTAAAGCAACAATGGCTTAAGCCTTTATGAGCAGCTTCTTCTTTATGGTTCATTTTGTGGTTTCACCAATAAACTATTTTACAGTCTTCCAGAGAAAGGCAGCCTTACAGTTAGAGAAAGGCAGCCTTACAGTTAGAGAAAAGCCCTTTGGGTTCTGTTCCTCAGCTCCACTATCCCTCTCCAGTGAACACAGAGATCCTTAACCTACTTTAAATGTTATTATGAGGCTCAGAGCCTGCGCTGCTCCCTTTGAGGACAACTGGAAAGCTGCCACTGACTTCAAAAAGAGCATGGGCAGGCTTCTTGTTTGTTAACATTGGTAAAGTGCTTGGAGGTACTTAGACAAGAGATGTTACATAAATGTGATTAATATTGTAACTTGGCTGTCAATACTGCAAGGCTGTGCTGCACCTTGGTCAGCAGGATCTCTATTCACACTCAGCACCTTGTGGCTGAGGATTAGGGGTTAGTTAAATGCAGATAAATAATCTTCCCAAATTCAGTGCAACTATTCATCTGCATAAATAAAGCTTCTACCTTTCTCTAAATAAGGAAATATCTTGTTTGTGTGAAAACCCTTTTAGAAGTATATCCATTAACACTAGTTCTTACTTCTGGTACAATTATAAAACATAGCTGCTTGTTGAGGTGTTGTATGTTTGAATCATCACAGGTGTTCTGGGAATAGCAATATAAAAATAGATACAGACGGTGAATGCTATTTAATACTAACAATTCAACTGTTCATGTTAACATTTACTAGTTAATTGTCAAAATTAGCTTTGTCTTCCAGTGACACAGAGAAGTACACTAACACTGATGAGTTGTTTATGTTACCTAAATACTTTGGTGCCATTTGTTCCTTTCATAGTCCATGAGAACAAAATTATTTCTTTATCATTTTACAGAATTCACATCAATATTTCAAATTCTATGGGTATTTCTCAGTGGTTCCATAGAACTTGAGGCCGTATTGCTTGACTCTATCATCTTGAGGCCACTACAGCCAGAGTTTTGAAAAAGAAGTTAGAGACTCGGAAGGAGAGTCTGATGAATACAATGCCTGGAAATCACCTACTGACATGGAATGGCAGCCAGTGCTGGCAGGGAAAGGAGAATATGCTCCCTGAGGAAGGATCCATGGCAGAGGGCTGGTAGAAGGAGGCAGCTTTTGTATGAGTCTCAGCTCCTTGCGCCAGTAATGGCAATGGGAATAAACAGTGAAATCCAATGGCTGAAAGGCAGTAACAAGCACTAATCCCTGTCCTGTGTAGACAACTCACATTGGTACACAGACTTTATGTTGTATGACCAGAGTCATCATGCATTATGAGAACTATAATATATACTAACGGATTGATTTAATTATGTTCCATGAATCATTGTCCTTTTTCCTAAAAATTCAATCTGCAAGATAAAATCTGGCATCAAGTCTTTTGATAGGTTTTCTAGTATGATGTAAACTTCCCCTTTTGTATCACACCCCTGCAATTCTCCATCAGCATTCTGCATGCATTTTTGTTACTGAGAGCCTAAAATTAATACTTTATAGTAGTTCCTTTTGTGTATTGTCAGCACTTTGTTGTCATGTGCTGCAGGTATTAATCAGTTTGGTTATTCTTAACAAAAGCAATGGCTGTGTATCTACCATTACAGATTCTAGTTTACTTGTCTGAGGTAATTACCAAAGAAATATGCAGACCACCTGTGGGAAATATGCTTAAAGAATGAAGCATTTTTGTAAAAGTGAACATTATTCAATTACAAAACTAAAAATATAATGAGTCGAAAGGAAATCTACTGTGTATTTGAAAGGGCAACTATAATGCACTTTGTCAGCATTTGTATTCCCACATTTCTTTCATGGCCAGCACATAAAGAAAGCAATTCTTGATGTAGATAGCTGGTTTAGTAGGCCTTAAGTGATGGAGAACCTGAAGTACATGGACAATTCAGGCAAATATTTGCAAGCAGTGTAATTGAGCTGTGCTTTTAATTTGTTAGACACAGAATGTGAGATACTTGGAGTGTCATGGGAATAAGTATTTAGTCCATTATTCCAGTCAGGGCCTGGCAATCATAATGCCAGTTCATGCATCCTTAACATATTTGGTATTTGAATACTTCGAGACACAGCCTTTCTACAACTGTGGATGTTATTCAGTATAATGGTTATTCACTCTAACTGCTGCCTTGCAGCCACTTTTAAGGTTAGTGTTTTCAAAGCTGCTGTTCCCTTCTGTACAAATACGACTTTTCATTCTCTTACTTTATTTGTCAATATTAAAATGTGAAATGCTTCTTTGCACTCTGTTCAGCAAGTGATGCCTATAAAAGTTAGGTTTGCATTTTCAATTTCCACTCCATCAGTCTTTGTGCTGCACAGGGATATTAAAGCCAGCTCAAGAGGAGCTCACTACAGGCTCGTGTTGCTGAACAAACCCAGCTGTTCCCAGGCTTCACCAGTTCCCTTCAGCCATGGACCAGCTCCAAAGCTCAAACAATTTCTCAGACAGTTTGATGACTCATGAGTAGATTGGATAGAGATTTGGAATTTGGAATTTCAGAGTGACTGATTAAAAAATTAATGTATAGCTGCTTAAATAATTTAAATGCTGGAGTGTGTTAAGTCATCAAACTGAGTAATAAGGATGGGTATTTTCTCTACCCTACTTCTATTCAAATTCAGCCAACTCAGTATTTTATGCCTGAAAAAGATTTACATTGACATTTGAAGAGAAATGTTGAATATATGTTCCTTGTTAAAAATGTGTTCATAGAATCACCAGAATATCTTGAGTTGGAAGAGACTTGCAAGGATTATTAGTCCAGCTCCTGGCCCCGCACAGGACAAGCCCAGGACACACCATGTGCCTGAAAGCATTGTCCAAACACTTCTTGAACTCTGTCAGTCTTGGTGTTGTGATTGCTTCTGTGGGAAGCCTGTTCCAGTGCTGGACTACCCTCTGGGTGAAGAATCTTTACTTAATACTCAGCCTGGACCTCCCCTGAGTATTGATTAAGTGATAAGGTCAGTGATTGGCAGTGCCTGACTATAATGCATTGAGCATGAAGCTCCTTCAGACTGTGCTTCCATTTTGCAGGGAGAAGAAAAAAGAAGCATTTCCCTCAGTTATGAATATGTAGGGAGAGCTGGCTCTATTTTTCCTATTCACATCCAACATCCATCATTTACAGATGTGTGGAACCTTTGTTCACAAGAGGGCTGGAGAGAGTCATGCTGTCACTGCAGTATCATTGCTGTGTAAAGTGCCACAGGGTTGCCCAATGTTGTCTAAACTAGAGCACAAATATGATGTCTTGATTTTAAAATTGACAGAAATCAACACGGAACCTGCAAAAAGGTCTCAGTGTTAAAATTGTTTTTTGTTTCTAGTGAGACCATACCTAGCACGAGTGTCATTTGCATGTAAGGCAGAGGGTGTTTCTCTTGGCCATTTATTAAGGCAGACCCAGTCCTGGCCCAAAGCTAGCAGTCAGCCATCCATTGTGCAGCTCCACTGAAACAGGTGGAGTTGGCCTCTGCTAAATGCAATTTGCTCTTTAAAACAGTTATGCAATCATGTCTGGATCTTACACCTAATGTGTTTTTTCTTTGTAGTTTTTTTTTAAAGATATTTTCAGTTATGTAGCCCCTTTTCCTGTACAGAGCTTCACAGGAGTGGACAGCTCTTCACTTTGAAGTGGTATGCATCATAGAGCACTGACTTCATGCTTGAAAAACTACATGGACTTGTCATTTCCAGCAACTTGGGTTTTTTTCTTTCAATAATTATATTCATGAACTGAAGCAAAAGAATTAGGATATTGACCAGCACAGAGACAAAACCAGCAGCTAATTGCGCAATATAGACAGCTGTTATATGTTTTCACAGAACATTCAGGAAATATTTTGTTATATTTAGTACTCATACCCTCTTAATTCAAAGAGGCTCTAATTCATATCAACTAAATATTGTATCAGTGAAAATCCTTGTGGCAAGCACTAGAAGTTTGTGGTAAAATGAGACACAACAAGCTGTCTGAAACATTGTGCGTCAGCTATTTAACTTGTTAGAGCTGATTTATTATTGACAGTGGCTATCAATACAGACTGTTATACATTTTAATTTTAGTAAGGATCTTAAATTCTGACCAAATGCTGCATGAATATTCTCTTTCTGATCCCAAAGCCCCACTTGCTACTGAATACCAGCTCCAACTTATTGAGAGAATACCCTGTACTATGACTGCAGTGGGCAGAGAATCAGATGTGACCATTATGGAAGACATTAAGTCCTGGCTTTTCTTCTGGATTTGGCCAACTCTCCCACTATGGAACTATTAGTTTCAATGCTCAGGGTTTGTTTCCTTGAGCTCTTAAGAGCACATGACCTGTATCATTCTTGTTATAGTATCTAATTTATGATGTGCCTACCAAGTATTTTTACATGAACTTTTTTCATTCTTTCTTTGCTCATTTCAAACTTAGCTTCAATCCTGGAAAAAAAAAAAGCCATATAGCCATAAGCAAGCTTAGAGCAATAGTTAGGAAATGTCTTGATTTGTGTGGATACCTATATTCCTTTCAAATCATGCCTAGTTTGGCAATCATATGGGTGCACTATTTGTAATTCACCAACATTCAGTTACACCATATTATGAAGTTTATTGCTGAACAATTTCCTATTTCTTTATTTATTTTTGATCAGTTCACTGTTGTAGTTAAGAAAGGACATACATACATGGACACTGAGAGGAGACTGACTCTGGGCCGTGAAAAGGAGCTAGCATTTTCAATTACAGGTCAGGTTAAAATTTCTGCCTCATAGCAGAAAGATGGCATCCAGATTTCAAAATGAGATACTAAGGTTTTATGACTAATGGTGGGCTGGTTGTGGGTAATTGCTATAAACTGTTACAGTTCTAATGACTTCACCACAATAACTTAATTAAGCAATTGAACCTGACAGGCAGTGCATTGTAGAGGGATTATTGCATGCCTTTAATGAAAAATAAAATAAAAAGCAAGGAATATCAGCTACCAAGAAACCTCCAAAAACAAATCTTCGGTCCACCTTGTTGTAAAAAGAAAGGAAAAAAGAAAAAAAAAGAAAACCATGGAATTTCAGGAAAGCAGAAAAGAAAATAGGTCAGTCTTGCATTTAGCAGTCTAAGGATATTTATCACCACTCAGAAAAATCTGCCCAGAATACTGTATTTATTTCTCATAACCCATTGCAGGATGACTTTCACCCTGGAACCAAGATTCAAACAATGGTGTAATGTTAGGATGCTTTCCCATGTATTTTGACAGAAAACAAAAATCGTTAGGGGATCAACCTCAAGGTGTTCTTTTGAGGAGTGAGCAGAGATGGAGACAATCTCCTCTCATTAGGTTTGTCTGCTTTTCTGGAGACAGCTGAAAAGACAATGCAAGGAAATAGTATTAGCAGCTAAGAGTTGGTGGGATAAAGCCCAGTTTACTTAAGCCAAGCCCTGTATTACTGTCAAAGCTTGACAATATGGTTTGCAGCAGATGAACTTCTATTGATTAAAGACTTGGTTCTAGAACTAGTTATGTCATACAGAAATGCCCAGATCATTTATTTCACGAAAACATTGAGGAGAGCTGAAAGTCTGCCACGCTAACAAAAGCCTAGGTACTTATCACAACCACTTCACTGACAGGGGCTACCAGCACAGGTGTACTGTAATGCTTTCCAAAACTTTACCTTCCAGTATTTCATATCTAAATGTAATGTGTCAGAAAAGGAATGACAAGATTAGGCCAGTCAAAGCCAAACCAGGAATTTTCACTGTATTTTTCAAGCTTTTGAGGTTAGCATGCTTCATTCTATATGGAGAAATAATAAAGACTTTGTTTAAACCTTTTTCAATCTGGATCAATGAAATCAAGAGTAACATGGAGGGTATTGTGTTGCAAAAACGTTTGGCTTTGTTTTGATCCCTGCTTTTCTATTGGAGTTCTACTATGAGGTCTTCCTGGTCTATATTCAGTCTTCAGTACCTGGAGGGCACTGACTGACCCTGTTGGATGCCTGATCAGTATCAAGTGTAGACAATAGTTAGGTACCAACATATTCACTTAGCACAGACTCCTCACTGTATCAACCTTGGATTAGATTTTGAAGGTTATTCAAAAAACAAACAATTGACTTAATCTTCTGCTTTATTCCCACATTCCTCTTGGACTTACCAAATATATCAAATATCCCCCTCCCATCTTATATCTGATGTCAGGGACAGGCTGTCTTCACAGGACCATGTGCTTCCCATTGAGGATCAGAAGGTGAAACAATGGAGTTGTTTGACCTATGCTGGAGTTAGCACATAATCAAATGAAGAAGGTGCCATTTCTATTTAGTTTACTGGCACTGAACAACCACTGGTACATGAGTCAATGCTGATGAAGGAGGAAGAGAGCTGTGAAGGTGCCTGATGAACTCCTCATGGCAGTCCTTATCTAAATGCCACAGAGGCATTTCTGCCACTTTGGCACCAGACCAAGGGCTGGCATTCCTTTTGTTTCCCTTTCCAGTTATCTGTCTGATATGCTTTCTTCCTTGAGCTGAGGATAATCACATTAGGAACATACTGTGCTTCTATGTTTAGACATCTAATTAGTTTATTCAATAGGGTAAGTATAATTATCCTCATTTTAAACCACTGTAAGAAGATGAAACAATTTGCTCAACATCTCACCCCAAATCATTTAGATACATGCTTTTATATCTATGAAAATTCTTAATTGTATTGGTTTTAGTAGTAGCTTGTCATGCTTAGTTCCACACCCTGTGTCCCCACATCTCACTTCCAAGTATTTACTTCCAAGTAAACTCCATACTAGACTTCTGCCCACATTTGCTTCACATCTACACTGTGATGTGGGTGAGAGGCACAGGCTCACAGAGCAACAGAATGAAGGAATCTGCCTCCTTCTCCCCAAGGCAAGGAATGAAAACTTTGAAAATTTCCTTGTTGACTCTTAAAAAACCCTAACAGATGTATGTTGACATTTAATTTGTCCTAGTCAGCTATTTGTAAGCACATCACTTCTTAAAGCAAGTATAAAGTTATGTATGTAGAAGTTGAGTAATTTTAAAAAAGCACTCTGTAGCTGATGAATCCCAACACAGTTTTCTGTTCAGTTAGCATTCTTTGCTATAGCAGACTGAAAAGTTGCGTTTATAAGCCAGAGTAATTAATAAAGTTAATTTTTTCCCCCAGCTCTATTTTATGTGATTTTTTTTAAGGAACAGAAGATTTAAAGGAATCTTGAGAAGATTTTTGGCAATTGCAACAACAGCAGCATATGTATTCTGCTCAGCACAATCATTACACTGGAGCACACAAAACCCCAGTTTTCATTTGTTGGGACTGACTTTTAAGAAGCTTTCTCACCACTGCCTACAATTTGGTCTGTGTGTTCTCTTTTGTGGCCATTATTAACTCACAGTGTGGGCTATAAACCCAGGCTTCCTCATCTGTTGCCAACTGGCATCTGTCACCACTCTCTCCTTATCTGATACCTCTGCCAGTTCCCAGTGTGAAATGAGGCCACACCACGCTATCATCAGGATTAGACCTAATGCACTGAGTTCTGTCTGCTCTGTTTATTTTTACCAACTTATTTAGATTTCCAGTCTGGGCATCTGATGTCCAGAAATACTGGTGTTTTAATAAGCAGTAAATCCACACAGATGCAAAGCCCGACTATTTCCTCTTTCATTTTTTTGTGTGTTCTTAGAGGGCATGGAGGAAATGCAAAATCCTACAGCACAGAAAGCCCTGCAGAAGTTGCTTCCATACCATGGCCATGTGTGTGTCCCAGTGCTAGAAGGACCAGGGGACATGAGGAAGGACAATTGCCTGACAGTGACAAGAGGGACCTGGAGTCAATTGAGCTAATGCTCTACAGGTATTGACCAGATAATTGTTTTACTCCTATTTCCTAAACTAGCTGTATCTTTATTAGATATTGGGAGATAAAATGGAAATGCAATAAATGGATTTAAAACTTCCTCCTCTAATATATAATGATTATTAGATAAAAAATATTATATGATCCATTATAATCCTGATGTGAATCTGATGGAACTAAACCCAAACTAGATCAGATGCCAAAGCACAAAAGAGCAGGGACACAAAAATGAGATGTGCAGTTTGGTTCTCATGTATGGAAGAACATAAAGGAACTCTGCAAAGAGAGAAAGTGTGTAGTAGCTATTTAATACCAATGCAGAAGTATCCTTACCCAGTCTTTCCTAAGGGTTCCAATCCAGTCCATTTTTTTTACACAGCCTATCTCTTACTAGATATTTTGGATAGGAATACATTGCACTGTTTAACAGCATTTTTCTTCACAAGCTAAACAGAATTCTCATTTTCTTCCCTTCATTTTTTTTTCTTATTACTACACAAAATTTTTCAGCATCATGGGTGTTGACATTTTTTTAATACTTATTTGCCTGTTAAATCCCCCAGTACCTTCTTTACCTTCCTTAAATTAGCCACCATAACTCACTAGTCAGAAAGCAATAAAAACATCAGACTTTCATTTAATAAAAGAAGGTTAGAAAGGTTAAGACAAAAATGGAAATTTAGCAAGCCTCCAAAGCAAAAAGCTGCAGAAGACTTCCAGAGGGTGTTATAGATTTCAAAATAATTTGCATGTGCATAATGCAATTAGATTAATGGAAGAAAAACAAGTGCAGTGAAAAGAAAGGTGTCACCTCTCAGCAAGTCAGTTAGCTGCAGATCATTGAGCAATGGGTGGGGAGCTGGGGAAGAAGCACCACATGCTTCCCAAGCACCTTGTGTCAGCCACTTTCGTGGAAGACTAATGACCTAGGTGGACCTCTGGGCTGGTTCAATACATCAGTCCTTACAGTTTTTTGTTATCCCTTTGGGATGGGTGGATTGCTTGTTTGATTGATGTAATTTATCTACTGTATCACACAGAAACTCTGCCAAGAAAACAAATTGCTATATTAATCATAATGTTGCTGGGACAGAGGTAAACAGTGCAGAGCAGCACTTCTGGGCTGATAAATGTACAGCCTGACAGCCTGGAAAAGGGTTTCAGAGAGAGATGCTCAAGGTGTTTGCTTGTGTGTGGGAGAGCTAGATTGGGTAAATCACAACAGCACGAGTGCTGCTCCGGTTTTGCTCCTCATTCACCTCCCGTGGCAGAGGACAGATCCCTCTCTGGGCAGCTGCAGTGAGAAGCTGCTGGAAGAGGAGATCCGGTAGCACTGCACTGATGGGGCCCGAGCGAGCTGCAGTGGTGCAGTGAGGGGGCGCTGGCCCGGAGCTGGGAGCTGAAGAGTGGCTCAGTTTCATAAGTGTCTGTGCTGGCAGGGTGCTCGGCATACCGAAGCTCAGGGCAGAGCTCCTTACGAGAAAACATCAGCATCCTGCAGTGCAACAGCGCTTTAAGCTGCGCAAGAGTCGTGTTTAACCTGTGTGAAGTTCGTCGGGAGGGGCTCCAGGACACTGGCTGAGGTTTCACTAACTAAAACTTGCACTTTCAGGCCATTACAACCTCAGGATTGTACTTTCTTATGCACAGATTCCTCTTTCCTCACTTCACTTTCTGGCTCAATCAACAGCGATGGCTGGCTTCTAACACGCTCACAACAATGTAACTGGGGGCAAGTGCCCAGAGCTTAGTGATGGTACTTGGACCAGAAGAAGATTAAACAGTTGATGGAGACTCATGGACACAAACTAGAATGGGTTTCAGGTCTCTGTTTCCTTATCACTTCAAAGAAAATTACGTTCATTTAGTCCAAGGAAATGAAATGTAATGCTGGTATTAATATTTTTAATTTTTTCTCAGTAATTAAAGAAATCAGATTACTGAAGTTTCAAAAATAAATAACACATGTCTGTTCCCATAAGCTTAAACAGGCAATGATTTATTTAGAAATACTAAGGACAAACACTTGATATATAACACTTGCTGCTGTGAAAAAAATTGTCCGAACCAGACAACCTTCAGCTTGATTCATCATTACCCAGCAAAACAGACCTCTTCCATAAGCCAGGCATTGCAGCCCATAGTTCTGCCAGTCAGCTGTAGTATCTGACTATATTTGTCCATAAACAGACCTAATAATTGCAGCCCAAAAAATTATTAAATTATTGGAATTTACTGGTTTCATTATTTCAGTTATTTTTATCTTAAATTAATTATCATTATTATTGTATTTATCTAGCTGTCTATCAACTTAAAGAAAGAAGGATTCATAGGCCAGTTACTGTTTTCTTGATCATTTCATGTATTCTGTGATTGCCTAACCTAAGCTAAGCTGAGGACAAGCATCTGTATTTTTCCGTTCAGTTCAGCATAGTTTTATTTTTGAAGCGAGAAAAATATTCCCTCTATCAGTTCAGTGCTCTGTTCCTATCAGTTTCAGTGCTCTGATGCACTTCACTCCTTTTTGTTCTGTAATTCACTTCCCTTTCCAAGTTATAAAATATTTGGGCCAGGTACTTTGCTCTAAATTGATTTAAACCTGCTGAGGACAGGTTTCAGTTGCTCATGAGTTAAAAAGAACTTCGTTCATCTATTTGTTTTCACCTTATTAAACCAAAGCTGCATTGTATTATGTATTCAATCATTATAATAATCTTCGTACGTGTGTCTGGAGTAGTCAGCAACTCACAAACATATGGTTATATGGATAGCTTTATGCCTGAGATACTTCCAGTGGTTTTGGGGGTTATTCCAGTATCAACATCCTCGTGTGTGTTTGTGTGTGCAGGATCAGGGTCACAGCTCTCAGGGAAGTAATTTCTAAACAGGAGTATGACATGCTACGTTTCACACTGTGACAGAACTTGTAGTAATACTCAAATCTTCAAGAAATATTCTCACAAGAGCGTGACTCAAACCGACCTTGACTGTCAGCACACGTAAGGGATCAAATGTTCAGTAAAAAGAAGTTTAGAGCAAGAAGCCAAAGCAGCATAACTATTCTTAGGTACTGCAGAGAAAACCCAGCTGCTAGCCAGCTGACCTAAACGTGGTGATTGCTAGTTAAAAGGAAAATGAAGATGATGAAGAATGTCAGACAGAGGGCTAGCTAAGGAGTTTACAAAATTTGTCTTTGGCTTTCACCAGCCTGATTTTGAGGTTTGGTGTTTCTACTGGAAGAGCACTGCTGTGATTTGTGGAGTGCTATCAGTATCAAATATTTTTCATGCTAAAAACTACTGACAAATAAATATTTTCACAAAGCAGGACTTCCTTAAAACATTTAGAAGTTTATAGCTAATTATTTTATTCTTCTACTTTCATTCCCAACCTTAGAATTATTTACCATACTTTGCGTTGTGTATTTTTTTTGTGAATGTAGCAGGTCTTCTACATTATGTTTACTTGATAACCTAATTTTTTGTCTCTGAAGTGTCACAGACTTCCTTATGTGTTGATGTACTAGACAACTAGAAAATATTTTTAATTCAATCAGTGTAGCCATATGATGTCACAAGCTCCTTATGACTAAGCAATATGTTATCAATAGGGCCTTGTGTTTGTGATCTGTGGATATGCATGGGATTTCACCTGATATTTATTGTCTCTTTCCTACTGAATTTACCCTTTCATCACTCTCCTCATCCTCCTCTCACCACATGAAACAAGTACAACTCATTTTACCTTTACTTGTAGGTGTGGGCCCTTTGCAATCCTGGCATCCTCCCCTCCATTTTCTTGCCATCCATCCTAACTTGACCAAAAAACCCTTCCTGAAAGACATGTTTCAGAGGGAGCCTTCCCAACACTGAGTAGAGAACAAGGCGGTGGGACAGAGAACATGAAGCCATGCAATGTAAACCTGACAGACCTGGACATTTTCACTTAGGAGTAAAGAGTCTTTAGAAAACTCTAAGAAAATTCACCCTCTGTCTGGACAGGAGCACAGTATCAGGGCAGAGCCCATTGGAGCACATATAGCAAAGACTTAGCACTTTCTCCATCGTGTTCATTTTCTTCAATGTTTTTAGCTGATAAACTTCCACAAGTGCACCCTTAATGAGCTGGTATGAACTTTGGACCAGCTGAACACTGCTGCCACACTACAGTCAGGGCAGGTGATCCAGGCAATGCTTCTCACCACTCACTCACCAGCTGGTCCTGGTGGCAAGGCTGGGAAAGGGACCCTTGATCAGGGCCAGTAGTTATTCCAGATCCAAGGACAAGCAGAGTGATACAGACACCTTACTGGTGGCAATAGTGAACAACTACCAGACAGATTAAATTAATTCTTTGTCTACTACAGCTAATGTTAAGTGTGATTTGATCAGTTCTTTCCCATGCCTAAGAGAATCTGAGGCTTTTTGGTTCTGGTACTTCTCTTTGGTATAGAGCAGTAGCTTTGGTCATGTTTATTGCCTGGCTTGAAGATGTTTGGTAAGGACCATCTTTTCTGATGTTTTTTGACAGCCATCATGACTAAGGTGTTATGCAGAACTGTGGTTCTGCCCAGGCAGGGGCTTTGTCACATCTGCCATGGACAGCTTACGCTCCTCGGCATCCCCTCCCCCTTGTGTTCTTCAAACTGCTGCAATTTATGCGCTTGCTAGGCCAGTTCAGTACAAGTAACGTTCTGGAAAAGATGTGGTTGTTTACTAGTGCTCATCCCAGGAGAATGGCATCTCAAAAACACTAACATATTTATAATGTATTTCCATTTACATAGAAATAACCACACTCCACTGAATTTAACTTCCTGAATTCAAAACACTTCCATTTCTGGCTTTACCAGAGATTTGTTTCTGGTTTGAAACATCTTTTAGTGACCACAGCTGTTCCTCCATGTCTCTGTGTGCTTTTTTTTTTGAGTTATGTAAAGAATTGCTAACACTCAGTATGGTCTGCATATCCAGACTGATAATTCAATACTGCTTTCTCTCGTGATAAATGATTACAGGCCTAATGAAGGGTTCTCCAGATAATGGGTTATGGCTTCTGTGAACTGTGGCTACAGCTTTTCCCCTGACAGAAGGGATTGGGATGTTTTTTTCCAGGTAAGAATCTCTTTCGGTTTAAAGAGAACTCGTGCTGCCGCTGGTTCTTTGATATTCTTCAACCACATCTAGTTTCCCCCTCCACGCCCTGATCATCTTCTTTCACTGGACATTCAGGAATTCCGTGTGGAATCAAGACAGAAAATGGGCATTCGGGTTCAGATGGGCAGGATCTCCCTCTGGAGGCCTCCAACAGCAACTGCTTCTGTCCCTTGGTTTCAGAGACCCCGGGAGTGAAGGGCTTTGGCAGAACCAAAATGCTGCTGAAAATCAGACGCATCTGGGACAGGATGCCCTTGCTTTCTGATTTGCCTTACACTACCAATCCTTCTGGCAAATGTGGCTGCAATTTGCCAGCAACTTCAAAAGCTCTTGGAACGGCATCTCTCCCCGCTTCATCCCAAAGGGAAAAGGGGGAAGAAGGGGCCGAGGTGTTTCCATGCGCTGCCCGCAGAGCCGCGGCTCCCTCGGGGCTGCTCGGAACCACCAGAGCCAGCTGATCTGACAGGAGCAGTGGTTTGAGCGGGGACTAAAGAAGTCTGATAGGAATGAGTCATGCAGAGATGATATGGGACCAGAGGAAACACTAATTCCAGAATGAAACTTCTAATGCTAAGGTTTGAAAAACATACAAGAGGGCCAGCATGAACTACTTAGGGCTTTGGGTATGTTCAGGGGTCAGTCCCACATGTGTGGGACTTCAGTGTCATTGTCTCCCATCCGACAGTTCAATCACTTTTCCTGAAACATAACTTGACATAAAATGAAGTATTTCTGGGCATAGGAAAGAAGATATCCAGGCTACCAGTTTTTCCCAAGGAAATATTCTGGATTTTATAAAAGATTTACAATTGTGACTCTAAAAATTACAAATGCAACCTTTTCTCATTAACTGGAGTAATTTGTAACAGGAACTTAGAATCAACTTTTATTGTAGAGACTATGTTGAATTAAATGAGATTCACTTAGTACTTTCCACTCTTCTCGTACATTTTTTTTCACTTTCATGAGTCTTTTGAACTCATGTTGATCAGGTCTCCCAGAAATAAGCTGCTCTCCAGCACACTTGTAAAGGATGCTCTCAGACTGAAAACCAGCAAGAGGAAAAGGTTGTTTGAAAAGTTGTGTTTCAATATCAATACCTGTGTATAAATAAAAGGTTTCTATTGAATTTCAGCCAGCTAAGCTGGTAAAATATTCCTGACTAAAGAACTCAGACTGTAATCTCTTTGGAAATTCAACTGGTTAGCAAACCAAATATCTTGTAATCAAAAAGCATCTTTAGTAGATTTAAAGATTCCCTTTAGCAGGGATTTTTTTTCAGTAGCAGTTAAAAGATGTGTTTCAGATTTTAGATGTATATCTAAGCTAAAAAAAAAAAATAGAAATGTCAACCCATTATCTGAAGGGGAAATTGTAGTGCAAATCCATGCCAATTCATAAACACAAGAACTGTATTTTGAAAGGTAACCATAACTCTCAGGTATAAATTGTTGGAAGTTAAGGTATTTGTCTGCTGTGTTAGTGACTTGGGAATCAAGAAAACTGAAAGGCAAGCAAAAATATTCCTTCTCCCGTAGTGGCTAAATGCAGAATTGATTTCTATCACTAAGAGGCGCTGCTGTCTCAGGCCCATGGGCGACTCCAGCTCATCACACGGTGAGGTGGAGCCAAGAGTAAATAAATACCTGCACACATAGATTTGGAAGGGCTTTTTAATGCTGGAACGTGTATGTATTATCTATCTATCTATCTATCTATCTATCTATCTATCTATCTATCTATCTATCTATCTATCTATCTATCATCTCGATCTTTGAATTAATATTCTTCTTTCAATTAAAAAAAATCAGCTTAAAAATACACTGTACTGAGTAGCTGCTCTATCTTCCATCAGAAATATCCTGTATTTTCATTAAGCTGTGAAAAATTTTGTGCTGTACTTGTGATATTGGAAACTGTCTGAGAGTTATGATGATGCAGACAGCAAATTCTTGGTGCCTGAGGCTGTGTTGTAAGTCCTCAAGCTGATAATGAAAATTAAAAAGAATTTTAGATCTACAGAGCCAACTCCCCTTTCATGAGAGGATCTAAGAACAGGCTTAAAGTGCTTCTTACTGTGATACACAGAGCATGTTAAGCAATGTTTTACTCCTTCATTTGCAAAGATGCAGTTTCAGGACATGGCTAAGCCAGAAATAGACATAAATACTGTTAAAATTGTTCATGCAGCCAAAGTGGCTGATACCAACTGGTAGAACTTGTTTTAATTTGGAAAGGAGGTTTTTCAGCAGAGTTCACAGCAAGCTGGATTTGGACTGGGATGGGACAGGGTAGGAAGAAAGGATTTGCAGTTGATGAGGGTGAGTGCACCTATAAAACAAAACCTACAAGACTGTGATCACAGCTCCAGCATGCAGCAGGCCTAGAAAGTACAGCTGGGGCTTAGTAGACTTGTCTTGGGTTTGTTCTTTACACACTTGCTGTGGACACTGGAAATCCTAGAGATAAAAATAAAAGATTACAGTATGATTAGTGGTCTGTATGACTCTTCCAAGATGGCTTTTAGGAAGAGAAACACAAACAGTACTCCACTCTTTGAAAAAATGCAAAGAAGAATATCAGTACTGATTAAGAAAACAACTATCACCTCAGAAGAATGTTAGACATTTAAAAAATGACAATTTGAATGAAATTGATTTACATTTGTCACAATTGCTCTGTGCACCATTCTCCTTCTAAAAGCTAACTTAAGAGCTTTTATTCAAAAGAAGACACAAACCATTAAAAATAAAAGGGAGATAAAATACATTTGTAAAGGCTTTTGCAGCTATAGGCTCTCACATTTTTTGTGTTAAGAACAAATAAACTAATTAACACAGAAGAAAGTAGTAGTTACAACCACAGCAATGTTTACTGCTTCCCACTCCTTGAAGATTATTTAACAATTAAATTAGAGGAGAAATGTTCTTCTATTGTGATTAATGATAGTGGAAATATAAACCAAAATGCTTTTCAAAGAAATGAGTAAACGGTATGGTTTCAAACACAGCAAAGCTGCCAAAATGCAGCCTGCTTCCCCTTACCCACTCTTGTCTTTAGCCCTTGAGCTAGTACTTGCCTGATCAGATCACAAGCCTGTTAAAAAATATAAACTGACAGAAAACACACCACTCACTGAAAAAAATACAAGCCAATGCATTTTTGCCAGTTCAGCTCCCTTAGCTCAGCACCAGGTGGTTGAACAAGCTCTGGTGGAAGGGACAGCATGGGAATGGGATCAAGTGCCTGTTTGGGCAGCAGATGCTGCCTCAGCTTACGTGGATCATCAAATTGAAACTTATCCCTTTTGGCCTTCTCTTTCCCATGTGTGAAATCCCATGTGGTTTTTGGATAGCCTTCCTCTTGTGGCTGAAGTGTCTCTTAAGTTTTGTCTCTATGATTTACCATAGAGTAGGATCATAGAATCATAAAATCATTAAGATTCTCTGGAAAAGAACCTTGAGTTCAACCTTTGACCAAACACCACCATATCAATTAAATCATAGCACTAAGTGCCATGTCCAGGCATTTCTTGCACACTTCTAGGGATGGTGACTCAACCACCTCCCAGGGCAGCCCTTTCCAACACTTAACCAGCCTTTCAATGAGGAAATTCTTCCCGATGTCCAACCTGAACACACTGTCCTGGCTCAGCCTCAGGCTGTGTCCTCTTGCCCTGTGACTGTTGCCTGGGATAACAGACCAAGTCCCACCTGGCTATGCGCTCCTTTCAGGCAGCTGTAGAGAGAGCGATAAAGTCACCCCTGAGCCTCCCCTTCTCCAGGCTAAACAACTCAAGATCCTCTTCAGATGCTAACTATTACAATATCTTTTTATCTTCAGTTGGAAGACCAGTGTTGTTTCCAATGCAATTTCTGCTAGTCAACTTTAAAAAAAAAAAAATAGTTCCAATAAAGAATTTAGAGAATTTATGTGTGTTCTTCCTATTTCTTTTGCTACATCAGCATACTAGAAATGGTCAAGGGACATTTTGGACTTCCAAGTTACTCTCTCCAGCTGCTTTTCAGACCTGTAAAGCAGATTACAAAGATATTCTGCCAAGATGCTTGCTTCTTCTCTCACTGCCACTGCTGGCAATGGTGTTGCATGGAGAGGGGCCTGACCCAGCAGGCCATGCCCAGTTCCTCACCGAAGGCTCACGGTCCTCTGGCAAACTCTGCTTTCCAAAAGGACAAGTTATGAAGGAGGCAAAGGGTATTATACCAGAGGTAAAGAAGACATAATCTATGACTCTAACATGGTAGTGATACAGCAGTGTGTGATAACAAGGAGCTGTAAAGCACTTCAGCCTGCTGCATTCTCTGTAGGTGTCAGGACAGGAAGGTAACATGAAGGGTGGTTTGTATCCTCTTATCATTCACATCCCAGGCCTCCAATTATCCCTATGAGAACAGAGATTCGTTTCCTTTTCTAAGTTATGCTGTACTTTTGGCATCAGATGCCTGAAAGTTACTAACATTATTCAATGTTGGGCAAAAAAAAAAGTCTTTTATGGATTTAAGAGCAATTGTTCCACTGTGACAATTTGTAAGCAGGAGACAGTGGCAGACTAGAGATGCAAAATTCAGTTCATGCAGACAACAGCAAAACAGGAAAATGGGTCAGCCTCTTCAAGTAGAGAGGGATTTATAATTGTCAATATATAGAGTAGGAACATAGTAAAGATATTCAGTGGAACTTAACCTTTTTAAAATTTCTACTGCACTTTAATTATAAAAATACTAAGGGGGTGGTAAAGAAAATTCTGCCTGATTTCCAGTATATCTTTGTGCAAATGCTTCTCACTGTAGCAAATCATCAAGACATCATCAAAGGAGACCGAATGTAAGACTTGTATTTCTGTCTTCAGCAATCATAATAAAGCTACATATTCCTTTAAAAGGGTAAGGGCATAACAGCAGGAATGGCATCAGAATTTGTTTTCATTTATTAGCATTAAGATTTTGGTGGAAAATATTCTAAATAATAATTAATGGATTATGTTATGATTGTATTTGTGTGAGCGCTTTGCTTTCCCATGAGGTCTGTCTTTACCACATCCCAGTAAAGCATTATCAGTGTCTGACTTTTGCTTTGTTGCTCAAGCTCAATCATTCTTTCTATCTCCAGAGCCACCACAGAATTCATAATTGAACAACTCCATGTAAAGGAAAAGTGCCTTCTGCCATAAAACACTCTCTCTGTGTTGCAAACATTATAATAAATTAATGAATCTGATGAAATTTTTCAAATTACTAGAATTCTTGTATCTCAAACTCTTATAATAGTTCTTTAATTTCAAAGCCCATAAACAAGGTTATATAAGAAATAATCTAAAGGAATATTAAAGGGAGGAACAATTATTTTCTCTGATAATATAGTGAGCATGTTGTATTCCATCCAAAACGTCCCACAACAGCAAGGAAGTGACTGTGTATCAACCACTGAGCAAACCTCACAGCATTAATCCTTCATCTTCCCATGGTGTAAATTTTGGAATAATCATCTTACTGCATGTTGCAACTTCTACTTAACTTCCACTGTTTTTTAAAAAAAAAATTATAAGGATCTAAAACACATAAACTCTTCTACTTGTCCCCAGCTTTAAAAAAGCTCATCAGGTGATGAGTAGCACAGAAATATTGTAGAAACTCTAGGCTGATCTTCATTATGCTTATAATTTTTTTCTTGTAGCAATTATGATCAGAAATTAACCTGTAACTAAAACAATATCTAGGATTCCTTCTCTATCGCTTCCAGAACTGGGCACAAGAAAGATAAACAGTGGTCTTAAGTCTTGTGATAAAATTTGTAAAATTAGCTCAGCATGGAAATGTAGCATATTAGGAATATCTTCTACATGAAGTATAAGTATACAGTACAAGAGGTAAAAGTAAATTGACACACAAAATGGCAGTCACTTCAAAATGAAACAATTTTTGGGTCCTGGGAATTCTTGTCAGTGCAGATTCATCCACATAACACATTATGTTTGATTCTTTTTTCCCAATGAAACAGAATGCAGTCCTACTATCTGATTGTTTTTCTGGCAAAAACACTGTGTTTTCCTCTTGTGCTTCTAAAATAGAGATGCAGATTCTAAACAGCTGGACATTCAACAGAAATGATCTCATTCTTTAAATCTGTAGCGTCAAAACAAGACAGAAATAACCTTTGAGTGCAATGAATATTTTTTTACAACAATAAGGCCCCATGCAGGAAATGGGACACTCAATTGTTCTTAAGATCTTTGATATGGGTCTGTCAGAAGAAATCTAAACTGACTTTTGGAAAGGAAGGATGAAGTGGACTGAGAACTTTCTTGTAGCTGCACCATAATTAAAGTGATTGTTGCCAGGCTAATTTATAATCACTGAAAGCCTCTGCTTTCCCCTTTGACTTCATGACGAATTTGACTGCAGAATGGAGCAAATTTTTCCAGTAGCC
Organism: Cinclus cinclus; assembly: GCF_963662255.1. Taxonomy (NCBI): domain Eukaryota; kingdom Metazoa; phylum Chordata; class Aves; order Passeriformes; family Cinclidae; genus Cinclus; species Cinclus cinclus. The sequence goes on along the minus strand of NC_085048.1, from coordinate 15,336,297 downwards.
TGGGTAGTCCCTGTTTTTCCCACTCATCACTAAAACCATTCTTTGCATTAGTGTGGTTTTCAGCTGCACTGCAGATCTGAAATCAGAACTCTTATCAGTTACTGAAAAAAAATCCAAAATATTGTGACTAATGCTACTGACAGAGCTACAAATCCTCATGCCAATAAAGGGTAAGGTCTAAAAAAAAAAAACCTTTGCTTTTCTAAGACACCAGGATTTTAATATAAACCCTGAAGTATCAGGATTTTTCAGGGCTTGTTGTGGCTCCATGAATGCCAAAGTCCTCAGGAAGCAATGGAAGCAGAGACAAGATATGTGTGCAAATTCCCAAAAGGTTCTCGGCTCCTGTTTCCAACTCATCACTGCTTAGTGCCAAAGCACTAGGTGATTTTTGGAAGTGGAATTTTGGAAGTTTGCATCCCTCAGGAGTTTTGTATGAGTGGGGTTTTGTTTTGTTTAGGGTTTGTGGTTTAATTTTTTTATTGAGTCAAGAGTTTGAATAAATTTTCTGAGTAAACTGGAACAGATTAAGCCTCCAAGGTGAGAGACATCTGTCAATGGAAGAAAAGCTCCTGCTCACAAAGGCCTGACTTTCTCACATTTGCTTGAAAAGTAGTTCTACGTCTACACATGCCCCTGTGTACTTTAGGATATAATTTATTGTAATAACAAACAGGATACTATGGTCTCTGGGAACAGCTGCAAGGGGCTTTGGAGCAGTGGTGTGGAAAGTACTACATCCTTCCTGCAGCAACCAGCAAGAACAGCAGCCAGCCCAGCACAGAGACAGGCTACAGTCAGCAGTCTTGGTTAATCTCAATCTAAATCCCCCCAGAAACCCTGCAGCAAACAGTGTTTGACAAACTCCTCTGATAAATCTGCCACAAAGGCCATTTATTACCTGAATTTCTGCCTGAAGTTCCATCTCTTCTCATCATCCTGGCAGTTACCCAGGCTGTAAAATGGAGACTAAGTGCACTTTCTTTTTCAGGGGAAGAGGGACCTTAGCAGGAAGAAGGAATTTCAAGCTCAGTAGCTGCGTGAAGAGGACCACTGCTGTGGGGAGGCTCATTGGAAACCATAACCAGAGAACTTTTGATTTCCCATGATCTTGAATGTCAGAACAGGGTGGTGCAGATGGACAGCAACCCAGCTGTCCTGCAGGTCAGGGCCAGGCTGTCCCATGCACTGCTGCCCAGGCTCCAGACCACGTAGAATTTATGCACACCTCCCTCATTTTGCAATTTTTTCAAAGATTGTATAAAGTCGCCTGAAAATAAAGAAACTTTGCCCATAGGTGCAGAAAAATGTCACAAATAATTAGAGCTGATCAGAAACAAAATCATTGAGACCTTCCAATATTTTGCTCTAAATCAGGACACTTCTAAAATCACTTCTAAAATCTGTGATCACAGGATCATAGAATGGCATGGGTTGGAAGTGACCCTAAAGACCATGTAGTTCCAACTCCCTTGCCATGGGCAGGGACACCTCACATGAGATCAGGCTGCTCAGAGCTTCCTCCAGCCTGACCTTGAACACTTCCCAGGATTGGGCATCTACAACCTCCCTGGACAACTTGTTCCAGTGGCTCACCACCATCACAGTGAAGAACTTCCTGCTAATATCTAACCTAAACTTAATTTCCTTTACTTTGAGTCCATTCCCCCGTCCTGTCACTAGAAGTGCTTGTAAAAATGAGAAATTCTCAAATATTTTAATTATAAATATAAGAATTATAAACAGGCATTTTACATGGATGTGAAATGTTTCCTTTCTTAACACATTAATCTTTCAAAGAGGCAGAAAAAAAACACTATTCACTTGATTTTTTAAAATTTTTCCACTTATAAATATTCTTTTAACCTGACATCATGCCATTTTAGAGAGAGGGTAGACTGTAAATACCACACAAAACTACCAACACTCTGCAGTCAGAGTAAGTTTCTGCTGCAGCACAGAAAACTGGTTTTGGAAGCCAGCACTTGAACATATTCTTAGATTTCAGAGACTGAAAGACTTTATGACTGCTTTTCTGACTGTTTATCCATCACAAGTCTTTAAATGGAAAAGCAAAGTTTACATATTTTGTGAGAGCCCATTTTGCTTAAGTTTTGGGAATTCAAGCCCCTCTTGAAAGACATTCAGCCTGGTCCTTGTTCAAAACTCCCTTTTCAAATTTAAAGATGAATTTGAATACATTTGAAGTAACTCCCAACCACTGTCGTGGGCTTAGGAGAAGATGAAGAAGGAAGGAGAAAATTCTTGCTCAAGCAGTTATGAAAAGGGACATTTTGGCTGTTGCTCTCTTCTGTGTTTCCAAAGTAAATCTTCTCATCTCTTGATTGTCTCTTCATACATACCCTGGCAGTTCTACCTGACTGACACCATCTGTTATTGCTGTACTTGGGAAGAGAAATTAGTCGCTTCCATCTCTGTAAGAAACCACGTAAAAACAAATGCTAAAAACATAGTGGCTGTCTCTAATATGCTGCAACAGCTTAAGCCAGTGATATTTACATCTTGAGCCACATTAAATTTGGGCAAATGATCAAATCTTTTTGCAAGATGTTCCAAATACTTGTTGACAATAAATGTGACATGAGTATCCAGAATGTCTGTGAGGAAGTGATATTAAAACAACATTTTTGCAGATCACTGTTCATATTGAAGCCTTGGGAACTTGTTGTTGAAGTATGTTTGCTACCTTGATGAAATTTGTAGATTCATGTTAACACCTGAAATTTAGGGAAAAATAAGTTTTTAAAAACTTTTTAAAAGTTTTTAAAAAACTGAAAGCAAACAACAAACCAAGGTGTTCAGTGTTTAAGCAAACAGAATAAGCCTTGGTTGTGAAGAGGAACTGTGACTGAAAATTAACCACACCCCCCAGTAAGATTCCTTCTCTACTCTTCATCTTTTCATCTGGGATACATCATTGCTGTATTGTGTTGCTTTGGGTCAAACTGAATTTTTACTAAACTGACAAAGAAGTGTCAATCTTTAAGGTGAACCTCCAGTATTAGTCAATTTTATCAGAATTAACTAGCTGGATTTAGTGAAGAAATTTGCTGAGAATCTTCAAAGTTTTTAATAAAATGGACACTGTAGTTACTGGGAGCTAAAAAAATTAATGAGCGCTTAAAGCTTGAAATCTTAGACCTTATTCATAGAAAGTCTGGAGGGTGGTAACCTACAACAGCAGTTACTGATATTTCTACTTCCTCTGCTGTAAGAAGAAATATCTCTGTATCCAGGAAATAAGTAGAGAAGAGCTTAGAAAACTCTTAAATTGCATCCTATGTAGCATTATTGGCTGCTTCATTCAAGCAAGAGTAGGCTGACACTGCCATAGTAATGGTTGTGTTGTTTGCTTAATAAAATGTCTCTTTGATTAAGCTGTAAGCAGATATCTTGGCATTCAAACTATTAGACTGTAGTGGATTTCACTTAATTTAGAAAAAAATTTCTCACAAGCATTTATTTCTTCTTTCAGGCAGTAAAATCAGAATTAAACATATGCTCATCTTTCTATAATCAAGGCGTATTGTAAAGGACCTCCCACATAGCCCTTACTGTGACTCTGATCCCTTTTTTTTGCTTGCAGGGAACAATAACCTAATGCTTCTACAGGAGACATCCCCTTAAAGACACCTTGAACGTTTTTCTGAGAAATCTGTTCCTATTTGGAGCTGTCAGATTAAATTTCTCTGTTTCAAGGCAGTGGTCTTCTGTTGGTGACTAGGGCTTTCCTGTTATTTTTTCCTACTACTTCCAAACAGTGGGGTAGTATCAACACCTTTCTGGAAGTTCTCTGGCAGTTTCCAGAATTCTAAGTCACAATTAGACATGCAGTATCACACCCCGTGGACTTTCCACCACAAGAGAAGATGAAGCCTTTCTGCCTGAAAATGTTTTTCACCTTTTGCTGGTGAGGTACAAATTTGTATCTCAGAAATTACCTATAAAATATTAAATATCAGAGTTGTAACATATTTACCTTGATTTTATAGCAACACATATTACCTAGCAAGGTGCAGGGCAAAGAGGATTCATGTCCCCTGTACCATACTGACATAGTATCAGTATGCCAAGTGTAACACCCAAGTGTAACACAATTTGAATGCCATTATCATGGTCTGTTACGATGGTGCCAGTCTTCAAAAAGCATAGAAGTCATCAACAGACACTACATTATCATTAGCAAGCAGTTAGGCTAAGAGACTTCTGTAAAGACTTAAAGTGGTAAGTACTATCCAGTCATAATTGACTCCAATACTGTGAACAGTAAAGGTCAAAACTGAAATATCTGGCAGACTTGGAGACTGACTGCATGTTGCTGTGACATAATTCTGTCCATCTTACTACAGAGACTTCTTTATCACCACCAACAAAATAATTCAGTTAGAAAGGGAAAAAATATGATGATTTCTACAAATTCTCTTGTATAAGAAGAGAGAAAATAGCTTCTCTAAGCTTAATACCATCACCACAGCGAACTTGTATCACTGTACAAATGCTATCTAGTGACAGCAAACCTAAATAAACTTTTTTATAATCAGATGCTTGTCTGGTTATGTGTACAGGAGATTTTGTGCCTTCAAGGTTGGTTGCATACATGTGCACACTTCAAATACCTTCTCTCTAAGCAAAGCCAGCGCTGCCTCTAGACACAACCTACTGCAAGCACTGGCCACTGGGCCACAGCAGAGATGGTAACCGGTTTATGTATGGAATTGAGGTCTTGAGCCTGCACTTAAGCTTTCCTCAGAATACTGTGCAAGGAAAGACTGAGTGGCCTTTTTCTTCCTTTAGCTATTATTAATTGACATTATTTCGACAGTTCCACTGCCATGCATCTTTTTCCTTGGCTTTCGGTTTACTAGCCAAAGTAATGTCTAAACAAAAAGTACATGAGTCAGGGACTACCTGACAGCTCATTTCCTTTAGAATCAATTACCTGTAGAAATTAGGAAACTATAAAACAGTGAGATAAAAAAACCAATAGTATTTCAAAGAACAATACTGAAGATGCTGTATCTTAGCATTAAGATATAAAGGCTTATTGTGGGAACAGCTGGGTGTGCAACTTCAACTGGTTATCAAAATGTGCAAGGAGCTACTGTTTTGAACAATGTGTGTGTGCCATGGGGATACCACATACATGCCCAGCTTCCACAAAGAAAAGCATAAACAGCCTTACTGGCTGCAAAACTATGGAGAACAGTCACCACTAATGAGGCTCTGCTTCTTTTGCTTTTCTGTGAAAAGTCAGCAGGTATTTCATTCACAGGCATGAAAGAAGATGCTGACTTCCAGACTCTGCAAATGCTCACAGAAATTGCAGACCAGTGACAGGTAATTTATTTATTGTCACTCTGTAGTGAAATCACCATATTAATTTCCCACCATTGTGGGAAGATTAGCTACTATGTATTCAGGTGGCCTTAAATGTAGAAATAAGCTGCCTTTAGAGGTCAAACAAACTGTCCCTGAAAATGCTTATCATCTTGGTATACGACAATCCATTAAGACAGTGAAGGTCGGATGCTGTTGGGAGGGATGAATTTCAGAAAACATTTAATTGAAAGTAATGGAAGGTAAGTACAAAATCTAATTGGACAGCAATATGCTAAGAATAGTTATTAACAGAACCACTGTTTAAATTGAGGGATTGATCAACAAGCCTATTTCTATCAAGCTTTGGGCTACAGAAATCTGGCCCAGGTCCAGTTTGATTCAAAGTTTCATTTGTAACCTGGATGATAGACTAGGCAACATCTCTATTAAACTTGTAGACAACATGAAACTGCAGAAGACTGAAAGGATATTGGCTGACAGGATCAGAATTCAAAATAGTTTGGACTCATAGGAAAAAATTCAGAAGAAGACATGAGAGGGAATTCAGTCCAAGTGATGGAAACCTATATGTTTAGGCCATGCTTCCACACTCATGTGAGATCTGTGCATTGCTAGATCACCTACCTTTACAACCTCACATAGATGCAGATACAGTGTTTATCATCATAATTTGCAACCTATTACCACATGACCAACATTCCATGTTCACCTCTACCTACAGCAGTATGCTGGCTATCTACCTGGAGGTGGTCAGAGAGCTGTGTGAAGAGGAATGGACCCATTCAAAGCTCATCACACACATCATAAAGGGACAGTGCAATTGTATGGCCATCTGTAGTAAATCCGGGCTGCTGTAGTTCTGCCATCTGCAGGACTTCCCAGCTACATTCCCATCCTTTTATTTTTTTCTACCACTGCTTCTAATTCAACCACATGCTGAGACAATTCAGGGGGCTGACAGCTGGCTCTGCCAAGAAAGTGATTATTTTTTTGTCAGAGCAGCTCTCAGAGTCAGCTCACTGCATAATTCTATGAGCTTGTGCACTGTGAGGGATGGGAATATGGCTGGGGCTGAGTGGGGCAGCAGGAACTCAGCAGCACAGACGTGATCGGCTCCAGGTACCACTGTAAACAGAGAGAGGACTCAGCTAAGACTTTAGGGAGTCACTGTAACCATGTGAAAAAAAGGACTCCTCTTCTGAAATCATCCCATGAGAAAAGAGGTGTCTCATAGCTGTGGGATGAGCATCCATAGGTGGCTGTAGAAAATGTGCTTGATTACCTGAAGGCCAGAGGAATATTCCTTAAAGGGAAGAAAAGTCTCTGACTAACTCAAAAGGGATTCTTCTTCTCTGCTGTCTCCTGCATGGCATTTGCAGGAGCAAAGAGGAGCAGATGGCACCAGACAGAGAGCAAGAAATCCAAATGGAGCCCCGGTCACCACCTGTGCCTGCCACAGTTTGTTCACTCACCCGGGACAAATGGGAGGGGCAAACTGGGGAGAATGCCCTGACTGACTGTGCTGTGCACAACCCCTGACCACAGCTTGCTGTGCTGTGAAATTATGTGTGTGATGGAGCGAAAGCAGTAAACAATTGTGTTCTGCAAACCTTGCTCCTAGTCCTTTTTAAGGTGTTATTCCTGCACCCACCCTGGATCCCCAGCCTCTGCCAGACCTGGCATAGGGCTGGCAAGGCCTAGATCCCCCAGGATGCCAGTTCATTGATTATTCCCAACTCCGTGTTAATAATCCTCCAAATTACTTTTGCAAGTTTTCTGCTTGGCAAAAATGCAGACAACCCAGAGCTATTAAAGTGTAACAGAATTTGTTAAAATATTACAAAGGCTGAGCTATGCAAAGACAACCGCAGGTCTGAAGGAGAGGGACTGTGGAGAACTGGAAAGGTTGGAATCCCATCATGTCTCTTTCTGTGTCCACCCCTTCCAGTGACTCTTACAATCCACTGTTCCTCAATCAGAAGGACTTTTCAGTGCTAGGAATCTTCTAGGGATGAAGTTGTTCTGGGCAAATATAATAACTGCCACACATAGGGCCATGGTATGGAGGTGGAAGAAGATGCAGGAGAGCAGAACGTGGTATGAAGTGCAGAGATCCCTTGGCCACTGGCACTACCACTCCATCATCTGCTCTTTGTCCAACAAAAGCACAGAAGATATCATCACCTAGACAGAAACCATGAAGGAGCAATAAAAGCAATTGGAGGTCTAGAAACACAAGGAAGAAATTGAAGAATAAAGGATATTTATCCTGTGGAGGAAAAGCAAAGGGAAGCCTCATAATAGTCTTCAGAACATTTTAGTAGAGAAGAGCAGAGCAGTGGAATTACACTGTTTGCAGCAATTACACTCAGTAAGTTTTTAGGATCTGGTCAGACAGGGCCTGTGAGGAAGCTGGTGATAAAATCTTGGGACAAATTGATGACCTGTGCCACCTCTGACTAAATTTTTATGACCTTATAATTAACACACATCATTACATTTGCCTCCTAAAGCAGACAAAGCAATAAAGAGATTCATTAGATATGAAAGAGGATTACAGGGATTTGGTTAAGAATATTGCTGTAATCAGAGTCCCATCTTAGCACACTGAAAGGGTTCTGCTCAGAAATCAGAGGCCTAGATAACTCTGCAGTCCATATTCTCAACACCATTCCTCTTCAGTCTTCAAGTTACTATGCACTTGCTAATTTAGTTACCTTTATTAGAATTTGCCTGAATTAATGTAACTCAAATAAAAGTTACTAATATTTACCAAAAGCAGAAGGATTTCATAAATTGTACTTTTGTATATATTATATGTTGCTATCTATTTGAGCACTCTTCTGTGGGTTTAGGACTGCTAAATAACATTAAACTCTTTATCCAATTCTCCTTGAGTCCTACAGTGCATTGGACTAACAAGTAGACTCTGGAAAAATGCTTCTGGAATCACCTCCTGTCTTTTAAGATAGCATCAGAATGGTTATAGTAATTATTTCGCCAACCAAACCCATTTTATTGAACTACCTGCATGATCTTATTTGAAAGTAATGATAACAATGAAAACAGAGGATCAGGACATAACTCTTTCAACAATTTTTATTCCTCAGTTAAATTCCTCTACGAAAATAGCAATTTTGCTGAGCTTTTCCACTTTTTACTGTCCTTTAGCAGCTAGCTTGTCCTTTTCCTGTGAATTTGTGAATCTCGTTGTTTGTGTCATTTCAGCTGCCTGGGTGTGCTCATGCAGTGCTACAAGGAGAGGAAGCCTGGAAGCAGTGCCTGTTGCATCCCAAAGGACAGGCTGAAATGTCACTTAGTGCTTTGCTATTGCTTACACTCCAGTGCTGAATGACAATGTAGAATAAAAGTTGAGATGATCTGATTCCATATTTTCTGGTAAAATGAATCCTGAAAGAACAGACATCCTGCAGGTTTATTCTTGATCCTATTAATACTTCCTATCCCCTGTTTCCAAACACACACTCTTATTGCCTTGTGATTCAAAAAGTTGACCAGATTACCAGGTTCTAGGGGGGTTGTGCCAAGGAGAAGGGGGAGCTGATTTGAGGGCAATTGCTCTGGTTCTTCCCTTAATTTCCAAAAGGATTGTCTTTTTCTAAACACAAGAAAAATCAAAATAATAGTATATAATTCTATAGCTCCCATCCTCAAATCTTTCCCATTAAAAACCCAATTAAAAATCCCTTTTTAAAAATTAATTAATTAATTTATTTATTTATTTATTATATATATAAGTGATATTTATGCCTTCTTTTGTAAAGACAAACCAAAAAGAACAAAACAATAACCAACCAATTCCTCTGTATATGTATGTGCTTTCTTTTGGATGAAGCCAGGTGGTACTTCAGCTTCCTTTTTTCCATGGAAGTGTTTAGTAACTTCTTAATCTTAAATGAGGAATCCTATACATAACAATATACTCATCCTTGATGAATGTCCTGATAAATCCTGATTTTTTTTACTGCAATATAGGAATTTCGGCCAAGTGGAGAAGAACATCATAAAGCAATCCTTTTATTTTTTCACGTGAATTTTACACAGGTTACAAATATGCTTAAATTAGCTTTGTAGACTGTACTTCCCTTGCCTTTGTCTTCTTTTCTGTTTATTTATGCTATTTTAGTCCCTCCAGCAATACTCAATAAATAATAAATTTCTTTCTGTGAAAAACTGTCATTGTATGATGTTTTTTCCAATGCATGTTTCCTATAGTTTTAGCTGAAAATCATCATCACTACCAGCCTAATTCAGCAAGTTGTTAGTGCAGGCTAGTGCTTAAGAATTTCCCTCACAGAAATTAGGAAAATGAAAGCAAGCACATCTACAGTTTGGCTATGTTTCTACACAATCCTGCATGAAGTGAAAGTCAAAGGATTTATTGTTTCTATTACATGTTGCATATCAAAATGCACTCAGTGTATTAGCAGTTTTGATAAGTATGTGACAGAAGGAGCCAAAATAAATGTATTTCCCATTGATACTGACTCCATAAGCCTGATTCAGCTTCAAGCTGACTTCCAGTTTGCAGACTTAATAGACATCCAGTGCTAGTGGAAGAAAGGATAACTGCATGCTTTTCCAACAGAAAACTCCTCAGAAAGGAGAGACATCTCAGGATTTTTGAGATTGAAAAAATTAGTATGTCCTGCCCATTCAAAAGACAGAAGATTTTTATTTTTTTTTTAGTATTCACTGAGCAGAATTCTGCTTTTCTCAGACTGAAAATAGAAGTGCATTGATTTTATCCTAGAATGACTGTGGCAGCAATGTCTTGGCTAGCTGTGACAAGAGCAGCTTACAAGATGAGCTTCCAGACATATACTTAGTCTTACTCTGGTACCTTTGCTATGCTACTCATGCAGGCATCCCTCCATCACTGCGGTTTTACTGCTACCGCCCAACAGTCATACCAGCAAGTTGATGTTCATCCTTTGAAACAACACACTTTGCTGTATGTACTTGTCTCATCTGAAAAGCTTTAAATCATCCTGGGACCTCCTTAACAAGGCAGACCCTAAAACATCATCTTTGTTTAAAGCTTTGTTGGCAAGTTCCTCATGAGACACACAGTAAATTCACTGAAATGAAAAACAGGTCACCCCACTGCACCTTGCCATGAATCATTGCATACCTCCCTTTCCTGTACTTCAGATGCAAGTACTGGGTTTTGTCACTTCATTACATTTTAGCTATTTTCCTTTAATAAAGGGAGTCCAAAGCATCATCAAATCTAAGTTTTCCATTTGTTCTGTTGCTAAGTTTTATAAAATCTCATCATAAATGAAAACTTATTATAAAATGAGGTCAGTGAAGGTCTGCTATACGAGGTCACTGAACAGCTTCATAGAGCACGGGTTATACAATGCCAGCAAGTCAAAGTGAGCTACCAGTAACAAACCATGACAATGGCAACAGAAGTCATAATGATGAGTAGATGCCCCACAGTTGTTCGAGGTTTTCCACAAACCTCAGCACTTGTCATGCAAACAGAAAGTCAGAACCTGCTAACAATAGAGTATGAAAACAACACACTGTTTAGCAACAAACAGGCATTATGTTAATGCACAAAGCCTAAACACTCTTTTGGACTAGATAATTATCCCCCTTGTACTTCTGGAAAGGCAGAATTGCAAAACAGAGAACTGCACTAGCTCAGACATGGTCAAATAGTGGCCCAACTGAGACCTCAGTGCCTGTGGGTACATTTATTATTGCTGTAAAACAATGATAATTTGTGGTAGCTAGAGACAGAACTTCTCTTCTGCAAACTCCTATAACACTGCTTTAATTATCCTTTCCAGAGTTTTCCAGACAGCGCTTGCAGTCTATAGCAGAGCTGAGCTAGCATCACACAGCACCAGGGAAAAACAGAGCATTAAAACACATAATGGACACAGGCTGTCACAGGGAGCTCCAAATGAGGATTGAGAGAGGTCAAGCACCAGCAAGAGGTCATTTTATGTAAACAGAAGTGAAGAGCACTAAATTTAGTCAGCTGATTATTTATCTCATATTACGTTTTGCTTGAACATTTGGCTGTGGAATACAAAAATGCTAATGTGACTCCATGGATATTCTTGAGAGCATAATAAATTTGTGGAGTAGATAGATAATCCCATTGAAATAAATACTTTGGACCATGCTGAAAATAGCACTCAGGACAATACCACTTAGACATTGGAGATATTACAATAATTGGTTTCATGTAAAACAGATAGCTAAAGACATTGGATTAGTTCCCAGGGGTGTGCTAGACTACATCATTGAAGATGGGTTCTTTAATTGAATGTGTATAGGAATAGATATAACAGCTTGAGCCATACACAGTATGTCACAAACCTTAACAATTACAACTACATTTCATTTTGCACACCCTCCCATCCCCATAAAATAGCTTATTTCAAATTTAAAGGCACAGAATCCAATATATTTGCTTAAGAGGCATTTTATATTCTTTAAGGAAGGAGACACATCCTCCTGCTTTTTACTGAAAAGAACCAAGTACAGTCCTGAAACAATATAAATAATAAATCTCTCTCTTACACATTTATAAAGACTCCATCAGAATGATACATATTTAACACACAAGCACTTCATATTGCCTTATATATATATATGTGAAAATTAACTCCACTTTCTAGGTTTCCATAAATTTTCCTGTATAACTGATTTGAAAATATGGGCTATGTATTTTTATTTTCCATTTTTTAGTTTTATTTTCCTTTTTTTTGTTTTGTTTTCCTTTTTTAAATATAATTATAGAAACTGAAAAACTGTTTGCAGCAATGTTTACCCTTTTCCTATATCTTATTTTTTTTAAAAGGAGCTGCCAGTATCTAGACTGTTTTTTGTTTAAGTGCAGGAAACTAAGAATTTTCATGGGTAGAGTGTGCCTACACTGTTCTGATTTTGCAGCTGTATATGTGGAAAAGTAAAAACAAAACAACTCAAACCATAAGGGTCACAGATCAATCTCGGCAACTAATCAGACATCCTGCATTAGAGAACTTCCTCAATTTTTGAAAGATAAGGAAAGATAAATATTGTAAACCAAATCTCTACCTTCAGCCCAAACCAACTGTGCACTGTAATGGCTCTCTTATGAGCATTATCACAAGACAATAGCTTTGGAAACAGAGTGCTGTGTTGTCTGTAAGTGTAAAGGTAATGAAAATATGTGAATGGAAATCATGTGATTTCCTTGGAATGCTGTATTAAACCTCTTGACTGACTCTCATAAATTGCTTTGCAAGTACTGCATCAATTCTTTTCCCTTGTTAGAGATGAAACAATGTAGTATTTACTCAACAAGTTTTCTAACACTTAAAAACGCATCAGGAAAAGTCTCAGCTGCCTTCAAAATGGCATATGTGCTTTGAAGCTTATACTGGAATTCTTTATAGGTTTTTGCATAATCAACGAGTCTCCCACAGGATAAAATTCGATTGTAAAACCATAAATATCAAATTAGGTTGCTTGCAGTTTACACCAAAGTAGCCTCATTTCAGAGGTGCTCAGAAACCACAGGAGGCAGTGGATTGCATCATCTCTCAGCCCGATGAAGACATTTTCCATAACTCGCCATTCATGCACGCAGCAATTGTGAAGCAAATCCTCATCTCAGCTTACTTTGACCCATATGACAGTCTAGTTCTGTGGAGCCAGATTTCCTTCATGAGCTGCTACTTGGGATGCTAATGCAGAGGAATTAAGGGGCTGCCTTAAGGCTCCTTACATGCATCACAGTAACAATTGCGCTGCCTCCAAGCACTACTGCATTTGAATTCTTAACCACAAATCAGTTATTGGTGCTTATTTTTGTTTTGTTTCCTTCATAAAACACTGTAAATGTTTATGTTGGTATAAATGAAGAATTAAAAAAATATTTTTAATCATCTACACACCAAGCAACACGCTGCCGTGTGATTTGTTTCACTTCATTGATAATATGCTCAGAGCCTTTTGTGCTGAGGTATGAAAAGATGATTACTTGCAGCACAGGGTATTCATTACATCTCCTTGGGTTCTAAGTTAGTATTTTCTGGATGGATATTTAAATGAATTTTTGAGATAGTAATATTTGTTGTTGTTGTTGTTATTTTAATGCATATCACGATTATGTACATTTTTCATCTTATCTGGACTTTACCAATGGATTGTTTTCTCTTTTTCTTTTAGGTACTGATGACATTCTTTTAGCCACTGAGAACTGTGTGCTCATTCCTACTTTTCACTATCTTTTAGATATTAGTGACACCAAAAGAAAGACTGTCAGATACCTTAAGAGAGTGAGTGTAACTCAGTTCAAACACAAATAAAGCTGATGTAAAAGGATTGAGCTTTGTGGCATCCCAAAGTCTGTACATTTCTACTGAAGTTCGTCACTGTCTGCCACTAATCCCACAAAGCTCAGTAGGGATCAGCTGCTGATAACACCAATGAAAGGGGGTCTTTGTTACAACACTCTGTGTTTTTGTACATATTGAAGACCTTGTGAGCCTCATTCAGATTGTCTGTTACTTAGCAAACATTAACAGTGTGTATAATGCAGTGCTTCAGATAAATCTGTATTTTCTCAGGGTTTTTTGTGTTATTTCCATTTATCACAAATGTTTTATATATAATTCATGCTTATGATTTAATTCTCTATCCACAATAAATGCCTCATAAATAAACATTTTATTTTTTTGGTCTTCTCTTTAGTGACAAAATAATGATTGTGTGGAAAAAGTTCAAAGCTAAAATGTTTTCCCTGTGGTGGATTATCATTATAAAAGTTGTCTTCAAAGAGTTGAAGTTGGTTGGTTAGTTAGTTATCCCAATTCTCCTTGTTTAATGAAATTATTTTGTTTCTTTAAACTGTGTTTTCTAAGTAATAAGAAAGACTGGAAAATTAATATACATTTTGCTGTATTGATTTAGGTTTAGTTCATTCTGTTTTCTCTCTGAAGTCTACAAGCCTTTAGGTGCTAGCTAATCTATTCATTTCTGACATGCACATCTTTCTACTGCCTAAGCGCCTGTGCTGTTCTTGAAACAGCCTCAGAGATTATTTAAATCCACATGCTTTGCTTTTTCACCTGTTCACCATTTTCAACATCCTTTGATTATGTACTTCAAAACAGTATAATTGTATTCCAAGAAACTCCATTGTCATATTAGGTCTAACTTAACACAACCACATTATCCAAGGACAGTCCCTACATCCATTGTCCTGCAGCTGCAGGAATACTGCTAGATGTCCCCTTGAGTTCTGAAAGTGCCTGGCAGCAATTCCATACTCAGGACTGCATTTTAAAATGGATAGCTACTAGTGTTGGAGGGTAATGACTCAGGCTGTGCATATACAGGTGAGCAAAGATAAGACTGTGGCACTACGTTAAGTGTGATGAGAGCAGACTGCACAATTATTTTTAGATGACAGTGCAAGAAATGAAATTATGTGCTTAAAATCCACAAAATGATAAATTCAAACCTACAAAGTGCAGAGTCATTGTGACTGAAACAGCCATAATTAGCAAAGTGAGGCACCAAGGCTGGTGAAAAGGCTGGAAGGCATGTCCTGCACGGAGTGGCTGAGGGCACTGACTTTGTCTAGTTTGAACCAAAGGGAACTGAGGGGTGAATCCATTGCTCTTTAAAGCTTCCTAAGGAATGAACATGGGGAGAGAGGGAGGTGCTGAGCTCTTCTCCCTGGGATGCAATGATAGGACATATGGGAATGGTTCAAACTGCATCAGGGGAGGTTCAGACAAGACATCATGAAGCATTTCTCTACTCTGAGATTGGTCAAACACTGGAAAGGCTTCCTTTAGAGACAATCAGTGCCCTGAGACTGTTTAAGAGGCATTTGGACACCACCCTTAACAACATTTAATGTTAACATTTAATAACTGGGCCACAATTATTAAATTGTGGTTGGTTGGGCAGTTGGAGAGATGGTCACTGTGGGTTCCTTCCAGGTGAAATACTCTATTCCAGTCTATCCATATAGTCACAGTGCCATGCTATGCAAACTACATCTTCTCAGTACAGCTTCTCCACTGAATCCTTCTGCCTGAGCCTCCTTAGGCAGGGTGTGGCCCAAGTTGTACAGACTCCAGAGGGTCTTTCCCTACCACTCAGAGCAGCTATGAGCAGTTCCCCCAGGAGGATGCAGGCCTTTTGTATGCCTGGAATGCTAAATAGCTAAGTACAAGTGTCAGTAGCTAAGAACACCCTGGACTATGATCTTGTTCAGGCAAAATTCAAGAGCAGAACCACCACTCTGAAGAGAGTTCCCTTCTGTACTGCCTAGGACTTGCCATGTCCCCTATTACCAAGAAGTTGTCCCACGAAGTAAACTAATTTCCTACATTTTCCATGGATTACAGATCATCAGATGCAGGCAAGCAAAAAAATGTAGCAAAGGATAGCTCCTGAAAGGTGTCCAAGGCAGCTAGTTCATATAATCACAGAATAGGTTTGGGCTGGAGAAGACCTTAAAGATCACTCTGTTACAATGCCCCTGACAAGGGCAGGGACACCTTCCACTAGAGCATGCTGCTTAAAGTTCATCACTGCCAGATATTCCCATTAAAGGCAGTTGATCTTGAATATGTTTGAGCAAGTGAGGACTTCACCATACAAGGGTAGAAGATGCCAGGCTAGTAGACTTATTTTTGTTTCTACATGTATTCTCCACTTTAAAGGTCATTGTATTTTATTTAGCAGACATTAATGAAGTGCTTGATCTCATATGCTACACTCTTGATTGCAAGCCTGACTGGGAAACAAAATAGATTTAAGCTTTTTTGTTTAAATTCTACTTTGTTTTGAGACACGCCTTATTACAATGGGGAAACTTTGAATTTCTATGCTTGTTTTCCATGTTAAAGCCAGGTGAACTTCAGTCTTAGCTCTCTTTTTTTAGACAGTCTTTGTCTACTGAATTTAATTTCTTAGGGTTTTGTAGTATTCAAAGCAGCTTTTTGAAGACAGACCCATTTCAAGTTTCTAAATTCCAGTGGGGGCAATGGAGCACTGCTATCTTCTATGAGTTTCAGGAGTTGGTCCTTTACAGCAAATTTTTGAGAGGAATAAAGGTGCTTTGTGTTTGACAATACAGGCTTTTCTTTCTAAAAATTCTTGAATCTGAGAACATTCCTTGCCTTTTCATTTTGCGCCCATGGGAACTAATGTCTCTTTAATTCCTAAACACCATCCAGTTGTCTTCCATGTAAGTGCTGTCACCTGAAACTTTGCTCATTCTGGCACTGAACTGTAAACCTTTAATTTCTCTGAAATCACCTTACCTCAAGCTATACGTCAGGGATCTGACACAACAGAGTGATGTATTGAAGATGGTCTGGTGAGTGCAAAAGTGTCCCACAGACTGCTGACCTTGCCTACTTTCATTGGTGATCTGAAGCTGCAGAGGTATTTACAACTGCCTGGGTACTAGAAAGACTGAGTTTCCCTCTGCAGATGTCAGTCTCCTCCCCTCGTGTCAACAGGATGGCTTATGGCCCAGTGCAGAGACTGAATGGCTGTGGTGGTTAGGGATGGTGACATAGGATGAGGGAGCAGCCCAGACAGGAGAGACACAGGCTCTGTAGGTGAATGTCAAAAGAATCTCTCTGGGACTGTAGCAAGGTAACTTCAGCAGTCAGTATCCCTGAGGCCTTCCCATCTGATGTTTGTTCCTCAGATGGCCCAGGGGCCTGAGGCTTGATCTGCACAGCACGAGACAGCCCAAGGCTCCGTGAGAGGAGCAGCACTTGAGGGAGTCCTGAAAGATAACACACAGCAGCACACACATTCATCCAGGGCATACCTTACAAATACCGTGAGCCTAAGATAGTAATATTGAATTTAAATTAAAACATATGGTGTAGCTCTGCCAAATCTCAGTAAGTAAACTTCTGATTACACTGAAAGATGTTACAGATGCAGTCTTGTCCAGTTTCAGCCTTGGAGCAGCTTGCTCCCACACTGCTGGTTTAAATGAAACCTTTGAGGAGTTTTGAGGGAAACGGAAAAATGCCAACACTCTTCTCCATGTTTTTCTTCTTGCTTTTGTCTACACACTACCATTTCTGTTACAGGTGATATTGTTACTATTAATACTAGGCAAAATAAATATTTTCAAATTCTCCACAAAAGTCTGAGAGCAATGCAAAGGTATGTAATGTAACATGCAGTAAGGGTGGGAAAAGCACACAATCACATGTGCTTGAAACAGAGATTTTTAAGTAGGCACTTCCATATGCAAAAGGACCTGGAAAAATATACTTTTCTGAACTTTTTTAATTTGCAGAATTTGTACTTATTTATGGAAATAAAGCTCTGGAAATAGACCTATGAGACCAAATAATTTTTCAAATAGCAATTATTTTCAAATTATTTCTAAAATATCAGACACACTTGCTATTCTGAAGCTGCTATATGTTGTAGTTGGTATCATTAAAACAGGAGTGAAACCTCCAAAATCACAGGAAAGACTTTAAAATAACCAGGTATCTGGTCTTTTGGGGATTTATACATCCAGAAATCATGAGAAGCCTTTCTCCAAAACTGTGGTAACAAATTTTCAAAAGTGCAAGCTGTTTTGAAAGTGTTTGTCTGAGCAGTCAACACCAGGGATTGAGGCTTCATGGAAAAAAATGTAAGAATTGGGGTGAAATGACAGAATCCACTAATAAGGCTTACCACAAAGTATTTTACTTATCTTCTATGAATTATATCTACTATAGAAATATCCTGAGTTTAACATCCACCTGCCTCAAAATTGCCACCCAGTAATTAGAAGCTGCCAGACTACATTTATATGCATGCTTATTTTTAAAGTTCAAAGACAAGTGATGACAATAATGAGACTTTCTATGAACCATCTTCTTGTTGTGTTCCCTCAAAACACCCCTAATAGAATTAACAAAGACACCTCAGAATCATTGTAAGTACTGAATACATACAAAGAAGGCCAAGAAAAAATATTTCCTCAAACCATCTAAAACTACCAAAGAAAGAAATTCTGTGAAAAACCATTGACATAAAATAAAAATAGAGCAAATAGAAACAATCTATCATGGAGCTGGTCACTGAGGGACACAACTGCTGCAAGTTAAAAAAGACAACCTTACACGTTTTGGGTCCTATCCTAGGCAGCTGCTTGAGGGATCATCATATTCTAACCAGATCATCATACTCTTTCCCTGCTATTCTCACAAGTCCTTTAGCACGTCCTCTCATTAAACAGACACTAATTTTGCCTCTGATCCATGACATTCACCTCCAACTCTGATATGTTAAATTTCAAGGACACAAAGTCTTTTGCACTTTCTCTCATACTTATTATTGCAATAATTGCCCCTTTAACACACCAAATCTACCACATAATCCTTCTTGCAAACCCTACTTAAAATGTCCAAAGAAACATTTGGGCAGAAAGGTGTGAAGATTGTAGACTGTAATACAGACCAATAGCCAGTATTCCTTTATATTCAATCAATTGGCTTTCATTAGCTAATTTTAGATATCAAGATCTCCAAAGGCTGCCGTATTGTTGTGTTTCTATAGCACCTAGTCCTTGATTTGAGATTTCACTTACTAGCAGTGATGCAAATAAAGATTTTGACATACAGATAAGATTTCTAAAGGCTCAAAACCAACCATACAAATAAACAAAAAGATAAGAAAATCAGTTATTTTTAAATCTGTCTTACTATTTTGAAGAGCTGACATGTTTTTAACAACACTGACTGATGTAACCATTAATACTGTTTTGAAGTCAGTGTTGGAAGAAATGTTTGTACAAATCAAGTATTCTGGTTAATGGAGCTGTAGTCTGTGTGTATCCAGGAGATTCAAAGCTTTCCAGCAATATGCAGAGCATGAATCTTTGGAAAATATTTTTGTTATTAGTTTCTCTTTAGTAGAAGACCTCTCTGAATGACTGGGTCAAAGAAGGCAGTGGCATTTTATGGAGGGAGGGAGGGAGGGAGGGAGGAAGGAAGGAAGGTCCAAAAACCAGAACAGGAGGAGCTGTGGTGAGGAAAAAAGCAGGAAAACCTAAAGACAAAATAGTTGTACCCCATTCTGCACAGGCAAGCTTTGTACACAGCCGTCTCATTATCAAGGCATTCCACTTCAATGCTTACTCACAGGTTCAAAGAATGGGGTGTTGAAATTAAGTATCACTCATAGATACCTAAAGGCCAGAGTGTAGGGTTTGCTGGGCCTGAGACATTGGGACCAGAAAGTCTAATAATACTGTTGAATATAACAATGAAGGAGTAGAGAACCAGGAGAATAATTTATTGAGGTGTTCGAACTATAAAAATGATGGAAGTGCTGAGAAAACAGCCTTTCAGTGAAAGACACAGGACTCGCACAGACCAATAAAAGTGTTGCTGCAGAGTAATGAGGTGCCATGTGTCAGCTGACTCACAGTCACCACCTGGATACTCAGTCTGGGTTTGTGGCCAATGCAAAGCAGTTCAAATTAACGCTGCCCTCTTTAGGAGAGGGGAGTTGTTCAGTTTGGTTGATCAAGAAATTATTTCGTACCTGTGTACGAGAATGCTTACAAGGAAAAAAGCCTGAGTACCAAACAGTTCCTTAACTACTGAAAAATTGGAATAATAATAGCTGTAGGTGCAGTTAGCTGATGTCCTAAAACACAATAGAAGTAAGGAAGTCTCCAAACTGTTGAGTCTTGATATCAAGTCTAAACAACTTCTAGAAAGTTTACCCAAGCACAAGTCTTTAGCTTTATAAAGAAAAGAGCTGAGGCAAATGCACAGTCTGTCAAGCAAGAAAAAAAAGGCCTTGCACTTTCATTGGAATGGCAAATTTTTGAATCTATTTAAGTTAAAGATAGAAGAAGATCTGATACCTCAGCAATCATCAAACCTGACCTGCTGTAGAAAATAGAATCCAAAGAATTCAAAGACTCATTGCATGATGGTACTGTCTGTCCTGTTTTCAGCTGGGATAGAGTTAATATCCTTCTTCACAGCTGGCACAATCCCGTGTTTGGAATTTAGTATGAGAATAATGTTGATACTGCACCAATCTAGTTGTTGCTAAGTAGTGCTTACTCTCAAATCAAGGACTTTCCATTTTCCCATACTCTGCCTGCAAGCAGGTGCATGAGAAGCCAGGAGGGTGCCCAGCTGGGACAGCTGATCTGACCAGGCCAAAGGGATATCCTGGACCAGTGAATGTTATGTTCAGCATATTAAACTGGGGTTGGCTGGGAGCATCAGCCACTGCTCAGCCATGGGACAAGTATTGGTCAGCAGCTGGTAAGCCCTGTCCTGTGCATTGCTTGTTCATATTCAGTTTTAGTCCCTTCTCTCTCTCCTTCGCAATAAAATTACTATTGTAATCATTATTGTTATTACAATATTTTTGTTTCCACTTAAACTGTTAAACTTTAAACTGTTCTTAGCTCAACCCACAAGTTTTTTCTTTATTTTTTGATTCTCCTTTAAACTGGGCAGACCAGCAGTGATGAGTGTGTGTGTGGTACTTTGTTGCTTTGTACTGGGCTGAAGTTAAACCATGACACCATCTCAGTTGCATATTCTCCAATATCAAACTGTGGATGCAACCACTAGAGGCTGTATTACTATATTGCAGATTTGCACTATATCTGATAGAAGAGCTGCTGCAGAAAGTCAAAGTCTAGTAGTAGTTGCCTTTCAGACCCCAAGTTTTTAATCCCCTTCAAAATAACCAAATAAATATGCCACACTGGAAGGTATGGTAGACAGTTTAAGAATGCTAGTGTTTGCTAAATTTCGGGAATAGTGTGGTGTTACTTTAAAGGTACCACCATTAGCTAATGCAAAAATGAAGTTGTAAGATCACATTTTTAGCAAAAATTAATATTTTTACTCAGCTATATTATTTGTGACATACAAATACAGACAAGGAAATCTAATGCATTAGCAGCCGCACAATGTATACCTTTATATCCCACAGTAACTGATCACGCATAAATATTAACAAGGAGAGTGGCAAAGAAGTTAAAAGCAAAACAACAGTGGTGACTTTCATTGGAGAAAATATGGAATGATTAGGATGGAAAAACTATTAAGAGTTAAAAAATCTGAAAGAACATGTACATAGTCCCTGTTCATTCATCTGATTTACTACAACCAGCAAAATAAATATGGTTGACAAGCTTTATTATTTATGCTAAAGGACCTAGCATTGCAAAGGGCAGTAACATCTGGGCAAGCCTGCAGTTATTTATTTGGACATTTTACAAACGGCAGCAAAAGAGTACCTGCTTACTCATTTGAATTCCCTGAAGAGTTTTAAAACAGAGTAATAAAGAATCACTTACAGAAAGCTAATAACTTTATCACCAGAGGAGAGTGAAAGAGCCACAGGAGAGTTTCTGGGCCAAAATACAGACTTCTGAAGCTTTCTGCAGGAAGCAGCTAGAAGTCCTAAGGGCTTTGAGGCCAAAAGAAACCACAGCCATGGATCACATCCCCGTTTTCCCAATGCAAGCAACACCACGCTCGTTCACTGACACCTTGCCAGTGTTCACTGACACCTTGCCAGTGTTCCCTGTGCTGCATCAGTCACTAGTGCCACAGCTTGGGCTGAGTTTCACCCTTTTTGCCTTGAGTAATCCTTGTGGCTTTATATCGAAGAACAAAGCACCTCCTCGGATAGCTCTTATTCCTTGAGTGCAGAAAAAGCTTTCTAAGAATGTAGATTTAAACGTTAGTTAGCCTAAAAAGTACTTTTGCACCGACCTCTTGGGAACGACAGCATTTCTCTTTAGCTGCCTCGAAACTAGACAACGACCTCGTAAAGCAGATTAAACTGTTGAAAAATAAATTACGAGCTGTGAGGGAAGAGACTGTCCCTGCACCTGCGGGCAGTCCCGCAGGAGACAGTGCAGAGACCAGTCCTGTGGGCTTCAACCTGCTCCCCCTCGCACCAGGCAGGCACCGCACCTCACCTTCCCCTGCCCTTGGGTTTTTGTTCTTAAACACTCCGAACCGCACGGCTGCATTCGTCCTGCCTATCGCTGGGATCACCCAGCCGGCGCCTGCCACCACCTCTCCCCTCGGGGCTCGGGGAGGACGGGCTGAGGGAGGGGGCCGCCATCTTCTCAGGGCGGACTCCGGTGCCGAGTGCGGCGGCAGGTCCGCTCCGGGGGCTGCAGGGGGGTCGCGCGACCGCGCCCCCGCCCCCGCCCCGCCAGCGTGTGAGGGAGCGAGGGAGGAGGAGGAACGCGAGAGGGAGAAAGCGAACGGGAGGGCGGGGTGTGGCGGCAGCTCCCGCGGCTGGGCGTGCGCCCGGCCCCCGGTGCTGCGTGACCGCGCGGGAGGAGCAGGAGGAGGAGTGTGGGTGCGGGGAATTTCCTTGTGTGGCGGCGCAGGAACAACACCGCTCCAGACGGCGGGGCTGCGAGGAGGGCGCTGCCGCCGCCGGTTGCCGGGCGATGTGAGGGGGAGCCCCCCCCTTGCGCCCTCCCCTCCCTGTCCCTGGAGCCGCCTGCTTTCCCCCTCCCTCCCCTCGCTCATCCCCGCCCCGCCATGCCGGACCAGATCTCCGTGTCGGAATTCGTGTCCGAGACCAATGAGGATTACAAGTCACCCACCGCCTCCAACTTCACCACCCGGATGGCCCAGTGCAGGAACACGGTGGCGGCCATCGAGGAGGTGAGCCCGGGCGGGGGGCGCGGGGCGCGCAGCCCTCTCTGGCCTGGCTGCAGAGAACAAGGCGCTACCGGCGCTGGCTTCTGCCGCTCCCTCTCCCGCCCGGCCCCGAGCAGCGCCCTCGACTGCCGCTCGGAGGAAATGGGGCTCGCCCGACTGGAGAGGGGAAAGAAAAGGAGCGGGGGAAGGGCTGGGGCGCCGCTCCCCCGGCCCGTGGGGCTCACGCTCCGCCCGCCCCTCAGCGCACGGCGGGGCAGGCTCGCCCGCCGTCCTCAGCTGGGGAAGCCTGAGCCGTCGCTCCTCCTGGTGCCCGAGGAGCCCCGATCCGGGCGGTTCCGCCCTCTTTCCTCGTAACTGGGGGGTGGGGGGGGACTTGAACTCGGCAGTCTCCTCCGTGAACCCCTTCCTTCGCAGCGACACCTGAACCGCCTTGGCCTCGCTAGCTGCCGTGTAAAAAAAAAAAAAAAAAGCTTCGGCTTTCCCTGTTTTCCTTTCCCTGAGCGTGTATCTGCCTGCCTCCGGGTACAGGTGGGATTTAATCCGCTTTCCAGTTCCCGCACACAGAAATTTAAACGCGCTTCTCCCGGCCATACGGTTTAAGGCAGCCTTCCCTGGGGACCTGCTCCCTCAGGGCCGTGCCCGCCCTTCGGTGTGCGGGATCCCGAGCTTCCTCTTCCCTGCCTCCTGCGGGACAGCCGGGCTGCGGGTGCCTGGCGTGAGCCGCTTTTGTCTCGCCAAGAGCCGAGTGTTTCTCTGTCTTTAAAGATACTCGGAACGTGCCGTTGAACCTGATGCTGCGAACCCACCCCGTCTCCTGCGGGAGATGTCTGCCAGCACTCGGGAGAGGGAGGCTCTTTTCCCTCCTGTTTCAAATCAGTGGGAAATCTGGGACAGGTCTGAACACAGTGAGAGCACATTCCACATCCCAGTCATACATGCACAATGAAAGGAGAAGCGTCTGTGTATCTTGACTCCTCTAGCAGCTTCTCTGAAGTAACTTGTAGGAGGGGGGAATCTTACTTGTGCTGCAGATTAATTTGCTCCGTCTACCTGTTACATCAGTTCTTACAGTGTGTGTTTAGTTGATTTGTTTTGCAGTAAGCATTTTAAAAAGAGCCTCTTCAGCAAAAGGAATCTTGTCAGTTGTTGATGTCCCTTCTTACAAAAGAACTGCCACTAGCAATGGATTATTAGCGTGTCTTAAGTGAACAAAACCCAGGTTAGGTGTTTAAACACCCTTTTCAGGATTTTCCTGTTTTGCCAGTTTCCAAAACCACTAAAGCAAGGAGTTGAATTCAAAATAATCTTGTTCCTGAAGTAATTTTCTGCCCTGCAAGCTCTTGCACTTAAATGCCTGGATTTAATTATGCATTATTAACCCGATAGTCTTAAGATCAACAGTTCTGTAACAAAGACAACCTCTTCCTGAATATTTATAGTAATTAATAATGTTAATTGAAGGTAGATCTGCTTAATAATTGATTAATACAAGATCGAGGTTGATATAAGCATTTGGGTCAAAAGCAGTTTTGTAAGATTTAGAGATTTTTATTACAGTTCTGAAAAAAGTATTTTCTCCATGTTGAATATAGTGGATTGGTGTTTGATTTTTAATGGAACCCAATCAGAACATTAAATCTTTCTTTGTATCTGCATATTTCTGGTATTAGATGTTGTCTGCTAGCTTAGTACAAAATTATCTTTAGTAATATTTATGATAAAGAATGAGCCTAGTAAAGTTTGCAAGGCAGAGAGTGAGAGATTGCAGAGACAGGCAGTAGTTGTTAATAGCATTGATCTATCTGACACTTCTGGCAAAATATCAGCAGTTCCTGCCTGTTTGTGCTGCTGTTTGAAAGCATGTGTGGAAATGTTTTTTTCTCTGTGATTTGTCAAGAGCAACAAATATATTTTCATAGTTTCAAAATGGTGATTTTTTTTTTTTTTCCAGGCTTAGACTTCTTTGGTTTGGAAATACTCATGTCCTTTAGCTTGATGTACCTGGTTTTTCAGGTTAAATGTGATTCTTGGATAAAAAGCTGTCTATAAATTGTGCAATAGAGAAGTCAGGGCTCAGCACTTTTTTTTTTTCTGGGAGGCTGGGCAAGAAGTAGTTCATCAGCTTGTTATGAACTAAAGCTTATTAAAGAATGCATCTAAAAATGCTCCGGGAATACAAAGAACCTGTGCACTTGCAGTGCCACTCGTAGTGTGAAGGATTGGTTTCCAGAGCACACTGCTCTCTTGCAGCAGGCAGTGTACTTCTGGGAACTAGGAAGTCTGGCTGCATATGATGGAGGGAATGTGTAACTTTAAAGCACTTAGTTAATAGATAAGTTGAAACTGGCTCAATGCTGACTTTGTGTACGCCTTCGTTTGAACAAGCGACTTTAAGAGCTAGTTTATTAACCGAAGACACATTTTTGCTTCCCAGGAAATGGTATACATTTATTAAATCAGCAAATTAAGTGGTTAATACTGATACTTAGAAGATGTCTCTTTACTGCTGCTCCCAGAAAATCTGGTTCTGGAATGGAGTATTCAACTGCCTGCATGAAATCAGCTCTAGCCTCCCAAGTCTGGTGCTCCTTTGGGAGCTGGGGAGGCAATGCAGGAGCACAGGAGGGGGAAGCTGCTGTCATTTGTTAGCCTGAGCTCAACTGTTTGCAAACACAGTTATGTTTGCACATCCCACTGTGATGTCTTTTGCACTTAATGTTTCTGGCTACTAGTTTTGTAATGCTGTCTTTGATAATTGGAAGGTATCTAATAGTCTTCAAAGTTTAATTAGTGAAGCTTTCCATGGTGGAGTGGGAGAGGCTTGTTAAGGGAGGAAATCAATAAGATGTTGGACAATTAAAAGTGTATAATTTATATCTTTGTGGGCAGTGGAATTGTCTTAAGTCTGAACTTGGATTAACTGACCTCTGTCAGTTTCACAATATGGTTGATTCTTAGTATCAGTTGAAAATACTTTCAGTTTTACTGTTTTATGTGATTATATAGACTGATTGCATACCATGGATCATGGTTTTTGAGATCACCAGAAACACCTGCATTGCAGTTTGGGAGCTGGTGCCTGTTCAAATACTTGCAGAAAAAGCATCTGATTCTTTGCTTAATCTGTTTCTTTGCTCTCAGTAGTGGAAAAGGGATTAGGAAAGGCAAGCTTGTGGAACACAGAGCGATTTAAAAGGAATCGTATAATTTCTGCATTGTTCTCAGATTAAGGTGTTGTTTAGCAAAATGTTGGGAATGAAACAAAATTGCTAGTGGGCAATATGTCACAGGCCCTTACAGGTTATTGTTTAATCTTTACATATGTGATAGTGACTAAGATTAAATAAGTTTTAATTGATGGAGTGCAGAGTGTGGTCACATGATTGGGGGAGGGGTTGCTTGAAATCAGTAATCTGGTCTGAGGACTGCAGCCTTTTTATTTGTCTGTTTGTATTAAAGGTTACAGGATCTAAAATTTTGTGGTGACCATTCTTAAACTATGAATGCTTGAAAATCTAATTTCAGTACTGCTGTTACTTAGAACAGACACTTTGCTCTTTTATACGCTGTAAATTAAATAAAATACCCCCTAAATTGTAATGAAACCTGCAAAGTGGTTCTAGTAGCTGTGATCATTTTACAATTTTTAGAAATTAGTTTAAAGAGTAATTGAATGACTAGAATCTAATTGTGCCACTTTTTTTTTGAAGCATGAGACAAGTTTTACAATAAAGCGTGGAAGTGAAGCCCATATTTCAGTTCTGGCTTTTTACTGGGGTCCAGTGCTGGACCAAGTAAGTAGGATAGAGAGCAGTTTTGCAGGCTAATATGTAAACAGAGAGCAGCAGACATTTCCATCTACGTCAGGATAGGTACAAAATTTACCTACCCACTTAAACTTAATGGCATGCACAGAGTTCCCCATGAAGGAAGGATAATGGAAACATTGAGAGAAATTTAATAGGTTACTGGAACACCTCCACAACTTAGTGGCACTTGCCACTGGTATAAATGTGTTCTTAAAAGTAGAGAGGACAAATGTGGGGGAAATACATCAAAGTGTACAACCAAAAGAAACAGTATAGTGGTACGAAAGATGGTTTTAGTTCTCTGGATAGAAATAGATTTCAATTCCTTACAGTCCATTTAAAAGCCGCTCTCAAGGAATTTTTTTAAAGTTGAGGAATTAATGTGAAATACATAACTTGTAATTTCAGGTCTCTACTTTGTTTTCTATGTCCCATTCCATGATGACTATACCTTAATAATTCTGTTATTTAAAATATGATTTTTTTTTCTCTTTAAAATATTTTTTTTAATTACCACTTCTACAAATGCGGCATGTAATTTCTGAATCAAATCCTTTTCTTCCTCACTGTCATTTATAATGCAGTTTTCTGTCAGAAATGGCAACATCATCTTGCCACCTAAGGCAATCCACAGTTTTCATCTGGCTTGGAGTGGTGTAAGGGATCAATGTTTATTGAATTTGATTCCTTCTTGTATGGTAGGATTTGGTAATATTCTCTTCTGCGTTTGGTTCTGCAAAGCTAACAAGAGGGAGATGTAATAGCAGCATGGTAGGGTGGTGGAATGTGAGTCTAGATACATGGATACACCTGTATATTTACTTTTTGCTCACTGCATTTATAGGACTGGGTTCTGCTTTCCTGTAGTTGATGATTGTGCCTTGAATTTCAAAGTTACATGAAGAGGGTTTTTCTGTATAGTTTGAGAAGCAGTAGGAAGTGTCATATACTGTAGTGCATTTTGAGAAATTTATTATTGTTTATAATTTATATTGAGAAATTTATTATTGGTTTCTTGTGTATTTCTTTTTAATAAAATATATCTTTATTCCCACTGTAGCGTGCTCTTTAGTAGAATATATTTGCACACTTTTCTTACATCATTACTAAATACACTCCCATAAAGGCATGTTGTTTAAAATTTTTTTGTGTTCCACATTTTTTGCTTCCTTTCTGGAATCAAGATTCTCTGTCACCAGCATCCAGAGAGGTTTCTGGAAAAGTCATTATGACACAAAAGGCGTGATGATTTCAAAAGGAGTGTGGGAATTGTTTTCTTTTTGAGAGAAATACAGAGGATGAAAATTGCATAAATGCAGGAGCTAAACTGTATGTCTTCAGCTGGAGCTCAGTGCATATTTTCAAATAGGTGGTTTAAACCTTAAACCTTCAACATCAACATGCAGTCAGTTAAAACAATGTCAAACCACAAGAAAAGGTTTTTGTGCACCTTACCTTAGTGCATTTGGTGATGAATCTGCTTCAGCATTTACCAAATGCCCCCATTCCTCCTAGGAGGATGAATGAAAAATATAGATTTATAGAGAAAGAGATAAATCTTTCTGAAGTATTTTACTAACTGGGGGGTTTTGTGTTTTCAGTTTTCCATAATGTTGCTGTATTTTTCAGAACCATCTTATATGAATCTAGTGTACTTTGTGCTGACGCTAGAAGAGGGTAATGTAGAAAGTGGCTACTTCTGCTGAAGTTGAATCTACCTTCATTTCCTCTTATCTTCAAATTGTTCTCTGTATACCATAATATGCAGCAATATTAGGTAAAGGTGAAGCCTTTATTTTGAAGTGCATTGCAAAATCACAGGACAAAAGCCTGCTTCAGAGTCCTTACAGTCCACATGTCAAGTGGGTCTGGCTGATGAGTGTAAGTGGAGAAATGCAAGAAAACATGGTGCATCTCTAGTGTAGTTTGTTAGTAGCTGAACTACTCTGAAATGCTTTCTTCTTATTCATATGCATTGGAGTAGTGGTTATTAAACAATTCAACTCTTAAAGCTATTATTTTTTTATAATTTCCACCTTCCATATGTGTGAATATGTGTATATATTACATACAGCCATTCCCTGTGTAAGCTCCAGCACTGCACCTGCTGAGCCTCACTCTTGACAGCCCACACAATCTGTCTGCCCCAGTTTCCCACAAACAACCTTTCCACTTAAAACTCCACAAAAGTTGTGTCTAGCCTTGTAGGCTGACTCTCCCCTCTCTTGTCTTGGGTATCAAGATTCTCCGTGCTTTTGAAATGTTTACAGTCTCCTTATGTTTCTTAATTTCTTAAAACTCCTTAACTACAGCAATTATTGGTGTTTATTCTGCCTCTGTGGAAGTCCCTGCCTTGGCCCAGCCCTGTCCAAGGTACTGGAGCAATGTCTGGAGCTCAGGTGGGCTTCATGCTAAGATGAAATGCCTTTCATGGATGGGCCAGTGGCAAGAGCCTTCACTTGTTCTCAGCCCTTGCTGTCTCCAAATAAATCTTATATTCTTTGTGAAGTTGCTAGAGAGGAAAGAAGTCATGTTATAGTCAGGCATCTGTCATGGCAAGCCAAGATGCTGACTTTTATACAGGGAAACAGAAGCTGGAGGGATTAATGTGAGAATCACTGGTTAAAGGAAGGAATCAAGTTGTGGAAACTAATGAAGCATTTATTGAATATAGGGGCTTGTGTACTAAAAGCAAAACAAAGAAATTAAAAGCAAAACACACACATGTGTGTGTGTGTGTGTGTGTGTGTGTATAGGGGAAAAGTCATTAAACTGAGTTCTGGTGAGGCTGATAGAACTGAAAAATTCATGTACTAAAGTCTGAAAAATGTTTATTAAATATCCCAGGAAAGGGGAAGATAATGAGAAAATTTACAGATGTGAAACACCTCAGGAAGAATGTCACAAACTATTTGAGCCTGTCAGACATGTGAAGAAAAAGCCAGGTATTTAGAAGAAAGTTTTGTATTAAAGAATATGTGTAAAGTTAAAAGACAAATTTGCAAAGGTCAATTTTCTTTAGGAGTGACAGGAGGCAGTAAAGAAAACAAAAACACTCTTAAGCACATAGAATTGCAAAGGGAAAAAGAAGACATAATTTGCAGTTAGAATGTAGTAGTATTAAAGATAATGTAGGTATTGCCAAATCTAAACAAGTGCTCTGCTGCAGTTTTTGAGCTCAAATTGTGGGAGAAGGTAGAATGGATGGCAGGAATAGAGATGCAAGTAAGCAAGGCAGTGAACAAAATTGTGAGCAAGAAAAGGAAATTTGAATTAAAAACAAAATGAGAGACTGAGTTTTCCAGAAGCGGAAGTACTGTGATGGCATATGAGAAATTGAAGGGTCAGGAATTGCCACTTGGGGAGAAGCATTAAGAAGGGGATGAGGAAATGCATAAAAAGTCTGAGGAAGTTCAGAGGAATTGGAATTGCCAGGAACTGCAAAGGAAGAGGGAGTGTGGCAGTATTCACACAGGAAGTAGGATGAAAACACAGTCCTGAAAACGTGGGGGCAGGGCTAATGTGAAAAGGGTCAGTGTAGCTAGGAGGCGAGCAGGAGTATAGAGAAAGGGTGGTGGTTGAGGACAGGGAATAATGGTGATAGTTGTATCCTACTGTGTAGTTTAGGAGTGGAAGAAGAGTTCTGTATGTCCCTCAAAAAATGGTATGTGATTCTAAGTATTATGCAGACCTTTTGAGATACTGTATGTATCTCAATTTTATTTGGAAAGAGAAGATAATTTACCTTACAGGGGGAAATTTACTGATGGAGAAACTGAGATACAGTGTTGTAACTGAACAGGCTTTTTCTTATGAGCAATAGTGCTTTGCAGAAATTAGCTTGGGTGGTGTGATTCAGTACTTTTCATCTCATGTATTTGTTTTTAAGTGAGTAGGTGTTGGACAGAATTTGAAAAATTTGCTTCTTTGTGTGTGTGAATTCTGCTTCACAAAAATATTTACTATGTAAGTGACATACTGTGCAGTGAAGTGTATTTCTTTGGAGTATATTCTTTAAGAGGTGGCTGTAAAAGTTTACATGAAAGAAGCTATAGTATAAATTCTAGCATCCAACTTGTTAAACCAAGAGGAAATAGAGAACTGAGGGAGAAGGCTGAAACTCTGCTCCTTGTTGTCTTGGAGCAGTGTGGTGTTCACAACCATCTGCTGTTTGTGGACCCACCAGCTAGCCCTGATTAAAGATCAGATTATCAATGTAGTTCTAGCCTGAAATCTATAATTCTGTCTAGGCATTATGCTAAGTATGCATGTAGATACATCAAAACAGCTGAAGTGATTAGAGCTGAACAAACTACTTTCACATTCCTGAAAGCTTTGTACTACATTTAAAAAGCATATAGGAGGGGAAAATGGTAGTGAAGGGTAGTGGATGTTCTTACAGACTTTCTCATGTTTTATGATTTCTGTTCATTGATAGTGGAAGATTTCTTTCATGTTTGATGATTTCTGTTCATTGTTAGTGGAAGATTTCTTTCCTAGAATATGCAATTTCAAGGAAACTTGGTCTGTATTCTAGGGCAGTTGACTCAGAAACAAATGCATTTAGTAATCATTTAAAGCCCCTTCCATCAAACAGGATTAGTTTGGCAATTGCAATAGGAGTAGAAATTTCCTTAGCGTTTGCAAACACATAACCCCTGCTCCATATATCACATGAAAAACATGCAGTATGGAGTTTTGCAGAGCAGATATTTTTAATAATTTGTTTATTTTCCAGCGCTGTAGGTGTATGTTACACAACAATAGAAAAAATGCCAGCAGAGTCCGCCTACGCTCTGAGCTCCATGTAGACTAGATGCTAATTGCACTGATGAGAAAAGCACTGAAGAAGCAATGAAGTAGTAAATCTTTTGTAAGCTGCTTTTTGTTTGGTTTCATTCTTCTGCTTAGTTCATTCTCTTCTGTTGCTTAAATGGTCTGGATGTAGATGATAAGCTTTTCATATAAGTGTTTCCAGCCCAGTCTGTTCTAGGGATGGAGTGGTCATATTTGCCACTGCCTTTTCTGTCCCCCAGGCCATATGGATGTGACACTGGTGTAAGGACACACAGTGCTTGGTTGCATATAGATTCAAGCATTTGTCTCTTCTGCTTCCATCAGTTGGTTCAGTAGCTCTTTCCTATTCATTTAAGAACAGAAGTTCTGATTGACCTGGACACGCTTCTCTGTTCTAAATTGCTTCAATTTTAAGTGCAGAAGTTCTTTGTCTTAGGTAGTGTTTTGTCTTAGGTAACAGTTGTGCATGAATTTACCTTCCTAATGCTTCATTGATGATATGGGGAAGTACCATCTGTTACATTTGATAGATGCCTTCCATGACATGAACTCTCTCATTATTTTGACGAAGTCCACTCTGGGGATAAAGCTTTTATTTTTGCAACAATATTATGTAAATGAATATTGTATATCTACTGTTTGGTGCACTAATAATTGTGTTAAATTATTCTTAAAGCTGCTGAAATTTCAGTGGAATTTAAGACCATTGCTTTCAAGATTTTAATAGTGTCCTGTGATTTCTGTGTTGAGCACCTAAAGTGAATGGCAGTTCACATGCATTATTTTAACTGTATTGATACTGAGACCATGCAGAGATTTCCAAAGATAGAGTGAATTGCAGAGAAGTTGGAATGAAAATCACAGGCTGAAGGCTGGAAGCCACTATAGAACAGAAATAATTTTATGATGTTTCAAGAGAAAATAAGTTTTATCATTTGACACTGGATTTTATGTGCAACAAATTTCTACCCTGATAATAGAGAGATGATGTCCAATGTACTTTACCTCTGATGGACCTGATGACAGCTGGTTCTGTATGTCCCTAGGAATAGTTGGTTCATTTGAGGTGATTTGCCTTGCTCTCCTGAAGTCCCCTCTAGATAGCTCTGTCATTCTTTGTTGTGGGAATATGGCATCCTGAGAGTTTCAGGTGTGTGATAAACTAGATAGAGTTTGTGTGCCTTCTATTCCCCTTTAGAATGGACACCTTGTATGTGCTTGCCAGAGATGTTTGTGACACCAATTTATTTATTTCTGTTAAGGAGCTCTCAGAGGCCTGTTAAGACTGAAGTTTGATTTTGCTATGTTGCTGTAGACTCTTTTCTAGGCTAGTTTCTTGTCTCTAGAATTATTGGATGAAGAAAAAGTCAAAGGAGTGTTGGATGGGGAGGGATAGATCAGTTTATGGCATCCAGCTGATCTATGCACACACTGCAAAGATTCTCATTTTTCACATAGAGTAAGTACATTACAGAGGGGGAAACATAACTGTTTAGTTTTTCATTGCTTTATAGAGACTATAATAGGAGTGTCTGGCTGGTTCAAGTAGAGTTTTTGAAGACTACAGATACCAAATTAGACCACTAATATGGGAACTTTTGAGTATCTGGAAAATGTTTTGATTTTTTAATTGCTTGCATAAATAACTAAAAATTCTCTTTTCAGAAAGCTTATCGCATGCAGAATAAAAGGGCATTATGTTCTGCAAAGATTAATTCTTGTTGCCTCTGATGGTGTCCAAAAAGATTTAATACTGGGGAAAAGAGTTACTGAATTAAAAAATCTGCAAAAGGAAAATCCCATCAGCCAGCTCCTCATAATGCTGTTGAATGATACAGGATGAGGATCAGGTTTTCCAACAGCTGTACTCCAAACCATGAACAGCTTTGATGGATGCTGACAGAAGACAGAAATGCAAAACCATGAAGATAGAAAAAAGTCCTTGTGGGGTGAGGACCAGAGAATTTTACCCATGGGTAAAGGGTTGCTAAATCTTACTCATCCATTTAAGACAATCTTCACTGGAACTTTAATCCCGTTGCCTATGTTACTTTATTTTACATGGTGATATATCTTAGGATGTTGAAGCATGTAGTATTAAATAAATGGAGATGGATATCAGGAGTTGCTTACTGCAACTGAAAAAATATACGGCAATTAAATATTAGAGTTTTATTTACACAGCCTCTGTTTATAAATGAGCAACTGTAAATAATAAGAGAGCTCTTATGAGATCTATATTTAATGTCCAGTCATGATATCTTTGAAAGCAGATAGCTGCTGTGTTGGAGAAGGAAAATATATTTCTCAGTGTAAAAGTTGGTTAATGCAGGAGGTGGATGTCTTCTGGAGAAAGAGTTGGCATAAGCAGCTTTCATTATTTCTCTAAGCATGAGATTTTATTTCACTAAAATGCTTGTTGTCTGTTTCCCAGATAAGTATCTGTTGCATTTCTAACTTTTTGTAGTGAGGGAAGACTGTAGAAATTAATACTCAGATACAGAATCTGCTTTGTTTAGTGTGAAACAGTCTCATTTAGTGACTTGTATTAATGATGTAACATTTTATACCTCTGAACCTCTGATTCTTTTCTGATAGAAGTAGTCTGTTAGAGAATTTTATTCTGGTTTTTAGGCATCCCTTCTTTGTTTTAATAAATGCATTGTACAAAGTCATCATGCTCAGGTCTGGTTTTATACACAACATAGAGCAGTTCCAAATTCTCCCATCATTTACCTTTGCAGCAGAATTACCTTGCACTTTCAAGTATTAATTTCCCAAATCACAGTGGTATTACCTTTTTTTGTGGATATCCATAGCTTAAGAGTTTACTACATTCTTCTGCCATGTACACCAGTGCTTGTTTAAAAAGATTGCCTTAGCATTGGGCCCACAAGAACCACAAACCCAGATGCTGGAGAAATAATGCTTTTGTGGAAAGGTACCTTTCAGAGATGATTCTGCCATGAACTCTATCCTTTTTTTGCAGGTTTGTCTCTGAAACTTCAGTCTCTTTAGATGACAGGTCTCAAACCAAGGAGCTCATTTATACAAAGTAACTGTCATACCTACTGCAGTTTTTCACATGCATACTTCAAGTAAAGTAATTGCCCCAAATTATTTTTTTTTTAAATTACTGTTGTTCTAGGATACATTCAGAAGCTACAATGCCTTGCCCCAGACTATGCCTGTAAGGGCTTTTTCCACCCTTTGTGTCAGTCCCTCTGTGAATGTGCAAGGTGATCAGTGGAAGGAAACTGGGGAGGATTTAGAAAAGGAACTAGTGAATTGAAGGAGGAAATGACATAACAGTAGGAGAATGGAAAGAGGATTCTGGAGAGGGATGACATAATTTGGGAAGTTTTTTACCACCCTCTGTAACAGAAAAGTGAAGCCAGTGGTGTTGACAGTTCATTTCTAGTAGAAAAATAGCAAACTGAGACAGAATGTCTGTGGGTATCTCTGATCTTTTGAGTCAGCAAGGATTAATTACAGCGAGTATCAGATTGCCTGTAAAGATACACCAGAAAAGCCAAACTATTGTGCTTCCTGGATACAAGTATAAAAAACTTGCTGTTGTTAATTTTAAAGCAAGACCAGTCCAGTGAGGCACAAGAGCCTTGTCTTGTTCTGCCGTCTGTACAATAACTACTTGATTGCCTCTCTTTTCCTTAACTGACCAAGTTTCTTCCTGTGCCCTTTTGTTTTCAGAGGGATGTTCCTATATGTGTTCAGCATCTGCAGCAGCCTCTGGCATTATTACTTATTCCGAAATATTGGAATGTATGAAGTGCAGAATTTATGACTGTTGAGTAGCCTGATGTTTTAAATCAAATTGCTAAAATTAAGAGTAAGAACTGATTTTATTTTAAAGAAATAATATTAAGATAACTATGTATAGTAGGTCAAATATCAGTGTTTTAATATTTTTTGTATATTTGTCAGTTAGACATTCAGTATAGGGAAGAACACATAGGTTCCTGGCACCAGGATAATTTTTCAAATTACACAAGGATTTATTTCCAAAAATTTTGTTACTGCTTTGGCAGTAATTCCAAGCATTTGTTGCTGTTATTCCAATGGACTCTTTATTTTACAAAATGGTAACCTTGAAACTTTCCTCAAATTCAGATCCAGTGCTATGAATACTTTCAGCAAAGCCCCATCCAAATAGCTGAAAATGTGAAATAGTTACTTTTACACTTTCCAAAAGGAAACTGCTGTGGGTAAGAAGGAAGGAATGTGTTCAAGATTTTGAGCTGTTTTAAATGCAAAATAAAGTAAAGATGATGGCCGACTCCTTCCTCTTCCTCTGTCACTACTTCCCATGGTATGCTCTCAGTCCCTTGTCTGGAATGAGAAAACTTGGGCTTCTTGTTTCTCTTGAGAATAGCCTGTTGGGCTATGTAGTGTTTATGGTTGAGAGTATCTCAGTCTGTTTTTAAACTCATTCCTGGAAACTGGGAGATTATCCTGGGGAAGGATGTGTACGTGCTTTTCCTTGCTTGCTGCTCCGAACATCTGCTGTTGGCCGCTCCTGTTAGAGGATATCAGGTTAAATGCAGTGTTGATCTGATCCAGTATGGCTGTTTTTCTGTTCCTTCAGAGATAATTATTTTCTGGGCCACAAAGAAAAAAGACATTGGTGTGAGGACACTTGTATAAGATAAAGACCCAGACTTCTCTTGTTAGTTTGGCACAAAAGATGTTTATGAACCACTAGAGCCTGGAGTCTCTCCACTTATGTTGCTACTGCCCTGGTTTTCCCCATACCCTTTGGCTCTGTAAAAGGTGCCAAAATCATCTCTGGGATATTCAGTTTTTGAGTTTCTATCTTCATTCTTTGTTTTCCTCCCTCAATTAAATATACTAATAATAGAACAGTTTTTTTCTTCTCTCTCCGCTGAAAAGAGCAAATATACATTCATCTTTCGTGCCAACCATCTATATTGCACAGATCTATTTAGACAATATAGATTTGGGGATTGATGCTAATATTTTTCTGCTGGTTTTTTTTTTTGTTGTTTTTTTTTTTTTTTTTTTTTTGGAGGGGGGGAAGCAGTGCAACTAAATGTTTGAAAATTGTATATTCTGGTGGGCTTAAAACTTTCTAGGCAATGTGATACAGACTTAAACAGAATTATTATTATTACTACTACTACTACTACTACTACTATTATTATTATTATTTAGATTGAGGCATATAGATGTATGTATAAATTAGAGTATTAGAATGTAGAATATGTAGAATAACATTTTAGGAAGTTCCAGTAATCTCAGACTGATTTCTTCCTGGTAAAATGGATTTGGTTCTAATTAGTTGACATATTTTACTGTTCAAAGTAAAAATCTTTGAAGCTGCAAAAATGGAAATTGTCCTTTGGCAAGTGAAACTGGACCTTGTTCCTACATGTGGAAAAAGGCTTTGCTACTTGTCACTGGTAGCTTGAGTCCTCTGTCTTGTGTTCCTTAGAAAATCTATGTTTGATTTTGATATGCTTGTTCCCCTCCCTAGGATACTTCAGACTAAAATGTAATTTACCTTAAAAATGGTTTAACCAGATTGCCATCAGAAATCACATGAAAGTAAATTAACAGAAGAAATACATACTGTATTTGGAAAAAAAGACTGAACAGACAAGGACGCACTCAAGAAATTAACTTTTGAGTTTCTGTTTCAGTTCACGTGTATAACACCACTTCCACAATAATGTGACTTCTTGTCCTATGTACTGCAGAGAATTTTTTCCCCCTTAAGTCAAAGCTATATTTACTATTTTTAACAATAGAGAAGTCTGAGTGCTCATCAGTAGAAGCTGAGTGGGACTATGAAAATTATTTATATGGCTTCATAGACTAAGTTGTGCTGAAACAGATGCTAAAATAGATGCTAAAATGTCTTACAATAGAGTTTTTGAGGCAAAGCTAGAAACATTACATGAGAGGACATAGTGATCCCACTGTGGTCTTCTTGTTCAGGGGTTTACTGGACACTTTAAGTGGATAAAAAGAAATGCTGGTATATGCAACATCTGAAGGCATTTTAAAATTCCCCGCTTCTGAAATTACTGAGAATGCACCAAGAATTTGAATTAAGCTTTATTTCAGTGCATGTGTGTGCATTAGTATCATGTGTATATATTTATGTAATAAACACAGAAATGTGAACTACAATGTAGCTACAGCTGGATTTAAACTGATTTCCCAGTGCTAAGATGTGGACAAAGAAAAGGACAAGGAAATATGAAGAACAACATTAAAGACAAGGAGTTGACATTTTCAAGTTTTATCCTGAAATTACTCCTTTGAAACATAAGATATGAGTAAACACCAATGCAGTTCAATTAAACAAAGGCAAAGTCCTCCTCTCTATTTTTTGGTCTGTAAGCAAGACTGAAATACAGTATTAAAGATGCAAAGCTTTTCAGTATTTTGCCCATTAGTTGCAGGCACACATAGGCGCTCTTAAATGTCACACACTGTAAGAAGATGAAGGGAGGAATAGACAAAACCTCCTACAAGAGCAAGTGTAGTTTTCTTGCTGCAGTTAGAAACATAGTAATTATATTTCATAAATGTATCCAGGTGCCTCTTCAAATTGCTAGATATTTGTTGTCCTTTGTTTCCTGTTTGGAAGGCTTTCCAGAACTGATTTTCCCACCAATTTCTAGTCTTGGTTTGTTAAGTTTCAGGTACAACTTTGCACTGACACAGCTGAAAAGAAAGGCAGGGGATGAAGAGAGTA
This sequence comes from Cinclus cinclus, assembly GCF_963662255.1. Classification (NCBI taxonomy): domain Eukaryota; kingdom Metazoa; phylum Chordata; class Aves; order Passeriformes; family Cinclidae; genus Cinclus; species Cinclus cinclus. The sequence goes on along the minus strand of NC_085048.1, from coordinate 15,297,892 downwards.
CCCAAGAAAGCCTGGCCTGTACAGTTTAAACACATTAAGGTTTTAGGTTTTGATTGTTGTGTTGTCCTTGGGACTGTTAGTGGGGTGTTTTCTCTGTATCCTTGGTTTTGAATTTTTATGTGGACCGGCTGTCTGAAATGGGTTGATGCTTGAGTTGTCACTGGTGTACTGGGGCAATAGCTGCCATTTCTCTCGGACTCTGGTCATGCTGTGCCTTGTGGGTTTGTTCCTCTGCTGCCTTATCCTGGTGAAAGTGGAAGTGGGTTGAGAGACATTTCAAAACAAAATGATGACTTTAGTTGAGGAAGAGGATTTGAGGTTTTTTTCCTTACTGGGAGTTTATGCTTTCTGACTGGGGCAGTCTTGGGCCAGAGGATTTTATGAATCCATAGATCTGTCTGGTCCCTAACCATGGTAATACAATTAATCCAATGCATTTGTCCTTCCAACATTTCTCTTCCTTAAGAATTATCTCCCCCAAACGAAGGTGCAGAGATTTAATATTTTCTCAGCTGTACACATAAATCTAAGACGTAGCTAAGAACTGAATTTCTAAGTTTTAAGTCCCTGGCTGTCAGCCTTCTCGTTGGACTGTTGCTCATATTGCTTGTAGTTGGAGACGTTGCTTTCACTTGGACTCCAAGGGGGTCATTGCCCTTTGATGCCATCATCAATTAAGTGATTCCTCTGTAGTCAGCTGATCAGAGTGCTTTTCTGAGGTTACTTTTAGAAGGCATGCAATGAGGAAATTCACTTCATGTACTCCTATCCAAACAGGTGACTAATCTAACCTTGGAGATCACGCTAGATACAGACTTGTAGTAGATGGAAATCAAATTGCTGAAGAGCATGAACATCTGGCATGGCTTTTATGGGCTTAGATTGTTTGGTTTTTTCCCCTTCCTCTGTACTTCAGAACTCCAGGTGAAAAGGCCTCTGCACTTCTGCTAATACGTTTCAGATGTGGACTGTAAAGATGCTGGAGGTAAAACCTCCAGTGGATACAGCAGTACCATGACACTGTAACCGTTAAGGCATTGTCTAAATCGGTTGGTTTCCATGGAGTGCTGTGAAGATTTTGTTCAGCTATTTGTTGTCTAAATACATTCAGTTTAAGAATACTCCCAGAATCAGGGGGCTTAATATTTCTTTTTGCATTCACTGTGTTAAAATAATTGGATAGACTCCTAGGGGCTGACTTATCTGCATTGTGTCTCTTACACAGATGATTAACAGTAAAACAATGGTAGGTCAGATGTGTAGCTGCTGCAACTCATTGAAATGTTTTGAATGAAAACTGGAATTAATTTGGTGTGTTTTGTTACTTTATCATGTATCATGCTAAGCAGCTCTTGTCATAATACAATTTGTAGTGTTCAGTATTGTTCTTCAGTGGGTTGTAAAGACACCACCATCTCTGAAACATATTTTCAAGTTTCACAACTTTTTTCTTTTTAAAAAAAAATTAATTTGTATAACCATAATTCTGCTTCTCCCTTCTGGAACAATTCGACATTTTTGAGTCTGCTCATATTTCACTTCAGTAAGCAAAATGGTTGCTTGCTTTTACTTCTTTATTTGAAACAAATTGATTATAAGTGCTTGAGCATTCTGGACAAGATTTAAACTTGAATTTTATATAGTGTTGGGGAAAGCTTAGCCTAGTGTGAAACTGTGTGAAGGATATTTGAGAGATATGCAATTTATTTTGCTCAGCATAATAGCAGTTAGAAAGTTCATATAATTGAGAATGCAATTAACTAAATTATCCAGGAAAAGTGGAATTAAATTCCATTTTCAATATTCTGCCTAAGGAAGTGATATTGTTCATTTCTTCAGCAATGTCAGAACATATGATGGGTGAAAACTGTTTTAAGCTTCTTTAATAATTTAGCATGGAAAGATGATACTGTGTAAATTGTTTCCTGCTGAGTTTACATGATGCCAGTCACCAGCCAAAAATGGAGGAGGTGTTTTTTTGGGCAAGGGGACAGACTAGGTTGTGTGGATGGGGGTGGAAGCAAATAGCAAGTAATTTATTAATTATGGAAATAAAGGTAACTATGTAATAGTTGTAACTACAGCAGGTTTCCAGGGCAGAAATTTTCCAAAGTACAACCCACTATTACATTTTTCTCTTTTTTATTTTTTTAGGCTCTGGATGTCGACCGAACTGTTCTCTATAAAATGAAGAAATCTGTAAAAGCCATAAATTTATCTGGTCTGGGTAAGTACATAATTCCTATTAGTTTATACTGGTGAAATGATAAGATTTAAGCAGTCAGATGTCTTACTGAATCAGAAAGAGTTATATTGGTAACTCTGAGAAGAGAAATATCTGCATTTTAAATGGTAATCTTGAACTAGCTGTTTGATCATGACCTCAGTAAGGATGAGATGTTGTGGGGTCGCTAAACCTCTCTTTCTACCATACTGATACCAAATGGTGAAGCTGTGCTCTCCTCTTTTCACTGGGTGTGGGCTACCTGCTTCTTCTGTCACACCTGCTGGTTTGCAGATCCCTGGATGAGTTTCTAAGCTTGCATAAATCTGCATATGCAGTGAGATCAACTTAATTGGGATTAGATGAGTGCCTGAAATGGTAGGGCCATGTGTATCATTAAGAGATGAGGGTGTGGGGTGGTGAAATTACTCTTTGGAAGCAATAAGAAGCTATATTGGCTCTATTGCTATGTAAAACCTCAGTCTCTGTGGCTTCCACTTATGTATATTGAGAACTTCATGAGAAGAGGGATCTGATAAGCTGCAACTTTTTATTGTCATGATGTAAAAAATCAGACTGTTTTCTTACAGTGCTGTATAAAATACAAATAATTATTGCTGTATGCATTTTTAAATGTGTACAAATGTCTTAGAGTTGTGTACATTTATCTCCTTTGAAAAAATCACTGAAGCTTTTGTTTTTTGTGGATCAGCAGCATTTTGTGAATAAGAAACAACATTTGTTTTTGTGGATAAGAAATGGCATTTGGTTGGCTTTTGTTCTCACTGTGCAGTTGATAGCAATTAGAGCTAACAAAACCTGTATTAAATGCCAAATAGATAGGCCTGTCAACCTTGAAGAGCCACCAATATCTGACAGAACTTGTGGCCGTGTTGATGTTCAGACAAGGTTAGAACAAGGACTAATGTTGTGGTATAATTCATCTCAGCTACTTGAAAGGAAGTTCCTTGTTGAATGTAATAAAGCTGTTATCTTTGGATTGTGGAGGGTCCAGTTTAAGATTCATTAGAAACTGTTTCATTGATTTGGCATGCTTTCTTTTTCTTTCTTGGCTGGGTTTTTTTTTTTGGCTGTTGATTTTTTAAAAAAAAAATAAATTTTAGTGTGCTAGGCTGTACCTCGTAAATAGAGTACCTGTTAGAACATTGTAGCAAAACACTAGTCTTTGCATAAAATCAGTACCTTACCCATGTTTTAAATTTGTGCTGCCCACCCAATCTTGACAAGAAGGGTTTGGAGGCATTTATCTTCCACCAGCAGAAACATCACTAACCGAGCCATTTGTCAGCCTCTGGGGTTCCTTTTGACTAAAAAAACCCCATGGTCCTACACTCATAAGAGCACAGTGACTCGATTTTCAGTATAGATTCCCTAAATAGTTAATGTACCTGTTTTGTCTTTCTTTTTTAATGTGAGAGTTTACAAACCGTTATTAAGGATTACACAGTGACTCCCAATTTGTACCTAGCTTGGGTTCTTACTTAAAGAAAGCCTCTAAACCCTCAAAACTGGATCAAGTTTAATTTTTTGTATACTTCATACCTTTTGTTTGTAGAGAAACTTGTAAAATTTGTTAGGAAAACACCATAGGACAGGAAGAGTATTTTGGAGAGTTCCATAGGGAAAGTAGATTTTTGTGTTCTTCAGAAGCACTTGGGGAGTACCAGCTCAGTTAATGGTACTGCTGCAGTAAACTACCATCAGCATTCTGGGGAATGTCTCAGAATCCAGAAGAACTGTCCCTAGGATGCTGGGGAATAGAAGACTCCTGGGGATGCCATGTGGAATGGATGCTGTGCTTGTTTCCTAAGGTAAAAAGTCAGCATGGCTCAGCTACTGGTTGCACATCTAACCATAGCACTTAATGGTAGCAGCCTTTTCACCTTGCTTTCATGCAGGGGGCAGCTTTCTCATTTTGCTCTAGGAATTGTGGCCTGACCTCTTCTTGCACCTGGGTTCACATAAGCTAAGATGGGTGCAGGAAGCAGCAAGAATGCAGAAAACAGTGTGGTGGAAAAAATTCACCTTACTGGGTAGATGTGAGATCTACAGGAGGTGTGACCTGCTACATCCTCGTTTTTGCTGCCTGTGCCAGTTCATTGAAAGCTACTTCAGGTGTGTATATGTCACACAGTAGAATTAGTTGAACATTCTTGCTTCATTCTACAGCAAAAATTTTGGTAAGTGCTCAGCCCTTGCTGTTGATGCTGAGGAAAATAAGTAACTTTCAGTGCTAGTATTCAGTTTTTAAATTTAATAGCTATCTGCAAACTGTCACAGGCTGCAAATTCAAGTGCTCAAGTTAAAGAATTGTAGAATTAATGCTGCTTGTGTAATTTCTATTCTGCATGTACATTATGTCAGTCTTTAATTACATGGTGTTATACCACTGCTGCACAGGGTTTTAGTGTCATATATTGGAAATTAGAGAAAATATGTAGCTATTTGAAAAACAAAATTCTTGAATGGCTATCCAGATAGGACACATGAACAGACAGGCTTGTTTTTAGTCTGGAGCATGATAAGTTTATTGAACAGGTTGTATAACTAATTCACTGAAGTTTGGGAAAGAACATAATGTCAAAAATCCTTTGGATATTAAATGTGTTGATGTGTACAAATGAGCTTGAAATGAAACTGCATCATTGTTTGTTTAAACAGATTAATCCTCTCTAAATAATCTTCATGATTTATGCTAGTCTCATGTAATGACCAAGACTGTCTTTGTCCTTATTAATACATAATTTGTTCTCTGAGGTGTGGAGTTTTTTTGTTTTTTTTTTGTTTCCCTACCTTCCTTTGAAGCTCTAGAATTTTTCTGCAGCTAGAATAAGAAATAGGCAATGTTGACTTACTCAGATGCCAACTTGGTGTGCTTTGTCCACATGCTCAAGCTTGACATAGTCACTAAACTTGGGTTCAGAAAAATTTTCTGTTTGTGTGTTATTCCACAGGTCATACTGACTTTTGACAAAGGGACTTTTTATGCCTGTCTATATAGACAAATAACCTGGTGACCTAGGAGTAAATCACTTGGGCAAAGTAGTTAAGACTGAAGCCTCTAAGATTTCCTTTATATTTGAATCAGGGGAATTTATTTTATGGCTAGATTTTTTCTCCTGCCCTGGGCTGAATAATCCCCCAATATGTGCAACTCAAAGCTTTCTGAATGTTGATGTTAGAAGTATGCTGGAAGAATTGTCCTGGTGTAGGCCAGGACTACTGGACAACTTTTAGGGCAGAGCTTCTGGTTTTGTTGTCTCAGAAAGGAATCTGTTATGAACCAGAACTGCTTTCGGAACTGAACTAGCCTGTGGTAAATGCAGATTGCTAGGATTTGCTTCAGATCCCCGCTGCTGCCCTGAATCAGAGAACTAACATAGATATGGTTTTGTCCTCCTCTGTAATGTGGGTTATAGTCCTTTTTCCTGGATTACACAAGAGCATTGGATCTATTGCCTTCTGTTGTAGAGATCCAAGACTCTGCCAGCACACTAGCTCCTCTGTTTCCTTTTCAACACAAAGTAAAACATAATAGCACACAGTTAAAATAAAGTGTTAGTGAAAGACTCTAAAATCTGAAAGTTCATTGTAGGAGTTGGGAGTTGCTATGAGGTCTCTCCTATGGTGCAGAAATATTATGGGTCTTTCTAGAGTGTCATATGTTTGTGCTGTCTTGGCACATTGTCACTTGTACAACATATGGATAGGTACATGCAAACCAGAATTAGTGAGATATGTCATACTTCTGGCGTATCAGTGTTAAAGTGTAAATAATGACTGTTTTTTGTACCATGTAAACATTTTTAGCAATGACTCTGGAAAGTGTTGTTTGTTTTTTTTTTTAAAAAAACCCTATCAGTTGTGATTTCAGTAACCTTTTATCTACTGATGTTATCTTCATGTTTTGCTCTTTTTGAAGCTCACGTGGAAAATGAAGAACAGTATACACAAGCACTGGAGAAGTTTGGTGGCAACTGTGTTTGCAGGGATGACCCAGATTTGGGAACAGCGTTTTTAAAATTTTCTGTGTTTACAAAGGAATTAACTGCACTCTTCAAAAATTTGGTAAGAAATGCTTAAGAAAAAAATGTTGGAATTTTAAAGCCGAAGGCTGTATTTTGGAATTATAACAGCTCTTCATATTGAAGACTATTTGTGTTTTAGCAATCACCATTCTTAAAAATTTCTCAGCTTATGAAAATATCTCATGTCCTAGGCTTTCTCCTTACAGAAGTCAAAACTCAACCCAAACAAAAGAAACCAGCAGAGAACAAAAACACAACAAATCCCCCTCTTCCAACACTTCTCACACCTAAAAGCTTCCCATAATAAAGTAGTTATGCATTATAAAACACACATCTCAATTTGCTTTAAATGGTAAAACCAGCAAAACCCAACTTGATTTACTGTGTGATCATGGTGTTTTACTTTACTTTTCCCCACTTTCCATTTATATTTGTAAAGGGAGATTTTAGTGGCCCTGGAAGAGAGGGTTTTTGCTTCTCAGGGAAGTGAGTCAGGGAAACAAAATCAAGCAAATTGCTAAAACAACAGTAGCATCCATTGGGGACCAATGCTACAGCTGAAGCCAGTAAATCTTAAAAGCCTCTTTGGTGAGCCAAATGGGATGGAGCCAAATGGAAGAACAGGATTTTTAATTATAAATGGAGAATTTTCAGCCTCAATTTCACATTAATCAGAGGGTGCAAAAAGGGCAGATTCTAATTACGTCCTATGAGCTAGAGGCTTTCCCATATCTTAAGTACCAAATTTACTTGAATTCACAGAACTCTTATACCAGGGGCTAGGAAGGGGAAATGACCCAGATTCCCAGGAGCATTTAAAAGTCTGTGTCTGCTGAAATCAATGGCAGGAAGACACATCAAATGCTTTTGTGAGTCTAGACCAAATGTCTGTAGTTTGTAGCCAGCTGGTCATAATCACTTCTTTGGGGAATGTTTCCAGCTGATGGGATTTAGGGCAGTTCCATTCACTTTGATGCTGTCCTCTCTTTTTACCTAATCATGATATTGATGAATACAGCCGCAAATGTATTTATCAACAGTGAAATGTATTTCATACTGATTATATTGATTTGAACTTCTCTGGATGTACATATACTATTTGAGATTATGTATCAGAAGAGGCATCCTGATTCAGTGTGAGTCAGTTATCCCAAGCCTCTTATACTGAGGCAGGCAACTCCTATGGAAAGGAAAATGGAATGGGTCTTCTAACTGATGCCTTCTGCTGACTAAAACCCTCCCTTTGTCATCTATTAATTGCAGTATGATGAATTCATTAGGCAAATGGATCTGGGAAATGTGATGTTTAGGTGATTTTAAAAATCAATCTGCTACAAGCTACACCCCTTCCCCAGAAAAATCTTTTAACGTATTAAATTTCAAGAATACTTCTAAAAGCTTGGAGGTGTTGCTTTTTTACCAAAAATCTTAAGCTATTTGTTCTCTTAAAACCAGAAACGTATCTTTGCAAAATGTTTCTGACAAGAGTAACTTTTCTTCCACACTTTGGAAAGGAAAAACACCAAAATAAGTATCTATGGGAAGTTGGAATGCATATTTTTGTTGCCTGTCCTACCTGAGTGTTTTGTGTGTCTTCTTCAAGGAATATTTGTAGTTCTTTTTTCTGTGTGCTAGTATTTTTTTTAGTAGCACCAATGTCCTTTTGCTTCAGTTTGGGTGTATAAGAAGAGGATATGTCGTGAGAGAGTAGCTAAGTCTGTAGTTTTTCTCAGTTTGTGGCTCTTATTTTCTCTGTTTTTGAAGGGAAGAGTAATTTTGCATAGGCATGAATGTAATTTTTTAAACAAATATTGCAATAGCATAGGCACCTTCTCTCTTTAACACTGTCTGGTGAGGAGCAGATCTCTGTAAAGTTCTACTCCTTCCTAATACGCCTCATATTGTTGAGATTTGAAGCTTTTTGTTTTTTCCTGGCTAGCAGAGGAAACCTAATGGTCCTGGAATTTGGTGTCTCAATGGGAAAATAGTTTCCTCCAGAAAGAAATACGTATTAAAAAAAAGGTGAACTTAATTACTGCTTGCAAATGCCATATTTATGAAAAAGGAATCTAGAATAATGAGAAATTATAGCTCTGTATAGCTTTGCCTATTAGAAGTTAATGCTGCTAGAATAAATTTTTAGTAACTGGTCACTTTGAAAATCTGTTAATAAATTCAGTGTTTGAGGTCTAGTTTTCTAAAAGGTTAAAGGATACTGACCAGTATGAAAAGTTCTGTACAGTAATTGGAAATAATTTGGGGTGTATTTTGTTAAAGGCATAGCCATATGTGCATTCTCACAAATGGGTGATGTATCCAAATCTGAATGCTTTCAACATATTGACCTTAAAAACATGCCTCTCCTCTGATGTTTCCTTGTAGCACTCTGCATGTTTTGGTTGTAAATATTTTCATCCAAAATGTAGCCAGGGCCATGCAACCTGCTACTGTTGAAAAAATATTCTGAAGGGTACTCTTTAAATAGATCTGTCTCTGGAGATTCACAAGGTGCTGAATCCAGATTTTAACTGAAGTGGATGGGGAATGTGCAGGGAGGTGAGAGGACATGTTCAGACTGGAACAGATGCCAAAGCTATTAACACTGGCAAAGCTTTAGGGCTACTGTCAAGATTTGCTTTGTCGTGTATTTTACTTTTGTTTCTAGAAGCTGATGTGTTCTGTCAGCTCTTGGCCTGGATGTCATTTAGAGCTGTAGCTCTGAAATGCTTCTGCACAAAGACTTCCCTTAAACTTCTCCTTAATAAAGTAGAGGAAAGCAGTTATAAGGTTGTTCTGCTTTAATTGGACTTTCAGGTGCTTGTTTTCTCTAATAAAGTTAAAAGTTTCCCAAAAGACTTTGAAGTTTTTATGGCATTATCAAGGCATCTGTGTTTTAAAGTATTTCAATAACAGCTGAAGTGTTTTTGGTTTTTAATCCTAAAACCTGCATACTATTCAAGTTAAAGTTTAGGTCTTGAGGTTTTTATAAATTTGCTATGCTACTTTTATGTGTGCACTTTCAAATAATGCATAAAATTAAAAAGAAAACCTCACCCCAACCTTTGTAGTTTTTCTTCACTTTTGAAGTGATTTATAAATGCATCTTCAATAAATGAATTTATATTTACTGTGGATGAGATCCTTGTAACCATTCATTTTAGCCATTCCACCTCAGTTTGCATTATTTGGATCACTTTGTGATATAAACTGTGCAGTCATTTTCTCTTGCCAAAGCTCTGGTATCAACTTACAAATTTTTCTTCAACTTATGTTTTTTAAGAAGATTGAGCAATCAGATTGTCTCTTTGGAAGTGAAAGGTCTGAAAATACTGGAGGCCATACTACATTTTGTGGCAAGCACAATATTGCTTGTTGATGCCAACCTTGTTACTAATTCCTAATAGAATTTGACCACCCACTAGAGTAGGAGGAGTTCCTGGGTAGGTTAGGTCTGTATGGCAGTTGCTTCTAGTCTATACTGCCAAGGGATTAAGGTGTGGGTCTTAATATGAAAAATGTTAGGACAAGGAAAGGCACATTGCAATACGTTTGCACTTCAGATATTTTAACAGGATTTTAAAGCCTATTAAATTGCTACACTGAGAAGAAATAAACTCTAGTTGTGTGTCTTTGTTGACACTCCTTGAAAAGGAGTTTGATCTGTGAAGGTGAAGGAGCTATTTAACAAATACAATTTTCTGTATTTGTTGTTGTTATACTTCCTGCTTTCCTTTTTTTTTCATTTATATAAATTTAAAGCTAATGAAACAGGTGGGATTGAGAGAAGTGGATCTGATATTTCCACTTTGTGGAAGATAGCTGCAAGTAAGAGATTCCATTTTCTATTAATAATCCTTGGACTTTTAGTCAGAAAAAATGGAAGAACAGCAGTGATATTTTTCTGACCATATGCTCTTTCTTTACTTAGTTTTTTAAATTTAAGAAGAAAGAAAATCTGCTTTACTGTAAAAGGTAACAGCAAAACTGAAGGAATTATCTTTTCTGTGTTATATAATGAATTTGAAAAATTTATGCCCAGAATTTTCTTTGTTTAGACCAAGGCTTTAAAAAACAAAGTTAAATGCCTGAACCTTCACAAATATATTTTTGTTTAGAAGGACTCACTGAAAAAACTCTACTGGTATGCATATTTGAGATTGGAGTATATATATATATATATATATATATATATATATATATATATATATATATATATATATATATATATATATATATATATATATATATATGGAGCTTTCTGTTTTTCACAAGTGCACTTTGGGAAAAACTTGGCTAATAGTGAGAGTTAAAAAATAAAGAGTACTGTTAGATTTATGCTTGTAGAGATATAAACCAAGATGTAATAATTCCTCCTTGGCAGCATGGGTTCAGCTCCACCTGGAATAAAATCTTTATTTTTTTTGCCAAAGGGTATTGATCCATCTGGAGGAAATTCAGAGGACAGTAATAAAACATGTTTAGGGCTTCAACAGGTGGGTGTAGGAAGAAAGTTTAGAAGAATTTTAAATTTATGGTTTGCTTCACAGATAACTCTGATTGTAGAGGAGGAAAATAATAAATTGCTATAAATGGGATCTCACTCTGAAAATATTAGGTGAAGTGTCCCAGAGAAAGTGATAGAAGCTTAGGTCTTTCAACCTAGGTTAGAAAATGTGCACTCTGGAATTCACTGGCATGGAAGAAGGGCTAGAATAACCACAAGTCTCTTCCTTCCTTTGCTTTTGCAGCTCTTCATTTTACACTTTTTATATTTGCCATTAAATAGAGAAGTTCCCAGTATGTAGTTTGCATATTGGTGCTAATAATGGGGCTGATTCTAAGTAGTCCATGGTGGCAACACTTGGTATCTTGTGTGAAGGCATTTTTCTAGACAGTTGTGCCAGCAGCTGCATGTGGACACTTAGTGGTGCTCAGCTCCTGTTCTGCTGAAGTCATTTTCCCTGTGGCATAATTGGTGGTGGGTGATGTCCCAGCTCAGCCGTACCTCTGCTGCAGGGGAAAGGGGGTGAGGACAGAGGAAGGGCAGCATTGTGTCCTTGTGTATGAGGGGAAAGCACAGTGCAAAGATGAAAGTTTGTGCCACCAGTCTCTATTTTATGTTTTTCTGAGGTCTTGGGGGTAGATGCCAAACCTTAAAGTTCAGACAAACAACGTCTCATCTGTGGTGGATGTTCTGATTTCTGCTTTCTCTCTGCTGTGTTGATTTGCCTTGTCCTACTAGTGCTCATGTCACTAGGAAAAATGGTTGGAAACAATTAAATCCAATAGCACTTCCCATAAAAAAAAAGAAAATAATTTAAAGAATGATCTGTCAGCAGGCAGTACTGCCATCAGCTGCACACACTCAAGCTCACTGATGGTTGAGAAGCCCACAGCCAAGTACAGGGTCTGCATCTAACATTTAGTAATGGCAATAGGGGACATTTACCTCTCAACTGCTTGAATTTTAGTTTAAACAGAAAGTTTTTAAGTCCTGTCAAGAAAAGTATTTAACTTCTGAAGTATGCTGAAAAGGGTTTTTTCATTTTTGCTTGGATTTAGCAAACAAAACCTACAGAAGTACTGTGGGCACTAGTATCCAAAGCTCTTATGGGAAAGAGCTTTACTTTAAAGTAATCAGGAAAGCTGGCATGCAGCAAATTTAAATGTTTAGCCATAGGCTCTTAAACCACTTGAACATCTTTCCCCTTTACAAATGCTGGCTTGCTTGTTGCCTCTCCCAGCACTTCTGGCAGCTATGTGTTTTGTTTATATGTTCTCTCCCCTGCCATTTCTTCTTCTCTGAGCCTTCTCCAACTTAGGAAGTTTTAATTTTTTACCCTGTCATCTTGTTGGAAACTGTCAGAGGAAAACTGCAAGTGCCAAGGCAGCAGTGTTGGAGGTGGAAACGAGGTCAACTGTATTTTTCCTTTCTTTTTTTTTTTAAATGTGGAATTTGCTAGTGTTTCTCTGGGATGGGATGATTTCAATTTCTGTGAAGCTTCCTTGTACCTTTGTATATTTTTTAAAGCATATTTTAAAACATAAAGTAGTCAAAATGTAGAGGCCATTGCATATATTCTAGCTCCTTGTACTCTGTACACTGGGTAGGAGCTGCAGCATATTAGTGCTTCTCTGTATGCCAAAAATGGGTCTATATTTTTAGACAGTTCAGCTTACGCTTCTCAAGAATGAGGGGAAAAACATGTAAGATCTTTCATCTGTGTATTGCTTGCTGACTTATTAATATGAGGGAATATGATTCGTCTAACTAGGTTAATAATGACAAGTTCATACATTATGTATCCTTACTTTTGTTACAAATAGAATAGGAGCATAGGGAATACAGTAGATTGATAGTAATGTACAGGTGATAGCACATTGAAGGAATTAATTTGAATGGGCAAACATTCTCTAAACTTTTTAAAAGGATGTAGAGTTTTTCTCCTGCTTTTTTTTTTGTTTGTTTGTTTGCAGTTTTTTAAGTTACTTTGGACTCCAGGCCTCATGGTGTGAAATTCTAGCAAATATCCATAACTGTTTTGGAATCTGATGTTTACATGAGTATTTTTGGGATAATACTTCAATTTTTTTTTTTTAAATTACTTAAAGAAAAATCAGTTGTCTTGAGTCTGCTGTTGAGAAATGCTTTGTTCTTTATTCCCGTCTACTGAATTTGAAGAATAATTAAATGGAGACTATGAAAGTATTGATCCTTAAGTTAGACATTTGACTATGTCATACTCATAAAATAGAATAACAAAGTAAAAAACTTCACATGGGATGGTATCTTGAAAGAGACCTTTTTTCCACCTGAATAACCATTCTGGATGTGCACTTGAAGCTTCTAGAAATTTTGGGGCTTTTTTACATAGGTGTTGTTCAGTTTAAACCTTTGCACTAATCTCCTGTATCTGTGACATAAAATTTCATTACCTTTGGGAATGGTTGTGTTGATATGTGCATGTGGTAGTACTGCTGAGGACTTAGGAGGTGGGTGGTTTCCAGCACTGCCACCCAACCATGTGTACATGTTGCTTATTCAATTTTTACAGGAAGTACTTTAAAAAGCCAGCCCCAACACAGCTGAAATTTAACTTGTTGATTCTGAAGGACCATGGTTGGGTCCTGCAGCTTGTTGGGGAGGAGAAAAAGCAGGATGGAGGGGGGGAAACGTGATTTGTGTTAAGAGTTCAAAAGACCAGATTTTCTATATTTCTTTAGCTTTCCCATGAAGAGACAATCTGTGTAACCTTTAAAACTGATGAAGGTCCACTTTGACTGGTGGCTGAAATTTCAAGCAAATGCAGTAATGTAGCTTCTTTGAGGAGGGAAGGTGGGGACAGCAGGGTTTTGCTTGTTTATTTTAACAGCAGCTGTTATCATGTCGTCTGTTCTAGTGAAGCCACCAAGTAACTACGGGGTGCTAATATTTTGTATTTTACAATTCTGGGGAGATTGAAGCATCCATAATTTAATTTTTTTTTTCTTGAAATTTAGTATTTCATCTGTGGATGGGTTGTACTAAAGGTAACTTTGATCTCCCTGACATTATTTCTGAAGAAATAAGAGCATTTGTTCCTACATGATGCAAAATTCTTTCTGTAATTTAGAAAATTTGAAATCCTTCTTCATATAGGGTTCATATATTTCTTCTTGAAAAAATAGCGTAAAAGAACAGCATAAAATACCAAAAAAGACCAACTCATCCAAGGGCAATATTCACTGAACTGCTGCAAAAGTTATTCTGTTTTTTTTTTTTTTTTTCCACACTGTATTATTCAAAAGTATTTTGGGTTTTGCTCCTGAGAGCAACCAATCCTTTTGAATAGTTACAGTTTAAACTCTCTGCCTAGACATTATGGTCCATACTCTGAATGTTTTCCCTTTATGAATGATAAAGGAGTCGGTATACAATCTTTTCCTAGCTACTTTATTCCTACAACCTTTCTTTGTTCATTTTACTTATTAAAATATTATCATACAGATACTTAACAAAAGCCATGATTATTTTACCACTTTCTGAATTTGAAATAATTTTTATCTTCTCAAAGTAGTTATTTTCTCTTGAGTTACTTACATACTAAAGTCCTCTTAAAATTCTTATTTTAAAGTTTGGATGAGATAAATAAGGCAGATGTATTGCTTTTTTAAAACAAATGGAAAATATTGGAATGGTGGCTCTTTTACAGGCCAGCATTCTTTGTCTTTATAACTTCTGTCAGAGTAAGATGCCATGTATTGGGAGAGTAGCAGATATGCTTTATGGAATAGGTCTGAGGAAGCTGGAAAGTAAAGAAGGTTAATATAAAATATGCTCATGAACTCAGAATTATCAGTGCTAAAAAAAAGTATGATTGTTTTTGTATAATTTAAATGGGGAAATAAGGCAATGTAAAAATTAGTGGTCTTATTTTGCAGACACTGTTGAGATATTTATAATCAGCAGTAATTCTGGAGGTTTCCTGCTGGCTTGGGTTATAGTATTTCCAGAGTGAGTTTAATTAACTCGTGTTGCTTTCATCTTTGGTTACTGGCTGTTCTGATAAACATCTCCATAATGCAGGGACAGGAAAACAATATGTGAGATTTCCTTGTGAAACTTTCTGAAATGTGTATATTAAGACAGTTTATTTTCTGTGTCTGACTATACTAACTGATTTGGTGTAATTTTCTTCTTTCAGATTCAGAATATGAACAACATAATCACTTTTCCATTGGACAGTTTGCTGAAGGGAGACCTGAAAGGAGTAAAAGGGGTATGCTTGTCTTTGCTCCTATTTATATATGGGATCATTGTTGATACAGTAGATACATTCAGCAAGTGTATTAATCTTACATGTTGGGAGGTGTAGGATATTCAAGTATTGTATTAGCTCAATCAACAGGAGTTTGGGGGCTTTGTGTTTTGGTTTTTTGGTTTTTTTGTTGACTCAAGTCATCCCTTCTGTTTGTGGATTCACATACCTAATGTTCTTGACTGTGTAAACAAAACATTTGAGAAGGTTTAAAAGCAGGCCTGAGATACAGAAAATAAGAAGAGAAAGAGGTGTAAGATTTAGATATTTACTTAGTTGAGTAAAGAGTAGTACTATATTTTAAAGGACTATTAGCATTCTAGCATTTAGCATTCTAAACTTACCTGGAACTATTAAGAAACACACATTAGACTATATGAGCATAGGATTTTTCTTGAAGAAGCTGAAATCTATTTGTTTATGGCCTGAGGACATTTCTATTTGAAATAACAGCATCTTAGGGCTCAAATGATGATATGTTTATGATGAATTTCAGAGCCTATGGCGAGCAAACTTACTTGGCTTTTGCTTGGTTTAGTAGTGAGCAAACAGGAAACGACTGGCAGCTATTGTTCTAGGACATCGAAGGAAGGAAACAAATATGTACATAGACTAAAAATGGTTTCTGTAAATTACTGGAGGATAAATAGATTATTTAGTATCATAGACTTATTATCTTTGTGTTGTCTGCTTAACAAATTTCACTTGTGTTCTTCTCTGTGTCAAAATAGATACATTTATTGTAATCATTTCCCCACTGCCTTGAGAATATAACCAAATGCTACTTCAGTTAATTTAATAGTTGTCTCAATAACTAACATGTAAGAATTAGTTCCTAATCTGTAGTTGCAAAGTTTTTCCAGTGTCTGACAGTTAACATTTTTTATAGTTGTCTGTTCTCTTGAACTTCATCAACATTTCAGCTCTTGCAGTTTTAGACATCAGTGAAATAACTTGTTAAGATCGCTTTGTCCAAATTACCTTATTTAGAGGAAAGAAGAGAAAGGAATTTGGAATATAACTAATTCAGAATTCTTGTGGAATTAGTTATGCCAAGCCATAAGATCTATACTGTTCCCATTAAGTCAGTGGAAAATTGATTTTTTTAAACTTTAGTGTGATGAATCAAGTTCTTATCCAAGGCTATACTGCAGCCTCTGGATAGGATCTTCTCTCCAGTAGAGCCAGAGACAGAATGATGACAAAGTAGTTACTTTGATTAATTGTATGGTCTTGGGATAACATGTTGTTACACCTTTTAAGGAGTAAAATGGAGCTGTAAGAATCATAGTAAAAAGCATCCTAGAGATGCTTGTGAAAACATGTGTATTAATTCTCTTTACAATATTGGTTTTTCTATGTGCAAGATTGCTTTTGCAGAACCCTTAAGTTCAAGAAAGAGTGAAGTCCCTTATCCTAGTAGGCACTGCAAGTGGCCAAGGCGTGTCTTCACTGTTAGAGCCACAGTATTTTTCATGTAAAAAGCTGACTGTTATTTTTTCTCTTTTCTTGACAGGACCTGAAAAAACCCTTTGATAAAGCTTGGAAGGACTATGAAACAAAAGTGTATGTATCTTTTCAACTTTTATTTAAGAGAGAAATCAACTGAAATCTATGGAGATGATTACTTAATGCTGAGGCTGGATGCTCTCAGCAGGTGCAGCACATACTAGAAGTGGATGTACACCTATCTGAGGCTTGTAAATTGTGTCTTATGTTGTGGATCTAACCCAGCTTAGCATAAGCCACTTGTTTAACTTACCAGATACGCTGTATAAACAGCTATAAAATAAGTTTATAAAAAGTGGAATTTTATATCTAGCTGAATAAATTTAATGAGTCAACAAAGCTCAACACCTAATATCAAACACAATTTATTTTGGTTCCTAGTAAATCTTAAGTGGTTCAGTGCCCTACATCAGGGACAGTTATTTCCAGGGTTTGCAGGTCAATTGTATCAGTACAGCTGACAGTATCTGAAGTATAATTTTGTAGTGAGTTTTATTCCACATTACAGTATTACTGTGATTATGACTATCAGTTTTGTGTCACATGTCCAGTATTTTTGTTCTTCTGAAATAATACTGCCTTGTATCAGACCCATCTCTGATGATACAGGTCCAGAAGAATCATGTATGATGACACTAACATAAATAACTTGCAGATCCACAGCCAGCTAGACTGGCTGAAAATCTAGCACCATTTATGTATTTTTTTTAATTGCCCAAAGTTATAATGATTCTCTGGTGCCCACTTAGTCTGTCTAAAATCTTCAGAAATTATTCCTGTAGCTGATTTACCCACAAAAGCAGCCAGTAAGCTAAATTTCATTATTCCTTTTGTGAATGAGATTGGTCTAGTTATTGCTTTGTAGCATCACATTGTGAGGAAGACCTGTGTGGCTTTTGGTTTTTGGAATGACCTAGCTATAGCTGGATTTTCAGAAAAAGACCCTCTGAAATACTGAGATAAACCTCTGGTATGACACTCTGAATTCACAGAAGATTGTGATGGCTCCAGTGTTTTATGTTCCTGACACCGGTGAGCAGTTTCATTTGGTGCCATACCAGTTATCGACTATTCAAGTCATTAAGTTTTCTAATTATTGCCTATGGCACTAATTGTTCTCTGAGGACAGGTCTTAAAGAATAGTCCTATAATTTAGTCTGCTGTTGTGTAGCACTTCTTGATTTCTGGATCTGAAGGCTTGTTTACTTGTGTGTGACTATTCATACTGATATCCCACAAAGTTTTTGTGCAGAATTTAAAATAAATTTGTGCACTGCTGGGACATACAGCAAGAGCAATGTTACTACTGGACCTAGACCTTTAGTACCTTTAGCATTTCTGATCAGTAGGATGATTCACTAGTACTTGTTCATCAGTTTGCTCAGAGTTGGCATTTGAGAGTCAGATATACTAGAAATATTAGTTGTTATTAGTTATAACAACAAAATTAGTTGTTATTTAATTTAATTAAGTACTTGAGAAGTAAAAATTCCCCTTAGAAAATGTATTTGTATGTTTGGGAATTTTCATTTGAGGTTATGGACATGTTAAAAATGTTGTTCTGTGTGCTGTGTCATTCAGGACCTGAAATGATGCTGATGATGTGCTTTCTGTCTGTGGGATTGAATCCATTGCTACTTGTATGATGAGTTTTTTACTTTTTCTTTCAACTGGCAGTCCTTTAGAAAACCTGTTTTGTGACTTTGCTTTCAAGTAGGACACTTGGCTTTTGATCTGAAACAGGTTTCCTTTTTCCACTTGCAGTTATCTCTACTTTCTGCAAGATTTTTTAACAAATGAAGCAGACCTCCTTGACAATGCTCATGTCTAAGCTGTTTATGTGTCAGGTTATTCAACATGCAAAAGTTGAAGGTAGCACGTATTCATCAGGAAATTCTTTCAGATCCATGAACCATTTTTTTTTATGCATTTCTAAGTGGTGAGCTGGTACAATTACTGAGTGTTTTATTTTTTTAAAGTGGTTAGGTGAAAGCTCCACATCAATATTTCGAAGTTTTAAGGTCTTAGTCCAGCCTGTTGGACTTCTTGACTTTGATCAAGACCAAAGGATCATCTGCTTGAGGCTCAGGATAGGGAGCCTGGGAATTCTGTGTGCAAGAAAATTATTTAAAACAATGGGCTGCTCTTTTTTGCCTTTTTTTGTAGGTTGTTCTGCAACAGCAGAAATTACTTTTAATGGCATAAGGTTGGCAGTCAGGGGGTATTGTTTTTCGGTGCAAGCTGTGCTTATACCAAGGAGTGCAGGAGTTTTCCATGATTTTGTTGAGTTAAATTCAGTCTTGGAAGTTCCATGAGACTCCTGCCCCTGCAGCAGGACTGGGGTTTGTCAGACCTCTTGTGCATAAGATCAGTTCCCAGATAAATTGAGATGTTATGAGCTGCCATTATGGAGCACTTGTCTTCAAAAACCAGAGATGGGAAGTTTAATGATGTGATCAGATCTAGCCAGTGTACATTTAGGAGGGGTAGATTGTGTTTGACCAATCTGCTCTCCTTTTAAGATCAGGTGACCTGCCTGGTGGATGTAGGAAAGGCTGTGCATGTTGTCTATCTGGACTTCAGCAAGGCCTTTGACACTGTCTCCCACAGCATACTCCTGGAAAAGCGGGCTTGGACAGGAACACTCCTCGCTAGGTTAAGAACTGGCTGGATGGCCAGGCCCAGAGAGTGGTGGTGAACGGTACTGCATCCAGCTGGGGATCAGTGGTGTTCCCTAGGGATCTGTGCTGGGGCCAGACCTGTTCAATATTTTTTTTTAATTGATGACATGGATGAGGGTATTGAGTCTTTCATTAGTAAATTTGCAGACATGAGTAAGCTGGGAGCTTGTGTC
Organism: Cinclus cinclus; assembly: GCF_963662255.1. Lineage (NCBI taxonomy): Eukaryota > Metazoa > Chordata > Aves > Passeriformes > Cinclidae > Cinclus > Cinclus cinclus. Next base: position 15,278,458 of record NC_085048.1, on the reverse strand, counting down.
AATCTACTGGCAGGGAGGAGGGCTCTTCAGAGAGACTTTGAATGTTTGGTTGGATGGGCAGAGTCCAATAAGATGAAGTTTAACAAGTCCAAGTGCTGAGTCCTGCATTTTGGCCACAATAACCCCCTGCAACGTTATAGGCTGGGAATGGTGTGGCTGGACAGTGCCCAGGCAGAAAGGGACCTGGGGGTACTGGTTGACAGCCAACTGAACATGAGCCAGCAGTGTGCCCTGGTGGCCAAGAAGGCCAATGGCATCCTGGCCTAGATCAGGAATAGTGTGGCCAGCAGGAGCAGGGAGGTCATTCTTCCCCTGTACTCAGCACTGGTGAGGTCACACCTTGAGTGCTGTGTCCAGTTCTGTCTCCTCAGTTTAGGAAGGATGTTGAGATGCTTGAGTGTGTCCAGAGGAGGCAACAATGCTGGTGAGGGGCTTGGAACACAAACCCTGTGAGGAACTGAGGGAGTTTGGGTTGTTTATTCTGGAGAAAAGGAGACTCAGGGCTGACCTTATCACTCTCTACAACTTCCTGAAAGTTGGTTTCAGTCAGGTGGGGTTGGTCTCTTTCTCCAGGCAGCTACTGACAGAATGAGAGGACACAGTCTTAAGCAGTGCCAAGGTAAATACAGGTTGGATATTAGGAAAAAGTTTTTTTATAGAGTGATAGAAGTACTGGAATGGTCTGCCGGGGGAGGTGGTGGAGTCACCATCCATGGATATGTTTAAAAAAAGACTGGATGTGGCACTCGGTGCCATGTTTTAGTTGAGTGTTAGGGCATGATCTTGAAGGTCTCTTCCAACCTAGTGATTCTGTGATTTATAATTTAGGATGACAATATTAATTTGAGCTTGAATCTGTTCAGGTCATCTTTTTCCTCATACTAATTTTTGGACATAGGAAAACAGTGAGGTTTTTCTGGGTTGCTATTATACATGCTGCTGAGGTTTCTTAAGAAAATAACTCTCTTCATTCTGTGGCAGTCCCAAATGGATCTAAATTTCCTTATAGCTGTGTGTTTTGGCCATCTGTAGAAGTGGGTGGATGCAGAGTCACCTCAAGAATTCTTAATGGTGATTTTTGGGGGTTTTGTTGTGGTATCTTCATGCTCTCTGCTTTAATAAAAAGGACAAAGGAACCAGGAAAGATAACCTACAGCTTGAATGGCCAGAGTAGAATGGGGAATGTAGGTGCCAATAGCCAGAGGTTTACTCAGTCTTCTTCAATCTGTTACGTTTGATAACTCCTTGTTTGGGTTGTGCCTGAAACCAATTCTAGGTGGGTGCTTAGTGAGCTGTCTTTTCCAGTGATATTTCTGCAAATATGTGAATAATTATTTTTAAAATTCTCCCTCTTTTTTGTTGGTTTTTTTTCCCCATTATTTTACTTTTCCCTTTGGGCTAACAAACTATTCAAGACTGCTAGGCTGCTCTTTTTCTGTGCATATGTATCATATGCTTAACATCATATTGTTCATCTGCATTTCCTAATCACAAGTACAGAGCTGTGAAGCTACATGCCAGATAATGAAGTAATAGTTTTGTAGTCTGTTGGGAAGTGACAGTTTTCATACTGATTGCTGTCTTTATAAGGAAAAAATTTAAGTTTGTCACACTATCTCATCTCTCTTACTTGCACCTTTGTGATGACCTCTTGGGTGCAAATATACTCAGGCGTGACCTATTTGAAGAGAAAGAAAGTTAATTTAAAAATGGCATCTGCTTTGCTTTATTCCCATAACATTCTTTGAGCTGCTGCTTCAACCTCTATATGTAATTAAATGCATTTTAAAATTCCTATGTATCTAGTTCTTGTTTGGGAGAGGGATGTTATAATCCATTCTGATGCTCTTGGATCGCCATCCATCATTGTTGATTACTATGCACCTCCTTTGCCCTGTAGCTGCCTAACTTCTCAGTGTATTTTCCTCAAGATCACTTTAACTGAAGTAACTGAGGGAAGCTGGATCCCTATTTCTCTGTACCCTGGGGTTGCTCTTGAGTAAGGTAGTATGAGGAGCAAGTAATCTATAGCTTTATGCAAACCTACTTCAGTCAAAAATTGGGACTATCCTGAGGTGACATTCAGGAATAATTTATTTTTTCTCACCATCAATCATTAACATGACTCAGTTGAAGCTATAAAGATTTTAAAATGTTATGAAAGCTTTAAAGCAGTGCATTTCTCATGGGACCTCAGTTACAGTTGTTGTTTCCCACGTAAGAGCTGGGAGATGTCGCCGGCCACCACAGCAGGACTGGTCTGTGTCCTTTGGGAGACCTGTTTCATACTTGGCTCCTTTTGTTACAAGGCAGTGGCTTTCCCCTGTGTACTTAAACACTAATGGCAAGCATGCTGGGGGACCATATGGGGAAGAAGTACACATGTCATAAAAACTGCTCATTCTCTCAGCAGACAGATCAGATTCAGCAAGGCACTGAGCCAGATATCACCCACATGCTTCAGTTTGATCAGTCCTGTTGTGGTAGATTCCAAGGTAAAGGCTTTGTATCAATTTTACACAGGAAATAAGAGCAGAAACTTACTGAAGCATATTATTCAGGGGTTTTTTTTGGTTTTTTTGGTTTGTTTTTTTGTTTTTTTTTTTTGGTTTTTTTTGGTTTTTTTAGCTGAATACGTCTGTATTCTGGACATAGAGTTGCCTTATTTTGGGGCCTGTAAATGCCTATTATCTTCAGAAGTCTTCTTTAACAAGTGTGTTAATGCTATGAGATGTAAAGGTTTAATGGAAACTAATGAGCTATTTCTGGGAAGGCTGATTACCTCTCCTGCTTTGCCATTCTCCCTTTAAAGACTGGGCATGAGGTCTCTTGCACAACTGAGTGAAGAGAACAAATTGCTTGAATGTGCTTATGGCATTTCAAGATTCAGGCATTAGCAATACATTACTGTGAAGACACGCAAGTGCTCATACCTAGAAATAACTATAATTGATTTGTTTCTGAACTATTTGAAGTCAATGGAAAAATTAACTATTATTTAAGTGATACTATTTCCAGTTTGGTAAACTTGTGTTTTACACAATATGAAACAATTTTATCTGAAAATTCTGAAAACATTTCTCAATTTACTTCTTCAGAGCTTTAACTTGACTCAGTAGACCATTGATATTCATAGCTCCTAGGTATTTCTGCCATGCTTCTGTTTTTTAATGCAAGTACATAAGACAAAGTGGAGGTCACAGTGTGTAAATAGTGATATAGAATTAAAGTGCTAAACAAGGTTGCTTAATTATAGAATCATAGAATAGAATAATACAATCATATAAGTTTGAAAATACCTTTAAGATGATCAAGTTAAACTGTAAATCTAAGGCTGCCAAGTCCATATCTAAAGCATGTCCCTTAAGTGTTACAACTACACATCTAAATACCTGCAGGGATAGCGACTCAACCACTCCCCTGGACAGCCTGTTCCAATGCCTGAAAACCCTTTCCAGAAGAATTTGTTTTCTAATATCCAATCAAAACTTCCCCTGGTATAACTTGAGGCAGTTTATTTTTGTCCTATTGCTTGTTACCTGTGAGAAGAAACTGAAATTCCACTGCTAAAACCTCCTTTCAGGTAGGTGTAAAGAGTGATAAGGTACCCCCAGGCCTCATTTTCAACAGCTTAAGGAATCCCAGCTCCCTCAGCCACTTCTAATCAGACTTGTGCTCCAGACCCTTTACCAGTTCTGCTGCTCTTTTCTGGACTTGCTCCAGCACCTCGATGTCTTTGAGGGACACAGCCCTCAAGGTGTGGCCTCACTGGTGCAGAGTACAAGGAGGTGATCACTGCCCTGGTCCTGTTAATCACACTTTTGCTGATACAGGCCAGAATGCCATTTGCCTTCTTGGCCACCTGGGCACACACTGGCTCATGTTCAGCTGGCTTCTGACCAGGAGCTCCAGACTCTTTTCTAATGAGCAGCTATCCAGCCACTCTGCCCCCTGCCTGTAGCGCTGTCTGGGGTTGTTGTGATCCATGTGCAAGACTTGGCACGTGGTCTTATTGAACTTCATATCGTTGGCCTTTCCCTGTTGATCCAGCCTGTCCAGATCCCTCAGATCTGGACAGAGTCTTCCTGCCCTCTAGCAGATCCACATCCCCCCAGCTTAGTGTCATCTGAAGACTTACTGGGAATGCACTCAATCCCCTTTTCCAGGTGATTCATAGAGATATTAACCAGGACTAGCCCCAACACCGAGCCTGGGGAATACCACTAGTGACCAGTCACCAGCTGGAGTAATTCCATTTACCACCATGCTCTGGGCCTGGCTCTCCAGGCAGTTTTTTTGCCCAGTGAACAGTGCACTTGTTGAAGCCATGAGCAACCAGTTTCTCCAGGAGAATCCTCTGGGAAACAGTGTCAAGGGCTTTACTGAAGTTCAGGTAACCACATCCACAATATACTGTTTCAAGTCTAAGATTTCATATTAAGTATTTTTATTTTGAAAGAGATTACCTACAAATTAAATGGAAAAATCTTTGAATGAATCTGCAGATGGATGAAATGATGAAAATATCTGAGCACAGTTCACTCCTTCTGCCCTCTTCCCCTTTATCATTCAGAGCAGGATATATGGAAGGGAAAACCTTTCCAGCATTTCCAATAGGAAAAGGTGACTTTTCATTGAGGACTTGAGTGATAGGAGAGACATGCTTTACTGTGAGCATTGGCAGGCAGTAGGCTGATATAGAATGGAGGCTCTTTCACCAAAAAGTTACTGGGCCAGAGCCTGGAGAGTCAGGCTGAAAAGGGAGACTAGACAAAGAAAGGATATTTGAAATGAAAATGTCTGGTATTATTTTGTCAAAGAAAATAACCTTCAGAAGCACTTCTTTTTTCCAGAGTGCTACCAATTCAAGTGTGCTACTTCCAGGTGCTATTCTCAGTCTGTGCACCTTCTCATGCATGTAGCCAGGCTCAACCTGGCTTATTGCTCTATGGAGAAGGAATGGAAGAATGACAGAGTTGCTTCCCAGCCAGTCAGTTCACTACTGCTGTATGTACACAGGGTACTCTGATTGTTTACCCTTATTGACTGGCAGAAAATAAATACAAGTCATCGGTACTTATTTATACCATGATCTGTATGACAAAATTGATTTATTTGAAATCAAAATTGTAATTTATACTGAAAGATGGTTGCTTTTCAAATTGAAGTGGCAAAAATAGTCTTCTATTGGAAACTGAATGGGTGAGACCATTTACTTTGTATCTCTTTGACTTTACTGTTGTAATTCTTTATTCTGTATTTCAGCTTTGCTTGTCTGTTACACACATCTGAACTCACTGTATATTAGTTATGTGCAGCTGTGTTATAAATGGGCTGACATGTACTCACATTTTAATATTAGTCAGCAAAGTCTGTATATATAATATGTGCTGCATGAGCTCCAAGAATAGCAGCATTACAAAACATTTGCTGTTTCTTACTGCTTCTAGGGTATTTTTTAGAGTTTTCACAATTTTCTTATTAATTTGGCTTAATTGATCTGCCTGGTAAACCTGAACACCCTGTGACATTTGGAAATTCCTTAGGGTAGTGTTACAGGACTGTTTTTGCCAAGAGGATTTGGTTAATGTCACAATAGACTGACACTTGAAGCTGAGTTGATCCTTGCATTTGGATTGGACCCTCAGCCAGCCCTTAGCACTCAGATTTGCCTGCAAAGTGGCTGTGAGGGGTTTCTTAGTTTCCCTAGAAACAAAGTGTCCTGTAGTATCAGTCATATAGGAGGTAGCATAATATTGTGGCAAAACAACAAGGTAAATTCTGAATTAGAAACATGAAGATGTAATTAGATATTAAAAACATAAATAATGGGGAAATGCACCAGGCATGTATCTCTGATACTTGTCACTGACAGATTATTTGGGGGTTTTGGTAAAGTATCTTTCGGAGTTTTTGCAAACAGGTAGCCTGAAGCTCCACCAAATAGCTTCAAGGATATCTTTCTCTGAATTGCTTGATAGAGGTCAGTATATCTTCATCTTGGTTTAACTGGGTTTTTTTTTTGCCTGTGGGGTATGATTTATCCTTTAAAGAGCAGAAAGCACTCTTTCACCAAAATCTGGCTTTCTTTAGGAGGAATACAATGTTTGCTGTGATACTGTGCATAATGTTTGACTCCTTGTTCACTGTCTTTTGGTTTAACTAGCATTGAGAGGTGCCTTATAACATGCTAAACTCCTAAGATCTTGGAGGTGGTTTCATTCTCTAATGCTTGAGTATTGTTCTCTGTAAAAACTGAAAATACTATACAATAGTAATTGGTAGTTATTAGCCTTCTCACACCTGGACATATGTTAGTGAGTTCTCTGGCCTCAAGAACTGTTAGGTTAATTTGGAAGTTGAGAGAACTGAAACATCCTGGATCTTTCCTCTGAGGTTTGACTGTTTTAGAACTATCAAGTATGATATAATGTAAACTCCTCCAGAGTGTGTGCTAGAAAGGAGCTACATATTCATCATTTTCTGTGAATCTTTTTTGTTATGGTTTATTTTTCTTGTTCAGGATTGTCCAGTTAATTCTTGTTTCTGGACTCTTGTTTTCTGTGGCTTCAAAACAGCATAATTGGCAGTAATTGGGTAAGAGTGCTGACTTACTCTTCATGAAAGGAGAACATTCTGGAATTGAGTTTTAATTCAGGCAACTGGAGGTTTTCAGAATATTTATTTCAAAGGAGAGGAGCTTCCTTCCAAACGTCTGCTTCTGGCAGGACGTAAGGAGCACAGTGCTGGCTGGATGTGCTGGCTGCTGGAATACTGCACAGGACTGGCTCTGCTGTGCCTGCCGGTGCTGAGAGCACAGTAGGGCTTTTTGAATTGCTGCTCAAAATGCTTCCCAGTGGGAATGTTGAAGGGAAGGATTAATGGAATTAATTCTTGTTTTCCCTTGCTGCTTGAGGTGTAATAGGAGGCAGATCCTCATTTTTGAAAAGTGTAAGTACAGAATATTTTGTTGACTGGAAGTCCTTCGGCCTTCTAGACATTTTCCCATAAGCTGTTAGGGTAATGTTAACATCAGGTTAAGAGAGTACTTGAGACATATTATCTTTTCAGAAAGAAAGCTAAGAGACACTTGACTACCCAAGAGGAGGTAGGACAGTTGTGTGTGTTATTTGTTCCTCTGATCTCCTTCCTGTATTCCTGTGTAATGCTTCCTCTTGTTCAAAAGCAGTATAGCATTTCCTCAGGAAGCTCTTTTCAGAATTTTGAGGTTCTAAACAGTATGAGTGGCACACTAAAAGTCTTCAAAAAGTAAACACTCTCATGTATTTTCTTTCTTTAATATATATATATATTTTTTAATATTATACTTGTCTAACTGGGTTGTCAAATTATGCTGCTGCATTTAGGAATAATAAGGAGAACAGCTTTAACAAATACAGAAGTGAGTTTATGGGAATATGCCAGACATTGGTTATTCATTTATATTCTGCAGGAGAACCTGTTTTATTCAGAGCTCTTGGAAAATGTTCATGGAAACTTTTAGGGAATTAGGACAGCTGGTCTAGCAGACTTTGAAGTCTGCAACACAGCCGGCTGGTCGACATTCCCAGTGCCAACTGGCTCAGCAGCAAGTAGAGAGAGAGAGCAACTGTGATTTTGGCTTAGGCAGCCCTGTATATATAGAAGATGACTTGATGACAGGCAAGACTCAATAAATCTGGTGACATAATTGAACTTTGTTAACCAGTGTTTGCTCTGTTGGGATTAAACATCCCCCTATGTTTTCAACTAAAACTCGTTATTTTTTCCTGTATTTTCTTTCTTTGGAGCAAGAACTTAGTACATTCTTCTCATTGACTGTCTTCTTTTGGAATATCTGTCAGAACATTAGTTTAACTGATGATTAATTAGATTTCAGCTACTATATGTCATTGCTGATCTTTAGTCATTGTCAAATTTCAACTGAAGTGTCATCTGGAAGTAAGTCATATGCAAAGCTACAGGAGTTTGGCTCCGCATCTGTCAGGAGAATTTGTGAATAATCTGATTTCCTGAGAGGCTGTGGACTTCTAATTTCATTGTCTGATTCTTTTTGCCTTATAGTACAAAAATAGAGAAGGAGAAAAAAGAGCATGCTAAGCTGCACGGAATGATTCGTACAGAAATAAGTGGAGCTGAAATTGCAGAAGAGATGGAGAAAGAAAGAAGGTTCTTCCAGTTACAGATGTGTGAGGTAAGATTCACTGTGCAACTATTATTGTTCTGCTGCTGTTTGTATCAAAATTTTGAAAAATGCAGTTGTTTAAGAGTAGCTCTGATATTAAAGGGAAATGCCAAGTTATTTGTTGATTCCATTTGTGAAAACACAGTTTTTTATTGTCCTGGTGGGCAAACTTTGCAGGGAATTTAGATGTTTTCTAATTTCACTTAAGAGGTAAATTAATGCAAATAAAACACTAAGAGATTATAATAAATAAGTCTTTATGCTACTACTTCACTGTAAGTTATTTTAAGACCTTGATCATTCACTGAATTGTTCCCTGTGCTGACAGCTGTTGAGTTATTAGGAGGAGAGGCTCTAGTCTAGCACACTGCTGGGTTGGTGCAGGAAAAAAGTGCTAGGGATGGAATCCAGTTGTCTTTCAAGTCGTTTCAGCATGTTTCTACTTCAAAATCACTGTGATTTCACAGTATGTTAAACCTGATGTGAATATTTTTGGTTCAATTGATTTAAGGATATATCTGGTTCTCTGGTTGGGAATTCAAGTTGCTCTGTTCTTTTTTAGTACACATTAGCCCAAAAATACACCACACATGTTTCCACTGCCTTTCCTGGGATGATGATTGCTAATTTGACTCATATGCCAGCATAGCATAACTGCAGTTGTCCTGAATATTACTTACAGTATCTACATGCACTCGTACATAAGAGAGAATCTTTACATTCCTATGTAGAATCAGACTAAAATGTTCAAAACTGATAAAGGGATTTGAGTAACAAATAAACATATACATGTTGTCAGCTAATTGCCCATCTGTATCCTTCCTAAGAAACAGCTAGAAACAGATGCTTCTCTGTTGCTGTGTAACAATAAAGGAAGTTGTAGTGATAACGCAGGGTGAAGTCTGTGAAATTGGTCAAATTACCTTAAATGTGGAATACCTGAAGTGTATCCTGTATTTCTTTTGATTTTGTGGAAAAGAAGTTTGTACTTGGTTACCTCACGAATAGTAATGAAAGAGGACTTTGGTTTTGTTTTGATAATAAGTCAGAAGGGTGACGTGTTGAAGTTTTATCGTAAGTACAGACTAGTTCTCTATAAATTATGAAAGAGAACTGAATACCAAATGCCTAGAGTTCCAGTTTACATTAGCAGGAGCTGGAGAGGTGATTGTTGTAACTTAATACTATCCAGTGCATATGTCTACATTTAGGCACATCATTTGTTCACCTGAACCAGCATAAGAAGCTGCAACATTGAAAGTTGGCACTTGGACGCTGCTTTACTTCAGTTGATTTAAAACATTTAGGGTGTACAGTGAGAAGGGGAAACCCAGGTGCATTAGAGCATCATTAAGAGGACATTCACTCCTTTGCTTGGAGGTCACTGGCTAAGCTGCAGTTAAAATCTGTTGACATTTAATGGACAGTTAAAGACTTTGATATTTGATCAATCATACTTCTGCTTGCATGGCTGACATTTTATGCTATGATATTGAGGGGAGGAGCTGCCACTTAATGTGGGCTTTGATTGTGCCTTATGCAAAAGGACAGTAATAACATTTCATTTGCACTTGAAAGTAGATTCTTTGAAAAATCTCTTGCTAAACTGTAATTTGTTACAGTTATCACGTATAAGGATTTGATAAAGAAAACTATAAAATCAACAGGGAGATTTCAAAATTTATTAAAATAATCCCTCACTTTTTTTTTTAAGCAAAGTGCTTTCCTCCTTAAAGATGTCTGTTTAGCAATGAATTTAACAACTAGTGAGATACATTTTTATATGTGCTGTTACGTGTAAGAAAGGGTTCCTAAATGTACTCTACAAACCCTTTCATGCTTTCTTTAACAGAGGCTTTCCTTTGAAGCCCCAAAGGATATTCTAACAATTTGAACAAATCATAGTGAAATGTCCTCACAGAATATGAAAAGTTAGCAGTGATAAGAATTCTTTTTGTGTGATTTAACTCTTGAAGCCCCTTCTTGCTGCATTTTCTTTTAGGTTTTGTAAATCTGCAACTGTTAAAAATTGTTGAAATATAACTGAAAATAAAGTGTTTTTTAAAAAATAACCCTGTAGCAGTAATAAATAATTTGTTTTGTGAATTACTGTTTTAACAGTACCTGCTGAAAGTCAATGAAATCAAGATTAAAAAAGGAGTGGACTTGCTTCAGAACTTGATCAAGTATTTTCATGCTCAGTGCAAGTATGTTTTACTTTTCTTTATCTCCACACTAACTAGAGCAATGACATCATCGTAACACTTTCCTAGAATTTTCGAAAACTTAAGATTTGGCTGTTCTTGCTGATGTCTTTTGACAGATTGCTTTTGTCAGATTAGTCATAGCTTTTGTTACTATATTCTGAAATGTGTAGTGAGGCTGAGCTTGTTACATTGAATATAATTGTATGTTCTAGAGGAATACTGAACAATAATGTGCCGTGTTTATAAATTACGCTCGAAACAGGGCTTTTAGTTTGATGTATTGCTTAGTGGTCCATTAGTTTTGATGGACTTCTTTGATTGTATCTGACAATGATCTAAATTAATTCTGTGCTCAAGAAAAATAAGTTGCATAAGCAGTGGAATAAAACTATATTGAAAGAGGGACTCTTTTTCTAGTTTATTGGAGAGGACCCAGTAGTAAAACACATAGTTGTCATTAAAATTATGTTCTTTTGTTATGATATTGTACCGAATCTGTCATGTAGCAGTGAAGTCACAAGTATAAACTTGGAAGAGCCACTGCTAACCTGTTGAAATCAGTCAAGTTTTCATCTCAAATACCAGTTTGCATCTATGTATTTTTCTTTAAATAGCTGTGTTGCTTTTAAAATCAGTTTCACTTGTAGTGTGTCGTTAATCTGTACTGTTCATTTAATACAATTTTGTGCAAATTCTGTGTTGTGTTGTCACTTTCATGACTGCTTCCCAGAATGAAAATATTTTATGTTGCGAACAGTGCAACAATACTTAATCAAAAATGCATGTAACTGATTTCTTAAATTTTATTTTTTAAATCTCAAATTATTTTTATAAGAACTGGAATACTTTTCATAGATAGCATGACTCTGCCAATATGAAATGTGTGTACTACAGAAGGATGTAGCATATTCAGCTTGCATACAGACCACAATTAATGCTTGGGAAACAAGGGGGTTTTCCTTTAGTAAAAAGATGGCATCAGACATAAAATTATACAGCTTCAAGAAATCACAATTATTTTATATCTACCAGAATTTTTGCCGTTCTACAAATGAATCTTACTTATTCTGGGCCTTCACAAAGTGTGATGAGAGCTTGTATTTGAGGTGAGAATGAGGAAAATTTATGTGGCAGTGGATTGTGGCAATTCTGAATCTAATTGGGGATTTTGCATGTTAGAAAAAGCTGTGATGGAAATAAAGAGGTGGATCAGCCAAAGATGGATAAAAAAGTGTTTATTGTTTTGGTAATATGACTGTTAAATTTATAGCATGGATAATAATATGCGTGTCTTACTTTGGCAACTTTTTAAGCAGAAAATGCAAAGTAAAGTTTCATAACAGCTTGCTTTTTGCCTTTCTTTTTAAGTTTCTTTCAGGATGGGTTAAAAGCAGTTGAAAGTCTCAAACCTTCAATTGAGATGCTCTCAACAGATCTTTATACGGTGAGTAGCAACCTTTAATGTTTGTGTGGTAAATTTAGGTTTTTACAGTAGAAGCATGATCATTTCGGTTCAGGTTCCCTGGCTACTTTAATAACCAGCATTTAAAGCTTAGAGTAGATTGTTGGCAAAATCTTGTTTTAATATGGCATTCAGAAGCCTTTGTTTCAGTTCAGGACCCCACTGTGTAAAATGTTATGAAAACAGCCTTTGCTCTGAAGTGTTTATAAAATGGAAAATAATATGTGGTTTCAAATGGAACACAAGGAAGCAAAAGCATTGTGAGGCAATTGGAAAGTCTTAACCTAGTAATATCCTAACCATTATCAAATTTTCTGAAGATGAAAGGGAAAAGAAACCGATCACATTATCTTTTTTCTTTGCTTTTGTTCTTGCCTAATGTCTCTCAAATAATGTACCATTTAAACAGCAAATTTGAAAGACCTGTATTAGGAATAAAAGTTATTTTTAATCTGTGTTTTTCTTCATTCAAGATTAAACAAGCACAAGATGAAGAACGAAGACAATTAACGCAGCTCAGAGATATTTTAAAATCAGCACTCCAAGTTGATCAGAAAGAGGTGAGTATATAAGGTGGTTTAACTTTGGAATACCTATTTTAATTACTTGTAATGTTAATATTAAAAAGAAAGTTATTTTAACTTTTATATGACATTTAAATATTTTTGTTCATTCATCTTTGTTTTGATGCTGATATTGAATGTTTCTGACAAAGGCATTTTTTTTTAAAAAATGAATGCCCACTAAAAATATGAGACTTACTGAAAAATAATTTCTTTTTGTTACCAGTATTATAAAATACTTCAGCTGGTGCTCTGTTGCTCAAACTGAGAATGAAAGAACTTGGGCAGTATCAAGAAGACCCTATTCATAGAACCTTATCTCACAATATTATTCCAAACTGTATAATGGTTATGTAAAACTGAACTTCAAATCCCAAAACACCTCTGTCATCATCTGCAAAAATGACAATCAAGTCTGCTACTCAGCTGCAAAATGCAAGTGTTCAGATGTGCAAGAGCTGGGTTAGTTAGGCAATCTAATAAGTATTTTTTGAGTTCCAGTTACAATTACCGTTAGATTTAATGACTTCTGGAGTAGTTTCAGCTCTGATCTGGAAGTATGCATCTTGTGTATAATGTAATCCTAAATACCGGGTCGGCTTTTGTTTCAGATTGCTAGTGCCTCCTCCTCTTATAAATACATGCCAGCCAGCTTCCTTTGTGTGGCTGCTGGGCCATGAGTAAGTGATGAATGAGCCCCGTGCCTCCTTTTCAGATTCTCTTTCTGAGAGGGATCACAATTAAATAGTTTAGTCTACAGAGCTCAGACTTCCTTGATCTTTTCCGGTCTTGCTTTGATCTTCCCATAAAGGTTATGGTGACTCTTAGCTTTTACTGGTCACAGATGATGGTTGTTGAGCAATGTAATCTAGTGAAAGATGTCCTTACCCACAGCCAGGGGTTGGGCTTGATGATCTTTAAAGGCCCCTCCCAACCCAAACCCATGTGATTCTGTTACTTGCTGACAAGCATTTGGGATGGTCTAGAACGCTCTTCACTTTGTTAGCTTGGGAAGTTTGTGATAATGACCATTGTGTACAAAGTCCCATAAGATCATCAGGCACTTCCTTGGATTCTGGCTGGCATTCAGGCCTCACTGATTTGCCAAAAACTTCCAAATTTGAGCTTGGTAGAATAAGAGACCAGGGAACCCTGTGGAAATGGTGACTGCTTTGGGTTAGCCATTGATTGCCTACTCCCAAGAAGGAGTCTTTGCTGTTTCGGGTGTGTTAGCAGGTGTCCTCTTTTAACTGGGTCTGTGCTTAAGAGAACTAGCAGAAGTAGTTGGCTTTCATGGTTGCTGGGAATGTCTATCAGTGATACTGGTATTAAATATATATATGGGAGATGTGACAAGTACACATTTTTTTCACAGACTGAAAAATTAATAATACACATAAATTTATTATTTCTACTGGGTTTGTGACATTTAAAAATACAAGTATAAAAAGTGCTTTATGCTATAGTCATTATATATTAATTTTTGAAATTTAGATATAGATGCTTACCTGCCGAGCATGAGAATTACTATAATTATTTTGAAAGCTTTTTGAAAACATCAATTAATCAGTGGGATGCCAGAGAGTTCTTATATATTTTACTGTACAACCCACTAATATTATTCTTGTTGCACTGTAATTTTCTTTACTATAACTGATTTCTTTTTCCTTCCTGAAATGCATTTACATTTTGTGACCGAAGTCTAGGAGAGTAAGTGTTACTATGTTTTAATGAAAATAGTGGCATGATTTCCATTCAGATTTCAAGAAACTGGATTTTTCCTCTGAGCTTTTGTTTGTTGGCATGAAAAGACTGGTTCTTTCTCCTCTTTAGTGTATTTTATTACTGGAAAAAAAAAAGTAAAAAAAGAAAAGAAATTATAAAACAAAATCAAATTTTTCTTGGGAAAGAACATTGTTGTAAGACAAATCGGTGATTTCCTTTGTACTGTCTTTTGAAAATTAAATCCAGTTCCTTGATTTGATGTTCTTGCAAGATTTTGAAGATACATTTATTTTTAATTAAAATGGAATTCACGTATGAAATGGCAGAACGTTGACAAATATTATTCATGTTCTGTTTAAAAAATTAAACACACACAAGCACTCTTAGTGAACCTTTTTTTGTTGTCCCTGTATGCATAGTTTCTTCCTGCACACAACTTCCTCAAACCTGGTTTGTATTGAAACTTCTTTTTGAAATGTCATTATGTATACCTTCATAATTTTTAATTTTTAAGCTTTTATTTTTCAAAGGTAGAAGTTCTGGAAGTTTCAGAGTCAACCTTAGAGTTATATTGCCTTAACTGTTCTTGTTCCTATGACCTTGGATGCAGTCACTTCCTATGACTGTAGTGTTTAGATTTGTTCCTGCGTCTTTGGTAGAACCTATAATCTATTTAGGCCACTGTGAAATAGGATAAATGTTGTGTTTCTTGGCAAAAATTATGGCAGTTTTGCTATAAGAGAGGCTTCCAGTAGGGGATTCTGATAGATACATCTTTTGGAGACTTTGTGGGGCTATAATAGGGATAGGGATGGGATAGCTAAGGGATAGATCTCTGGAACATCTTCTTGGCAGTGATCCTGCAAGTGTCAGAAAAGCTTAGGCTCTGGGAGAGCTACAGGAGCTTTTATTGGCAGCTTTACACACAGGAGTGATCTCTGCAGTCTAAAAATCCTCCTCCATGGGAGCTGTGGAATGGCTAGCCAAAATTTGTTGTGTATAGGTTAAAGCACCTTGTATGAAAAGTTCTGTTGTGTAGTGGGACTGATAAATAGGATTTTAGCATATCTCTTATCAGTAGTCACAGACCATCTTTAGAGAATATTGTTTTCACATTTCTTTCATTTTTAGTTCTGCTGTTCAGCTTGACTTAGAAGTCAGTGTATCTTTGTAGATTTTGGAAGAAAAAAAATTCAAACCTTTCTGTGGTCAGTGAAGTGATTCACTAAGAACATGCTGCAAATTTTAAATGACTCACCTCTTTTAATATGCCTATCTGCATTTCAAGCTTGATAAAATGGTCAAAGTTCAGTTCCTTAGGCTTGTGTACTTCAGCCTATTCTGATCTTGTATGTTCAAGAAATGCTTAAAATGGCAATACTCTGCATTAGGTGTGTGTTGTATAGCCAGAAATGATCAATTTCCTCCCATAGGAAATGTACATTGTTTCTACTCCTCCAATGAGGCTATTTGGTCTGACCCTGTTATCTGTGATTTGTATCTGTTTTGTGCAGTATGCAAACCAGAAGTAAGGGAAGATCCTTGGAGAGCCTGCTGATAGAAAAGGCATGCTGAAAGGAAGGATGTTAATTGTGGTGGTGATTTGTGGGGTGGTTATGGTCTCATAGGAGCTGGATCAAAATCATGAACTTCTTTTCAGACAGCTGTGGAAAACCATCATTTGTCAATCACGCTGGACAGCCTTGATTTGAACATGACCTGAACTGAGAATTTAAAATGGGCAATGTGTTTGTCCTTAAGATCTTTTAATGAAATAGTATTAAATTTTTAAGATACTGCTTATAGTCATGAATGTGTGGAAATACACGTCAGCTGCTGCAGCTTCCTCTCCTGCTGAAATGAGGCAGGAAACTTTTATTATTGGTTTGCCAGTTTGGCCAAACACAGCAGCTGAGCATAAACAGATGATGGGAGGTAGCTGAAATGAGGCAGAAAATAATGCACAAAAAGTAGCAGCACAGACTAAAGTAATGGGAATGGTGCTATGAGCAGGTGGTGGAGGTTATTAGTAATCTTTACATAATTGAGGATGGGGAGAACTGAAATTAATTTCCTGTCAGGCCTCTAATCTTGGGAATGGAGTTCCTTTACTGACTAATGGGAGGCAGAGATCAAGGCATTGGTAGGGCACAGTAGGCAGTGTCAGATCAGATTTTCTTCAAAAGTCAGTAAATGTATGTGTGCAGCAGTTTTTAATGAGTGACAGGAGTATTTAAAAGATGTTGTTCTGGCTTTATGTTGTGCAGACTTCAAAACCAAATGATTCTATGTAAACAAACTGGAAAGGAACGATAAACAGACTGGTTTAAATCTGAAGAGATGCTTTGTCAGGCACAGACAGCTAAGTGGTGGTTCTGTAGGGCCTTTAAAAGGCTCAGATGATGGTGCAGCTACCTGGTATGGCTTCCTGCATCACTTGCTGAGAGGCAGGAGGAGGGCACAGGCTGCTTCTTTTGAGAAGGAGCACCAAGGAGTGCTTCAGGCTGTGCAGAGCTCAGCTCATGGCTCTCTGGACAACTGAGCTCCAGCAGTGTATTCAGGATGAGTCTGAAATCCTGCATCTTGGAGGAGTGGAGTCCTAAGTGCTCTGAGCAGGGGTGTTGGTGGGAGCTCTGTTCCTACCATCATGTTTAGAATAGCTCATAATCATATAGGTGAGCTGCTTTGTTATACTTACTATACTTGTATTATACTCCATATGTAGCACAAGAGTAATTCTGTCCATACAGCAGTGACAGTAGAAAATAAAAAATTGAAAAATTTAAGTAATAGTCATTGTTGCTGTGTGCATTAAAGGTCCATTCTGTCATGTTACTGCTGTTAATATGGTGCGACACATCAGATTCCTTATTTTCAGGATCTTATTTTTTAAGAAGTTGGAGTCTTGCAGCAGTAGGTCCTGCCTCCGGGTAGTTCTGAGAGCAGTGAGAAGGGTTCAATTAATTCCTGTCTCTTCCTGTCTCAGATTTCTACTTTCTGCCAGATATTTTGCTTTAAGTTATTTTTTTGGAAATGTCTTTTCAATTTTCCTGTATGACTCCTGAACTATGTTTCCAGGAGTATTCTTCTGCTTTTCAGACAATAACTTGGCTCAGTTTCCACAGAGAAAATCACTTCTTCAAATTGATGTATGTAATTATTTTTTCAATGGAAGAGTGCACTAGCAATTGCAAGTAATAGTGGTCATTAATGTTTGTACCTTGCAGTGTTTACATGAGTTGGAAAGGCCACTGCTCAATTAAGTTTTGGGTTAAAACCCCTATATATTAAGGCCAAGAGTAAATCTAAATAAAAACAAGTAAAAAGATTTTAGCAGGTGCTCATAATGAATACTTCTCAAATTTTTTTTGTGCCCTCTGAAAAAAATGAATGGATCTTGTTCTCTCTCATTGAGGAGGAAAGGTGTGCTTCATTAGGCCTGTAGGATTAGAGCAGGAAGGAAAGGCTTTGAAGCTCATTAAGGGGGGTAGTTTCGTTGGAAGTGTGGAATGCATCACAAATTGTTGTTGATTATTTCAGGATTCTCAGATTCGTCAGAGTACAGCTTACAGTTTACATCAGCCTCAGGGAAACAAGGAACATGGCACTGAGCGGAGTGGCAGTCTGTACAAGAAAAGTGATGGGTAAGTACTGCTGGAGTTTGCTGGGAGAAATATTAGGTCCTAAGAGCTCAAGCTGTGTAATACAAAATATATTTAAAACTGTCACTTTTTTTTTTTTTCCTCCTTTAAACTAGAATCAGAAAAGTGTGGCAGAAAAGGAAGTGCTCAGTTAAAAATGGTTTTCTTACAATTTCCCATGGTACAGTAAGTATTTGTTTACAGTATTTTATGTACATGGTTGCTAATACAGAAAGGCAAGCTGTGCTGGTCTAGATTTCTGATTTAGAATTAGCTAGATTCCTGATGCAGTGTTTTGAATGTGAAGGATATATTTTTAAGGCAGCCTTTTAGAAATATATCAAGACATACACGGTATCTAAAAATACAGCTATTTTAATGTTCATGACTGTTAATGGGAAAAAGAGACTTTTTTGATGACTCAGTTCATGTAAATGTTCATGTTTTACCAGGCTATCTAAAAATACGAATTCTAACTTCTTTTTTCCCCGATTTTTAAGATACGAGTTAAGCAACTTGTGTTTGCAAGATAAACTGAGAGCATGCTGAATTGCTTTTCTCCCCCAGATTTGCTGCTCTGTGGTAGTTGGTTAACTCCTTGGGAGTAACTGTAGGGGAAAGTAAAGTCTAAAAACAACTTCTACCATAATGACAGAAAATAGAGTTAAAAATACCTCTCTATTACTGCTACCAGTGTTGGAACACATTAACTATAACTATTAAACATTTGTTAAAATTTAAAAACTTTATGCTTTCGTGGCTGGCACCTTTTGCACTTTGCTTTCAACTTGGTTTTGCTTTTCTGTAACATTTTTTATATTGCTTTCTCAAAACTTTTAAGAAAGTTTCTTGAGGCAAAAAATAACACAGTGACAGAATTTCCCATTCTTGGTCTAATAAACAGTCCTGTTTCTTGGTCCTGTTATGAACTGTTCTGTTCTTCATCCTGTTATGCCTGTTGCTATGACTACAAGTTGACCCTGGCAGCAAAAATGAATCAATCTCTCATTTGTGCATCTACCCATAAGCTGCTGCCTTCAGAGCTGATAATCAGGAATTAAGGAAGAGTGTAAAGTCAGGCCTGCAAAGCAGAGTCATTACTATGACTTTGGAATTGTCCACTTGTTTATGCCTCTTCTCATTTGGATGTGTAGAAGTGTGTCTTTGTTGGAGACAAGTCTGTTGGTGTATTCTATGCTGGTGTCTTTATTCTTGCTGGTGTCTGTTCTCTGTTGGTGTCTCTATGTGCTGTGATTGTGCTTGATGTTGGACATGCTGTACTGGTACCAGTAGGAATGTAGTTGGGGCAGCTCAGAGCTGGCAGAGGCTACAAAATCCACTTAGGGAGCAGAATTTGAAAATTTTCACTTGCAAGTACAGTTACTGAGTCTGTCAAGATACTGTTTTCTTCTCTTTTTATAAGCTGTCTACCAGATGGCCTGACATTTTTAGAAGCAGTAAGTTCCCACTGAAATCAGTGCAGCTGTGGTTGGAAATCAGTTCCTAGGGCAGATACTCAAATGTGAATTTAGATAGGTGCATTTCACAGGTACGGTCTCGATTTTTTTATATTACAAGATTAGAGAAGTCCTTTCTTGTTTTGAAATATATTCCTAAAAGGTATTTTCACTTATTTGCTCACTTCCCCCTTATATAATATTGATGACAGCTCTTCATAAAAAATTTATGAATGTTACACAGACACTCAAACAGGTAGAAGTGATTTTTGTTCATTAAAAATTTTATAGGCTGCTCTGAATATCTTTTGAGAATTTGGAACATGGATTTCTAAGCTTCTCAGGATTGCTATCTCATGATCTCTGAAATATTAGGTGTTGTTCTCTCATCCCATCAGTTCATCACAATCTCAGAAATTCAGTTGTCAGTTTTGCTTTATTTATCAAATACAAATTTGTAAATACTTCTCATTAAGGGCTAAGTAATCCATTCTTCATGGATTTCCCTTCTTTGGTCATGTGGCTTCTCTTTATGAGGGACTACTTTGTCAGTCTCTAGAACAGCTGTCTTCAAGCAATTGTAGGTGCTTAAACTTGCCTGCCAAGTGCTCTCCTGATGGATGGAGAGAATATGTTTGGTTCTCTGTCAGTCACCCAGCTGTGACCCTGTATGTGCCTGCCTGCATTGCCATATGTGCAGAAGTTATCCTTTTAGACAACTAAAAGCTTCAAAGAAATAAACATTCATTCATTTAATGTACATGGATGAAAAATACGGTAGAAGAAGATTGAAACGTAATTAGGAATTCCTAAGTCCCTTCTAGATCAAGAAGTCACAAGGCAAAAAGATTTCAGAGACTCCTCAAAGCTGGATTTGTGTTTAAAGAAGTTTCACTGGTTGTTTGCAAAGAAAATAATGTAAGAGAAACTCCTTATCAAATCTTTTTTGTTGATCTTTCTTTACTGCTGAAAACTTCACCATGATGATTAAAAGGACAACCTGAAGGCAAAACAATCAGATTCCATCTTTTTATTCTGAAGTTGATCACTGATACCCAGAAAATGCATGATGAAATCAGCCAGCCAGTCCGTTAAATGAACATATTTGCATATGCCTTTTGTAAAATCAGATCTATATCTCCCATATTGTGTCAGAAGCCTAACTTTTTGATTCCTACACTTCCGTTTGTTGCTAGAACAGTTTATAAGCCAGTTTTGCTGGATAGAGGGTTGCCATTTCTTCAGGAAGGAACATGAGTTGATGCTCAGGTCTGTGTATGGCATGAAAAGTGGCAACACTTTTCAGGGTGTTGGCATGTTAACTTGGGTGTCCAAAAACTCAGCAGTAGTCTGAAATTTAATTGTCTAATAAGAGACTTGATCAGGAAAGTGAATCTCAGAGGTTTCAAACAAGCAGTATAATAATAGTTACATTTGTTAGTCTTTTCCATGTCTAGTGTCTCCTAATCCTGCCAAGTGTCTGAATCAATGTGGCTGAGGATCTCATACAGCCTTCCTCCCTTTGTCTTTGAGCTTGAAATTCCCCCCAGGCAGCACCTGCCATGTGATGGAAGTGTGTTGTCCACAAGCAATGGGCACAGGCCAGGGAGGATGCTGGAGAAAAACTGTTATTCAGCTGCAGGGTGGAAGCATGAATGAGGTGCTATCAGCCACATGCACAGGGTTTTTTGATACCCTTGTTAATGCTGATTTTAGGTTAGGAGTTCTTCAGATAGAAGCTTAAGAATATGTATGGATTTCAAGGTCAGCATATTGGCCCAGGATATGTTATTGTTGTTGCAGCCATTTCTTTGTATTCTCAGATTGTGATACTGAGTTCTTCTGCTGCATTCTCCTGTCCAGAGGGACCAGTCCTGTGTGCATTGGTTCTTCAGACCTCTCTGAAGCATTTTGCTACATTCATTTACAGCTTCATATTTCATAAATTAGAGAAAATTCATTAGGTCCCAAATGCACTTCAGATCCAAAGTCCTGGGGCGAGGGGATTTTCTCTTAAACATGAATAGCATTTTTACATTCTGATAGAGATGGTGAGAAAGGTATATATGAGTTGCCCAGTGTCTATACAATTAATAATTTATAAATAAATATAAATATATATAACTAAATAATTAAAACTGTATGCAGTTCAACCACTAAAAGGAAGCCTGGAATTTGAAAAGCTATTTATTAGGCAGAGAATACAATGCGATTGTCAATAAATTGTCATCTTGCTGCCTCCAAAATCTCTCTTGGGTATAATTTGTTTTTCATTGCCCAGCAAGTGACCTACACATTTATTGTTTCAAAGCTTGCATGACTTTGTTTTGTCTGCTGCTTATGCTGGGCAAAGCACGAGCCTGCTATTTTTCAAGGACACCATGCTTATTTTTCTTCCTAACAGGAAAAAAATGCATAATTGTTTCCTTGCTTATGTTTGTCCATGGTTTTGATTTTTTTTAACTGGTCTTCAGATACAATGATACTGTTCTTTTTTGGCCAGCTGTATTGTTTTATCAGATTGTTTCAAGGGAATCTGTAATCTTTTGACTTGTTGGCCCTTGTTTTTGAATTAAATGTTTTCATCAATAAATTTAGATGAGATTGTGAGAATGTCTACATTTCTTATGATTCATTGCAAGTTAATGTCATGTGATAGTACAGTTTCATTTGGTTATAGTTTTGTTTAGTCTAAATCTTACTTTAGCAACTTAGTCTATTAATATGGTTTGAGTGCATCAGTAAGTGTGGTAATGTGTTTGTGAATATTGCTATCCTTATAATAGTCCTTTCCTAATGGTTGAAATTACTATTGTTTTAGATATTATTGTCTAGGGAAAAGGTTGACGAGTTAAATCTGCTTTCTGATTTAATTATTCTAAAAGAAGAGTGTTATCAGTTGTAGGAAGTGAAAGCCATTCATCAAGTCAAGGTTGCTAACAAGCCTTTCTAGATCCTACCCCTACCTGTAGCACAGGTAGGTTAATTGAAAGAAGAGTGCAGAGGTGCTGTTTGAAGAGTCTTTGTAGCCTTTATAAGTCTTTCAAAATGCAGGTTCCTTGTGAATCTTGCTTTTAGTAGAACACTGTTGCTTTCTATTAAAAAAGGAACTGAAATAGCTGAGAGGAACCTGACTAGAAAATATATATCTTTTAAAAGTATATATTATTACACTTGATTTTTTAGTAATGAGCTAGCTCACTTTACTTTTACATATGTTTGCTGCAATCATTGTCTGTGAAAATTTCTTATTTTCCATCTCTGGGTTCCCTTCACTGATTTAAAAATTCAGCATTTGTTCTCATCTGGTTTTCTGGGGACCCCTTGCAGCCATTAGCAGGAGTGAAAATAATTAATTATTGAAAACTAAACAAGTAATTTTTTAAAACTAAATGTCTTAATTTTTTAAAAAATGAATGTCTGAGTGTTACGGAATTACATGTAAGGAAGAACCTGTCTCTTTTGTACCCAGTTCCTTCAGGTAGGTGTTCCTGTTTAGGGGTAATTGAAGAGATTCTACCCTTCTTCCTTTCAAAATTCTACTGTCTATTCAGTTACTAGTAAACAAAATAGTCAAATAAAAGTAGCTTATGAACCATAATGCAGAAGAAAACATGAGTGAAAAACTAAGGACCTTAAACATTTACCAGCCATTTGTCAAGTCTTTTTGGCCAGCGGGACATTATCCTGTTCTTTCAATCTGCAGGGTTCAGTCAGTATGGATATACTAAAATGTGTATGTTTTATCTTCAAATAGGCTAACCGACCTCCAGCAAAACTCAATCTGTTAACCTGCCAAGTGAAAACAAACCCAGAGGAGAAAAAGTGTTTTGACCTCATATCACGTAGGTTTGTTGTTCAGGTCTTTTTACTTGAAGCTCATAGCAGAATTTTGCAGTATTTCTGTAGATGTGTCAGTAATCCACTAGAACATTTTTGCCATTGTAGAATGCTTCCCTTTATAAAATGCCCTTCCTGTGACAATTTGACCTTTCAGTTATTTTAGCATTATGCAACTAACTGTGCCTGTTTCTTTGGAAAACCACGTGTTTTTAAAAGCTGTCTTCACTTCTTTTTTCAATTTAATTTTTTGCTGTCTTACAGCAGAGTAACTATTTTTTGCTATGACATCACTCTTCCTACTGATAATGTCCTAGCTGATCATCTTGAAAAGTTATAACTTTTGGACAAGATCGAAAGATGTTTGTAAAACTTTAAAATTTAAGTCTGGTGGTTACTATGCAACTGTGAAGAAAATACTAAAAGCACTTTTTGTTTTTTATGATGTCAAAATAGATAAAAAGTGAATAACCACTGAAACGGAATAATTTTTGAATTAGAATGGGATGATATGAAATTGTGTAGTAGAATGTTTCCTTTGTTTTCTCACTAGGATATTTTACTGAATTATCTATCTCAAATTAGCTGGGGAAAAGAATATAAATGTATTCTTCATTTGTTCCTTTATTAAAGCATAAAGTTCTTCAGCATTTGTAAATGTAAGCTGGGCTGCTTAAGTGAGTAGACTTGAATGCTTGTGTTCAACATACAACTAATTCATTTCTGCCCAAGCAACTGGGCTTCCCTGTTTGCTTTTGCACTTTCTTTGTTGATGACCATGCCATGTTTTGCCCAGTATCAGCTTATTTCAATGTTACCACGCACTTGAAAAGGTATGACTGGCCTTTTTAGCCTTCTCCAGATGACTTTTTCACTTTGTATTATTGTAGAGTTAAAAAAAATTCCTTGTTCTTTACAAAATGCAAATTGATGTATCATGGCAAGAAAAAAATCTCTTAAAGTAGCACTTTCCTTTCTGTTCTTTCACTATCTTAATATTTTCCATGCTTGAAGGTATCTTTTATTACCTTTTAGCCTGAATATTTTTCAAACTTTAGAACTCATCATCTTAAAATATTTTTGCCAATAGCTTTACCTCTATTGTTTTCATCAACTATTCTCACTCCAGCTCAGTCATTAAACTGTATCATATCTTATTCTGCATAGACTTAAAATGCATCATGCATTTTTCTTTAGTAGTACACTATGATAACAATGCTTAGAATTAGAAAAGTAATAGTAAGTTAAAAATCATGAGCTTGGTTTAATTGAAACAGACTGGGGCTCATGCCTGTTGTAGTTTGGACTTTGTGTCTGGCAGATTTTTTTTTTTAAGTTTGTGATTACTGGGTTTTAAGAGCTCATCTGAGCTCTTTAAGTCTTTCTTACATACACAGATAAACTCAAATATGAACTCTGTATTTTACTCCCCTCCCTCCCAGCAGAGCTTTATACTTGTGATTACTGAGGTTATATCCAGAACACGGAACATTTCCTTTGCTCTCCTGCTGCTTGTGTGGTAAAAGCACAGCACTGAAGAAAGCAGCTTCTGTTTAAAATGCAGCAAGCCACCTTGTGTAAATGCAGATGTAATCATACATAACTGTAGGTAGTAAGGTGAAACGTCTTAGATAGACTTTTTGTCTGTCAACACACTCCAGTGATGAGAATAGAGACATCAGGAATCAATTAGTTTTAGATTTCATTGAGAGATTTCTGCAAGATGAGTTGTTCAATAATTTTTTTAATCAGTATGTGAATTATTTATTGTGCAGACGACAGAACATACCACTTTCAAGCAGAGGATGAACAGGAATGTCAAATGTGAGTTACTTTGCTAATTTTATTTTTTGACATTGGCGATCTACTGAGACTTACTTTGAACTCCAGAAGTGCCATAACACTTAATAGCAAAATATTACTACTATTTTAGATGGACATCTGTGCTGCAAAACAGCAAAGAGGAAGCTTTAAATAATGCATTCAAAGGAGATGATAACACAGGAGAAAATAATATTGTCCAGGAATTGACAAAAGAAATTATATCTGAAGTCCAGAGGATGACTGGAAATGATGTTTGTTGTGACTGTGGAGCACAAGGTGACTCAATTAAGCATATTTCTAATTGGTAAAAATTCGTTTTCTCATGCGGATATTTAAGCTAATGTTTTATGCTTTCTCTTTTACTCATTATTTCACAAAAATTGTGCACATAGTAGAATATGTTAACAGTTTAATGGAACTACTTTAGTAAGATTGATTTGCTCTATGCTTCTTATCAGAGGGGAGAAAAGTTACTAAGAAGTTTATTTTTCTCCCATGTATTTTGCTAATTGTAGCTTTTGCTTATATAAATCAAATGAACTTATATAAAACATGGGTTAATAATGTAAGATTTAGGAAAAAACTGAGCAGCCATAAGTTAGTTGAAGCATTTTCTTAATACACCTTTTTTCTTTTTCTTTTTTTTTTTAATCATGTTTGATGGAAAAGTGAGACAAGGAATATATCTAAGGCTGTATACATTTTGAGAAGAATGCTTCTGCTGACTTACGGTTTGCAGTGTTGGTTTTGTTGATCAATTAATTTCTACTTTAACCCTCTTCAAATTATTTTTAAAATCCTGCTGTTTCCTGTGTTCTTTTATGTTGCAGTGGCACTGCAGGTTTTTTGATGTAAAACTGTAACTGCAAGCATCAGCTCTGATGTTGTAAGCACTTTCCAAATAGATAGTTACTTCCACCAATAACTATTGTATAAGACTATGGGAAGAATCAAGCCTGCTGCCTTAAAAAAAAAAAAAAGAGTATAAATAGCAACTAACAAACCTTTATCAAAAAAAAAATAGTTGCTAAGCTGTCTAAATCTTCAGACATTAATTATTTGACTGGAAGATGAGGGAATGATGTAGTAAATGAAAGTTACCAGGGAAAAGACAGTCGAGGGCTATGAAAGGAGAGGGATGAGCCTTAGTATCTTTGAAGTAGTTGAGTGAGACTCTTGTAGTGTGTGCTTTGTGTGCACTTTTGAATCACTTCTGCTTCACTTAGTCTAAAGTCTATATTTGAAGTACAAAAGAAGCTGAACTCTTTAAGTGTTATTTCAGTTTAAACTGCACCTGTATTTCCAGTTGGGAGTGTGATGCCATTATACTGGTGGTGGGAAAATGCAGCTCCAGAAAGTTGTTTGAGGAATGACAAACTGGAGTGGTTAAGGGGCTCCCTTGGATAGCAGTATCTTTTACAAAAATGTAATCAAAATTCTACTCTTACTTCTTTCAGCATTGAAAAAGATAAAAAGGTGTTTTTTTCCAGGTAGAATAAATGTAAAGACACAAATTAAAAACATATATATATATATGTGATAATGTAAAAGAATCTTAATTTACAGAATTTCATTTTTGTATTCTAAGTTTTCTAGATGAAATAATTGCCTGAATAAATTTTAATTCTGTGGATGTCTTCAATTTCAGATCCTACCTGGCTTTCAACAAATTTGGGAATTTTAACTTGCATTGAATGCTCAGGAATCCATAGAGAACTTGGTGTTCACTATTCCAGAATGCAATCACTTACATTAGATGTGCTGGGAACATCTGAACTTTTGGTAATCAAATTGCTTTTATTAACTCAAAAATAGTACTGTAAAATACTTATAACACAAGTGTAATTTCTGTCACTTTAGCAAGGTGTTCCCATCCTGAAGTTGTCTCTGGAAAAACACAGTTTAAGACAGCCTAATTTTTGAAGTTTATTGGAATTTCTTGTAACATAGTGTCCTACTGTAAAATTTTTTTTATCTTAGAACTCAAATTAGTAGAGGCTTCATATTTTTTGTGTTTTCAAATATTTTTATCCTGAGTTGCTTTTCAAAAGAACGCAGCTGTTTGACGTATAAATGCCTCAGATTGAAAACTGGAGGACTTTGCAAATACTTAATCCATTAATTATTTAGCGTTATTTTAGAAGACAACTTTAATCCCCAAAGGAAAAAATTACTTTTAGCTTTGCTACACAAAAAAGTTACCACTTACCAGCTGCTCCATTAGTTTGTATGTGTGTTCTTAGCCAGCACATAGTATTTGCATTTACTGTATGAACTGGTGTCTGGATGGTTTATTCTGCAGTTACTTGTTCATGTGGTAAATCCCAGTTGAAAATTCACATCCAAAAAATGTCCCTAATCTATTTGTTATTGCTGATATAGCAGCAGACCAAGGAATGAGAAATAAGAGGTCCTAACTCTCATTTTCTCTTGTTCTCCCCTTGTTATGTGTATGGCTAATAACTGAACATGTTTATTAATTGAGCTGTGGGATTTTGTTTTTTAACAGCTTGCAAAGAATATTGGGAATGCTGGATTTAATGAGATTATGGAATTCTGTCTTCCAGTTGATGAGATGGTCAAGCCTAATCCAAGCAGCGACATGTAAGTAAAGAGCCACTACTTCTGAGAAAGGCAGGCATTTAATTTATTGCTGAGGGGCTGTGCCATTATGGTTTTCACTGGCAGGCCATGGAAGATGTGTAATATCTTATGTATAGTCTTATAGCTGAGGAGTAAACCTTTTGTTTGATGCTTTGCATGTCTCTCTTACTGAGCTTTAGCTGACTGTACCTTCCCCAATAGTAAGGAACGTCTTACTAACTCTTTGAGTCATGGTAATTAACTGTGACTTGTTGGGAACCTTAAAGACATACAAGGCTAGGGATTAAAACCAAAGCAAATTATTCTGTGCTATTTGAAAACAAAATCAAAATTGTAATGAAGTGCACATTTACTTGAAAGATACAGAACAGCCTTTAGAAACTACACCTAGGACCGAAGTCCGTGTGGAATGAAGACAGAGCATTTAACTGAATTCTTCAAGAGCGCTGAACAGTGATGGCAGAGATACAGCAAGGACAGCTGCCTACTTGGCTGGGTACTACTCATCATAAAAGGGCTAGTAAACAATGTAGAAACAAACCCAGAAGAATTGGCTCTGGCTGAAGCTGATTTTACTTTAGGTGGATTTTTAGCATTCTGACAAAACCAGTGTTAAACAGGGCAGTTTAGATAATTTTTGACTACTGCTATCAAAAATAATGCAGAGTAATAGTACTAATAATTTAAATTACTAATACTTTTACCATATGCTGAATTGATATAATGAGAACACTTATCAAAATTTGTATTTAAAAAGATAATTTCGTTTGATACCTCTGCTTATCAAATTTGGGGGTGTTTTATTGAAATGAGAACCTGAATACTGTCAAATGCTTTATGAACAAGGGTTATCCATTGATCCAATTTATTATTATTTATTGGGGTTTTTTATTTTTTGCCCATTATATAGTATCTAGATGATGTGGTATGACTTTTTAAAATGTCTTCTGTGCAATGCTGTGTACATCCCAGGAGCTGGTAAGGAGTTATGCCTTTGGGAGGCAAGCAAACTCCTGACTTGGAGTGCTGGGAGGAGGGGTGGGTGTGTTACTGGGCATCAACAGCAGAAACGATAACTCGTGCTGAGTCAGGTGCACTAAGTTTTCATCTCAGTTTAGAAATGTCACTAAAAGCCCCGTCACATCCTCCCTGTTACAGTTCTGGTGGAGAGTTTAAAGAACAAAACTCACTGCTGTGAATTCAAATTCAAGGCCTGGATAGTCTGTGCAGAGGTATAAGTTAGATATTTTTATTTTTTTTATCCCATGCCTTCCATCCCTTTCCAGCATGTGTAGGAATACCAAGTCAGGTAAACACAAACCTGCAAGGCAACATAAACCAACATTATGAAGCTTTGCTGTATCTTCTGTACATATAGAGCTGGATAGTCTTGATTGCAACATCATCATAGAATTTGGAGGAAGAAATTCGTGGTCTGTCTTCGTATTGGATATTTGATTCATTTTCTGTAGCTACATTTCATACTTGAAATATGAAACTGCATGGCTACATGCATATTTAAAAAGAAAAATTATCATAATGAATGATTTCAAGTGACTTGCATGTATTTATGGAAATGCTAATATGTATTCTCAGCTGAAAGTTATAGAAATAAATCATATTCAATTTCAGGAATGCAAGAAAAGATTACATTACTGCCAAGTATATTGAGAGAAAGTATGCAAGGAAGAAGCATGCAGACAATGCAGCTAAATTGCACGCTCTTTGTGAAGCAGTGAAATCAAGAGACATTCTTGGATTAGTTCAAGTGTATGCTGACGGCGTGGATCTCACAGAAAAAATTCCACTGGCCAATGGCCATGTAAGTGTTGTAAATTTTATAAGGCAAATTGTAACTGCAATATGCATTCATTAATTAAAAATTATTTGGAATAGTATCTGAAATAATATCTGTCCTGAATGTATGTCCTATTAATTATGTAATTTTGCAATATAAAAGAGGATACTAAATACTTCTATCTAAAATTGTTTCCAAGTTCTATCTTATTTTAAATTTATTAAAACATTAAATCATTCAGTAATCTGTTCATTTTCAACCCATTTATTTATTTACTTTAAAGGAACAAAAGGGACACAGTAAATCTTCATAGATATTATAATGGTAGCATGCTTGAATATTTTGAAATTATGTGTTTTATTTGATTCAATTAATGTGTTACTAAAATTTCTTCTTCTTTTTCATTTTATTCTTAGGAGCAAGATGAAACAGCGCTGCACCTTGCTGTTAGATCAGTTGATAGAACATCCCTTCATATAGTTGACTTTTTAGTGCAGAACAGGTAAGTATGGAAAGCTAAATATTGACATTGTTTTTATGTTAGAGTAGTAGAAATACTAAGTAAATACAATAAAGCTGTATTTGCAAATGTAATTTTATTCTTTGAAAATCTAATGACAGTGGCTTAATAAAATAGGGTGGGAAACTTAAGTTTAATTATCTTTCTTCTTTCTTGTACTCCAAAAGTGGCAATCTAGATAAGCAGACCTGTAAAGGTAGCACAGCCCTGCATTACTGCTGTCTAACAGACAACGTTGAGTGCCTCAAACTGCTGCTGAGAGGGAAGGCTTCTATTGAAATAGGTAAAAGGGTAATGTGTACTTCAGTTTCCTATTTGTCACTGCTTCAGATAAGAAACAGTGAAGTTGGAATAAGTGCACTTTCTTCTCTATTGTTTATCATAATTCTGCAAATATAATCTTCATTGTTAGAATCAGCATTTACTGTTTATTTCAAGTTTAAAATTGACTTATGTATTACACTTAGTTTTTAAATAGGTTTAGATTTTTAACTGCTCTTTTGTTTTCAAGTTATACACTGCCATTTCATGGCTATCATTCACATGTGTATGGCATATTGAATTGCTACTGCTTGTCGTGTTCAGAAGGTTGATGTGAGTTGGACCTACCTATGAAAAAAGAGATGAGTTTTTGTGTGTGTTGGTCTAGTACTTCACTATGCAGGTTTGTCTTTAGTAATGGACTTGTTAATAGTGACACCTCTCATCATACATTTCTTTTTTCACTGTAATATAGCAAATGAAGCAGGAGAGACGCCACTTGATATAGCTAAACGTTTAAAACATACTCACTGTGAAGAGTTGGTGAGTATTGTCTGTGCATTTCATGTCTCATCATTTAACAGTTTACAGCTGAATATTCAGTGAATATATTCCAGATGCAATAGTGGTGTACTAGAAATAGTTATATCCTCAGAAATACTCATATGCTTACGTAAAGTTACGTGCTCTTAAGAAAACAGTATTTTTCTTCAGATGCAAGGGAGTGGTTGAGTCACCTTTCCTGGAGGTATTTAGAAATGATGTAGATGTGGCACTTAGGGTTATGGTTTAGTGGGGGGTGTAGCACTTCTGGGTTCATGGTTGGACTTAAAGGTCTTTTCCAACCTAAATGGTTCTGTGAAGCTAAATGTCTGACATCTCCTTGAAATCTAATTGCTAAAGTACTTCTTACATGTGAAAGCCATGGATGAAGGCCGTTATCTTGTTGCCCAGAGAAGTTGTGAATGCCACGTCATATTAGGGGGGGGTCAAGGCTTATTAATAAGTGACAAGGAAACTGTCATCGCAGTTAATTTCTTTGAATTGCAATTTCTAAATCAAAGCAAATACAATGTGGTGCTTCTTCTCAGTAAATGGAGAATGGATCTACAATGGTTAATGAAATGTCTAGTTACTTCTGATTTATTTGTGTTGTATTTGGTAACACATCTTAATTTAAATTTACTTCAGTGCAGTAATTTTCCAGATTGCTGAAATCAAGATTCTTCCTGTATGTGGACTTTGTTTGCTTTTAAACATATTGTTTTAAAATGAGTACTGCCTATAACATAAGTGTCAACAGTCATCTATTTTTTTTCTGTAGCTTACTCAAGCACTATCGGGAAGATTTAATTCTCATGTTCATGTAGAATATGAATGGCGATTACTTCATGAAGATTTGGATGAAAGTGATGATGATGTGGATGAAAAGCTGCAGGTTTGTATCAGCATTATTTTTCTGTGCACATGTATGTGTAAGTGTGATGTTCATAATTATCTCAATAACTTTGCTTTTTACTATAGGTATGAAGACACTGTGAAATAAATTTCTGTAGTAAAATGCAGTAGCTTAAATTTTTGTTCTGGAATTATAGTTGGTCTTCTTTTTCCTCTTAAAACATGACCATGTGGTTCCAAATTATAATTAGCCATGTGTTATATCTTCTTTTCAATCAAGTCGATAGTTGGTTTCCATACATCGGGAATATTTAGATCTGCTGATTGTGAAGCAAGTCTAACATGAACTGGGAAAATTGCCTTTACAAAGGCAGGCACTTAAGACTATCTCCTCATGTTTGTGAAACATCTCCAGTCAATGGCTCTAATTTTAGAGTTGTAAAAGTTTATGTTTTGTCTTCAACTGAACCTGTGCATTAAATAAGCTACATCCATTAACAGCAGGATAGGGTCTTAGTGCCAAATCTTCACGTATAAAGTAATTTTTCATTTTCATGCTTTTCATACCTGAAATGTCTAGTGGAGTTGTGGTACTTTTAAGTTCAGAATCACAGCATGGTTGGGATTGGAAGTCAAACCTCCTTGCTACAGCAGGGTCACCTGGAGCCAGTTGCCTGGGACCATGTCCAAATGGCTTGAACAACAGTCATATTGCAAAACATTCCAATAGCACAGAAACTTCATTGCATTTTCAGAATTTAATTTCCCAGTTCAGGGCCCAACTTGAAAAATTCTTTAAGCACCGAAACACACAAACATGTAAAAAACTACCATGTTTTGACTACTAAAAATGGTATGGCTTTCTAGGGGACAAGTAATTTGAAATTATGTATAGGCTCCAAAATACTAATGACATCCTGAAACTTTCATAATTTGAAGTGTTCCATGTAAGTATTAAACAGGTTTTTGTTCTTTGTGTTTGTGGTGTTATAATTGCTTATAGCCTTTTCTGCTTTCTTTATGAAATATAAGGAATACATAATAGGCTTTATATTAGTCTTCAGATGTTAGCACAACATTATTTGAAAGTAGCTAACAAAAACCCCTTTCCCCTCTGGCTAATGAAATACTACTTTTACTTTCTACAAACTTGAGAATTTTAATACATCTCTTGCAAAATCCTTCATCTCAACTAGGGCATAAATTGCTAACACTAAATTAATAAAATAAAACCAAGTTTCATGTGTTGGGTTTTTCTTTGTTTTCAGAAATATTAAAACCTGACACAGGTTCATTTCCATTACCTTCATAGAATATCTTTAAAATTTTTAGTTCATCAGACCATTAAATTGGCTTAAATGTTTTGGAGACCAATTTTGACATCAATAATTCCTCTGTTGCAAAATACCATTTTTACAATACTGTGAGTGCATGCTGTCTTTTCCACATGTCGTATCTCTTAGTCCAAGACAGCTGTTACTTCTGGTGCTTGACTTGAGCTAATTAGCAATAGAAGGTGTCACAGACCATTCTTTTCAAAGCACAATTTCTACCTTGTGAGACTCTTCTTAAGATTTTTTCTTCAAAATTTTGGTGTCTGTGGAAGAATCTGGAATCCTTGAGCTGTTAAATCCAGTTCTTCTGCATGAGCATTCTATATCCCCATATTTATGTATTCCTATATATTTTATCACCCTCCAGATAATAACAATAGTAATGGTGATCGTTTTGATAAAACAGATTTAAACCTTTAGAGGTCTAATTTTTTCCAGCTGTAAAAGTTTTTGGTAATTTAGAAATACAAATCCCTTTCTAGCATGATCTAAATTTGCTTTTTGATCTGTTCTTGTCCTTCACTTTTTTTATGGTTGCCTGTTGCCTTCTGCAGTTGAGTGGGGTTTTTTGTCTAGTCCCTGAGCTCCATCGCATATAGGAAAGTGTCTGCTACTCAGCAGTATGGCTAAAATAATGAAGCTCGTACTTCACTGCCCACTATTAATAGGTTTATACTGCAGGGACTTTTGGAAGGATATTAAAGACTATTAATCAGAGTCCCAGTGTCTGCGACTACACTGTTTGCACGGGTGAATACTGCTGTTGTTTAGGATCACATCAGAGTTTTGTTTTTAAACATCAAGATACTGGGTGAATCTTGCTGGCAAGACCATGGAATCAGTTTTGTAATCTGTGTCAGAACAGGTCATGTCTGAAATTTAAGTTCTTTAGCTAGACTATTTCATATGAAAGAGAGCCTAACCTAAAAGAAGGTTAAGATAATTCAACTTGTTTCTGCTGTTGTTGTACATCATGGCTGCCTGGTCCTGCCTTATCTTCTGCCTCCACTGGCACACATTTTGTTCCTGTATTGAACTGCTTCAGTTTGGTGAGCGAGTGAAAAGCTGAATCATAAAGATGAAAAAGAATTTTCTGCTGGTTTAGAAACCAGAAGAAGGTGTGGGCTGAAACAAGTCCCAGAACTAGGACAGTGGAGAGGTCAGGGAATGGACAGTGTCAGCCAGTGAGGAGTGAGGCTGCAAAGCCAAAGCAAGGGTAGGGACTATCATGTACATCATTCTGATAAGTCTTGGAGCTATAATGCTGTGTTCTAACATATCTAAAGGTCCTACATGACCAATCCAGAAGTAGGCATTGAATGTATTCAGAGGAAAATCAATTGTTTGGTAGTGATACTATTGATATAAATCTTTATTCTGCCTAAATGCTATTACTATAAATGGTTATTTTAATTTCATGCAGACAGTATGTCAGTATGGCATGTTTATCTAGCACTGTTTCTGAAGGTATATTTATGCTCTCTGGACTGTGGATTGCTAAAGCCCATTGCTGTACTAGCCACATGAACTTGTAACTCCAGCTATTTTAATTATCATTTAATAACAATAATGACTATGCTTGCTGTTGAAACAGGAAGAATAATGCTAAGTGCAGATGATTACTATGAATCTCAAAAACAGCTAATCAGATACAATTTGATAATGTGTGTGGGATGAGCAATGTTCCATCCCAGCTGCCAGTTGAAGTAATCTCCCTAACTTATCCAGCGATACCAGTGAGCTAAAAAGAGTTAATGAGAAGTTTTGACTACTCATTTCTTGTAGGCTGACCTACAGGTAGAATACTTAGATGAAATCTTGTCTGGGTTTTGAGGTCATGATCTTCCATTTGGGATTTAGTTCTTCAGATGAGGCTTAGGACCTTCAGTAGTTAATTTAGTTCTGAAAATACTGCTGGGTATTTTAATGCAGGGAAACTTTACTTGATCCAGTCTGAAAATCTATATTGGTTGTCTATATAAGTATAGTTTTGTGAATATAGGGACACAGTATTATCCTGTAGCAGTGTACTACAGAAGAAATGAGAATATATTAATAGTTTGGAAGTGCAATTCACCTTTCATCTTTTGTTGTTGTTAGGGTGCATAGTTACTTTGTCTTGAAGAGGGCAGAATGTGGGTTTTAGGTTACATATTAAAAGCAATAAAAATGCATTTTAGAAGCTATTTTTTTCTTTTTACTAATCAATAACTTCCTATCAACTACTAAATAAAATGAGTGCAACTAATGTGGTATCAATTAATACTTGTTTTTATTGTTTTAAAGCAACCCAGTCCCAACCGGAGAGAGGACAGGCCTGTCAGCTTCTACCAAATTGGATCAAACCAACTTCAGCCTAATGTAGCATCCTTAGCAAGAGATGCAGCAAACATTGCTAAGGACAAGCAAAGAGGATTTATGCCAAGTATATTACAGAATGAAACATATGGAGCAATACTCAGTGGCAGTCCACCTTCCATTCAGCCTGCAGTACCTGTTACAAGTAGTGCACCTCCTCTACCTCCAAGGAATATTGGCAAAGGTACTAGAAAATATCATTGTATGTTAGGAGAATAGGATCATAACTTTAAAAAAAAAAAATGTTTAGGTTTTCTATTACAGTTATTTTCCACAAGTAAGTATTTGAGCAGTTGATGGCTCAGTTGATTTTATATCCTTGAAGTGGATCTACATGTGTTCTGAGTTTGATTTTTGGTATACCCACAAGACAGTACCCAATAGCGTTTGGGAAAACAATACCCAGATAACCTCAGCAGAGTTAAACCATTTATTAACAGTATGGCTGTAGTCAATGTAGCTAATCAATTTTTTTTTTGTTATATTCAGTCTTTTCATACTTCTGTTTCTTGAAGATGTCATTGTCAGAGTTCAGTGTAAAGATAAAATTTCAATAGTATTTGTGTGCTGTGAAACTTAAGACCTCAGAGAATGGAGAGTGTATGCAGAACATGAGACTTTAACCTTGTAAATTCTTCTCTTAATGAGTACGTGCTTCAGGGTTGGAATAAGTGGAAGTGGAGAACTAGATGATTTAAGAGACCTGATAACTGACTGAAAAAACAGCTGCCAATTACTGGTTGTCCCCATTAGAGTGGTGTAAAAGTTCGTGTCTTATCCTGATTCAGAGGGTTGTGTGCTTGCAAAATCTACCATTAAAGCTGGTGCTGTGAACTTCATTCTTACCTTCTTATGTAATCTCTTTGCATCATAGTAAAGAAACATGAAGAAATATATATAGGTACTCTTTACAGGTCATATTTAGTGTGTTTCATTGTTTTAATACTTTTATTAATCCACCATCTTTCATGGAGGCTAAATTTATGTA
Source organism: Cinclus cinclus (assembly GCF_963662255.1). Classification (NCBI taxonomy): domain Eukaryota; kingdom Metazoa; phylum Chordata; class Aves; order Passeriformes; family Cinclidae; genus Cinclus; species Cinclus cinclus. The sequence continues at coordinate 15,242,293 of NC_085048.1, read as the reverse complement.
TTCAAGTCAAGAAAAGTTGCCATTAAAGACCTTGTTTTCTATGGTGCTGTATTTCCGACTCCGTAAGAGAAGATATGATCAGGAAATGTTCTAGGCAAACGTGGGTGGCTTCTGCCTGTGGGAACACTGTGCAGAGGTCAGAATGCAGGACTCCACACACCAGTGATTGTGCCTGAGATGGCAAACTGATCTTCTGTGTAATATGAAAAGTCACTTACAGAATGGCTGCATAAAACGGGCAGAAAAACCGAGAACACAAAAGCATGTTTTTTGTTACTTGGAAAGGGTAGCATGGGACTGGGGAAAATTTAGTTGCATATAAAACTTAACCAAGATAGGACTACGATAACATTTCACACAAAGCTTAATATCTAGGCAACATTTTTTTACTTGATGGAAAGGAGTGTTTTCCCCACCAACAGGAAAATTGATACAAGGAGCTTGCCTGGTTTGTTTAACTGCTAGATTCCATCTCTGAATTAGTAAATACAATTGAATAGTTAAAAAGACTGTTTTACCCTTTGATATTAATTTAATCATGGCCAATTATACCCACAGTTTGCCCTTGATTAAATGACGGATTTCAAAAAGCGTAATTTTAATTTCATTCCCAACCCTAAACTTCTTGGCATCACTGTAATAGAACTCATGCTGTGAAGACATGCTGCCTGCCTTAGAATATTAGCTCATATTCTTTCTTCAAGCAATGTATTAGCCTATTAATTTATATTCTTAGTTAAAAGCTATAATAGTTTCATTGACATAAATAATAAGCTATAATAGTAATAGTATATAAATAGTAGTTTAATAGCAATAAAATATATAATAGCTATAATATATATGATAGCTATAATATATAACATATAATATATATAATAGTAATAATATATAATATAAAGTAATAATATATATACTAATAATAGTATATATATAATAGTATAATATAAAAGCTATAACAGTATCATTCTTGTCAATTCCTGATGTTAATGTTATGCTTATGGTGTATCATTACTCCTTTATCCTCATAGCTTTAGGCTGTTTTCCAAGTCTTCTAAGCCTTTTATGCTTTTCTCTGCAACCTAATATTTGTTCATACTTTACTTTGTTTCATCTTTTCTTAATATGATACTCATGTGCTGAGTAGGGAGAAATTGCATAATATGTGCAAAATACTGTCTTTATCAAGAAAACCTGTAGAGTGTTTTTATGAAATGAGGAGGCAGCTCTTCAGAATGAAGCCTTTTAAGAGGTCCTGAAGAAATATTTTATGACTATTTCATTACTAGTTATTATAGCTTCTTGCTTGAGTAAAATTCAGGTTTACAGTTTTATTTTACTTCTAAGTCAAAACTGATGTTTCACTTTGAGTCAGCAATGTGTGCTCATGCTCGTGGAAGAGTGAGGTCCTTTTCTTGCAGTACCTGAGTACAGTTATCAGTCAGGGATTAAAGAAGGTAGCAAGAGTTGCCTTCTGCCTTCTTACTGAGAAATCTGCTTTTTCAAGTATTGACATATTTTAAAGTAATGACTGGAGACAAATTTTGCTTAGGTAAAGTGTTAGAAGTTTCTGGGTGAAGTCTTGCTGTGTAATTTTTTAACACCAGACTGATTTCTGCTCTGGCAGTCTATCAGGATGCAGTGACTATAGCTGTTGAATATAGTGTTGCTGAATATAGTGGTCTAGCCACACCATTTCTGAAAGCACGGGTGTGAATATTAACACTTTGTGCGTAGGGCAAACAATAATAATAATGCAGTATTTTCCTCTCTTTTTAGTTCAGCCTTCAGTTCTTGGCAGTGGTATTCAGACAATTTCTTCATCTAATGCAATGTGGAAGACAAATTCTTTAGGAGTGGAAAGTATAAGCAGGCAGAGGTCTTCATCAGATCCACCAGCTATTCATCCCCCTGTGCCGCCATTGCGTGTAACATCTACAAGTATGTTTCCACTTTCCCCTGTTTTCCCTTCTACTGTATCTATTCACAGTTGGCTTATTTTTCCATTTCCACAACTCATACTTCCTCTTTTGGTGACTTTAGCTTTGGCCTATCGTTCCCATTCAGTAACAAACTGTCTTCTCTGATGCTCCAGTGAGAACTATATGGTGTAGTGCAGGGTCAGCAGGAAACACCATCTATTACTAAAGCTAAAGGGCTCATCATTTTATGTGTGTATACATATATATATATATAATTTCAGTGCTGCATTTCTCACTAGTTGTAAAGGTGAGTATTACATGTAAGCCTGGGGCTGTTGTCTCCACATCGTGCTTGATTGTTGCAGACCACTGGAATGCAAAAGGATGTTTTAATTCACTCCCAGCTGCTGTTATGGTGATTTTAAGAATTCAATAGCAATTTTAATTAATTGCTAAACCTAGTCTTCTGTGAATTGTGAATCACAACAAGATTTTAAGAAAAGATGTTCGTCTAAATAAAATTTGCCTGATATTACTCACTTGGTTACTTTTCCATAAAACACAGACTGAATGCCTTGACTGAGCAAATAATATTAGCACTTTAAAAAAATGTATTCTGATCTGCTGTTTTCAAGAATATGACTGACTTCAGTAAGAATTTTCTTTGCTTACACTTTAATGTTTGAATAAATTTAAGAGCTCTCCAATTTCGACTAGGTGAAACAAAAGGTAAACCACTTTCCAAAGAGATCCTCCTTCTGTTACATCCAGTAAAGCATTTTTCTTAGATAAGCCCTGCAGCAGGGGAACCTGTAATGAGAATCCAAGAAATGAAATGGTAAATAGAAATTTAATTCCATGTTTCTGTCTAACTTTCCTATATAGATGTACTTTCTCCAGCACCACCACCTCCAGTGGCAAAGACAGCCAGCATTATAGAGGCTTTGAACCAGCAATCAAAACAGCAGCCAGCTCTTCCACAAACCAAGCCAACCCCCCCACCACTGCCCCCACAACCTCCTAGCAGAATCTCTCAGAGAAAGCCTATTCCTGGGTAACTGATGTCATTTTAGTCATTAATATACTTTGTAATTTTTATAACTTAATATATCTATAACATGCAATCATCAATAAGCATGCATGCTTTTGCCAGTGATGTGCCCTAAAGTGTGGGAAGGCAGATGCTAAGGACGTAGATGACAAGGATTCTTACAGTAAAAACAAGACAGCCTAGTGATTTAAGGTTATATGACTTGTAGAATATCTCCAGAACACCTAGCTATGATGGAGATAAAAAAAAACCAGAAAAAATATTCAATTCCCTATTCTCATCTAGTAACAAATGGGAGATAATGGAATCTAATGTCTGATTGTGCCATTTATTGTTCACATGTTTTGCGTTAGTTCTGTTCCATTGAATCTTTTCATTTGTGTCAGAAGTAGAAAGACCTGGAAAAGAAAAAAAAAACTTTTAAATTTGTAGAAAAATAAGTTGGGAGAGACAAATGCACTGGAAAACAGGATCATATCCAAAGCGTCCTTGTGAAATTGAAGTAGTAGTCAAGGGAAAAGAAGGCTTTCATTCAGTAAGCAATCCTTAGTAATTAAGAAACTTAACTACAGGAATGAAGCATGGAGAACAGCAGAGTATGGGTAAGCAAAAGTCCTTGGAAGAATGATGTGTAAGGACATAGTAAGTAAGGCAGATGACCCAGTGCTCTTGTGGAAGAGTTAGTTTTACCATAGCCTCCAAACAATAGGAATTAATTCTCACAACTGACTCAACGTCAGTGGTGCCTCAGCAGAACTGCTGTATTCAGTTTGGGGCATTGCAGTAAAATGAAATAATGAGGTGGGAACCAGGGGAGATCCAAATAGGGCCTTCGAGAAAATTTTTGAAGAAATAAGGTTTAATTTGCAAATTGGGACTGAAAGATGAAACAACCTTAAGCTCCTTTCTAGCCCTTTTTTCATATAACATACTACCTAAAAGGTAGACACAAAGTGTTGAAACTTGCTATAATGTACAGATAAATATGGATGCATTATTTTAAGAAAAAAATAAAATAAGAGTGAAAGGAACTTCAAATCTCAGGAAAAGAGACAAATGGCAATAATCAAACCTGTATTATTTTTTTACCTTACTTTTTTTAAAATTAAATGCAACTTTCAATTCACCTAATCAAAAATACAGAAGAAAAGTAGTATTTTTAAAAGCAAAATAGCTGCCACCAGATTTTACTGAAGATATGCCAAGACTTTTATAATTTGGAAAGTACTCTGTCTGTGTTGTTGCTTTTTGAGTCCTTGTTTGTTTCTGAAATGGACCAGTTTCTCACTTTCTGCACAGGACTGAGAAGTCATCTGGCTTAACTAACAAAGGGCAGACCAGAGGACTTGGGTCTCTACAACAACCTGGTAATTGTGGTTTAGAGATTTCTTTTATTGCAATTAAGCTGACATAACAAATGAAAGGGAGAGTGTGGGTTTGTTGAGGTTTTCTTTAATTTGTTTATTTACCTTACGCATTTAAATGTAATCAGTATCAACATTCTTCTTGTTTCTCTTTGTGATTGTGTAGGCCCTGATGCCTCAAGTTCTTTAGCAAGAGCAGAGCTATGGGCCAAATGCAGTCAATAATGGGACCATGTAATAAACAATCACAGAATGGTTGATGTTGTGAGGGACCTATGCAGGTCATTGGGTCTAACCCCTTTCCTCAAGTAGGGACAAGAGTGGGTTACACAGGACTGTGCCCAGAGGATGGAGACTCCACAACGTCTCTGGGAAACCTGTGCCTGTGCTGGGTCACCCTCACAGTGACAAAGTGTTTCCTCATGGTGACCAAATATTTCCTGATGTTCAGACACAGGCTCCTGTGTTTCAGTTTATGTCCACTGCCTCTGGTCCTGCTTTGCAGCCAGGTGGCCACCAACATATATTGGTGCATGGCCTGTTCATCCCCAGGTGCAGGACTTTGCACTTCATTGCTCCAGATTCTCCCCTGATGTCTGGACCAGGATTCCTGAAAACTTGTCTTGCTAGTAAAGGCTAAAGCAAAGAAGGCATTCAGCAACTCAGCCTTTCTCATGTACTTTGTATCCAGAATCTCATCTTGTTCAACAATGGGTCCATATAGTCTCTAATTTTCATTTTGTTACCTATGGATTTATAGAAGATTTTCCTGTTGTCTTTGACATTCCTTGCCAGATTTAATTCCAGCTGGGCTGGAATTAGCTTTCGTAATGTCATCTTAGAGCCCACTCAAACAAAGGATGCATTTTGAAAATTTTTGTTTGCACTCTTGTTTGCATATGTCAGAAACAAGGTGTCAGATACACATTTTAGAATAGAAAAATGTGTTTCTGGCTTGAAAATCTAGAGCTTATATAGTGTCACTTTTAATTAAATTGCAAATTGATATTGCTCTTTTCATGTTAATAAATAGAGTTCATTATTCAGAGTTCATTATTCATTTTACATTTTTTGTTGTTCAAAGTAACTGCTACTTTGGGACATGACAATAATATAATCTCCATAAAATCTCTATAGTAAAATTTGTGCAGATTCTGTGGTGGTTGTAGTGGAATTTCTCCTACCTTGTTTCCCCTTCTACTGCATATTTTTAATTCATTTGTTATTACTGTGATTCTTTTTCAGTTTCTTTTGACATATCCCAGGAGAATTTGCTAATGGCTATCTGCCATCTGTGTCAGGAGTCTCCTGTGAAAGAGACAGCACCTTGATAATTATGATCTTTACTAGGAAAGAAAAATTCTAACAGTATACAGTCTGTAGTGAAGGAAAGGGGGAATGGGATATTTGGTTCTGTTCTCATCTATTTTATCTCTTTTAGCATATCTGCAGTGTTAAATGTCTTAGGTAGTTGTCTTTGGGAAAAGTGGCCTTTTTGGTAAGGAAAAGGATAGAATTCTGTTCAGTTATTTAGAAAGAACCAGTAAAAATTAAATACTCATGAGATATACTTATAAGAATAATTGGTTTGGTTTCAATTTATACCATCACTCTTAAGTTTTTTTGAAAGCATGCCTAATATTTGGGTATTTACCAACCTAAACTTGGTTTATTTACCTTAGCAGGAGAGTCGTCTTCTGTATGTGACATTCCAGGAACACAGACTGGTTCTACAGCAAATACTTTGGCACAAATCCAGCCACCAGCACCAATGCCAAGGAAATCACAAATAGTAAGTACAAAATGTAGCATTTGATTTTAATAATCTTCTGCATTCTATCACAGTGTGTCCTGCTATGGTGAAAGTTTGAGAGCCATGGACCATACAATATATCCTGCATTCTGTGTTTTTGTCTGACTTGTACTAAATAGTTACAAAACTTTTTTTCCTTGAATTTCCTGTAGAATAGTATGTGATTTTAAGTTTTAAAAAGCAAACCAGACCAGATGGATTCTTTGCTCATGTCCTGATGTGACACAATCTACAGAATTATGGTCTGACTTACTGGAGATAGATAAGCTTTGTGAGTTAGTGACTTGTAGGTGATCTTGGTGAGTCACTTGTAACATGTGGCTTCATTCTCAGTCTTCAGTGAAGTAAGTTATACGGGAACTCTTGTGCTTTTATAATGAACACAGATATACTGACAGTTGTTCACATAGGTAGGTGAAATTACTTCAGACAAGACTAGCAGGAGACAAGTTCAAAACAAAAGAAACTGATTCTTTGTGCTGTTGGTTCTCAGCATTCACCTGGTGACAGGAGAGAAATCTCTTGGTAAGCATATCCCCAACAGAAGGTGGTTATTTTCCTTTCCACCCTCCCCCAGCCTTACTGTGACTGTTAGAAAAGAGATACTGGATTTAGATGGACTCTTGATCCGATTGTGTGGCCTTTCTATACTCTTATTATTTTTAATCTAGGACCATGAATGGTAGCACGTACTAGTGTCAGTACCTGTAATCTTACACTGATGTAGGTAAAGGGATGTATTTCTAGTTGCGGGTGGAGCTGTGCATTATGTGCAGTTAAACTGGTCTTTGGTCCTTGCTTCAATTTTCTGTTGCTTTCTTGTGTGATAGATGTAAAAGTTCCATATCCTTGATCATGACAGTACATCTCTGCAGGAAGCAAATCACATGTGAAGAGCCCGTACACTTCCAAGATGCTGTGTGTAACTAGGTCTGGGCTGTTTCATACATTCTGTGTAGGAGTGTGGTTCAGTGGTGAATAATAACCTGAGAGGTAGACATGCTGTTTCGGGCTCTGCAATGGTCTCATTAATGGCATGTAATGAAAAGACCTGCTTCCTTCATTCCCCTGTCTCCCTCCCTTTAGCTCTTTTTCCTTAACCATGTCCACTGAAATAGCAACTCTCCAGGACAGAGCTCGGTGTGCTTGTGTGCATAGCCTTGCCATTGGTCTTGAGTGCACAGAGCCCATTAGCTGTTTCTCATCTGATAATGATGAGAAGCCTCAGAGCTATCATCTTGCATTAGTTGGGAGGATAAAATTTTCTGGTTTTTTGCCTCCCCCACTCTTGTTCAACCAAGTTACTGTCCATCTTGCATTAAAATAACCTCCATTTTTTAGGCCACCAAAAATTAAATGGTCTGAGTAGTGTAAATTTCTCATGTTGTTATATTTACTTTGTGAAACTGTTGCACTTTGATCTTAATTTCTATTATGTGTGCTGGGGTTCAAGTGTAAGCAATGATTACATCCTTTCAGCACACCTGAAACAACTCCTAACCTGACTTTCTGTATAAATTATAGTTTCTCTATGTTGTTCTCTGTTGGCTTTCTTATTTTATTTTTTGTTTGTTTCTTTGGGGGGGGGGTTGTTTGTTTTTATGTTTTGTTTTTTTTTTTAATAGGACAAATTAATTTAGCTGTGAAGGAATGGGCTGTGCTGGCTAGTTTTGGGGTCAGTGTCTTCAATGTTTAATATTAATTGCACATAATATGAAGAACATATCTGACTCTCCAGCTGTCTCTAGGTCTTCAGTGAGGTGAATTCTGTGACTGAGCAAATCAGCTGGGTGGTTTTCTTCTGTCATAGGACAAAGAAGGGAAAACCTGTGTGCTGGTTAAGGTGCTTTAGCTTAATCAATCAATCAATCTAAAGTATCTTAGCTGAGATTTAGTCAAGGGCCCCTCAGCTAAAGAGCTTTAGCTAGATCAGTTCAGCTAAAGTTATTTGGCTAAATTGCTCCATTTAGCCTTATACTCCTGGCTTTTGTGCTAAGACTTTACCCTGCCAGGGAATCCAGAGGCCAGCCCAGGTTTAGAAAATGATTGCAGAAATGCTTCTCGAGTAAAGAAAAGACAGGTCTAGTTGTACATGCACATTTAGACAGTGACTCATCTCCTACACAGTGCATTTACCCAACAGCCTGGTTATCAGGCGGAAATTCCTGATTCACCTTTTGTTTATATTTTTTTCCTCAATGTGATGATATTTGGATTTTTGAAACCATATTGTAGATACATGGGAAACTTCCCTGGAAGATTTTATTCCTCTGGGAATGAGATCTGTTTTAATTTCCTTGCCTTCTAAAGAACAATAAATACCTGTAATTACTGCACTTTGAAGTTAGTAATTACATCATTGTTGTACTGATGTGAAGCTTTTTTCTTCTGACCTAAAAGGTGGTTGTGGTTCAGACTGTCACTTGTCTGAGAGGGAGCGTCTGGAAAAATGGCTGTGCTGCTGTGCCAGGCTGGCTGCTCATGGGGGTGAGAAAGCCTCAGGGTGTGCCTGCCCTGAGCAGGCCAGAGCTTTATTTATAATAGAATTTATATAGAATTTATACTAGAATGCAAATGGAAGCTTCTAGGGGAACATAACAATCATGCTGCCTCCATCCTTCCCTGTCCACATTCTCTTTTTTTCTCTGCATGGTGCTCAGCTCTAACAAAATGGCACAGTAAGAGGCTGATGGGAAGTACTATCCTCAGCTGAGAATTTTGTTGATGGAGAAAAGGAGAATTGTAAATGGAGTCGCTTGTCTCTTTGCAAGCTTCCTGCTCCATGGCTGACCTAACTAGAGACTGGGACCAGGCACCGGGGGAACTCCAGTATGGTGATGAGGCCATCTTTTCCTTATGCCATGTGGAGCTTCTGTCCCCAACAGCCACTGCATTAACAGCCATCTCAGACCTAAATGGCACTTACAGCTCTGCTCTGACACCTTAGGGTAGAAAGGAGACATTTTTGCTCCCTACGGCTGGGAAAAGGGTGGACTCGTGGTGGAAAGCTTTACACTCTGCCTCCAGCTCTTAAGCTTCTTCACTTGTTGGGTTATTTTGCATAGAAGCACTGAGTAGGCAGCATTATTGTTGGTCTGCAAGAGAGAATTAGGAGGCTGAAAAGAAATGCAGTAGCAGACTGGTTTGCACTGGAAAAGGTGTGAGATGAGGAAAATTAGTATGAAACAATTTTTATATCACTTTGCACAGAACATGACTAGGACTGAGTCTTATTGCTATACTGGAATATTGCAACTCCTTACTAAACTTTACCTTTGAAAGAGCTGCCAAAAGATTCCTGTAGCTGGCAGTCCTCAGAGCACTGCTGGGAGGCAGAGGATGTTTTGGTGGGTTTGTACACTACTGAAATGGGCTTAGCAAATTAAGTAGGAGCATATTGACAGCCAGCGCAGGCCTCCCTCTGGTAATGCTGCTGCTGTTACATTTGCACAGAACTTGAACACCTCTTCTGGATAAAATCATGCTCACTGCAGTGATGTAGAGTTCTGAAGACAGGTTTGGGTGAGCAAAATGGGGAATTTCTAAGGAAAACATGGCCTATGTTATTGTCACAGTGGTTCCAAAAGCCTTTGGGTGGTGCCAGATTCAGCCTGAAGCATGAGCACCCAGCAGAAAAAAAAAATAGCTGCACTCTAACCTATGAAAAATAGGCTTTGGAAGCAGGTCTGAAACTTTGTTTAGGTAACTTCAAGTCTACTCTGTCTCTTTGGTGCTGTATTATTTACACTGAGGTTTGTTTGTTTGTTTGTTTTCATTTCAGTCAAAAACTAAACCCAAGAGGGTAAAAGCAATTTACAACTGTGTAGCAGATAACCCAGATGAGCTGACTTTTTCAGAGGGAGATATTATTGTAGTTGATGGTGAAGAAGATCAGGAGTGGTGGGTGAGTGTTTTGCTTTTTTTGTCAACAAACTTTGAAAGAAAGAAATTAAATCTTAGAGGTTGGCACTCCTTTCAGAAGATCCCCTGCTGTGTTTCCAAATAACAAGAAAAGTTTCATCTCATGGAAACCTGAGATGAAATTGCAGAAGTCAAACTTCATACAAGCTTTTAGCTTTTCTCATTCAGGGGAAAAAAAAAGTCTGATTAGTAGGGCTCACAATACACTGGGGACATGGTCTGCATTATCCAGAAAATTTTTGGTAGTGTGTCAGCAATTTAAGAATCTGCTATTACATGCTGTGTAGTGGGAGTTTGTCTCGGTTTGGACAGACTCCCACTTTTGTAAGGCAAGTTCCAAAAGAATGTTCCCTAAAGGGCAGAATTCAGTGGCCCTTCCCCCCACCTGTTCAGGAGATAAACCTCCTTCAAGGAAGGTGGAAAAAACTGTTCATTTAACAAGCAAAATACTAAGAAACATGAAAAGTGAATAATATTGAACAATGAAACCTCTCACTGTTCTGAAGAGATGGCAAATTCAGGAAGTCCTCCTCATGGGGTGTAGCTCTGCTACAGTCCCTCCTGTGCTGGAAAATGCAGTGTCCTGGGCCCTGGTGAGCCACAGGTGTGAGCTTCTGGTGGTTTTTTGGGTTTTCATTCCAGAGCAAGGCTGAACAGTTTCAAGAAAAAGAAAAGCCACAGTCCAGGGAACTTCTCTTCTTCAGCCATCTAAAAAAACTAACTCAAAAGCAAAGGAGAGCTCTCTCCTGCTGTTTGTCCATGCTGCAGACAACACAGTCTGTGAGAAGGAAAGCTGAAGCTCTTATCTCTATGTTTTGAATACAGCTGCTTCAGAGATTCTGTGGCTTCTCCTTCTCCCCCCCTTTGCTCTTAGATCTTGTTTTAAAGGTGTAGAACTTATTTCTGGGCTAAACAGACAGATGGGGATACAAATACAATACAGCATTATAAGGTCACGCCAGGACAGTGTCAGAGGAGAGCTCTGTACTGTCCTCAGCCTTCAGATGACTAGAACTGAGTCTATTTGAGCTGGGAAACCATCTCAAGTATTTACATTCCAGAGTCTCATTGGCTAAAGCAAAGTCTTGGAAAATTATTGTGCATGAAAACGCTTTAATCTGTAGGCTAGTGAAGAAGAGAGCTTCAGATTGCATCTAAATTGACAATAATGCTGTATATACACAAATAGATTAATGTGAAACCTGAAACTGTTGAAGCTTGATCCATCCTTTTGCTTCACAGTGATGGTTAAAGAAGCAACTTGACAGAGGCCAAATGTGGGCTGCCAGGCATTACAGATTGCATTGGAATTATGCAGCAGTGGTACGGCAGTAAGATGTTTTATATTCAAAGAACTGGATAAAACTTCTTCATTTCACAAAAACCCAACCTACAGCTGAAAAACGCACTCTGTAGGACTGAATTTTCTTATTTTCTTCACTACCTCAGAAAAGATTTGGTGGGATGCTTGTTCTACAGGCAGGAGGGTCACTGGTAATCATTTTGGTGATACTGAAATGTCATTTTGAGATTTAACTTGAAAAACATCTGGACTCTTTCAGATTGGTCATATTGATGGAGATCCCAGTCGGAAAGGAGCTTTCCCTGTATCATTTGTGCACTTTATTGTTGACTAGATTGCTACTGATAAGTGGAGACATTTCTCATTTCCAGCAGTCACAGAAATAAGTTTTGTTCTATTTCATTTCACCTACCTACCTGCAGCCAACTTGCCAGAGCACTGCCCAAGTCCTAGGTACTGTAGCTTACTTTTTTATTACCATCGTTCTGATTTTGGGACTTTTAAACTTTTTTCTATGTGAAAACTTCTCATAAGCAGTTTACACTAAAAAAAAAAAAACATAAACCTCTTCCTGTATTTTTAAGGTGAACTGAAAAGCTTTAACAATCAAAATCCATGTGTCTGAATATGACAACATTATGAATGTTCTTATCGATCAATTCACTGTAATTTTATTCTCCCTTTTGTAACATGACAGTACAACAGTTCAGTGTTGCTTCCCAGTCAAAGAAATTGTGTGTGCATCTACCAGGGCAGTGAATTTATCCAGTTCTTGACACCGTTTGAAGTGTTGGAACCAAAGCATGCAAGCTGCTGCATAGTTCTGAAATGGACTCATTCAGTAGCTTGCCATACTGGCTGTCATAAAGGATGCCAACAGTTGCAGAAGTTATTTTAATTATGTGTCTTTGGGCCAGGTGAAAGTCAAAAAGTATTTCAGTTTACCACAGGAGAAACTTCTTTCTTTCAGAATGGATGTAGATATTTGCTTAAAGTTATCTGAAATGTGTTAGTCGTTGAACTTTCTAGTTCTAATTTTGTGAGCTTGGGACTGTTTTGTTTTTCTATGCTGCATGTGTGTAGAACCTGTTTTTTGAATGTTCTTTATGTATGTTACATCCATTTTGGTCATTTAATGTGACTACTGCTGGTTAACTTAACTATGGCAATATTAATAAGTTACTACATTAACTCAAGGATTTGAAAACTGCACTTCCTGAAATGTACTTAATTATGATGGATTGCAGAACATTTCTTACACTTGTCTCATTATAGCATTTAGACTTTGTTTTTAAATTCTTGAATTTTCTTTAAATCATCTAGCAATATGTTCACAGAGAGAACATATGTGGTGGAACACCTAGGTAATTATCCTTGGTCAATAAGATACCTGACACCTCACAAGTTCACTACGTTATGTTCTGGTTTATGAAATTTGTGTGCCACTACCTTGCAAACAATGATAGTTTGCCAACTCACTCTGTATTTATATAGAATACCCACATATATGGTAGCTACACTGTTGTTAAACTTGTTTTACTGATTCGTGAACAAAAGCTAGGCCATGGATAGTTCCCAGTTGGTTGATGGAATATAAAACACCAATACAGCTCTGACATCGTTTTGATGTTTGTATATTGTGAAATTGTACCGGGTTTTGCTTATGCTACAGGAAACAACTGAGGCATAGGATACAGAAAATCAATGTCTAGGTCACATTGGCTTTGATCACATTATGTGAACATTGTATCTCTAGATTTATCAAGAGAGCTTTGAATTTCTGGCAAATGGTGCTTAAATTGGCCATTTCATATTGGAAGGAATGGAAACAGGCTGCCACCTCCATCTGTGCTTATTTGGAGAGAAACGACATTGCAAAAGTGCTGGAAGAGCAACACTGATCTCACCCTGTTGTCACCCTTCCTGAATGGTACCGTTGGTTGATGCCTCTTGGGCGTGTGGGTACAGCCACATAAAATGTGTAACTTTCACCTCCTAGGTGCTGTTGCTGCAGTATAAATGGGGAACAAACTGGAATGTTTCAAGATATTTTTATTGCAAGTTGAAGCAAATTAGTCTGTATTTTCAAATTTCCCAGTAAAATGATAGAGTAATAGTTTAGCACTACAGTTTTATTCACTTATTGATATGTTCAGTTTTCAACACTATTTTGTATGTTTCTATCCCTGATAGAGTCTAGAGAGTAAATGGGCATATTATTTTGCACAGATCTCCTAATGTACAGTATTTTTAACACAGAATCTTATAGTGTATGTAACAATTCGTAATGTTAAAAAAATGATACAAATTTCCCTTGAGTTCTGGTAGAAGAAGCAATAGAGTAAAACGTCACAACTTTATTCATCAGTCACTTAAAAACCAGGAAACTTGTAGACTACAACTTAATAGCACTAACAGTGCAAACAGATAAAACCCCAAGGACCAATAAAGAGCAGCTAAGCAAAATTTATCCTTTGATTTTCTGTTTTTCTCAAAAGGTTTTCTCCTCTGGCAGAGAAAAATGAAATTCTAGAGCCTGTAGATATCTATTTATAATATAAAGAATTTTAAGTCCAAAAGTTTGGCATATTTCATACAACTTTTCAAATCTGATTCAAAAAACTCTGTTAATAGACAGACTATTAGGTTGCTGTGTTAACTGTTTAAAAAGGAGCAAGTGATACTTAAAATGCAGCTTAGAATGCTATGAGATGTATAATATTCAATTCAGTTGTTTTTATTTTGTTTAGTTGCAGAGCAACTGTACATATTGTATAACCTAAAATCAACTCTTATTTTCAATGTCCTGGATGCAGTGATTTATAATTAGAGCATGATTAATAAATTTTACTCTTGTTAACCAGTCCAATGTCTGGAAAAATAAAACTACTTTTAAAATCACTTTTTCTGCTTCTATTCCCTTGCATTGCTTATGCAATATTGTTCTTGTAAATGTATAAAAATAACATATAGAAACAAGTATCACTTGAGGGAAAAAATGTATCTTATCAACTTTAGTTGAACAGAAAAACTGTAGATGGCACACTTGAGAGTAAATTAGAGGGGTAAAGCACCAAATACCTCCCTCCTACCACTCTGCTTTTGTTTGCTTCTAATACCTGGGTTAAGCAGAATCAAAGTCTGTATTAACAAATTGTTTCTCAGACAACAAGGTAGAAGCAAGTGTCAGTTTTATTTTACATTTCTGCAATATTGACAGTAACATACAAAACATGATTTAGGAAAAAGAGAAATTGTGTTAAATATAAAATTCTGTAATATCCTGGACACTGAAGATGGAATCTTCAAGTCATGTTTGGGGAATGCCAGAGTACCATGTTCAAGGTTGTGAGGCTCTTCTTTGCACAGTAAGCCTTTCCTAGGACTGTGTGTGGCTCCAAGCTGTCCGTGGTGTCACCAGGAGCCCTGGGGCCTCCCACACAAACACTGCTGCCAAAGGAAATCAGGACTTCTCCGACATTAAAACTGAATCAAAGGCTGTAGACAACACTTTGCAAATGGCTTGTGCTTGTTCCTAAAAAACCCAAACACATGTTAACACTTTCTGAAGAACTTCTAAACTTCTCAAAACTCATTCAAGCAGAATGTGTCCTTCATTTTGCTTTGTCAGACGAGATTTCATCTGCCTGGCCTGCACTGACAAGTAGAAGCTGTCTTACACGAGCTATTTTGAACCAAGTCACAGTTGCTGGCTGTCAGCATAGCACAGCACCAGCATTCAGAAGGTCATTTCTTGTGTTCCCCCAGTGCTGCCAGCCAAGGGTCTGTGTCATCAGAATATCCAGACAATGAATTCTCCTACTCGTAAGAAAAGGGATCACCTCCCTTGCTTGCAACTATGGCTGCATGCTCTATTATCAGAATTGTTACTCCATCCCTTCCTGCTCCATATCTTAAGATGTTTTTGTCTTTGGAAATACAAGTGGAGATTGTCCATAGGAGCTGCCATAGCACACTTTAGACTGGAGAAAGCTTTCTCACATGAGTATAGTCACTGGCAGTTTTAGGGAATGTAGGTGTTTTCCTCAGAGCTGATCCAGTGTACACAGCAGGGCTGTTTTCCCCTCCTCAGCCAGCACACTTTTTTTTTAATTTTTTTTTTTTTTTTTTTTTTAGTAAATTAGGCAATTCTCCTTCTGCCAAAAAGCCTTCACAAGGGCCTTGGGTTTTAGAATCTCCTTTTACAATTAGAATTAAAATAGCTAATTTAAATACTGAACGTATAGACTCTTACCAAACTATTGCACTGATATACCCAGAGGCTGCATTCTTCAGAGGTTGCATCTGTTGTCTTCAAAGCCAGTAAACTTTTTCCTGCTCCCAGACCATCATCATAGCACACCATCCGTACAATCAAATAGAGAGCATGCCTATGTAACACATCCTGAAAGCACGTGGCAAATAAAAGTTACTTTGGAACAGTGCAACTGACATTTGAGTTTTCCACATTTTTTATTCTCACTTACAAAAGAATACTTCAGATTTATTTACAGGAAGAAAGTTTTCCTTGGTAATTTTTTTAAATGGATTTTAGTCAAGATTTTTAAAAAGTGATGGTTAAGCATAAGTTTAGCTTTAATTTTTGCTTCTATTTTAGAAGTGCATTCCTATGTGGACTATGAAGACAAGCTGAGAGAGTTGGAGAAGAGAAAGCTCTTGGGGAGACTTAAGTACTTTCCAGTACTTGAAGGGGGCCTGCAAGGAAAGGGACTTATTACAGAAGAATGTAGTGACAAAAAAGGTGACAAATGGCTTTAAACTGAAAAAGAGTAGTTTATAGTAGGTTATTGAATTTTAGGTAAGAAATTCTTTACTGTGGGAATGGTGAGGCACTGGAACACATTTCTCAGAGAAGCTGTACATGCCCCATCCCTAGAAGTGTTTGAGGTCAGCTTGGAGGGGGCTTTGAGCACCAGGTCTAGCAAGAGGTGTCCCTGCCCATGGCAGGGGTTTGGAACTAGAGGATTTTTCAGATCCCTTCCAACTCAGCCCCTCCCATGATTCTATGATGACATTCCTGGCAATAACTTGAAAGTGCACATTTGCTTCCCAACAACCCTCATTTCCCTTGTGTGACAGCTGGGACACTCTGTCCTTCTGGCACAGAGGTAACTTAAAACAACTTTCCCAATATTTTTTCCACAAAATCCCCTGTCTCAGTCTTGGGAAGGATACACACAACAAACTGTTCCCAGAAGAGGGTACAGACCAGGTCAGCTGCTTGGGGGGCAGTAGCCATGTAGCTGTTTATGACCAAAGCCACAGGATGTGTCCTGACTCTTCCACAGATCTCATCTGGGAGAATTCTACTCTCCATCAGAGCTGCAGGATTTCCACCATAGTCCCAACACTTCTGATTTTGGCCTTTCCAGAACAGGATTGGTAGAAGACACCCAGTACAAGGTCTCTGCAGCCCTACCGTACAGAAAGCCTTTCTTCTCCAGCCATCCTGTCCTCTGATCTTACTCATCTGGTCTATTCCAGTCATACCATCTCCAGGGTCTTAGGAATTCTAGACAGCTCTGTTTCTGTGCTCATGGCATCAAACACCTGTCTCTGTCAGCTGAAGGGTCTAAAGAAATGCTCACTTCGATACAGAAGCTGTAAAAATGGGCAGTGAGCTTGCTGCCTGCCTTGAAACCCTGGAGGGAGAGCCCTCAGGTCACCTTGCTGAAAAACATCTCCAACCTGACGCTCACTTGGCTCACTGCTCATGCTGCTCTCACCATCAGCAACTATCACACCACACTCAGGGCAGCTGGAGCCTGCCTGGAACTTACTGGAACCACCTTCCCATCTCTGTAAGAAAGATGCCAAGACTTTTCACCAAATTCTTAGTGACTCTCAAGGGTTGCTTGCTTGGAACTTGCTACAGTGCTAATGTGTATGTGGATTATCACTAAAAGAGGGATGATAGAATTCTTTTGAGTACAGTCTCCTTGTAAATTAATTTTCTCCAATCCTTTCAGTATCTTGGAACTCTGTGAAAAGAATTTGGTGAACTAACACACCGAAGGACAAATTAAATGCCCAGTGACACAGATGCAAAAAGCCAGAATTTGGGGAACAATGCAATACAATAAATTGTCAGTGCAAGTGAGCTTAACCACAAAAGCTTTATCTGCTTGTGAATGCTTTCAGTTTCAGAAGACAGAAAAGTGATGGATGAAAGTCTTAAATTAGCTATTTGATCTTTATCAAAGCACAAAGGAATTTAAATAATAGTGTAATTTATGTTTTTAATGAGAATTAAAAATAATTCAAAATCTGAGTAACAACTACTATCCTTCCTCCCAGGCATTAGAAACAAGTGTTTTATTTTCTGAAGAGACCAATGGAAACTTTTTGGCTCTCTTCAGAATATTCAACTATTGAGCAATGCTATTCTCTGTGCTCATACTTGAAGCTTTTATGAAGAGGCATCTGTGGGTTGTTGATGGGTCAAGGCTTCATAAGGCCAAGTATTTATGGTATCTGGGGCTCTGAGGGCAACCAGAAGGAAACCACATGGCTGCAATACAAAGCTACACAAAGGCAACTGGAAGGCCCTGGGGAAAAGACCAGATTTTTATTTTTAGTAAAGAAGCTACTTGAAGTGCACTAAAGGAAAATAAACTACACATAGGAAATGATGCAAACAAAAAGTAAGCTTGATCAATAAAGTAGGATCATGAGGCTTTAAGGCTGGAGTGAACTCTAGCTCTTCCATTATGAGTGCAAGGATGGAATTTTTCAAGTGGGCAACTCAGGTATTCTTAGAAAAACCCCATCCTTTGTTTCTTGCTCTTCACAGAAACACCAAGAGGAACTGCCTTACTAACTCGGGCTGAGGAAACTATGGTCTTGGCCACCACAGTCACACAACCTTCCCCCATGAAATAATGGCAAGACAGCCACAGATAAAGGAAGATATGCCCAAAGAGCATTACCAAAGGCTTGTCTGCCTTTCATCTGGTGCTCTATCTCAAGAGGAACAGCTTTTTGTCATAAATCCAACCAGGAAAACACAGCCTGCAGAGATATGACATGAAGCAGTGCTGCTAGGGGAGCTTGTTTGACTTTTGCTTAAAGCCAGAAATGACATTTTGGCCACACAGATCATCTACCAGAGAAATAAATGAAAGCACTTTTCAACTCTCATCAGAAAGACAAGTTGGGTGAAGCACTTACATACTGATCAGATGTGGAAACTTTAATGCCGTATTTGGAAACTCCCATAATAAACTCCTCTTCACCTGGAACAAAAGGTAACTTTCCATCTTGCTTTGGAAGGAAACAAACAAAAGCCTTTAGTGCAGACAGAAAAACATGAATAATGAAGATACACAACAGAAAAGATATTTACGTGTAGTTGGGTCCACTGGGTCAGCACCACCACGAACCCTGCTCAGATCCTGATGTGTGGGGTCTGCCCAGCGCTCATGCACTCGCCCAGTCTCTTAATGTTATGTGAAATACATTCAGAGGAGACTGGACATTAGGAGGCAGTTCTTTACTTGATAGAGTGACCAGACACTTGAACAGGCTTCCTAGAAAGGTGGTTAATGCCCCAAACCTGTCAAGTGTTTAAGAGGCATTTAGACAATGCCCTTCACAAAATATTTAACTGTCTGTCAGCCCTGAAATGGTCGGGCAGTCTGGACTGGTGGTCACCATGGGTCCCTTCCAGCAGAAACACTCTATTCCATTCTCTTCTATTCTACACTAAATATTATATGTTTCCAGGA
Source organism: Cinclus cinclus (assembly GCF_963662255.1). Lineage (NCBI taxonomy): Eukaryota > Metazoa > Chordata > Aves > Passeriformes > Cinclidae > Cinclus > Cinclus cinclus. The sequence goes on along the minus strand of NC_085048.1, from coordinate 15,223,174 downwards.
AGGAATTTATCACCTCAGGGAAGAATTTGGCCCTGTGGTCAAATTAGGTTGGCTGAAAAATCATGCATGGCCTATCATGCTGTACTGACCCAAGGTGATCTGTGTTCCACTGGCAGAACTTTTGTTGTTTGGCTGCAAAAACAGTTTTAGCACATATTCAGAAATGTCAAGTTGCTGCATGACAAACAGACATTCTGTGCTTTTAAAAATACATAATCAGCTACCTAATGAGAACAATCAGTTATGGCTTTTATACAAAAGTATGTACAAACAACCAAAGTTTGGCAAGGATGACCCAAATATTATTCAGGTTCTTTGGTGACAGGTTCATAAGTGATTGCAAGCGGAAACCTGACATCTTCCTCTATGGGAAAACTTCTACAGTACTGAAGAATCTGGGGAGATAATATTTTCTGGATGCTATTCCTAATTATGCTGGAGGCAATGTAACAGCTTTCAGCTGGGACTTGCTCAATAAGAACTCATGAAAAGTGCCTTGGCTCTGAGCTTGATTCTGCATAAAAATTCTCTGGGTGTATCTTCTCCAGAAAATTATAGAACTGTGATGGCTTTTGAGATTTAAAGGTTAATATTAATAGTAAAGTACGCCACTTTCTTCCAAGTAAGTCTAAATTTAACAGATGTCAAACCACGGGATAAATTTTAAAAAAACAAAACAAAAATGTAAATTTAAGATGTTTTGACTTTGTTGGTATTGCCTTTTATAACCCACTTACCTGCGCAACATCTATGTAATTTATCAAGTCCAGTGGCCCTTCAAGACTTTTGCTCTCATTGTATTTCAATTTTTCAATGGCACCAACATACTTCACTCTGAATTCTGCACATGTATCAGAATTACTATTGCTTTGTCCTGCAACAAAGTAAAACAAAGCCATTCTGAAGATTTCCAGAACTGTAATGCTAGTCTAATTGCTGTTAACAGGGCTAATGTACTAAATTCCCTAAATTTGCAGACTTTCCTCAAACACTTATCACAGTATATTAACTCCTCTTTAATGAACTGTACTGGGTTGATTTAGAACAGACCTTGGTAAAGGCAACAGTTTCGTATGCGTCCATGATACAGCAGTGCTTATACCAATTCAAATTTGGAATTATCAACCTTGAATCAGAAAGCATAGAAAAGCTGGTTCTACTTTTTGATGTCTATTTGTTTCAAATTAACTGTTTGGTCCAACAGCGGTATGCTGTAATCTGGTGACTAAAAACAAGTACAATCAAATTTTATTCCATCATTTTGGTGCAAAAGTAAACTTAGAAAAGCAGAAACAGTCATCCAAAAAGCTGTACAAGATTTGTGGTGGTAACAGACTGGTAGCACAACTAAATTTTTCCTCCTCAAACACTTTACTTTGAAAACAGTGACTTAATCCTAGATGAATCATTAATAATACTTAGAGGCCTAGGGCTGTGCCTGCATTAGTCACCAGGCTACCTAACAGATTCACTCTGTACTACTGAAAATACCTATCTTATGCATTTCCATTTTCTGCTGTTTTATACAAAGACACAAAGTTAATCCTGCTCCATGCATACCTGCTCAAGCTCTGATTGCATACCTGAACTTTTTGTAGAGTCTGTATCTAAGCTGGCCACAGTACTAGACCTGGAAAGTCCCCCAAGACTGGAATCTACAGACTAAGAAAAAAAAATCATCATCAGAAAGTTACTGAGAATGTGCTAACAATTCACTTCTAGATGTTCTGCCTCAACTCTTTTTTTTTAAAAAAAAACACTACAGTTTATGTTCTAGGTACTTCAGCACCACTGGAAAATGGGGAGGAAAAAACAGTACCGCCTGTTTCTTTCCTGAAGTTATCTTTCTACCTCAATCCAGATTGGACTGATAAAAGTTCATCAGGAACCCTTGAGAAGTCCACAGATATTTTGAAAAAAGGAGGAAATGACAGAAAAAGAGAAAATGAATCTTAAGGTTATATCCAGGGAAAAAGCAAAAATAAACCTTAGGGTTATGTTCAAACTTTTCTGGTACTGCATTTATACATGAAGAAATTGACAACTACATGCTTGTCACCAGTACTTGAAATAACATAGCAATGCAGGGGAAAAGAAACAGCACCTTGGAAAATCCAGAATATTCAACTGATCATTCTAAAATCGATCAGACAAAATGAACACATTATTCAAAATTAAGAATACTTCTAGAGATACTGAGAAACCAAAACATATTTATGTGCTGCCAGAAAATCTTGTGTTTGTGCAATTCACTGTGGAAGTAACTGAGTATTCATCTCAGAATACATGGGCTTTATGACTGATAGGTATTTTTAACTCTCATAACACAATCTGAGGAATGGAAGTAGGAAATTCTCCATGTGGAACATGGCATTTTCTGGAAATCACATCCTACAGTCAGTGCAAGTGAACCACTGAACTGTTAACTTGTAACAAACCAAAGTGCTTCCTAAACACCACATTCAACTTACCTTGCTTTTAGTGCTGATTTCACTGCTTTGTGAGCTGCTGCTGCTGTGTCGCTTTTTTCCTTTTCTGAACATTTTTTCATAATTGGATAAAGGAAGATCTTCTAAGTAGAAAAAATGAAAACTAAAGCCTGTTATATCATCAAAGGAAGGAGGTCCAGGCAAAAAACAGTGACTGTGTCCAAAGTGGATCAAAAGTGGAAATTTGCACAGGACTCTGTGAATGGAGGTAGGAATTTTACTCTGGTGCTCTTTGTGTGTGACTGGGGAAAGTTCCTTAAGGTCTCTGCTAAAACTTCACTATCCTTCTGAATCATCAAGAAAGGCTACTACCTAGTTAACAGACTTGCAAAAGTCAGTTTCTAATGCATATATAGATTTAGAAACAAGGCAAAATTTAAAATTTATATTCCCACCTAATGTATTAGGTGATTTTTATTGTGACTACAATCTAAGTGCCCTATAAAGAGCATAGAACACACTCCCTGCTCCAATAACTGTGTTTCCAGTAAAACAAAAGCAAAAAGCAAAAGCTATCCGCCCTCCCCCACTAAACACCCCTCCCAACAAACAAAAAACCCACAAAAAAAATCCCAACCTACTTTTGAAGAACTACTGATTGGAATACTCATAGAAGCAGCCATTATCACTTAACACATTCCTGAAAATTAAAGCAAAACGCATGGTGCATTTACTGCATTAGAACTGAGTTCCTGGGAGTTCTGAGAGCACTCCAGAAGCAAATTTCCTGTGCCTGCCCCACTACCACCTTGCTTCACTTAACATTTGGCTGGCCAGTGTCAAAGAACAGCACGCTGGCTCTCTATTTCTCTGAAGCCCCATTTCTCAGCTTCAGAGACTAATTATTTTCATTTCAAAACTTCAGAAACTTTGAGCAGGTGGAAGAAAGAGGGCAACAGAGGATAACAACCTACGGAAGACAGCTTACACTGCAGAAAATATTGGAAGAAAAACAAGGCGGAGCTTATATGTGCGATGCAGTGATGGCTCACAGTCCCTAGGCCGCCGTCGTTCCATCACTAAGCAAACAAACACCGAGTCCCTGGCGGACTAAAAGTCACTCTCGGCAACCAGCGGTGCACAAGGCAGGGCGGTGTCCAGCACGCCCCCGAGCCCCGGCCCAGCTTCCAGCAGGGATGCGCCGGCGCCTCCAGCACAGCGGCTCCTGCAGGAGCGCGTCTGGCGGCTCTGCAGCGGCCTGCGAGGAGGAGGCTCCACACCCACGGCTCCACGAGCGCCCTGCGTGCCTCAGGCGAGCCCTCAGCAGCGCCCGGCCTTTCCTCCGCCCCTGCGGGTGCGGGGGGCGGCCCGGGAAGCCGGGCAGGGCAGCACCGCATCCCGCCTTCGCTTCTCTCCCCGTTTCTCCCTCCGTCCCCGGCCGATAACCCGACAAGTGACAGAGCGAGGTGGCCGCTGCTCACCGGGCGCGCCGGGCCCCGCTCTCTCCCGCTGCCCCTGCCGTTCCCCTTCCCGCTCCTGTTCCCGCTGCCGATCCCGTTCCGGGTCGCGCGGGCGGGCGCAGGCGCGGCGGGCGGCGGAAGGCGGCGGGAGCGGCGCCATGGCGGCCAAGCGCAAGGCTGAGGCGCTGATCCCGGCCGAGGAGAGCGACCAGCTGCTGATCCGGCCCCTGTGAGCGCCGGGGGAGCCGCCGGGCCGGGCCGGGCTGGGGCTGGGGCCGGGGCCGGGGCCGGGGCCGGGGCTGGGGCCGGGCCGGGGCGGCACCGCTGGGAGCCGCTGATTTCCCGGGTAAAGGTGCCACTGCAGGCTGAGGGTGTTCCTGGTAGCGCCACAAGCCTCGTTTATGGGACAGCTTGAAGATGCCACTCCGGGCTTATTGGGCCCGATTTGTTACTTAGGTGAACTTTAATTATAAGTGTCAATAGTTTGAGGCTCGAGTGCTCAGCAAAAAAACAAGAGGCCAAAATAATTTCCTCAAACAAGTTGTTTTTATTTCCGCTGCGTTATGTAGGGAGCACATTTCCTTTGAGATAAGTACAGCTGTTCGGGTACTTTGGATAGCTGAGCTTAAAAAGGCCGTGCAGTTGTTATTTCTACACAGAAAAATAATCCCAGTAGAGGCAGCCAGTGTAGCTACATCTGTGTGGTGTGGGTTGTTTCAGTCCTCATGACTTTGATATCCTTTTGCAGAGGTGCTGGTCAAGAAGTAGGAAGATCATGCATAATTCTGGAGTTTAAAGGAAGAAAAATCATGGTAATTATTGCATGGATATATTTGTGTGCCCTCTCAGTGTGGTACTTAGATCACTGAAGTGATCTGAAATGTTGCAGGTTAAATTCAGCTTCTGCAGTCAAGTCAGACACAGTGCCAGGAAAGGCACATTTTGTACCTTTCTGGAGCAGTATAGCATGTATGATATTAAGCATCAGAGAGGCTGTTTTATTTTACAAAATAAAATCATATCCCTGTATAGAATGTATGAACTTCCAACCCAAACCATTCTACTTGAAATCCAATGCTAAAAGCAATGTTTAATAAAGAAAAAAAAAATTTGCATGCTGCTAAAATTTACCAGTCACTAATAACAGTCACTAGTAGACCAAGATGGAAGAGGGTTTTTTAATACATTCTGTTAGAAGCTTTAACTTTCTTTCATTTTTCAGCTTGATTGTGGGATCCATCCTGGGCTAGAAGGAATGGATGCTCTTCCTTACATTGATTTGATTGATCCAGCTGAGATTGATCTCCTCCTCATTAGTCAGTAAGTGGCACCTAAAAGCACAAATAACTTGAGGTTATACTCTGAGCTGTGTTCACATGTAGGTTATTGAGGGGCTGAAAATAGGTGTTATTTAAATGGTAGGAAAAATTTTAGTTTCCAGGTTTTTTAAAAACAAGTTTGAAGGAACTACATGTAGAATTAAGGACTGAATATTGAGGATTCACTTTTGACATTGCAACTCTTCTCTGAGCTGACTCTGATTTCTGACTGTTTTATAACCTGGCCTGCTTTAATACCATTATGATTGCTCCTGGAGTGAGTTTTTTGCACAAAGACTGCAGAACAGTATTGGTTGTGTTTTTTGCTCTATTGGCTTTGAATTGAAAAGGTTCTTAAGAGACTTACACAAGCTTTGTATATGGTTTAAGTATTGCTTAGTGGCTGAGAGACAAGGAGAGCTGTTTCTAAATGATGTAATCAGTAATAAACTGTTCTCCATAAAATCCTGAGGTTTTGTGGTATGTGTTTGTTCTACCTGTATTTCAAAAGTAGTTTCTTAAGATAAGTCGAACTAAAAGTGTGAACAAATAATTTAATTTTCAGAGATCATGTTTTATTCTGTAGTGTGAAACATGCAAAATTAGGATTGTGTTTTTAGTTTTCATCTATCTTTGATGTTTAGTGTCCCTGGCTCCTGTTCCTTTTCTCCCTCTAAATTTACATGGAAATTAGAAAAAGAAGATAATTCTAATACTATACACGTAAAACCTTGGTATTAAATGAATTTCCTGTATTAGTTTTACCTTTTCTTGCCTGTGTTTCCAGTCACTAGTCTGCAGAACATAGACCAGCACAGTTAACAAGAAGCCTGAAAATTCTGTTTCTGGATTTTCATGACACCATATTGGTCCAGCGAAGTAGTGAATTATAGATATTATATATTAGTTTTGTGTAATATGAATGTATTAATTCGATTTGTGTGTCTATTTTAAGCTTTCATTTAGATCACTGTGGGGCTTTGCCATGGTTTTTGCAGAAGACAAGTTTTAAGGGAAGGACATTCATGACTCATGCCACAAAAGCTATTTACAGATGGCTTCTTTCAGACTATGTTAAAGTAAGGTAAGATAGACTGTGGCTTGTCTCTTCCTGAATTATTTCACCTATTATTTCCCTTTCCAATGAGAAACTTGAGGTGAAGCTACCAAAAGTAGCTGGATGAACCTGGCTGTTGTCATAAGTAGCAACATTATATATAATCAGATTAGACGTAATGAATCACTTTACTACCTCATGGGTAGTTTGCAGTGAATTTTAAGCTCCTAAAGATCCAATTCACTCTTCAGGACAAGGACAAATTAAATATACAAAGAGTGCTCAGTTACTTACATGTCTGGGTTTTTTTTCCTCTTATATTTTTGTCTTCTTGTGTTTCATGCCTTGACACATTATTTCCATGTGACTGCAATGGTCCTGACCATATCTCAACTCAGCTGTTTTTGAGCTTGGATCAACAACCTGATGAGCAGTCCTCCTTTAACCTGCTTGTTCTGGGCTGGTAGTAAAAGCATGGATCCATGTGATTTTTGAGGACTGTTACAAGCTAAGTTGCAGATCTCTGTCCAGGGCTGGGAATATTATTGGTACTTTTTGAGGAATACAGAGCAGATTCTTAACTGAAAAGGCTTCTAGCATGGCCTTTCAAAAGAAAGGTACTTTAACTCTCCTTAGGTGATCTATGTTGGAGTAGCTGGACTTGATTTTTAACACAGGAGACATGGTGTTACAGAATGGAAATCTAACTGGGGAAAGTGTTTTTTCCCAGTTGCACTTCCCAGGAAGTGTTTTTTCCAGATATTTTTTCCAAATGAGCTGATATTTAGCCATTTCACTTGTATCCAGTAACATCTCAGCGGATGACATGCTATACACAGAAACAGACCTCGAAGAAAGCATGGACAAGATTGAGACCATCAACTTCCATGAAGTGAAAGAGGTGGCAGGAATCAAATTCTGGTGCTACCATGCAGGCCACGTTCTGGGAGCAGCCATGTTTATGATTGAAATAGCTGGCGTGAAGGTATTTTCTCTTTATTGAAAGTTGAAATCAAGCCTGAGTACTACCGTAGTCATTAATTATTATTGTCTCTTATGTTCTACCACTGTGGCTGGAGCTGTCCAATAGACTTGGGCTCAGGTCAAGGTGAGAGGCCCTGGCTTAGGACATGTATTTTCTTGCTGATTAAAACTGGCCAGTGACACAGATCAGGTGAGATGTTTGGATTGTATGGGAGTCTGAGACATGAACTCAGACTTGGAACCACTAAACATGTAGTTTCCCTTGCTGGTCTGATCAGAGGCAGATGGTAGCTGAGGCAGTTGTGTGGAAGCTGCATTTTAGTAAAATCTCTGAACAGATGCTTGTTTCTGTAATTCTCTTTTACTTCTCTGTCTGTCTCAAGTGCTTAAATGGCACTTGTCAATGTATGTGAGTTGCATTTTTCTCATAACATTGTGCTGTGTACCTAAAGAAATAAGATTATTTTTAATTTTAGGCACACAGGGGTTAAGTAAATCATATAATCACAGGCAGCACTGTGCCAAAACCAGATACTTGAAATACATCTCATGAAATGGAGTTCAGCAGGATAATCACTGTCCAAGGAAAGTTTCACACAGCCCTGAAGAGAGAATGGAGAAGGTGGTTCTGAGGCTTGCTGCCCAGTAGGAGTTTGTTCATGATTTATAATGATTGAGAATTATACGAGTTTTAACTTAAAAAAATGCTAGAAATAGAACTGAGTTTACAACGATCACAATAAAATTTAGATCTCTTAGTGTTTCTTTTATGTTTTTTTTTCTGATTGAGGTATGACAAAGAAGATTCCATCTTACTGTGCATGACTCAAATAGATTGGGTTTTAATATCATTATTTTCATTAATTCCCTGTGATAGTAGGTTATCTGGCAGACCAGGTGTCTGCTGTCACTGACTGTATGTTATTTATTGTTCACATTTTCATCAACAAAAAAAAGTCAGTTTTAAAATCATCAATTTGGGTGCACAGTGTTGCATTCCACCCTGCAGTTAAGAATCCATTAAAAATAAATAAAAATCAAAAATTACTTCTCAGTGTAATGGGGAACATGAGTATTCCATTTGGAATATCAATTAGATTACAGGCTTTTTTTGTATCAGGAAATGTTAAAATAATTTTAATATTTTTTTTATTATTAATTATATTTGTATTTTGGTATGTAAATGCAGTTTGATCTTCAATTTGCTTCCTCTTAGGAATTGCTGTTATGTATATCTTTACTTCTTTGTGGTCAGTGCAAGTATGCAAAAGGCTGAAAACAGCACCTTGATATCTGAAATGAAAAATAAGAGCTTATTAATTGTTTACCTGGTTTTGTTGGAATTATGGTACTGCTTGAAAAACGTTTACTATTGAGCTTTAAATACTTGTGTTGTAGTACTGTTGACCTAATATTGTAAGCACTGCTCACATAAGAAGAGTCTTATTTAAAGCTGACCTTTTAATCAAAAATTCATTAAAACCCTCTGCACAGCTTTCTAAAGGCTGCTGACTGGTAGAACCTGTAACCTGAGCACCTGCTTCTCTGTCTCCAACAGCTGTTATATACAGGTGATTTCTCAAGGCAGGAAGACAGGCACCTGATGGCAGCTGAGATTCCCAATATTAAACCCGATATTCTTATAATTGTAAGTTTGCAAAATTTTATCTTTTATTAATAATTAATTATGGATTAGGGGTGTGACTTAATTAAAGCCAAAATGGAATGACAAAGATAGCAGAGATTTAGTTGTAGTGATTTGTGTTAAATATCTAAACTACTTGGGTGTTCAGAGCTCTGACATTGCTTCCCATTGTATTGAAAAGTCTAATTATAATTTTATAATTCTTCTGATGAAGCTCCTTAAGGCTCTAGACAAACCTTTCTGAGATGGGATATTTATTAGATTTCAGCTTGTGTTTCACCACCCCAAATTTAAACAGATGTCTCTTTTAGTAGATCCTAACCTACTTCCAGATATGTTAAGTGCTATGGAATATGTCGGTGCTCTGGAATAGCACTCCCCTGAGTGTTATTCCATATTATTTTTTTGTTTTCTGAGTGAATTTTTTTAATTCTGAATCCATGTTTGGAAAACAGCAGCTCAAGGGAAACTTTAACAGTTTTAGCTGGAAACAAACACTGGAAACTTTCAAAATTATTTAATTTACTGTGTCCCTTCTAGCTGTTTTCTGAAACTCATAATCTAATTTTAAGTCACATCAAAATCATGTATTTTGTGTAATTCCTATATTTTAAGTGTGAGGTTAAACCATGGCACACGTACCACTATGGGTCCTGTCAGTGTGATCATCAAAGCACTGGCAGCATTTCCAGTTAGGAAAATAAGTGTAAAGAAGCATTGAAATTAATAGCTCTAACTTTTTTAGTGCTGACAGGATCTGTCTGTCTAAATTGCTTGAGGGATTTGGGAGAGGGAAAGTTTTCTTTATTTGCCTTGGTGGGGTGGTTTTGGGAACTTGGGGTGGTTTTGACTTTTCCCTCTCCTTGACCTCCCCCTCCTCTCCCCAACATGTTAACAGCATTATGTTTATCTGTTGGGGTTTTTTTGGAGGGGTTTCAGAGAAGATCAGGAATTATTCTCTGTGTCAGCCCCTTCAATGCTCTGTCTCTCCATTTGCAGGAATCCACATATGGCACTCACATTCATGAGAAGAGGGAGGAGCGGGAGGCGAGGTTCTGCAACACCGTTCATGACATCGTCAACAGAGGGGGCCGAGGTCTCATCCCTGTCTTTGCCCTGGGTCGAGCTCAAGAACTGCTCCTAATCTTAGGTATGTAGCTTCCCAGCTCCTCTTCATGGAGAGGCACGGAAAGGGACTCAGAATGTTTTCAGATGTTATAATTCCTTGAACAACTCTTCAGCCATTTTACAGCGTGTTATTTACCTGATAATTTAATATAAAATTCATGTTTGTTCAAATGCAAAAAGTCCAGTAAACCAACTAACAGTTCTGCTTTGTGAAGTAGGATGGGAGACCTAGAAAGGAAGAGATAGATGATGGTGTGGTAATATGTGCTTGGCTTTTGAATCTTTTTGAATCAGGATTTCAGCAATTAGGGACAATTATTGCAAATAGAAAAATAACCAGTTGCAACAGCTGTTTTACTTAAACTGTACTGCTAAAAAAAGCTGTATATTTTCTTCCAAAGTTCTGCTATTTTTGTGCTTTAATTCACAAACCTGTATGAAAAAACTCTTTATAGGAAAAGCTTAGAAGACCATAGAAGACACTTTAACACTTCTGAAGTACTAATAATAATGAAAAGTAAATTAGGCTTTTGAACAAAAATGAGTGAGAATCAGCCATGAACATAACAAGCTACATCACAGAAAATAAATAGCTGTTACAAGGTATTTCAGAAAAAAACATTTTTAAGTAAATTATTCCTGGTCTTCTTTGCTTCCTTTTAGCACGTTTAATTTGTACTATGTTATGTGATTTTTTTCACTAGTCTTTCTGCTTATTCAAAGGCTGGGCAGATCAAAAGATAGCTGTCTCAAGCTTAAAATACTTATATTAAGGGTGTTGAATATGAAGTGTTCCCTAAACTACTTGAAATTTTTCCCACTTTTCAGTTTAGCTCAGTATTAGAAACTAGTTTGTTTTCAAAATGTCTTACTACTCTATGCATATGTTAACAAGAAATTCAGGTCTAGGCATGGGACAGTATTTGATGTTGTAGAATTATTTACTACTTCTCATTGATTGAGAGGGGTTTTTTAATTTATAGAGAACGTAAAAACTGAACATCTTCAACCTTGTGTAGCCGTTAAGTTGTAATTTGTTTGCCTCTCTGCTGTGTTTAGATATTAAAGTGAGTTTCTAAAGATAAGCTTGAAAATATATCTAGGAAAGCTAGACATGCAATTGGATGCTTAATTAGGTAGAAAATGCAATTGCATCTCACATGCCTACACAGTTGAGCCTGCAGGCTTCTGTGTTTATTTTTCTTCTTTCTGTAACTGTATGACAAAAATAAAATACTGTGTTATGGTGTAGAAAATTATGATGATGAATTCAGTTTGTGACTGGTTATCTTGTACTGGCTGTTTCCACCTTGCACCTGAGCTTATTAAAGCTGCCATGGCAGCGAGCCTCTCTGAAATGTTGTGAGAAGCTTCGCCTCCAAAAGAAGTGCTAGGTAAAAGCACATTGTAATGTCATTGTAAATGCACCAATACAGCCAAAAGAGTGTACCTCTATTTTTGGACGATTTGTACCTCAATTGTGCAACATAAATATCTTTCAGACTAGCAGAACTGTATCCAAATGGGAAAAAGGATAAGTTACATTTGTACAGCTGCATTCAAATATCTTATTTATGTTTAGAAAAGGTCATGGCTACGGTCATGAGTGATAAAATAAGTTGTGATTAATGAAGGCTTGTTTCTTGTTCTTGTTCCAGTTGGGCTTGTAAAATATAACTTGGTGAACAGAAAGCCAGGCTTAATAATTGAATGAAATCCTTCTCACCTGAACTCCGTGAATTTGTTTTACAGACATATAGTGAATATAGTGAATTCTCACAAATCTGTGTGCAGATGTCACTGGCTCTTAGATGTATTTGTCATAAAGGTAGACTTATTGCAGTGTAGTATCATGTATACTTTATTCCTTGTAGCTGAAGATGGTGGTTGATTGAAATTTGACCTGCCAAAAGTATCTGAAGTTCACCTTTGCCATGTTTGTTTGCCTGTTTGTTTGTTCTGGTTGTATACAGTTCTAGCTGCTGACTGTTTTAGAAAAGCAGATGAAAGCAAAGAAGTTGTGATGGTGATTTTCTGTAATAAAAATGAAAAAGCCCACTGGTAGATCTGTTTTACAAGAGTTACTAGTGTTTCTGAGAAGCACACACTTTATAAATAATCCTGCGGATAGAATTTTGTGTTTTGTTATTTGGTGGCTGGGTTTTTTGTGTGTTTTTTTTTTGTTTTGTTTTGTTTTATTTTATTCTTTATTATTTTGTTTGTTTTGGATTTTTAGATGAATACTGGCAGAATCATCCTGAACTCCATGATATCCCCATATACTATGCCTCCTCTTTGGCAAAGAAGTGTATGGCAGTTTATCAGACATACGTCAATGCCATGAATGACAAAATACGCAAGCAAATTAACATCAACAATCCTTTTGTTTTCAAGCATATTAGTAACCTGAAGGTAAGCTTGAGATTCTTAAAAAAGGTGAACGTGACAGAAGAGTTCATATTTGCTGAATAGTTTGCATGTTGAGTATCCTGATACCACTGAATATTCTGAGTTGGAAGGGACCCACAAGGATCATGGAGTCCATCTCTGAAGTGAAGGGCCCCTCCAGGGATTGAACCCACAACCTTGATTTGTTTTTAGCACCATGCTATAATGATCTGAGCCAATCCATATCCTTAATATCCTATAGATTGATTAGGTCCAGGTTTATATCTGAGTTATCTGCTGTCCCAGTGCTTAGAGGGCTGTTTGAGGGAAGTTTATGCCCCAACATTTCTTCCAGTATAGATTCCTGTGCTTGCAGTTTACTCCTTGTGGGTATCAGTAAGAGGAATTTTCCTGCAAAGGGCACTTTTTGTGAGGATGGGGTGTAATCTGTGAACACAGGGCCCTTCTTGTACATTGTTCAAGGGTGCAGCTGGGCTGTCCTTTGTTGAAGTAAGTTGTGGTAACTGGTACTCTCACTGTGTCTTTTTAGAGTATGGATCACTTTGATGACATTGGCCCAAGTGTTGTCATGGCTTCCCCTGGCATGATGCAGAGTGGCTTGTCCAGGGAGCTGTTTGAGAGCTGGTGCACAGATAAGAGGAATGGAGTCATTATTGCAGGGTACTGTGTTGAAGGAACTCTTGCTAAGGTGAGTTGCTAATGCACCACAACCTATTAGTAACAGGTAGCATTCATGTTAGGTTTTAAAAGGATTGGTCAATAGTAAGTGTTTTTATTTGATTTACTGAAATGATTGTTAGGTATGTATGAGTACGTAGTCAAAACTGATTGCTTTTGGCTAATACTAATGAAAATTTGCATATGGTCATTTCCAGTGATGTTATATAGAGTAATCTTTTTTACGGTCAGTTACCTTGTCATGAGAACGAATGCTTGCTTTAGACCTCTCCACTTCTTTATTTTTCAAGAAGGTAGCCCTAATCCTAATTCAAGAGAAGTTGATATTAAGTCTAACACTACTTATGTGTCAGAGACCAGACTGCCTTGTGCTCCTTGTGCCACTGACCATCTCTAGGGAATGAAATCTTCCAAATTCCAGCAGCTAAGGGCAACCACATCATCTGATTTTGCCTTTAGAGATGGAAATCACACACTTATTACTGTTTGATACAAGTTAGAGGGATTTATCTGGAAGAAGGATGAGCCCCCAGATCTGCTGAGGATGCACAGGATGAAATGGTGTGTGTTGTGTATGCGTTTTTCATGTGTGAGTCTTATGTTCTGGGAAATTTGAGAGATTTTATTTTCACTGCTTCACATTTAACGTGGCTGCCACTATTATTTCATTGATTTTGGAAATGTAAAGCATTAATTATATGGTGTCTGTAGGAGGCTTTACTTTTTTAATTAATTGCTTTTTATTTTCTAGCACATCATGTCTGAGCCAGAAGAGATCACAACTATGTCAGGGCAAAAACTCCCACTGAAGATGTCTGTGGATTACATTTCTTTCTCTGCTCACACAGATTATCAACAAACTAGTGAATTTATCCGGGCCCTGAAACCTCCACATGTGGTCAGTATCCATGCTGCCCATTTCTCCAGAGTGGGATTCATCAAACCAGCTCACAGCCTTGAGTCAAGGCAGGGACTGGTGTCTGGCAGTAGCCAGCTTCCCTGTGCTTTGAATAATTAAAGGTGGAGATTTTAATTATTTTTTGTCAAGTTATCTTAGCAAAGTAAAAATCAACTTGTTCTTGAGTGTCTGCATCCCTGGGGATGACTTTCCAGACAATGGTGTAGACCCATAATCTGTTTCAGCAATGTTTTGAGCAAGTAAGATGCAGTATGGGACAATGTTAAATTGGAGATGCTGGTATTGGAATAATTCACTGGAATTGGCCTTGAAATAAATAAAAAAAAAACATCAATTGAAGATATGTGCAGACAGTAAGAGACAAAGGCTGCACGTGGAGGGAAAAGCATGAGCAAATCATGCAAAGAAGGTGTGAAGTACCAGAATGTGAAAATGGGGACTAGGATCTGAAGCTGGTGGTGAAACTGTACAAGCACAGATAAGAAAGCAAAAAATCACCACAGAAGAGAATTAACTTGGCAAAGAAAATTGTGAGCTGTTAGGCATCCTCTCTGAATTGCGTGTTTATTATGGTTATATCTACACACAGACACAAAAATATAAAGCTAACTGACTTCTCTTGAACTTAAATTAATACTTCCTTTTCATAATACGGCAGTATATTTGTGTGTGAAAACTTAAATGGGATCTATGTAATGCACTCTGCTTGGTAGCATGGAGTTTTCAGCTAATACTCAGGGTTGTGAAATCCCACCCTTCCAATAGTGCAGAGAATTCAGACACAGCACTGTAATTGAGCTCACGTTTCCTTACACTGTGACCTCGTGGAATCGCATCAGATAGAATATGTCAGTTTTCCTGGATAATTTACTTACTAAACATGTCTGGTTGGACAGATAATTTCTGCTGAAAGGAAAACTCTTTTTTATAGATTTTAGTTCATGGTGAGCAGAATGAAATGGCCAGATTGAAAGCAGCATTGATACGGGAGTATGAGGATAATGATGAAGTTCATATAGAAGTTCATAATCCTAGGAATACTGAAGCTGTGACATTAAATTTCAGAGGAGAAAAACTTGCCAAGGTATGAAATCAATGTTTTTTTACACGTAGAACAGCATGTTCTGAGATAAAAACTACACGTTATCTTCCTAGCCTCTGCTTTTAATTTATTTCAAATTACATGTTTTCCAGGGTCTCAAAGTGTGTGAATGCTTTATGTTTAATAGTATTTGGGGTTTGGTTCGGGGGTTTTTATTTTGAGGAGATTTTCTTGTCGTTTTGGGTTTTTCTTTGGTTTTTCGCTCCAACAAACTTCTCTTGTGTTATGCCTCAGGAAGTTTCTAGGTTACTCAGGCCTTTTGTTTTCAGAGTTAATTTTATACTCTGATTTTTCTGAGAGAACTATATTTCATCTCATAATTACTTGAAGCTGTGAATGCTTCAGATTGCCTTGTTGCACTATATGTGTTTTTTTTCTCTCCAGGTGATGGGATCTTTAGCAGATAAGAAACCAGAGCAAGGACAGAGAATTTCTGGAATCCTGGTTAAAAGAAATTTTAACTATCATATCCTTTCTCCATGTGACCTCTCCAGTAAGTACAGACAGTGATGTGATCAGTGGGTAATTGAAATTTACTGTGTCATTAAAACACATAATTCTGGGTTTTTTCCTGCAGTTTTGTGTTTCATAAGCAATTAGTGAACATCTTAATTTTATTTCTTATTTGCCTAAAGTTCTGAACTACTGTAGTGAGATGAAAGGCATTTAACTCGTTGTTCGCTCAAATTTAAAATCTTTCTTCTCTAACAGAAAAGAAGCAAAGTTCAGTTTCCTTTCTGGTTACTTAAAGCCTTTTCCTCTGCAAGAATATATATAAAACATTACAGTGAGAACCAAAAAATACCTCAATCAGTAGACCTATCATTTTCTAAAACGTTGTTAGTTTTTAGTGTAAAAAGCTACAGAACAAACACTCGGGTAGTCCTGTTATGCTTTTTATTACTCAGGGAACTGATCTATTCTCAGAATAGAGGGCAAATTAAATCTAAGGTCAGAAGAGCTTGGGGGAGAGCAGTTCTGCTGCCCTAGTTTGTTTGTCTCTAATAGGCAGGAAAATAAAACAAGCTGGTATAACAGGTGTTCTGCCTTCCTCTTTATAAATTGCCCTTTTCAGCCCTCTTGTCTTAAATGTGTCAATGCTATTATTTTCTATAGTGGCAATTCTATTTATTAGGAAGTAAATTCAGAGGGCTAGTTTTTAACATGTACTTTTTCAAATGGTTTCAGATTACACGGATTTGGCAATGAGCACAGTGACACAGACACAAGCCATTCCCTACACAGGCCCTTTCAATCTCCTTTGTTACCAGCTGCAGAAACTCACCGGTGCGTACCATCCTGATTTATACTGAGCAGCTGTTAAAACAACTTCCAGTCTGCAGAGGTCTTCTGAGCGGAGATTTCTTCGTATTTTACAGCTTTCATGAGACTGTGTAGCTTCTGCCAGATCCAGCTCATGAGTGTGACACAGCTTTGGGGGGATTCTGATGTATTCATATTACAAAGTGATGAGCAATACAGAGCACAGGCTGATTTCTGTCTCTGTCAGCCCCCAAAGTGAGTGCTCTGGCCATTCTGATGGAAACTTTATTAATTTATCTTGTATCTCTAGCCCCAAATGAAATGGCTAATGCCATTCAATTAATCAGAACAAAAGCTCTGCCCTCCTTTGTGACTGACAGCCTCTTCTGTGCCTCCCCAAGAGGCAAGAATTGGCTTTTCCTGGATGAGAAGCCATTTAAACCTGACACTGGGATGATCCCCTGTTCCTCTCTCCAGCTTTCTCAAGGGTTAGGGGCAGTTCCTGTCCTAGATATACACACCTTTCAGATTCCTTTCCCAGATTTAAAGCTCAGAATTTTTTAATTCTCTAGTGCCAAAATTAATTCATGTCACTAGTGAAGAGAACACCTATATTCAGTTGAGGTTCAAGTCTCATAACCCCAGTGCTACCAGGCACACAGGGTTTTCATTTAAGCTCTGTGCTTCTGTTAGCAATGGGTTACCCTATAAGGGGGTAAGAGCTGGTTACTTCTGCAAATGGAGCAGAATTAACTACATTTCTCATATGTTTTCTTTTTTGTTGGTGTACTCAGTGTACTAAGCTAGCTGAATATGAGAATTCAAACAAAGTAAAATGGCCAATATTAACTAATAAAAAAAACCCCAAACAGTCCAGAGCAAAGAAAATAATATTGTCGGGTAAGAGAAGAGAGTATGGGGTTCCATTTTGTGAGCTACTCTGAGCAGTTCTGATAACAGACAACACCTCTTATTCTTAACCTGTCCTATTTTCTTATGCAAAGTTAGTCTTACTTCCAGTATAATTTCATTATTGCTAACCATTTGTTGTCACTTCTTAGGTGATGTAGAAGAAATAGAAATCCAACAAAAACCAGCCTTGAAGGTTTTCAAAAATATTACTGTGATCCAGGAGCCAGGCATGGTAGTCCTTGAGGTGGGCATTGGTGAGGGAGAAACAAGTATTTTGTTCTCCAGTTTCTTCAAAATAATGTCATAGAGATGCCATGCAGAATTCAATGTTTTAAGGAGTTTTCCACTGTATGACAAGTAAAGCAAAGGATAAAACAAAGGTCCCCTTGAGCTGTGGTCCTGTGTGGATGTGTGGTGTTTAATTTATCCAGTGCCTGTTTGGGTTTTTAACTGTATTTCATGAGTATCATGGCACATTTAGTCCCCTTTTTTAATTTGGCAGATAGTAATTGGAAATAACTTCCTCCTTCCCCCAAAGAGTTGTGGTAATTAATTATTTTGTAAATGTGCTCAAAAACATTCAAAAGCTTGAATTTTTCATGGAAAGTTACTGAAGTATAGCCAGTTAAAAGTAGTTAATAATTTGGTGTGAAATGTATGACAGTCATTTGAAGCTGGAATTCAGAGAAAAGCAAAAAAGAAAATGCAATTCATGCTATACTGCCTTTATGCTGCACTATTCACTCAGTCTAAATAATTAATTTCTTTTTGTTTTGTTTTGTTTTTTGTCTTCTAGTGGGTGGCAAATCCTGCTAATGATATGTATGCAGACACTGTGACAACAGTGATACTGGAAGTTCAGTCAAATCCCAAAATACAGAAAGGTATAAGTTTAGCGTATGCTTATTTAACTGAGGCATTACTTCCTATTTTTTTACATCAAGCTTAGAGGGAAATAATGCCTTCCAATAGATTGCAATCCCCTCATTGTATTTCCTTGCTTTGTGGAACTTACTAGGGAGTAAAATTTGCAACTTAAAAAACAGAACTACAATTTGGTCTTCATTATTTGTGACGTGTTCATTTGTTGAAACTTTCTCTTACATAGCAGCCAGTAACTGACTGGAAAACATGGCCTTATGTAAATAAAGTTTTAAATCTCATACAAAAAAATCTGAAGTGACTAAGTTTGTGTGGCCCAACCCAGGCCATTTTATCATTCTGTATGAACAAACAGAATTTATTTTATTTATTTTCACTGGATTACCTCTCTTGTCTTTTTATTATATATTTTAGCAATTTTGTATAATAGCAGTTAGTGTTCCTTAGGTGTTTAGTCCCATGTCTGACTCAACACATTTGTTAAAAATCCTTTCACCTGAGTTCAGAAATTCCCATAACAGTTCTTACTTTGTTTGGGGGTAAAGATTTTCCAGTCACTTCACCTAAACAAATTCAGAGTATAATTTCCTGATCTTGGTTCTGGTAATTTTCACTATATAAGCCCTTCCAGCCATGTCCTCATGTTCTTTTCTATGAAACTAACCAAAACCAGAAATTTTATTTTTGAATGATACTTTGACCTCCTCTTTTTTCTTATTTCTTATACAGATAGAAAAAAACTGTTTTGTTGTTTTGCCTTTTTTTTTTAAATTCTGCCTTAATATTTGTATATAGAAGATACAGCAATATCTGCCTTAGCCGGATTTTTCATAGTCCACACTGTCTCTGTGTCATTTCTTAGTGACAATATCTAGATTCTCCACCCTCCACCACCCTGAAATTAATTCTTTGTATTTCTATGTGCCTTTTAGCATTATCTCCCATGTTCTTTTATGGTGCTTATTTTGTCTGCTAATCTCAAGTGTGTCTTCTTTCAGGATTTTTTTGAATGTGTGCATTTCCTTGATTCTCATCTTTTTTTCTTAATGCATTTTTAATAAATTATTCAAACATACATCTTCTATTTAGGTTTTGGATTTTTTTTTCAGGGAAGTCAGTTTGTAAATAGTATCTATCAATTAGTCGTTTTTCCCTCCCAGTAAATGTCTGTGAAAGTAATTTTTTTTTCCTTTTCAGCTGCAGTAAATAAGATTTCCAAAAAAATAGATATGGATGTGTATAGGAAGAGAATGGAGATCATGCTTCAGTAAGTTGGCATATATTTTTCTAAAGGAAAATGAGCACAGTTAATCATGTAACTAGAATAGTCTTAGTGTAAAAGGGTTTAAAGATAGTTATGTAAGAATACTTCATGCAAATTTACTTTAGTCTAATTTCTGTGAAAGCCAGGAATTAAGTGAAGAAGGAGGTACAGTAAAAAGTTCTCAGCATCGTTAAAATTTTGAATACAAGGCCAGTTATATTTCCCAGAAGCAGATTTAAGTTGTCTCTGAAAGTTACGCTACAAATTATTAATAAAAACAACTTTGGATCACATCTGTTTTGAGAGAAAAAAAAAGTTACTCTGATGTGTATTCTGTTGTGTAGAAATCTTGCCTCTTTTGAAATCAGAGGAATCCTTCCCTTTGTTGATGATGAGATTATTTTGGTGAAATACTTACTGTTATTCGATACCCACTGTCATAATAAATCTTGATGTTTTTAATTGCGTTGGAGTGAGTTACATAATTGTTGCTGAAAGGTGATACTCCCCTGACAAAGTGACCCCAGAGTTAATAGAAAAACTTGTTTGCTGTTTGGCCACACCTACACTCATGGGTTTTTGCTTTAGGGATATGTTTGGAGAGGACTGTGTGAGTTCCAAAGATGACTCTGTCCTGTGCATCACAGTGGATGGAAAGACTGCCAACATTTCCCTGGACACTCGGGTATGTAAAGCAAAGCACTTCTGTGTGTGCTGTGTTCAGCAGTCTCCTGTCTGGCCCACAGTGCTGCCTACACTGTCATGTACTCACTTGCTAAGGAAATGTACTTGGTATCAAAACAGAGAGTGTTCTTAATTTAAAAAATGTTAGCAATGTTTATGCAACAAATGCAGTACATTTGGAAAAAAAAAAAAACAGTATTTTCCAGCAGCTCAGTTGTATGAAAAAATGAATAAAGAAAGATTGTAGAAGAGAAACTGAGTTTACCCACATTTTTTTAAAATGCTTTTAAAGCATGCGCTGGTCTGAATAATTGAACAGTTACAGGGTAGGAATGTTGTTAAAAACTTTTTTTGTCATCTTGATCCTTTTGGAGCTAAATTGAAAGCCTGAAATACTCACAAAAAGGAAATACTTAATCAGTTTACTAGCTTGGTCGGGAATTGGATGTCATACATGTTAGAAGGGCGCTTTAAGAAGCCATCACACCTAGTTATTTGAATAATGTAAAACTGTAAAGAATGGTTAAAGCCGTGTCTTTCATGTTCTTAAACATTTTAACATGTTGACCTTCTGTCATTACTAATAACATATTAAACATAACTTGTGTATTGCCTCTGTTCATAGTAATAATACAGTGTAAATTCATTCATGTATTGGCTTTAAAATGAAAAGCTTTTTTGTGTAAATATGACTGGTGGGATATGTGGATTTATTTTTTCCAGGTTAACACAGTGCTCTCACAGTGAACACCATTTTAATAATATTGCTAGATAATAAGTAGATGTATGTTTGCCGTTTTAAGTGCCCTTTTCCTCTCCCCACACCTTTATGGCTAGAAAGAGTTACTTGATCAGAAGAGTAACAAGTTAATACTGAATTAATGAAGGTGTAGTCTTAGAGTCTAGAAAGGCCGCAGGACCAAGAACAGTATTACTACCCAAATGCTGCCCTTTGTTTCTGAGGTAGAACAGTCAAGAATGTAGCTCAAGTTTCATGTTCGGGGTGTGCATCTTTCTCTAGGAAAATTTGTTTCAGTAAAAAATTAATTTATTTGGATTATTTTTGTGTAAATGTCATCATGTGCATGAAAGCATCAGTGTGGTGCCTGTACCTCTACTGACTGCATGTGCTTTGCAGTGTTATCTGTGTAATCGCTCACACTGTATTAGGTTAAAATGAAATCTCCAGGAACTGAATCTTGTGTGATTTTATTTGATTTTGAATTAAACATAATCCGCAAAACTTAATGCATTTTACATAGCCATTTTGAGCATAAGACTCTTGTCTTATGCTCAAATTAAGCTTCTTGTTCCTCGGCAGGAGTTGCTTAAGTCTCCTCTGAACTCCTCTACATGCTAGCAGACCACTGAAAAAAATACAGTGCTGCTCTTGATAATTTCCATGACTGCTTTTTCCTTTCCCCTTACAAGCATTCTCTGCATGCTGAAACGGAGCATGAAGTGCCAGTGGTTGTAACATCCTTCTCTTTCTGTTCCCAGACAGTTGACTGTGAGCCAGGAAGTGAAGATGATGAATCCCTTCGTGAAATGGTGGAACTGGCAGCACAGAGGCTTTATGATGCCCTCAGCCCTATATACTGACCTCTGTAGATACTTAGGATGCCTAAAAAAATATTTTAAATTTTCAGTTTATTTGGCCTATTTTTTATAAGTAAATAATTTTTTTCTTGAGTATGTCAAAGGTTTCAATTCTGTAAATGTGAAAGTGGTGAGTTACTTCACATAATGGAGCAGCAACCTCATAACAGCTGTATTTGTGCATATATTCTCCTTTGTGCACATACAAGAAATAATTCTTAACCTGACACAGAATTACAAAGATTAAATGGAGTTTTGTATTTTTGAATATTAAAGCCAGTTGGAGGATAAAGTGGATATCTTGAGTTTGCATATATAATTTTGTTCCTGTTGAGGAAGTGATTGCCTGCGTGCTTGTCTCTACTTGAAGTCAAAAGTACTTGAACACAATTGAAAATGGAGAATCCCAGTTTGCATGGTTGGGGTTGCTTGGAGCTTTAAAACTCTGCATGCTGGCATGCCATTAACTGGGCTAGAGGAACAGGAACACCACCACCTGCAAGAGAAGTGGGTGCTTATGACCTGTGACAGCCTTGGTGACCACCCCGGCCTGGGAAAAGGGACACGGATTATCAGACACTTCAGGACACAGAGCAGAATTACAAACACAGTGTGATTGATGCTCTGAGGTAGCTGTGGTTGTTGCCAAACAATGTCACGCTGAAAAATGTCCGCAGAACCCGAGTTTTCCACAGAAGAACTGTCTTGTACACGCTTCTTTCCTCCTTTTGTCAGCTGATTAAAACGGCACCCGATGATTGTAGTAGTAGTAGGAGGAGGAGGAGAATTAGTGTATGAGCAGTATTAGTAAAATTAGCGACACTTTCCTCCCCAAATTGTGCCGTTAGCAAGCTAAACACTATGAAATCTTTTAAATTAGGTAATTGCATTTTCTTAAGCAGGAAGTGGCGCTTTGAAACATAAAACCCCTAAAGTTGCGCGCATTCTGTTGAAAGCCCTTCCAGCCAGCGCGGGGGCTCTGTGAGGGCTGTGCAGGGCTCTGTGAGGGCTCAGTGAAGGCTGATGTGAGAGGTGGGTCCCCGGCTGCCCCGGGCGCGCCCTCCCCGCGCGCCTGCGCCTTTTAAAGAGGAGATACAAGAGGGGCTGGAACCGGAACGCGGTTTGTAAACGCGGCCTTCCCGCCGTCCGCCCCGTTTGCCGCTGCAGAGGAAGCGGCGAGGCCGCCTCCTGCCGCCGCCGCTCCTGGAGGGTGTCCGGCCGCGGCCATGGCGCTCGGGGAGGCGGGAGCCCGCGGGCGGCTCCTGCGCTGGCCTCGCGTGCTCCTCTTCG
This sequence comes from Cinclus cinclus, assembly GCF_963662255.1. Lineage (NCBI taxonomy): Eukaryota > Metazoa > Chordata > Aves > Passeriformes > Cinclidae > Cinclus > Cinclus cinclus. The sequence goes on along the minus strand of NC_085048.1, from coordinate 15,200,150 downwards.
GAGACTCCATCACTGAGGTAGCGCCCGCCCGGCCCCGCAATCCCCGTAGGGAGCTCCTTGGGCGGCCCGGCTCCTCGGACCGGGCCCGGCGGCACGCAGGCATCGGCCTGAGCTCCGGTGCGAGCGACGAGAAAGGGACGAGCGCGGCGGCCGCCGCGGGAGCGCGCTCGTGGCCCCGGGCAGGCCCCGCCGTGAGGCCGTGCCGGGGCCTTCGCGCCCGGCGGGCGTCTGCGATCTGGAGCCGTTCCACAGAAATTCTTGAGCTCGCTATGTTAGAGGCGCGAAGGTGAAGGTGTAGTTTGGGATGTTCCGGTGCCAGGGGCATTTTCCAAGCCGTGCTGTTTGCCGGGACCTCGCGCTGCGACCCGGTGCGTCCCAGCTGCCCGTGTCCTGCTCGCCCAGCCCGCGGGCAGGTTCTCCATTGCAGGGAATGGACCGCGGCCCGCTGAACTCGCTGAGGCCGCACCAGCTTTTTAGCGTTGTTGTTGGGTCCCTGTTGGTCCTTTCTTTGTGTTGTGTGGTGGGTCACGGAGCTGCTCTGGTGAAAAAGTAACTAATCAGAGACCAAGTTTATCTTTAGTGGGAGATAGGTTTCTAAGCCATCTCACTATGCAGAATTGGAGAAGGAATGATGGTGCAGCAGTGAGAATAAGGAGAAGGAGTTAGTTTTCTGCTTCTGGAAGAGGTTGTTAGTTCTTAACTGTTCCTGTTAAGAACAGGAGGGAAAATACTGATCCTCTATTTAAGGAAATTAAAAATAAATGAACACAGGTATCAAGTTAGACTAAACAGCTTAAATCATCCTTCTGGTACATTTCATTTAATATTTCAGATAGTACTGTATGAGTAAACTACTGTTCATCAACTGAACCTCTAAAACCATCCTAACTCCATTAAACTGAACTGCATGAAGAGAGAGGATTTTTGAGAGGTGCTCTCCAGAATGAGAGGATATTAGAATTAAAGTAGAAAAATACTACAAACAGATATAGCAAGCCCTCACCTGCCAAAATGAAACTACAGTCCAGCAGCAGTCAGTTTGAATTTTGAAGGGCCCAGGGGGTCCATCCCTGCCAGGTACCAGCCCTGCATTGCTTCAAATGCCAGTGGTGTGTCTGGGTTGAACCAGGACTGTTTGACCTCAGAGGGGCAGGGAGGGAGAAAACGCTGCAGCAGCAGTGCCAGAGCCATGCACAAAAGCTTTTGAGGTGGGAAGGTGCCAGTGGTGAGGCTGAGCTCTGAGGAATAAGTTCTTCCAGTGAGGATCTCACCATTTTCCTTGTTTTCAGTACTCCTTCCAGGAAAACGGCTGGGGGGCATACCTTGCTGAGAGACTGGTCAGGTAAGAGCTTAAATTTCAAAAGTAATTTCTAGCCTGCAGAAGCTCATGCAGCTTTTCTAAATGAAAAGCAACAGTGGTTAATGTTTAATACATGTTTATTTATTGACATTTATTTATTTAGTGAAGTGGAACTGCCTTCTGGGCAGCATGCCCAGGGCTGGTAGAAATACTTGTTGGGTGTTTCCATTCAAAGCTTGAGTGGAAATTAAAGATTTCTTAGTGATTGTCAGGACTGTTGTTCTGGTTCCACGGTGAAAGTAACAGGTAAATACTGTATGTGCAGCCTGTGTGAGCACTTTCAAAGCATGATCCCATTGAAAACTCATGTGACATCTCATGTGAGAGGGATGGAGGCAGATGGCCTGACAGAATGGTTCAAAGCTTCCCAAGATTTGGTGGACAGAGGAGAGATGTTCTTTTTGATATGTGTCTCCATTTCAGAAAATGTGATGTTTTGAACCGTGGGATCTCGGGGTACAACACCAGATGGGCTAAATTGATTCTTCCAAGACTGATCCCTGAAAGTACCAGTGCTGACAGTATTGTTGCAGTTACCATTTTCTTTGGAGCTAATGACAGTGCTCTGAAAGGTACGGTAGCTTGTTTTCTGTCTTTTTATTTCTATGACCTGTTCTCTTAAGATGATTTTACAGTTTAGCAGAATAGGCAGAAAGTTTCAGAATAGCCTTTTCCTGCTACTTCTCAGGAAGTGATTACTCTCTTTTTATTTATACAGAGGTTTGTTTTCAGTCATTTCATTTGTATTTGAGCCATGTCGTGCCTTCCATTTCTCTCCCTATCACCAAGTTTCACTACTAGGAAAATAAATTTCATGGCACTCAACACTTGGTAGCAGTTGCCTAAAATTTGAGTTGGGCATCTAGGTGTTTTTTCTGTCTTTAAAGGACAATGATGACTTCTTGGCAGATGGGCTAAGGAAAGGTAGCATTTGGGTTCTCTTTCAGATAAGCATAGCAGGATGCAGAGTCTAATCAAAATGATAACATCAGTGCATGAAGGACTGACTGCATGTCCATGGGACTTTCCAAAATTTTCCCTGCATCCAAGAATATTGGAAATCTTGGGTTTTGGTTCAGGCGAGGTTTGAGGTGATTATGTGATGCTAAGATATGAAGTTGTAAAAAAAAAGCATCTTAAAAAAACCCAACTGTTGGGGGTTTTATTCACCCCTATGCCTTATTTGCTTTAGTTGGAAATGCTGTCTTTAAACTCTTGACTTGTCTGCTTTGGTGTAGAGGAACAGAATTGTTCTACCACACCTCCTGAGTCTGTGGTTGAGGGGAACTGCATACTGGAAGTGAGTGTCCGTGGCCATACTGTGTAAAAGTCCTGTTATGCTGTGTAAGATGCCTGCAGGGAGCTCAGCCCCACTGATAATGTTCTCCACCCCTCACAGAGCTGAACCCCAAGCAACACGTTCCTTTGGAGGAATACACCGCCAACCTGAAAAACATGGTGCAGTACCTGAAGTCAGTAGACATTACTGCAGACAGAATTATTTTGATAACACCACCACCTCTGCAGGAGTCAGCTTGGGAGAAGGCATGTCTTGCCAAAGGTAAAGGAATGATGAGGATGGGTGGAATTTCTGCATTTTACCACTGGAGTGTGACAGATCCCAGGTGGTCAGGTGATTTCCTTCATGTGTATGCCATGTGGCAGTCATGTTCTCTGACTTGTTGGAAAAGGACTGCTGTTTTGCTAAACAACTTCTGGGTAAGCTCATGGAGTAACTACTAAGTAATTACAAACATCCTTTCCAAAGCGTTGATTGATGTGTTAATGCACAGAGCTGACAGAAATGGCTGCCCTCTAAGAACATGGCGTTTGTCAGCATGTCCTAGGCAGATTCCATCGTGTCCCAGCAGCTTCCAGAATAATGCAAATAATGGAGGAAATGTTGGCATTGTGGGCCTTAGAAAATTTTTTACTAAGTACAGCAGATTTCTGTTTGGATAAGCAGTAATAACCCAGCCAGGTTTATTTTAAAGTTAAAAAAAAACCCCAGAGAATATCATATTCTAAGGATGCTAATAAAAGTGCCTGAAAAAAAAAGGTAGTTAAATGATTTTCCATTATGTTGTTTAAGCTAACTCTAGAGACATAATAGCATCACTTACTTTGTGTTACTGAGCTGGTGGAAACTGCCATAATTCCACTGACTCCAGCAGTGGCAGTTTATACCTCCTGACGGCATTTTCTCTTTTCTGTCAGGACACCTTGTCCAGTTCTTAGACAGTTATAAAAAAATTTTTAGTTGGGTAAATACAAAGCTGTGTACCTCTGTGGCACAGTTTTCTATGATTTAGGTGGTGTTGCATATCCTGAGTCATGTTTTCAATCAAAGTAGTAAAACTTTGAAGATAACCTTAGGTTAAAACTGCATTAAATCAGATAACATTATTGTATGATGCTGCATTAGAAGGCTTTGATGTGATATCATGCGAGCACACTCCAAATGCTGCTTATCTGGCTCCCAGCTGTCAAGGAGTAATTGTAATGTCAATCCATTTTCCTCTTAAAACTGAAAACTTTTGTTTTCATGGAGGAGGGATGGAGGAAACTTGAATTTACAGCATTGAATCTGCCAGCATCTGTCTAAAAGAGAGTACTGTCTAGGAATGAAACAAAAGACAGGGTGATCTCAGACCATGGACCACAAATAAAGGATTGTGGGCACAAAAAGCAGCAATATCAGAGCATCTGCCCTCTAGTATCAAGGAGAAAGCTATTTCTAGTTTTGTCAGATAGATGTCAGAGTAAAGGAGAGATGGGAAGCAGGAGGATGCTAATGTTCACAGAAGCATTCATCCAGGTGCAAAAAGTAGCAAGAGGGCTACTGCAAGGAGCAGTTGCATGTGGAATGGGACAAAAAGCAGAAGGAAACTTATAAATAGATTTCCATTTACTTAACTCTGTTTTACCTGCCTTAGCAGGTGGATGAAGAGTTTTAAATCTAAGTACTGCTTTCACCTGAAGCTTGCCAGAAGGTGAAATCTGTGAGCAGAGTTACACTGTCTGCTTGCTGGCTGTTTCTTTCTCTCAACCTGATGCATTTCTTCAAAAGAGATATTTTCAAGTGACTCAGGACTAAAGGGTGCCCTGAAAAAGACCACACAAGCTGTAACTTCCAGCCCCTTAGACTGCTGTGCTTTGGATTTAGTCTGTGCTTGGTTATGTGTGCTGGTTTAACACCTGCTAACGCGGTGTGTGCCACAGAAGACTGAAATCATGCTGCATCAGTGGCAGTTGCTGGAAGTTGTCTTTGTTTCTGCTTGGCAGGTGACAAACTGAACCGCTGCAATGCCACCACGGGGCAGTACGCCCAGGCCTGTGTCCAGGTGGCCAGGGAATGCAGCACAGACGTGCTCGACCTCTGGACCCTGATGCAGAAGAATCAGGTACAACGAAATCAGAAATATTTGAAACTGTCACAAATCGTGACATGTATCGTCAAATCGTCATTTAGCATAGAGGAACTGAAATAATACAAATATCACTGAAATTATACAAAATACATCCAAATTACACTGAGTACATGATATCTAAATAGCCTTTTCCTTGGACTTAAGTCATGGAGTAGTTTAGGTTGGAAGAGGCCTCTGGAGGTTTCTTGTCCAGCCCAGTGTGCCATGTAAGGATTTCAGAGTCAGATTTGTCTGCACAAGGGTGTTGCTGATGCTTCTGACCAAATACCCAAAACCCATCCATGGGAGACTGCAGACTTTTCCAGTGAGCAGGTAACTCTAGTTTGGACCCTGAACTTTTTCTCTCCCCCGCCCTCGCCGATGCAGTAGATTGTTGACTTCTGATTGTACTACTTAATCCCGTGATCTTTTACTAATGAATAGCAGTGATTTTTGCCATCAGAACATTCTCTTAATGTGTTAACATAAACAGTGAAAAACAAAAACAGTTTACCAGCTGGCTTTGAAGAATTACTTAAGATCATCTCTTTGCACCTAGCAAATACACTAATATATGGTTTTAACCTCCCTTATAGGATTTCTCTTCCTATTTGTCTGATGGCCTTCATTTATCAGCAAAAGGCAATAGCTTTCTAGCAGCTCAGCTTTGGTCACGCCTGGAAAACAAACTGTCTGCTCTTCCTGCACTGCTTCCTTATTGGCGTGATGTGGACCACACGAACCCTGAGGCCAGTCTTCTGTGACATCCCTGCAGGGAACAGCTGGGGCAGCCACACCAGACAGAGCCAGCCCATTATCCAGCAACGTACTGCAAACTGTATGCTCAGGGAACACAGCACTGGGGAGTCCCCAGCAATGCTCTTCTCTGTCTTCTTCTCTTGGGTCTGTGGGAAAATAAAGGTGAGACCACTCGGGGTGTGTCCTGGGGTGGTTTTTCTTGTTGCTGTTGCTGGGATAGCTGGGGGAATGAGTAGCTCTCTCCTTGAAGGACTCAGAGAAAAATGAGTCTCAGCTGGTCTGTGGCCAAGGGATAGAGGCTGCCCTGAGCAGTTCTGGCCTTGCTGAGCTTTGAGGACTGCATTATGATTAATATCATCTTACTTGCTTTAAACACAGCAGAGCTCATAAGAGGCAGTAGTGTGGAGTTTGTCAAGAGCCATTAGTGTCAGTCTAAGTTAATTTATTTGGATGTAATACAGCAGGAACAGCAGTTCCCCAAGTTTTACTTTGGCTTTGGTAGTGATAGGGAGTAGTTTAGAGAAGCGCTTTTAAAATGTAATTTACTCTGGCATCAGCTTCTTTAAACCCAGCTCTTCTGTATAGGCACAGTTTTCAGACCAGTGCATGTTTTCGGGCAGTTTCAAACTGGTGATATACAGGCTTGGAGAAACTATTAGACAAGGTCTGCATCTCTGCTGACAAAGCTGCACTGTATGTCATTTGCCATCAAGGTAAGAAGACCTTTCAAGTGAGTTGTTAAAATAATTTTACAACTCACATAATGTGCAAGTACTGCAGACTATGCTGGTTTTGTCCAAGGGAACACAAACTACAAAACTGCCTTTACAAACAAAAAAAACATTACGTGCAACCCAGATGAAATTCAACCAGTATGGGAAAAACAGTGGTTTGGGAAATGAATGTCTAGCAAGCCAGACAGTAAAAATGAAGATACAACTAACCATGCATAAAAATCAAATAGCATATCATTGCATTTATAACCCCTCCATAATTCTGGGCTGTATGAACAGTTATGTTGACATGGAACAGGTGTGCTTGTTATGTAGGGGGAGAGAGAGTAATGAGATGTTCTCATGCAGTCCTGCATTGTTAGTGCTATTAGACTGCCTTTGCTTCATTAAATAATTAACACAAGCTGGCCAAGACCTGTCATCTACTATGCAACAGTGCATAAACTGGAGCATAAGTATTTTTCATGTGCCTGGAGCCAGAGCAGAAGCAAGTTTGATATATAAATATTTATGAGTATTAACCTGGACTATGCTGTTTGTAATGAATGCTTACCGTGAAGACTGACTGAACAGCAAATGGGGCTCCCAGTGGGAAGCTGTGGATCTTCCTGCCTTAGATGTTAGCAACAAACCATGCAAGTACTGCTTTCAGTTTCTGGAATACAGCTCAGACAGGGGGATGGACTCAGTGATTGCCAAGGCCTGTTCCAAATCTCCATTTTCATGGTCCCAAGCACCTGCCACTGCATGGTTTTCACGTGGGATGTAAAGACCTTTGTGCTGAGAACATGTGCTCACAAATTTGGTACCTGAACATGCATTTGAGTACACCCCCCCATCCCTAGGCATTTAGTGTCACCATCTGAACTATGATAATCTGCAGGACACGTGGCAAGAGCCAGCAGGAAGCAAGCAGCCCTCATGGTGCAGCTCTGCACCATCAATAGTCCAGCTCTGGCCTCTGCAGCATCCAAACTCAGAAAGGAGCAGTCAGAAATCCTGACTCCTGCCTGGCTACATGCCAGACTTTTAACCCAGGCTTTGACAGCCTTTAGAAAAGGACTGCACAGAAACAGCTCTTGTTTAATTGATTTTTTTAATATAAAAAGCTTTTTTTTTTTTTTTCTTTTTGGGCATTAAATTAACTCCTCATACATGTACTTTGCACTGAATCAGAAAACCCGAACAAAACACAAACAACCCCAAACAAAGTTCAAAACCAGCATATAAAACATAATAGCTAGTCAAATAGGACTACCATAAGGCACACATTCAAGTACTAGTGTAACAAGTATCCTTGGGTGTGGAGGAGAGGGAGCACAGGTTCGGTTCCTTTCCCTCACATTGAACAACACAGGCTGGCTGAAGCTCTGCTTCCCTATGGCTGAGTCCAGGCATGTAACAGTTAAATGGTTCTGCCCCTGGCCACGTTCTGTCAGTTTTATCAATAGATTACTGTGGGAGAAAACAGCTGCAGAAAGAAGGTGCTGCTGTACTACCAGGACAGCTGCTCTGTGACTCCACTGCTACTAAGCTAAAACAATGCTCTTCTGCCAGTCCCAGCTCACCTAACAGATCTCCAGGTATACAGAAGACACCATCCAATTACCAGCTTTTAACATCGTGTTTTACTATCTGTGTGAGAAACTGTATTCACAAAATCTCCTCCTTACACTCACCCTGCAAGTTTTAACAAAGGTTTATTTCTTTACTATATTCACAAGTGTTTTAAAACAAATGCCTCCCCTGTAATGGAGTGATTTTTTTTTCCCCTGTCATTCATGCAGTAGGAGCTTCCAAAAGGCCACAGAGACCACAGAAAACTGAGCTCAGCAATTTGAATATTACCTATTTTAAAGTAACATTTGGAGAAACATTTCTGCACCAAAACTGCTGTAAACAGCAATTTAAAATGTCATCTGCATAAATGATTTCTTCCTTTACACTTCTTTCTCCAACCAGACACCTGCAACACAAACCTCAGTGCAGAGTGGGAAGCTCCCAACAAAAGCTGCCAAGACAAGACAGCCTCAGCACTGAGGCAGAAGAGTTTCATACCAGAGGAGCATTTCTCATGCACCTGATACAGTGTAACAGCCTCTGTGATTCTTTTATTCATACAGAAGCTGGGCATCCCAAGTTTCTTTACTCTGATTATACATTTCACTCAACACTGTGAGACTTTGTTTTTATCTGTTTCATTACTCTCTGCTCTCAAGGCATTTGCTTAGGCTTTTGGTTACATGTACCTTAAATTGCTAAATTACCTAGTCTATTACGGGACATACTGCAGTGTTCATTTTGGTTTTAAAAGCCCCTTAATTTTGTCTATCAGTGCTGTCAGACTACAAAATATTAAATTATAAAAAAAAAAAGGCTGATATACACAATCCAGTATCCATCAGGATATTTGGTTTTGCACCACAGGTTGAAGGAAATGTTAAAGGTCAAGGAAATAGAAAAACAAATCCAAAAAGCTTCAAAAACAAGCCAGTTCTAGTTTGGATTTTCCTTTTAAAAAGATATAATGCTCATAAATGTAGTTTAAGGAAGGTCATACACATGACCAGCATCTGCAGTAGGTCACTTCCTTATTCTCCCACTCCCTCACAAAAATATATATACATACATTTATATTTATAGAAATGAAATGGTTTCAGATCCCTATTTTGCCAACACAAGTCACACATTTAGAAGGCAGCAGGACATCAGCACTCTGTTTCTTTGCTGTCCACACGGTTCTGGCGCTGTAGTTTGAAGGATGAAGCTTTCTCACTCCTAATGACGGGATGATCTGTCAAGTCCTCGAAAGATTTTGCGGCCGAGCTGCTGTTTGGGAAAGGGTCCTTCTCAAAGGCGTCCTCGTCGATGTGCGAGTCGGTGCTCGGGTCCTCCTGGATGGTGTCCATCCTTTGGTGGTCCTGCTTGGGGGGCGCGGGCGCGGCGGGCGCGGCCGTCAGGGGCTGCAGCGGCTGGTGCCGGCTCGCGCTCTGCGCCGCGGGGAACGGCTTGACGATGCGAACGGAGGCGGAGTCCAGGCTGCTGAGCATCTCCACGTTCTGCAAGACACAAGTGGCCACGTCACCGGCAAAAGTAACCAGCATCTAGTCCTGGGTTTGTTTTTTGCACCATTTTTCAAAGGGAGGAGGAGCAGCTGCACTCCTGTTAGAACAGAAAGGCCGTTCTGTCTATGCTTCTTCCTCTGCATAAACCACCACAGGTGACAGCCTCACTGGGAAGAGCTGATAACTCAGCCCTTCCTTCCTGGGGCCCAAACTGCTTTGGTAAAGCCTCAGACTGGAAATGCAGGGTCAAGCCACATGACACAGAGCTCAGTGCAGGGAAATAGTCCAAGGTACAGCTTATTCCAGTCCTCCAGCTCGGAGAGTTCGTGTACAAGAAGCTGCACTGAAAATAGGGTCAAAGAGTGCAGGGACGAGTGTCATCACAACCAAATTCTGCAAACCAGATTAAATTCAAGTCCATTGATGTCTGCTTCTGTTTCAAAAAAATACTTGGTTTGGAAAATATCCAGAGATCTCTAGGCATTAAAAAATCCCCAAGGACCTCAGCAAATGCTAATATTGGGAAGGATGAGATGTTTACCTGCTACCATTTCCCAACTGCTTCATCCCCAGCAGATTCAAAAGACACAAAACCAGTCTGTTAAACTTGCTGGTGCAAGGAGACCATTGGTTGTATCTGTGCTCTCTCTCCTGGCTCTGGGATTTTTTCATTTGAATGCAGGTAAGAAGTAGTAAAATAACTTTTCTCGTGGCACGGCTATGGGGCACTCAAACTAAGATCACCCTCAGTTCTACCCACAGTAGATGACAATCTGCCTCAGTGATCTCTGACTTCAGTATGCTTCCTCCAATGGCTGTACAAGGAAGAACTCTGCAAGGCTTCTTCCCCCCTCCCCTTACAGAACAACATTTCCTTAACTGAGTATTTCAGTTCTTAATAGGAACTGGATTGTCAAAGCACAGGAAAGTATACCCAAAACTCTTATGTCACAATGTGCCCTGTGCTGGACTGCAACTAAAATTTATCTTGGCACGTTTTTGCTCTTCTCCTCTCCCAGCTCAGTATCTGAAAGGTGAGAAGTGCTGCTGATGGGCCTCTTGAGCAACTGGAAGGCTGTAGCACATCTGGCTGCTAGATGCCAACTCCTGCAAACAGCCATTCTGCAGCCAAGACACTGCATTTTGCAGAGATTTTTTCAGTGGCTCCACTTGCCTGGGAACAAGCAGCCTGTGGCTGGTGCTGCCGGGTGTGCTGTGCCAAGGGGATGCTGGACACGGGTGAGGCCATGCTCTGCAGAGCAGAGTGGCTTCCTGCCCCCTCTGCTGCACCAGAGGTACTCTACCAACAAGGCTCAGCTCTTACAGGAAGGAAGAATCAGACCCTGCCATACTGCAGTGCTTGGTAAGAGTGAACAGAGGTTTTTTCAGAAACCAGCTTCCTCTCACGTGGATTAACCCCTCTGCAGCATGGGGCTCTGGGGCTCTCTGTTACTACTCTTTTGGTAAATATTCTGCAGACACCTGAGGTTCAGGTTTATCCAATACACATGGAACAGCGTTCTGCCAATTCAGACTTAGACAACAACTTACACTGGGGCAAAACAGGGACTTTGTGTTCTCCTCATACTGCTTGTCCAGTTTCTTGTCCTATTGAAAAAAGCACAACAAAGTAAGAAAGTTAATTTCCCTATGGCAAAGTTCCCTTTTCCCTGCAAGGACACAGTACTTTGTGGGGCTCTTTTCCCTTCCTCTACTTCCCATGCCTTCCCATTCACCCCAGGAGTGCTTATGGGCACAGCACCCCTTTGCTCTAAGCCTACACTGCTGTCAGCAGCACACCACATGTCCACACTCCCAGTGGCCATGAGCTCGCTGACTCCGTTTACCCATCCACCCAAGATCAACTAAGATCACTTCCCACTCTGGGTCTCCTTTCAAAATGTGGGTGTTATTTCTTCACAGGGCTCTAGAAGACTTTGTTTTTAATAATAAAAATGCCAAAATTATACTTGGGTAGAATTCAGAAGGCAGAGAAAGAAAATCTGCCTGGGAAAGACTGGGAAAGGCTCCAGGGAATAGTCATGGGAGCACTGGGTCTGCCAGGGCCTGGCAGAATTTAGCAAGAATTTTGCCTACTGAAGGAGCAGTAAGCCTTACATATGCTGGATTTCCCCCCAGGGTTTGCTAAAAGCTTCCCATCATTTTCTCCCACAGCCATCTGCTATTTCACATATGAAGGGTGTTCTCACAGCAAAATCCAACAGAGCAGTCATCTCAAAGACAGCTTACTCACCACACAGTGCACAAGGATGCTGAGAGGAATCCAAAACAGTAAGGAAAAGACAAGCACTGAGCCCACAATATTATCCGCTAGGAACTTCCCTGTGAAACCAGTTCAAATCTGTCAGTTACCTACCAAATACTGTTTCATTTCACACACACATCCATGCCCCCCTTCTGCAGCCACTGCTCCGGCAAATGAAGCCTCAGAATTGCTCAGAGAAGCACAGCCTGCCTGCTTTGAAGTAGAAATTTTAGAACATTGTATCCAGTATATTAACAAAAACAGGTTTTTCTCTGTTCTTTGAAGAGAAATGCTGTGAGGCTGTAATACTGAATTTGGGTTATTTTGGAACAGCCTATACTGAGCCAGCCAAGCTGCCCCTCTCACTTATGCACTGTGAGTCCGTTACCAAATTCTGATATAACAGTCCTGTGATCTCTACCTGTCTCCACAAACAAAATATTTGAATGTCAAAGATTCAAAAACTGCCTCTATCCAAACAGGCTAAATAGCTTCATCAGTTACCTAAGAAACTTTTTTTTGTGCCTGACACTTGAGATTGAAAGCTGCAGCTCAGATAATTGCACTATGCAGGCAGAGTGAGCACACACAGTCAGGGCTCATGACACAGCACCAGCTTAACCACGGGTTTTGTCTGGTGCCAGTAACAGAGCGAGACACTGGGGGTGACACCTGGGCTGAGGTGACACCTGCTTGGGTTGCACAGTTGGGATCAGAACCAAGGAGGCCCACTCAGTCACAGGGAGCGACTCAGCACAAGCACAGCATGAGGTGCGTGACCTCCGGTTTTCTGAAATTACAGAGAAAGGAAGTGTTCCCCTCCCGGTCTGTTGACATTTAAATCCCACTGAGAGGCCCACTTTATACCCTGCTGAATCTAGCTGACTTCTAAAGACTGACTGCTGTATCTTTTTCTCTAATTGACCTAGTTCTTAGTATTCAGACAAGAAGCTATCGTCCCTTTCACAAGCTTGGAAGATGCCTAGAAAAAAAATGGAGTACAAAAATGCAAAACAGTCTCCCATCCTTTCAGCTTTAAAAGGTAAGATAAGTAGTGTCAAACTTCAGGCAAAAATATACTTTGATATATCACAAGCACAACTACTAGCTGCCTTGCACGTGGGGGAATAAATCCAAGCAGCTATCTCCCCACAAGGCTTTAGAGGTTCACGTCATGAACTCACAAGTCCCCAAAGGATATGGTTATGAGTCTTACCAAAAGTATTGATGCTGAGTTGGTCTATGAAATCCCAAAATCGTTCAATCACATCCTGTACTTGCTTCTCACATTTGCCCTGCAAAAGTAACATAATAATCTTATGCTACCCAAGTATTAAGCACTGCCTTCTTGGAGAGGGAGGTACAATGACAGTGATGAAATGAGAACTACAGACACAGCATGACTTCTTACATTCTGAATACAGAATTACACTCATGCCCAACAGCAGCAGTCCATTTTTAATGCCTTTATTTTTATCAAGTCAGTTTCAACTCAGTTGTGATCTGAATCAGATCAAGTTTTATTGTTTGAAATGTACAAAATCCACTCCATCTTGGCCCTTGTTAGGGGACATAAAACAGATGTTTCTGGAGAGATTTAAACACTGGAAGTCTCAGTTCCCATTATCCACAAAGAAGGCTTCAACTCCCAGCAGCCCAAGGTTACTGACAAACTCACTCCCAGATTTGGCTGTGTTAGTTTAACACAGTAGAACCTTGGTTTTCCAGTTCTGCCAGCAGAAGGACTGGGGCATGCTCTCCCAAATCCACTTCTGCTGACACCCAGTTTAGCTGCAACCACTGGGGTCTGCATGGGTCCATGCAGCTGTACCATGGAAAAGGCCACTGAGTGCCAGCAACCCACCAGTCTCCCTGCCACAGGCTCACTGCCCCTTTCAGATACTGCTAGCTGGATTTTCATGTGACTGCTCCCTGACCTGCATTATTGGAATAAAAATTAATTGGGCTAACGGGAACAACTGGAAAGGCAAGTGCTGTAAACCCAACTGAGCCCACAGCAGTACTCAGTCCCCTCCTTTGTGCAGGGTGCCAGCTGGCTGAGCTGTGAGGAACAGCAGAGAGGTAATGAGCAGCTCCAGAAGTCAACAGCTTCCCCTTGCACGGGTCTCTGCAGAACTCCAACACCCACAGCCTCCAACACCCTTTAATATTTACCCTGTGGAGAGGTATTTAAAACCCATTACCCTGCACAAACTTTGGCTTCTCTTCCCCAGCACAGTCCTCCTTCCCAGCAGAGCAGAGCTGGGCACACTTACATTTGTGTCACAGAACCCCACAGTGCATGGCTTCCCCTTGCGCAGGAACAGGAACTGGTCGTTGGCATCCACGTACGGCGTGCACCTGTCCTGCTCGTCCCGGCAGCACACCTTGCAGGAATTATCTGTTTCTGGAATAAAGCAGCAAACTCATTCCTTCCAAGCACAAAGAGTCACCTGCAACCCACAACCCCACGTGTCTCCTGGCTGAGCACAGTCCTGACCAGCTTCCCCACAGAGAAAGCAGAACCAAGCTCCCAGTTTCAGGCAAGCTGACAATCAAGCCTAAAACTCAACTGCATGCCCTGTGCAACATAGTAAGGGGTTCAGTGGGACCAAGCTCTCCAAGCTGATACCCCAACACTGCACAAATCAACAGGCCAAGGAAGAGGTTCCAAGCACATCCAAAAAGACAAATTTAGTATTTCTTGGGCTCTGAGTCCTCTAGGCACCTGTCTCCTCGGCTATGCCCTCCATCTCAAACAGTGGGGCTCACAGCAGTTCCTTGTGTTGCCCCTGTGAAGTTTTCATCCTACTCCCAGCTGCTTTCCCACATTTAGGGGATAATATAGACAGCAAAGAAGTGGGAAAAGTCACCGACAGAACTATACGGCAGGCAGGTTAGCAGGGGAATGAAGCTGGGGATTCTATATTCTCAAAGTACTCCAATATCTTTGAAATCTTTCTTTAACCCCTGGCCAGAGGCCATTAGATCCGGAGGTTGGTTGGAACCTCCTGACAATCCCTTCTTGTCCACCTGTGGTAGAGCTGGAAGGTAGAAGTGTGTCCTCTCCTTTAGCTGAAGTGTCAGACCCTAAGTCTCATCTTAATTATGCTCAACCCAAACTACCAGAAGACAGGAGGACATTCCCATTCCCTTTTTAAACAGAGAACAGCTGACAAAACCCAACAGTTTAAACTCTTCCAGAAACCACAAACTCAGCCCTCCAACAGGCCAGCCCACAGTGTAGCTGGCACTCTCCAAGGAGGAGAGTTGAAATACAAATTTCAGTCCCAGTCCTGTTTCAGCCCAGTCTGTGTCACCCACCATTGCAAGCACAGGATCGCAGGTTCTTCTCCCTCTCACAGAAAGGGACGCACTCCCCATCCTTGCACTTCCCCATGTCTACACACACTGTGTCATCCGGAGCATTCCCTGGAGGGGGACACTCGCTGCTGTTCCCTGCAGATGGAAGTCAGCAGAGTGGGAGGACTGTTAGAGCAAAGAGCAGAGAACCTAAGTGTGCAGAAGAAAGAAGGAAAACAATGGTAATACAGACGTATCCCAGGAAAACCCCAATAGCTTGGCTTCCAACTGCAGACTGCCTACAAGCTGCTCTGAGAGGCAGCAGAAACGCTGGAGGCTTTCAACAGCTCGGGCATTGTGACACTGGCAACCAAGCAGCAGGTGTAGACCCTGGAGCCCCCTCTGGCAAAGCACACCCTGACTTGACTCCCTGCCTCCAAGAAAGACTATGAAGAGGAAAAAAACAAGTGGGGAACTGAAGCAGAGTTGCAGTAATTCTCCCTTTCTATGGCAAAATTCATTCTTGTCCCCTCACAGTGACACACTCTATTTGCCTTTTTTTTTTCCTTTTAAGGGAAAGAAACAAATAAAAAAAAATTAAAATCAACCCCTTTTTGTGTTCCTCTGTGAAATAAATCATAAAGTGACTCTTGAACTACAATGAAACTCATCATAGGAGCATATTGTGATGCTTAATTGGTCTCCAAAATTACATGTACCGGATGACTAAAGGGCACTAGACTGAAAGTGGATTGAACAGGACACTGAGCCTGAAGCACTTGGCTAGCTGACATACAGGGGGACAGAACCACATCCTACCAGTGCAAAAAGACTCTCCTTTACAAGTGGCATTTATGGCTTCCTGACATTTCTTCTGTGCACTTTCAAACTGGCAGCCTTTACAGCAAGGACTGTTCCGGTCACTGGGGAAAGATCAAAATGAAAGTAATAAATATTAACCGACTTAAAAAAAAAAAGTTAAAGTGTGACAAAGATAGAGAAAAAAGATGTTTAGGAAATAAAAAACTACTCCTTGGAGACTGACTCATTGATTCAACCCTTGTCCTCTCTGCCCCATCCCACAACCACCTTTCCACTCACTCTTCATGTACTGAAAGTCAAATCACACAAAGTGGAATATACTGAGAGACAGCAGAGGGAACCTTGTGTTCAATTCAAGGCACTTGGATCATCCTCTTGTAACCTTCTGTGCAACTTAGGACAGCATCTTTCTCCCTTTGCTTCCCCAAACATTTCTACCCCTCCTGTTTGTCCTGAAGGTTTCCTACTTTGTATTCTGCATGGTCTTTACTTTCATTGTTCTCACCGAACACAAGAAGGCCTTTATTAAAAAAACACTCATTAAAATTATTGGATTTTCTTGCTAAACAACAGGAATTACACAAGCTCTCTAATGTCATGTGGTATAGAGCTGAACTATTAAAAAAAAAAAAAAGATTGGACACTGCATTGCAACAAGGCTGTGAACACCCCAAAAAGTAACAACAGAAAGAGGAGTCATTTAGTGTAGTTACTGTGTTGTCTGTTCAAACACATTTTGCAGCAGTCTTGAATTACCAGTATGTACCAGTGTAAAAAGCTACTTTCCAATACAAACAAAACTTGTATTTGGAAAGTGTGTACAGGAAATTTCTAATGCTTTTTGATTACCTAAGTTTGCCTAATAATAATGGTAGCAATAACAATGACAACACAATAATAATTCTCAGGCCTGTGGCTTTTGACACTTCTCAGGAAAAAAGAATGCTATAAAAATTAATGTATGCACACAGAAGCCTTTCATGAAATCTTTCACTGTTGTGAGCTCACACATTCAGCCTTAAAGCCAGGAAAGAGGCCTGTGACACTGCAGGTGGCTTTAGGAGTTTTCAGCCCAGCCCAACGTTTTATCCTGTGTAAAGAGAAGCTGCAGCTAATTTCCCCTTACCTGCACTTGGCACCATCTTTCAGTTTACAGTCTGCAGAG
Source organism: Cinclus cinclus (assembly GCF_963662255.1). Taxonomy (NCBI): domain Eukaryota; kingdom Metazoa; phylum Chordata; class Aves; order Passeriformes; family Cinclidae; genus Cinclus; species Cinclus cinclus. The sequence goes on along the minus strand of NC_085048.1, from coordinate 15,183,266 downwards.
CAGCAGGGATCAGCCAGTTGGTACAAGAGGCCAGGATCACATTCCTCCCCTTCATCCACTCTGGAGTTCCCACACACTTTGTTGTTGCGCTCTTTGAAGCACTCCTGGGCCTTGACCTCTATGGTTCTATGGATGGACTTTTTGCTGCAGCTTGAGAACATCTAGACAGTCACAAGGGAAAAAAGCAGCACTGAGTGTACTTTTCTGTCAACCACTGCCATTTAAGACAGCCACAGTTTCCCTATGCCTCTGAGCTCTGGCATCCCAGAAAACAGTTATTCCCTCTATACTGTCAGTTTGATACTCTGGAAAGATTCTAAGATGGGAAAATAATAGTTGGGTCAGTGACAGACACTGCTACACACCACAGGGACTCCCCCACACAGTCTGGCTCAGAGACAACTCCAGCTCTCCCACAGCTCCAGCAGCCCCAGGACAGGATGTGAAGCTGCAGCAAGAGGCACAGACTGCACTGCCTCTGGGCAAAGGGGCTGGGCACAGCCACAGGTCACACCAGACTACAGGCCAACCATCCCTGCTAATCCGGGTTTCTCATCTGTAGAACAGGCACAATGCCAACGCCACACTGCCAGGGCAAGCTTTCACCAGAGCTGTGGCACCTGGCAGCCCCCTCCAACAGCAGCTGTGGACCACACCAATGCTGCGTGGTACTGAAGGTCCTGGATTTGAATCTTGCTGGGACTTGCTTGTAGAACATATGGCCACAGCTAATTACAAACAGCTAATTAAAATGCACCTTGACAGGCTATGAACTCCAGTGAAACCCAGATTCCAAAGATGAGCTTATCTTGCAGAGAACCCAACTGCATGCAAATGTTTTCTTGTGGCTAATCCATTACATTCTGGTGGTTTCAAACTACAGGAATCATTAACTAAATAGATTTGCCATGCAAAGGGTCACTAATCATAGCAGAAATTTTTGTGTTGATGCAAAACTGAACAACCATACCTTGTTGTTTTCATGATCCCCACTGACAGCAATAGGATACATGACATATTTCCCACCCTGGTCTTCAGTGGGGGCACACTCTGGCAGACTGTCAGGATCATGCTCTGCTCCAAAGTTATGTCCAAGTTCATGTGTTGTAACCAGGTCAGCCTCCTTTTTTGAACACAAAATTAAAATGATGAAAAAAATTAGTCTGAGTGGTTATGGACAAAAGACCCCAGCTACTTCTAGGCCACCAGCAATACCAAGATACACCAACATGGTAGGGAATTTCCTATGAACATTTTTCTGGTTTTAGAAATGGAGAAATGAAGGTAAATAAAACAGTGGTCCTTTTCAAAGTCAAGTTCAAAGACTAGATTTAATAATGAAATCACTGTTAAAGGCAAAATGCTGTCCTAGAATACCAATTCAAACTTGTTTTCAAGGCAATGAAGATGCTTAAATATGAAAATTTGCTTCTATGTAGCTGGAAGGCATAAAAGGTTAAAACAAAACCCAATCCAAACAAACACCCGTTACTACGATTAGTCAATCTCTTGTTTAACATATCTTGCCATTAGAATTATTTCTTCTGAACGGACAATGACATTAGGAGTGCTGAATAAACTCTGCTACTGCATGATTTCTAGGAAAGACACCTACAATTGTGGCCCAACAGGGATGGATTTCCAACATCATTTAGCAAGACACGTTTGTATCTGTGCTGAGGATCCCAAACCGGCTCTGCTTGCTGCGCACCTCCCACGGCACCTTCCCCAGCAGATGGTGTCAAGCTCACAAGGTGACAACCACAAATTAAACTCACACAGAAATTAAGATAACCACAAGGAGACCGGGCATTTCTGGAGAGGAACTGTCTCTGCAGCTGCTGTGTGGGCATGGGAAGGACCAAACGCTGCCATGAGCTGTCCTGGTCTGCCTCTAAGCATGGCTAATGTGGGAACCAGAGACAGGAGAGCTGCCCGGGCATCCCTCCTGTGCTTCACGGTGTTTCATTTGGAGAAGAGTTTTAAGAAGGTTGTTGTATTTTTTCTTCAACCAAAGTAGACACCATGCAGCACTTCCCCTGTGAAACCAATGTGAAGCATTGTACCAGGCTCTAAGTCTGCCACTGGGAAGACAGAAAACTCAACTTCCTTTGTAATCTAAGGCAGAACTCCAGTCTGGAGATTGAACAAATGCAAATAGCATGGCAACAGCTATTGCTAGAGCTCTCTGTCAACATCCCTCTAACACAAAGCTTTACTGTCTTTTTTCCCTATCTTCTTGACAGTTTCTGTGCCAAGTTTTAGCCCACACATCAATTATAAATTCCTATTATAATCACACAACAGAAAAGCACAGCTGAAAAGCACAGCTGAGAAGCCAGCAGAAGTCAGCAAAAGTGAAATATGCCCAACTTCAAAGATTTAACAGAGGCAGACATAGGCACTGCTCTAGTGTCTTCACAAGTGAGACAAGGCTCATATTTAGGCCTTTGTGCATTTACTATCTCATAAAGTATGGAAAAAAATCCAGGAAGCATCAATTTACATTAAGCTTAGTATTAGCATTAATAAGCCCTGTCTACTATACTGTTCTCTGCTCTAGTTACTCAGGACACACAAAAATCAGATGGAGGAATTTCATTAAAAAGCACAAACTAAACCTCCTACTTTGTCTGCTTGTTCTGTTTGAGGGTTTGTTTTGTTAAGAGTTTTGTTGTTTGTTTGAGGATTTTTTTGTTAAAACAAAATACATTTAAATTCATCTTCAGACATCAAAAACCTGTTTATATCTAGGAAACTACAGTTCCTATGAGACACTAGCTGTTTCTGTTCCTGTTTCACAGTGAATTCAATTTTCAGTTCCACTCAGTCCCAACTCCCTTTCCCAGCTACAACAAAAAAGATGATTTTTGTTTTATCATCTATATCCTTGGTCCGCAGAGATCACACTCAAATGGAAAGCCAGCAGCTCTTTTCTGAGAGCACAGAAGCTTGTCACAATCCCATGGCACACATCACCAGCAAAAGTATGAGGAGGATACTCTGCCTTTGTGAGGATGGTCTTCCCATAGTTCTTGGTGCTGGTCAAGCCACTGTTCAGATAGATATCCTTCTTCGCAATTTGACTGTAATAAGCTGAAAGAGTGAGAAATAAATTAAAATTGATAAATATTTTTCTTGTGTTTCAGGGTACTTTTGGGAAGGGAGGGATACTTGTCTGGGGAAATGAACAGCTTTACAGCTTTATTGTTCTCACAGGCTCACTAGTGAGACCCTGCCCCTTGCCAGTTTTTGGAGCTAGAAATCTTTCCAGCACAGCTCCAACAGCTCATGTATTTCAGTAAAGGCAAAACCAACAGAAACTTCCAAGACAACAGCATCTGCCATCTCAGAACCACTGCAGGATGTGTCCACACAAAGCAGCCCTCAGAACAGGGTTTTTTCTATACAGCCTGTTCACACCAGATAGCTTAGTGACTTTGTTTAGTGACTTTTATCCTTCCTGCTTTTTTCAGCTCCAGGAAAAAAAAAAAAGAATAAAAAAAAAAAAGGCCATCCCTTTTATATAAAAAAACAGATACTAGAGTCTATGCAAATATGCAAATAATACAACATACTTCATGAAAGTTAGAGAAAGAAATTAAACATGAATAACAAGCCACAACTTATCTTTCAACCCACAACTGGGATAGACAAAAAAACCCAGAAGCCTTGCCTTTAGGACAAATGCCACCATGGCTGTTAGGTCTGGGAGAGCCAACGTAAGCTAGTCCAAGTGTCCCCATGTCAAAATCTTGATACGTGAAGAGATGAGCAAGGCACACATGAGCTGCTTTCTCTGCAATATCAAAGCTAAATTGCTTAAAAAAAAAAAGTCAATTATCTGTTAGCTTACAGTGCATGTTAGAAGTCTAGATAATAGATAAAACATAGAGAATAACATTTATTTAATGTGCCAGACAAGTACCTCCTGGATCTGGTTAAGTCAGAAAACAGCAGCTGTTTAGCTGTCCTACAGAGCTGCAGGAAATTAAACCAATGCCCAAGTACACTGTACACACTCATTAACATAACTAGTCTATTCCTTTTCCCTTTTCACAGAGAGGAAAAAGCCAAGTACAATAACTTGATGAAGGTCAAAAGGCAGCCACTCTCAGGGCCAGACATATCAGGACTGCCTTTCTGACTCAGACCACATTAATAAGACTAATTGATGTCTGCTCTGTAATTATGCAAGGGAACCCTTCACCACAGGCTACAGGGCATAGCAGCTGGTTTGACTTTGTGTGACAACTACGTGTCATGCAGAGGGAGCAGAGGACTTTCACTCGTTACTAAACAGCAGCCACACAAACCAGCAATTCTCTGTTAAGGGGCATGGTTTTTCAAGGGTTACAACCTACCTCTAGCAGCATTTTCACATCCCAGGCATCTTTCTTATCATCTGGGTAACTTCTTGCCATATTATAATGCTTCTCTCCAGGTTTTACAGGATTTGGCTCATTGTGGATGATAATCTACATGTCAAAAAGGGCAACAATAGTGAAAAGGAATTTTGGTCAATTTTACAGCTACAAAAAAGGTTTCAATGTAATTTAAAATGTCTCAGCAGATCTGTAAGGAGAAAAAATTCAGACTCAGCATGATTCTAATATTAACTTTCCAGTCTCTGCTAGTTAAATACACCAAGTAAATCATAAGTAACTACATTGTAAGTAACCCTTTTACAGGATAACATCAGAAGTTTTTACAGTAAAATTCTGCTTTGAGATGCATTTTACTTTTAGAAAAACCCAAAAACAAATACAACCAGTAGAAATAACCCCAAATCATTTCAGATTAGCTAACCAAAATGTATGTTAGAAGATTGCTACTTTCCCACTAATTCAGAATTAGTTAATCATATTCTCTACCTCCTCTCTGCCCAAGTAATGCTCCTTCTTTATGCCTGCAGATTTTTTCCCAGCAAAGGGGCAGCTGTCTTGTACCAGTAGTCTCCATGTCCCACAGTCACAGCTCTTGCAGTATGCTGAGCTGATGGGAGTCCTCCTGTTTGTAATGCTGTTATCCAGATTTCTGTGCACTAACTTTGAGACACCATCACAAAATTGAAGGCACTACACTCCCTGTGTCCATACACAGGCCTCTACACTAGCACGATGTCTAAGGGCATCATTCAAGCTCTTCAGGCAAGATAGTGTGTTTTCACCTGTGTTTGAGGCCCACTCAAGCTTTGTAAGGCAAGCACTAGTGACAGAAATATGAAATACATGCACGAGTATGTCTGAATGAAACAAAATTTGCTCATTCAGGCAAAAAAAGCACTTTTGAATTAGGAATAAATAGGGAAAGGTTCTCCCTGAAAATTCACATCTGAAACACTGCAAGAAACTGAAACTGGGCATCGTGTCAGATCATTAACCCTGGCAAGTTGCTACTTCAGAGTGCTCTTGGCTAGAGTTAATAATGTAGGATTTTATTATTTTAGGATTTTTTAGGATAAAAAGGATTTTTCATTATAAAGCTCTAACCCAGACAAAATAATCAGAAACACTGCTGTCTAAACCATGTTCCTTTAACTTGGGAGCCCTCTGTAGAGTTCAGTGAATACCTGCTCTATCTGTATGCCGTACCCATTGAAGGTTCCATCGTCCCAGGAAGTGTTTCGGTAGATGTCATCTACTCTGTCTATCAATTCAATCTGTGTGGAAGAGAAAAACAAGTTACCCAGGTGAGCTTTCAAGGAGCAAAAGACATTCAGAGGAACTGAAACACACTTATCTAGAAACAGTTACTTGAATTAAAACTGAACCTCGTGTAAGGTAACAAGATAAACTCCCTGGATCCAAGAACTGTTGGTTTTGGATCAGTATTATCCAATATACTGGAAAATTTTCCATCATAAAAAAGAAGCACAAACTTTTCCATTTATCACTTTTGTTTGTATAGTGGAAGAGCAATAATATTAAGAACAAGACATTTTGGGGAACACTTTGTTCAAACACTAATTTTCCAGATTTCTTTAAGGGGAAGGGCAGAGGAGGGAGCTGTTTTTACTGATTTGTTTTAGCATTGTGCTTAATTAGTTTAACTGACCCTCCAGGCTTGCTTCCCTCATTCAGCCAAAAACCTATTATTTAACTCATTATGGTTCAAACACAAGGTTTCAGAAAGTCTCTTGTCAGTGCTCACAATGAATGCCTCCCTTTTCAAGCTGTTCTCTTAAAAAAGCACCTTCTACTAAATATAAACCACCAAACTCGCTGAGGAGAAGTGACATTCAGAACCACTGCTTTAGCATAAAACATATGCTTTTATGCCAATCACCGTGTTGTTGACAGTACCCATCTACCTAGGAAACACAAAAGGGTCAGCCTCAGCATCTGTAAAAGCACCTCTGCAAACATACCAAATGAAGCCCCCTCTCCTGGAGAATTTCTGGGGACAGAAAGGTCAAAAAGCCAGTGAAAGTGGAACAGAGTGATTAGTATTTCAAAGAGTAAAGCTCAGAAAGAGACTTTTGACAAACAACAGGCTTCCAAATCTGTTTTCATTTGTTTTGTCTCCAGTCCCCAAACCCCCATTCTCTCCCTTTGCGCTGAAAGGCTGCGGGTAGGCCTTGTCCTAGTTCACAAAAAGCTGCCAGAAAGACAACCCCAGTGTTTCAGTTGGGTCACTCAGTAGTTATTGCAAAAGATGGAGCCCTGTTTCCCTGAGGATGGCTGAACACCTGCCTGCTGATGGGAAGCAGTGAATTAATTCCCTTGTTTTGCTTTGCTGCTGTGAATAGCTTTTTCTATTAAATTGTTTCTATCTCAACCTACACGTTATCTCACCTTTACCCTTCTGATTCTCTCCCCACTCCATCTGGGAGGAGAGAACAAGTGGCTGCCTGAGGCTGAATTGCCTGCTGGTGTTAATCCACAACACCAATGTACAACCAAACAAGTTGTTTACTGGGCCTGCTTCTAATTTATTGCTCTGGACAGAGAATCCTGAAAGAATTTGGAAAAGAAGATCTATATGAGTTGCTTTAACCTCTCATTAAACATGCTAGAACTTTAAAGATGCTCAGATCATTTCCAGTGGATTTCAAAATCCAGGAGACTCTAGAGCTCTAACAAAAGAGAAGTTCCTGGGCAGAAAATGGCACAGCCAACAAAAGTATATGAAAGGAAGGAATTTGCTTTTAAGTGAAATTTGAAGACGACTGAACTTAGCTTCACTGTATTTTTAAAGCATGATTTAGCACTTTCCTAGGTAAAAGCTGTGTGTACGAAAGTTGTATAAGCTGTATGTTGTTTTAACTACTGCATCAGTGTGTTTTCCTGCATCTATTCTAGCATATTTTAACAGGGCACATTTACTTACCAAATAGTTTATAGTGGTGCTCTCTTCCCCACGGCCCATGTACTTGAAGAAACGATGGTCTGCCACTACCAACATCTTGCACGTGTTTTTGGAGTTCTCTGGAATGGCTCTTTTCTTTCGATGGGTGCTTTCTAAAGTAAATATTTCAAGTAAACACTCAATAGTACCACCACTGCTGAGTCTATTGTCCTTATTTAAGACCTGAATGTGAGTGTGGGTAGGCTCCTGGGAGGAGAAGAGAATGGTGATGTTTAGTATGGGACTTTTTTTTTTAATAGCTATTCTTAAATTTTGTCTACCTAACAGTCCTCAAACTTGTAATGTTTGAAAGACAGGTATCTGCTAGGGAGGGCAGAGCCTCCCTTTGGAATAGAGAATTCGAATCCCCTCCCTCCAAATTATTATAATTTAGAAAATTAAAGGGGCTTTCAGGCAGAGGTCTGGGGATAGGAATAACAGTTTTTTACTAATACGTATAGCAAGACAAACAAACAACAATAATAACTACAGCATTAGAAGTAAACAGAACTAGGGACCCTGAGGGGCTTTGTTTTACAAAACCAGTGTAAGGAAAAGAATGCATAGCAGTGAAATTGCGTTATTCATCAGATTTACCTATAGAGCTTTTATGGCCATAACCACAGCCTTAACACTTCTCCTCCTCCTGGTTCCTAGTCATTACCCCAACTTCTGCTGACACAGCAAAGGACAGAGGGACCAAAAACTGTCAAAATCCCATAGCTCAATCAATCCATCATAGCTCAAGGTGGATTCCTTGAGTGACCACAGAAGCCAAACAGATCCTGCTGCACAGTGCACAGAAGTACAAAGTTGTTTTAAGAGGCATGAGGGGTGCTGCTTCCCTCCTCTATCCCCACAGTGAACTGAAAGAGCTAAATTGATTCCAAGATGCTGAACTCCCGAGCTATGGACACTCACCTTCATTCTGTTTCCTGTCTTCCAGTCCTTTTGGCAACAGCTCATCTTCATTCAGCTTTAAATAACCACATACTTTGGGGGACTGCAACCTTGAGAAATCTTTGATATCTTCAGATCTGTAGACCAGCAGTCTTTCATCCTCCACATCATCTACAAATCTCCACAGCGGCTGACAGCACAAGAAGTTAAGAACACAGTGAACCCAAAGTCTAGGTAAAGTAAAAAACTTCATGTATGTACCACTGTATCTCCACAGCTTTCTGTCTACACACACAAATGCACTTCATCCACAGCAACAAGTCTACTGATAAAATTACATCCCCAAGAAAGCCAACAGAAGCCAACTCTCTTATGCTACATGGGAATCCAGAAGTCTGAGAGCATCTTAACAAAGCAGTGGCAACTACCTGATAAGGCCATAGGACAGAATTTCTCTTCTCCTCAGAATGTGAGCAAGCTGAAGAGGCTTCTCAGGTTCCTCTGCTCCCCTCTGTAACAGCATGGAGACAGGAGGATATCCCTAACTGCTAACAAATGCACTGACCAGGAGCACAGGAAGAGGCAGGTAACAGAGAGCCTTTAAGCCAACAGCAGAATGTGGGCTCTTCAATGCTCAATAACTATCCACGCGTGTTGGTTTTACCTTGAAAGCACTTGAGGGGAGTGGAAAAACTAGGTAGTTTTTCTCCATGAGAACTTCCTCTGTGAATTGATGGGAGCAATTGGAGGCTGGTTTAGTTGTTGACTGCCTGAGAAACCAATTGGAAAAGTCGGTTCTCTCCGTGAATCACATTTGAAGCAAGTTAACCCCGGGAAAGCTCTCTTGCATTTCCATCCTTTCACAAGGTAACGCTGACCTGGCCCGGGTCCCTCTCATGTGGGGCCAGGCAGGGCTGGGCTCGGGAGGCTGCCGGGCCCCGTTTCCAACCAGGAGCCCCGATAACCAAAAAGAATCAAAGCCCATTGCTGAGATCCTGGCCCTTTTCCCGGTGTGGCCATAGCTCAGCAGGGCCCTGCCCTGCCCTGCCCCGGCTCGGAGCAGCCCTGGGGTGGCCGAGCCCGCCCGGCCGCCCTCACGGGCTGGGGGGAGGCAGCCGGGCCCGGTTCGGGAGCGCCCCCAGGGCTTTGTAAGGTGTAAAGTGTTTTCAAGATCCTTTGCCCTGAAGGAAAAAGGGGGATGTCCGTTTCTGGGAATGAAGTACGAACAGAAAGAAAAGAGCTAAAGAAAACTTTTGCCTTTGAGTAGCTCATCCTTAAAAGTAACACCCCATAACTTTTACCATGGCCCACAAGCACAGCTCTGGGAAGGCTGTGAAATGGGAGGAATTTCATGATGGCAGATCCCGGGCAGCTGTTATTCATGAAAAAAGTGAAGTCAGGAGAGAACTGGTTATTTCCTCTCTTAAAAAAGATCCTTATAGCTAAACAAGAAGAAACTCCTCTCCCTAAAGTGAACTGAAAAAGATTATTTAAGCAAGGAATTGACTGAAGTGTCTCCGTATGTTGTTAAGATATGAAGAAGAAGAAGGGAGTGGTCTGAAGATCTGCTCTGAATTTATTATTATTATTATTATTATGTTATTACAGGGGATAAAGAAAAACTTCATTAAAGTTTTAAGCCTGCTTTGCTTTTACTCCTAATTCTATTTCACAACCAAAGGTAAATATATCAACAATTAGCAAACCCAAACTATAACACCAAGTCACTCACAAGCATGAAAATTTCTCCAAAACCAAAGACCACCATGAAATCTCAAGGAAAGACACCAATTTCCATAGCAGGTGCATACAAACCACCTTTTAACTTTACTGACAAGTCCTATCATTATCTGAATGTTAAAGCTAAAGCAACACCACCAAATATGACACGCACTGATGCACTGGGTCAGTTCTTAGGCCAAAGCCAAGCAGCACAGACTGTCTGCATCTACAACACAGTGCACCTGGCTCAGGGTCTCCTCTGGCCCTTAGGCAGGGCTCTGTCAACTTCAGCCACACTGTGCTTTCTAACACATTACTAACCACACTGTGCTTTCACTTCACAGCAAAAAGGCCCTGAAAATGTGAAGGCTGTGCCACATGCTGATGTGGCTGCTGAGCCACACATCTGCAGCACAGAACTGAGAGTTTCACACGCTAAAGCAAGGTGTGAGGGCAACAGTGATTTACACTTACAACCTTTCCAAACCATACACAGCTACCTTGAAAACAAAAGCAGGAAATGGCAGAGCAGCTTTGTCCATGCTGCCCTTGGGGAACAGACTCAGGCATGCTCCCTCTGCAACTGCACATGGGAATCATCTCATCCAGGGCTGCTAGTGGCCAAAGCTGACCTGGGGACACCACCTGCAAGGCAGCACAGGCAAGCCAGAGGCTGCACATCATTGCTTGCCCTCAGCTGCAGGCAAGGCACAGACAGGAACAGGGGGATGGATGGCTGCATGGAGAGACAAGGCACACCCACAACTGCTCTCGACCACAGACACCAAAATGCTTTAAATCACAAGCAAACAGCTACTGTATGCTCTCAATGTAAAACACAGTACAGTGATCTGGGCATCTTGACCATATTTTTATACTTTCACAAGACTAGATTTCTCAGGCTTACCCATAATTCTGCATAACTGTGGGTTTGGAGACAATTACAATATCTGTATAACACTCAGCCATAATTACTGTTATTCAGCCATTCTAATACTGCTTGTGTCTGGGAATATACTGCACTCAACATCTCATTATGACAGTCTCTAATTATATGTTTGTTGAATATGTTTTTTTTTAACCAAGAGTTCAAAATAACACAAGCAGTGAAAATGGTGAAAAATAAGGGAATAGGGAGAAATAACCATATTTTCAGATAAAATAACCAGATTTTCAATGAAGCTCTAAGAATGGGAAAACTTCCAAGATGTAACAAAGCCAATTTTAAAAAGCTTCACAGACAATGACTCTGTTTAGACTGCCACAGTTTGTTACAGGCCATGATCACCACCAATTTGAAAGTTACCCATTTCTGTTTCTGAAACCCCTTCCTGTTTAAAATATACCTTCTTCCTGATGTATCTAAAACATGCACCTGTCAGAGAATGTCACTCACTAATCAAAGTCAACACATGCAAGCCAAATTGGTTCATTTCTCTCCCTCCTCACCCCAAAACAAACACTACCACCAAAACCAGTTTGAGCTACAGAAGTGTTAACACAACTAACAAGGAAGAGGAACTCCCAGAGAAAAAGAAGGTGATTGTCTGGATACAGTTTTCCACAGCAAAGCATACCTCAATATTGTATTCTTCTCCATCAGTGTTGATTCGCACTGTAAAATCTTCATCCCCAATATGTGCCACAACCTTGGAATTATGCTCTCCTTTAACATAAACATGGAAGAATTAAATTAATTCAGCTGTCTGCATGTGCTCCTGCACAGACACTGTTAGGGGATTCTAAGCTTCATGACAAATTACCTTCCTCAGTCTCTGTACTGTTCAATTTAAAGAAAAAAATAAATTAATCAGCACTTTCCCCAAGTCTTAGCTTCCCAACAGACACAGTCAATGAGACTCAGATTTGACAGAAAATTTTGCAGGAAGTGTTGAGATGGCTATGGGGATTAGTAATGGGGGGACACAGTATTTTTGCCAGCAAAAGCAGCATGCATCTAACTACAATCAGACAGCAGTTTCATGGCGTCAGCCTGCATTCCAGTGGAAAAGTCTCACCACATCACAAAGGCAACAAAGAAATCAAAACAACTTAGTAGAATCATTAGTACTGCATGAAAGTTGTGCATGGCATCTTTCTTTACATAAAAGTAATCTACAAAGAACTATCTTTAAGTCTTTTAATTGAACAGTTTGTGCATCACCTCTACCTCAGCTTTGTGTTCTGCGGCAAGGAACATTCAAGTCCTACATTCCAGCTGGAATTAAAGCCACCATCAGCATTTAAAAAAATAATAATTTGCAAGCCACTGCTTAAGTAAATTATACCTTTGTGTTCTGCCAAACTAAACACAGGAGTCCTATCTTCGGAGCTTGATGCAACAAACCCTACCACCCACCGAACCTAAAAAATGCCCCAAACACACCACAAAAACAAAACCAGAAAACCCAAGGGGATAAGAATTACATTTATTTCTTCATCCTCCCCATATCTGATGCAAATGAGGGAAATGCACCGTTTGGTGTCTGCCCAAGAGACTCAATCAAAGCTGTGGTTTCTCAGCATTGACCCACAGTCTACTTCATACTAACCAACGACATGCCCAGTGAAAAAGTCCTGCCATTGAACACGATGCTCCTTTTCCTTGCCTTCACCATCCACAATTAATGCTTGAAATTTTTCTGAAAAGTGTTCAGCAGTTGCAGTTAAGTATAACTTAAAGTGCCTGTAAAAGAATTTACTTACATTTATTTTTTAAGCAAAGTATATACATATAACAGATACATTCAATTTCCATTTTACTGAGGGTCCAAAATAAGTTAACAAACATTAATTCTGATAAGCAGGCTACAAAAACATATACTATGTAATTTATAACTGTAAATATTTTCACAGATGTTTAATAAAGAAAAGGTTAAAAAAATAACCTCCAAAATCCAAAACAGTTTGCTCATGATGTGCCTTCTCCATTTGCAATTAAGCAAAACCAGCTACTGGTAAAAATTAAAAAAAAAAAAATCAGAGCAAGAAATTTCTTCATCTACTCAAAATTAAATAATCTTGAAGTTCTTACTTGCTGACATAATACAGGCAGAAGACCATAAACCAGAAATTTGAACTCCCTACATTTTTTACAATATACTGTCACAAAAACCAATCACTATCCCAAGAAGTAAAACAATAACCTTTCCTGGAAGAAGCCTCATGGGCTCTTGGTTTATGTAGGCTTTGGGTCAAAGATTTTTGGCATGCTCCTCTGCAATTATTCTGTAATCATCATTGGCAACCTCACCCTAAAGCCAGGGTGCATGAGGCAGTGCAAAACAGGGACAGTCAGACATCTTATCCCATTAATCTTTCATAACTGCCCCTCCAAACTCAGAAGAAAATTGCCCTTTCAAACACTCAAGACATTCAAAAATTATGCATAACTTGCATAACATTTGAAGATGACACAGGGGAAGGCACATGAATACACAGAGGACAAAAGATGTCAGACAAACAAAAATCAATCTACATTTGTCAATACAAAGTGTTATTCTCACCCTGTTCCCCATTTCAGATTCACAATTTCAGCACTGAAATAACTGCAAAGCACTTTTCTGACTCTCAGAATAAAATCCCTGCAATCTTCATGCCTGCTCCCTTCTACTTCTCCTCCCCCTTTCACCTGAGCTTTTATTTCCCTTCTTATAACAAAAAACAAAACCAAACCAAACAAACAAAAGATTAAAATAAGTATTGTATTTAATGGGACATTTATACTCAGTAGGAAAAGGATTAAACCTCCATGAAAATAAATACAGTAAATCTCTTGGGCAACACACCACACACACTTCCCAAACTGCAGGCTGAAATTTTCAAGAACCAGAGGATAGTCAAGAAGCACTGACAACATCACCAGATGAGGTGTGAGATTCAACCCAATCAGTGGGAGTAATCTACATGAAACCAAACCTAAGAATAAAGCAAAGGAAATCCTAAATTACTGCCACTTCAGCCTTCAGAGAAATAAAATAGAATTTACTCTCCCCTTTCCTCTGAGCCTCTCTGAAGTCATATAACCATGCAGATCACTAACCTAGAACTGGTCAGTCATGACAGAAAACAAGACAGTTTCTGGGTTTGAAACTGCACATTACTCATCAGAAACTGAAGGAAAATATTACTCTATTTCATTGCTGATGATTTAATTACCTTTGCAGGGCTGAAAAACTTAAGAGCCTCTCTACGTGTGTCTCAGGCTGGAGGTCCCTCTTCTTTAGTGAGTGTTGCTGGATGCTAGACAAAGAGAGGATGTCGTAGTCTGAAAGCATGGACTCAACTGTGTCTGAAATACCAACAAGGAAAGTTTTAGTTTCAAAATACTTTCTTTCCAAATGCACACATAAAAAAAGAGCAAACCAGAGACTCCCATTTCAACAGCAAGGCCACAGTGCTCTAAATTTAAGGTAACTATTGTACATTTCCCTAATGGTCTATTTTTTGTAGGCAAGGAGAAATCATAGAGTGAGAAAAGACACAATCTGAGAAACACAAAGAGTTTGCTTTGCTTTTTCTACAATTTCTGAGCAACCAATTAATCATTTTTACTGCCACAGCAATGCAGAACTAATACTCTCCCCAGCTGCCCCCTAGAACTAAATGGGGAGAACGTCCCCATTTCTCTGGGGTGAATTACTCTCCTCACCTGCTGGTCCCCACATGAGTCTGAGGAAGAAAATAGTTTAACCTAGGAGATTTAAACCAAGATAATTGTAGATTGGAGTGTACTGGGCCTTTCTGCCCAACAGTAGCCAGAAAACAGGCATCCGCATAGCATAAATCATTAACAAGGCAACTCATGAGAGATATCCTGGTTTTCCAATACCTTATCATCGTGCAAAACTCCTTTTCCTACTCAGAATACAAAAACTTGTTCAGAGAAAGGAGACCACGTGCCTGAATTCCTATGGGAGCAGTACACAAATTACAAATTCAGGTCAATATTCTGCAGATGTTTCCACCATTAATAAGTGCATGACATCTGCAGTGCTTGGCTCTTTCTGAAAAAGCCTCCTGCTACTTTGTAAGGCACTTCTTCATCAAATGACCCATCCACACTCTTCCTTCTCTGGAGCACCCACCAGCCAGCAAGACACCCAACAACCACCCTGGCTTCCACTGGCACTCTTAGATTCACAGTTGCTATTTACAGCCTTAATTCCCACATTGCCATTTTCCTTCTCAGCCAGACGTGTTCACTCTTCACTGCACTAAATGAGGATTCAGATGTGTTTTACAAGACAGAAGTGCTTAACCAAACACTCTCTATTAAAAAAATTCCCTGTATCTTTCCCCTCCATTTCCAGCTATGCTTCTAAACCAAACCTGATAAAAAACCAAAGAGGTTTTCCATTAAAGAAGATGGCTTTCCTTCAGAGCCCCTGGCCACTAGCTTACCCCACTCGGCAAAGCTGCCTCATATGTTTTGCTGCACTTTTAAGTAAGCAGCACCACTAACAAACTGTTTTACTGGCTATTGTGACACAAACCAAAATTGCCACCTTGAAATCGAGCTGTTCACTGCTCTTGAAATAATATGGGCTTTTTAAACCTGACATTCAGTCCCATAATTTATCCCTAAATCCATGCCTCTAAAGCCCAGAAAGCTTTAAGAATGCATGCACTGATCAGGGCAAGGGAAGCACCTTGCTTTTCCTTTTGCAAGGAGGTGCGTGGGGAGAATTAACCAGCAGTGTACAGCCACATGTGTGCTTGTGTACAGTGAAGTGAGGAAGGCACAGAAGCAAAGAAGACCCTCACAGCCCTCCTGGCCATGCACCAGACCTACTCACAGAGTGAGGCACGGTGACATGGCTGCTTTCTTAGGCAGCAGAAGCCACCGAGCAGCAGTTCCCAGGCTTCTCCCTCCCCAGCTGCTCCTCCCTGGCCCTTGAGCAACACAGGAAAAGCAATGCAGTTTCAATTTCCTGATCTCTGTTTACAACTCGCAGGTCGAGAGCACCTGCATTTGATTACCATGTGTTTCGGGTTATATACAAAGACACGTTTCTATCACTGTACTTTCTGCTGTGGGTTTTTCCCCACGTATGCCCCACTGCTGCATGTCAGGCAGGGCCCTCATCTTTAGGTTACCATACACTGCAGAGCTGGCTCACTAGAGCCACACAGTAAAATGCCTAACTTCCCCTTCCAAACAGCTCTTTTTTTTTTTTTTTTTTTTTTTGTTAAAAAGTCTGCTCTAATTAACTGCTTTTTGTCTGGCATCTGCTTTCATCCAAAACCACCTAGGAAGGGGGTAGGAACAGGCAAAGAAATTTTGGAAAAAAAAACTCATTAAACTGCCTAGTTTCTTTTAATCCAACTCGAGATTCTCTCCCCACACTCATCTAGAGCTGACCCCTCAATTAAAGTGAATGTTGATATACAGGTCATCCAACATTGGTTTATGATACAGACCAAACATGTGCTATGTGGGGCATGAAACAAGAGGTGTGGTACCACTGCCGTGCTGTCAGGGGATTTGGCAAACACAAGGTCTGCCCGAGAGGCACAACCCCAGCTACAAAACAATACTGTCCTTTTCAGCCTTTACCTGTGAAATACAGACGAGGACCAAGAGAAAGCCATGCCAGAGAGCAAGATGTAGATGCCACTATGGACAGACAAAATGTCTCAGTTTCATGGCAAGAGAACTGAGAACCCTGCTAAAGAAAATCAGGCTTTTTTATTTGGTAGGCAAGTCCTACTCCACCTTTATATACACAAACACCCTTCAGGAAATGTCTCACAGAGACACAGGAAGGGTAGTAAGAACAAGACCCAAGACGTTCATGAAGATGGGTAAGATGATTCTACTGAAGTAACAAATGAAACACACGGCACTCCCAGTTCCTGTAACCCTGAAACAAGAGTGCACTTGTTCATATTTCCTCTTACCCTTCCTAAATTTGTTTGCCTTTAATTTTACTTACAACATAAGTAGAGGGTTAAGACACGTTGCTCCCAGACAATCTGTTAACTAATTATGGTACCAGACAGGTGTGGAAGAACTATGTTGGTAAAACACTCACACCAAAATTTGTCTGCAAAATGTTCATATTGAAAAAATTAATCCATGTTCATGGCTTATTGAAAATAAAAGTGTTATTGTTTTAAAGAAAACACAGAACTGTACAGAGTCCAACTGTACAGCAGTCTGTATAGTGATGGGAGCCATAGAAAGCGTATACTTGACTTTTTATTCAAGTTTAAAAATCTTTCTGGTATTCCTTCCCCTTTATCTTCATTACAGTCCAAGAGTCATTTCCACTGGACTTCATCAGACCTGAGCTTAGTTTTCCCAAACCACTTTTTTGTGGTTCATTCCCTTCCACTCCCTCCTAGATTTCTGCATTCCTGTCTTTTTAGGGAACACCTGAATTGCATCCAGATATGGCAAGTATTTATTTATTACCACCAGCCTTCATCTCATGGTACCTTCTTTCCCAGAGGGAAACCTCCCAAGAATATAGAGATCAAGGATTTCTGAGAGAGACAGGGAAGGAACATTGATGACAATGATATCCCAAAGCTCCCAAGAAGAAATCCACAGCAGTGTTCTTCCTCTACCCCCAGCTCTGAACTCACCAACTCTTCCCTCTTTTTTTTCTGGGCTAAAAGCCTCCTTGCACTAGCCTTCCAGCCTTAACACAGCAAAGTATCTTTTAACAAACTCTGCTCCAGCACCAAAGAGCTCAAGAATGCACAGGGGAACAGCTTAAAGCCCTGAGTTGGAGGCCACTGCACGTATTTCAAAACAAGAAGTTTTTCTTTCAGTGTTCAGCTATCAATTCAAATACCAATGTCACCCTTCTCCAATCAGCTTGGCTTTCCTAAGTGCAACAGTAAATTCCCATGATATCATGCCCCATCTATTGTCCGGAACCCAACATGTAAATGTGGCAAGTCAGCCATTTTCATAAGCATTCTTTTGCACTGCATTCTTTACAGAAAGGTTAAGCTTATCTAGAAGCATGAAGTTTTAACCCAGAAGATGTACCTAATTTTTTTAAAACTCTCTTCAAAATTATCCCATGATAGAAAATGTTCCTACATAAAATTCAAGATCCAAATTTTTTTTAAAAAATATTACTTTTTGGATTTAAAAAAAACAACTAGATAATCAGTGGGGTTTGCAGGAATGATTGCAGTTACTTCTTCAATCATCCCAAGGGAATAAAAGCATAAATAATTTTTCTGTCAAAGGCACTGGAATGAGATGACAAGCCTACAGGGAGCAGTCCTAGAACAAGAACTAGTCCAAGAACTGCAAACACACTCAGGAAGGATTTTGCAGTGGGACTGTTAAATCAGTGTCATCTCCAAAACTGAAAAGGGGACTCCAGGCTGTATTTCACACAGTACTCATCACCTACATTTGGGTTCTGATCTCCAGCTGATTTCCAATGGGTATCAAACACCTATCAAAAGTTTATGAGGAGTTTATTGGAAACAATTTTTCTGATTCATCTGAGGAGTGACTGAATAGTTGAAGGGCTCCATATTCTTTATTGTTACTACTTAGTTTTGTATGCACTTCTTGTACATTAAAATATTTTAAATGAAGTAATCAAATACAGTAATTTGAAATATAATTCAGAGTCTCAGAATTTACACCAGGAAACACAGACTGGAGTCTTTCCAGCTTGAACCACAAGAGCTAAAGCAGGTCTCCATCACCCTACATAAAACAGCTGCCCCTGTGTTTGTAGTAACAGCTGCTCACTGGCTTCAATACAGCCAGATCGTTTGGCTGCAGCTCCATTCAGGGAGTGTGCTAATGGAGAAGGCAAATATATTCATATTTCAACTGGGCACACAAATGACCTGTGCCAGGCAGGAGGTGATGCAGTCATGCCTAAATGTTCGTGGATACCTTGTCTGAACAGTTTATGCTGCTTTTAGGACATTGTTGATGAAGAGGACACACTGAGAAGGCTCATGGTGGGATAACAACTCCTTGCACCTGCTGTTACATCTTTCTCCAGTTCATCTGGTACAGACTTTGCCAGAGACACAATACAAAGTGAACTGAAACACTTACTCCACACAAAACAGCCTATGCTTTTAACAGTTTAGATAAAACATGTTTACTTGTTTCCACTGAAGAGTGGTTGGTGTTTTGCTCATAGAGAACATACAAACAGAATAACTTGCATGAGGAACAAGTTCAAAGCAAGAACCAAATACACGTCAGCGTTCTAATAAACCATAACAAGATTAAAGTTTACCCTCTGTTTGGGCACATTTCTGGACAAACCTGTTAGTAAGAATGGCCAGCCACGTCAGCACTGCTGAATGTTTTAAAAGGCATGTTTCTGACTCGATCCCAGCTGCACCAAACTAGCCAAACCACGTGAGAAAACAAGGTGCCCAAACTCAGTCAGCAGCAGACAAAGCCTCAGGGTAGGGTTAATCAGCCCTCATGCTGGGAGGACAGGGATGCTGCTGCTTACTGTCCACCAGCTACTCTACACTACACTTCTGCAGTTACACCAGGCAGCTACACTTTCCTTATCACACATTCAGACATGCCAGTGATAGGTATCATGGAAAAGCTAACAGCTTACTAAATGCCCTTTAGCTCATCTCAGGAAAAAACTTGTTCATGTAGCTGCACCTTTATACTACTCCAAAGTTTTTTTGCACAGTAAAAAACCATCCGTTTCTAGGCAGTGGGAATATTTCCTTAAGGGTGCAAATTCTGTTTAGCAGAACCTGTACAGATAATTAAGCTGCTGTTTCTGGCGGTTTTGAATACAGCTGAATACCCACAATGGCTCCTACACATTACCTCACACACTTCCAACCATGCAAACTATCTCCTTCAATAATCACATCTTAAATAAGGACCAGTGAAGAACAAAACTTATACTGTTGTATCTACTTGATTTAATAACAGTCTGTCCTATTAATGACAAAAGACCACTTTTCAAAGGATAAAAAAAAGCAATGTCCTGCCAAATACTAACATAAAAAATAAAGAAGTCTACTGAATCAACATCCTCATAATTAAAGTGAAACAAGGGCAATACAGTCAATCCCATCTTACACAAGAACAGCATCACATGACTTGATGCTCAAAAAACCCCAAAACAACCCACCCCCAAATCACATGCTTTCATACATCCTGCAGAGAGGATCTGCCCAGTCACAGGATGCGGTGCTCTCTGGAAACAGATCACTTGTCTGGCTATCAAAAAACTGCAAGCCTCAGTACTGTACAAAGATACCACATCACAAAATCCTGCTGTGTCACAAAGTAAGTTTGAGTGGAGCTGATTCTAGGTAGTCACTAATTACTGTCTAGACTACACTTGTGAGACCAACCTAGTCACTTCTGACTGCATTTCTTCTCCTTGTGCATACACCTTTGGACTCATTCACACAAAAACTTTCAAAATTTGAGGCACATCACAGGTCCTGAGGGGCAGAATTTTACTATTTCAGTGACAACTTGAAAAAGTGAGAAAGGAAACAAGGGATATCATGTTCTTGTTCAACACCTCAGTAATTACAGATCAACATCTGTACTGGGTGGCAGCTGTAGGTGCCTCCCTTCACAACAGAGCCCCCTTGCCTTCCCACTTCCCAGTCCATGCACCTACATAGGTTAAGAATGCAAATATCAAGGAGGGAAAAACGTACAAATATGCACATTAGGGCAGCATAGGAAGACAGGGGTGGACACTGTGAAGAGATGCAGGCCACAAATGACAAAGATGGGCACTACTATCATGCGTATCTGCAAGAATGAAAGACATCAGGAAGACCATTAGAACCACTGAAAGGGCCGCGGGACATCCCCCAGAAAAGGAATTTCATGTGCTGCACATGAAGATCACAGAATCTTGGTTTCGCAGCAAAGCACATCCCACCACCAGTCTGGCAAACACGCAAACTCAGACTCCTACAGTCTGTGAAAAACTAGGACAAGAGATCAACCTGTTTATCATGGAAATTAAATATAAACTTCTATCTCAAAGACAAATCTCTGCCAACTACTAAACGCACAATTAAGTCCAAATGTAAAGTCAGAGTGCCAGAGTGTTAAGAGTATGACTGTGCTTCCTCACTCAGCCCTTCCAGCCACAGAGCAGCAATCCACACTGGGGTTCCTGTACATGCACACAAAAATTCCAGAGTGGCAGAAGCATGAAACTGAGATGAGTCACTGCTGCTATCAGCAATGTACAGCAGCAGTGAAGCTGTCAGTTTTTACTGGGGAGAAAATGAAACCATCCCAAATCTTAAATGCAAACAAGAATTTTACTTTCATCTGCTTAGAAGTCAGAACAAATTGGCATTACTGAAAACCAAGTTCATGCTGAGCACTGGATTATGTTCCCATTACAAAAATCGTGCAATAGTTAAAGGTAATTCTCATTAATTAGAATTTAATGTAGCATTGACATTCTTCTTTTTGTTGACCTTGAGTACTTTTTACAGAAATTACACTTCAATCACTTCTTTCAGTTGGAGATGGAAACACTGACCTATTAATATGAACAAATGAAAACAAACCTGAGAGAAGTACTTGAAAACATTAAGTAACTTCATGGAAAAGATTGCTAATCCACAACACAAAAATAATACTGGTAATTTGCATTCAACAGGGCCATGTCTACACCAAGCATTTGCTGTTTATATGGAGACACTGCATCAACAAATTCCTGCAATGATTTTAAAATAATCCCGCCACATCCTAGGCAGGGACCACACGCTGTGGGCCTGTGTGTCCTTGAATTCTCCACCATGTCATGCATGGTGAAACACACTCAGCCTTCAGCTTTTGGGGACAAACTGCAAAACCAGCTCCATGTAGAACAGCAATCTTGCTTCAATGGATGTCCAAATGGGGTAAGAAACAGTAACAAAAAATGCAGATCATGGTAGGGAAATGAATCATTTGACCCTCACCTAGGTCTTGCCTTAAGTCTCCAACAGAAGCTTCAGTCCAGCAGGATAAAATTTAATCTTGCATTAAGATTTTTGTCACAAATTATCTCACTGCACATTCTTGACATGGAGCTAAACTTCCAATTACTAAACTCTGGCAGCAAGTTACATTCCTAGCCTTTTGGACTTTCTGCATTTTGTCCCACCAAGTGTGAAGAACTCAAAACTGACTGTAAATCAATTTATGCTGCCCTCTGTACCACTTAGCTTCCCTGGTTTATTCATCAACACCACTACCATTTGTTTTTTTTGAGTTGTTGTACTCAACAACTACTAAATCTGATGTGCATTAGGTAGGTTTGCACCAAACAATGTGTAACAGGTCACTTCTTCAGCTCATGCAGTAGTTCTGAGTCATGCATGTTATTTCTGCAGTGTGGAGAAAAAACTGGGTAAAATCAGGGTACCTGCCTCAGATTTTATTAGCGCAATTTGGCAGGTAGAAAAAGACCCCCAGTGAGTGATTTAAAGAATATCTGCCCAGCAAAGGAACAACTATCTTATTTTAGTTCCCTGCCAAGCTTGTGACAAAATGATCTCATTCAAAAGAGGTAACAGTAGACTAAGACACATTTTACAACCAGACCCTGTTGGGGGTAATCCTCCATACATGCTGCTTAGTGGCAGCAAACCACTTTATTGTAATACAGATCCAGGCAGTTCTTTGGATATATTCAGTGACCTAGTCACTTACTCAGCACCCAAGCTGGATATTTGCACCGTTCCTCTTTTCAAATTAAGCTCTGGTACTATTGAGTTGTCTGAACTCCAAGACAAACAGCATAAATATT
This sequence comes from Cinclus cinclus, assembly GCF_963662255.1. Taxonomy (NCBI): domain Eukaryota; kingdom Metazoa; phylum Chordata; class Aves; order Passeriformes; family Cinclidae; genus Cinclus; species Cinclus cinclus. Next base: position 15,160,539 of record NC_085048.1, on the reverse strand, counting down.
TTATAGCTATAAAAGGTTATCTTCAGAGATAAACTACAACAAAAAATTTTGAAAGAGTTGCCATTAATTTTACTGGGGCCAAACTACAGTATCAGTCACTTTATTGAGTAGTAAAGTCATACTTCTCTAGAAATTGATCCCTGATGCCAACATTATTAAAAAGAGTACACCTAAAGACAAACTGAGGTGGATACCATCCTGCCTTCATCCCTCACCTGGAACACAACCACTTCCATCCCCTATAAACAATGGGGCAGGTGCTTGGACAGTCACACTGAGAGCTGCTCCACAATAATGGAGTTCACAGAGAGAAAATACACCCCTTACTGAAAATAAACCAAAACCAAGCAAACAAAGACCCCAAACAGCTAAAAAACAAAAGAAAACAGAAAACTAAACAAAAAAATAAAAATAAAAATAATAATAAAAAAAAGAGATTAGCTTCCAGACAGCTCACATTCCACAAATGTGCTCACAGGAATAGGGAAGGGATTGGAAAACTGAGGTCAGGTTGTGGCAATCCCATTTTAGAACAGTTTAGACTCCTGGAGCACCACACCCTAAGATTACTTCAGCCAAAAAAAACATGGAAAATGACCCCTATCTTTTTATCACTTATTCTATTTGTTGTCAAATTCTTTTTTTCACTGTATAATTTTTTCCCTCCTTGAAAAACTGAACTCAGCATAAAAGCAAGACATTCTCAATAGAAATCACAAAGTGTTCACTCATGAAACTTCCTTAAGGATAGTGCTTATCATAAATCTGATTTCAGTTTCCAAAAACTAAGATGTGGATAAACAGAGCTTTCAAAATAATGACACTGAAATTATTAGAAGGAAAAGATGATACTTAGAAAACCAAGCTGTAAGATAAGGACAACAGAACTCCAATAAAAGATGAACATAAACCCACAATAAAATAGGCAAAGCTATTTTTAATAGCAGCTTGTAAAAGGCATAAAGCTAATACTCGAAATATTTTTTTATTATATGAGAAGAAAACACACAGCTAAATAACCAAAAGGGCTTGTAAAATAAGGAAGCTGCAAATATAGCCCCATGAATGGATGCTAAAGGCCAGTACCAATAACTGACCTTACTATTCACTGCAGTATTCACTTTCTGTCATGATAGGATATATGCAAAATCATATGTTCAAGACTCAGGAAAAGAGGCTTTACAAGAAGTCAAGAAAATGACCAATAAATCAACAGTGTATGAATGTATTAACCCAAGAGCTACAAAGCACTGCAAAAACAGAACTGGTCAACTCCTAACTGTGGTATGGGACTAAAGTGCCACTGGTGTAGTGCAGGTGCTCTGGAAAGACTAATTTCCACTCCAGATACCATCTAAGGGCCAAATCAACAAATACATTCAATGTCCCGACCTGGCAAACAGGTAACAATAACAACAACGTGTAAGTTACTAAACCTGAGGCTAAGTAAGATAGGAAAGTAGTGCCTCCTATATATTAGCATATATACGTGTGTGTACATATATATGTATATGTATATATGGAAGTAGTGTGTGGATAAAAGTAACAGCTTATATTCCACACACAGACTTTTCAAGCTCTCTCACAAAATACTTTTCTAAATTTAGTTTACTGGACAACAAAACAAAACACGTGATGAAATTCAAGGTGTGAACGTGCAAAATTACACGAGTAAAATAATTCCTCGCTGTATTTACACAGCAAATTATGTCAATATAATTACTACCACTCAAAACAAAAAAAAACCAAAACAAATAAACAAAAATGCCAAAAGAAAACAAAAATAAACCAAAACCCAACCCCCCAAAAAGCCCCCAAACAAGCAAACAACAAAAAACACAAAGAAAAGAGAGCTTGGAATGACTATTAAAGACCAAAAACTATTCAGAAAGGTGACAAAATCAAAAGCATTCATCATTATAAATTTATGCTGCCTTTGTATTACAAATGGGATCCTGCAGCCCAGACCATACATCTTGAATAAAAATCCAACACCAAATATATAGACAAAAGTAACCAATAAAAAGTCATGATTCTTTCCTCATACTAAGAACTATTATATACACTAACATTTTACTCACTTAAAAAACAAAAGATAGCAAAAAATGAGACATATTGCATAGGTATGTAAGTCACTAAAGGTATGAAGAAAATTAATAATTCTTCCAACAATTAGAAACAGAAGAAATTAGGTTTTACTCCATGCAGTATTTCATAAAATTGAAGAGCTCATAATCCAGGCACAGTGGTACATGGGCCAAGAAGATAAAAGCCATCAGATAAAGACTGCACAAGCTCATAGCAGACAGGTCCTTCAGAAGACATGAAGATCTGACAGCCCAAGATACAACCACTGTTCAGGACCTCCCTGACCTGCCTCATATTGGAAGGACACACTGTGCTTGTTTTATTTCCATTACACTTCCCAGAGCATCCACCTCTGAGCTCCATCGTTCCCAGATTCCTGCAGCCACCAACTGCTGAGGTGTGCACAGAACCACAGATCCACGTCAGGTACAGCAGAGGAGGGCAGAGCTGCAGCATGGACACCTGTCAGGAAATGTGCTGAGAGATCTAAGCCACGAAAGGAGACTTGCAGCAGTCCCTGCTGGCTTCACTGAATGGAGACAGGACAACTACCTCTGTGTAAATGTAAAGCTGATTAATCACTGGAACAGAGACTGTCTTAAGACAGTTCGGTTGTGATCAGAATGTCAGCATTGTCACATGTGAATCCCCACCCTGCATAGCAATGGGCTCAAGGAAAGCGACAGAACTTATCACAAAATCATTTATGTACTTTTGATTTTCAAAAACAGGCATTTTCATGTGGTGTCCAGACAAAACTTTTAAAAGAAACAAAAATTTTTCTGCTTCAGTGGTGAGGAACTATCATACAAAGAGGAAAAGTGGAGCAAAGACAAGGATCCAAGAAGTATGTAAGACATGGGTCTCATGGGCAAGACACCGCCACTGCCTCTTGCAAGAGTCCATCTGCCATTTCAGCGATAAGCTTTTGCTTATCAAACGAAAGTCTACAACTTGTTCATTGCAAAGCAGAAGCTTAGATGCAAAACTGTTTACATTACTTAAATAAAGCAGCGGTTCTCCCTCGTGTCAAGCTTTTCTAGAGGTCACTTTGAGCTCCAATGGCTTCGGGCTCTCTGGTGACTCTCCAAACAGAACTATGAAAGGAAGCCATTTGTATGATTATGCCCAGTGAGGCTGTGCAGCCTCCCTCACTGGAGATATTCCAGAACCGCCCGGATGCGCTCCTGTGGAATGTGATCCAGGATGACCCTGCAGGAGCACGGAGACGGGACCAGACGACCCACTGCGGTACCTCCCTGCCCCACCTATCCCGGGACTATCCCGCCTTTACAGAACGCAAACGCCTGAGAGAAAAACTCTTCAGCGGACCTCGAGCGTGAAGACAAAGGTGTCTCCCGTCGTCCCCGCAGAGAGCAGTAACCCCAAACACTGCCCATCAGCGATGCCTTCAGACAAAGGGGTGCTCTGCCCCACCCCACACATCACCCACCGGCAGAGGCGGGGTGCCGTGACTCCCCCCCGTCCTGTCGCAGTGGTCTGTCCCTCTTTCTCCTCTCTCTCCCCTCCCCTCCGCGGTTGCCGTGGTCGCGCTCACCGTAGCGCTGCGGGTGCCCCAGCGCCTCCAGCCCGCCCGGCCCCCACACCAGCACCAGGGCCGGGACCAGCCACAGTCGAAGCCTCATGTCCGGGCACGGCCTCCTCCGGCACTGCGCGCCCGCTCGTTCGCATCCGCTCGGGGCAGCTCCGCGCTCCGCCCGCTCTGCCGGGCCCGCCGCCCTCCTGGCCCGAACCCGGAAGCGCGGCAGCTGCGCGCGGGGCACTGTGGGGCGGGCGGGGCCGCCATCTTGAGCGGGGGCGGTGCCCAGGGGCGGTGCCCGCTCCGGTGTGAGGGCGTGAGGGGGCGGGCGTTGCCTTCGCGGAGGCAGCGTGGGAGGGACTGTCGTGGGGTGTCTGGTGCAGCCTCGGTGCTCCTACAGGGTGATCTTGGACCATGTAGCACAGGATTGCATCCAGACGATTCTTGAATATACTCGGGGTGGGAGATAACACGGCCTCTGGACGATCTGTTCCAATGCTTGGTTGCACGCACAATAAAGTTCTTCCTCATGTTCACGTGGAACTTCCTGAGCATCCATTTCTGCCTGTTGTGTCTTGTCCTACTGCTTGGCACCACCAAGAGGAGTCTGGCTCCATTCTCTTGACACCGTCCCTCCAGGCACTGAAATACATTGATGAGGTTCCCTCTCAGTCATCTCTTGTGACTGAACAGGCCCAGCTCTCTCAGCTTTTCCTCATGAGAGAGATGCTCCAGTCCCTTCATCATCTCTGTAGCCTCTGCTGGACCTTCTCCATGCCTCTCTTGTACTGAGGAGTCCAGAACTGGATGCAGCACTCCAGGTGTGCCTCACCAGGGCTGAGTTGAGGAGCAGGATCACCTCCTTCTACCTGCTGGAAATGCTGCTCTTCCTGCTGAGAGTGCGTCCTTTCTTGGGACATCCTCACCACAGCCCTCTCACAGCCTTCCCAGGGTGGGAACAGATCCCTGGAAAGGAAGAAGGCTCTGGGTTCTGCAGCCCCTCTCTGGGGCAGCATGCAGTGTGGACCTACCTGGGCAGGACCCTCATCCTCTCAGATCTTGCACACTCAGTGGTGCCACTCACAGCTGCATTTGCTGCTTCTCCCCATCCCATGTGAGTGACTGTACTCGGTGACTTTACAAGGTTTTGTGTAGTTTCCTTAGCCCAACTGAGGATTGTGGCACTTAGTACTACTAATAAGTGATGGGTCCGTGACTCAAATGTTCCAAAGAGCATGCCTTATTGAGATAAAAGCACAGAAGATGTACTTGTGTACAGCAGTGCTGCAGTGCTCTAGTGAATGTTCTCCAGAATTAGGTGAATCTCTTACCTTTTTGCAGATCCCTCCAGCAAAGATGATTGCAAGTGATGCACTTGGCAAAAATGGAGGGAAAAGTGTCCCCATTGCCCATCCTGCTTAAGCTGGGCTGCTCATTAGTTAACCTGAAATATTTAAAAAGCATCAATAAAATTACTCATTTTTCAATGTTTCATGATACCATGGAGGCAGATATATCACTTAAACCAAGAGTGTGTCTACCAGTTCTTGTCCCCAAAATGACAAGACTATAAGAGATGAAACTTCTGGTGGATCTGCTTTGAACTTCTAACAATTTGCATCTAGTGACTCCTGAAATCAGAGGTTGTGTCTTGCTTAGCAGCCCTCACTGTATCTCCTCCATACATTTGTTCAGTTGATGTGATGCTTGGGAAGTGTCAGCTGAACATGAGGAGGAATTTCTGTACTGTGTGAGTGACTGAGCACTGGAAGCGATTGTTCTGGGAAGCTGTCAAGTCTCCCTCACTGGAGATATTCCAGAACCACCAGGATACACTCCTGTGCCATGTGCTCTGGAATGGCCCTGCTTAAGCAGGAAGGCTGGACCAGATGATCCACTGTGGTCCCTTCCAACCTTATCCATTCTGTGATTTTTATGATTTCTGTGATTTCTGTGACCTACTGCTTGTAAACTTGTAGCATCCATATCATCCCATGGCAGTGAATTCTACAATATCACTGTATATATGAACAACCACTTTCCTTGCTTTCAACCTGACATTTTGTGACCCATATGTCCTTGGGAAAGGACAGTACATCAAGTTTGCCTTCTCTATGCCAGTCACCACTTCAGAGCCTGCATGAAAATCCCCTTGCAGTCTGGTAAGGCTCCTCTTGCAGACTGACAAGTCCAAGTGAAATCTCCTTCTTTCCAAGGAAGTGTTTGCTGCAATTCTATGAACTTTACAATTCTGTTATTCCTGTTTGTGGTGGTGGTGTTGGAACTGCATATGGTGTTCATGACAGAGGCACATAGCAGATGTATAAAGTGGCATAACAATATTCCTTCCCTACCTTATTGTCAATATTGCTTCTGAATATTTCTAAGATTCAATGTGCTGTTGATCTCCACTGAGCTGGCACTGTCCTACAAATAATATTCCTAGCTCCCACTCCTTGTTGGCTGCTAGGAGGGTCTGTAGAGATCTGATACTCTGGGAAGGGTCCCCCAGGGGACTGCCTCCTAAGGGGGTCTTCTGGCCAGTCTCCTAGCTGCTGGATATACCTCAGCAAGCAGTAGCCTATGGCCACAAGTGATCAGCTCTCAGTGATGACCTTTCAGCTCAGTGAGTTCAGCTTCTCTTGTGAGGCTATCACAGGCCAACTCAGGGACAGAGAGACAGAAGCGTCACATGGTGATTCCACAGAGATTCCTTTGTTATCCAAGAGCTCTGTGAAGTGGGCCAGGGATGACAGCTCCCACCTCAAGAACTGGGGGAAAATCTGGGTTTTTTATGGGGGAAAGCAAGGGTGGTACCAAGGGGGAAAGACCAATGGGTTACAAAGGATTAACATGGGTACTAGGGCATGGTGGGATCACTGAAGTCCTTGGGGATAGCTCACCATGATAAGAAAAGATGTGCCAACCTAAGGAGCATCCTTCCAAGAGGGTTGAGAAAAGCTAATCACAGCCCATTAAGGGACATTCCATTGAAGTGACATGCCTGCAAGGCTGCAGGTGGAGCCCTGTCAGGCCCACTGGCCTCCACAACTCCTGATGTAGTGGTCTATGTAGTGGTCAGTTCAGACAGCATTATTCCACATGTGATGCAGGACTGTCTTTTTCCCATGTGCATGGCTTGACGTCTGTCTGTCTTCATGATCATCTGTTGTTTTCCTGCCAGGCACTGAGGGCACACAGTTGCCCATATGTGGGTGTCCAGTGCTATTCCAGATGACAGAGAGCCTGAGTGAGGCTTTAGAAGAGTCTGGGGGTCCCTGTTGAGTCCTGTGACCAAGCAAATGTGTCCCCCATATGGTGGACCATCAGTGAGGGTGTATGAGCCCTGAAGGTCTTTCTGCAATTCTCAGCCACGCTTTTTCTCTCTTTTCATGAATAATGTTATATTGTTGACAATCTTTGTCTTGTCACTCCTCACCTTAGTTGGATTATTTATGAATAAGCACAGAAATGTGAAGGTGCATTAGTGACTTCCTTTCATTGTGAAAATTGACCATATGCTTAATCTTTTAACTGCATTTCAATCCATGCTGGGATCTTCTCTCTTATCCTGTGGTTATTTAGTCTCCTTAAGAACCTTTGGCAAGAAAGTCTTGAAAGTCTTTCAGAAATCTCAGCAAACTATCTTTGCAATCCCTCTTATCCAGCTGCTCACTGATGCATTCAAAAGACTTCAATCTGAGTTTATAAGGTGAGACTTTTCTTGGCGAGAGCAATGTTGACAAAACTCTTGTTGACCTTTCCCTGGTAAATCACGTCTCCCCACATACGCACTAATTATAGTTGTACTAGTCTGTGCAGAATAGGTGTCACTTTTAATGGCCACTACTTGTCCAGCTTTCCCTTAGAAACAATTAAAAAATAATGTAACATTTGATACAATCCATTTCTTAGATTCCAAGAAAGTTTTAAGCAAGGATTTATACCACAGTTAGAATTTCACTGTATAGTAAGAGTTACAGAGTCCTTGAGTTGTGGGTGAACAGTGTCTGTTGAGAATTTGTCACTGTTTGTTTTGTGTCATTAACTTCTTTTTAAGTCAACATCTCCATTTGAAACAGATCAGAGATAAGGCCAATGATGAAGTGTTCCAGTAGAGGAACACAGACTCAGGAGGTTCTCTTGAATTTTCCACTATGGCTTTATCATCTCTCCATACTGGTTTTGCAGCCAGTTTGGTTGGTGGGTTTCGGCTTCTGGCACCTGGTACACTAAGATTATTGAACTAATCTTAGATTTTTTCAGATTCTCTTAAAAATTATTTATTATTGGGTTTTATGCATTTTATGACTCTTTCCTTTGGTGTCATTCATGAAATCTACCATAAGCCTCTGAGTTATAGGTTTGATTATTTTTTTTCCAAATGAAATGTCTTTTTGTGGTTAGCCTTTCTTGTGTGTAATTAATCCATGTTTCTGCTTTCTAGCTTTTGGGTTTGTGGTTTTTTTTGGTTTTTTTATGTAGTACAGTCATTCTGAAGTATACAATAAATAATTGTCCTCTACCCATGTCTTGATTCCAGTGATTTTCAGTAATTTTTGACCTCCATTGAATACAGAGTTGAAGTTTCAGGTAGATAATACTTCACTAGCTGTCTAAGACAGCTTTCTAGATTAATAACAGCTAAAAAAATGCTCATCATTGTGAGTATTTTGTGAAGGTTACACACAGCATTTATAAACATCGTCATTTGCCATTTTATCAGATTTTATTTACTATTGCAGGATTTTTTGCAAGCCTTAGAATCAACTATAGAGGGAATTTTTTCTAATGGCATTGTTTTATCTGTGAACTATTTTTCCCAATTTCCAGAGCACATATTGGACTTCAGAGGTCCTAGTACAGATCCTTTTTTTTTTTTTTAATCAATGGACGGACTACCCTATCTCTCACTCTTTTGTGAGATGTGAAGGAGGATACAGAAAGCCAGGTAAAAATTTCCTTTTTCTCTTATCACTTGAATTTTCCCACTGACTAGGATTTTTTCTTCCATTTATTTCTTATCTCAAAAGGACTTTTTAGCAATAAATGTTGATTGTCTGTAAATATTTTTAGGGTTATGGAAATGTGATTTTGGTTTTGACAAAGACCATCACAATGGAGTTGTTAGATTGGAGTGTTTAGGCTATTGCTGTTTAATAATAGCATAACAGTATATAGTTATTATGAAAATTGTCACTGATTTAGCAATATTGTCTATTCCACATTAATAACAATAATTGATTTGGCATCAGTAGGTTAGTTGAATGGCACGTCTGAGTGTGGCTTTTTTTCACCTTAATTTGTTTATACAAATATATTGTGTTGTGTCCAGTATGAGACCACTTTTGGAGTGTGCTGACACTCAGTATTAATAGAAATGCACTATTTCCTTCCCACAGTAAGGAATTTATTAATATGAGTAGGGATTAAACAAGGATATGCTGAATACATAGGATATGATTAGAAATTAATGGGAAAGCACATAGTGTGTTGGTGAGGATTAGCACAAGTACATCACATTGAATAAAAGAAACAAAGTAATTTAATATACATAGGCAGTGAATGTGTTTCCCTGTGTTAATAATAAAAGCTAGAGATGTGGAGTGACAGCTAGCTGGATTACTGATCCTGTTCACAAGAAGGGCTCCTTTTAGGACAACTGTTTGGTAAAAGAGGCAAACCCACTACCTGAAGTGATTAAAAAATGTACAGTTTAGTAGTTTGTTTGGAAAGGAAGATGGAATCTGTAGCATGCCCTGGAGGAAGATGGTAGGTTACCTTTATTTTGTGAATGTTTGAAGAGTAAATGATCCCTCAAGGAAAAAGTCCTGATCTTAGTTCTGAGCTAGAGATAAGCAGAACTCCTCCCCACCCATGTGGGAGATGTAGGCTTCATAAAGCTGCGTATTTTCCCATGGGAATTATTGAAACCTGTATTACATGTGGCTTTTGAATCTATGTTGGGCAAAGTCCTGGGAAGTGCAGTGATATATGAGAAGTGTTCATACTTTGGGAGAAGGATGGAATGAATAAATTCATAAATCTCTTCCATTTTCATGACCATCTGCAGAAAGAAAGAAAAAAAAAGTATCTGGGAGTTTCTTAAAGTGAAATAATCTCCAAAACACGGAAAAAAACCCCAACTGCAAAGCATCATGCATGTTTATGTTACACAAGGAGGCTTTTGTTTTTGTTTCATACCATGGAACAGGAGACCTAACAGCAAGAACAGGTCTGCAAGAGTTAACAGGCAGAAGACTGGTATATTTTGGCCTGCTTGCTGAGGTTGCCTTCTCCCTCTTACTGATAAATGAGATCTGGACTCCTGTGGCATACCACTTCTGAAATTTCTCTAATTCCTCTCTTCCTTACCTGTTTTTCCTCCTCTCTTCTCTTCCACGTCTGTCTTTCACCAAATCATCTGACTTAATTTCTTTTATCTCTGTAGGTGCTTTTCTTTCCCACACAGCATTTCATTACTTTGCAGGCCTCACCCTTACTTAGTGCTGTTTGGCCTATTGTCACTTTCAAAATATGTAAAATAACACCCCGCATTAATGATCCAGAAGTTTATAGTACATTTCCCAACATTCCCCCTATCTACTCAGCAAGATAGAAATTTGGCTACAATTCTTGAAATATACATATTTCAATATTTTCTGACTTCGACGAACTTCTGTGGTCTCCTGTGGTCTTCCATGACTACACAAATATGCTGCAACTGGACTGACTTACTTGCTATGCTAGTTTTGAAATCTGCTATTACTGCATCACAAAGGAAAGCAGAGACCAATATGAGAGAGCTTTTTAAAGGCAGAAGCAACCTGAATTTGTTCTTCATTATTGTGAGCATATGTTCTCTATAATTATAATATCACATAATGCTGTTCTTCCCTGTAGCATGTCAGAGTTAATCTTCCTAGGGAGGGAATATACTCTTGCAAAGTTACTTGCTGCTACAGCCTTTTTAAAATCCATAAAGAAATTACTTGGCCCTACATTCCGACACAAAGTGGTCCCTATTTCTTTCATCTGCCAGGAGATGGTGCTGCCAGTCTTCCATCTCTTCCTTGCCAGTTTTTAGGAAAGGTGGCACATGTTTATGTATAAATAATGAAGATGCTTCTGCTATCTGACTGGTGTACTTTTGTCCTAATAGGGATCTTAAGAGAAACAGAAATCACCTTTCCATATTTAAAACTTTCTACTATCTTACAACTGGACATAGATATTTATGATTTACGAGATGTCAATGGCAAAGCCCATTCAGGAACTTTCCAGAGTTTTTTAATATTCCATGGCAGGATGATGAATATAAACCACTCAACTTTGTGATTTCCTGGGTAGTTTCACATATGCCTTTCTCACTTTTACACCACATCTGTGGATACACTCTGGCAAGATGGTTCATACTTTCATAGGCATCCCAGCCCTGTTCAGAGAACAAGAGCTGTGACACTGCTTTAAATGTAAGCACAATGCAGTTTTAAAACTTATCCTAAATCACTTTTTGTAATTTAGACAGTTCTGTTAGCACCAATTTTAACAAGTTATGTGGCTTCAGTTTTCACTGAGCACACTTTACAAAATTTGGCCCGAACAGACCTTGCAATATGTAATGGAGAGACACGTTCTCTTCTGTTTGATCACATATATAAATATGTGTGAATGCCACAGAGTAATGTACTTCCTCTTAAGATTAAAAGATCCATTTTTTGGCTTTGTTTATTTGGTATCAGATTTTCTTTTCATCAGTGCAATTGTTTGGTAATACTCATGGCTACAGTTAAAAAAAAAAAAAAACCTGAAAAAAAATAACTGGACCTAATGTCAAATCCCCAGGCTTTGTTATGTTCTGGTTCTGAGATACATCCTGGTGATTTAACATATATCCTGGTAATTTCTCTTACCCACCCAACAGCTGTCACAGACACTGGTAGAAGCTAACATCTCTGGTATCAATTCCTGCTCTTTGGTGGATGTCAGATATTTTTATTGACTCTCTTTTCTCTCCTAGGAAGAAGCTTATTTGATGTGAAATTTAATAGAAGAAAAGAGAATCTAAGTATAAGGTAAAATGTGTTTCTTCTGGGCAGTATTTTTCATCAGACATTAGGCCCAGATATTATTCCAGGAGTACTGTTAATATAAAGGCAGCAAATGTAGACCTTGTGGAAAGTAATGAAATGTGGTCCAGTTTCCAGCTGTACTATTTTAGTGTATGAGATGCAGAGGGAATTGACTGCCAGTATACTTCAGCAGCCTAAGTAAAACCTGGCAGCTGGACAACTGGATACCTACCATAGCAAGAAAACAAAACAAAACCAAACACCCTAAAACATTTAACTAATTGAATTTGCATATGTTTGGGGTTGGAAAAGTCTGCTGGCATTCTACCTTATGCAGACTGCTTTGCTTCTACATTTGTGTGTGTGTTTCTACTATGTCATTAAATACATATGAAGAGTTCCAGTTTAGGCTTAGAATTGTATGAAAGAGACAAATGAAAACCTTTTGGGCAATCTGAAATCAGTATTCAGTGCCTTCACAAATGAGATTTATTCTCATGCATGGGAGTTGAGAGGTGGTATTCCTGGGTTTTTTTTCCTTGCAAGCTATGTTGACAATATGGGATTTAAGTGTAAGTGGAGACTTCAACATGCTATGGAAAATTCATGTATTGAGTCCTGTGCTGTCTGCACTACAGATGCATTACAAAGAATCAGAAAAAGAGTGGGCTAGAAAAAGGCTATGCTGGAATGGATTTGTGCCTTCTAGGGTTTTTTTGGCATTACCTCACATATGGAGAAATTAATGGAATACATGGAATGTAGAGTTAGATTTTGCTTTCTATTTCTAAGGAGAGTTGTAGTAGACCACACTTGTGAATGAGGCACCATCAAGAGTTGCTCAAAGAGAGATAAATGCCTGAGCCTACTAAATAAGACCTTGCATTTTCCTTGGGTTCCACAGTGAGAACTGGAGTCCTAAGCCTCCTGCAGAATCAGATGCTCTTGAAAAAATTGCTGTGCTGAGGTTTTGCAGTAATTCTCCTTCTGTAAAATGAGAAGTTGTGTGCCTGTCCTAATGCTCCTCTGGGCACTATCTTAACATCTCAACAGAGGGGAAAGACCAGGACAAGAGGATCTCATGTAGTGACCTGGTGACTTTGCGGCAGAAGGACAGGGCAGAGTTACCCTAAATTGCACCACTAACTGAACAAACAATTCACTCCAGAACTGGAGGAATGCAAGCAGTCTTTTTGCTTAGGTGCTGCAGTCCTTAGTATCTACAAGTTATCAACCTGTTCAGAGGTTTCATTCTCCTTGCTTATTTTTGACCCTGTCAACTCACTGATATCTGAGCAAGGTAAGTGTGAAGCATTGCTGCTCCAGGCTAGCAAGTACTTCACACTCTGAATAGGTGTATGTGCCTGCACTGAGCAGGAAATCTGGATCCAAGTCCTCACAGCTCTTTCTCAGACAAAATAGTTTTTCTGAGTATGTCAGTGAGACCAAGAGGATTTGTTTTTAAATACTTTCTTTACAAAGAAAAGTTCACCAAATGTCTTGGATCTATGAACACTGAGTCAAAATCTTTATGTGACCAGAATTCACACATACTACCTGCTTCTGAAAAAGAAAAGGAAATCTCTATGAGCAGCCTGCATCTGGGGCAGCAGTTCACCACTGCAAAATATGCCTGCATGTGTGTTGGACTTGTAGACAGCCTGCTGATGTCAGGCTTGGGATCACTACTGGCTCACTTAATCTAACAGTCTGGGTTCAGGTGACACAGACTGGCCATCCTCCTGATGGAGCTTTTGTGAAGGAGCTGCATTTGAACTGCTTAAGACCTGTGTGTGATTCAAGTCACCTGCCCATCAGCTGAGATTTCAACTTTTTTTTTAATATGTCTTCTTATTTATATGCCTTTGATGCCTCATTTTCATGGTGCCTCATTTCTCTCCACTGCAGGGATTTCAGTTCCGTGTGCTTGAAATGTGAGTCACAGAATCGCCACTCCCCAGCCCTGCCCGATTACACTGCTCTGGGTTGTGCTCACAGCCAGATCTGATATAGGACACACAGCAGGAAGACAGAGAGAAGGGCACTTCCAAGGGACACTTCTGCTGCAGGACGGTGCTGCTAGAAGGCAGCACACCTTCTACACCTGTGCAGGCTCTTCATCCTTCTCCTGGCCTACCTGCAGTGGTTTGGTTGGAAGTATATTCTGTGTCGAGGTAGTAACGAGCCTCCAGAGACCTCAGCAAATATGCTGTGTTATTCACTGAGCTGTAGCTTAGATCGTCCCAGTAACACAGCTCTGCCAACATAAGGCAGCTGGGAGCACTTTGGTAATTCCGTAATCACAAATGTCAGACTAGGTCAGGAGTTTCCAAACCGTTTGGACCACTGGAGTGTAGTCAACTCTGAAAACTTATTGTACCCTGTTATTAAAATTCTGCCTAAAACCATGTTTTCATGTGGTTCTGTAGAGTCCCTACCAGTGGCTCATGGGGCACAGTAAGGAAACCACTGGCCAAAATACTTCAATTGTAACTAACTTAAGGTACCATTAAAGAGACTCTGTCTAAGTCTGCTCACCTTTCTGTGTGTGAAGCAGTTTTCCGGTGGTAGAGCATAAACAGTGATATGTATTATATATGCAATTCAAGAGGCAAATATTCATAGTTATTAACACACCTGCTGACTTAAAGCACCAATTTAAAAGGACTGGGAAATAACCTGAAAACAAGCACAGTGCTAGACCCATGTTAAAGTAATTTATGCAGTGACACCAAGGTCGTGTTTCTCACACATGACTGCGAGGTGTTATTGGTGAAGCACTGGTAGGCAGAAGTTTCTAAGGCCCCTTAAAAATAAAAAAAGCACAAGCAGAAAGCACAAGCACTGAGTTTACTGCAAATCTAGGACAGAAACTCATGCTTGCTTATTACTCTTTTAATATTTTTATTCTCAAAAGAGTACTGATTTTTATGTAACCAGGGATGTTAATGTGGCTCTTTGTAAATTATTTTTGCACTTGGGGGAAAAGATAATAAAGGGAGTGTTTGAGAAAATGTCTGTCCTGAGAAAATGCCTGTTAGTTAAGATAGTAGGTAAACAGCACTGTAATTAAAGGACTCAAACACTTTTGAAGTTGCTAAGGAAATGTGTGACAAATATCATCAAGAATGTGGTTCAAAGGATACAGTTCATATCTCTAAGTCACACAGGGAAAGCAAAATTCTGAGCCTCTTGCACTATGCTGGTTGAGTACCTGGCTTCAGCTGAATCAAACTCACTCTGCTGTCAGGTGTCTGCACTGGGTAACTTTTCTTGCTTTATCTGGGATGCTGAGAAAAGATAACCCATGGCATCAGGGCAAAGAAGGAGCCTGAAACAGGTCATAAAAAGGGCCATGAAAGATGAGGAGGTTAATAAGGTGACCAAGAAAAAGTTTAAGAAGAAAAATCCCCCAACTTTGTAGTGCCATCAGAGCTTTTGCCCTTACTCTTGTCTCCTTGGTACCCTCTTCTCCTTTCCTTTTCCCTTTGAGCTTCACAAAAACTGTTCCCATTTAGCCAGTTAAATGATGCTGAATATGGTTTATCATTGTTTGTGTTTGTAGTTAAATCAAACTGAATTCTTAGATACACTCATATTTTTTTTTTTTGTTTTGTTTTTGAGGTTTTTTGTTGGTTGTTGGGTTTTTAAAATTTGTGTTCACAAATACAGGTAAACAAAAGGAGTGGAATGTGTAAATAGTTATGTAGAATCAAGGCCTACAGTGGGATTTCTGGATTGTCTGGAAGACTCCTCCAAGACAGCTGGCTGGGAAGATTGGGACACAGGCAAACACTTGCGGTGGGATCCCATGGGCGTCCACTCACATCTTCCATGTAAGGGGAGCAGTGTCTGCACAAGACCTCTGGGCTCTTGTAACAGTGGTCATCCATCTTAGGTACCCTTGTCAGGATTACAGACTGATCAGATGTCTGTACCAGCATCTTCCAGCTCTACTGGCCTTGCTGAAGGAGTCATTTCCCAGTAGGAATCAGTAAGACCACCAGACTGTCCACTGCAAATGAAACCATCCTTTTTCAAAAGTCAGTTCTTCTGTGTGTTTTGATGAAAATATTGTTGGAGCCAGTGTAAGCAAGGATGCATTGCTGCTGTTTTTGAGGCCATTATACTGAGATTAAAGAAAAATCACATTTCAGGGCCTTTTACAACCCTAAAGTGATTAGAACAAAATTAAACCCCTGTTGAATTTTAGTGTGCTGCTGTTGGACAGGTTTTCTCATTTACCACAGCTGATACAAATCCAGGTTTTTTTCCCTTGAGAGTACAGATTATTGGCTTTCTGAGTATCTAGGAAATAGTCTAAAGCGTAATTCACCAAGCCCCAATCTCCAGAATAAAATGATAGTTCCCCAAGAATAAAAACACCACCACTGACTGTACAAAATATATTTGCACTTAATGACTATGCAATAAGGGGTCTAAAATAAAATTTAAGAAAAGATAGTATAAAATAAAAGAAATTAAGGTCTTGAGAGAAAAAAATCCCAGCAACAGTTCTGTTTATGTAAGATGAAATAAGTATATTGGTTAGTTTTAACACAGAATAACTTTAATGTATTTGTTAGTGGATTAGTCAGAACAACCGACTGCATTAATGCTTTTAATGCTATGTAGAGTATTGGAATGATTTAGCATTAGGTGTGTTTGAAAGACACGGCCCTGAGGAAGCTGTAACTTTGAAGATGGACTTACACTGAGAAGACATATGAACCATGTAATTTCCATAGATCCCTTCCAGCCTTAATGGTTTTATGACTCTAAAGCATTATTGAAACGAAGCTGCTTTTATTAAAGTATTTCCCTTGTTAGTGGCTCACAGCATTGTGTAATGATAAGAGCAATGGAGACATGACGTTAAGCTATTAAAAGTTAATCAGTAAAATATGAAGCCATAAACAGATGTACTTTATAAATGTGTGTGTGCAATTTATGCAATGTAGAAAAAGTTTAAGTACTAGATGTTTTGTAAGATCTTTACATATATATTACTTGTCTTGCTCCTATTAATGCAAAGATACTGCATATATGGTAGTAAGTAAACCTGAGCAGTTATTTTTATTTTATATGAGTTTATTGCTTTTATATTGCTGTTTTACTGTGCAAGCTTCTAGTATTTCCTGTCATAACTTAAACCATGTTCAAATGAGCTATTTGAAAACTTTAATTAATGAGTAAATTGGCTGTTTTTACCTGTATACAAAAACACCCAGAAGAGTAACTTTAAGGATTTAGACTTTTATTTATGCTTTTTTTCAGACAACGTGACCAGTAATTACTGTTAAATGTGGTTTCTAAATGGTCTTCAACCAAGACACCATCATTATTGTATTTAGTACCAAATTTTAACAACATTTTTCTGTCCCCATCTGAGTTCAGAAATCCAAGTTATGCAAAAGTAGGAGTGGCTCACAGGACTGCAAACTTACAGCTAATGATGTGTACTGGCATGGAATCAGCATAGATCCTTAGTAACCAAAAGTTGTTAACATCTGATTATAACTAATTTCCAACATCAAATGAGTGAGTCCTCTGCAAGCAGACACGGTCAGATCTCATAAATAAATACATAGATATATATATACAAATACATGTAAATATTTTTAGCAAAATACTTACAAATAAAACATATACTTCAGTATATACACATTAACGTAACTGAATACTTGGTGTATTACTTACCATTTTCCCACCTTTTACTTCTCATGAATACAGCGGATCTTTTAGGTTATAATTTTAAAGAGAAGATTCCAAATCCACATCTCAGTTGAAAGTAATAGGAGTCTTGCTCTAGATTGTTTCATTTTAATGACTTAAACTTTTTTAGTGAGCTAATTTTCTGTGGTTAATTATAAGCTCATCTTGTTTCTTGCATTAATCCCATATTCTCCTGTTTGCTTGATTACGGGCATCACTACCAGGACATTTCATTCTGGAACAGTACAGAAACAACCTCCCACACAATAAAGCACAGGACGATTGTAAACAAGGTTTGCCTTTTGATGCTTAAATTTGTTTTTACCCTTAAGCCCAACTTGTGAAGGTAGAAAGAAATTGGATCAAGCAGAACACCTGAAATTGTAGTAAAACAGGTTTGCTGACCATGCCTGTGTTCTGCTAGGGTGTCATTTGGATTGATGCTTCTGCTAAGGATCCCAAGCTTCTTTCTTTGGTGAAGATCTTAATTTTTGTCTTTTATTTACAACTCTTCTTTTTGTGCAGTTTAAGACTCGGGAGCTTTCACTGCTGGAAGATATTACTCCTAGAGATCTTGATCATGCAGCCTAATGAGTGAGAATCCAGTGTCACTCAATTTGAGCCAACAATAAGCATTACAAGACCAGACCCTGAACACAGTGCTAAGTAGACAAATAAATCTGCCTTGAGTCTGACAAGTAGGGATGTTAAAGTACTTGTACCTGGGTTTTTGCTATGTTGCCACGTCATCCATCCTAATTTGCATTGCCATATGGAGGAGGAGTGCTCCTGGCCTCTCCTCCCATGTGTTTCTCTTCTTGAGGAACCATGCAGTGTGGGGATCAGCATGTGGGCAGGGGAGGGAGAAGGGAAAGGTGTCCATCCTTGCATGTGGTTTTGCATTCAGGCTGTCTGATGCCAGCCTAAGAGGGGGCACTAGAGACAAGCAGAGATGAGGCAGCAGAAGATTTCAAAGGCAATATGGATTTGTGTTGGACTAAATTAAGTCTGACCTTAGAGGGATCCTCCAGAGCATGTATCCAGTGGAGCAACTGGTTATCAGCAGAAGAGACATGGCCCAGGAGGACAGGCTGCCACTAGAGCTTTGTACCTCGGTACTTCTGATTTAATGAAAATCTTGAGACATCACTGGCAGGGAGTATGAATCAACACAGCCTTTGTATTGCTGTAATTTGTAAGACTCAGACTGATGCATTTTATCCCACGACACTGTTTAGAAGCAGTATGTAGAGTTTTTAAGCTAAGGATCCTTGAATTAACAAAGTAAGTAAACAAATTACTGGTAGCAAACAGGAGTTTTGGGAGTGGGTGGGTGCAAATGGATAGGAAACTTGAAGGACAAGGAAGAAAACCAAACTAAAATACATCAGACTTCATCTACCAGTTACTTTTGTCTCAGTTGAGTAGGTCTCTGAGGCAGTTGCCCTGAACAGCAGCAATCTCTCTATTCCAGCTGGAAAAGGAAAGCGTGGGAAAGCTTCACATGTCAAGGGAACAAACAAGCACGAACAGACAGGAAATATGCTGTTAATTTTAAGATTTTAAATTTTTGGTCATTCCTTCCACAAAGGTCCCTCAGTAGTCAGACACACCTCATTTCTAAATGTTAAACTTTCTTCATTGTCACAGTATTTTTCTTATTAACCAATTATATTTTTTATAATACACATGCATTTATTAATATTTTAAAGAGGTTGAAGATTTTTTTTCTCATCATTTTAGAAATTGGGATGGCTTTGCAAAGGAAAATACTTCAGAA
This sequence comes from Cinclus cinclus, assembly GCF_963662255.1. NCBI lineage: Eukaryota > Metazoa > Chordata > Aves > Passeriformes > Cinclidae > Cinclus > Cinclus cinclus. The sequence continues at coordinate 15,141,344 of NC_085048.1, read as the reverse complement.
GGAATGCAGTGCATGGAAAAACAATTGACATCCCTATATCTTGTCCATGTCTCCGGCTCCACAGGTGTCAGGGTGGAGAGAGTGCTTCCTTTGGCTACACATGTAGGAAAGAACTGATGACCAAAGGAGCACAGGACTTATCCAATATTGTACATCCAAGAAAGTCTCTAATAGACATCTGGAAGGCCCCATAAAATGTGTTGTCAATAAATCTAAGCTAAAAAACAGATTTTTAACATCCTCTAACCCCAAATACCCAAAGACTGAAAGCTACAACTACTAAAAAACATAAGGTACAAAAAGAGGTCAGGAGAGATTGGGCATTGCAGAGGCCCTTGGCTTCTGCAATAATAGAAAGAGAATATGACTTCACAGTTCGAGCAAGAAGCACTCTACTCCACTTTCTCTTAGTGAGGAGGAAATCAACCCTACCACAGTTCTTCCAAAGTGGATCTGAGAGGCAAACTTCTTGTGGATCTCAGTTGGCTAGATGGAGCATCCATCTAATAATTGCAAATCAGAGCTGCGAAGGATCTCAAGGGTAAACATCCTCTTTCAGACACTACAGTGGTTTTGTGTGAAAACAGCACAGTGTTTTTTTGCTCTGTGTATTCTGCTTCTTAAAATTCTTTCTCAGGTACACCCTCACTTCTCTGCCCAGATACAGGTGTTTCTAAGTGCATTCTTTTAATCCATTATCATTTTAATACTACAGTAAGGACTCTTCAGCCTTCGTGTTTGGTTTTGTTTGTATGTATGATGTGAATAATGTTAATGGAGAATGATTACAGATGGGATGCACCAAGTGAGAATAAGATCCCACATACAAACTCTGCAGCATGAGGTTATGTTAATAAAATGTATTTCAAAGACTTGATAATAATCTAAATGCTGATTCCAAGATTCTTCTTATTGCTGACAAGATCTGACACTACAAGATCTTGGGCTACCACCCACAGGGAGAACAGGTAGCCTATTCAGTCAGCAAAAAGCATCAAGTAATAGGAAAGGAAAGAAACCAAAAACAAACAAGAAAAAAATGTCTCCTTTGGATCACAACAGCCAGGTCATGGCTGATTTATAAACAGCTGCAGAAAAGCCATCTTACGGCCAGTCTAAGCAAGTGCAGACTTTGGCACATCAAGCTCATGTCATATGTGTACAAGGTATGATAATGGAGAAGTAGTCAGCACAGTGCTGCACTTCCAAAATCTTGTAGATGTGTTGTATGGGGTAACATTAAAACTGGGCAATATAGTATATTATTCCTAAGACTGCTTCTTTGAGCTCTTCTTCTCAAGTCTTGCTTCTATTCACACATAACTGCACCAAGCAGATGTCTCATGCAGCTGAGGAAGCAGTGTTGAATTCCAGGCAGAGCAGATGGCAAGTCAGTTTTAAAGGTCTCATCTAAAAGTCCAACATAATGATATAGGACTCTATGGCATTCAATTAATTAGTGCTTGCAAGGTGATGGAATCAAGAATAACAGGATTTATTTGTTACACTGAGAGATGTATTTTCCATATTTTTTTATCCTTGTTGTCAGTCAAGTGACTGCATGACTAGCTGGGGAATCAGAGACAACTCCAGTGGAAAAGAGAAATTAGGTCATCTTGTCCATCCTTGCTGCCAGGACATGACTGTTCCCTGCAGTGGATCACTTCCCACACAGTTATCTTTCCAACCAACTTTCAGAAGATGGTAATGCAATTCAGAGTCCCATTTGGCTATAGCTTCCAGAGCTTTTGAGGACTTCTTTTTTTGGCTAAGAATGCTTAATGAGAGAATCAGATCTAACAATTTTAAATTCATTTCAAAGAGAAAAAAAGCAAATCTCAGAATTTCATTCTCAATAAAAACTTTTTAATAGAAAACCTGTGCAATATTTGGGATAACTGGGGACATTGTTTTCATTAGACAGGAAATAGTTTCGGCAACTCAGTTCTACCAATTAAATAATAGGCTTTCTGCTAAAAAGATCAAGCAACTAATTCAGTAAGTAGTTTAGGAAGCATCCAGTACTTGTGATACTCTGAGCAGACCATCATCAGGAGACCCAGCATCAGTGCTAGCTGACTGTAAGGATTCCAGGTTGCCTTGATAAATTACTCCAAGGGCTTGGATCCCATCCTTCAGCTAACATCTCAATGGGCAAACACTCAGACTGTACAGAGCAGGATTGGTTATTAAGGAAAAAATGGAAAAAACACAAATGGAAAAACAGTGATAGAATTTACACATAGGGAAATAGCACACTACTTCCCGAATGGCAGCTTTAGCATGACTTCCATGATAACTGCAAATGCAAACAACCCCCATCTTTTACCACCACATCACCGTGCTCATTGAGTAAATCCAGTATTTGAGTTAGTAAGTGGCAGCCCAAGTATTTCCCAAAGGACCCATTTGCTTTGTTTTACCCAGAGATGTGACCATGTAGTTTGGTTTAAGGCTTGATTCACTTTCTGGTTAGGCAGGGGTTCTCCAAACTCTACTCAGCTTCACTGGATCACTTCCTCTGGCTACCAAATTCTCATCCTCCTTTGCCTTCTCACACTTATCTACATTATTTCTTGATGTTTTTAGACCATCATTCTTCACTAGAGAATTTTGTTTGAACTTTATCCTGCAGCAACATTCTCACCAGAGAAGATTCAAAACCATTATAGGAACTTCCATAGAAACCCAGAAGTTCAGAAAGAAGCTCATCATGACAAAATGAGTAATGTCTTCTCTAGATCTTCTCTGAAAAGATCACAACCACTGCAACCTTGAGTATAAGTGCATGTGGTTGCTTTTTATGTCTCACCAGAGAAATCCTAAGATTTTCTTGATAAAAGATGCCTTTTTTCTTTCTCCAACAGAGGAAGAGTGCTCTCAGGTGCTCCAGAGTTCAGGAATAAAACAGGTTACTCTCTCCAGCTGCCTTATTAAATCTTTAAATTAATCCATGTAGCTTTTCCTTTTGTCCCCAGCAGAATTACAAAGACACTGCAGGGTTATTCCACCTCTGCTATAAACCCTGAAGTCATTGCAAAGTTCTTACGATGCTTCTTGTCTTTTAAAGTACATGAGAACTCTGTATTTCATTCCTTTACATAAATAATGCTTAACCTTGTCTTAATTTAAATGGACTTTATCCCATGATATTAGGTAGTCATTACAGTTACCAAAGGTTGTCCAAAATTCATCAGTCATTAAAGGGTCAGCATGCCAGGTGGGAGCTCCCAGGGTCTGGATGCTTGTGTACATCATACTGTCCATGGCAAGGTTGTGAAGCTTTGCTCAAGTAACAGTAATAATCAGATCCACGGTGACATGACAATTTTCCCTGGCTTTGTTGCAGTAACAGATTTCTAGATTACGCTTGATGAGGAAAGATGTGGTTACTAACAGAAGAACACACTAAATTACAGATCTTTTGTGGGTGTAGCAATTTCCTACTGTTAAGAGAAAAATAAAACATTGCAGTGTTACAAATCCACTGAACAGTCAACTTGTTTGCTTTCCTGTTTCTTTTCTTACTGCACCATTTAATCCTAGTGATTTATTAATTAGTAGTGAGGCCTGCCTGGTTTTCTCAGCAGGTGAAATTTAGAAAGTCAAGGAATGCAATATGAAGTCCCAGGATGCTGATATAGATCTCATATTTGTAGCTGGATGGAAAAAAAAAGTTACATCTGGAAAGCTTGAGCACTTATTAAAAATTAGGGTGCCTTTCGACAAGAACGATTTGCCCTTTCTCCTCCAGTTCTAATTGGACAAAAATATTTGCAATTGACCCAACAACCAAGCCAGACAAATAAGCAACATTTCCTTTTTATCTTTTAAGGCAGTGAACTAACAAGTGAGCCATTTTTATAAAGAGCAGCCATCTGGAAAAATAAAGTTATGTTTCTTTCAAATGTCAATACCCGTGCTGTTAAAGATCATTCTATTCGGCAACCAAAACAATTCCTTCTTCCTCAGCTGTTTTTTCCCTTTGCAATAGATGCCTTGTAGATGCACTCCAAAACAAATTGCCTCCCTTACCAGCCAAATTATCACTGATAAATTAACTACTGCAGACCATAAATTAACTGAATCCTCACTAAAATCAGTAAAACCTTGAGCAAAAGGATGTGCAGCATTAGGACCCACCTCTGAAAATAAATTACTGTTACAGATGTATTGAAGTTCTGCACAATGTACTATCCCTGCATACCACAAAATGTTCCTGGAACACCGTTAATCTAAGATTCCTCGCCATGCAGAGCTGCTGACAGCAGAATGCTTGCAAGATTTAGCTAGCAGGCAGCACTGACACAAAAATAAGTGGGTAGAAAGTAGCTAAGAGAAAGCTTCTATTTGGATTTCTAGCTATCAGCAGGATGAGAACCTGAACAGGCTTCCAGTCCCAAAAGAGGAAAAGAATCTAATACCAGCCTGATAAACATACTGCATACTGCCTGTGATGGCAGTGAGTGGGATGTGATATCTAGAGGGTCTCCTCCAGACTTATTTTAAGTGCATAAACCACAGTGTAAGTTGTCCAACTTAATTGGTTAGGCTGGCACACTTAAGGCTGTATCCTCCACAGGAACCATTCATATTATTATTTCTCAAAATTTATATTTTTTATTATTTATCAAAGCTATTGGTCTTGAACCATATTCCACAGATTGACTAGAGGAGACCATGTGCTCTTGGTACAGAATAGCATTGCGACCATCTCGTTGCTTGTACAATGGAACAGCACATGCAGAGATATAAACATCTTTCCAGCCTAGACCACACACCAGACCTCCATGTATGACATCCCTCAGTTTTAAGTAACAAAGCATCTAAAGTCCTTTCCACTCTGGAGACAGTAACAAGAGACAGCAGTGTTTGCATTCAGTACTGACAGATGGGCTCTGGTTTTCTTGTTCTCCTGCCTTACAGCAAGATGACCACTACTGAAAATGTTGTATCTTCTCCCCTCTGGGATCCTACACACACCTGGCACCTGGATGCAGACCATCCCCTCAAGTATTTTCAACGTGCAAGAGCTGAGAGCAATTTGTGCCTTTGAGCATCCCTCCATCACCACCCAGTGTGCCCAGCCCTTGCTGCAGAGCCTTAGGAGGACAGGGCAGAAAAGGAAGAGCAAAGCACAGACAGATAAAGTGGAGCAGGACAGTAACCAGAACACTAGAAACACATTTGTAGTGATTTAAGTTTCACAACAAAGTAGCTTTGAACTTGGGTGCTAAATAATTCAAGTGAGCCTAGCAAAAGTCCTAATTTTGTTTCCCATTGAGCACTACTGAAACTGTCCCAGCTGGTATAAAACTTGAGGGGACAAAATGGCATATCAAAAATTGGGTCAGCTATATTGGCTCTAGCTGCAATTCCACTGTACAAAGACTTCTTTGGTGATGTTCTGGTACTCCTTCAGAAATTCCTCTTGTTCCCCCCAGTGATGAAACTATCAATCATCTCTGAAACCACAAACCTTAACAGCAACAAGCTGGCATGAATTTCCACTTGACACAATGCTTACTGAGCACACTACTACTTACTTGAAACATTTTGGCACAGCTACATATTAACAAATATCTATACTTTGAAGTGTTCAAATATGTTTTATGTGAGTGCTTATTCTATGTTTGCATAAAACCCTGCTGAAGCCCTGGTATATGAAAATTAAAAATTATGTTCTCAAGGTCCTGTATTTAAACTGATTAATTCTAACATTAAAGGTGAATTAAGTCACCAGCCACCAAGACCTTTAAAATCATGTAGCAAGATCTTGTTCAGACCATTCAGTCTGATCAAATTATCTCCACAAATGAAGTTTAAGTAACCTGTGCATTGAAACAAATGAAATGATGAACAAAACAAAGGAAGCCTTTTGTGTCAGCCTGGATTTTTCAGAAGGGATGAGAGTGGCAAAACCTTGACTCTGCCATTTTATCATGGCCCAGATATTCTGTTGCCTCCTGCTTCACATTGACATGGTTTGTTCTGTGAACAAAAATAAGTATTTTTTTTAAACTTCACTGGGTTGATTCATGCATCCTGTGCTACAGAAGTTTCAGTATCTCTTAACACATGCACAAAATCTCTTTGGAAGCCTTGAGTTACGTGAAGAATGCTATAAGTAGTGTCGTTATTGCTATTACTGCTGAAACCAAACTATCACTCCCTGGATGCCACACCAGATTTCCCTGGAGAATGCAATTTAAGTAATTAATAGCATAGAAACATCTCTTCTCCCTCTCATTTTCCTCCTTTTAACAGGACTGTAACGACCCTCTTTTACTGTTTCCAACAAATTTACAACCGAACCGAAACACCCAGTATCTGCTCAGCAATAACATCAGCAGCCACATGTGATTTGAAGCCAAGGCCCAAAAAAAGTCCCATTCTTCTCCCTCCAAACAGATTTTACAAACTGCCCTTTTGCTTCCAAAGTAGAGGGATTTTACAATGACAACTATGACAGAAATGGGAATTTAACTAAGCAAAGAGGTTGGACAATGAAGAATTTTAATTTGCAGTAAGAAAGCTTGTAAGCCACTACTACTGGCATTTAGAGGATCTCTGCTCAGGAATTCTTACACTGATGTCAATGCAACTACAAACCACCTTTAAACTAGTTTGCATATACAGAAATACAAGTTTTAAAATATTTGATGTGATAGTTTCAGCCTATCAGGTATACTCATGACCATGTGGCAGAAGACGACAAAGAATTCCTCTAGGAAGCTGGAGTCTTTGCAGTGTAGTAGAAAATATCATGGCAATAATCCAAAACTGGTACTAACATTTCACCCTTCCTACTCAGGCATTTTATACAGCTGAAAGCTGGCCAAGCTGTAATTGCTGCAGATTTCAGCAGTCGTGTCATCTAGCCACACTCACACAAAACAGGGCAGTTCTTGTTACACAAGTCTGGGATTTCAGCTGCACAAAGGGAATCTCAAGCCTGTACTCCTCCAGTAACATCTAGGATAAATTAGACTGCCTTTCTCCTACATATGATGATTTATTGCCCAAGTTTATCTGGAAAGGAAAGACTCAGCAAAAGTCATTTAGGGAATTACAATCCATCCCTCTTCCTTTGTGGTATCATCCCAGTCCCCTACAAATTTCATTTCCTCTCTCCTCCAAAGCAATGCAAATACATGGCCAAATTTGGAAGTAACAATGAGGACAGATGCTGTTGTATTCATTATTATTAAAATTTAAAAGCTGATACTGCAGTTTCAAGACTTTTTTTTTTTTCATGTAAAACATAGATGCAATCAACAAGAGACAGCTAGAATTTGCCCAGCTTGATAAACATCAGAAAGCACATTTAATAAATTAAGCTATAATCTAGATACAAGGCCCAGCTGCTGTTCCCATAAGGAAAACTAACAACTCTCTCAACAAGGTGCAAAAGAAAAGAAACAAGAGAACAGTGTTAGCTAACAATGTAGTGCAAGCTAAGACAGCAGCCAGAAGACAGCAAAGAAAGCAAACCCTTAAAGGAGTAGATAAAGCTGACTGCTACATGTCAGTACCCAAACAGCTTTACTAGAGAATGGCAGCACTTAGGAGCTAAAACCTTTATGAAACAAATAAAGAATCAGTAAGAAATGTGTGGGTGGAGGGAAATTACAAAACCAAAACACTGATTAACAAGCATATGAGTTTATGTTGAGTCCTGCCACACAATACTTTGACAGCAATTCAAAGTGACTGCATGATGAAAATGGAATTGATACAATTTTTTTAGAGTAATGCATGTCTATTGAAGCACAGAAATAGAACAGTTTTATTGTAGGAACACTCATTGTGCACACTCAAAGAATGAATAAAAACATGGAAGGTGGAAGATACACCACCAGAAGCTTTCAAGGACTAGTAATATATATCTCCTTTTTCATAATGTGAGTTCTTACCCAGCCACAACACTAACAAGAGTTAAATATTTTCAAAAACCCACCAACATGGGAAAAGTAAGAGGTAGAGATTTAGGAAAAAAAACTCTTAAGGGATCCAGGGGGAGAAAGAAAAAAGCAGAGCAACATATTGTTACAAAAAAACCTCCAAAAACCAGTGAAAACAGTAACACTAAATGTAGTCCAAGAACAAAACAAAGCAGATTGTGATGTAGCAGCACACAAACTAATGTTCTAGAGCAGGACAAATTCCTCTGCATCACTAAACATGTAGCTGGAACATTGTAATGAGGTCCATCAGGAAAAACACAAGAGAATACAGCAGAGAATTCCAATAGATTACAAAAAATTTGCATTATTAAATGAGAATATTTGCAAGCCATGAAAGAGTATCAAGAAATTTGCTTTTTTAGTTCATTACTAAGGTGAATCCATTTCCTCTAGCCAATTTAGTTATTAAGAAGTCCACATGTCAGATAAACTATGAAAATACTAGGGTATTTTTTCAAACAAGTTCATTCAAAAGCAGACTTTTAAGAAGTATGCAATGAAGTTGAGAAAGACATTTCCAGCACAAGATACTTACTTTTTTAAGTTCAGCCCTTAAGTTATTACATGGAATTGTTACAAGTAAACAGTAGGTGGTTTATAAAATGTAATTTTATTTAATGTTACTTTGCTGTTACAGAGGGCATAACATTTTCACAAGGCTTTTTTGGGACTACAATCAATGATTAGCAACACACAATAGTGGTCCAAACTCTCTAACAATCACTGGACAAACTTGACACCTTCTCACATGTGCACAAACCTGCATGGAAAAGTACTAAATTTTATATTTGGACATGTGAACTTCAATTGGTTTTCCCATTCCAGTGTATTAAGAAATGACATGCACTTTAGTCTGCCAAAAAGCACTGCCTGTACTCCAGCAGTAACATGCTGCTTCTAATACATAGTAAAGTGAATACCAGAACTACAAAGGCAGGAGTGTAAGTGAACTTTTATTGGGAAGGGATATCAAACAGCAGCAACTGAAGATTAAGAGAAGCCCCTGTTTTTGAACACACAAGCTTCTGTATTACATGATACGGGAAGCAACTCAATTTGTGGTTTTCCAAACTTTAAATGCTCAACTTGATCTGGCCCAAAACTTCCATATTCCTACTGAAACGAATACACAGTAGCATGTGAAAGTCAATTATGGAAAGGAAACCCTGCAGAATAAGAAGGGAATGTGGAGAATCAAATGCTATGTGGAACACTCTTTAGTTGCAATTAACTACATTTTCATATCTGAATGTAATACAAAACACAGTCAACTGGCAGGAACTGGTTCAGATTTGTTTTTAAATACCAGGTACACTTTAGTCCGCTACATAAGTGTTTGGAAGTTACTCGTGTTTATATGAAATGAAGCTATTAATACTTTTCTACAGCAGTAACCGCACACCAGGAAGGCCAGGACAAACACAAATCAAGGAATGGAGTTTTCCCAAAGCTGCAGTGTGAAAAGACTATAAATTGATTTCCATACACATGGATGGGTTTTCTTTGCTATAGGAAATCCAAGTGGAGCTATAAGGAATGGAGACGTGTAAAAAGGTTTCTTGAGAAGGAAAGGGAGAATGACACCCCACGTGCAGTTTAGTTTTCTGCACCTTCTGCAGCATCACATTCTTCTCCTGCGCTGTCTGATGTCCATAACTAGAAAGAAAAGAAAAACAGTGTCAGCTTTCACAAGTGCAGCTTCAATTCCAAAAAGGGACAACTACTGACTGTAAGGAAAAGATAATGAATTAGACTTAAGGATGCCCACGAAGTACCAGTGCTCTGGCACTGCACAATTCCGGCTTCCAGTACTTGCTGGGAGAGAATTAACTGGACAGAGCTCCACATGCTCAGGGCACAAAGAGCTTTTCCTCTCAGGCAGAGAGGCAGAACAGACATATTCTCAATGGCTCCAGCTCTTGTGCTTAACAGTGAGCTGCACCATATATTCCAGGCCATTCAACAGCCTCAACAGCAGCTCCACAGGCAACTTCCATTTCAAACACAGCAGTCTGAATCCTGCAAGTGTAGATTGCCACTTTGAAGCTAAACACTTCACAATGCTAACAACAGACACTTCTACTGAAGGACTAGTGCAAAATAATAAATGTTGTTGGAATTTTAAATACAGTAATTATTCAGAGACAATATTCCCTGAAAAACTACCATAGTTGCATATTTTAATACAACTTAATTGTTCCATAAGGCACTTTCCTCAAAAAGTTTATCATTATAATAACATAAACAAACTGATTTTATTCTTAGTACATTGAAATTTCAGAGCTTTTAAATGAAAATCAGGACAACGAATAAAGCAAGCTACACTGGATATACACCAGGAAAAACTTTGCTTTGCAGTAGTCATCAAAAAAGTTTGAGTAAGATTTCCTGACAGATGTTTTAATTCCTGGTCCTATCCTATACGTTAGATTGGGCTGAATGCCCCCTTCTCCCCTCTACCATAAGGCCATCATACCAGGAAGAATGTGAGCTAACCATGTTGTTATTCCAGATTACAACGCATGAAGTTGGACATCGACTTACACAACATTCAAATTAAGTTATGGAAAGGTATCATAGGTAAACAGCCCAAGTCAGTGATGTGCTTTGCACTAGAGCAAAATAAAGGGTTTTTTTATCACAAATTCAATCTAAGCAAACACCTGGAGAACGGAACTATATAATACATAAAAAGGCAACTTACTGTTAGGTTGTCTCTAAGCAACTGCATGATGAGAGTACTGTCTTTGTAAGAGTCTTCGTTCAGTGTATCAAGTTCTGCAATTGCCTCATCAAACGCCTGGAATAATTAAACCATCTTTAGCCTTTCTGTTAACTGATCATTAAGCAAGCAGAAGCTAAACCTATCCGAAAATATAGCTTAAAAAATAAAGCAACATTAGAAATTTATGACCTGCTCTATTTGAAACAAAACCATAAAAAAGACCTAACAAAAGCTTGCCATGTTGCTTGCTGAAAATTGAAAAGTCACATTGTAAATACAGCCTGCTTGTACCCCTTCAATCCCACTAACAATAGGAGCTAGGAAACCAGAAACATTAAACAGGATCATGGCCTTTACAAACTCTAGGAAGTAATAAGTCATACAGTTTTAAGCAGAAACTCTCTTTTACTTTCCCTGTAGGCATACTGGAAAAAAAAAGCGACTTACTGTTTTTGCCAGTGTGCAGGCAAGCTCAGGATTGTTGAGAATCTCATAATAAAATACAGAGAAGTTAAGAGCTAGACCCAAGCGAATTGGATGTGTTGGCTGCATCTCCTTCTTGCTGATATCAAATGCCTCCTGATAAGCTCCCTGTGAGTTTTCTATTGTTTCTGTAAAAGAATGACAAATTGGGGTTTGTTTAGGTTTTTATTGAAGATATTCCTACCTAAATCACTCCATTAGTAGGAGACTCTACAGTGCTGCACGTAAGCCTGTTCTTAGGAAAGCACTGCACTTACTTTAATCGAAATAATGATTTTACACCCATCTTAATTACAGCTGCCACACTGACAAAACACAGGGAGCAAACTAAGCTACTACAGAGCAGAGGTATTCAAGAGATAAACACACAGAACTAGGCAAACACAACCATCCAAGACTACTTCAGTCTTCACTGGCCTTTGATCTATTAGTAGGGGGGAAAGCATTTGTGCATTACTTTTTCTACAGAACTCATACTTCATTCCTGGCACAGGATGGACATATTCATGTGAGTTGTGTGCAGAGTAAAGAAGGCCAAATTTCTGGAGAAAGTTTGGAAGGCATGTACAGCATGTTTCTGATAAACCGAAGGTTTACCTCCAAAAACTGTATATAGACAGGACAAGATAAAAAGCCCCAATGTTGTGCCTAAAATAACTGGGATAAACATCACAGAGAAAAGAGGCTACCAGGTCAGAGAGTACTTCAGGAATGCTACCTATATGGTCTATTCCAGATTCACTTCTGATAAGATAAACAAAGGGCCAAGAGCTGCCCTAAACATGCTGCAGAATAGAAGGGAGACTGCAGGAAAAGAAAGGTCACTGCCAGAGCTTAAAATACAGCTCTGGGAGGGGGCTAGCTAGTACTGGCACTGCTCTAGCAAATGCTGGTAAAAAGAGCTTGGTAAGTAAAATCCAGTAAGTACTGAAAAGAGTCAAGACAGATTTGGATTTTCCAGTATTTGCACAGTAACGAGTGCTAAAGGACTATCCATTTGTTGAGAACAGGTGAAAGAAGACAAAAGGCTAGCAAATCTAGGAGACAAATTAGCTTGTAAGCACATAAAATATATTTGAAGCTGAGAAAATAAACAGATGCTTTGAGGTAGAACATCAGAAAAGCCTGAAATCTTGAAGTTTTTAAGAAGCTATGCAGAAAAGTCTGCATGATGAGATACACATAAGCTGTAATTGCAGAGCCAAACCCAGCAGGATCTGCTAACAAGGTTACATCCATCAATCTCCCTTGCACTGTATCTCCTATCAGCATGTGTGGCATTTAACTGCAATAATTTTAGTCAACAGGAGCTGGTATTTCTGTGCTTGGACAAGACAAGATTTATAGCTGTTGCTTGAGACAAAGTATAAATAAGATGATCTTTGTGAAAGCCAAAGGCACATTTTCTCTGCTACCTTGGACTCACTGTTATTTGAATCAGATTAAGGGTTAAGAATTTCTGAATGCAACATTAATGCAAAGACTTTTACTCTGTTCTGTATGTCTTCATCTTTCAACTTGAATGCTCCTACAACCGAGGGAGACTAACAAAGCCTTTACTGAAGTGACAACCAGCCCCATCCTCCCACTGTGCACTGCAGTCGATTTCAGGGGGCCAGCACTGCCAGATCCTGCCATGCCCAACCCCAGGGGACAGCACTGCAGCATCCACATGCTCCAGCAGTCTCTCCCCTTTGTGTCACAGCATTACCGCACAACTAATTTTAGTTTGCTATGTAGAAATAGATCACCAGCTTATGCCATACCAAGAGTTTTTAACATGACAACACTATCTGGGCACCTTGCAAGACAGTTTTAGTAATTAGTTCAATACATCTGCTCAATACAGAGTTAAAATCTTCCATAGAAGAAGCTCTTGAGGTACTTACAAGTACCTATGCACCTGTTCTAACTCCTGGGAAAGGCCTACAGTCTCAGGATGCCCAGTATGAAGTGGCAGTTTCCAGGCCTTTCCTGATGGATCCAAAAGGGCAAACTAAAATGTCAGGAACAGTATTATTCCCACTAAAATCAACCATTTTAGATTACAGCTCACGCTTTTTGGCCAGAGTATCAACCTAGTAATTTTTTATTTATGTTTCTTTATAAATGCAAGAGACTATAATGAAGTCTGCTTCCCAGTGAAATGGTTAAAATTTAGAGATCAACAGGACTCTACCATGGAGTACAAAATGTTACAGATATTTGTTTACTATCCCCAACAAACTTCATTTTAGTAAAGAATTGCAAATAAGCAACATTAAATATATTACCATGCCTTCACCTACATTGTTTTCCAGAAGGTTTGAATAAGCATTATGGAGCAACTATTCAGGAATTTAGGGTAGATCATAGGAACACCAGCTAAAATTCTCTGCCACACTTAAGGTCTAGTCAGTTTTACTCTCTATCTGTATGGAAACCAGAGATTTCTGACTGAAAAACAGGTAACTCATGTGAATTTGGAGTCCGTGCATTTCATTTCCTGGCCCCTCCCTCACCCATGGACCAGAGCTGTGAAGGATCCAAGGTACTTACGTTTTCTGTCATCACCACAGGCAACCTCAGCAAGGTATCGGAAGTAGTCTCCCTTCATCTTCAGGTAGAATACCTTGCTCTCTGGATTAGTTGCATTAGCTATTAAATATTTGTCCAAGAGCTCCTGAAACAACAACAAAACACACATTGACATATTGCAACCACCACTGTAACCAAGTTCAATCTCCTTCTCTCCCAGAAGTTTGGAAGGACTCAAACGTTTGCTACAAGGCTAAATTGAGTTTTAAGGCATTTTAGACAGATGCACACTTATTTCGAGAAACTGAGTATAGGCACAAAACCAGAGACTACATTAAGGTGAACAGACCAATAGGACTGCAAGTAACAAGGAAAGGTTTACTGGTGCACAGTTTCAGCATCAAGTTTAGTTTCATGCTATGCACTTCTCATTTCAAAAACATTGCAAAAGAGTAAGCTTTTACCAAAAAAAAACCACGATGCAGAAAGTTTCAAAGGTACTTTTTTTACACCAGTTATGTTTATTACACTTGTGATAAGGAATACCCAGCCCACCTACCACAAGCAGTCAAACCCACCAAACTGCACCAGCTCTTCCCAAGGCTCTAAAGAACACCTGACTCCAGCACAGCAGGGAGGCATCCTTCATATCCACCTTGCCATTCCCAGAATGCAAAGAGCCATACAGTGCTCTCCAGCACACCCTGAGCTGCTGCAAACATCACTCCCCTTGTCCACAGCTCTCCTACCCGATAACCAGTAGGACAAGGAAAGGTTTGAAAGCCTCCACCAAGAGAAGCTAAGCCTCTCTTCAAGACTGCAAGTCATCCTAAGACAGGGGTGAAGAAAGGGGAGAAGAGGTACAGGACTTTTCTCCTAGAAAACAAGGTAGTTCAGAGAACTGACAAGCAGCACAGCAGCTTACAGCTCGACCTTGTCCCTGAATTCCGGACATTTTACTGAATTCATTACTACAACCACCCATGTTCTCCAGGGCTGACAAAAGATGCAAATGAGTTCTGATACACTCAAGGAAACCCTGCAATACCCACAGGAACTTCACAGTAGAAACGTAAGTGATAAAGATCTGCATTCACTTATTTGGAAAGTAAACAAGTCATAAAAGGAGCAGAAAAGTTTCCACAAAGTCTTCAGCTGGCTAGTTGAGATTTTTGTTACAGAAACACATATCCAAATTCATGAAGCAGCTACAAAGGAGATATTCAAGAAACTCTTAGGTTTCTACACAAAAATCCTTAGCACTTTAATTGACTACTAGAGCACTATAATCACAACAAGCTAAGTTTAGACACAAACCTACTCCCTATACATACCACCATACCATTATTACTTATTTAATCATCAATGGAAGCAGAGCAGTCCAGTTCAAAGTGCTCACTTATTACAAGTCCATTTGAAGTTTTGGTAACTATTTTAAACTGACACTTGCAGTAGGAAGCATTTTTTGCATCCAAACTGTATGTGTCCCATGGATGTAACACGCAGTGCCCAGACAAGCTCCCTCAAAGATGCCCACCAAAGCAGTAAGGAAAGTACAGAGTTACACCTGCCCTTGATACCACCCTAAAGAAAAGAGCAGGAAGGTAAGATGATACCAAGCCTGTCATACCCTTGCACTTACCAAATCAGTGACAAACATTTTTAGGAGTTTCTATAAGGATATAAAACCACTGCAAAAGCCTAGACACTGGCTATTTGGCAAAGGCTTAAGTAAGGAATCTGTGTAACAGTTTAGCACAGTCAGGTATGCGGGGATTTGAGCAAACAACACACACATCATACTGTACATATAACAGTACAGCTCACTGGTGTTATGGAAAAAGCAGCAAAACCTTAGGTCTGTTTCAAAATAAGAATTAAAAGGTAGTAGGCAGATGAGTAATACAACACCATATCCATATTGTTATTGTGTATGAATCATTCCATATTAGAATAAGTTATTCCCACTCTACAGATTTCTGCAAAGAAAAGAACTTCACAATTTGGCTTGATGTTTTCCTGCTGCTTTTCTCCTGTAACAGCCATAAAAGTGCAACACTACACAAACCAGTTTCAAAGCCCCAGAGACAACAACGTGGTAATCTCAAGTCTAACACTTGACTTTACAAGAAACTGCCCAGAATGATGAAACGTGACACATAATACACCTACAGTTTAGAAAGGTTCCATGAATCTGTAACGCTTGAAGAGTAACAACCAGCCTCTAAAAGCCATCCCATGGCTGGGACTGCATTAAGTAGCAGACATGATTTATCCATGTGCTCAGATTAACTATGCCAGAGTCTAAGGAGCACTGACCAGACAAGCAGTGAGGACACTATATGGCATTTTAAACCAGGTGTTCTGCAAAACCATATCTTTGATTCATATTTCAAATACTGAAATAAAACTTCCAAGATGTTACAACTATATCAACAAGGCATTTTTCTTTCATGCTTTCTAGAACACCGAAATTTACTGTATACTTAGCATGCAAAAAGTATTACCCATTTTATTACAAAATTCTGTATTTGGAGGCAGCTCTAGCACTACTGGAAGCAGCTCTAGCACTACAGCTCATCTGGCTTAGCTATGGCTGAAAAATACTCAACCCCTGGAATCTAGTGCACACTAAAGAATGTTGGCAGGAAAGCTTCTGCATAGTCAATTTAAGCCGAATCTGAAAGCTACATTCCCTAGAGCATCAGTGCCCATTTTTTCTTCCACCCCCCAGATGGGGTAGGCCACACATTTCTTCCAGGGATATGGAATGATTTTGCTGATCCAACCCTCAAGCAAGCAGCACTGTGGCCTGCATGTTGGTGCATCCTTAAAATGCTGCCTCCATTACGCAGATCTGACAAGCAGTGGCTCTGTCCAAACTTCTGAGAAACTTAGAGAAAAAAGTGATGCTGAGAATGAGCTGCAGTTTTTCAGACAGCAAAGAGCGGGTTATTTCCTAGGCACTTCTCAGGTGGAGAATCTGAGTAGCCCAGCAGCTCCCACTCCTAGTTCATTTTGAGGGCCTCCTAATCCTAGTAACACAAGTAAGGAAGAGACCTGTGCCTTTTCCTTCAGCTAGGGTGGAACATCCTCATTCTGGACTTTACATATTCAGTTTTGGTTTTTTAAAAGCCTTAAATGGAACAAGATCTCATTTATGAATCATGTAAGTTAGAACAGAATCCAAACAGACTTTGAGTGAAGCTAATTATTTATCAGGCCAGATGTTAATCTTTCAAATCAATAATGTATTCCGTGTACTTTGTGAGCCATTCATCTCAGGATATCATTTCTTGGAAGGCATCTTACCCTCCATCTCACAGACAAAATGTTGGTGGGGTAGTGAGAGCAGACAGCACCGTAAGCCAAATTATTTGCTTTACGCTGTTGTGAGTCTGTAACAGCCAGGAACTCATGATTTCCTGCATCTGTTCTCTCATTTTTCCTGATGTGGACTTTTTTACCTTTCCAGCAGACAGAAATTAGCCAGGAATCCTTATTTTAAACATCAGCTGATATTAAGTAAAATAACTACAGGCAGGCAAAGCAATGAAGCAGACCACAGAGAGCCTCAAGGTTTTTGTGATTTTGCCTTGGGAGAAACAAGAACTGTGAGAGGTACGATTCTGGGATGAAGCAAGGCAATACAGTAGACTGCCATCCATGCTCACATACAGTGAATGTACCCATCCCTTTTATGTATTAAAATACAGCTGCCACCATCACCTAAGAACTGCAGCTCTTCCCATCACCTTCTAAACCAAGCCTTGAAAAACCAGCAATTATGTGCTCTGCAACACAAAACATGGCTCAGAAGCTGCATGAAAGCCACACGATGCCAGAGCTGCTGATCTGCCCAGACAGAGGGTGACTCTCAGAACCAGGAGCAGTATGAAGGGGCAGGAATCAAAGCTCTATGCTCAGACCAGACCCTCTGTGTCCCACTGCAGTTGCATTACAATAGGTTTGCAGTGCCAGTCTGTGGCTGGTAGCTGCTGCTTGCCCCACACTGACTTACTATGCTCAAGTGGCATGCTGGTCCTCCTAGAGTGTGACAAGACTTCCCACTCCACTTCTTCTAAGTGTTTCTCATCCATCTCAATTTATTTCTACCTTCACACTGTGCTAACACTCTTGTCCATCCTAACAGCATCATAGTCTCATCTATGATATTCTTTTCCCCTCCCCTGGAATAGGTCTGCAGCTGCCTGAAGAAGCCATGGGGAGCAGGTTGGGAGCCTGGCAGCTAGATACTTCTTCCCCGGAAAGCTGATTTTTTTTTTCCTCTCTCCACTGGCAAACATTCCTCTACAAGCCAAATGAAAGTTACATATCAACTGCCTTTTTGGATCTTTCTCCACTCAACTCTTGTTCTTACCCAACTACCTAAGTACCCTCTCAGACCCTTTTCCCCTCTGTAAATTTAAGTAGGCTTAAGGGTTGAACACGTGGTATTCACAGACCACTGCAATTAACCTGAGCCAGAAATACTAAGTCAGTATATCTGCTCTCATCACTTTCCCATTTTTTCAGCTTTATGAAAAGCAAGCCCTGGAGGAGCATCAGCCATACCTTTACCTGAAGGTATGTTTGACACAGACAAAGCAGCTCCCTGACGACAGAGCTCCTTAATAATTATCTGTGGTGTGTGCATCCAGCCAACCTCTCCTTATAATACCCTGGCACACCTCTTCTGCAAATCATGTTTGTCCCACTCCACATATGCTGTTACCTCTTTTCAGGGCAACACCTCCTTGAAAAAGCTGACATCAAAACACAGTCCTACCACTCTCTCCCCATCTAAGCCTATTTTAAAAGGCAAGACTGACTGAGACATTAAGTTCAACCACAGTCTACACTAAATACTTTCTACACAGTTTAACTACAGGGTAGGTTCACGTGGCAGAAAAATACCACTGCTATCTGATCTATGCTGTTTTCTCTTCCCACATATCCAGCTATAAAAAATTCCCAACAGCAAAGATGAATTTAGAAAAAAACAGAACATCTTGAATACCAAACTGACCTTTTTGCTTCCTTCAGCAGTTGTGCCATTCAGAATTGGACTTCAGTAAGAGTAGCAAATATGTAAGTCTCCTCATATATTCCAATACCACTAGCTAGTGAATATATTCTTCACGCTTAACCATTCGATACCAGAGGATAAACATGAACCAGGTCAGCTCCAGAGATTATCTACTCATCACAAATAGTCTGAGGTCAATTTTCAAAGCATGCTAGAGAAACCATGTGCCTAGGTATCCACAGAAGTTCTCAATGTGGTAAACTCAAGTAAAACACATGCAAAACAATGTCACCATCACTCATACATCAACACCTATGACACGTTTGGGTCACATCACCAGCACCAAGTTATTTAATGTTATGCTATTAAAAGACTGATCTACATTATCATTTGCATTTCTCACTAAGTACAGTTAAAAAAGTCAAAGAAATCATCAGAAACAGCAATGCTCTCCAGAAGTTTGTCCTGTAAGTTAAGCTGCTACACTGTATTTAGCATGGAGGAGTGTGTCAACATTCTAAACCACACAGAATTTTCTGAATGAAGTCTATGTTAGATAAAGTTTGATTTTTTAAGTCAGACCGTTTCAGCAACATCCTTGAGCCTTAAGCCCATATATCTTACTTCAAGTTATTTAAAATAACTTACTTCAGCACCATCTCCATCTTCTGAGAATGTTATTTTAAAGGCCATTTTTAAATGTGAACATCCTAGCAGTTCGTGTGAAGTAATTGGTATTTGCAGGTTTTAGTAATTTAAAAAAACGTCCTTCACCTGGCTTAAACTCATATGACACAAAAAGCATCCAGAGAAAAAACAAAATCCTACAGTAGTAATTTTTTGACAGAAGAGCAAACTAATAAATATCAATGCTTATAATATAAAAAATATATATTCCTCCACACTGCATAATGGAAAAAGTTCAATGATATAGAAAAAAAAGACAGAAGAAACCAAGTTGAACTTCTGCTCAGCAGCTCTTAGCTGTCCAAGGGTTCTTGCATCTGCTGTCATTCCACAGAGTACAAATTTTTCACAGGTTTTACAGGAACTAGACTGAGTTTTATTGTTGTTTCCTAGATGTTTGTATTCTGAACTGACACTGAATGTTCTGTATTTTGAGCTTTAAGTGCCTTTGGGTTTTTGTTTTGTTTACTAAGGAATGCAGAAGCTCACCAGGAGCAATGTTACCTGGGTAACAGCAAGTAACTGATTACTTAATGTTGTACCACACACTAATTGGACAAATCCCACAGACCCTAAAAGTCACTTGCAAGTGAAGAAACTGTTTCAAAATAAATCTATTTTTAGACAAGGCTCCTCAAAAATAATGGACAAGCACAAAGTGCACCTCAACACTTACTTTAGCAAGTTAACTCACCACCCTGAAGCATGGATTCAACATCAGAGTCCCATCTAGATGAGCAGCTTGCATCTCACAGGAACACCATGAAGTGTGTGAGGCTACGTAAATTCAGCCAGGATTGCAGTATGTAAAATATTTGGAAAAATTATTCAGTCTCAGGTATTGTTGACAGTCCATCCAGACCCAATATGGGAAAAAAAGATTCAGAAGTAGCATAGAGAGAAATGGTTTCCACCCTAACTGCAGTCTAAAAGCAAAGCTAAAGTTGGTGAGGCAGCTCAGACCAACATAATCACCTACTATAACTTAAATGTGAATTCAAACATATCAAATATTCCAAAGTCTTTGACAGCACAGATGATTGGTGTGTGCTCAGACCTTTCAATAAGGTTCTACTCACAAATGACTGCCTGTTTTAATAGTCTAGCAGAGTGGCATTCAAGACTTCTCGACTATTTCAAGTACAATCAGTCATTCCAAAGTCCACAATATGACTCACTGAAACCTAGGTGTTTTTTAACGCTCAGCAGTTGTTTTCTTGACAGGAAAGGGAGAGTCCCCTGCTGCAACGTTAAGATCACTTTACTTTCAACAGTGTTAATTCAGCAGAACTGAGTTCTTCATCCTTCAGGATTCAAGCTCTATGCATCACCTCCTTTTGGGAGAACATTAAGTGATTTTCATACAGACCTCTCCAAACTAACAGTGTTTCAGTTATTCAGTTTATGTAGTGGGGAAAATATGTGTGCACCTTTCCAGTAATGGCATGGCCTTAAGACGACCTAACAAAGCACAGTCAAAGTAGAGACAAATGTACCTGACATGAAAATGGAGAGGGTGACCTAATTCATCTTTTCCATTAGGTTCCATGTCTTTGTCTACACAGTTTTAAAAACTGGCAGCCAATACTTGGGATTGGCCCTGAATGAATTATCTGGAATCCCACTTAAGAAATGCAGTGGAAGCCTGAGATGCAGCACGTCTGCCCACACTATTCCCACCTGGGGTAGGAATCTAGAATTTACACTCACTGCTTATACTCCTCCTCAGGTTAGAAAGCTCTGTGGTCCCCAGAGAACGATGTAAGCCAGGAACTAGAAGTACACAGAAATACAAGTTCTCCTTTCTATAGATTTTCAGACAAAATGAACAATCCAGTGAAAGTCAGAGAATTATTTAAGTTTTTATGGAAAAGCCTGAAGTTTTCCCAGTTTCTCCCCATCAAATGTAGAAATGAGTACATAAAAATAAAAAGTAATTCCTCTTTTCAAAAATGATAATTTTTTTATTAATTAATGGCTACATAACACAGCCAAAAGCTTTCAGGAAAAATTCCTTGGTATATGACATATTTATCTCAAATTGATTCTAACATTCTTCCATGACTGTGTTTTACATATTTCTAATTCCTCAAAGTACTTCCAAGTGCTCTTCTCCTCTTAGAAACACAAATTTTTGACACCACATCCTTCTCTTCAGAATCCTGGCCATCTAAAAGCTTCTTTCAGCATCCATTCGTGACATTGCATAATTTGACAGAATCAAACAAACAAACAAAAAAAACCTGAGTTTTTATTTAAAAATACTTCTATGCTCTGCAGCTACAGAAGCCCAAAGGTAAGATTAAATGACTAATTGAGGTACATCTAAACTAAAAGTGCTCAAGAGGAACAACAGCACACAGGAGTTATGTGATCTTAAGGTACATTGCCCTTAACCCAAAAAAACTTAACTTGCTTTAGTTCTTTTCTCTCTTTGGGAGCCCTTGATCAGAGGTTTGTGATCACTGAAACTCAAAATGGTAACACAACAGATGCACTTTCTTCTCATTGCATAGTGTAGCCTGGAAGAGCCTTTTGGATCATCCAACTTTACCTCAAAGGAAACCCAGCAATATATTATTTCATTCAGTCTCTTACGAGTGTGCCAGTAATTTGTTATTCCCCAAATGAGACAATCGACAACGAAGTCTAACCCTAGGTCAGAAAAACCAAAGTCAACATTTCAGATAACCTGGTTACAACATCTCACAGAAAGTGAGCCGTGACTCTTTGCTAAGGTCCTGCTACCTACTTTTATTAAAAACAACTTCTGCTTACAGGAATTTTGCAAAATTTATTCAACTTCAGAACTAAACTTCCTGAAGAAGTTTTAACTGGGACTGATGTGGCTGTCAGCCAGGTAAGAGTGTACATAGCTTATTTAGAGAAGTTATTATTAAAGCAAATGCAAATTCATCTGTTTCCAGAGCTGAACACAATTCCTACATCTGGCTAGTTCAGTGAATGGATCATATAAATTAAAGGAGAGACTCAAGAGTAATAAAGTAACAAACCTTTATCAATATTAGAAACAGGTAAATAAAACCCTTGATTACTTTAACAAATTCAGAGAAAGGTACAAGCAAAATTATAGCTAATTCAGGACTTCCAGCCCTTAGATCTTGACATCTGATGTTTTGATGGGTGCACAGACCACAAGATGTGAACCTCAACACTCATTTGCTGCCTCTTCTAAGTGCCCAGCTCATACAAACCAGGCACTGTTAGATATTCAGATATACAGGATGGAGTAGCAAATGGCAAGCTTACAAATCAGCAGTATGCACAGATGAAGTGTTTCAATGTTGGTTCTAGCTTCCTGGGATGCAGAAAGGACAAGGAGGAACTTGTGAACACCCCTCCCATAAACTTGGTGGAGCTACACTGAGTAAGTGCCATAAATGCAGTGCACTTTTAAGAATAGTTATTACTTACCTGTTAGTGACAAAATTGGCTTCAGGTTTATTGGCAGTAAGAAAGCACAACCACAAGTAACATTGAGGGACACCTGGACCCTCATTCTCAAAGCCCAAGAGCAAAAAGCTAAATATGAAAAAATAGATTAATCAAGTGTCTATTTTCACCTACCAAATTTACAAAGTCTATCCATGCACTTGTACCAGCCCTTCCTCTGCTGTTTTCTTCACCCCTTCCTCCAAAAATCAAGCATCACCCATAACTCAAACCAGAATACCAAGCTGCAGTGCCTGAACAGAAACTGGTACAATCTACTCTTACTGTGCTAAACAACCCCAACTTGTGCCATGATAAAGAAATCTAGTGTAATAACCTTCAAACTCAAGTGTGTTCTTTCCTCATAAAGCTGTCTCTCACATACAGTCCTCCGTGTTTTACTTCAAGAAGGCACCTATCACATTAGTATCCAAGGTAGTAGAAGTGCCCGTGAGACAACTGTCTAGCAGGTAAGCATGACAGTGATTTACAAACTCTGAAAAAAGCTTCACTGCATTAGCAGAACAACAGAATTTGTAGTTTTGTTGTCCAGTTCAGCCTAGTGAGCACATCCTACTTTCTCACAGCCACCAAAGCAGTAAACGTCCTCCAAGAAATTTAACAGTTCCAAACAGCATTCAGCTGTAGGGGGAGGAGGCAGCAAGCAATGACTGCATGGGATGGAAGATTCAGCTATCATCAGAATTCCCTGAACTATTTTTAGCTGGACTTGTTAACAATTCACAGTCAGTTCAAGAACCTGGGTGCATTCTAGGCTTTGTTTCCGCAAGGATCAGTCCCTTCCCAGAAATGATTAAGTTTTCTTTGCACAAGAGCGAGGATTCCACCAGCAGATTCTACTGAAGTATGACACAGAAGGTAATAAAAGGTTTATGAATAAGTCAAGTTCAGATCTAACTTTCAAGCATACTAAACTAAAAAAAATTAAACCATTAAGTTCCACAATTCTTACCACAAACATGTTGATAGTTGCTAGAAGTTGTGCTAAGAACACAATGGAAAAATTCTCTCTCTCTCCACAAATTACTTTCCACAAAAAAAGATTATTTATACCAAACTATTTATTCAATTCACATTCACTCCACGATTCTGGACTTGCCAAGAAGTAACATTCTCAACCTGACTTTCATGAAGTAGCCTTCCCTTTTAGTCAGTCACTTAAGAACAGCAGAAGATTTAACTTATAAAAGGTAATCCTTGAAACACTGTCCCAACACTGGGACAACTAACTCAAGTCCATAAGTAATATTAAATGATTAGTGTGCCTGACCTTCAAAATAAAACTGCATCCTACACAGTTCCGTCTACCAAAAGACTGCATGTAATACCCTTTTTCTGAGTTTCACCTCTACACTACACATATTTCTGTACAAACTCTGTCTGTTCCCTGACAATAGGAACACAGAGACATAGAATTCACAAGACGTGAAACTTTGGTAAATTGTCTGCGTAGCAGCATGAAGCTGATACCTACTGG
This sequence comes from Cinclus cinclus, assembly GCF_963662255.1. Taxonomy (NCBI): domain Eukaryota; kingdom Metazoa; phylum Chordata; class Aves; order Passeriformes; family Cinclidae; genus Cinclus; species Cinclus cinclus. The sequence continues at coordinate 15,116,985 of NC_085048.1, read as the reverse complement.
ATCTGACAAATTTCTTCATGTGCAATAAAAACCCCAATGATTTCACTCTCTGTAGGCCAAAGGTAGTAGTAGAGAAGAAACAAGGCTATGGTCAAAGTTACCCATCATCAGACATCAGATATTTTAGCTGACATCAGGACTCTACTTGCTACTGCCAAAAGAAAGCCAACTTCATTTCCAATGGACCTCTGAACTTGTGTTGTTGAAACAAACTGCTCTGAACATTACTTTCTAGCATGTGGGTTTTTGTTCTACTCTTTTTAAATGACTAACTTTAGAACTAGATCTACAAAATGGATCAGACAGTAAAAATACAGACAATACACACCTTGTAGCTCAAAACTATTTCACTGTAGGCACTACCAAAGGGTGGCAAAAAGAATCAACAGCCTAAGTAATGTGACTGTCCCTTCATTTCTAGAAGTTCACAATGCCCTCGGTCACTTCCAGAGAAACACACCAACATGGGCCCGACACAATGCAATGTAAAAATGTTTACAGAAGACACTGTGAAAACAGATGCTGGGAAACAACAGAAAAGCCTCAGGTATGTAACTTTTCTACACAAAATTTTAAAATAATATTTAAAAAACACTATAACATTTCATCTAGAGACACAAGAAAACCATCAAGACACAGTTGTTGCAAGTCCTAATGATTTTGCATCTTCATCAAGATTGAAACTGTGGGCAAATAGCTATGAAATCTCATCTCTCTTACTCCAAGAAGAGCTCCAACACATCAGGACCTAGAAACTGAACACATGCAAACACGTGCAAAAACCCTCAAGCTGCAAGTGGAGAGCACTTCCAGGCAAGGGCTGCTGTTTCCCCTTCCTTTACATTACTGCTCACTAAAGAACAAAGGAGCCTGAATGCAACACAAGTTATAGCTATGCAAAAGGACCAAGGCTCTCAGAAAACCCAGCAGTTTAATCCACTTCCCCAGAAAAGTTCCAACTCAAAAGTTAACTTTTTGAAAAAACTATTGTCACTGAACAGTGGAGTGTGCATATAATTAAGCCGACCTCATACTGTGCATGTACGTTCCATCTTTGTAGTTTCCCACATCATTCCACTAGTTGTATGAAAGTTGCTGCTGCATCCAACCCTTCTATATTGCCTTGTACCAGTCTTGAAATCACTCAAGAGAAAGCAACATGAAACAACATAGTGTAACTTTATCTTGAAAAAAATTAAGTTGCCAACCTGTTTCTTTATTCAAGGAGAGGAGAGTTACAAGAACGGTTTTAACTATGAGTCATAAGGGATGATTCAACATTAATTGTCTACATTACCAAAGAATTAGTCAATCAATACAAGAAGTTGAGCAAAACTTCCTAGTGTACCTTTCAAATAAAACATTTGTACAAGTTGTTTGACAGCCATACTGCTTCTCCATTAAAGAGCTACTCATCTGAAAGACCAGTCACAAAATTAACAGTTAAAAAGCATTCAGATCATGCCTACTTGCAAGATAGGCAGTTAAAGAATGACAATCACTAAAAGATTTATTTTTATGTATATATCTATATACAGATATCTCGATGTAATTTTGAATGCTTATATTCTAGTGGTGATTAAATTTAAGTTCTTTATCAAATCATGACCTGAAAAAATGCCTTACTTAACTGGCTTGGGGCATTTTTTGCAGGAAAAGTAATTACAGATTCCATGTCCCTGACATTTTAATAAGAAAATAACAGTATTTTTAATGCTAGCATAAGTATTTCTAAACGAAGATTTAGAAATATGCCATACCAGCAGTTAAAAAAAACCTTTTGAAAAAACTGTTAGTAGTATGACTAACAGCAGTCACACTCCACCCAACACACCCACCCTTGCTAAATCCAAATACTCCAGATGACAAGCAACCTTTCCATACTACTTGCCAGCAGTTGTTACAGTTTAGCTGCCTTCCTAGAATTAAAAAAGCATCTCTGAGATTCAGCTGAAGAGATCTGAAAAAGCTACAAGCCGTTACCATAGTACTAGTACAGAGAAATTATCATTCAAAGGAGGAGCCAAAACCATTTCATGGCTCAGCTTTAGGAAACCCGTCCTTTGTAATGCCTGCTCCTTGTGAATTCCAACCCCTCACACGCTGACTCATGGATCATAGGAGTGGTAGATGTTGGAGGAAAGGGAGGGAATCAGAAGAGAACTGCACATGGCCCTCAAAGGAAGATTAAAAAAGGGAAACCTTGCAGTAGTAGACAGCAAACATCTCTTTCTACCAAAGGAAGGCACATCTTTGCAGCAGGTCAGGACAGGACAGGAAAAGCATGCTCAGCTGCAGGTTTTGGTCTTCACTACTTCCTGCAGCCTTTCATGCCGGAAGGGGAGAGCTGCCAACAGGCCATTGCTGAGAACAGAGGAAGACTAGAGTGCATTAAAAGAAGTCATCTAGCACAGGAAGAGCTTGTTTTCCCTACACCAGAGGTCTGCAGTAGCACAGCTACCAGAACACCTGCTGGCCACCATCAGATGGGGTGGAGTAACTTCTACAGAGACACTGTGTGAAGTGGCTCACTGACTCTCCCTATGGAAACACAAGTTCCTTGTCAAAATGGTACAACCAGTATGAGATTTTATGCATCACCTTCTCCAAGGCACTAGATTTGGTAAAAGGACAGAGGGAGATGAAGAAGTCTGAAGAGTGAGCTTTATATGGAGGTCCCAAGAAGTTAGTTCTGAAGTGGGACACTGGGTAGAGGAGAGAAAAGTGACACAAATGCTGGCACTTCACACAGGGTTCTAGTCAAACTCTTGTCACAGGAAGTAGGAATCCTACACAAGACCCAAGATTTTCACAAAGGTGAAAGTTTCACAGTTTTAATACACCTGTAACTAGAGAAACAATTCTGCTCTTGTGGAAGGCATGGACTCTTAAATGTGCTCAGGAATTAACTGATTCATAAAGCTCATTTGAAAATAATTTTCAAGAAAAGGTAACTCACTTTGATTTAGAAAGAAAGAACAAGCCTAGGTGGCAGCATACAAGGAAGCATACAGGTATTTTCAGTACAATCCAAAGAAGCAATCCCTTGTACCTGAGCCAGAACACCTAAGAAGAAAAATCAGTAACTTCCAAACCTTTAAATTCATGTCTCCTAAACCAATCTAGGATAAATTTACCTCAAAATTGCTTATTTCTTTATAGACTTGCTTCCTCCTGTTCTCAGATTAGCAATACTAAACACCAAAAAATAAGGTAACTAAGAGTAGCAATCAACCGCTGAAGATTATCTGCAACAGAATTACTACTGCATTATGGACACACAGTGTCTTGCATGTACAATACCCTGATCATGTAGAACAGGGGCCAGCAGCCTCCACACTGCTGACACACATCTCTTGAGCTCCCACTACAGTGCACTACAGCTTTCCCATCAAAAGCATCTGAAATTCTGCTGCTTCCACAGAAATGTACTTCTGAGCTTTGACGTGTGCTTAGGGTGTCACTCCAGTCTTTACACCTTAGCTTTACATTGCTCCATAATTACTGCAAATTCATCTCAAAAACACCCTGAAAAGTCAACTTGCATCTAACAAAGCCAATCTCTACATGTCTCTTTCCCACCTTCAATACAGATGTCTAAGTTTGTAAAGTCAAATTTATGTTAAAACATTCCTCAAAATGTCGCTTGAAGTCACCTCAAGAGTATTTTTCTTCATGAGGAAGTAAACAAAACGCACATATAGTTTCAATGTTTTTAGCTGATCTAAAAAAAGGGGTTTTCATATTTTCAGCTTATCTTATGAATAGGTAAGTTTACTAACCACAGCACAGAAGCTAAATTCCCTGTATCTCTGCTACCTGGTAAAATGGTGCATATGGACCCACCCAGAAATGTACCTCACAGACACTCAAAATTGAGTATCTCAAATACCTCTACACATATAGGGCAAATACTATCGAGCAGTTGATCCTCCTCATCACAGTGACCCAAGTAAGGGTTACAGAAGTTTCTGTACTGACTTCACCTACCCCAGCACAACACTGCATGATATGCCCCATCCAAGTTCCCAGTGCTTCCCCCAGTACAGCAGCACACTTTAATACTGCATTTCTTTATCCCAAACAAAATACAAGGGAAAAAAAAAGTTCCCACTTACCAGCACCGTGGTGCAGATGGACCTGAGCTCAGACTCCACCTTCTCCCGATAGTCCTTGATAAGCTGCATCTTCTTGTCACTGGTGTCTGTCTTCTGCTCGATGCTGGAGATGACCCTCCAGGCCGAGCGTCGCCCCCCCACCACGTTCTTGTAAGCCACGGAGAGGAGATTGCGCTCCTCGTTGGACAGCTCGGCACCTTGCTCCGTTACTGCCTTCATGCAGGTGGCCATGTCATCGTAGCGCTCGGCTTGCTCAGCCAGCTTGGCTTTCTGGATCAACTCGGTCTTATCCATGGTGGCTGGCAGTGGGACAAGAGCAGTGTATAGCAGAAGCAGAAGAGGGTGGAGATGTCAGACTATCAACACGAGAATGCACCTCAAAACCTGACAGAAAGAAGACAGTAACCATGATGCCTGAACAAACACCACCCAACACGATCCTAGGGCACCCACTGCAACCTAGCTGAAAACGAGAGTTACTGTGAGCCTTGCCTTCCCTTCCATATCTCCAGTGCTTCTCCTGGAGAGACGGACTGCAACATCCCACCCTTCCATGCAAGGCTAAAGGGACTCATCCCAAGGGTCCACCCGTCGGGAAACCACGACCTAGAAACCCAGCCGGAGAAGTCACAGCGCTATCCAAGGGACGGCAGCCTGCCGCCCAAGCAGTGGAAATAAGCTCTTTTTCCATCAGAAAAAACTCATCATCCCTCTTTTCCTTCGCGCCCTACGTGAGCATATTAATATGCCCCCTAACAGAGACGCGTGGAAGTATTCCTGGTTACCACCCAGCCTGGGGCCCTCGCCCAAATCCCTGCCTTCCATGCGTTACGATCCCTGTGGGCAAGCGCCAGAGGCAGGCGGGCATGAATGCCGGGACCGGCGGGAATGCATACGTAATAAAAGCAGCAAGAACAGCTCGGCCCCGGAGAACGCGACAAGGGTTAAACCCCTCCAGGACCCGCCTCCCTGGGGGCGAGCGAGGCCGGGGCCGCGAGGCCGGGGCGGGGGCCCTGCGCGCTTCATCTCCCCGCGGCGGGGCGCGGCGGACCCGAGCTTCCCGCCTGCCCCGGCGGCCGCCGACCCGGCCCTCGGCGAGGCGGGGGGCCCCGCGCTGCCGGCCGGGAGCGTGGCGGTTCCCGGTGCACAGCAGCAGGTGCGGTCTCGGGCTCAGCGGCCGCGTCTCCTGGGAGAGCGGGGGGCGCCCGGCGGAGTCCCCGTGGCAACGGGGCGGGAAGAGGAAGCGGCGGCGGGTGCGAAATGGCGGCGCTGGCTGCACCTCCCGCTCCCCGGGGCCGCCGAACTCTCCACGCCGCGATCACAAAATGGAGGACGCGGCGGGAGGAGGCAGCGGAGCGGAGCACATCCTGCCGCCGGCCGCGGCCCCGCGCTCACCTGGGTCCGCCGGGCTGTGGGGCCGGGCCGCACCCGGTCGGTGCCGCGCTCAGGGCTGTGGCGGAGAGAAAGAGCCGCTCCCGTCTCGGCCGAGCCAGCGCTGAAGGGCGTTGGCGCGCGCACCGACCCGCTGCGCGGCCCGCGCCCACGCGGCCAATCGCGGCTCGGCCTGCGCGCCCGGCCCCGCCCCCCCGCGCACTGCCGGCCAATCGGAGAGGAGCGCGCCGCCGCGGGGGCGAGCGCGGGCAGGGCGCGAGCTCGGCTGGACCCGTGGGCTGCGGCTGGGGCCACGGGGTTTCCTCCAATGAGATCCAGGGTGGGGTGACGTCACTGTCGCTATGGGGACGCCGCTACACCCCCCCCCCCACCCGCTTCCCCCCCGCCCTCTCCCTCGCCGCTCCCCCCTCCCCGCACTCGGGACCGGGATGGGGACCGGGCACCGGGGATGGGGCATGGGGGAGGCGGCGGGAGGGGTCCGGTGCTCCCTGTGGGCGGGCCGGGCCGAGGCGGTGCCCGTGCCGGCGGCCGGGTGGGAGCGGGGGGGAGGCGAGGCGGTGCCCGCGTCCACACCACGGCGGCTGCTGTTCCGCCCGCGGGCGGCCGCGCCCTCGTGCCGCTGCTCCCCGCAGCGCCGGCGGGCGGGAGCTCCCGCTGGAGCGGGCGGCGGGCACGGCCCGCCCCTGCTCGGTTGCGGCCCTGCCCGGCTGGCCCCGCGGCGGCTCGGGCGGGGCAGGGCCGGGAGCGGCCGTGCGGCCCTTCGGAGCGGGCCGGACGAAGTCCGAGTGCTGCTGCCGCCGGGTGCCGGAGGGCGGCGGGGTCTAATGCAGGCGCTACGGTGCTTCCTATTCCCGAGTAGGTGTTCCGGAGCCCCACGCGGGGGGAGGCAGCATGTCCCATAAGCAACTATCAATGTATCTGTTCGTCGTCATCCTCTTGATCTCAATTCTCTAGAGATGTGTGTCATGCTATGACATACAATGGTAGCGTGTTACCCACCCGTGGTTGGATAAAGGTGAGGGATCTATGGCCATATTTAGGTCCAAAAAGTTGGCTGAGTGGATGCATGAATTGTGTGAACTCACGCTGCCTGAGCCTCAGAGGATGTGGTAAGAGCAAGGTGGGTTTGTGTTACTGGTCTTGCCTTACAAAATCAGGTCAAATGCATTTCGTGTATTGGCTCAGGCGAGGTCAGGTTCTCCAGTGTCTGTGCCGTACCAGGTCTGTGCCTGAAGTGATGAGATTTCTCACCTTTGCTTTCAGCATCACCATATATAGTCACTCTGAGCAACTTCAGCATCCAGATGGGATGATGAATTCTCTGAATCAACCTCAGGATGTTACTGTCTCAACTCATAAAGCTCTTGATCTGTGTTTGGACTAGGAGTTTGTACATGGAAATTTTAGCTATGCTGTGAACAAGACACTCTTTGTCATTTGAGTTTGGGAAACACTGCTTTATTAAAAAAAAAGTAGACTTACCGATAACCTTTTCAAATTTATTGAAACTCAGAAACTGCTTTGGCTCTCCCCCAGAAGTTACCTTTTGGTAACTTGCTACAGTTTTAGAATGCCTGTTTATTCTTCCTCATTTGTAAGATGTGTTCTAATTTTCATTAGTCTCCAATAATTATCTTCATTTATGTGAAGTAAAGACCAAAATCACCAATTGTGTAACAAAACCTTTTTTACTAACACCATGTTTCCATCAACTAACCATTCCACCTATAGGGCATGGGTGAGTATGTTTTGTTTGAGGAAAGACAGCTGATCTAAATGAAGTTACTTCCTTCACTGATTCACCTCAGAAAAGGGGAAGATGTTAAGAATTACCCTCATACCAGCTAGTTCCTGTCTCTCTCCCACCTATTGAGAGGCTGCTTTAAGAAATACAGAACCAAGTAAAGAGTTGGGAAGTGCTGAGCAGGGCAGTTTGTGTGCACAGACCAGTGTGATGGATGCAGGCTGAGCGCCACACGTGATGCAGAGTCTGATGTATGTGTGCAGAGCAGCTGTCTGGCAGGTGTGTCTGCCTTCAAATCCTCTCTGGGCTCCTTGCTTTCCAGGCTTGGGTCTTGTGGGCTTACATGCCATCAGACTGCCCAGCAATACCAATTTTAATCACATGGCCATAAGCTTATTTTCCCAGAAGAACCCTATTGCTGAGTAAGACTGTCATCCTTTAGGGAGCTTTTCTGAGGGGACTTGAAGAATTTGTTGTGTTTAGATTAGAAAGATGAATGCTAAGAGGAGATTTGATGTTGTCTCAAAAGAAAAATAAATGGCATAGATGTAGAATTGTTGTTTAAACGGAAGACAAGTATGTGTAAAATGGACATTAATAAATTTATACTGTGAATTAGAAGATTTGGAATTTTCAGAGCAATGAGGCCATGAGACAGTTTCCTTGTGCTGAGGGCAGGAAGCCCTTCTGCTTAGAAAGCAGAGCCTGATGAGTTTATATAAGTGTTTATGTGATGTAGTTGCCTGGGATAGCAGGAAGATAAGCTCCAGAAACTTTTGAATTCTGTGTTTCTTTTATTGATCATTCCATATTCTTATACATGCCCAGTCCATGTATACTTCAATGTACAGTTTACTGCATAGCATTATCCTTTATTGAATAAAAAAACCCCTAATTTCCTGTAGAGCATTTCAGGACTGCTGTAATCTTACTGACCATTAATGACTTTACTCTTGTCACCAGTATGAAATGGTTGGCATATTTTTTGTCTCGTGTGCAGGAAATTAAAAATATCAACAGTTCTGGTTACCTGTATGAAGAAATTTAAGACCTTCAGTTCCCGAGTGGTAAATACCGTATCAAAGACCTTCATTTCCAGGGTGGTAAAACCTTTATGCTACTTTGCATGTACCTCCCACTGACTTGATGCACTTACTCAGATTCAGCATCCTAGCAGTTCACACCACAAATTACTCAATTGGGGTGTGGGAGAAAAATGAGAAATATATATAATGCAAATTCCTCAGACTTATATGTGAATCTTTGCAACAGAGTTAGAAGACAGTTTTCTAGAGCCTCTGTTATTTGCTATAAGACTCTTCTTGCTTTTTCCCAGCAGAACCAGCCCCCTCCATCATATGTTTCCATCTCCACATCAAGGGGGGTTGAGATGGCAAAGGCAGGAGCTTCCTTCCTACTGTCTGTACAAGTACACAGCAGGTCAAAGTGGCATCTCACAAAGCAAACATATAGCACTGTGAATGAAGGTAAACACACAAACAAAGAACCTCCAAAAGCAGACTTTTGTCATGGGATTCACCCAGACCACCACTGAACAACAGTATGAATGAGCTCTTTGGATATGCAGCATGCTCCTGAACTATCCGAAGTAGTCTTGTCATGAGTAGCAGTAGAAAAACTTTCATTCATTTTGTGTCCTGCCTTGAGTGGGATGGAGCTTCTTTACAACTAGTCTCTTGTCTGTTTACTTAATGACAAGAGAACATATTTTATGCTTATTAAGGCTCTGTGTTTTGGTGGTTAAGGACTTTTCTCTTTTGCTTCCATACTTTTCCTGTAATCCTTTCCTTATTATCAGCCCCCTAATTTACAGTGCTATCCCATCTCACCCCCTTCAGATTCCTACCTTCTGCTCAGCTCCTGGCTGTACACTTGCTCTCCTGTTGTCATTCTTTCTGTATCTATACCCTTTGCCCTTCTTTTGTTGTTCTGACTTCCACTAAAACTTCTGGGCAGAGACTTGCTAGGAGGCCTAGACATTTAGCATTCTTATATGAGTGCTGGAGTCTTAAGGAAATTTTGCTGGCAAATGTTAAGATGTCAGCTGAGGGTACTAAAATCGAGTTTTCTCTTTATGTTTTCCATGTTTTGTTGGTTTTCTTTGAAACCAGCATAAGACTTCCATCTGGCCAACTCCTTGAAGAGTTTAAAGGCACCACTCTGATGGTTGCAGGGGTTGGAATTCTTTGGTAATCAAATTGTGACAAAAATGTCCTGGACAAAACTGGAATTCCCTTTGATTTTCTCTGTGAGAAACAGCTAAACCATTCTAGCTGAAACATGAAAAACTTTCTAGGTGTGTTCATATAGACTGATCTGTATTTAAGCCTTTGCAGAGGAACTAAAGCAGTGGTCATGACTCTTCTAGATAAAACTTAAATTTACTTAACTTTGTTTATCTTGTACTTGGTTGGGGGACTTATGAATGAAAGGATAAGATCTCTTGTTACCTTTATATTTTTTGCTCATATCTTAAAGGTGCTAGAGGGTAGCAACAGTGCTCTTACATTAAAAATAGGAAGTCACACATGTAAGAGGCTAAAGCATCATCAGAGTCTAGTCAAGTGACAAATAAATGTGAATCAGAGGGATCAAGCTTTTTAAACATTAGCCTGATTCCATATTGTGTCTGTACTGTGCTGTCAGGAGGCCACAGGACTTCTTAAATTTTTGGAAATACTTGCATGGCTTGCTCATTACTAGTATGAACTAATTACACCAGAGGACAAGCCTCTGAAGATGCTCATGAATGTGTAGCTAATGGTGAGTGCTGTTTTATGCAAATAGTTTTCTTCTGCTGGGAGAAGAAGGATCAAGGAATACTTGGGTTAGGAGGGCAGCTGTCACGGTGGAAGGGTGGTACTGAGCCTTAGTTTTGCTGCTGAGTGCCATTTGTCTGGTTTAAGTAGCTTCAGGATAAGTGTATGTCCATGCTGGGAGTAGTTTGGTCGTTGCTTGTGAAGGATGGTATTAATATTGATATCTGCTGCAAGGTAAATGCTGCTGTAGTCTGATGTGCTGATTGTGGTTGATAAGAGTGTCTCAGCCTTTGTCTGACACTCTTTCTTCCCTCCTACCATTTCAGTAATTGATATTAGATTCCACTCCTCTTTTTGGAAGGTGCAGTATATATAACCTTATTGAACATGACAGGATTTCTCTGTATCTTTTCCTTCTGTGGCATGTGGTACTGGAGAGTGCAGTAGGCTCTGGGGAGCAGAGTCAAGCCTGTGTTATCTGGGTGAGCCATCTTCCTACCTCAGAGAGCTTTCCTTTCCTCCTCATGGCCTGTGAGCAAGGGAGGCAGGGAGGATGCTGGCTAAACAGAACCTTTTTTTATAATTATTAATTTTTTTGTGCTGTTGACATTAAAATGCAGGTTTGTCTATTTTGGTCCTAAGCAGGTCCAGTGAATCTCTTGTGAAGTAGATCCAAAGCCCTGGGGCCTCACTGTGCTGCGACTGCCAAGAAACACATGGTGGAGTCCCATATGGGATTCCTCTCCAGGAATAGTCTTCACTGGTCTAGCTGAACATAAAGCTTTTGCAGATTTCCCTTGGGCTTCTCTTTTATTTTCACTGGCTCTGTTTTACACGTGTGACTTATGAGTGGCAGGACAGGAGCCAGCTGGAGTTCATGGTAACCCTCAAAGTTGAGGTGTGTCCTTTTTTTTATGGAAATGAAGCAAATAGCCTTTTAATGGCTTTTGTTCAGTTACATGCAACTTGCTCTGCTAAAGGTTGATAAAAGGTTCCCTTTTGCATGAACAAACACGACTGGAAAAAGTCACTCTGATTATCAAGTAAATTTTATCCTTCTATCTGGAGGCAACAGGAGGGCCCCCTAGAATTAAGACAAATGTAGCTAATGTCCTTTTAATGGTGATTTGATTATTCTTTCATTACAAGTAACTAGTTCCCTTTTCTAATTATATGTCTTGCTTTTAGCTAAGAAAAATTACCCAGTTGATGGGAGTGGACCATTAAAATTGCTCATCTGCTAACAGTTTATTGTAGTGCTATGGGATTGCTGGTTACACAAAAGGTCTATATTGCAATAGATTTGTATAGATTTTTGGTTCTTCTGCCATTTTGCCAATGGTCATGACAAATGAGAAAGCAGGTAGTGAGGATGGATGTATAAGGCAAAAACTGGATAGGTCAGAGAGCACAAACACTGCATACATTTAGTGTGCCTTTTAGAGAGTGGGAAGTATTGGAAGGGAAAGGAGCACTAGGGAATAAGACCAAAATACATAAAGATGCACTCCTACCTGGAAAGGCTTCTGGTTTAGAAAAGATTTAGCAAATTCAGGGAGAGCTCTCAATTCTGTGTTTGACCTCTGCACTTCTTGGTTTTTCTCTCTTCTCTTTCCCCTGCAACTACTGGTATGAGCAAGTTATTCAAATGGGAGAAGGGGCATCAGTCAACGAAGTAACACAGCGGGGACAGGAGAGGGGGCATTGGAGGTGTAGCTAGGAGCATGATTTGGGAAAGCCTTTGGTCCTGCAGGCAGGTCACTGCAAGCCACTCTTGTTAATTTTGTGATAGGCTAGGGATGCCAGCATGTAAAGCTGGTGCAGAGAGGTAGTATCTTTTATGTATCAGTTAACAGTTTGAAAAATAGACAAACATCTGATCTGAAAGTACTTGTGTAGTTTCTCTGTATAATTTAAATGTACTTTTTTGTTCTGTGTCATATAATACTAGACTGGTGGATATCTGAAGGTCAAGTATTCATCTATACAGGTAAACTGACTGGTAAAGGGAATTGTGAATAGTTACTCCTGTAAACTAGAAGTAAACTGTGGTAATTCCTCACATGGAAACTCCATTCTATAAAGAAAGCCATTTTTATTTGAAATACATTGCATACTAAGGGAGCAATAACAACAAACTATGATTATCAGACTATTCCCAGTGTAGAGCAGCCATAAGAATAAAGTAAGGAAAGGGAGAGGACAAAAAACGTAGAGACGGAAAGAAGGCAGTCAGGTGGTCAAGTAGAGATACCTGTGGGAAAATGTAATATAACTATCCTTTCTCATCTGAATTTTACAGACTGAAATTAATTGTGCAGTAGCCCTCAGTAATGTGTTCAAAGGTGAGATATTTTGGTTTTGAAGAGTTCATGCTCTTCCCTCAGCTCAATGTGACAATAGGATGTGTGTGTATTGATTTTTTCCATACCATTTTAATGAAAAGGCTCTTGGTTATGAGTTTAATTAGGACTCAGCACTGTCTTTCATGTACAAAGATCAGAAGTCTTAGGCCTATGAAAAACTCATGTTAAATGTCTTGCTACTTATGATTATATATCTGGTATACTATTAATAGTGATTTATATGTAGAATAAAATAATTCGTCAGTGGAATAAGGATATAGCATATGCATATATATAGATATTTTAGGCTGAAATGTCCTTTGACAAACCAAGAACCAGGGCACTATTCATACATCTTTAGTCAATGAATTAATTTTGGCAGTTAACATACTGCATCTTTGCTTTACTGAAATATCACTGCTGTACTTGTCTGCCATCATTACAGGCAAGCTGCTTAATGATGGCCTGTGGTAATGCAAATCATATCACTTAATTACTTGCATTAATGTTGTAGGAAGTTTCAGGCACGTGGGGTGAGTGTCCATGGAGCTACAAGCAATGAAGAAAGCTTCAGACTAGGGATAGAAGTGTCTAAGTGTGGAGTTGCCTCCTGCATTGGTGGGTATATCTTACCAGCGGGATAGTTTGCCTCCTGGAGAAACCAAATGAGAGATGCAACCTCCCTTTCCCTATTTTCATGTTCTACTGCGAATGAGAGAGCTGAGCTTTCTGTTAAGGTGAAGAGCTATACTTATATAGCTCCAAAAAGAGCACAGTGACATGCTGATGTTGGCTGTGTTGGCAGATAAAGCCATTTTCTGCAGCAGGAGTTATACTTCTGATCCATGGATAAGTACATGAGGAGTTTAGTTTGAAGGTGCTAGATGTTCACGGTGTTAAACATTGGTGTTGGGAGGAGTTTTCAGATCAAATTTCAATGTGTTTGAACAGTGGGGACTTCTAGATAGAACACACAGAACAGCTGTAAGTCCCAGTATTTATTTAATTCTGCTTCTTTATGAGGTTCCTCTAATTATTCTTGTTTGTGTAACCTTCAGTAAAGTATGTTTGAATGTTTAGATATTATGTAGTTAGCATTGCTCCCCTTCTTGAGAACAGGCAGTTCTATGAATTTGCCTTATTTCTGTAAATTTAAATGCAATATCTCTATACATCTTTACCTGAGCTTAAAAGCTATGCATGGACCATTAAAATAATAACATAATTAAGGGGAAAATTTTGACATAAAATGTTATATTAAATGTATTAAATATTTAATAGATTTTTTTTTTTAATTGTCACAGATTACCACCTTTGTTAGCTGTTTCATTCAAATGTTTTCCTGGAGGGTTGGTATCTTACTTTCCTGGGTGTGATATTGGAGGAGTACTGGTTGACCAGCTTGCTTTATTGTACCCATGCTACTGTCATCACAGCTAGGTAGGAAATGAGTGTTCTGCTCTGACAAACCTTTCAGGAATTCTTACCCTGAAGAAGAAGTTGCAAAACATTTTTCATGGAAAAATCCCCCCACACTTCTACAGTATGAATGAAAGCACCTCCATGCCATGGGCAGGGATATCTTTCTCTAGACCTGGTTGTTTGAAACCCCATCCAACTTGGCCTTGAACACTTCCATGGACAACTTCTCTGGACAATGCATACCAATGCTTCAATACCCTCATCATAAAAAATGTCTGCCTTATATCTGATCTAAACTCTCAGTTTAATACCATTGTCGGGTTGCTCTGGCCCTGGTAAAAAGTCCTTCTCCATCTTTCTTATAAGTCCCCTGTATATATTGAAAGGTCTCTCTTACAGATAAAGAGAAGTGTGTATCCTCGAAATGTCAGATCTATTTTCCAATACTTTCTTAGGATGCTCCACAGAAAGACAGAATTGGATTTCTCTCCGGTAGATGTAGTTCCAAGTTACTGGATTTTTGAGCATAGTATCCCCAGCATCTCTCTGTAGCCTGTGGAAAACATTTCCAGGGAATGATTCTTCCTATCTCACTGAGATTCTGCAAGTGTCTGTTTCTAGATCCTTAAGCAACTAAATAAAATTAAATAGGCTGAACATAAGCCAAAGTCTACAAATATGAGCACAATTTGATCAATATTCATAATGGCTGAAGATTATCCTTAATGGATCAATACAAACATCATTGCATTATTAATTATGTGCAGGTTGTGTTCACTCAGAAAGCACATAAATGGTCATCAGGCCTGTATGAAGTACTCGATTTCATACTGTTTAAAGTGGCATTTTTTAGGGGACTGAATTTTATACATTTCCCCTTTTGTGTCATGTTTTTATACTTCCATTTGAAGTAATACTTTTTTTTTTTCAGGTGGAGAGGAATATTCCATATTTCTGATGCAATTGTTTTGTTGGTACTCTTGGCACACAGCCATTTAATTTGTTTGAAGGAACAGTAGTTGCAGGGTGTGATAAGTAGGGTGATTGTCATCAAGAATCATTTAGCATTTGCTTTCACAGAGCACAAGCTCCTTTTGATTCACTTTAAAAGGATAAGGCTTGATTTTTGTCTGGTGTAAATCGGAAGAAAATGCTGCCTGTTTAGATTGCATGTCTTCTGTATTTAATTAATTCCTTGAAGATTTTTATTGTAAGCCTATTGTAGGATTTGTACTATCTCATTTAGTCTGTCCTTACTTTTAAAATTCTTCAGTTATACCTCTGTGGGCTCTTTATGTTTCTCATATATCTCTGTGATGGGAGACTTGGTACTGGACACACTTGCAAGCTGAGACTATTGATTTAGACAGTGGTTTAATGATTTCAGGACTTTTCTCAGTAGAATTCTTCCTGATATTCTGTCAGCTTTATAAAATGACACTGAACATTGTGTAAGTGTTCTTACTTTGCTGAGCACATCAATACTTAAATAATTTTGTCCTAGACTATACTTGATAGCATGGCATTTCCTCTGTTTTGTGCTATCCATTCAACCAGCATTTGTTAGGTCTGTATGAAGGTTTTTCACAACCTTGTCTCAGAGTTCTGTTTTGACTGTCAGATAACATCGTGTCACTAGTAAACTTGCTCTGTTCACAGATCTTTTCCAGATCATTAGTCAAGTCATTGAGCAGTAGCCTACATCTTTAGGATCCGTGTGCAGTTTATCTTTAGCCTGAGTGAAAAGTAAAACCTTTATCTCCACCTTTTTGCTTGCATCAGTGACAATAGCAGAACATGATGCATCTGAGAAGGTGGCCAAACAAATCTTGTCCCTGTAGACTTTAGCACTGTTTGAAGTCTGAAGTTTGAACCAGTTTGGGTAAAAAAAATGTGCTGTGAGCAGCTGTGGTGGCATCAGAGTCTCAGAGTGTTTCCATGATACCTGTAGCAGTTGAAGGAGTGGAGCTGTCAGATGAGTGTTTCCTACAGCCTCAGAGCCAAGCACTTGCTGTCCCGGGTCAAACCACCCTAGACTGCCCCTGGCTGGCATCTGACCCTGTGGGTGCAGGGAAGAGTGGGCAGAGGAAATGGTTGTGTGTTGGGCCCTCTGCCAAGTGGCTAAGCCTGTGCACTGCAGACTCCACTGCGCTGGGATCGATGTAGCCACTATGTTTTTTCCTCTTCCTTCCATCAGTCATTCTAGTCATTACTGGAGAGATGTATTTCTGTACATAGCTTGTCAGTCAACATGCTGGAGGTAGTGTGGAAGTCTCCCTGGGAGTTCTGCTTTCTTTGCTATGTTATATTCCCAAATCTTCAACATAGGAATATTTAGTCCGGGTATCTTTTACATTCCCAAATGATTGCCTGACTCCAACTCAGCCATGGGCTTTGCACTCTTGTCATGTTGCTGAATTATTGATGCTGCTTTGTTGTAAAAGAGCTCCTTAATGCCCATGTTGCAGTGCAAGAGCCTGATGTGAGACATTCCCTTCTGAAGTTTGTCTCATCCCTCAGACACACATAGGCAATTTGCAGAGGGAATGGGTTGGGGTGGGGGAGGAAAGAATAATATGAGCAGATGGGGAAAAATGGGATCAAATATCAAAACACCAGGATAGGAGCCCCAGCTGAGAAATCGGAACTAAAAGACGTGTTTCATTAGTTGGAAGGAGATGTTATGTCTAGTCCAATTTGGCAAGGAAGATCCACATTCGTTTTCCACATTTTGCTAAGGCAGCTTCTGAGGGAGTTGTTCCTGCAGTCCTGTCTCCCCTCTCAGGTTTGTCTTTAACTATGAACAGCAGAAGTATGCTGGGGAAGGCAGTACAGGGGATTTTGGAAGGCTCTGTGCTTGTTCACTGAAGCATGAGAACAAATTCTGTACACATTTCAAGGCAGGAGCATGCCTGGTTGCCTACATCTACCTCAAATCCTGCAGTCCTACCTTACAATTCATTCATGCTGCCTGTGCAAGTGCAGCCTAAACCTAAATGCTAGTCCCTTTGTATCTACCTCCTTCCCTCCACCAAAACAGCCTCAGTACCTCTTTAGCCTGAATTTTTCTTTGTTCAACAACAAAAAAAACCCCAGTTCCTTAGAATGTCCCAGCAAGATCCCAATCAGACTTTTGGTATTAGCACATTAACTTTTTTATTGGTGAAAATACCTCTTGGCATTAAACTTTGGTTTTTCAGCCCTGCATAACATTAGCAAGGGATGATTGTGCTTAGCTAGAAATATGAGGTACTCCTAGTTGGCTGCTAAATTACGGGCTTCTAAGTTTTTAGCAGAAATTCTGGTGTTAGTCGTTAAATACATGAGTTTATACTCCATGATCTTCAGTTTTAGTCTGTCTGTTTTATTCTTAGCCTACCTGTGCAATACTCTGATCTTTCCCTGCACTGACACAGCCTTTGAATTTTGTGATATGCTCTTGTTTCATTAGCATGTTTTCATTTTCTTGTGCCAAGGTTGTTAATGAAAGTATTAAATAAGATCAGTTCCAAGGTCCCAAGCTTGAAGAAGATTTAATTGGATGTGCAGGGTACATTTTGTAGATAAACAAAGGACACAGCACAGATCCTCATGGGAGCAAATCAGCCTAATCCTGATGTCTTCTGTGGAGTTATTCTGCTTATTCAGAGGACGCCACTTCATTTCAGTCTTTTGTCCTGCACTCAGATAGCAAAGCAGTCCCTTATCCTATGGCCTGGGTAACTTTATAAGGACTATGAAATATGATTTGGATGAATCATGATTGAATGGACAGCACTGATGTTGAGGTGGAAGGCATCAGTAGGACAGAAATACTCTTGCAGCAACTTTGTAAAGAAAAAACAAACAAGACGGTATTGTGTAGATGTGGGAAAATGTAGAGGATACACAAGCCAAAAGCCCTGAGTAGACAGATGAGGAGCCTCAAAGAAATGCTGTACGTTCTTGGGGCCATCAAATCTGAAATGCACTGTGCTCCTGGCATGGCTCAAATGGCCACTTGTGAACTGCAGATAAGTCTTTATATAAACCACCAGTCAAGCATATTGCATATCTTCTTGTGTAGGGAATACTATTGTTATGATTCATGGGTACCTTTTGCCTTATTTTATGTGCAGAATTAATTGCACTTTCTGTGGAAAGGAAATATATTTTCAGTGGTTTTTTTTAAAATTAAATAGCAGGGAGCACATAAACTACACACTAAGCAATACCACATTACTAAGCATCTGAAAAGCAGTTAGAAGTATTAAAACCATGGGCTTCAGAAAAGTTATCTGCTCCTCCAGGATCCCCCAAAGCTGTTATGCTATAGGGTATCAACCCTTTTCCCACACTCTTCTGTCTCCTTTTTATCACATTGATGATCTGGGGACAGACAAAGAAGAAAACCAAGAAATTACTTTCCAATTTATGGGCATTGACCCAGTACAGTTGTCCTTTAGCCTTTTCCTCATATTTAGGTCTTTCTCACAGACTCTGTCCAGACCTAAACAAATCTGAAGTTACAAGGATTTAATCTTTTCAAAATTTTCCTTGTCCCCTAAGCCTAAAGGCAGTTGTCTAAAGGTAGGGCTTTTCTGGTAACTCAAGGAGAAATTTATTAAACATGGCATGGATTCCTAGATATCCAGGGAAGGAGCAGAGGGTAGAAGGCTATTAACTGAGAGAAGCTTCAGGGTTGTGTGTGTATCCATTAGGAGGGTTGATGGCTGCTTTTGGTATGGGGTAGCGAAGTGCATGAGAGGCAAATTAGTAAGTGGGCATGTTTGGGACTGCCCTCAGTTTGAAGGATCTCGTTGTCAAACTTGTTGCAAGCAGGCAAAACTTTTTTTTTTTTTTTTTTTAAATGAGGATAAGAACAGAGAAGGAAAAATATGTCCTATTCCTCCAGAACATTGGGCCCAGACTAGGCACAAGCACACTCCCAATTTGAGCACCACCAGAGAGCTGTGTCAATGAACAGTCTTCATGCTAAGGGACAGCACTACTTTTGGTATAAGCTAATTCTAGCAGGTCAGTGTAAAGTACACTGCAAAGCCATAGAAAAGCTGCAGAGAATTCCCTGTCGGAACTCTAAGAATTGCTTTCCTTTAGCAAGTGTCTGAATAGCCTGACCTCAGCGATTTCCCTCGTAATAATGATTTATGCTGGCTCAAAACAGAGGGCACCAATTAAACTGTAAGCCAGCAACACATCTCTAAAAGTTTTCTTCCTCTATTTACAGTAAGCACTTTTAGAATAAAAAACCATTACCTTCCAACTGTTGTGATTTTCCTTTAGCTGTGAATTTTTTTGGACTGATATAATAATGCCCTATCACCTGGGCAGTCAGCTCAGTGGAGGACGATGCAACAAGTTTTGTCAACAATCTGGACAAGGGGATTGAGTGCACCCTCAGACAGTTCAAAGATGGCACCTGGTTGGGTGAGAGTGTGGAACTGCTGGAGGGCAGGAATGATCTGCAGAGGGATCTAGACAGGCTGGATCATGGCCTGAGGCCAGTGGCATGAGGGTTAACAAGATGAAGTGCTGGTTCCTGCACTTGGGTCCAAACAACTCTATGGAGTGCTACAGTCTGGAGGCAGAGTGGCTGGAAAGCTTCTCTAGTGAAAAGGACCTGGAGGGTGTTGGTGTGGAGCAGCTGAACACGGGCCAGAGTGTGCCCAGGTGGCCAAGAAGACCAATGACATCCTGGCCTGTATCAGGAATGGTGCTATGGGACACTTTCCACAAGACTAGATTAATCAAAGCCCTTTCCAGCCTGGCCTTGAACACTTTCAGGGGTGAGGCATCCACAGCTTCTCTGAAGCACCTGGTACCTTCCCCAGTCTAAATGTAGACAGATGCTTCAGTTGGGACTGGAACCAGAATGCAGTCAAGTCTTGGTAACAGTGTACTGTAGTGGGCCCTGGTACCATCCACGAAGTCTTGCTCTATTTATTTATTTTTGTCCCAGTCAGGATTCTGACTATCCCTCTCTTATCACTTATCTGCTTTTTTTTCTGCACTAAGCAGTTGCTAGGGATTAGGCCAAGAGGCAGGCTTCTCAGGTCATCAGTTCCAGACTTCAGTATGGGATTGTGGTAGTAAATCAGCTTGCCACCAGCTAGATCACTGAGGACCAGCACATTGCTCTTTGGCAAAATGCAAGAAAGGAGGTAAAGGCTGCAGCCAAAAACAGGTATCTGGCAAAATATCTTGGCATATCAGTAGAAGAATGTGGGGTATCTTCAGAGGAAGGATCCACTTCCTGTTATCCTGAAAGGGTTAGGCTCCTACAACAGGTTGCTGAATCTGCCTGCAAAATGGGTTTAAATCTTTACCAGTTTGCAGTAAAAAACATGAATTGCAGGAGCATACCTAGTTAACACTATTTTACAAGCTCTCCTACAAGGATCCGTGGAGAAGGCAAGGATGACATTCTTCCTTCAGTGGCATTGGTCTCTCTCTTATTTCAGAAGGCCAAAAGGGAGGTGGAAAAAGTCATGACGCCTTGACTTGAGATACACGTGACTGTGCAGTGTTGCTCTTTCTGTTTCTGTATTAGTGTTTTAGCTGTAATTCCACTGTTGTACCAGTCCTTAGGCTGAAGCAGATCTCTGAGTGCACTGGAGTAGGAATTGTCATTCCCAGCTGGACATGTCTAGCATTGTTTATTGTGGACTGAGTTTATTGTGTACTGTTCATCTCAGTTTTGTTAAACTCACAGCAAGTTTGTGAAATGCACTATACATAACTCCTGCCACTCTGACATCCATCTAGCTGGAGTCAGGCATGGGAAGGAAAAGACAAAAATCACTCTCCTGGGTCATTCATTACAGCAGAAGATCACTCTTTTTCCATTTCAACAGATTCTTTACATTCTTTCACAGTCAGGGTTGGGTCTGGAGGAGAACCAGCCAGATCAAGAGCCTACTGCAAAGCCACCAGCTTGAGGCACAGGGATAAATGTTAGTGAATGTTAACCTGCAGGAGAACAGGGTGTGTGCCTCGTGGAGCATCTTGCTCTTTCCACTGAAGGATTAGGATCAGTTTCCACAAGGAAAGGGAACAAATACCCACTGTTCAACTCTATTTACTTTCAGGGATGGGGAGAGAAAAGATTCCCTTCCCCTGGTGAAAAAGTCAGGATCAGCAGTAGATTTGGTCCTTGAATTGAGGACATCATATTGTCTACCTTCCTGTGTTAATTTTACCATTCATGTTTCCCCAAATCTGGACAGACAATTCCTAGCACACTTCCAGAAGGATGTGACACATGCTAAGGTACACTAAAGACAGTGTGCCTTGTTTGTGCAGTAATTAGCTCATCCCCATTTTGATTGCAAGCTTTTACTGCCAAATATCTGGGAGAAGCTTAATTCTTGTGATATTGCAGGTATACATCTGTCAGGATGGATCTGCTCTGAATGATGTTTGCTTTCTTCAAGCATTTGTCCTTTGAAGCATTGTCCAAAGCAGACACTTCCTTTGTAATGCCTGGCAAAAGTTGGCTTGAGAAACCACCCCAACCTGCTTCAAGCCAGCTTCTGACCTGAAAGGAGGAATGTGGCCACAACAGTGCATCCCATCATTATAGAAAATAAAGATGGAAGTGTTGCTTTTTTTCTTGCTCAGAGAAAGTGAAGTGGAACAGGCACCTCACAGCTTTTGATATCAACCTAATTGAATAGAAAAATTAGGGCCATAAAGTAATCAGCTGAAGTCTGATCTCTGTCAAAGCATTTCAAGGATGTGCATCATGCCTGTAAAAGGTATTATGATTATGGCAACAGAACTTGCACTCTTAATTTGTGCTGCCCTTGCCATGAAGTATCCTGATAATTCTCCTTCTGTTGTCATTCTGCATCCTGAGAGATGCTGAGCCCCCATTAAAGCTTGAAGTCTGGTGGTGGAAGTGTCCCTGCCTCACCCAGGTGTGTCAGTAAGATGTTAAGAGGATGTAAACAATTTAAAGGCAATAACCTGGAGCCCTTGTCTACAGTACCTTTGTGAAGCTCCTATCACTTTGTCATCATGCGTGTACTTGGTGTATCAGGGGCAGTACCCCTGTAGGTATGATGAGGTTACTGCTGTGTTGAGTTCTTCGTGTGCCTCCATCTCAGCCTTTTCCAGAGGTACAGAAGCTAGGGAGGACATCGGGATCTTTCTAAGGAAGAAGCATTTGGAGTGTAATGCAGCACTTCACTTGTGCAGCCAGGAAAGCTTTGCTTATCCTTAGTAGCTGCAGATAGAGGAGGGAGGCTGTTGGACCCAGCCCCTGCTCCCATCATCTTCCACTGCCTGTATGTCACTTATGTTACTGCTAAAACCTTCTGCCCACATTTCTCTCCTAGAGTTTTTCAGGCTTTGTCTGATTCATGAATTAAATCTAATCCCCACTAATCCCTAATCTAACCTAATCTAATCAAGCAGTTCTTAAGAGCTTGTTAAAACTGAACATTGACATCTAAGTATTATTCCAGCACTCCATATAATTTCATTCCTTTTGCACTCAATGCAACATATTGTTTTTGTTTAATGCCACTTCCTCACCTGTTTGGGTTTTTTTGTATATGCCTACACAATATTTAAATTTATAACTCATCATCTGAAATCATTAAGAAACCTGAAGCACTCTTTGAGCCTTAGGACTGAAACACTGCTCAGCTCAGTTTAGAACTTCAGCTTTCACCCACAGATCTAAGGTTCCTAAATGTTACAACCACCTCAGTTATGAAAAAAAGAAAAAAAAAAAAACCAAGAGAGATTGGATTGTATTAACAGACTTTGCAATTTAGAGTATTAATTCTCCTCAGTTAACTCAAATGCTTCATTAAAGGCTGTGGGAGGTGGACACTTAGGTGCACTGGCTGATGCCTGGTGGCAAAGCCAAGCCAAGCCAAGCCAAGCCTACCTATGCTATAAGAAAAGCACATTTCACCCTCCAGATCGTTTTAGCAGGTCCTTTCCTAGGGCATAACTTGTTGTTTACAACAAAGGAAATACTACAGCTAAAACACGGTCCCCAGGGGGCACTTCCCTGTCTCGTTAACCGGAGGAAACAAGACACACCTTCCATGTGACCTGAGAAACTGCTTTCTGTCGTGCCATGTGGACCTGAGGTAGGCAGGGATGCCAAAACCATCCCTAGGCTGCTGTCTTACAAAACACTGCAGCAGTTAATGCATGTCAGTTCTGGGAGACAGAAGTGTAAAATGCATTGCAATGCTTTTGAAGATTCCACCAGAACCCTTGCCTAATTGAAAGGTCACGTATTGCTGTGATGTGTCTTGAAATAAGAAAAGTAATCCTTCTTAATGAATTGAGAGCAGCACTGCATGCTGATAGGGATACACTTCCCAGTTTATATTGTGGGTTGTTTCCCACCACTTACAATCTAGAGCTCTGCTTCATGGAAATGCTGCATGAGCACTTAAAAAAAAAAAAATATCTTGCTGGCAGCTGGGGTTGATATCATCTTGTGAGGGGTTCTCAGAAGTCTGCAGAAGCTATTTTCAATGGGACAGCAGGTCTGTCTGTTCCTCTGCCTTATAAATTGTGTCTTTATATTGATCTTTATATTCAGAGTTGTGTTGCTGAAAAAGTCAGTATTTTATTAGGTAGCTGTCTGCATCTCAGTTTTGAGGACAGCTAATGTCCTCAGAAGTACTGAGCACCCATGATTCTTAGGCTTCTGGCAGTTCAGTTCTGAGTTTCAGTTTATATATTTAACTATAATATCCTGCATTTGTTATGCAAGCCGTGAAATATTTTTAAAGACAGGTCTTTTGTTAACAATAGGTCAAGTTAAGTTGCAGTGCTTTTTACAACATATATTTTATTAAGAAATTTTCATAAATGCTAAACAATGGGAAGGAAGGGAATATCTTCCATCCCTTCCATGATTGTCACCACACTATCAGGCTTGTGAGTATACCACAGGGGAATTCTACCTTGACTTCAGGAGGCTGCAGGATCTCACTGCTTGCAGCAAGGCTCTGAGCAAGATCCTCAGGCCAGGCCAGGCCACAGAACTCTCACCTAAAGAAAACATTAAAAATGTACCAATTAAAATACTCCTGCAGAATGATGCCCAGCTCTATCAGCAGAGGAGAGCAAAACAAGAAAAACTGGGAAGAGCCTGAGAAAGACTCTCCAAAAGTGGTGGTTTAAAATTGCCCTTATATAACTTGTTGAAGTCACCAAATATGAACCTGGGCCAGCAAACTCATTCAATTTTTTATTCTATAAATAGTTTCCTCTTTCCAGTGCCATGAGTCTAAGGTTTAATAGTGGCTTGTTTGCAGAGCAAAAACCTGAGCAGTGTGCCAGTTTGCTGGGAGGGAGGAGCAGGGGGATGGTAAAACACCCTTCGACTCATTTCCACAGCACCCAAGTGACTTAAGGCTTGGACTTAACCCGTTTGTGGGATTCAACCTTCGATATGTCCGATTATTTGGAAAATCCAGGAAAGCCCAGACCTCGGGGGAGGGACTTCCCCAGCACCCCGCCTGCCTGCTGCAGCGCTGGAGCCTTTGCTGCTCTCCCTGCTGTGCTCCAGCATCCCGACAGGAGATTCCTGTGTTTTAATACAGATCCATTTTCTGCATAGTTTTTAACGTGGGGGAAAAGCACCCAAAATGTTTGGGTTTGTTTGGTTTTTTTTTGGTTTTTTTTTTTGGTTTTTTTTTTTTTTTTTTTTTTTTTTTGGGTAATGATTATCCCCTACAATTTGCTTTCCCAGCCTGCTTCTGTGTTGCTCACTGGAAATGCAGACTTAAAGGAGGTAGTACTGGAACTAAAGAAACAGGGCAGGAAAGACAAAACAATAGGTTGGATAAAAATCATTCGCCTGGATAGAAATGGATAACCAGACTGAGAGGGATGGAGAGGGATTCCTGAACTCCAGCCCGTCTTTGGGAGGCTGCTTTGGGAAGGTGGGAAGGCTGGGGAGGGGGGGGGGGGGCAAGCTGAGCGGTGAGCATAGGAGCCCGGTGGGAAGGGAGGGAGCTGGGGCTGCAGGGGTGCGTCAGCGGGAAGCTGGACTCTGATGGAGCTGGCTGCGAGCTCCTGCACCCCTGAGGATGAGCAAATGCAACTTGCTTGGCCTGGGAACAGAGAGGATGCATGTAGGTAAGGGAATATGCTGGGAGACCTGTGTGTGCCTGAGGCATTTTACCTTGGCCACGTGTCACTTCAGTTTTCTTGGGGATGAATAAAAGGGGTTTCTAGGGGGAAAGTTGCAGATTCATGGCATTCAACTGGTGGAAAGCAAACCTTTCTCTGAGAGAGCCAAAGTAGGTGTAGCTGGTCACAGCTTAGTGTGAGTCTTGGCAACTCAGTCCCTAGGAGAGGGACACAAGTCCCTTTGCTCACTGAGCATCCCTACTGAGATCCCAGGAAGGACAGTGTCTGTGGCACAGTAGTCATGACAGGACAAAACTCTCATTTGTTGTTCACTACTGTTAATCTTCAGTTCAAAAATAATACAAACACATCAGAGTCATCCCTGCCTCTGCTGTGGATCCTCCACTTGGAGAATGCTTCAGAGGGAGGTCCCTGGAGGACAACTCAAGCTGCAGACCTGCTCTGTGTCACTGACACAATTGTGTGTGCAAAACAAGTACACCCAGAGGTCTGTGACCCAGCCTGACCCCAAAGCTCCTCTGTGCACACTGTGCGTTACCCTGTGCAAGAGAGAGCTGTTTGCAGAGTTGATGTTCCTTCCCACCACCACCCCAGGTGCAGCTAGCCCTTTCCTTTCAGGAATGAACCCCTTCTAACAAGAAAGGGAGGAATAACCTATCCAGGAGATACCTAAGAGGATCAATTTAGGAGAAAGGAACCTCTCAAGATTCTCCTGTGCTTTTGACCTACTATGTCACCTCTCCTTAATAGTGGCTTCTACTTTAGGGAAGGGCTTGGTAATGGTCATTTGGTGCTCAGGTCTCCATCTATGTTGTGGGCAACCTGTACAATGCCTGTGGAAGTAGGATTCATTGGCATCTCAGCTGGTTTTGTCCTGCTGCCCCTTGCCTGCCAAGGATGTTCTGTGTGCCCCAAATAATGTATGAGGCTGGACAGGGAGAAAAGATCTCCAAAGACAGCCTCTTGAAATGCCAGGCTGCAGTTCTTGGCCAGGCATTACCACCTTACACAGAAAGTGGGAATTCTGTTCTTAAATACCCTGAATGAGGTGGTTTTAATTAATAAAACTTTTTGAGATTCTTCACCATTTGCCTTTTCATGTTTTTGTTCATTGTGCAGAAAAGAACATTTAATTTTTAAGGCAAAGAGTGTGTATGTTGTTAAGTAACAAATGTATAAAATGTTTCATTAAGGGAAGTGTTTTAATAGGCACTTCAGGTTTCATATGCTGTTTACTTTTGATAGCTTAGGTGAAAACTGTTTCTTGAGGGAAAATGTGATCTTCTTTTGCCAAGACATAATGTCTCTCAGCCCAAGTCATTACATTTACTTGTCCATGACCCTGATCAGAAGAGTAGTGATACTAGTTCATAAATTGATGTTTATATCAGCAGCCTGATGAAAGACTAGAGCCCACAGGCTTTAAATATTGAGCATGACGCTATTTTTCAGAAGTTGTGCTATTAATATTATGATCATTTTTGTATGCAACTAATTAAAAGTTGTCATATGGTCTGTCTCCTGCATATGAAATGACACCTGGTCCAAACAAGGGCAGTTCTGAACTTCACAAGCATTTGGGGTTAGATCCTCATTTGGAGTAATCTGTGTTTCATACCTTCACCTCATTATGCCTGTATTTGATAGATTTCTATGGCAGTTAATGGTGGGCTGTGTTTAGACATTTGCATATGACTTAATGTTATGCTATTTACATACAGAGCATGGTACATAGGAATACAGTCTGCTCTTTGGAGTCTGATAAAATGCCAGTGAGCTTGTAGGTGTGATGCAATGTACCTGTGATGAGGGATGGCTGAATCATGGATTGAAGATGAGCTGTCGGGGAAGATGTCATGAAAACAGGCTCAGCCTACAGTGCCAGCTCATCTAACCTTTGGCTGCAGGGGGAAAAGGAACACATTCTTTCTTCTCCCGTGTCTTAGCACCTGCAAAAATGAGAAATAAAAACCAGTCTATTTATGGTATTCCTTTTCCTCCATAAATCAAATGGTATTTTGGGAGGATTACAGTTCTGTAGACTAAGCGGTTTGACATAAAATAATTTTGTTGCAAGTTGTGAAGTGAGAAGTGCAGAAAGGAAATTTCTGTTCTTCTTTACCAAAAATTCCTTCTTGGCTCCTTCTTGGACAGAGAGAATAATTCAGACACAATGGGCTTGTTTCACTCCTAAAGGAAGCAGCACAAATCAATAATTTTACCAGGGTCAGGATTCATCTGCATGGGAAGTCAGACTGTTGTAATTATAGCTGTATTGCTGCAGTTATGCCATATAATCTCTTGAGTATCCTCTTATTACAGGATAAAGAGTGGCTTCTTTTCAGCTTAGTTTTAACTACCTCTTCTGATGTTAAGAAACATCAACTGTGTTGAAAATGACCATGGTTCCTATTGGAAGAGAAATACTCACATGGGGAATTGAGTTGCCAGCATGATTAATTAAATTCACACCTTCCTTTATAGTGGTGTATTTCCCCTTTTCTGCAGTTAATGTCAGGTTCAAGGCAGTGTTAGTACTTCTTGCAGCCTTTTTAAACTTCTGCTTAGAGCCTGTTGCTAATGAGCTGCCCAAGCAGAAAACCTGATTTCTGACATTTTTACAGGAAGGTGCTTTCTGCTGCTGCAACCAGGGCTGGGCAAGGCCAGAGGTCAGTGGTGTAATCCTGTCTGTGAGACCTCAAAGCAGTGGAGAGTATCCCAAAAACATTGTTGTTCCCACTTTTACATCCTTGTTTATTTGTGCTTGGTTAAAAAAATGATGCTAATGGCAGAAATTGGAGAGGGTTGGAGTGAGACAGGTTTTTGCCCAGAGAACACAGAGCATTTCTCCAGGAGTTTTCTTTGTCTGGTTCCTGGCCCTGTGTTCACTGCATCCAGAAATGTTTTTTGTCTAAAAGAATGAGTGAATTCTGTAACTCTTCTCTCATGGGACTGGTTAGTTTTATCATCTCCAACAGGATGCAACCATATGCACAGAAACTTGCTCAAGTCTCTGCATGAAGGTTGAGCTTGGACTGGTAATAAGGACTGACTTTTAGCCCCGGGGACATTTCTCCTGGTTGTTTGTCATGACCTGCTACACCTCAGAAACCAGAATGATCCCCCTTCCATTTCTCAATCAGACTGGAAAAAAGATGCAATATTGTCAAATATCATAGTCAGCAGTTTCAGTGCCAGAAGGGCTGTTCTTAAGCAAATTCTCCTTGGCTGGCAGTGCGCTGTGCACTGTGCCATTGGTGGTGACCTGGCCTGGGGACAGAGTCCACTGTTGGCTGTTAGCAGTGCTTGGGTATCAGGTAAGTTGATGCCTTTTTATTCTGTTTAAAGGCAAGCTGAAATAAAATGGGTACTCCTTATGTGGTTATTAAATATATGTGTTCCTGGTTTTACTCCATTAAGAAAATTAAATCCTGTGGTTTTGCTTTAGTGTATGCAAACCTATGAAAACCTAGATCACAAAAAAAGTGCAAAATATCTCTTAGAGCCACAGAAAACATTGTGAATAAAGTTGGACCAACAAATTGTTTCTGCCTCACAGCTTGGTTATATGAAGATTCCACAGCTAAAATCTGAGGTCAGAAATCTGCCTCCTGCATCCTAGGGTTCTGGTATGTTTGAATCATTGATACAATGTTGCCCATCATTGGCCAGAAGAGCAGATTTTTTTACCTGTAATTATTTTTAAGGAAAAGTGTGTTAAATTATCCTGTCACTAAGCCCATTTTGACCAGTGACTTACTATGTGTTAACAAAGTATTAAAACCTGAATCCTGCTTTCTCCACAAGAAAGTGCAACAAAATCCCCTTCTGCTTGTTTTGGTACCTGTGGAGGGATGATCCCAGCTTAGAAACAGTGAATCTCAGCTCAGTGGGGTGCTGACATATGCAGTCAGGGTAGGATAAGGCTTGGGTTTTGTCTCTCTCCTGAAACAGCTTCTTTCACCTGAAGCTGTAGAAGGTGATGCAAGCTGAAGCGTATTCCTTGCATCACTACCAAAGAGCAGCTCCACATTTCTATGTGATGGCTACAGAGTCATTTCCCATACAAGAAGACACTATTCCAGCTTGCATCTAATGGTTACAGTGATCAGACTTACTCCTCTTTCTCAGCCTCCAGCAAGCTTAGTACTTCATTACTCTGCAAAGGGAGCCCAAAGGTCTTGCTGTGTGAGCTCATCTGTAAACTCGATGATGAGTGTTTTTGGTGCAATATGGGCTCTTTCTTTAGCTGCCATTTTTTCAGGGACTAGCTCAACATTGTACAACCAGCTCTACCAGTCCCTAGGAGCATGTCTCCTTTGTGCTCCAAACTCAGGTGAGTCTCTTTGCCGGTCTGTTCACTGGTAACAGTACACAGCAGGGAGGGGGAAGATGCACACCTGAAGCATGGATACACTGAATTCTTCCTGGAGAGAAGGAAGAGCATCACAGCTGATGGAAGTTGGTCACCTCTGTGTGTTGCTACTTCGATGGATGATGTACAGGCAGGTACAATAATGTGCCTTTCTCTACAGTTTGTGTCCACTCCTTTTCTCTTGCATGCTAGACCTGTTTCCTCAATACTTTGGATTAATTTTACTGACCTGATGCGCTTGGCATGCAGAGGTGATACTGCTGCTCTGAGTCATTCCCGTGGGATGAGGTAATGCTCCACTGGCTTCCCCAGGCGCTGGGCGGCGGCTGCTCTCCCCCATAGGAGTGGTGACCCAGAGACAGTGCAGCTGAGCAGGGGGGCTGTGCCTCCTCCCAGACCTCACTCCTGCTAGAAGCTACTACATTTTCCTATTCTCCTTTAAATTGATTAACCCCCTTTTTTCAGGCTTTCCTTATGCTTTCTTCTCTGTACATCCTGCAGGCAAATGCCACAGCCCAGCTCTGCTGGTAATGGGGCCATGGATTAGTAAATAAAGGGTTTCTTCTTGCACTGCATGTGAACATCTCCCCGGTACAACAGTTCCTACCTGCCCTCTCCCAGGGTTTAAGCTTCCATAACGCGGTAGGTGCAGGTTTTGGCAGTGGCAGCTGCAGGTATCACATTGCACAGGTTGTCCCTTTTCTCTTGGGGGCCAGCCCATGCTGTGTCTGTTTCCTGTGAGCACTTGCTTCCTTATGCTTATGGCTGCATCCTGCTGCATCACTCTGAGTTGTTCTAAATCTTTCTGCATCCCTCTGTGTTCCTCTGTGTCCCCCTGCACATCTGGTTGGCCAGAGCAAGGTGTCAGCCCAGTGAGCAGTCTGCTGCTCTACCTGCTCCTCCCACTGGAAGCAGTCAAATCTGGGGAAGCAAGGCTTGCTGGAGGCCGTGTCTGCTCTGTTTGTTCAGAGGCCATTCACACCGTGTGCCCTAATACGTATTTTTTAATTATGTTGCTCCTGGCTCAAGTGCCATTTAATTGGAACAGGCAGGTTTTCCTTCAGTACAGCAGTGTATTTACAGCCTTGCTAGTGCTGGCACAGAGAGGATGCATCTGGGGGCATACCCAGGTGGTTTTACAGTCCACCAAAACATTGATTTTCTTTTATTTTTTAAGTGTACATTTCATATCATATCAATCATATAATACAATCTCTTTTAAGAGATACCTTTATATTTTATCTTTCTCCCAGCCCTCCTCCCCTCTTTCTGGGAGCAGTCCTCCCTGTCAGGATGGAGTCCTGGCAACAGGAATGTGGGACGGGTGTTGCTGTCCAGGGACCACAGTGCACACTGCGTGCCTTGTGACTAATCAGTTCTTATCTGCTCTCTCAAAGCTGACAAAAGTAGCCATAAAGCTGTAACAGGAGCACAAACTTGGCATGACCAGATCCTATTAATTCTGTATAAAAGCAATTACATGTTGGTGTCACATCTAGATTTCATACAGACCAGAGCTTTATCTTTTACTGCACAGATCTGGTGCTGATGGTGGCACATCCACAGCCACAAGTTCTCACACAGCTCCCCTAGCACTGATGGCTACAGGAGATGGTGCCCATGCTGGTTTGTGATATGAGGGTAAACCAAAGGAGGGATGTCACTTTTGGCACCTCGGGGGACTCAATGAGCTTTTCACTATAATAGAATGGTTTAGGCTGGAGAAGACCTTTAAATCAGATGTTAACACAGCACTGCCAAGTTCACCACAAAG
This sequence comes from Cinclus cinclus, assembly GCF_963662255.1. Taxonomy (NCBI): domain Eukaryota; kingdom Metazoa; phylum Chordata; class Aves; order Passeriformes; family Cinclidae; genus Cinclus; species Cinclus cinclus. The sequence goes on along the minus strand of NC_085048.1, from coordinate 15,085,902 downwards.
GCATGTCCCCACGTGCCACATCTATACATCTTTTAAATCCCTTCCAGAATGGTTACTCACCCACTTCCCTGAACGGCCTATTCCAATGCTTGACCACCCTTTCAATGAAGAAATTTTTACTAATATCCTATCTAAACCTCCTCTGGCACAGCTTGAGGCCATTTCCCCTGTAAAAAGTTCCCATCACCGTGAACAGTAATTATCTTTGTGAGCACTGTCAACATTGCATCCCTCATGTTCAGCTGCTATTTCCCAGCACTGCTTTTGAAAGAGATCAATATGACACCAATCTGTTAGGAGGCATGTTCCCATAGACCTAAGTCATCCAGCACATAAACAACCCAGGAGAAGACAGTTTTGAAGACAGTACATCTTTAAATGAAGTAGGAGGTCTCCTGGGCTCATGGAAGATGCAGTGATGAGGGCATGAGTGGTCTACAAAATACCTGCACCCTTCTCACAGTAATCAGAAATCACTGCTAGATTTTATCAAATGGCTAAAGAAGTTGAGGCAACACTCAGTAGCCTTTAAACTTCTGATTTAGGTGGAGAAATGTGCTAGAGAGGCTTTGATATTCTACATCTAGCTGCATGAGAAAAACACCCACCCAAGTGGTGGTACCAGTGGTACTTGCATGTCTGAAGTCTTCAGATTTCTTATGCATGCTGTGACATTTCCCCTTTATTTAATGGCATTAATCCTATGCTGAGATTGTCTTGGCTTGTTGCTGGGATGCTCTCCTACCCAGCCTTTTGCTGCAGTTGAGCAAATGAATACTTTGTGGTGTACAGAACTTGCCATTTGGGTATTATTTTTGCTACTTTTTTTAAAATTTCTTTTTTTTAATTCCAGCACCACTTTTCTCTCTCTCCCTCTCTTTCATGTGTTAATTTCTGTGTAGTGTGAGCCCATCTGCATTTAGTCGAATGAGTGGGAACTGTGGGCACGCAACAGTACATGATCCCTTCTATTACATAATTAAATTGCCATAATGTATATGACTTAGGAATATGTCTGAACAAGTTGCTATGAATCATATATTTTTCAGCCTGAAACTGCCCTATTTAGCTTTTGTTAATCATTTCACTGCTCCTACATGTCAAAGTAAAGCTTTCCTTTACTTCAACTCCAAAGGCAAAAGGATGAGAAGAGTTAAATGCATTTCCATCTCAGTTATTCCAGGGCAATATGAACATAAGGTAAATTGCAGCACGTGCAGTTGAGATCAGAATCTGGCACAGAGTCTCTGTGCCCCGTGATAAGAAGTTCTGCACTCCTGGCCTACTGAACTATCAGTAAAAGCAAACAAGTAGATTGGTAATTGTTGTAGTTCAATATGTCACATAAATTTTGGGCTCAGATTTACAGGGCAAGTTTTAAAAAAAACTTTAAAAATTTGAATCTATTGTTTTCTTTCCCTACCAAGTTGCTTATCAAGTTTTCCTATCAAGTTGCTACTTGATCAAAATTTTAAAAACAGCAGCAAACTCTTCTGTGTTTAGTAGGATCCTGCTTTAAGCAAGATACATCTTGTCTTTGTCAGAAACTGTCTGATCAGAGAGAGGATCCTGCCAAAAACATGGGAGAGATTTGGCTAGGACTAAATGTAAGAAGTCAGAGGTAAAAGGAAAAAAGTCCAATATCTGCTTATTTACTGTGTCAGACTTTGTCTTCACGGGAGTTACTTGAGCTTTCCCTATGCAGCTCAGAGCAGAGCTTGACGCTGGAGTGTTGAGCTTTTGCAGTCTGGTTCGAGCAGACAAGGTAGCTGAATCAGTGTGTCTGGGGAGTAGAAGTGGGAGTGTGAGTCAAAAGTGACACATACTCGATTAAAGAAATCCACTTGGTTCAGAGAGCCCTGACACAGCTCCAGCACTGTCTGGGATGTAGTGGGGCTGATGGGCTCGTGTGCTTGTCCATCTGGGGAGCCACTCTGACTTGGCTCCAGCACCATTCCAGACACTGGGCAGAGCCTTGTGTCTGGAGCTGGCACCAGCCAGTGCATCTCTCAGTGGGGTCACCTACCCTGCGGATCTCAGTGGGTCTCACTGCTTCTCCCCACACAAAGCAGTATCAACAGGCACCCTGTGTTTCAGACTGGAGTCTGCTTTACTGTGGGTTTTGGTGATTCACATTCTTCCCTTGCTTGCTCTCCTATTTCTTATTTCTGTTGTGTCAACAGCAGCACAGCGGTTGCGAGTCAGGGACATCTTATTACCATGCAGAATTTTGTAGTGAATGAGTAATCGAACCTCTGCAATGTGTTTTAGAGCCAGGCTTGCAAAATCTCTAGTGCAGCAAAGGGTCTGACTGCGGCGCAGAGGAAACACTGAGCAGTCCTGCCCTGCAGGGGGGAAGGTAGTGAATGCACATATTGCGGGCAGAATTCAATGTACTGTGTTTTGCAAGATGTGCTCGTGGCACTGCGCGCACAGGTCCAGCCTCTTTTTCCATACTCTAGCACGGAGACTGCATGGAACGAATCGCCAATGTCATGCTGTGGCAGTTCGGAAGGGGAGGGGGGCCTTTGTCATGCAGATCAAAGCACTTGCATTCATACAGGCAGAGGCTTTCTTGGAACAGTCTAGGATCTTCCTGTAGCTTTTCTTCTTTCATTAGAAGATTCACCAATGTTATCCCTATTCCTTGTTAGTATAGATACCTAGAATGAACTTACATTTCATTCAGAGACTACATTAACTGCACAATGGTTCTATTTATAAAGATGTGTAGAGGGCCCAATTTAGAAAAATACAGGTGGGGTGACAAAGAATGGTACCCTTCACTCTCGGTGGCTATGATGTTTTCCTCTTGCACTGCATAGGAATCCCAGGGTTTCCCAATGCACTTGTTAATGTTAAATATTTCTGATCTTCAGACTGTCTTTACTGGGTAATAAAAATAGAAAATGTTCTCACTTGGTATAGTGAACTCAACCTGTCCATTTTACACATGTGTGTAAAATGTTACTGTGTTATGGCAGGACTGTACCCACTCTGAGATGGTTAATGGAACGAAATACCTGCTGGAAGCTGGTCAGAATATGACCCTTCAGGTTGGTGGCACAAGCAGGAGGACAACCCTGGCATTCTGCCCTTCCTCCCAGTTCCATGATCTGCCCATGTGCCAACTCTGTTGCTCCCTCTCCTGCTGCAATATTGACAGCTTAAAGATTTACTCCATATGACAGCATCCCTTGGAAATTGTAACACAATAAAAATATTGGAGTATTGTCTAAGTGGTTTGTTGTGTGCAGCATTTTCAAGCTATTTGAAAAACACAGGAGTTCTTGATATAATTTCAATGTACACAAAACCACACAGACCACTCTAATGAAATAATACCATGGACCCTATATGAATGACATCCATATACATCAGCAAAGCCCATGACACCCTGCTTGAACATAAGAATCTGTTACATGGCTGTCATTGTGGGTGTAAAAACAAAGAAAGTTACTAAAGACCATAGAAAATTACTGATGCTTATGCTTGGAAAATATTATTGAATTATTTTTATTAATATTTTCTGTTAACTTCTCCAGTGGAAATGATGCAAATGCCTGTTAAGGAGTGCTCCAGGAGTCCTGGTTCATGAACTTAAAAACAAAAGCTGCTGTGCTTTGATTCCCAATGCAGACTTTTCACCCTGATAGGCCAGATACCAGCTTTCTGGATTTTGCTTAAATGCCTTTTTCTTAGAAAATCCACTAGTTTCCATGTCATACTAATCACCCTGAGTTAGCCCTCAGTTTAGAGCAAGAAGTACGGATCAAAGAAGTCATGCTTTACTTTTTACAGAGATTAAGAACCACTTAACAGTGTCACAGGTCCTTTACTGTAGTGCAAAACACTATGTAGCTCTCTTTAGAGGAGGATACTTCTGGATTTATCAAGATCCTTAGAGTTTCTGAGCAGTTCAGGAAGGGAATAAAGAGAAACTTCAGTAACTGAGACCTGTAATTTTTTCTCCTATATATTTTTTCAGGTTTTTAGACCATTTGATTGTGTATTGAAAGAGGATTGGAACACGATGTGCAAATCAGTGCATTTAAAAATGATGGCATCACTTTAAATGCCACATTTTAAAGTCAGATAGTTACTCAAATTGAGCACATGACTTCTGTAGTCTGTAAGCAGCCAAGGACCCCTATATTAGAAAACTGGTCCACATCACTGTCAGCTCCAAAACTCTTATCAGAAAACTGAAGTAAAAATTATTTTGATTTGAATGCATTTGTAGTCAATATTGTATTACAATTAAACGTTTATTTAATTATTTCAAAGCATAATTTTCTATTTTTATCCCGACTTATCAGCCAAAACAAATCAGTTTTTGTGTAAAATTAAGAACTTCTCATTGAACTGGTTTTCAGCCAGACTCTCATTTCTAACTCCCAATACAGCTAAAACACCTGCCTTGTAGTAGATAAGACATTCTTTTGCTTAAATGCACAGGTGTCCTGGAATACAAGAGAATAATGAACTATCTATGTTCAAGTAACACCCATGTTTGTGGGGTTTTTTTAAATAATGGAAAAAAGAGTAAGCCAAGGGAACATTATTTTATATTAAAGGTGGGGAGTCTAATCCAAATGTCATGAAATGCAGAGCTTTTTCCTCTGCATTTGGTGAGCTTTGGAACAAATGCCAGGCTTGCAAAATACAGCATTTTGTGATGGCAACCTCAACCCCACCACCTGATTTGGGGCTGGAGCTGCTGCCCAGATCAGCAACTCAAAATGTGCTGCCAACAGTCTCTGTCTGGGTGGGGGTCATGGTCCTGTTTGCCTTTCCCAGCTGTAGCTGGGAACTGCTGGGTTGGGTTGGGAGACCTCTGGTAAGAGTGGGCATCTTTCCCTGGTGGGAGAGGTGCCTGCAGTGTGTTGGTGCAGAGGGCTCAGGCAGGCAGGGGAGCCTGCTGGTCCTCTGGGATGCCACCATAAGGACATGGGCATCCTTGGCAGGAATCACCACACAGCAGGTCTGAGAATGAAGAAAGGTACAGTCATGCCACTTCACCTGGTTTCAAGGTATGTTCTTACACACAGATATTTTAATAATGCAATTTGCTTACTTGTAATTGACTTGCTAACAGCCACAAACATGAGTTCTGTGCTGCTGAAAGACAGCCCTGGTGACTGAAGTTATTCCTTCTGCTTCAGGGAATGATCAGCAAACCCTTTCCCTGTGCAGTGCTGGCAGGCTGCCTCCTCTCTGGCCAGCAGGATCACTGTCTCTCAAGTGTGAGATTCAGTTTCTTGGGAAGAGTGTGGGACTCCTCAGAGTCTCATCTCTCCTCAGCTTTATGGCACAGGCAGTGGTCTGGAAAGATTGTTAACAGTGACTGAAGTTGCTGGGATTGCTGTGGCTGCTCTGCAGGCTCTGAGGCTTGTCTGCACCTTGCTGGGTTTTTGAGGTCCTTGCTATAGACTCTGCTGCCCTTTCTAAGGTGAAGCTTGTTAGCTAGGAAAGGAAATTTATTAAACCTAAAGATGATCAAGGCTTCCACTCCCCAGATGTGAAGGTTTCTCCTATGGCACTGTCAGTCTATGATGGGTTGTCTCCCACAGGCTGCACACTTAAAAGCAAGCATTAGATTTCAGCTTCCACACAACTCTGAAGAGCATAACCTAAGAAAGGCTTATGAGTAGTTGTGAACCAGTACAGGAGTGCCAGGTGTGGGTACGACTGGGTCCTGCCTCTACTCAGACACTTGCACTTCTGGTGAAATGCATCCCTGAGGAAACATGGGTCACCTGCAGACTCCAGCTCTGGGAGTCTCTTGAAGGGGAATGATGGAGTAAATCCCCAGAGGGACCATTACATGTGGTCTGACCTCTAGACAGAGTTCATAAAGCATTAATAAATTCTCTGTGCTGCCTTTCTGAAGGGCCATGTTTTCCTCTACAGCAGTGCAAAGCCCTTCCCTCTGCACCTTGCCTTATTGGTTCCCATGCTCCAGTTGGGGCAGTGGGGTCATGGCTCTGTTTTAGCATTTCAGTCATTTTATCTGCTCAGTGAGCATGTGATGTCTGCCTCTCCTTTCTTATCCAAGCCCATGAAGTGTGCGTGAGGATGGAGAGCTGGAGTGAGAGGCTGGACAGCCGGTCTGTTAGCAGGGAGCCCTCCAAAACCTACCCTGGAGGAGGTGGCTCTGCCCCACGACAGCCAAAGAAGGCAGGACACGTGTGAGCCTACACAGTGATGCTCAAAGGACTGCATTGCCTTGGTGCTTGTCTTCCAGGATAACTAAGGTAAAGCAAGCTGTGATTAAACCTCATGTTCAACACTGCAAAATAATGTCTCTGTACAAAACCAAAAGCAAAGACGACCTTTCTTGAAACTCTCTAGTTGTAATTATCTTCGGAACAGCAGAAAGGGAAGAAAAAATCATATTGTTGTTTCCATTAATGGATGTCCTCCATTGAAGGACATTATCACAACAGAGATTTGGCAGCAGAGGTGAGCTGAAGCTGAAAGAGCAGATGCTCAGGTGGTGTAAAATGGCTTTAGTTTAGTGGAAGTCAGTGGATTTTCATTGCTTTACCCTTTGTGACCTGATTCGTAAGCCCCGACACCCTGTGTCCTGTTTGTGACTGCTAAAATCACTTTTTCTCTTAAATAACACTTCTGGTGTTTTGTAAAAGAACTTTCACTAACAAAGAGAAAATTAAAACCTTGTGAATTGACAGATTTGATGCTCTGGCTTATTCTAATTCAGTCCTTGGGCATTTTGCTTTGAGAAAATGTTATTACAAAGTCTGGGGGAGAGGATTTTAAATAAAAATTCAGCTGGTTCACATAACCAGACCTTTCTTACATGAAAAAAACTCCAGTACTTTTGTTTTTAAAAGTAATTATGTGATACAAACTCTTCATATTTGCCAATATCTCAAAGTCAGCCCTGAGATAAAGGCTTACGTAATGCATTGGGTTTTTTCTCTGACCACATCTGTCACATTCCAGCAGCTCCCTGAGAGGCTTCCTTCCCTGCCTGGTTCAGCTGTGGTCAGTGGCTGAGAGCACAGGAGGTGGGAGCTGTCCAAGCCTGGCAGTGCTGTGCCTTGCTCACTACTGGTGCCTTGCTCCATGGCTGTGACGTCTGCCTTGGTCTTCTCATCCTGGAGTTCGAGTTCCTGTAGGCTATTCCCTTCTACCTTGTGCTTGGTTGATGTTATGTGTTTTTAACTCAATGTCTCAGTGGCTGTGACAGCCCTCAGCACTGCTGGTGTGCTGTTGGAAGATGCCATCACACAGAGCAGGTCAGTCCCTCTCACACTCCGTGTTCCTGCCCCAAGCACAGCTCTGCTTTCAGCTTGCTTGTGTCACCATCTTGCCCCCAGATGATCCTCACCTTCAGTGAAACTTGGCTGAGTGTGATGCCAGGCCACCACTTCAAAATGTGCATGGCAGCAATTTGGAAAATTGTAAGAGAAAGATATTAATAGATTTCATGGCCCATTTTTCCCAAGAATCTAATAAACAAAGCTAGACACGAGGGTCTCAGCATACCTTGCAGAGTTTGGAGAGAATGAAATAACACAAATAATATTTCCACAAGTGCAGATATATGTGCCCTCTTGGACCAGATGACCCCCAGAGGTCCCTTCCAGCCTCTACCCTTCTGTGAACCTGTGGTGGGAATCTGGAGTCTGGTGCCATTGGTAACAGGGATGCAATCACTACCTCCAGGTACCATGTGCTCACAGAGGGCTTATCATTTGTGGCATTCAAAATCTCTGCCACAACTGCTGCACATGGCTTTGTTCATCTAGCAGCTTAAAAATCTGTATTTGGTGAATAGTGTGGCTGTGCTGAGGAGGGGCACAACCTCTCCAGCACACCTCACACAGAGACTTTTATTTCTCTTTCCCCTCCCCCTGGCTGGAGATGTGAGGGACTGACTGCTTTTCCCTCCCAGCATACAGATGATGTCATTGCAATCACCGTGACATCATCTTCCAGGAGGGGAAAGAGGAGCAAATCTTGCTCTTGCCACACCTGCCCAAGTGGGTTTCTGCTGGAAAGTCTTGGGAGCTGATGCAGAGTGAAACTGTCAGCAGCCCTTATAAAAATTCTATACAACAAAGATCAAAAAGTAATTATACCCATCAGTGGATGAAATGGTAGGGCTGGAGTAAACTGAATTTGAGCACTGTCAGATTTGGTTCAATGGTATTTTTAATTGAAGACTAAGTAAATAAATAAATAAAAAAATAACATTATTTCATGCAATTTCTGGCCAATAAAAAATATCTTGGTTCTTTGTCATGGAAAACCATCTGTCTTATACCTAGCAGGGGTTTGCAATTAAGTGATCTTTTTAATTTACTTTTTTTTTTTACTCTTGTTCTGCTTGTAGTATGAGTTATTCCTTACCCCAGATTTCCTCTCTCTCTGCCTCCTGTGAAGCTGAACCAGTCACATATGTCAGGTTTCAGCAGGCAGTAGGCTGCCTGCCCAGGTACCAAATTTAATGAAGATTCTGGTTTTTCCCATCCAAGCAAGCCAGTTACCATCCTCTGTGTGTGCAGGAAAGGTGTGATAGTGTCTCAGGCCAAGAGCTGTCTCATCAGTGACAGACCCCTGGCAAAAGGCTCTCAGGGACAGCGGTGTGTTTGTGAGTGTCCTGCCCTGCCTGGATCCTGAGGATTTACTGTGCTTGCTGTTATCTTTATGAATTTCCCCCTATTTCTATTTCCTGCCTCAGTAAACTATCTTTGTCACACAAAATGAGGCAAGCTATTAGTACCACAACTGAACTGTAAACATATATATATATATATATATACACATATATATACATATACATATGGATGTACAATTAGAAATATCATAACCCTCTATTTTTTTTTCTTCTGTTTGTTCTCTTCTCCAGTCCTTAATGAAAGGGTTTCTTCCTCAGGAATTTAAGAGGCGAGGTTAAAAATTTTTAGTATTGTGTTGGGTGATTTTAGCATGCCAGGTTTGCATTATTATTATTCATCTTCCTTTGGTTTTTAAGATAGAAGACCAAGAGTTGCTTTAATAAAGAAGATGTCCTTGGCACCAGGATAGCCTTTACCACAAGAGACACAGTCCAGCCATAATCTCATCCAGTCATAGCAAAACTCAGCCAGCTGCCCCATAAAATTGCAGTTCAGAGGTCAGAAAGACCCACAAGAAATAAACTTAGGATATGAGAAGAGCGAGGTAGAAGAGGAGAATGAAACTAAGTAATAAAATTTTTCAAAGTTCAAGAATGTTTTCTACTTTCTACCTGGGTTTCAGGTGGGGCAAGGATCCTGTGGTATCAGAGGAGGGACCTCTGGAGAGCAGTGTCCAAGCTCTGCTCAGTCAGGGTCACCCACAGCAGGTCACATAGGACTATGTCCAGTTGGTTCCTGAGTATCTCCAAGGGTAGAGACTTGACAATTTCTTCCTGTGTTCAACCACCCTTACAGTAGGAGGAGTATTTTTATTATGTTTTTAATATATTTTCATGTGTTTGGGTCTGTGCCTAATGCCTCTGGTCCTGTCCCTGGGTGCCATGGAGAAGAGTTGGCTGTGTGCTCTTTGCTCCCTCCCCATCAGGTAGTTTAAACACATTGATAGGATCCCTATGAGACCTCTCTTCTCCAGGCTGAACAGTCCCACCTCTCAGCTTCTGCTCCAGCCCCTTCATCATCATTGTGGTCCTCACTGGATTTGCTACAGAGTGTCAACATCCTTCTTGTACTGGGAAGATTCTCAGCTTCTAGGTTCTGTAGCAGCAACATGGGTTTTGCCTACAGTTCCTCTATGTGCTGTCAAATAATAAAATAGCCATTGCTCAGCAGAGTAATTTTTGAAAGGAATTAGTTCATTGTGAAGGCCATTTCAGGCTTAAATTTAACTTTGGCATGGGAGTGAGTTGAAAGGTGTCTCTGTAATAGCTGCAGTGGGGTACACAGCTTCACACAGATACTTCATGGTTCTGTTGACTGTACATCTGTACACGAATAACCAAAGCACTAAAAATGTGCGCAAAGGAATGGAGGCCATTTGGAAACATGTATAATTTTGCTGGAGCATAGAATGGAGAAAATTTTTGTCTGGCTATGTGCTTCATCAGACTTATTTTAGTCATCCTTGAATAGACTTTGATCTTCAACAAATGTGCTTGATATTCAAATTATTTTGCCAGTGGTTAAGTAAATAAATTTCCTCCTAGAATTTGCTTATTATAAGCAAATTCTTGGAGCTCTATGCTCCAAGATAATCCATTGTTCATGCTGCAGGAAAAGTCTCCCAGCTCATACAATGTGATTTTTGCTTTCGGTGCATGTGACTGAGAATTCTTTCATGCATTTCAGTTTGGCCAAGCACACATCTCCTGACAACCATACGATTAATGTCTGTTTCCAGAAGTACTTGCGATGCTTTTCTGATGGATGCATTAGCAAAAAGTTAGTAGAAACCTTAGCTGAAAGTGAACAAAGCCCTTAGTCTGTCATCTGAGCATCAAAAGGTGGAAATAAGATATGATCCAAGCAATATATACCTGTCAAGGCTGTAAGAGCTCTCTTTTATTGCAAAACAAAGCATCAGTGGCTGTCGTGATTCTCAACTGAGACCTACCAGAGCAGTCCCAGAGCTCACTCACATCTGTGTTGTCTGTTGACCAGCACCACAGCTCTTGCACCTGGCTCACCAGCCTAGTCAAGAGTTAGTCCTGTCAGTGGCCAATTGTGACAACACAGATACAGTGACATCCAAATTTATTCCAGTTTTTTTTTTCCAGTACAAAAGGTAGATATATCTGTATCTAGTAAGACTATAGATTTAAAAGCTAGCCTTGAGGCATTTATGAACATACATGTAAAAAAAAGGAGGTTTATTCCTGAAAAAAAATCACTGTTAAAATGCAAAAGAGTGGCACTGTAATGTAGTCATCTCCAAAAGAAAAGAGATAGTGTTTCTCTGTTGTCAGGGTTGGGAAGGAGATAAGGACTTCATTATATGGCCTTATGTAGTGGTTTTGGTTCACCAATTTGAGATTTCCCAGCCTTTGAGATTTATATGGTTATATGAATCAGTAATCCAGCATCTTTGTGGGCAAAGTTGTCTCTTCTGTGGAAATATGTAAATGTCTCCTTTTCCACTTTTGTAATAGAAGGAAGTATTGAACTGACTTGAGTTTTCCTCTTCTTTAAAACAAGGATATGATTAGTCCATGTCAATTAAAAAAATTGATCTTTTCCAAATATATTTTGGAAATTAAAAGCCTAGTACAAAAATGTTGGCTTCAGATTTGTATATTCATCTAGCACCCAGTACAGAGTGATGTGTTGTTGGGAGCCTGTTGGGTGCCACACCATAGAAATAATTATTGCTATCAGAGTGCTAATGTTGCTTTGCACTACTTAAATAAACTGTATTGAATTAACAGCTCCTTGGTAGAGCCACTTATTTTTGGGTTGTTTTTTCTTCTGTTGCAATTATATCACTGTAGTTTAAATGACTAAACACTTTGAGACACAGGCCAGGCTTCAGAGGTGTTGCAAATTTAAGTGACGCTTGATGGATACTTTGATGAAGTCAAATGATCAGCAGTTACTGCTATGAATAAAACAAGAATATTTCTTCATATTTGGCTTAATGTAGTATCTAAACAAAGGTTCAGGATTATGTCTTGGGGACTAAATTCTTCTGGAGGGAACTAGTGAAGTTCCTTCTTCATTTTTCACTCTGTCATGCTTCCTCAGAGCTGGTTGAGGAACCTAACCATGTCCTTGTGTCATTTTGAACTTTGCAGCTCCCATTGGCACCACTTTATATAGCACAAAGCAATTTGTTTTCATTACGAAGGACATTAAGGTGATGTAGCTGAAATTGTTCTGTGCCCTAAATCTATATAATTTGTTGCTCTTGAGCTCTTCAGCTCAGCTTCCATTAGCACAGACTGACATCAACAAACCATTTCATCTTCCAGGCCTGTCACATCAAGTATTTTTTACATCACTGTTATAACTTCATTTCAGAAACTGACTATGACAAAGAAGGGGCTGCATTAGACTCATGTCAATAGCAATCTGATTTGCTTCTCAGAAACTTCATTAGCTAAAAATAAATTAGAAAGTGACATGTGTACAACATTGGCAGTTCAAACACTGAGAAATGAAGTGCTTTGGCAAAGCAGTGCATGCCCCAGCCCTTGGCCCCTGCCAATTCCTTAGTGCCATGACCACTGCTGGTCCCATTCCCTGTCTGCTCTTACAAGCTGCCAGGAGTACATTTGTTTGCAGACTGGTGTTCTCTAGAGTTGCATTAATGGGTAAAAATTTTGGAGAGGTACCAAGATCCTGCTGGTCTTCATAATATCCAGTAGATAACAAATCTGTTTGATGAAGAAAACATTTTTTGAGCTGTTTATTCGTTGCTTCTTTATCCACATAATGCTTTATTAATATTGTATATTGATAATTTGTAATCAGAATGCCAATATGGTGCTCAGAAAGAAATCTTGCAAAACTCTATTATGTCTTTGCAGTTATAAATCAAACACATAATCTCCTCAAAGAATTAAATATTCTCTTTGGCAGGTCTTATCTTCCATAATTACATTTCTGCTCTTGTCCCTGAGCAGTTTTCCACTTTTTTGTCTAATGCCCCAACTCGCTGTCCCTCAGTTGTTGAGGGGAGCTAACCTTCTATTTTTGAATTTGCTTCTACAACAGCCCTCTCCTAGGCTTCACAACCTGCTCAGGAAGACAAGGCTTATTTGACAGACAGCACCAGCAAAGTGGACATCCTGTCCTTCCTTGTCACCTGTCCTCCACCTGTGGCCTTTTCTTCTAGATACTTAGTTTTCTTTATAAATTTCCTGCATTTTATAATATTGGGTTTTGATGCCACAGAAGACATAAAATAGGGCATGATAAATACCAAATTGATGTTTTCCTTACTTTGTGCACTGACATTTAAAGGGCATTTCAGCTGAGCCCATGTAGAGGCACAGTGTTGGCATGAGCACCCATGGGATGGGGGAGTATCGTTGGGGACACTGCACAGTCACCCTCACCAGCACAGCAGACCAGACCCTGCTCACACTGGTTTTACTGTCAGTACAGTCTATCCAAATCAATATTTCTCAAACTTGTTTAAAGTACCTCTTATTTTTTCTCCTTTGCCTAGGCAGCACTTCTCTGAGCTCAGCTTTCCCCCCCAGGTTAGCAGCCAAATTTGACATGTTTCTGTTCAGAGCTGCACTAAGCTGATCAATTTAAAATTAATAACCTTACTTAATACATAGCTTGCATTCACACACTGAAGATGCTCCAAAATCACATCTAACACCTGCTCACCCATTCTCAGATGAGGCAGCAGTAGTTTGGAATAAGAAATGTCTCCCATTTCTGTGTGAGGTGTCTGTACTGACAACTACCTTAATCTTCTTAGCAGATGCTCAGCACACCCACGGTGAGGATGAAGTGTTTGAACCTGCAATAAGTAAAGGCTGCCTTTATTTTTTCCCAGACTCTGAGAGGTCCAGAGGTTCACTGCCTTTCCCATGTAGGGATTTGTGTTGTGCACCCTGCAGAGGAACCCTGGCAAGTGAAAGGGTTGGCGCAGACTTGGCCAAGGAGCTGTGTCTTGTAGCTCACTTTTGCACCAATCTGAGTATCATGACATATAGGAAGCCTATAGAAAGGTCTTGCACAGCAGCCCTCAGCCCTAAGTGCACAGAGGCTGGCATGGGCAAGTTGGCCAAAAGTGAGAAGAAATACAGAGGACAAAGCTACAAAGTTTTTTACAAGTTCAAGTACAAGTTCAAATACCAAAAAAAGGACCTCTTTTCCCCTAGTGCATAAAAAAAAATCTTGTCTTGTTATTATCTTCACAATTAATAACCTATACTGTTCTTTCTTGTATTATTTTATCTTAGTCCTCCACTTCATTAACTACACTACAAACATTCCACACTCACAACTTTTTTTTTTTTTTAAGATCCCCACCAGCCAGAAAGCATTAGGACCAAGTCTGTACTGCTGAGAGTGGATGGTTGGATGGTGAGCAGGTTGTCTCTGCCCATGTTTAGAGAGTAAAGCAAGCCATAGGCTGCTGTAGATCAAAAAATGTGAAGACAAACAAGAATATCATAATTTTTCACTGTTGCCATAGAAATCTTTTTCAAGAAGCATCTGTTCTTTCTGTGACCTGGGTTAGCACACCCTGGTGTAATTTAGTCCCTTGTGAGTTCGACTTGCATTTCTACTAGGCTTCACTGCTGCATTCTCATACCTCTGATGGGACTGCAGAATGATATTTAGAACTGTGAGGAAGTTAATGCCCATAAAAAATAAGGTGACTGATAGTGGATGCTTAGAAACGTGCACAAAAGTGTGAAAGCTGTAGGAGAACTTTGCCAGGAAGCTTTGCCAAGGAACTCCTAAGTCAAGTGTGATGTCTTTATGATTAATGATACTTGATATAGTCTGTATTCCATCAGCTGTTTCCTTCCACTGTTTGAACACATACAGTTGTGACATCACCAATGTCATGTCTCAGTGAGTTCTCCAGTTTAACAACACACTGTGTGCACCTCTTGTTTTTGAATCTTCCACTAGAAAATTTTAGGTGAGGTTTCCTAGCTTATTATTGCTACTACTACGACTACGACTACGACGACTATGACTACTAGTACTATGACTACTACTACTACTAGTAGTACTAGTAGTAGTACTACTAGTAGTACTAGTAGTAGTAGTCATAGTAGTAGTCATAGTCGTCGTAGTCGTAGTAGGAGAGGTTAAATCATTATTCCATGTTAATCTACCCTATGTGCCTCAAAGTTTTATAAACCCTAACATATTCCTCATGGTCCCCTATCCCTAGGTTGAAGACTTCTTATCTCTGTCAGGTTCTTCCCTGTATCACCCTTGCTTGACATCTTTGTGCTTTTTCTGCTGCTACTGTGTTGCTTTGGGAAGAGATGCCAATGTTCACTGTATAGATGTATGGTAAGATGCAGGCAATGCAATAATGCAATATTTGTTGTTGGTGGTGGTTTTTTGTTGTTGCTGTTGTTGTTGTTTTCCTCTCAAATAGTTTTCTATAATTTCCTAATAGTAGTATTAAAATTAGCCTTTTCAAACTGATCCTGAGCTTTGAGTAGACAGTTTAACAAACCTCTCTAAAATCTCTTTCCTGAGTGGTAGCAAGCCAGTCAGAGCCCATCACTGTGTGCATGGAGTTAAAGCTGTCTTTCCAGAATGCATTATTCCACATTTGTCAATATCACATTTCATCTGGCTTTTTATCATCCAGACATTTATTGCAAGGTTGTACTACAACTCTATCAGCTTTCTATTTTGCTTGAATCAATTCATTGCTTTGAATCAATTCATATCATCGTCATCAATCTTTGTTTCTCACTCTTTCAAATCATTTATGAAGATGTCACATGATCCATATGGTTCATATGATCTAAACTCTGGAAGAGATTCCTGTGGGATTCTCTGGGAATGTCCCCTGTCCAAAAATACTGCCTGCCTATTCCTACCTTTTTTTTCCCTGTCTTTTGATGGTGATTTGCTCAAGCAAGGCCCTTCCTTCTCAGGAGGCTTAGGAGGAGACAAGCTTGCAGACTTTCCCAGCATTAGTGAGCATGAGACAAAATGCACCTTGTCTGCTCTGCACAGAAGAGCTCAGCTGGGTCAGATACCTGGGGTGTTACTCATGCCTTACACTGGCCATGCTCCCTGTAGCAGATCACTATGGGATGAGAGAGCAAAGTGTATGAAAGAGTTGGAATTTAACTATTTGAACAGAAAGGGTTTACCATGAGGTGTTTGCACTGCTTGTTTGAGCTTTTCTGACCTCATTCTTGAAAACTTGTCCTAATCTAATAGCACCCGGCAGAAGATTTGAATGTACATGAAAATCCTGCAGGCTGGTTCCTGAATATGTGTTTGACCAACAAAGGGCCAGAGGCCTGGAAATTGCTGGGACACTGCTGTCCCCAGTGCTGGCAGTGCTGCGCAGCACATTGTGATGAGAAAGGAAAAATTTCATCAGGACAGGTTGAAGGTGTTGCTGTTTTATGGGACTGCTGTGGAGAGTTTGGAAGAGCTTCCAGAAGAGCAAAGGAATGGTCCATGCCTTGCTGCCATGAGGCAGTGATGATGTGAGGCAGCACCAACTTGCAGTCCCAGGAGCACTTAAACCACCAAGGCTCCTGGTTTTCATTCTTTGAGGCTGCTTGGGCCTGAGTGAAGGGCATGCATCTACACAGGACAGCTCTCATCCCCAAAGCCTGAGTGTTGGTACAAGCCCCCTTGGAACATTCTAGTAGCAGTAGAAGGAACACTAAGTTTACACTGTGTTTTCATTTGAAGCCAAAACTGAAGAGGTTAAGTACTTTAATTTTTTCTTTATGCATCTAATTATCTTTACACAGGCTGACACACACTGTAGTGCCTTTATGCCCTCTTGAGAACATGGAGAAGCTGTCTCATGCAAATACTTCCTCTTAATAAATGTAATGCCTCACCTTCAGTGAATACCGAATAGTTCAGAGGTCTTTGAATAGGTAATTCTGTTATCTGGTGGTGGTAATGAATCATACTTGCTTATGAAATCCTACTTGTCTGTACTTTAAGCTCCATCCAGCACTCCACTGTGATACAAGAAATTTTATAACGAGCACAGAAAAAAAGCAATCTTTGCTAAGAAAAAGTGGTTGTGGTGGTTTTTTCCTGTAAAGATAATAATATTATTTTAAAGAATATAATAATGGAACAAATAACAATGTTGCATTCAGTGATAATCTCCAGAACTTTTGCTCCTGTGGTGAACATTGGGTTATTTCTTTCTAGATACCCTGAGACTGCTGTGCAACAGGTAACACAATTCCTCTGCTCTGGGTGATCTGGTGGCCTGTGCCACTGCATGTGCCTTGCTGGATCCAAGGTCTGTCTGCTCCAGACCTCACCTGTGCCTGAAGCCAAGCACAGCCAAAGCTACAGGAGATGCTACTGAAATCAGAGTCGCCATCACTTTCCTTCTGTAGGCCTGGTCAAAGGAGTTTAAAATTATAAACTCTTAACCAGAATGTCTCACAAGAAGCTCATCAGAAAGAGAAGGGTTTCACTTTTAATTATACTCTGTGGTGAAGTGGGAGCTTGAGACGATATGGTTGGGTGATACCCAGTCCCCATTTGGAAAATTCTGCCAGCAATCTTAAGGAATACAAAACTCACTCATTAAAAAAACAGAAGTGTAAAGCATAAATGCTGCTCTACCTGACCAGGACTCAAGAGAGCTGTGCAGGCATTTCAGATCCACACCCCACTGTTCGGTGAGTCTGGTGTTTACAAATGCAAACAGTGGAGGTGCTTCCTGAGGTGAAGCTGGTTCCCTGAAGGCTGGAGACAGCCCAGTGCAGACCAGCTCTCATGGGCACATTGGATTTTAGAGGCCATCAAACATCACTACTGAACCACAACTCCCTGCACCCACAATATTAAAGCCTCAATTTTGCTTTCCTCTACTTCACAAGATCCTGGGTCCCTCCTCATTCCTTACCTCTGCCATCTGTAATGTCTTAAGGATCCTACAGTGTGGCACCTCCCACATGTGTAGCTTGACCCTGAATTTGCATCTGTGGAGCACTTCATGCCCCTGGCCCCCACCATGGCAAGAGCCACCCTCCGTCACTCTTCAGCCAGGACAACGTCCAGCTTCCCACTCACCCTGGGCTGTGCGGAGCCAAAGGGAGCAGCTTGGCTGCTCCCAGCAGTACATATGTGCCACTCTGCCAGCCAAATGCTGTGCACATTGTCACTGGCCAAGAGTGGCCTGGGCTCCCCACAGCCTCATGGGCTACTTGGCTGCTCTTGGTGGCCTCTGGAGAGGCCAGCAGCTCCCTCGCCCCCTCAGCAGCTGTGGGAACAGGGGAGTTGCCTCACATACCATATGTTGCCCAGATTTTGTCCTGCTTTCTCTCTCTGGTGCTGCATGGTCACTACCCAGGAGAGGGCTGGGCATGGCCAGGAGTTTGTATTGGATACTGATAGTCCTTCTGGCAGTGGTACGGGAGAAAAATCAATTTTTAAGAGTTCTTGTGGATGTATTACCTTGAAGGGGGGATGCTAAGAAATTAAAGTAATTTCATAATCTAATGCTGACAAATCCAAAAGCTTTCCAGTAGAAAATAGCCCTGCTGAGACAGTATAAACTTATGTTTCTCCCCACTCTTGGCTTATTGTACATAAGAGTTCCAAAAGATGAGGTGTTTTTTTTTTTTATCCTGTTAATGTAGCCTACTAATTCTGCAGTAGGAAGCTATGATACCAAGACTAAAATAAGCCTGGATTTTAGAGGGGGAATGCATCAAACAATAGATTCTATTTAATGAACAAATAATTTTATTTTCAGGTAAATATATGCAGTGATATAAGAGAAAGGAACTGATCCATGAGCAGACCTGTCACATCTTGCTGAAGCCTTTCCTAAGACAGTAGTAGCTCCTTAGCATGGAGGATTTGGAAACTGCTTTAGAAATGGTGCTTGGCTGATATCAAGTCAGTATTTACATCTCTGAAACCAGGAACCTCAGTGCAAGTGCTGACAGACAGACAGCATCCATGGGCACTCAGACTTCAAAAGATGTGCTCTGCTGTCAGGCAAGAGCACTGATCTTTAACCAAGTGGAAAAAAAAGGAATGTAGAGAAATAAAAAGCTTTCGTTTGAGTGAAGCAGAGTCAGTAAGAAAGCCAAACCTGCAGTTAAAACCCTCTAAAGAGTAACTTTATATAAATATTTTTATCAAACATGTGTTATAAAAAAAAGAATTTGGATTTGGTAGCTGAGTTTGCTTAAAGCAAACTAAATTTCCTGCTATAGGATGGTTCATGTTCCTTGGCATTCGGTACATTGTTCAAGGGATGTAGCTTTGCCTGACAACAGTATTTTGGTGTCGAGGTAGCAAGATGCCAAGCATACATAATGTTTTGAAGCTGTAGAAGCAGGGCTGTGCAGAAATATGCTCTGCAGGCTGAGAGGAGTGTTTGGTTCCAAATGGTGGTAAACATGAAGGGCTTATTGCGCTGACCTTCACATCTTGGCACACCTGGTAACCATGAAGGTTTGTGTCAGTGAGTGGGTGAACTGTTTTTCTGTACCAGGAACACCACAGACACTGTGTCATGCAGCAGTCTCGAGGAATGAGCGGGGGATAAGCCCTCCCTGGCATGAGCTGGTCCCTGCAGATGAAGTGAATTGCCACCTCAAAAGTTTCACCTGTCTTTTCTTAGGGCAAGGTGGCTACTCCCTCTCTAACACAAGCATTCAGTTAATGCAGGCTTTTAAGTTCAGCCCTAGCTTTTCATACCCTGTCTTGGAAATTACCTTGGGAATATGTAAAAGGTCCCAGATTTTAAGTTCTTTATGACAAGGTCTTTTTTACTTTAAAGAGCAAGGAGGTCTTTGAGCATGAAAAATTTGATCAGCAACTACCTATACCAGCCAGTTCTAAGAAAGTTATGTTCTGTGTAAAGCCACAGGGCAAACGGGCATGAATTATCCTACAGCTGCCTTGTTTTTCTGAAAGCAAATAGTATTAACTCATGGTCAACACCGTGAGATATGCTGGCGACGATTTTACACCAATTGCTACTTTGCATCTCCCTCTGGGATAACTGACCACTGGACATGGGCTTCTATTTTACATGGCTCATTGATGTATGTAGGAAAGCAGCTTTGGTATTCTTCCATAGCTTTTGATGAATATCTCACACCACTGGATCTCTGGCTGAAGAGAGATCCCTGCACTGAAGAGGTATCCGAGCAGTTTGTTCTGCTTCATGAGCTCTAATAGTTCAAATGCAATGCTGTGGATTTGATTTTAACTAGAACAAGATCCACAAGAAAATAGGGCTGGAAGAAATGTTGGGATGGTTTCTGGTCTACCTTCCTCCTCCAAAACAGAACCATCTCTGCCTGACAAAATGCTGACAATCATTTCAAGACAAAAGATGATTTGTGGTCAGCTGTACTCAATAAGATAATCAGACCTGGTCTGGATATGCCATCATCCATGTGTATTTTCTAAGTACAGCTCAAGCATTTGTGTGTCACTGTAGTATAGTGCGGAGATGATCATGAAGTGAACTTTTAAATCCTTACTTGAGAAGCAGTGTTCTAGTCTGAGCTGTTGTCCTGTGGGTGAGAAGGGTGGAGGCATTCTGCAAGTGCTGTTTGATGCCCAGTGTGGCTGGCTGCTGGTTTGGTGACTGGTGAGATACTGCTCTCCCTCCCCCTCCCTCTTCCTAAGGCACAGGGGTCACTTTAATGTTGCATTTAGAGAAGAGTCCTATGGTGGTTAAGATATTCCAGGCAGCATTTTTAAAATATTTATGCAAACATTATTTCCTGAGCCAGTGATGTTGGCATGCAAATATAAATGTCCCACGGGTGTCTCTGAATGTTGTCACTTAAATGCTGATGCTCAGACATGGTGTGACCCTCGCATCTAGGAGGTGCCAGCAGCATCTGCTGTAATGGCAGGAGAACCATGAACTTACACTATTAGGCAGGGTCTGTGTCAAATGTAGCCTGGAAACAAGATCAATTTTCACCTCTGTTGTGTCTATCTTACCTTGGCTCCCATTTGCATTCTGTCCTTGTCCCTTCCCTTTTAAGATGAGAGTAATAATGCAAGTCAGCCATTAAAGGCTGGTGCCAGGAGTAAGCAAATGCAATATATAAAACATCATATGTAAAGCCACAACGAAAAACTCCCAACAAATGCTGTGAATTTATCACTGCATTGCTCAGATAACAGTGGTAAAAGTTGTTTTGGTTCTCAGAGATATTCTCATGTAAGTTAAATGAATTCCCACATCGCGCATGGATTTATTTCCATTTATCTACTTGTCTGGGTAGTGGCCCATCAATGTTCAGCTGAGTAGCACAAGAGCACCTTGAAGATAACCTTCTACACCAGAGATCAGCTTGTTTTCAAAATGACTGCAGACTGAAATCTGAGACAAAACACATGATTGATACTCCATGCTTTAAAGAGTCAAACGAATGCCTTATGATTCATCTACGATTTTTAAGTAAGTACTTGTGCTGATACAATGATGGGATCACTTGATGAGTCATGGGTGATTTAACGTGCAAAGTTCGGGCATGTGTCCCTCAACAAAACTTCCTACAGAGCCCATGGGTTCACTGCCTCAGCTGTGTCCTCAGGCAGGTTCCCCAAAGCCCTGCTGAACAGCAGCAGAGGGGCCATGAAGGCTCCCTTCTCCTTTGCAACCTGTTCTTTCTAGATGGGCCTGATGTAAAGGGTAGAGTCACAGCAACATGTTTTCCAGGGTTTTGTTGTCGCAATTTCTCTTTTTCAACAAACAATTGCTATGGCAACCTTATTGCTGCTCAAGTCTTCTCACTTCCTATTTATTCTAAAACACAGCTACAAACTGTGACTGCTCCAAACAGTAACATATTAAAGCCATTAAAATCTTCAGATGAGAGAGAGTGGGCAGGGAAACGTGATCAGCCCAGAGAATAATGTGATCCTTCAAGACTTCATCTCTATGCAGATTTTGTATCTGAATTTTAGTCAGGAAATTGTAGTTTTCATTGGTGTTATTGTTTCTGATCAAATAGGGAAGGCTTTTCTGGTCACAGTCAGCTGAGACCCGATGATGGTGCAGCTCAAGGAGGAAGGGTGCTGAGCATTTGGCTTTCCTCTTGGATGTTACAGCGTGTCCAGGGCTGGGGGAGATGGATCTGCTAAAATGAAAATTTTATCAAAAGGAGCTTTTGTAAACTTTTGCAAGATATGACATGTTCATGTATCATCTGAGGGGATGTGTAAGAGGAAGGCAAAGAGACAAAGAAAACCCCCCAAAAGAACCCAAAAATCCAGAGCAGAGCATGTCCTCATCTCCCATTCCCTGCAGGTTTTTCTACCACACACACCCACACCTGGGCACCTTCAGGTCCACCTGACTACTGAGTTCTAATGAGACACTTTCACTCTCTCTTTATTTTTTAAAGGCTTACAGTGATTACTAAGATTCTTGCTTTTTTTTTTTTTCAGCCTGTTTTTTTCAAGACCCATTTATTTGGGAATTTGAAGGAAAGATTCACCACAAGGATCTTCTGCTAAAAATCCTTGGAGCCTCTGAATGGGCCCTGCTTTAGGACACCTGCTCCCATCAGGCTGTGTAACATGGTGTCTGCTTGCTTCCTAAATCACTGGGATTCATTTTCTGCACGCAAGAACAGTTTCTTATTGTCGAGAGAGTAACTACAGTGCTGCTGAGACAAATGTTTGTGTCGTGTTTGTCCTCAGAGTGTTCCTGCCCTACTTCATCTCCTGATACAATCTAAGTGGAGGCACTGAGAAGGGACATCTCAGACCAGCTTCTGAGCTGATGTTTACTGAAAATTCATCCCTTCCAGTTTGGGCAGCCTACAAATGTCTAGATCTAAAATATAGTCCTGGGCCTGCTACACAGCATGAATTTGAGGAAAGTAACTTGAATTGTCTGTGCCTGACTGTCCGAATATGCAAAGTGAGGATAAGAGGAATTACTTGTTGGGGTTTACAAGATTTGTTGAAATCATGCTTTGAGATCTGATTAATGGGATAGAGCTCAAGCATTTATTGTTTTCCTTGGCTCAGGTCTCTCCTTGTAAACAGTCACAGTGGTCATGCTCTGAAACTGACTGTGAGGTTTGGGGCAAACCCTTAGAAGGAAACCAGAAGCTATGGAAGGAAAATGCAGACAACTGCCTGGGGCGGGAAGAGGCTTTCCTGAAGAGGTGAGTCAGTTCCAGGAGAGAAGGGCAGTTGTGTCCAAAAATAACAGTACAGAAAACAGGCACACACCACTGCCCTGACATTGTCCATTTGAGGAAGATGTTTGGTTTCATCTGCAATATCTTTCTCTCTGTTAAGCAAGCAGGTTTCTCATCTGCACTGAATGCTACCAGATCTGTGTCTGTATGCTGGGAGTCCATGTTAACCTGGCCTTTGGAAAATACCCTGGCCACACTCTTCTCTTGTTCCAGAGGCACTTCAAAGTGACCCCAAGGAAGAATTTATGCTTAATTTATGTTCTGTTTCCTTGTGTATTTCAAAGGCTGAGGTTGATTTACATGCATTGGTGTTCATATTCTTGTAGGTCTTGCTAATCACTCTCTTGTGTTCAGGCTGATTATATCAAGTTCAGGATATTCTGCACTGTGTTACTATTTGGATAATGCTGGTAGTAAGCTTCTGTTCTTCAGTATTCCTGCAGTGGCATTGCTACTGAAGAGCATCTTCATCCTCTGTGACTCTGTAAGTACTGCTGGCCATAACAGAAATATTATCCTGAATACTTAATCCCTTGCATGTTTAAAGCAAAATCTAAACTATTTGGTGTGATTTTAAACTAGAGAAGAAAGATTGCTTTAAAATATAGACTCTTTTTGTAGGATAACAGTATCTTCACATTCAAGTCAGCAGGTAAATTACCTGGTATGAGATGAAGTCCAGTAATACCTATGACTGCCAGTTACATGGAAGCCTGGAAGCAGAAGCGAGACAGAAATTATCCCCCCTGCAGAGAACAGGCCCTGGCATTTTACATACTTTTGTCTGCCTCAGGAAGGGAGAGAGGAAGGAAGAAGGTCTTCAGACAAGAAAAAGTAGTGCCTGTCTCGCCTGCAAGACGCCTAAACCTCTCATGCATCTGCTGGCCTGCAGGGAGCTGGCTGGCCAGCCTCCCTCCAGCCTCCTCCCAGGGACCAGGAGGAACTCCCAGGAAATAACAGCTTCATGTGCCATAACAGTGTGGTACAGCTCATACAAATGGCAGGATACATGAGCCAGGGAAGAGCTTCTGTTTCAGCTGGCTATAAATAATTACACTCAGAAAAAACCCCAGAGCTTACTCCAGGTATTCTCAACATTCCTCCTGATCCTGGCTTGTGTCAGTGATACACCAGGAACATCACTGTACCATTCAGCATCTCTCTGGTCATTTATTTTTGGTTATAAGTCAGATTATCTACACCAGGACAAGATTTAAAGCAACTCCACCTGCTTTTGTACTTAGAACACTGAAATAAGTCCTTTTTCTCCTTTACCATATAGTGCTAGTTAGTACTGTTAGTAGGAACACAGCACAGACACCTCATTTGTCAGACCACAGTCATCTGTTCACCCCAACCTGCTGTTTTTACATTGTTCAGTTGCTTATGGGCAGTTACTGATCACCTAATGCCTCATCACAGGTATTGCCCAGACTATAGAAAATGCCCATTGAGAGAAAGACTCTATCAGATGATGCTGCCATCATAGTAAGTGTAAATATGCTTCAAAACACCTCAGAATTTTAGAAGCAGTTGAGAAAAACACACTAAATATTTCCAAGCATTTGTTGAGTGGAAGTCTGTGTGTTTTGAGCTTTGCTGCAGATTATTCTATTAGCACCCCATTTTAATAACATATTTATCAACTGAGCACGGCTACTAGTGACTTCAATGGAAACAAGTGTTAGTTTTGATACAACTAAGAGTTTAATGTTGAAACACAAGCCCTACCTGACTGAAAAGATAGGTGTGTGTTTTTCCCTGGAATCTCTTTGTGGGCTGCATTATCTGCAGGCTTGTTTTCTTGACACTGATTTAATTTTATTATGCTTATCTTGTCTATGCTTTAAGAGGGCCTGACAGGAAGCTTCTGTTATTTAAAGATATAAAAAATAAAACTAATGTGTTGCTACCGACTTAGTTAGATGCATGGGTCTTTAATACATATCTCCACACTTTTATCAGCTAATAATAGTAATAAATGAAAAGGCAGTACACCTGGAGAAAAAAGTGAGATTGTTCATTTTAAAAACTGTGTAAATGTGGGTCCACATTAATGAACAAAGATGAATTTGTAGGAACTAGAAGATGCAGGGCACTGGCATCACAACACAGCCACTCACTCCAGTGCTACTGGTCTGAACCCAGTTTGGGTTGCATGCCTCAAGATGTGGTTCCTTAGGGCAGCCCAGTGGCTGGTGGGTGAGTGTTTAAATGCCAAACCAACTGTGGGAGAGACTCACTTTTGTTAGCGGAGATGAACACAGCATGGAGAGGGCTGTGAGCACCCCATGGGCAGACCCTGATCTGTACCATCAGGTATCAGCTGACTGTGACCAGAAAAGCCTTCCCTATTTGGTCAGAAACCATGCACCCCATGGGCACACCCTAAGGATGGGTGCAAGGGGCCATGTGAGATGCAGAGAATGGGCAGGGACCTCACTGGCACTCGCCACCCTCCCACCCTCCCACAGTCAAACTCAATCCTTTCTTCAAATTCATAGGGGTTTTTTGTCACTCTGCTTCCTCAGGGAGCCTTTTCAGGCCCTGCCTATTCTACCAGGCCGGAATCACTATTTCATTTTCAGACTGAAACCCTTCCTGAGCACAGAAGCCCATTTGCTCTGGCAGAGCAACTGGTGACACCAGCTGTGCCATCCCCGAGCTTAATCATCATCCTTATCCCTAATGTTTGCTGCACTAATGGAGATCACTAGCATCCCACCTTTCCCCAGTTTACTAGGCTAAATTAAACTTATTTGCTTTATGTTGGCCAAGCTTTTCCTCCCAGTCATCCCCAGAGCCTGGTCTACTTTGGATTGCCATAGGACATCCTGTCCCTACACTGTGCAGCACTGACTCTTCACAAATGTCATTGGCTTCCTTCTTCCTTTCAAGGAAGGAATTGTAATTCCTTCCAAGGTAATTCCTTTATATATTAACTAAATTTGTCTCTTAAACAGTATAATAAAAGAAGCACCATTGCTTGAACTGGGAAGTTTTGTAGTCAGAGCAGGTATGGAATCAGCCCTCATGCTGTGAATCCAAATAACCTCATTGATTTCAGTAGGTTTATACTAATTTAAACCTGTGACATTTCATCAAAGTTACACCTTGCATTTTTAAGGACAAACCTAAATTGCGATCTTCATGCAAAAATTATCTGGATATCTGTGGATATTAAGGTAGCCTCTACCCATAAGCTCTCAGGACCTGGATGTCCCAGGCCAGAGTGTAGAGGCAGTGACAAATTAGTTCTGAGGCAGCACACAGGGAATGCAACAGATCAGTCACAGATCTTTCTGTGGCAAAATCAAGGTAATCTGCTGAGGCTGAGGACACCATACACAGATCTTGGCTTTTACTGTAAGGTTAAATCAACTGTTCGCAAACTACTGAAGTGAAATGAGGAAAATTAAAAAGAACCTGTCTATAAAGTGGCAGTAAAAGGTAGCCTAGGCTATAGCCCTGGAAGCCAGTTTATATACCTGTATTGGGAAGTTTGTCTGGGCTGTTATTCTGGTGATGCTAAACTGGGAGGAGCTGTCGACTCCCTCAAAGGCAGACAGGCCCTGCAGGGAGACCTTGATGAATTAGAAGAGTGGGCAATCACCAACCAAATGAAGCTCAACAGATACAAGAGCCTGACTGCACCTGGGATGGGGCAGCCCTGGATGTACGGACAGACTGGGGCATGAGAGGCTGGAGAGCAGTGCCATGGAAAGGGACCTGGGATCCTGGTCCATGGCAAGTTGAACATGAGCCAGCAGTGCCCTGGCAGCCAGGAGGGACATCCCTGTCCTGGGGACATCAGGGACAGCATCACCAGCCAGGCAAGGGAGGGATTGTCCTGCTCTGCTCTGGGCTGGGGCAGCCTCACCTCAAGTGCTGGGACAGTTTTGGGTGTCACAATGTAAGAAGGACATTAAACTATTGCAGTGTCCAAGGGAGGGCAACAAAGATGGTGAAGGGCCCTGAGGGGAAGCCGTGTGAGGAGTGACTGAGGTCACTTGGTCTGTTCAGCCTGGAGGAGACTGAGGGGAGACCTCACTGCAGTTACAACTTCCCTGAGAGGGGAAGAGAGGGACAGACACTGATCTCTGCTCTGTGGTGACAGTGACAGGACCTGAGGGAATGGCCTGAAGTTGTGCCAGAGGGGTTTTATGTTGGATGTTAGGAAAAGGTTCTTCACCCAGAGGGTGGTTGAGCACTGGAACAGCTCCCCAGGGAAGTGGTCACAGCACCAGTTTGACAGAGCTCAAGAAGCTTTTGGACAATGGCTTAATTCTTGGGGTTGTCCTGTGCAGGGCCAGAGTTGGACTCAGTGATCCTCATGGGTCTCTTCCCACTCAGGATCTTCTAAGCCTGTTATTCTAAGAAAGAGCTTTGCAGTTTAAAAATCTGTAAAATAAAAGAAAATAAAAGAAAAAACAAAAACAAAAACAAAAACCAACCCACCAACCAAACACCACCCTCCCAAAAGCCCCCACAAAACCAAAAACCAAAACCAAACAAACAAACAAATTTAAAAACCCCCAAAAAACCACAAGAAAATAACTGTTCCATAATAAGAAAAATTTAAGGTGCAGAGTGGGAAGGTCAAGTAAAGACCCTGCTGTGCTGCTTCTCCAAAGAAGCCAGTTAAGCATACCGTAAAATCACTTGTAGTCTGGGCTCTCTTTCCATATTTTAGTGATTGATTTCCTAACGTGAGCAAATGAGGGATTTTTGGGGCATGTCACAACAGCACAACCCTTTCCCAGGAATACCTGGCAGATAAGTCTGAAAAGGGTGAAGCCACATTCTGAGACAAAAATTCTGGGTAAGGATGGTTTGCATAATGGACATCCCCATTTGGGTATCCCTGCCTTAAAACCTCACTCATGCACTGAGAGCTGTGATCTGTTGTGATATGCCTGGGGACTACCAACTCTACACATTTTTCCTGGCTTTGATACCCTGAAAAATAAATGCAGCTGAAAGGGGAGGATGCCCACAGTGACGAAGAGGCCATGATGCAAACTTCTCTCATATGGGACAACTGAGAATCACAGCAAGGTTGATTTTGGTGGGGAGCACAAGACAACCCTTGGGGATTTAATGTCCTCCAGGAGGTGGCTGCACTGCTTGCTTTGCACTTGTGTCTCATTATGCCAGCCCTTTCCTGGGGCAAGGGAGTGTCTGCACACCTGTGATGGAGCTGATGGGGTCAGAGCAGGCTGAGCTCTGCTCTGCTGTGGCCCATTGCTCACCTCACTCATGGTAAACACCTTCATTTGGCTTTCATAGTCCAGCTGCTTCCTGAGGTTTCTAGAAGACAGAATAGGCTCAGAATATATCAATTCTTCATACTGAAAAGGAAAGAAGGTGCTGTGAAACTGTGTCTCAAAGGCCATTAGACAAATTTATCTAAACTTGCCATTTTGGATATTGCTGGGTGGTTTATTCCTGCATTTAACCCAGACAGCTCTCACAGATTTCTGGTGAGCTTTGGAGAGCCTTCCTACCCTCCAGCAGGTCCACACTCCCACCCAAACTGGTGTCACCTGCAAAGTGACCGAGGGTACTCTCGATCCCCTTGTGCAGACCATTGATAAAGTTATTAAGCAGGACTGGCCTCAAAACAAGCCTGGAACACCACTTGCAACCAGCCACCAACTGGAGTCACTGCATCCATCATCATCACCCTCAGGGCCTCACCATCCAGCCACTGTTTTACCTAGGTAACAGCACAGCAGTCCAAGCCATGAGCAGCCATTTTCTGCAGGAAAATGCTGTGGGAAACAGTGTCCAAGGCTGTAAGAAAGCCCAGGTAAACCACATCCACAGTATTTCCTTCACCCATTAAGCTCTCTCTGAAGTTTCTTAAGGAGGATTTAATTTTCTTTCCCTACAGAAGTTCTAATTTTGAGTAGGTTATCTCCCCACTTGTTAGGAGAGCACAGTCCACCAACTAGCTCAGACAGAGAATAGCAGCTAAAATCATCACTTCAAATTGCAGGTTTGAAAAAGGGTTTTTGGAAACATGTAATCCTGATATTGTGAAACCGTAAGTCACACGCAGTCCTGCATATGTGAGATTGGTCACACTGGAAATTTAGCAGATGTGTTATTATGAGCCTGGTCTATCATCTGAAGAGAGTGAGAGAATTAAATACTTCTCAACAGCAGAGAAAGAATAAAGGCACGCCACCATGGCATGAACAATTCTGAAATTAGGCTTGGTTGAACTAAACATGTTATAAAATGTATTCAGTATACATTCACTTCCCTTCTGGCCAGCATATAGCCCATGATTCAACTCTAATTTTCCCTAATTTTATTCAGAGAGCCTTGTTTAGCAGATTGAATGAATGACAAATTTTTAGCCTCCTGGCTTTCCAGAGTGTTTGTCTCAATTACACCTGATACAAGGCCATTCCCCAGCACAGCAGCTTATTTACCTGCAATTTAGCATTGTCCCCGGTAATTTTACAGCTATAGCAAGAAGATGAACCCTTAATAAGCAGAAAATGTTATTCTGCTAAAATCAGGGACACACCAGGACTTGCAAATGTGACATTAATATCTAGCAATTGTTTGAAACGGCTCTGAGCATTTTTTCTCAAAATCCCTTAAACCCTCTCTACCTTAAAACTACTCTACAGGAATAGTGTACATGAAATACATAGATTATTCATGCTGATTATTTACTTGCAAAGCCTTGACAGCAGCCAGGAAGGGAACTAGAAATGCTCTGCATCTCTCCAAGCCAAGAATGTGGATTTTCTTGCTGTTCATCCCCAATTCTCCCACTTTATCTCATGACTCAGCTGCCTGATGCAAGGGTTTGCAATTACAGCTTGGCTGATTAGCTCCCTGAGTTGTGTGCTGTGGTTTCTAGACTTCGCATGCAATTTTGACAATGTATGGATTTTATAAATTCACTTTCAAGAAAGTGAAATATTACCTATTTCAAGAAGCACTTTGTTGTCTTATTTTGTGAGTTCTTCTGCTGATAAACCCTAATGACTTGAATATTTAAGCCACCTGGAACACAAAGCACAAGAGTCAGGGATAGGGCAGGCCAAGACTCAGTTCTCTCCTTAAGAAACCACTCAGTTGTTTGTTTAGCCCAGGTGAGAACCTGGGTGCAGAAAAGATGCCTCAAGCAAGCTACGTCCAGGTGTCTATGAGCCCAGGACACCATTGGTGCAGCCCCTGGGTTTCCATCAGCTGGGCTCAGACAGAGCCGGCACTGCCTCCTGTCAGGGGGTCAGTGCTCTGCTGAAAAAGCTGTAGCTAAAGAGCAGAGGAAAGTTCCTCCTGTTTGTGCTTACAACCAAAATAATCTCTCCCAGACCAGTCGGCTCAGCTAGAGGAAAGGCCCTGGGGTTGACACAGTCTCTGCTTCCTGTTTTTCACTTTGCAGAGTAAATGGGTTTCTAAGGTCTCCAGAGACATGACTGGATGAGAACCTCAGACCTGAGCATCCTTGAACTTTTGGCAAGTTTGGATTCAGTTTGGCATGCAAAAATTTCAGCTCGGATGTATTTTTAATACTATTTATCCTCAGAAAGTTCTGCTCATCCTCCTGCATGGCGCCACACCAGGCCTGCAGGAGTGCTGCTGTCCCCATGAGCCAGCACTCTGTTACAGGACCTGGTAGCAAGGTAGCAAACCTGTGCCAAACTATCCACATCCACACAAGTGCCAAAGAGTTGAAGCCCAGCGCCAGCAGCCATCAAGCCTCAGCAGCAGCCCAAAAGCAGGGACAGCACAAAACACTGACCAACTGTCCTGCAACCAGAAGCCCCCTCCTGTATTTGCAGGACCTCTCCAATGGATAAGTCACACTCCTTCAAGTGCCTTCCCTCAAGCCCTATTGCCTCCTTGCCTCCCTCCCACTTTCCTTTCTTCCCATCCAAAAAATAAGTCAAACTCCTTTTGGAATTTCCCCAAATCCTACTACCCCTTCTTTACCTTCCCTCAAATTCCTACCTCCCTTTCCCCTCCATTGTCTCCCTACCTTTCCTACTCAGCTCCCAATCCCCCTTCCCAAAGTTCCTTCTTAATACATGGAGGGGGGATGAAACAAGGGGGGAAAGAAAGGAAAGTCTCCTAAAGTAACAACCTTTTTCTTCAAAATTAATGATCTCCATGTTCAAGGGGAGGGTGAACCCCAGCCTACAGGGCAGCCTGGCAAGTTTTCTTTGCCTTCTTGTGTTCCATGAATTATGAAACAATGCCTCTGTAAGGGAAGGTCTGCCACTGGCAAACCCTGGTTGCACTCTGGAGGTAAGATGGGGAAAGAGCAGCTCTTTTGTTCTTTCCTTTCCCAGCTTTAGGTGAAATATCCATAACATATTTTAGCATTCAAAAAAAGTCATTTCCCCTAAAAGCCTTGATTTTATTCAACTTCCATTAGTCTTCCCTTTATTCTTAGATGTTTGATTTAGGGGACACAATCTTCATGAATGTAAAAGTCAAAATTAGTGGTCTGGTCTGAGACATAAAATGGAACTAAACTGCTAGGTTTTTGTGTTAGCATTAACTGCTGTCCCAAGAAAGTGCAAGTCAGTGAAACCAGACCGTCAGCCTCATGCCATAACTTTTCAGCCACAATTCGTATGATTTTCAGTTAGCCTTTTGCTCCAAGTGGTCATTAAATGCTGATTGTTAAAACGTCAACTAAGAATTAAGATCATTACAATTATGTTTAGAGCCCCATGGAAAAAAGCCAACTTGATAAATCAATTTTTCAAGCTCTTTAGCCTGAAAAGTAGCATTTTTCCTCTTGGAAAATAAGGTCTGGATACCCATTTTAAATTTATGCTATTTTATTTTATTAGTAGTTTTGTGGACTGAGATAATGAGCTTGATCTCAGGTGTGTGTCCTCACTTGTCCCAGTGGCTGCCACTGATGCAGGCATGAACATGAACCCTACAAAGGGCAGTGTGGGCAACTGGCCCACCTGGTTTTGTCCATCCCAGCTAATGTCCTTCCATTTATAATTTTGGCCACACATCCCCTGGAAATGTTCAATGTGATGATGCCAAATGGTGCTTGTAAGTGCTTTGGCAAAGCTATGTGTCAAATCCAGCTTTCTAGCCAAGAGTGCTGGTGTGAGATGATGCCTGCTTGAAGTTTCTTCACACTTTTACAATTACAGTTTTAAAGTGTGCAGGTGAGGTTTGGGCATCCTGCTGCCCTTTATGCACAGTGCCACACAGTCTTTCAGTAAGTTACAGCTATAGGGCTACCAAAAGTATGTGCAAGTTCCTGGATGCAATCTCAGCAGTATTTGTGTTTTCATGGTGTTGTGATGTCTTCCCACTGAATTCAGGGAGAAACAACTTCTGATACAAGGGAAAGCAAGGAGCTGGAGCCTCTATCTGCAGCTTCCCAGGGTAAGTGAGGCTTTCTACCTATTAAAACACCAACATTTCCTCCTGGGAAAGGAGAAAACAGGGATTGTGTGTGGAAGAGGTTATGTTTTTCTCATGGTTTGTGTGCTTTGCAATGCTTCTTTGGGTATTCTGGATAGTTACCCCACATGAACAGGGATTTCATCCTCCCAGTGTTACCCTGGAAGGTAATAGTGTTGCAAGAAGGGAATCTGCCTCCTGAGTAAAGGCATTAGGTGTGTAGATAATGGCTTTTAGCTTTCTGGTTCCCAAACACTCTGTCCCTGTGGTGGTTCTATAAATCACCCTCCCCAGAGCTGATCTCTGGCTGCTCCAGATGTGCACAGTGTTTCAGAAGGCCATCATGGACAGAACAAGTCTGTCTCACTCACAGGAGAGACAAGGCTGTGGCTTCTCTCTGGATGGGGAAGACTTGTGCCTCCAGCCCAATGCCTCATCCATCAGGAGAGTCTCTCCTGAAGTTCACAACAGCCAATGCTTTTCTGGGCTCAGGAAATGTTGGTGGACATGAAGGACAAAGCCAGTGGTGGACATGAAGTTGGCTGCTGCCAGCAAAGGCCATCTTGCCAGGGAAGAGCAAGGGTGTGACAGCAAGCATGTGGCTACTTTGGTGCTCCCAAAAAGCTCCAAAGAAGCCATAGTGCCAATCAGATTTTCAGAATTAGCTAACTGTATCTCTTCTGTTTGTTGCCCACCTTAGACTCTCACCAGCAAAAATGGAGGGACGCCTAGGTCTGCTCCTGTTTCCTACTTCATTGAAGGTCTTCTGCTGGAAGTGCTCCTGCCCATGTCTGAGGGAACCCATACACATCCTCCAGCCTTCAGGTCATCTCCTCCCACACATTGTTTAACCACTTCCTGACCTGTGCCACTCTGAACATGGTCTTGGCTCTCCTGGGTGGCTCTGCTGCTCCAGGACAGCTGTGCTGTTTGGCAGTCTGGATCATGAGCCATTCGGCACTCAGTCCAGTGTGGGTAGTGTTGAATTGCCTTGTGTTATTTTTGTTATGTAGTGGCACATTGATCCAGCAAAACACCATGCTGGTACCCTTGATAGGAAAGCCTTTGGGAAGTCAGCAAAAACTAAAAATCTCTCCAGAAGAGTTCAGTGAGGCAGCTCAAAAATCTTCCATCATTATGTTGGTAGTTTCCCACACCATGATCCGTTTCTTCATGTATGTGATGCTAGTACTGCACTTTTGCAGATTTTTGGAATAAGCTTATTTGAGTAACCCTGCTGTGTTCTGAACAAGATGGTGAAAAGTCGGGCAGGTTTTGATGTTGGTACTGACCTTTGTAGAAAATGGTGTCTGGAAGTGCTCAGAGCAAGTCTCCCCTGGTGCTAGTGACTCCACAGTGTGGGCTTGGTGCTGGAGGTATAAAGGGAGGGGGAGGAGGAGAGCAGCAGGGAGCACAGAAGGGGAGGCTGATGACACGCCATGTCTATTTACTGCCATCTTTTATGGCAAGCAGAAGTCTTTCAGTGTGCCACATATTTCAAGAGTTGGTAGAATGGAGAAAATGGGCTCACTGTCTGGCAGCACTGGTGAATAGGTGATGGTAGGTAGATACAGGCTGTACTGTGTCCATAACAACCTTATCACCTTTCTTAGGTGAAATTTCTCCAGTGACTGTAATGGTTAGATTTGAGGGTGGCATTTCAGCAGCTGTGATGCTATGTTAGAGCAGACACTGTGTCTGAAAGCTCCGAAGACCACACTTGCTCTTGCTCATGCCTATTTCATTGAAAACAGCATTTTCAGGAAAAACACTTTTGAAATAATATACTCCAGGCACCACAACATGTAAAGGAAATGACACAGTGGGCTGCACAATAAATAGGAAAGCAGATAAATCCAGGGCCAGATTTATGATGCAACTGTTTTCAACAGTCTAAAAGTAGTGAAAAGCATACATTAACCAAAGCAGCGATATCGCCTTTAGAATTGTGCAATCTGCTGTTCAGTGCCTGGACAGGTAAAAAGCAGACAAGTAAAAACATTTTGGGGCACTGCCACAGTATGGGGTAGCAAGGCCTTCTTTACCCTTTGCTATAGCTCTAGGCATCACTGGTCTGCAAGGCTGCTGGGGGTCCTGTTGCAGATGCGGCTTTGAGGATGTGCACAAGCACATCAAAAGTAAACAGCTCACTGAGAAACAAACACTGGGGCTCAGGCAGATGCACGTGTAATGGAGTTGGGCACCTATATAGGATATTTTCAGGAAGGGCATGCTGCAGGTGGCATGGGAAGCCCTGACAGCATTATTTCAGCTGCTGTGATTCCTAATCACAGTTTTTTTTGCTTCTAAATGCTCCCTGCTACTCTGCTTTGATCATAATTATTTGTCTTGCAAAAGCTATGCAAGGGTTGATTAGCCCAAACACGCAATTTGTTTGGAAAATAGGGAATGTTTCTTCATATAGGAGCTAGATACCATTAGCTCTAGTAATTGGAAGAAGACACCAATTTCTTTCAATTAATCAAAATGAACAGGATATTATTTCTTTGACTATTGATATAGCTCGTAATTCTAAAGGGATTAAATTATGGATGGCTCAGAATGCCATCCCCAAATTCTTCTCAGCAGGGTTGTTCTTCATCTGTTCATTGCCCAGCCTGGATTTATACCCTGATGCAGGTGCAGCACCTTTCACTTGGTCATGTTACACTCGTGAGATTCTTGTGGGCCCAGTTTTTGAGTCTGTCCAGTTCCTCAGGTGTGACAACAGTAACACTCATCTCGCTGCCATATGCTAACTTGCTGAGGATGCACTTGAGCCCTTCACCTACATTATTAATGAGATATTTAATAACCCTGGTCCCAGTATGGGCCCCTGAGGACACCACTGGTCACTGATGTCCATCAGGACTCTGAGCTGTTGACCACAATCCCCTGGATGTGTCCATCCCACCACTTTCTTGTCTACCCAACAGTCTATCCACTGAATCCATCTCTCTCCATCCAGAGAAGGATGTTTTGGGGGACCTTGTCAAGGCTTTTGATCCATGTAAAATCCAAGCTGGTAGTGTGTTACTGTTACTGGAGCTTCACAGCTGTGTGGGTATGACCCTACCACCACCCTACTCCAGACCAGGAGTACAAAGGGCTGGAAATACATATGAAAACTGGGAGCTGCTCTTTCCGCAGTGCCTGCTCTTCCTAAAGCCATTGACAGGATGGACTCACATCCCTTATCTAGTCACTAATAAAATAGTCCTGATGAAAGATGTAATTGAAAATGTGGGTGCACCTCTCCCTCCTCCACTACTGTTATAAGTGTGACAAGCACCTGATTCCCACTGATTTTTCCTATCTGCTAGCACCCATTTCAGGGGACACATGTGCCTATGTGCTCATCCCATAAGGGTGGCAGCAGGGAGATGGAGGAATCAGATCCTGAACCCTCTTAAGTGGAGACAGAAATACCGATTTCACACTCTTATTTAAACATTAAATCATGAAATGCATCCTCTCTCAGTTCCTTCCTCTCTTTGGGTGATTTTCAGACAGAGGAGTTGCTAAGTTGTAAACAACATTTTTTTTTCAGCATCATCTCACTCCATAAATGGTTATTTTGGCTCCACTGTGGCAGGTTTTATTGTGTGATTAGGCTGACAACATGCTAATGCTATGCCCTAGACCTTCCACATTCCTTAGACAGAATTTACACATTGAGAAGGAAAGAAAACAACCACAAACTGAGGAAGCACTTTCTGTACTGGAAATTTTGATCCATCTCCATGCTTCATTTTGCAAGGTCACTCTCTGAACATTGCAGACTTGGTCAGCTGTTGCTCCAGCATCTCCTGAGCCATTTATTGGACTCTGAACATCATTTGTTTCCCCACATACCTGCAGCCCTGGGTGATGAAAGAAAGGAGGGCTATCACTGGAATTAGGTGAATGTGAAATGCAGCCCCCCAACACAGGACAGGGCATAATGTGAACACAGGCACAGTGAATTTGCATGTCTCAGTGCTGGCAGTGGTTCAAAGGCAGAGATCTTACGTGGGGATCTCACTGTGAACTGGTCCAACTCTGTGTTACACTGTGCATCCACAAGTTTTTGCAGATATCACAGAAGATGGGGGTTCTGCCACCCACCCAATATATAAAATACAGACAAAATTTATTGAAGTGTAGTGATTTCCCTTTTGATATGTTATCCTGGTATTTGAGTGCACTGAGGGAAGCATGTCCATGCTCAGAGGATGACTGCTGTTCAGTGCACTGAAGTGCAGTTCCTCATGTAGACAAGCCCAGATTGTCCTTCTCTGACTGGGCAAGGTTTGACCATCCCTGGGACTCACTGAGAAACCTTGCTGTGAAAGGGCTGTTTATACCTACCTTGTCTCAGCAAAAGATGAGGTTTGGGTAGGAGAAGGACCATAACAAAATAACTAACAGTAGAACTTCTTGAAACAGTGAGAAAGATACTTTTTCTCCCATCTTGTGCCATACCAAGGTTTGTTAGAAAAGCCCCATGCTCCCTTGTGGTTTCCCTTATGGGGACACCTTCTGTGTGATGTCTCTCTGCTTTTTCTGCTGTGGTTATCACCTGCTGGGTGGGTTTTTGCAGTTGCAGGTTTGGAGAAAAAGAGCCTGTGGGGCATCCTATGATCACAGGCTCCAGCAAACCTCAGGTCACCAGAGGTCCTTCCCCTTAGCCCACACCAACTGAGGACCAGCATAATTTACCATTGAGAAGACTGATACAAACATTTATCCCTCCAGTAGCCTGCAGCTGCTGGTGTAGGAAGCATCTCATTTCCAGTTGATGATAGCCTTGTTAGGCTATTTTTTTTAGCAGTGCTAATTGACAGTTTCCTGCTTCTGATTTCCCTTTTGCAATTTCCAAGGGGAAGGGAAAAGCAGGGGAATGGAAAAGCAGGGGAAGCACCAGGGAGACCCATAAAAATATTCAGATCTGGAAATCACAGAGATGTGTGTGCCAGGATGTGACTGGTGCTGGGTAGGGAGTGAGTGGGTGTGAGTGTGTTTTGAGTCAGGCAGAAAAGAGCTGAGGAGAATGATGGGGGTTTAGTGCAGAGGAAAGTGGGGATTATCTTTGTCATCATTCAAATGATAAAGCTGCACCTCCTTTCTTGAAGAGCATCTTGCAATCTGGGGTGGTTGCTCAAACCCTGGATGCTATAATGGAATATCTGATTAATTGAATAGGGAATCTGTCATGATACTGCCAGCCAGCCCTCAATACAGGACTTTCCCCCAGCTTTCTCCAGTGTGGACATGGACTTGTCCATGCCTAAGAAAGGATGCAGCACATCTTCCTCCAATGTTGTACCCAGCCAAGGGGATGAGTGCCTGTGCAGACAAAACGAGAATCCACAGATGAATGTTGACATTATATCCTATAAGAAGTTGGTTTGGATTTATCCATTATTTAATCACAACACTAGGATGGGAGCAATTCTAATAGGAGACAACTTATTGACTCATATTGCTACTTCCTTACATGCCTTGGGCAACCATATTTCAGGTTATTTTTATATTTACCCACACATATATTTACCCAGTGATGCCAGCTTTTGGAATAGAGATAACCACCTCGACAACCAGGCACATGGGTAGGCTGTGGGAATGCAGGGTGCTCCCCAGGGCCAGAGAGTTCTCCATATACCTACCCTCTGCACCAGCACAGAGGGCAAAACTTCCCTGCTGTCCTTATACTGTTGTGTGAAAAAGCACACATCTTTTTTGTGGCACTTAGAGCAGCCAAGCACATTGTGAAGGTTTTTCTATGCCTAAAAATGAAGAAGTTTCTGAGGTGGAAAGGAGGTGCTGAGTCTTTCCCAGGAGAAGTGAGTGCAAAACAACAGCTCAGAGCTGAATAAAAATCCCAAGTCTTCCTCAGCTAAAGCTGGATTTGAGCTTCCTTACATGTGAAGTGCAAAAAGGCAAATACACTGCAAAGAAGCTAGAAAAAGAGAAAGGTATAACATTTTAGCTTGACAATTATTTCTACTTCTGTGAAAATACATAGAAAATTTTGTTAACCTCAAATACGAGAAATTTTTATTCGAAATGTTATTGGTTAGAAAACCCAGTTAATATGTGAGACACAGCCATTTTATATATGCAGTCCATATTTTCAGGTGTTTTTTTCCCCAAAAGATGTATGGCTGCATGTGTGCCCAGTTATGGCTCTGCAGATGTTAATGACCATCACTGGGAGGGGAAGGATCCATGAAATCTCAGGTCTCACTAAGGTAGCCATGGGTCCAAGCCAGCAGGAAGAGCACCCAAATGTCTTTAGGTACTAAATGCAGCTGAAGACAAGGACCTAATGAAAGCATTAGTCCACCTGGCCTGAGCAGAGATAAATCAGGTGGGTTAACCAGAGCTTTTCTGATTACAAAAGCAGAGCAAGGGCTGGAGGGCTCCTGCCTGCAGACATGAGACTGAGTGGCCTGGAGGAAAGCAGAGCACTGGGGCTCCTTGCAGTTCTCCCTTGTGCTCAGAGGGATGAAAAGAAAATCCCCTTTTTCAGGTTGGAAGAGTAGATCCAATTTACAGGGGCTGCCCACCTGTCCTAGTAGCCTCCTTCCAGCCAGAGGGGTGGCAGAGGATGAACCACGGTGCCTGTGTGGGGCAGTGCAGGCTGCATGCCTGGAGAGGAGGATCTACTGCCCAGGCAGGGGAGGAATAAATAATACTGACTACAGCACTGGACTGCAGCCAGCAAATCACCAGTCCAAAGGAACACTGATTGCACAGACAGCCCTGTCCACCTGATGGCTTCTTCCTTTTCATCCTTGTCCTCCTCCTCTTTGTCATTTAGGGTTCTGGTCTCTATCTCCATTGTTACTGGTCAGGAAGATTTGGCAAACAGCTATATGTAAATAAATACTAGAAGAGGCGTTCCAGTGTTTGGCTGGAAAAGGAGAGCTTATCCACTGGGGTTGGGGCAATCTGCAACTTTCCAGTGATAGAGACCTTAGGGGTTTTGCATAAGTCCAGGATGGAGGACTTGAAACCACCTAGTTGCAGATTCAGTTTGTTTGTGCCTTTTCCCATTTCTCTCTGAATCCTGCAAAACTGCCCTCCAGGTAACTAGGTAACTAATGCACCAGAGATTATAAAGTGCTGTGTTTAAAACCTTCCAAAATTAGCTTTCCTGCAGTCCAGATGGTGCATCGTGAATGCTTAATGGCATGGTATAAAGACTTTATTGGCACTCGTGAGGGATGATCTGAACAGCTGACTTTGTGCCTCTTCCCTCCGTGCATAATGCATCTGTTGAAGCCCATGCCAAAAACCACATCCCACCACTTTGTATTTCATGCATGCGTGTGTGTACATACAATTACTAAATGACAGTAGATAATATTGAAAGAAAATCTCAGCAAGCTGCACTTTACACTTGTCAACTTGAATATTCAGTTAACTCTCTGTCTCCCTCCCTTGTGCAGACTTCTGCTCATTGAGTGTTTTGATCTTCTGCAAGTCCAGGTCCAATGCTGGGGTAAAGCAGTGTGGTGGTTGTGCTGCAGGATCTAGTCCTTGCTGTGCTTCCCATTTCCCAGGGGATTTTCAGACTGAAACTCTGAGACTGATGAGCCCTAGGGTGGGCTGCCAAGCTTGGAACAGAAATCCTGTCTGGAACCAGGGCTCAAGCTCCACCAGGTCCTTCTATATCCACACAAAGCTTCTTCCCATCCACCAGATGCTCCTTACAACAAAATAGCTTCTTCCAAGGTTTATTGAAGTACTTGCATATCATCAACATTCACATCTCTCTTTTTTAACATTAGAATATCCCTTCTTTTTTCATTTTATTTCCAAAATAATGTCACAGATGACCAAGACAAGGCACAGCAGTACTGGAAAGGCAG
Organism: Cinclus cinclus; assembly: GCF_963662255.1. Lineage (NCBI taxonomy): Eukaryota > Metazoa > Chordata > Aves > Passeriformes > Cinclidae > Cinclus > Cinclus cinclus. The sequence continues at coordinate 15,045,792 of NC_085048.1, read as the reverse complement.
TGGTGTTGCCCAGCATGTCCTAAGAGAAGAGTGCCAGCAGGTTTAGCTCTGTGCTGGCCAGCAGCTGGCACAACAGAATCCTAGACTTCTACAGCTCTCTGAATACTTCAATGAGAGACACATTGATGAATAATGAGATGTGACTGTCTGGGAAATCGTTTGCAACACTGCTGCAAGGAATATTTCTGAGATGAGGTCTACATGAGGATGCCGAAGAATAAAATAGCCAACCCTCTTTTCGCTGTACTCATCAGCATCAAGGTTGCAGCAAGTCAGGTGGAGCATCTTCTTGATCCTCTGCATCTTCTTGAAGGAGAAGAAAGAGAGTAGCAAGCAGCCTGGCACAGAGCAGAGTATGGCTTCTTAAAAGTAGGCATTGTGCTCAGGAACTGCAAGCAAGCAAGTACAAAGGTGGGTAGAGTGGGGAATGTTGGAGTCGGCCCTTCCAAGGGGTAAGGAGCTGGATTTCTGCATCCCTGGTGGAAGGAGAAGCTTACAACTGAGCTGGACTCACAAGTCCTTTGGGGCCATGTGGTTGTGCCTGCAGCAGTGTAGCAGATGTGATTCACCACAGCTGGTGCCACGGTGGTGGCTGACACAGGACCCAACTGCTGCAGATTTATGTCAATGACAACAGAGGGAATACCACCAGTGATGTGATGCCCACAAAGTGTTATCTGTTTTCTTTATGCTTATTGTGGTTTTTATTCAACATGCCACATAATGCTGACATTTACGGATAGATGAAATAAAATCGATTTGATCAAATAGCTCCTCAAGGTCACATATAAAACATGGACTCAACTAGATTTAATTGGGAAGGGAGAAACAACCCTGCACTGCTCAGCCTCCTTGGGGTTTCCATACAAAAAGCAGATGTCTTGACAAAGTTTCCAGTCCTGCTCAGCCACAAATGTGGATATTCCATGTGGACATGCCCCCCTCATGCTACAGAAACTGTTTGTCCCTTCCCTGTGCATAAGGACAGAGAGGGAGGCTCAGGGAGCCATATCAAAAAGTACAGCTTCAGCTTTGTTTTCAGTCCTGTTACAGGGTATCCATGGAAACGAGGATGACTTTCCAATCCTTCTCTGGGGAAGGCACGGCATTCACTGCAATACTGTCTCTTCAACTAAAATTTTGCAAAATAGCTCCACAGGGTGATCGTTTTTCATCCAAAAACCTGCAGTCCAGCTGGTTGGAGGGAGCAAGCCCCTTTTAACTCTCCCACAAAACCTGGCATTTCTCAGCAGGTCTGTGGATCCTGCTTTCCAGCTGGATGTCATGGGAGAGGAGGGCAGCCAGCATCCTCTGCTGACACCAAACCCCTTCCCAAAGTGCCTGGGGATGGAGGGAGGTGGTGGTCAAGAGGTGGGCAGGGACAAGTGGAGGCCCTGGGGCAAGGGGGTGCTGGGGGAAGGCAGCCAGAGGAAATACTCACCTGGCTTCAGGAGCAGGGCTGGTTTGGGAACATCAGGGCTGAAGATGGCTGGCATGTGTGACTATGTGATGCCAGGGGTCTGATATGGAAATCTTGTTCTGCCTGGAGATGGAAAATCTCTGGAAATTTTGAAGGCTTAAGGAGGAAAATATTTTTTAAAAAAAATCCCACTAAATTTAGGAAATTCAAACAATTTCAGTAGTTATGCTGCTTATCAGAATGATTGGGTTTTTAATTTCTTAGGGGTGAAAATATGATTTATGCAGTAAGCTCAACAAAGGAGCTGATGGATACATTTACAAAGCTGAGTTTCAGTTTTTTATTTTCAAACTATGAGAGACATGACCACTGTACGCTGAGGTACATACTTGTACATGTGTTGCCTACTAATATATTTCTAACTTAAGGAAAGTAAAATACTGAAAAACTAAAAGGAGTAATCTAGCTGTTTTTAAGCAGGAAAGAAGGCTGTATCCTACCACAACACAACAATCAATGGATTTAAGAGAATTGAGAAAAAGCTTGAAAAATTAACATTTGCTCTCTCTCTCCATGATATCTGTGAGGCAGCTGACACAACAGCAGCCAAGACCATCATTAAATTAGGTATTGAAGCTGAGAGTCTGTAAGCATTTTAATTGCTCGATACCATGCAGTTTTGAAATAAAAGACCTTCATTTAAAATATTTTAGTTATTGAAAGCATTTTGAAGAGCTGAGAATGGCAGAAGTTGTCATGTTAAACATTTCTCTAGCCTTCACTGTTCACTCTGAGAAAAATTAATTTACAGAAATATTTCTTCTACATTTCTTCTCCAAGTATACAGTTTTCAATATAAGAAAAAATATATGTATTAAACAGGATTTTTTGTCCTCCCAAGTCCTGCATTTTTCCCAGTCTCCTGTATCTCAGTTGGCTCCTGATCCTCCCACATTAGAGTCCCTAGACTGGATTTTCCTGTTTATCAAGGGAATGGGGTCTTGTAACCAGACTATAAAACCAGACCAGCTCATATTTTCAAAGCCATTAGTCACTTTGCTCCCATTAGTAAGAAAAGGGATTCATGCATCCAAACAATTTGCAGAGATTTGGCCTCTCTGTTGTTCTGTGCCTGTGTGCCATCACTGAATAAAGGAGAATGATTTGTTTTGGATTGTTTGCTTTCCTAACAATTTGGTCCTCTGGTTTCCCATGGAAATCTGTCACTCTACCTGCAGGTCCTCCTAGTCCAGCTGCCACACCTGGTGACCACTTTCTCCAGTACTCAGCTCCTGGGCTCTGGTGGACAGTGGGAACACAGGATGGACAGGGGATGTTTTTGGGCACCTTGTGGCTCTATGGGCTGGGTCCTGATGGCCCTGGCCTCACCTTGTGAGGGAAGGATGGGTTGGAAAGGCCATCAGGCTTTGTGACCCTAAGGCAGGATGTGACCTGCTGGGTCTGTGTGCCTGAGCCTCTGACATCCCCCTTTGCAGCACTGCTGCCAGAGCAAAGGGATTATATTGCAATCCCTCCCATTGGGAATCTGCTTTTCTGTGAGGAATCATGCTCATTAGCCAGGCAAAAATAAAGATGCTGAAAGAGGGATGGTGTTCTTGGGCTCCTGTGAAATCACATCTGATGGCAAGTTTCTGTGTGGGTCTTTTTTCTCTGAGGCACTGCTTAATTAAACTTGAACCCCACTGCTCCCCAGCCAGGTCCCTGAAAACAAAAGGCAGGTGGCTGGGTGGGCACTCCCCTGCTGCAGCCTTGTGCCAGCCCCATCCCTGTGCCCACTGGCATCTGTCTCTTCCCAGCCCCTCAGTCACAGCTCGGGGGGGACACGGCGAGGTGGGAGAGTCCCCATTCCTGGTGCTCTTTTTTTTTGGCAGGGATGTCCCCAGTACACAACATTACACCACAAGCCCAGCTGTAAAGTTTTGCCCCACCCTGAAGAAGATTATTTTCCTTCTCTGAAGGTCATTTTGGTGGACCTGATGCTTCAGAACAACAGAGCAAAGCAACAAATAGGAGACAGCACCAAAAACACTAAAATGTCCCCTTCTCTCCAAAGCAGACTATCTTCTGCAGGCTTTCTTCTTCACAAAACTCCCTTCCTTGCATCTGATGTGGGATTCAGCAGGCAGACAGCAGTACAAAGAGGCTAGACTTGATGTTTGTTTGATGGCTGTACAGAGCCCATAGAAACTTGTCTGAAGGCTTTTTTCCTCCTATTCAAAGCTTTACCTCCTGCTGAGTCACCAGAGGGCTGGCAGAAGGAGTGTATCATGCATAATTATTTGGAAAAGCAATCTGATATGCTAACTCCTGTCACAAAATGTACAATTTCTAATATACAGAAGGACAAAATGCAATATAAATGCTTTATAAGATTAATTGCTTCATTTAATTCTCTCATGGCAGAATTAACCATGAGGCTAGGAAGATAGAGGACTCCACAGGCTCTTCCAGAGCTCAGTCCTTGGTGCTTTCTAAACACCTAAGATGCCCTGGTGCAGTGACTGGGAGGAGGCAGTTGCTTCAGTCCTTCTCTCAGCAGCAAGCACCAAGAGGTGTGAAATGACAGCCACAGAGATCTGGGATCAGAGGTGCTCTGTCTCCCTCAATAACCCAGCAGGTAAATGCAAAACTTCCTCTCTCCTGAGGAGCTGCAGGAAGGTAGTGTGTAAGTGGAAGTCATGCAGGTACACTCACATTTCCCTTTGTCTGGAGTAATTTGTGGTACAAAGCAAATGTTCCTTTGGTTTTCTCTGGCCAGATTCATCCCTGCCAGGACAACATGGCAGGACAGCATTCCTTAGTAAACCCTCCCTGGACAGGCACTTGCTGCTGTGGTGGTTCCAGTGCTCTAATGAGGGCTAATTCAGTAGGAAATAATTGGCGTTTTGATTTTGAAAAGCAGCAAGGAAATAAAGGCAGGCAGTAACACAGAAATATAAAAATTAAATAAAATGTCAGGCTTTTATTTAGATGGCCTTTATTTAGATGGCCTTAGCTGTCCATATCAACCATTCTCTGTTGCCTCTTCTCTCCACACAGAGATCCAGCTCTCTTATGGTACAGGATCATTTGCATTGTGTGTCCTCACACACTTTACCTTCTCCAGTGGGAATGTGGTCAGAGTGATAAAAGACCTGATGCAAATTTGCCTGTTTCTCCCTCCCCTGATTTATACAACTTACGAAGACTTCCCCATCCTGAGCCTAGTTGTGCCTTTCCCTTCCACCCAGGGAAAGTCTCTGCTTATCTGTAAATCAAGTGTAAGACTAGTGTCAGACTGAAAACCAAGAAAGGAGGAAGGGGAAAGAAAAGTGGAAACTGCAGCTCCGGTGAAGCATGGGCTGGGAAGGTGATGGTCCAGGAGCTTGGTGCAGTTTATGATGGTTTTGCATGTTGGGGACTTGCTGATGAATATGAAGCTGCAAATGAAAAGAGTTGCTTCCAGGACAAGAGAATTTATAAACAAATAAAAATGCCCATTTTTCTAAAATGCTGGCAGCCTTAAATCTCCTGGGGAGAGAACATGTTGATAGAATGGTGGTGTCTCTCATTGTCCCCCATGGTTTGTTTGCAGAGTGCCACTCCCAGGGAGGACAGCTCTCTCCTGGATACAGAGGTGGGAAGGGCTGAGTCACCATTTGCCTTTCAGACAGAAAGCTGATTATCAACAGGTTCACATTTAAAAAGAAGAAAAGAAAGCAAAAGTCCACTTGTGACAAAGGTTGTTTGCCAGTGGGTTGTGGTGGAGGATGGATGTGGAAGAACATGGATGTGCAGGCGGAAGTTTTGACAGCATTTGATGGGGAGTGGTTGGAGAACACACATATTTCTCACAGATCCCATCACTGAAACAGGAGAAAGACTTTTTCCCAAGCTTCCCAAAGCATCACAATCCCTGCACATCACCTCTACATTACTTGCGGCAGTGCAATCCATGGCTAAAGTGCTGCCAGAAAGCCCACGTGTGCTCCACAAATGAGCAAACCTGCAGAGGCTCTCCCCAGAGCCCAGGGTCCCAATTTGGACAGCCCCTGCGTTTGTGAGGAACCTCATGGCATGTGGAGGAATGCTGTGCAGGACAACCCCGTTCCACACAGGAGAGTCCTGCACATCCTCAGCAAGAAAAACATTAATGGGGCTTGCTTCCCTCATTGCCACACAGAGTTTACATTGCTTATTAAGGCAGGTCTGGTTAAATAAACAATTTATGTCTTTCACTCAGCATTTTCATAAACAGCTTCAAGTGGTCATTTGGCAGGTTGGTGCTGCTCGACATTCAGTAGGAAACAGCTTGGTTCACCTGGCAGTGTCCTCCTAAAGCCCATCATCCATGGGAGGAGGTCAAAGCCCCTGCTCTCGTGCTGCAGCAGGGATATGCACCAGCCAGCATTGCTCTGGGGCTTTTGGGGTGCCCAAGGTCTGGCTCTGCCCAGTACTGCATGGCATTACTGTGTCAAGGTGTGCTCTCAGCTCCGAGCTCCTCAAAAATTCGCCTTACCCCGATGGCACCTCCAGCCAAATTAAAGGGCAACTCAACCTGCCATCAGTTGCTGGCTGCCAATTGGCAAGGCCTACTAGGACAAAAAGCAGTAGCCTAAAGCCACTTGAGAGAAATTATGGCGTCTCTGGTTGTTTACTGTAATAACAATACAGAAGAGTGAGAGCGGGTGCTGCAGCAGCCCAAGTTCTGCCAGTTCTTGTCTGTCAGAGCCCGACTGGATGGCAGCAGCACAATGCAGAGTAAAATGCCAATGCTTTGGGCTCCCTGAGCCATGCCAAGTAAAGTAAACCTCTGCAAGCACAGAGCAGTGCCAAAGCTGCCGTGATGAACAGCTGTGAATGAGGAGAGAGCTCTGAGCAAGCTCAGCTGTGAGCACAGCTGGATGTGCAGCTGCAGCACTGGGGCTGCCCCGGCTGGCCAGGCTGGAGCTACCAGCAGTAGGGAATGCTCACAGGAACTGCAGGGCACTGACAGGAGGGGAGGGGATCATCAGTGCACTGAGGCAGACAACGGAGTGGAGATTTTCCTCAGTCTGTGTGTGAAAAACCACTCCCCATCCACATCACCTTTACAGCCCTTGGTAACCAAGGAGCAGCAGCAATCATATTCTTCTTACGATGAAGAGTTCAAGGACAAGCTCCAGGCTGGCTCTTCTCAGTGCTTCCCAGCAAACACCTCCTGTAATTTGAAGGGCGTAGGAGTTTTGATGGATAGAAAACATTGTAGATCAGCTGTAATCTTAAGAAATGAGCAGAAAAATAAAGAGGCAAGGCATTTTTTTTCTGCTTTCTCTTCTTTTACATCCTTGTTTGACATCCTTGCTTGTATCAAAGTAGTGTGGCCAGCAAGGCCAGGGCAGTAATTGTCCCCCTGTACTCAGCACTGGTGAGACTGTACCTTGAGTGCTGTGTCTGGTTCTGTGCCCCTCATTTCAAAAAGGACACTGAGGTGCTTGAGCAAGTCCAGAGAGGAGCAACAGAGTTGGTGCAGGGTCTAGAAAAGATCTCTTAAGAGGAGCAGCTGAGGAAACTGGGGTTGTTTAGCCTGGAGAAAAGAAGGATCAAGGGAGACCTTATTACTGTCTACAACTCCCTGAAAGGAGGTTGTGGCCAGGTGGAGGTCGGTCTCTTCTCACAAGTAGCGAGAGACAAGGTGAGAGGAAATGGACTTAAGTTGTGCCAGAGCTTTAGTTTGGATATTAGGAAAACTTTTTTCACTGAAAGAGTTGCAAAGCCTTGAAACAGACTATCCAGGGCAGTAATGGTGTCACCATCCCTGAAAGTGTTGAAAGAGTGTGTGGATGTGGCACTTGAGGACAGTTTAATGGTAAACATGGTGGTGGTGCTGGGTTAATGGTTGAAGACTCGGAGGTCTTTTCCAATCTAACAATTCCATGATTCTGTGATTTTGGTTTATGTTTCTCTTGCTAAAGAGGTGGTGTGCAGGTGCAAGTGCTGATAGTCATATGACAGGCAGCTATTGCACATGCACTGGGCTGTCTGAATCCCCTACCTGCATTTTGTGCATCACTCTCTGTATTCATCATTTTTGCTACCATGAGCTTTTTCTTCAAATTTCCCTCCACTCATTCAAGGAGCTTTCTGCCCCTGGACTTTTGAAGGTGACTAGACTATTCTGTGAATCTTGAAAAATCAACAGAGACCCCTTCCATTCAATGGAGTCCACTTCCAGTTAAAGAGAGCCGGGTATCACAGGGGTTCCTGGCAGGAAGGACCCACATTCAGCTTTCCCCTAGGACCCCAGATGGCTGCCTGAGGGCTGCTGGCTGATCTGCACTGCTCAGGAGTGTCTTTAGCTCTTGCTCTGCACAATCCATGTAGCTGGGTATGGGAGTGGGTGGTGCAGGAGTGGGCAGGACCCTACCACTCCCCAAAAGTCTCCAACAGAGCTGTGACAGCTCATGCCACTGGTGAGTCATCTGGGAATCACTGATGTGAAGGGAATGGCTCAAGGTGCTGCTCTCCCAAGCACTAATCCTGGGGTCAATGCTGAGTCAAAGGCAGCGTTTAAGGATCAAGACTCAGGACTCATGCCTGCCACACACGAGTGCCTGCTGAAGGCAGTGGGCAGGCTGCCAGCTCCTGCCCCTGGGATCAAGAGTGTAGTGACACTCAAGTAAAGGAATCTACTGACACTCAAGTAAAGGAATCACAGAGATAGCACCTGCACTGATGCCAAGGGGCTAGGTCATGATGTACGAGGGAAAGTTGTCTTGGTGACACAAACTAAAAACATTCTCCCTGTCAGATAACACAGGCCTGAGTTTACATCACAGAGATGCTGCTCCGCTTTATTGAATTGGTTGGACAATTAACATAATTTTTTATTTTCAAGACCACATAGGTCCCATAAGAATTTAAATATTGACTAAAAGCTAATGCTATATGTGAGGTTTAAATATAACCTCCTGGTAGCTGTTAAGAAAACCAACAAAATAAATAAATTGAAAAGGCATGCGAAGAAATTTTTAGAAGACTTAAAACCAGAATGGTCTGTGAGCAAAATTAACCTGGAGTGTCTGATCCTGGACTGAGAAACTTATGAGGAAAACAAATGTTTTGGTCTGTACAAAATAAACTCAGAGGCTGGACCAGAGCAATTCTTGCAGCTCTCAGCACTGTGCCTGTGCTGTGAGCATCCCTTTGGTCAACTGAGCATCAGCAGAGTGTCCTGAGTGGGATCTGCTACCCAGCACTGCCAACACTCTGTGTTCAGAGGGATGTTTCCCATACTTGCTGTTATTTCCTAAATCTCCAGCAGCAGGCTGATATGAGGGGGTCATATACCAGGGTCCCTAGAGCTGCTGCTTCTAAGCTCCTAGAGAAAAGGCCAGCATACCAAAGCACCCCAGCCTGCAGAAGCAAGTCCTTGCAGCTAGACCCAGTTTTCCTGGGTTTTAACCCAGATCCAATGCTCCCAGAAGCATCTCTTTTTCTTCCCTGGCTGGTGGTGTTGCTCCTAGATATCCAGCTCCAACCACATCAGATCATGCCTCCCCTGCAGATTTCTGGCCAGCCATGACTTCCCACAGTGATTTTCCCAGCTGCATTTTTCTGCAGAGACACTGAGTAGCTGCTTCATGCTGAACATGTGAGCTCTTGTCTGCACTCCCAACAGTTTAGTTGGTCACTAGGGGACAAGAAATAGTTTTAATGATGTTGTCCTTGTTTCTTAAAATGCACTTGTCTTTCTGCAGATTTTTTTTCCTGCCACAGCACTATCATAAGCAGGAGTTTGTTGTGTGTTCCCAACACACCTCTCTCAGCCAGCCTTTTTCTCTGGCAGCACTTAATTTGCTGAAGGTGAGGGACACATGGACACATATTAGAAACACATGGGAAATAGCCAGAGGGGCAGTGGGTTGTCATTTATACATCCCCTCAAATCAATGCTCAGCTCTGTGTTAAAAAGAGAAAATAAGGATTGGGGCTTTAAATATGTTTCGGGGTAGAGTTTGGGTTCAAAGCTGAAAGCAGTTTACTAAGCTCTCAGCATCTAGAATGCTGTTATGGTTGGTGGTTGCTAGAAATCTCGGGAGGTTGCACAGCATTCCCACCAGCTGCAAGTGGAAAATGGAAAAAAACATGTTTTGGCAGTAAGTAAGAACCAGTGTGGAAGAGCTGGTGTGGGCTTGAGGGATGCATCACATGAACCTTCCCTGATGTGGATTTTTGGTAGGTTTGAGGACTGTCTCTGACTGCTTTCTGTTGGCATGGAAAGCCTTTAAGCAAATCAAGAATTGTATTTCATTTTGCATGATGCTGAGAGGAAAATCTGTCTCAAAATTACATCCCCACCTCAAATTTTTATAGTGGATTCTGCAGAGGCAAGAAATTCAGAAGTTTTTCTGAATTCTGCCAGGGGCTCTGGAATGTATTAGAGTGTTTTATTTCCTTTTGGCTAGGAGAAGGCACTGACCCTACTGCAGCTTTGAAGAGATGCCGTAGCTCTAGAACTGAGAAGTGTTATTTTGCCTGTTTTGACTTTTTATTGTATTCACTTGCAGTACTCCTGTAATTATTTTGCTTTGTTTGTTTTGTTTTCAAATAAAGAAACATCTCTGCAACCTAAATGTAGTGCCCCTGTGTTTGTGAGCAATTTGTGATTAGCAAACAATGTGTGTGTGTGTGTGAGGAAAAAGGACCCTGGCAGTAAAGCGGGTGATGTATTTTTCTCCCAGATAAACAACACGTAGGAAAATACAATTAAAACTGTGCATTCCTGCTTGTTTCTCTCCTGATGCAAACATGGGTATTGATGATAAGGCTGTTGATAGAAGCTGTCTCTGAACTGATTCACAGATTTTGTCAATGTTCTCCCCAGCTGGCTCCTTGTAATCACCTCCCCCCCCCCCGCCCATGGTCCTCTTCATCCTGTACCCTCCACCCCTCTCCTACCTTCTTAGAAGACATTTGCACACTTTGCTCTCTGCTACAGTGGTATTTAAATCAGAAAATGAAAGCATTGCATATCAACAGCATCCTCTTGAATGATACTCAACCCCTCTTTAATTCCTGCAACCCCCACAATCCCTGCTTAACTTCATTTTTTTAAATTGATCTACACCAGTGCTCAAGTCTTCTCCCTTGCCTTGTCTGCTACAGGCTGGAATACACCTCTGTCTCTCCCTTTTCCCTTCTCTCTGCCCTTTTTTGAGGATGATCCTGGCAGAGTATGTGAGTTTGATTATGAAAGAGAGTGGTTATTATCCAGTGCAGTAGCTTGGAAAGGGCTGGAATTTGCATTTTAGCATGGAGGAAGGAGATTTGCTGCCATCTGCACCTGGTGAGAGAAAGAGCTCCACAGCTGGAGGCAGCTGCCAAACTTCTGCCAAGCACCCTGCCTGTGAAGTAAAGCAGGCTGCTTAGTTCTGCACCCAGTACAAGTGTTAAGTCTACGAATACATTATCAGGCAAAGTGCTTTTAATCACAGAATATATTTGGATTGCATACAGCTGGATCTAGGCACGACAGGAAATAGCCATATACATGCAGAAAGAGGACTTTTTCCATTTCCATAGTCTAAGCAGTGAGATCCACAGGGTTATTATCCTGGTATTCATGTGAGTATTAAACACAATTCATATATCACATGCATGCACTGCAGAGCAAAATGAAACTCCTGGAAATTTTACATCAGATACAATTAACCTGTTGTGAGCCCATTACATGGGACAGCTAATAAAAAAAGGGAAAATTATGAAAACAAATTTACAATGCTTTTTCCTTATTGCATAGGCAAATGCCCTGTATTAGGGACAGAGCTTTCCAAGAGCACAGTCCAAGACTGGGAGAGATACAGAAGGTAGGGGTTGGTGCAGTAGATAATGACATCATGGTTTAATGATGCCATCATACTGACTCACATCATCCATCTAGGCAGTTAAATATACATGGAATTGGGAATTTAATGATGAATGCTTTTGTTTGCAGCTGACATCTGCTACAGATGAGGGCTGTGCAGAGGTTGCAGGTGAGTGTTGGGGCCAGCTGCTGGACTTTGCCACAGGGCTCTGCCATAAGCAAGCCCTGCAGCCCCGGGGGCTCCCTGAGTGGTGACTCGTGGGCTACTGCCTTCCCAGCAAAGGGGAGGTGCCTTCCAGTCTGAATTCAGGGATACATGTGGTACTGTGTCCTATCCCAGCTCTGAAAAAGCCTTCATCCTCACGACCACCTCGCACCACAGGGGTCTCTGGCTTGGGGGCAGAGTTCACAACTCAAGGACAAGGTGGTCCCTTTCAGGCTGCCTCCAAGGCACTGTGGCTCCCTGAGCCTGCCAGTGTGTGGGCACCTGCCTGCCAGTATCTGGGCTGGGACCCTGGCCCTGGTTAATGTACCAGCACTGAGACAGCATTTCTAGAGCTGGGACTGCTATTTAAGGATATTCATCTGGGTAGTTCACTTAGCAGAGGAGCTGTGGGGCAAGCCAGCCTTATGCTGCATGTCTGCAGGGGCAGCTCCGCTCTCACTGCAGAGTGCCAGAGATTGGTGACTGAGCTTCTCACCCTGGGGGTTACTAACTCAACTGCAGAAAAACAGAACACTTAATTCCCTTCCCTTCTTATTTGTTTTTCATGAGTCACTCTGTAAATAACTGTCCGTGTTAAATGCTCAGGTGGGAAGGTTTCAGTGTGGGACCTACCAACACTGTGTTTCTGGTACTGAGTGCCAGCATTCCACTGGGAAGTCTGTCATCATGAGGTGCAGATCAACTTGCAGGTAGCCTTTGAATACCACCAGCAGTACATACATTTGATTCCTCAGGTAAATACAAATTGAAAAGACAATATTTAATCAGCATTTTTGTAAGCAATATAATAGCATGTGATCTCTGCTCAAACTTGTTGGTTCTGGTCCAGCTTCTGTCTAGTGCTGACTGAGACTGACTCTGCTGTGCTTCTCCCAAGTCACACCTTTGTGTCTTCCTTTTCAGGAGGCTGTGCTGCAATCCCAGTGCTCTGCTTTATGAGCCTCACATGCTCCTGTTCATCTCAGACTGCTGTAGTAAATCAGGAGGAACCTCACTGACATCCACGGCATCAGCATAAAAGCAATAAGAGCCACATCCAGAGTAGCAGGGTGATTCATTTCCTTACTATTTGCAGGCTGGGCTTGTGTGGCTTGTGGAAAGGGAATGGAATTGCCACAACTTGGCATTACTCTTCCCCTGCATGCTCCTAGTGTCATCCTTTTATCTGTCTTAATGAGGAGGTTTAATGTGTCAGTGGGAAGGAGATGGGCTTACAGGAGTCACGCTGAATTCCGAGTGCCTTGTACTTCCATGGCTGTGGATGGTGCACACCAGTTGGTAAAATGATACAGGATCTTCACATCCAGAACTAAAAAATGTGTGTGTTGTATGGACCCTTCCAGTACTAACTCTGCAGGTGGACCTGGGGAGAGGCTGGAGGAAGGGAGTGCTGCGGCTGCACGGGGAAACCACACCAGGGTTAGGGATGGATCCCGGCACCAGGACCAGGTCCAGCCCCAAAGCTCCGGGGCTGCGGGACGTGCGAGGCTGCGGCAGGAGCACCAGCAGGAGAGGATGGGGGAGCGCCGGGCTCCCACCTCTGCCTTCCTCCACGACCTCTTCCTCCTGGTTTTCTTCCTGTTGCTCAGAGCAAGCTGCTGAGTCAGAGCAGCGGGAGCCGGAAATTCTCTGTTTGGAGGGTGAGATCAGTGTTGCTCCTGCTAAGCAAAAGCAATTTATTTTGCTTTGCTGGCGATTTCTGTGCGGCCAGGAGGCTGGGCAGCGAGTTCGGCGGTCACCGTGCTAACAGGCTGCTTGTTTTCCTCACACCATCGCGGACGGCACAGATTGCAAATACAATTACACTGGTTTCACAAATTAAGTATTGCGTGTACTGTAATGAAGTGTGAGTTGGATTATTAAGAACAGGTCATAAGATTTTTTTTTTCCACGCCCATTTTCACAATGAGTAATTATAATCATTACATCCCATCGTGAGGACTCTAAGTTTTAATTATATTCTAAATTGTTGTGAAACGCTTAATCTAACACAAGAGAAAACACAAGTGGGGGGGAAAGAAGCAGCTTTTCATCTAGCGATGTTACAATGGTTAACAGGGTGCCCTTAGATGTTTTATTAGCTAAGAAAGTGAGACTTTATATTGATGGATGAAGATTTGAATTTAATTGGTTTTGGCTCTGAAGGCTTAAAAAGCGATACTTATATTGGGCTGCAAATTATATTTCCCTTACAATGCAGAGGATGCCTTTTCTCTGCCTAAATGAAAAGCACAATTTGGTTGCCTTTCTTCATAATGGTCCTTTCAGTTAGAGAGTTTGCATGGTGAAGCCCACAAAAGACAGCAAAATCTATTTTGCTAAGAGCCTCTCTCATGGAGCAAAGTCAGGATTTTCTTTCTAAATTTTAAGTGCAAAAAGCAAAAAGAAATTCTTAGCAATTTATGGCAACACTGCTTTGGCAGCAGTCATTTTGACCAGTAGTACATTGGTTTGAAATTATACTGTTTTCCCAGATGCACATTAATCTCCCTGCTCTTGTGGGCTGTGGCAACAGACCCAAAGCCTTCACAGTCCACAGTGCCCACATGTTAATTTATATTCTTAAATCATACCTAAACTCATCATCCTGTTTTTTCCTCTCCAAAATTATTTAGATAAGTTACCCACAATTCTGATGGCTGAAATCAGGGCATATGCATCTTGCCTTATATGAATATGTGAAGAAGAACCTGAAGACCTTTTATTTTAATAGGGAAAAAGATTTAGAGTTGGGTTTCTTTCTCCCCTCTCAATACATCTTGTGCCTTGGGTAGCACAAAGCTATTAATAATTTTGCAGTTTACTGGACTTCTTCCATCTAAAAAGGATCTTATGCTTTCCCCAGGTCTCCTGACTCATTCTCTTCTTCCATATTCTTTGCAATGAGGCACATTCTTGTTGTTCTCTCACAAAAAAAAAAAAACAACCAACCAACCAAACAGACAAACAAAAAAAACAAACAACACCAAAAAAAAAAAAGCAGCCTTGTTATTATTTTGGAGTTGTAAGGGGAGGAATGAGCACTCTTCCAGTTGCTGCTTTTTCCAAAGGCTATTTCTCAATTCAGAAAAAATAAAAAGGACAGTTGTTTTTTTTATCCCCCAGTGTGAAATACTGCAGCATCTTCTGCTGGTGCACAAACCAGCACAAACACTCTTGGGTGAATAGACTACTGGTGACCTCCTCAAAGAGTGGAAACCCCTGGGGTTTCTCACTCTACCCCATGAATGCTTGACCCCCCAAGGTCTCACTGCACCTTTTGCAGAGGTGAGGGATAAGCTGCTACAGGAAGGAAGGAACTTTGCACAGCTGAGGACCAGGTAATGCAGCTGGAGGTTGTTTGGTGGGATCCACCTGCAGATGGCTGGAGCTGCTCAAGATATTTCACACTTCCATGGAGGTGTAGAGCAGGAACTCCTCTGGGGCAAAGCCTTTCTGGGCATGAGAAGAAAAGGATTAACTAATGGACAGTGTAATTAAATAGTGGGTGATTGCCATCTTCATTTCCTGTACCCTGCCCTAGGAGGATAATAACAGGTTAGGCCACATCAAAATGTTCTTGAATACCTTTAGTGACACATCAACAAAAGGTAACTGCAAAAATGTCTAGAAAATCATGGAGTCAGCGATATCTCTTGGCACTTCACAGTTCTGGTCTTACTCTAGTAAGGCAGCTCCTTGGAAGAGCTCATGAGCAATGGTTTGGTAGGTGATAAGTGCTATGCCATCATTCCATTTGCTTCCAGAAAGACTACAAAGCCTTCTGTCCCTCTCCAGTAACAATGGTTACATGAGTGATCCCACTCACACAATGTCTTCCATAAAGAAGTATTTGGAAAGAGGAGTATGGGGCAAACAGAGTTTTTCATGGGCATTGCAGAACAGATAAAAATAGGATTGTCATCTCTATCAGCCCTATAGGAATAAAATAAGGCTGTGAATAGCATAACTGGTCAGTGAGACAGCTATTATCCACAGAGTGCTGTAGATCATGTTTCTCAAGGGCTGAATTTGTTATGTAAATTGGAATTCATTCCCTGAAGAGACACATCCCGAGCAATCCTATTATAAATGCACGACCAGGTGGAAGACAGCAGCCCTTGGCCATGGAAAACACAATGAGTGTGGTCACTTCAGTTGTTTGCTTATTCTCTTTCTCCCATGCCATTTCCCATCACTGCAATGCTGAGGCAGATCTGCTTTGCTGTTGTGCCCACAGGCCAGGGATCCTCATGGCCAGGCACTACACAAGATAATGGAGAAGCTCTCCTATGGCTATGGGACTACCAGTTTTCTTACTCCACTGCTTCATCCTTCGATCTTATTATCCCAGCTCAGCAAGCAACACATATTTTTATTTCAGGAAAATGGCCAAGGTGTTTCTCTTCTTCTGGGTAAAATACATACAAAAGTTGGCAATTCCTACTGATTTTCATCCTGCTGCACTGGCAATTAGAGCACAGTTTAATAATACATAAGGACAGAAGTGATGCCTTGAGGGTTTAAAACTGATTTTAGTCCTCACGGCTTACTTTACCACAGAATAGTGCATCATTAGGGTGCTATGTGTTTATGGCTACATGGGTAGCAGCAGGGGATACAGCAAAGGATGTGCCTCTTTTGGAGGGAAAATGGATGAGTTTATAACTTATGTGGGGTGTTTGTGATGTGCAAGTGCCATGCAGGATTGGTACAATGTCACACATGCGTCAGAAAAGCAATGTGCCCAAACTGCAAGGTGTATGACCCCATTGCCTTCCTCACCCCTACAGCCCCACTCAGTGGCACTGTTTCACCCTCAGCTTCTCTGGCTCTGATAGCAAACCAAATATAAAGTGGATCCTGACTTTTTTCCAGGGGGATAGGACCCTACACTTTGCACTTGCTGCCATGGGGAGCCAAGTGGCCACTCTATTTGCCTGAATCTGAGAAGAACCCATAAAGAAGCAAGCGCAGTAATTGATTGCTTCTATTGAGATAGCCAAAACTGATTTCCTGCACTGACCACAGCTTAATGAATAATGTTCCCAGCAGAATTTGAAGGTACAGGGTTGGAAAGTGTTGTTGCTAGATGTCCTCTGTGATTCTAAATCCTCCTTTTCATCATGCTCCAGTGCTCTGCATGCAAACTCTGCTCTGTACTGCACATATCCTCACAGCTTTGCCCAGCAGTCACATATAATTTTCTGCTGCTGCTAAGGGAGCTTATATTGTGTTAGTGATGAAAACTGCATCAACAAGATTGGTGCAGGAGCAGGTCTGGAAAGATGCTGCAGGGCTGGAAATAGCTGGGAGGGGAGGCTGGCTGTACAAGCTGGCCACTGCTGCTGACAGCTGACTGCTGCTCTGGGCAGCTGGAAATCAAGGCAGGTTTTGACCAAGGTGTGCTAAAGCACTCGGGGCCCTTGGGCCCAGTTGTGATTCCAGGTGGTTTATCTCACAGAAAAGCCACCTGCCAGGTCACCACCCTTTTTTTCTTTTCTGTGAAGCTCCAAGCTATGATGGTGCTGTGGAGCACTTGCAGCAGTAAAACACAGGCTGGATTGCTGCCTCCCTCTTGGTGTCTCCCCTTCCCTGCATCCCAGTCTGAATGGGTCTCTGGGATGGTGAGTGGGACAAACAGGAGACGCTATCTATGAAAAATCTATTAAAATAATGTTCTTGGTAGTTAGTCCATTTGCATATGTAATGGCTGAGGTGCTTTCCCTGGCTTATGCCATTGCCAGGGAATAGCCATAAGGCATGTCTGCTCGAAGCTATAGTGAGCAATACTGGAAAGTGCTGGGTGGAGCAGGGAGGGGGACAGCTATTATGTGCACATGGCCATTACACATGTAAACACAATATTAAAAATAGAGCTGGTTGAATACTGCCAAGCATTTCTCTGGCTACCCATTGGAATTAAAGGCAGACATGGGTTTGGCTGGAATCCCTGCCATTTTGTTCATTATTTCTGTGACCATTTCAGTGTGACAGGAAAATGCTTGCAGAAAATGGATAACAAACTCATGTGTGTCAGTATTTAAATGAAAAGTTTTGTTCCATATGGGGTGGGACACTGTTCAACACAGCAGTGGCAGAACAGGATTTCTGAAACCTCCTGCCAAGGATTTGCATCCCTCCCTCGAGGAGCAGAGGCTGTTAAGATGCAGTAAATGAACACAAATCACACTGGAGAGCACTCAGCCAATAGAGCTCCTGGGGGACTGATTCACATTGGGGGAAGAGCAAAGATCAGCATGGTCACTCCAAAGGAAAGCAATGCCCTGTATTTTCACCCATCATCATAAGAAGTTCTTCATTGCAGAGTTGACATAGAAAAAGTGGGAACTTTGGACTGAGAATTAGCAAAGTGGGACAGAATGTGAAAGAAAATCTAAACCCAGAGACCCTCGGGCTGAAAGGCTGAAATTGATCCTGAATATTCAGAAGAGGTGAAGAGCCAGTAAAATTATTTGAAGTCTTGGAAAAAAGTCCTTACTCATGAACACTTCAGTCTGTTTAGTTTATGATGAAAAGAGAGATTGAGAGGTGATGTGATCAGGGTGCAAAGATACTTTCCTAGAGAGAAAGCCATGCATATTAAAAAGGTTCTGTAAGCAATACTGCCTCCACTTGTTTCTTTATATTTCCCATCTGTCTGTCAAGTAATAAAGCAGAAAGAAAAAGAAGACAGAGCTGGGACAAAGTTTCATAAATTGACATGCAATTCCAGCCACAGTATTTTGCACATAAGTTGCTATATACCAAGTAGGTGCCCTTCAAGGGTAAAGAGGGGATTCCATTTTCACCATCCAAAATTTGGAACCAGGTGAGTATCCTAGAAGCTCTCACCTGCTCATATCCTCTCTTGCCTTCCATGTAGGGAGGGTCTGGACCAAATGTACTGTCTGTCTTCCCGGGGTTTGGATGTAAGGGAAGGGTCCTGGCACATGCCAGATCTCCTCCAGGTCTCCAGCAGACAAACCAAACCTGTGTTGCTCACAACACTGGTGGGAAGTGTACTCTGGAGTGGTTAATGAGGTCATTCTCAGACTTCTCAGATTTCTCTCAGGCTCAAGAAACCTTGAGTGGTTTTTAAAAGTAATAACCTGTTCCAGGAACTAATTTGCTTTGAAGAAAATTAGAGAGGTAGAAAGAAAAAGCAATACAACCTCCAGCTGTCACCTCTGCTCCTTGTCCCTACCTGTGGGATTAAGCTGTTAAAACCCAGTGCGAAACAAATATTTTTTCAGACAAGCGATGTCAAGATAAAAACTTACTTTCGTTGCTAGAATTGTCAAAACCACAACCAAACCTAACCTCCCAACACTCGCACACTGATAAAAAAGTAACTTGGTCCTGGCATAAGATATAACCTACAAGGTGTTTCTATTATTAGAAACAGGCATCCACACTGGGAATAAGTGGTACGGATTGATGCAGCAAATAGGTCAGCCAGAGCGGCAGAGCAGAGGGAGGATGGTTTCCATGGCGATGGAGAACAGCCGTGATGGGAGGTACCCGCGGGGGCGGCAGCGAGCGGCAGCCGCGCTCCCGGCTAAAGTGGTTAGTTGCTTTGGAGACAGGTGCGTGCTCCGAAAAAAGGCACCTCCAAGGGGGTAGGACAGAGACAAAAGGGACTGCAGGATAGCAGCCGTGCCATGGGCTAGTCAGGAGGTGAACAAATGAGACAGTATCAAATGTGATGCATTTCGGTCATTACAAATTCTCTTTTCCTCATAAAAACCACAGCCACGAGCACACGGTTCAGAAACAGCACACCACTGGAGGCACAGCATCCAGGTGACACTGGAGAGATGTTTATAAATTAAAGTGAAGACGTCTACAAATTAAACGGTAAATAAAAGCACGACTGGTGGGAGGAATAAAAATGACATTTCCGAATGAATGTGCATCACTCACTGAAGTTGCCACTGCAGCACATGAGTTGATGAAAGCCCCAGGAGCTGCTTCTTCATCTCCCACACCATCAGAAGAAGCCCACAGGAAGATACCAGCAGGGAGGTAGTTGGCAGGATGGTGTCTCTCCTCTTCCCTACAGTCCCAGGCTGGGAAAGCACACGGTTGATTATTCAACACAGAGTTTTCCCCTCTACCCAAAGTAGGTAACTTCACATGGTGGAAATCATTCAAAGTGAATGCAATGACATCACTCATAAGGTGGAGGGGTCTTGCTTGGTGGACAGCACATATACAGGTGATGTTTGGGTACATGGTGGAACCATCTCTCTTCAAGAGGATGCTCTAGTTTTCCCCCAACCTGTCCAAAACTGAAGAGAAGAGACTTTGCCAGGTCCAGCCCTGTGAGACACACCTGAACTGCAGTGTATGGACACTCGTGTTTATGGATCCTCTTACCAATGTCTATAGGGCCCTTGTGACAGCTTCAGGTGTCATGGTGGTAAATCCTCACGGCACTCACACAAGTGACATGCAAGTGACAACTCCTGCAGTTTGCAGAGGCACAGACATGGACAGCAGTGAGGAAGGAGGGCACCTCTGTGCTGGCCATGGGTGCTGGGCTCACATCAGGCTGGTGCCAGGGACAGAGCCAGGGGCTGCTCCCTGCCAATGCAGGACAGGGTGGAGGACAACCTGAAGACACCCAGGTGGAGCAGCGAGAGCAGATCCGGAGCTCCCCCCGTGCTCCTCAGGGATGCAGGAAGGGAATGTGGGAGCTGTTCCTACCGGCATCCATCAGCAGTGACAATGCCAACACTAATCCAGAGTGCCCCAATTTCACATTAGTAATGTGTTACACTCCACCACCATTAGCACCACTGCATTAGGGAAAGATGAGTAACCTCAGCTCCTTCTCCCAGCCCACAGGCCTGAACAGCAAGACCAAAGCTAAAGGATTATTAGCTACCATAAAGGGACCAAAAGAAGGTCTTCATCCCTACTGGAACATGGGATGCTGATCATTTATCTACAGTACTATCTATACTAGCCCATTAGTACCGGGGCTTTATAAGAAGCAGAAAGTGGCTTTAAAATATAATTATATTTTGAGATCTACAACCACAAGGTTTATTGTGCTCATGGGAATTTAATACATATCCTTCCATATATTGATAAATACAACATGTTTTGCAGAGAGAATTGATAATTTCTTTCTGGAAAATGATTGCTTAATAGAAGAATGAAGATTTATATAGATTCTTGATTTAACCAGTTTAAACTTCTTAGTATTTTTTTTTTACCAGTTCCTTGTGTATGCAAAGTTGTGCTCATATTTTTGCCTCCAGAATCATACCCTTTTGCTGCTCAACACCATTCTTATTGGAAAGGATTTGCTAGCTGTGCAAAAGTGAGACTGAAATGGTGTGTTTGGCCCCCTCCCAGAGCTGCTTACTGCCTCACAGAGGACATGGATTTCAGTGTGCTGGAATGTCCTCCCTGGCAGATCCTTTGTCCTGAAGAGTCATAAGAAATAAAATCTTTGAGAATGAAGGTAAATCCTAAACCTGTCTCCATTCCCATCATTTCAGCCACATTTACTTTATTTTGGAGCCATTTTCTCAGCAAAATTCCTCCCAGATGTGTTGTTGAAGGCAGTGTATCACTATAAAGCTGCCAACCCTTGTTTTTCTCCTTCAGTTACATTGTGATGGAAGAGTATTTTTAAAGTAGCTAGGCCCTCTGTTTTGGCCATTTTCTTCAAAGTTTTTAAAGTAGCCATTGTGAATGAGTCCTTTCTACAGCAAATTCTCTCAGGGAGCTGAAATGTAATGACCTGCGTGTGATACAATCCAGGTGAATTTGTTACAGCATTTACATGGCAATTTCTTTCCCAACACCAAAAAGAAGCTGCCTTGGAAAAGAAATTTCAAATAATATTACTCATGCTCCTAAAAAGTTTTCAAGGGAAAATTAAATATAAATTCAACTTTATGAGCAGTCATGGCTATTAGTCATTAGTTGTCACTGTTTGTGACAGTGACTGTGTTTCTGTTTTATTTTGTGTTTTGTGTTCACAACCCCTTTCCACTCTCCCTTACACGGATTTTTAAACTGAAATGTTTCTTCGATGTTTCTGAATTTCAAGACTGAAGTTTTTTCTTAACTTGAGTTTAAAATGGAATTCAATGTTGTATAACCCTGCCTAACTCTCATTCCTAGTGACTTAAGCCATGTTTATTGTCATGAGCTACAGGGCATGGTCTTCAGGTGGAATGATGAGATCAGCCCTAGCTACATGCAATATAAATCCAGAGTTTTCTGGGGGTAGAACAGCAGTAGCAGCAAATAATTAGGCCAAAGGAATTCTCAGTAAGAAGCAAACATCAAGTTTCAGGGCTTTACCCAAAGGAAGATCCATGTCATTGCACTGGAATGGGATTGATTAAAGGCTATTTAAAAACCCATTTTCTCTGAGATTTATGGAAATGATAATCCATCAGAGCAAAATGTGCTTCATGAGCACTATAAACACATGCCTGTAGTCACCAGGAGACCATGAGCTAATTGTGGAAGAGTGCAAACACTTGAGAAAGCTCCATGGCAGCAAAAGGTTCCCCCTGGGGAAAAAATGAGAGATCCTCCTGCTGTAGGGCCCAGATGAACTCTCCTGTTCACTTCTGAGTCTTCCTTGAGATCCTCCCAGCCACAAACTGATATCCCTGCATCCTACTCTGTTTTTGACATTAAACAGGGCCACAGAATGATTGATAAAAAGCTCCTTGTTCTGGTCCAGTAACAAGTGCACACTGGTTTAGAGCATTTTTCCATGTAGTTATGCTGAAGTCTTCTAAAATGCATGTGCAAGCAGGTCATCCTATAAATCCTGTGGCAACTGTTTGCACCATGGATGGTTGGCTGAATTCAAATGTGCAAGGCATATACATTGAGAAATGTTACATTCAAATGGAGAAAACTTTCTAGAAATATTATTATTTACCCCCTGTTATCAGGAGATCATAGCAATCCAACAAGATCTGACTGTTTTGAATTATTATTCATGTAATACAGAATATGTATTTTTAAAGTAGCATTGTAAATTAATGTTAGCAAAACGTAATTTGTAATTTAAATGTAAATCAAAACTGACTAAGAATATAATTAAGCTTTGAATGCCTAGGTAGTATGTGCAGACTATTTTGTGGTAGGTTTTTTACCACTATTTAAAAGCATATTATTTGCCCTGACTACCTCAATGCATATTATCTGTACCCGTGCTATAAAAATGTAAATAATAATAAGGCGTTAAGTTACACACTGTAGAATTCTAGATTAATATATTTCTGTGAAACTGATAACTGCTTCTTGCAGAGTTTTATGGGATTCTTTAGCAGTGCATGGAGGTTGACTCAGGCGGGGGAGGTTAGGAAGAAACAGTCCCCCCATAACTGGTGTTTCTGCTGGTTAAATTTAATATTTTAATAGAAGTAAATGTAGTACTAAGTAGTACATACATTTATATTAGTATTTGCTTCAGTACAAGGCAATCGTAAGAGTTTAGAAAATATATCTATCAGCTTATCCTCTTACTGAAATCACTGTGTGATTGCATAAATAATTTTTATACTGCCCAAGCTGGTGTGCAGAGTTGTCACTGCTTGCCTGGCCCACTACTCCCTCAGCACAGGTATTTCCCCACTGATGCAACCACCTCTGGGCTGTGCTGTAATGGTGGACCACAGATATTACTGAAATTATTTCAGTTGAAAAAGATACAAACCCATGTAACTTTACCAGCAGAGACAACTACCCGTGAGGTTGAAGTGTGATTCAGATTTTAAAGTAGCAAAAATATTTTCTTACAGAAGTAGGGGCTTTATAGCAATAAGTAATTGCCAAGATTGTGCTTGACAAATTTAGGGCATTATCTTCAAAACAAAGTTGAAGGTCTGATCAAAATGAAGTAAATTAGTTCCAAAAGGCCAGGACACATCTAAGTTTTTAAAAACAGATGAGATTATTTAAAAATGCTTATCTTGATCTCTGCACTTGAAGCAGCTACCAAATTACTGCCATTCTCTTCCAGAAGGCAGCGGGAAGAGAATGTTTTGTTTGTTTCCTGTCAGCACAAGCACCCAGTAATTGATGTTCCTGAGTATGTCCAATATTGAATCTCAGCTGTGCTTCCTCACACTGCCTTTGCCATTGCTATGGAAGGGTCTGGACCCCAGGAGGCAATGGCTGTTGGACTGGTTGCTCCTGATTATCAAATACATGGATCTCTTCTTGCTCTTCAGTGGGCAACTACACAGATTTTGGAAGAAGAGCACAGAGAGAAGGTGCACAGGAAGGACAGGCAAAAGCTTTGAGGACCAAATGTAGAATGCATGTGGCAGGTTGATCCCAGCTGGATGCCAGGCGCCCACCAAAGCTGTTCTATCACTGCCCTCCTCAGCTGGGCAGGGAGGCAAAAAGAATACAAAAGTCTCGTGAGTCCAGGGCAGGGAGAAATCACTTGCTAATGACTGTAATGGGCAAAAGAGACTGTACTTGGAGAAATTAGTTTAAATTATTATCAATCAAATCAGAGTAGAATAACAAGAAATGAAAGAAGATCCTAAAAACTTTTCCTCCACCCCCCTCTTCTTTCTGAGCTCAACTTTACTCCCTAATACCCTCCTGCCCCCATCCCTGTGCTGCAGGGGAATGGGGAGTGGGGGCTACAGTCAGTCCATCACACCTTGTCTCTGCTGCTCCTCGTTTCTCAAGGGGAGGACTCCTCGCTCTTCCCCTGCTCCAGCATGGGGTCCAACCCTCTTTGACAGGCAGAAGTGAAATTATTACTGACAGCTAAAATTAAGATTTTAATAATTACCTGAGCTCTTCTTTGCTTAGACCCAGCAGGAGAACATCCTACAATGTGCAGTGTGTCAGCCACTTATCTTGAAGTAAATGAAAGCTGAGGCTTTGCAGCACTGTAAAGATGTTCAGCAACTTTCAGCATAA
Organism: Cinclus cinclus; assembly: GCF_963662255.1. Taxonomy (NCBI): domain Eukaryota; kingdom Metazoa; phylum Chordata; class Aves; order Passeriformes; family Cinclidae; genus Cinclus; species Cinclus cinclus. The sequence continues at coordinate 15,021,390 of NC_085048.1, read as the reverse complement.
GGCTTAAGAGTATTTTCTTAGTATGAAGAGTTCAGCAGGAATTTCACCTTGTATGAGATGAGGACAGACAAATAGCAATCAGAGTGTAAATTATGTTTAAGACTGCTGAAATGGAAGAGGGGGCGAAAACAGAAAGGGAACAAAATATTACAGAAGATTAAGAGGTGAATTAAGATGATGGCTTCTCTCTTCCCACACATAGGTACTGATTTCACACCCTTTCAGAGTTTGCATTTGACTGCTCACAGACCTTTCAGCATCACTTTGATTTGTCTGCTCAGTAGAGAAAAGGTCTAACCTTTGCACATGGACAAGCCCTGTGTATGGCTCTTGTGTTCTGTAAAGGCTGTCCAGGCACTACTTTGATTTTCTGATCCTTGATGTAAAGAAATCAGGTCCTGTTCCAAGGGAAATGCCATCTGCTTTGAAAATTACAAAACACTTATTTTGATTAGGAAATTCTGAAGCGCAGGGGTGACTGAAGTTTGAGTGGGGATGTAGAGCCAAGGGACACTGGAGAGATGGTCTCCCGTATTGACTACCATTTCTTCTTCCTTGAGAAAGGGTTGTGAGATATCTCTAGATCAAGACCCATCTGCCACTTTGTGGCACTTGCTTGTCTTGTCTCCTCTGAAGTCAGATATGCCAGCTGAAAAGCCATCTAAGGTTGTCTGCTTCTGTGACTTGACCTCGTGATTCGGGGTTATGAGCCTCAAACTTTAGTTTCTGCATTTGATTCAAGAAAACCTCATTTGGACTGAGGTGGGATTTCCCAGAGATGTTCCCTAAACTCTGTGATTTTGCAGAATTAGTGTCTCATGGAAAGGTGGGTTGCAGTGCGTGTCTGTGTGTGTGTGTGTATGTGTCTGTCTGTCTGTCTGTCTACTCCATTATGCTGTTCAAAACAGTGAAGCATATCACCCATCACTTTCCCTAGCTGATCTAGAAATCTCCATAGACAGACTCCTCCCTGACAGATGCCTACTGTAGCTCTGGAAAAAGAGGTTTCCTTCTGTCTAGTCCAAACCTCCCCAGCAGTCTGTCTAACAAGGGGACAGTGGCCATGGCTTCAGGAAGGTTTAATGCCACTGGCCTCTCTAGGTTGAATGTCTTGTTGCCAGGTGTACGATCTGCTGAGGCCATCACTGAGGAAGAGGAATTCTTACAATTGCAGAATGGTTTGAGTTTGAAGGGACCTTAAAGATCATCCAGTTCCAATCCCTTTGCCTTGGGCAGGAATACCTTCCACAAGACCAGGTTGCTCAGAGCCCCACCCAGTCTGGCCTTGAACACTTCCAGGGATGAGGCATCCACAGCTTCTCTGGGAAACCTGTTGCAGTGCCTCATCATCCTCATAGTGAAGAATTTCTTTCTAATATTTAATTTATATCTACCCCATTTCAGTTTAAAGGCATTCCTCCTCATCCTATCACTTCATGCCCTTGTAAACAGTCCCTCTACAGTTTTCTGTAGCCCTCCTTTAGATAATGGAATATCACTCTGGAGCTTTCTCTTCCCCTGGCTGGACAGCCCCAACTCTTTGGCCTGTCTTCATACAAGAGGTTCTCTGGCCCTCAGAGCATCCTTTTGGCCTCCTCTGGACTCCCTCCAGCAGGTTGATGTCCCTCTTATGTTGGGGGTCCCAGAGCTGGATGCACTATCCGGGTGGAATCTTACAAGAATGGAGTAGAGGGGAGAATCACCTCCCTTGACCTGTGGATTAACCTTCCTGTAACATAACCCATCTGTGGCCCCTCATCACCTCATCAGGTACAAGCTGTCTTCATCAAATCTGCTGGTTATCAATTGCTTCCCCACAGGTTTGTACTCATTGATGTACATCTTGTAATTTCTAAGAGATTGTGGCTTTATGATCTTCCCTGCTCAGAAAAACTGGTGATTAGTTACATTTCTCCAGATAACTTAGAAGTGTAGGTGGATGCTCTTCCAAATAGCAGAGGGTATTGAAGAAAGGGCAGCACACTGTAAAACCTGATTTTTGTTTTCAGTGAAAATTTTAAAGAAACCTACATAGTACACAGTATGTAAATCTAGAAGTCACATATTTGAATGCATAAAGTGTTATTGTTTATATGCAGGAATGTTTATATGCAAATTTTAAATAATTCATCACTATAACAATCTCATCAGCTTATCTTAAAACCTTAATATAGGCCTACACACTATTCAAATAGGGTTTTTTCTGCTGAAACTATCCTCCACACTTTGCTACTCATAGTCCTCTACCAGCACTGAGCTTCCTGCAGGGGGTGGAAATTTTATTGCTGCTTTTCTGTAGCTTCAAAAAACACAGTGACTGAGAGGCACTGGCCACACCACTGACTCTGCCAGGCAACCTAGCACACATCCAGCTCGCTGGCTGGGATCAGAAGAAAGCTGGCAAGCTTTCAGATAACAGGGCAAGAGCAAGGAGAGGAGAGAACACCAGAGCACTTCAAATGCTTTTCCAATTAAAGCCTCTTCTTCTTTCCCTTGGCTTGTGCTTGGTTGTTTTGTTTTCCCCTTTTAAGTGTCACTGACTTGAGGAAGGTGGGGGACAGGCAGAAAGAAGGAATTTTTTTCACTTCAGTGAAACGTGTGATGAGAACTTTCCATCTCCATTCAATACAATCACCATGGTAAAGGTCCTGCCATAGGGAAAAGGTAAACTAAGGTTTCCTTTTACAGCAGACAGTGTCAGAACAAAATACACCTTCAGTGTACCTCCTGAAACTCTTCTAGAAAAGAATCCAGCCCTGGAAGGGAGAGAGGCAGTGTGCTGCAAGGCAGTCTATTATATCTGTGCCTTGTCATAGTCATTTATTTGTACACCCTGACTCCTCTGGAGACAAACAGAAAGGATTCATGTTAACAAAATGGCTGAGAGCCACAGAGAAGGAAGAGGGGAGTAGTTGGGATAAGTAAAATGACACTCAGCAACACTCACATATCTTTTTCTCTCTGATTCCTAGGGAGTTAAACTGTGGATGCACTGAACTAGTTTGTAATTGAATTGTGTCTTGAGTGTGAATGTGCTCTTGTGCATTGATCCCTTCTCACAGAACATGGGCTATAGGCTCCAGATCACGGGCATCCTCATATGTGGCACCTGTGGCTTGCAGTGCACCAGCAGATTGGAGTATTTCAATTTTTGTTAACTGATTTCACTTGTGAATAGTATTTTTCTCACTGGCAAAGTAGCCTGTCTGACCCATCCAGTTTTCTCAAGTTTGGGCACTACCTGGTGCAGAAATACAAGGAGAAGGAAAAAAGGCTGCATGGACAGAAAAAGCTATTAACACACAGAGGTTTGGCACAGAAAAACACCTTCCCCCTCTTTATTACCGTGTCATCTTTCACAGCCTTATTTCTAATGAGGTCATGGTTTCTGCTTTTCAGCTGGTATGGGTTAGCAGATCCTCAGTGTGGGCAGAGATGCCCAGCAAAATCCAGCCTCTAACCTACTGTTTTGTTGAAATGTGTTCCAGCCAGACATACCAGGGATGAGAAGGTGGAACAGGGTAGCTGTGTTATCTGTGAGAGCTTCCCCATTTGGGGTCACTCTTCTGGCAAGGGGACACTGCCTAGAGGGAAAACTAGCCACTCTACTGCTATGTCAATCACCTCTAGCTTAGTTTTTAAGTGCTAAAAGTATTCTTGATGCAGCAGGAGAACAAAAACTGAGTTGTTTTACAAGCCAATGAGAGGAAACAGAGAGGAGGAATCACAGCTAATTAAAAAACACCATTTATCCAAGTAGTGCACATAAAAATCCCATTGAAGGAATGGTTCTCAGCAAGGTACGAGTGAAGGTAGAGATGCCCCACAGCTCTTTGAGGGACACTGATCCTACTGCCCTTAGTCTGCAGTGGGAGAGGATTAATGTGGAGGGTCTTGGGATGAGCTCAGTAAGAGTGGGCTGACATCAGATTGGACACTGTATAAACAAGGTCAAAGACATCACAATGTGGGGGATAGAAAATCTTCAATTTTCTCTCTGCTAGAATGACATTAGATACAAAATTTATCATAACTTGAGAAAATTTGCATTTACTGTTTATAACAGTCATACATAACTTGCTAACAAATATTTTTAATATTATAGTATGAGTCATAATCATAAATAATAATTCACAAATAATGAAAACAATATTTCACAACTATCACCAGTGAGTTAACCTTTTTCATATGCTGTGTGAAAGAAGACTGAGGTATTCCACGGAAAAGAGTGCACATTTTGGGAAACACTTTTTGGTCTGTTCTTTCTGCTTCATCTCTAAATGGGGTTAGAAAAATAGTGAAAGGTGAAATTATTGAGGCAGAAGAGAATTTCTGCATCCAGAGAGAGACTGTAGTGCTTAGGCTCAGTTTGCTTAATAGCCAGAAGGAAGAGAGAGAGAGTTAAATGGACTTCAAAATTATGCTGATCAGAGAGAAAGGAAATGCATGTTGCCATCACTGCTGAAGGAGCCAGGTGACTTTCCACCAAGTTTTATCCATAGTGGTCATAATGTGAGCAAACCCTTTTGATTAATGATAACTGCACCTTTTTGTGTGTGTGTGTGTAGTGGGGGGTTGGTTTTTGGTCTTTTTTTATTTGGTTGGTTGGGTTTTTTTAATCCCAAAGTATACTGAAATTTAAAACCCTGCACTGAGTGCTGAGCCCCTCTGGGGTATACCTCTATTTCATCCAGAGATTAGCACCTGTGTGGCCACAAAGACAGATAGATTAAGAAACGAATACAGCTGAAAGTTAAAACTAACAGGTTTTGGCTGAAAGTTGCTGTTGTTTTATCAGCTGTGGCCACAGTAGTTATGAAGTCATAAAGCTAATGGAAATATTAAATTCCTAATTATACCTTTTCTTAGAAGTTTGCATATGGATATCTGATAACTTCACAGCAAATCATTAGGGCCCTGAGAAAGGTATTTAAATGGAATATAACACTGAGATGGGGAAAGAACTGTGCTTAGAAACACACACTGCCAAGGCTCCCTGAGGATGTTCCTGGTTTCTTTTTCCTCTCCAATTGCACAATATCAAATAGTCCCTAATCCTGCTGTGCATACAGTGTGCAATAATATACCTCTATAACAAGCAGCATTTACAGTGCTTGACATCTTCAAAGGTCTCTACCAACCTTAGCTAATTAATGTGTTTCAACACCCTGTGGGCTAAGCATAATCATCCTGAAGGAGCTGAAGCAGAGGGGTTGGATGAGTTACTGCAGGCCAGGGACAGCAAGGGGCAGAGGAGGGCTGGGAGTGCTGCTGCTGGCACACTCTGACCCCATGCCTCTCCTCTTCATGCCCTTGCATGGCACAGACACTCAAAAATGTGTAAGGCTGACAAAAAATGAGCAAAACGCACAACATTGTTAAGGTTTCTATACGGCATTGATTTGGAATGACCTGCCATTAAGGATACTTTTGTCTCCTGGAAGCAAGGTGACCTTAAAGTCACACACTGCATAAAGTCACACACTGACATAAAGTCACATCCCACTGCTCAATACCATCATTAATATTGCACATGAGAAGCAGGAGATTATGCCTCAGAGTTAAAACCAAACTTAAAATCCAGCATCCTGATCTGGATTTGGTGCATGAGTTTGCAGTATTAGATAAGTTTGAGTCTATTTCCAAAGCTCGCCAGGGGGACTTTTGCAGCATCTCCCTTTCTGGTCCATCCCTCTACAGATATATACATATATCTGTTGTGTTTATGAGAAGCTGGTGTTGGATGCTTTTCAGCCCAAATTTTTTGATTAATGAAGATAGAAAAATTCAGCATCATATTCTGTAGCACATGCCTTTATTTTTTTTTATGAATTTCTTATTTTAGAAGAATAAGAGATAAGATTTCTTACCCATAGGTTTTTAACAGACTATTTGAAATTTTCCAATCTGAATTATTTTATCTACATTTTCTCTTCATATTTATGTTTAAATAAATGCTTCAAAGAACTACTTTTCACTTTTGAGATTTTTTTCCACAACCATGAATGTATTTAGAGGGGCATTTCCGAACTGCCTGAAGCAACCCTCCCCTTGTAGAAGGCAGATCTGCCCTGTTGAGCTCAGCAATGCAGATGTCATGTCACAGCTCCAGCATGTTTTCAAGCCTGTGCTTATACATCATCCAGTATCCTGATTTTCAAGGGTGCTTCATGCCTTGCTATCAGAAAGTCAAGGGTGCTCAGCTCCTGCAGCAAATAAGCACAAAACTATACAACAAATGTGTAATTAGTGAATGAGTCATTAATTCTCATTATTCTGCAGCAGAATCAGAGCTCTTCCATCAGGGGGTAGCAGGTAGCTCTAACTGACTGCTAGCAATGTAAAACACATCCATCACAGTCACTTCACTTCCTTGGGGGAGCATCAAGGAAAGAAAGACAAGGATGCTGTAGCAGACCAGCACTGTAAGGCCCTCATTCTGCAAAACACTGAAATATGGGCAGTTGGTCATGTTGACTTCAGCAGGCAGGGAAAAAAGCATGGCCTTAGACACTCAGCATCAGCAAAGTGCCAATTTATCATGATAAAAAGGCCTAAGGGAAAAAAAAACAACTAAATTCCTTTAACTTATTACATGCATAATCCCCTGCTGCCTTTTGGTTGTGACTGTGGTCACACACCAGGTCCACAGTGTCATAATCCTCTGGATTTTAATGGAGCTGGTCCTCACCCACCAAGGGTGAGGTCAGGGCTAGCCCATGAATGGAACTCTATGCCAAAACCAAAACTTTTGCATATGGTTTCACAATCAGCTCTTTATTAATTCCTTCTTCAAGGTGCCTAGTTTAAAATAAAGTGATTTTTTATTTTCTAGCCCAGCACATTGAATATCAGAAGGATGATATTTGATATGATATCAGGTGGTTTTCTGCTAATACCTGGTACTAAGAGCTGATCCAGCCAACATGCTGGCTCTGGGCATCTTCAAAGGCTTCAAAAAGTTTCCGAAAATATTGTATCAAAATCACTCCTGTTGGTTAGGATACACACTGACTGTGGGAAGTCAAATTAATCCCTGGGTTTACTTTGGCCATGTTAGTGGATTAATTCCTGGAATTACTTTAATCTACTACCTTTGCTTTCATTTTCTATTTGCAAAAAAAGATCAATAGGGGAAAAAATTATGTACAGATAAAACAGACACAGAAGCAGAACTAAGAATAACCCAGTGAACTGCTCTCACTGGACAGTATAAATATTCCTTTCAGGTTAAAAATATTTCTTTGAGGATACAGAGCCCTTAAACACCAGAATAGATTTCGGACAATGACACTTCCTCATAACCAAGGGAGTAACATGTTTTTGCCAGTAAAGGATATGCTCTGCTTTGCAAAGGAAACTCCTGTTGGCTAATTCCACCATGGAAACTTCAGGTCTAACTATAAAAAGACCACCTTATCTCCTGATAAATATCCTTATGCTGGGAATAGCAAAAAACTAAGAGCAGCTGCTGTGAACCCCAAGCACAGGAGTAACAGCCGATGTGGAGCAACCATGGGGACATCCTGGATTAGGCTGGCCTGCCTGCAAACCAGCACAGAACACCAGACATCTCCATGTCAAGAATAAAGCCCAGGCTAAAACCAGTCTTAGCATCCCTCTGCCCAAAGCCCCTTTCCCAAAGCAACTGATGCATTTCCCTTTCACTTTTGTGATAAACATGAGTTGGCCAGATGGGAAAAAAAGGGCCCAGAGTTTTCAGCTTCAAAGGAACCCTTGACCAAGAGGTTTCTCATGCTTCTCTCTTGGTCAGTGACTGTCTGAGGCTGCTTTGTGTGGGGTGGTGGTAGAGCAGTTGTGTGAAGGGATGAGCTGTGTGCTGGAGGAGCTCTGATTTCCTTGGATCCATTTGCGGAGACTTTGAAGTTGCTGTTTGCTCCTGGAACAGCTGCCTGCTTTGATGCATCTTTAACACAGACATTTTCAATTCCCCCAAAGGAGCAAATATAGAATTATATAACACAAATACAAGAATAGCAATTATAATATAATAATAACCAATAATACCTACATACATACGTACATACATAACATAAATTATCAAATACACTTGATGGTAATTGAAGAGGACCAATGTGATCACTAGAGTACTTACCATGAATCCTTTTAGAGATGTAATGGTTTCCAGGTTTAATTAAGAGCTCTGCCCTTCAGTCTCTGTCAGACTGAGCACTACTGAGGCACCATGGGTGACTGGCTGATGGCTGAACACACAGCTAAAATGAGAACAGGTTAGGGAAAGGCTGGTGCAAATAATCAGAAAGCAGACAAACTTGTGATAAGGGTAACCAAAAATAATTCACCATTTTTCCTGTGTAATCACAACCACCACAGTGACTTACAGCAACCAAAGGCAGCTTTATACAGGTTTTATCTTTCTTCTCTACCAGTAGAGAATTTACATAGTAAATAGCCATGATTTTACTTCCTATTGCACTAGATGCTGCCACAACAGCTTTGTATGACCTGAACAGAGTCAGGATGACCAGCAGGACTAGTTGGTCTCCACCACCCCTCAGAGAAAGAAGAGGCAGCATTTGGGAAGAAGGAGGCCTGTAGCCCACAGTGCCCCGCACTATTAACCAGAAATATTGTAACTCTTGCTTTTATGTTTCAGAAAGTCCACAAGAAAATATACCTTTTTTTTATTCTGTAAATTAAAACCCCCAAACAATCCTAAACCAAAGAAAACAAATGATTTGCAAGTGTTCGGGAGTGTTGAAAATTATTTTGGAAAGTGCTCTAGGCTCATTTTGTACACCACAACAGAGCTGTAATGGCTAGAAACACACTTTCATCTTATTTATTTCTCTCCATCTCTAAATGCTATGTTTGTTAGGGTAAGTTTTTCTTTCAAATCTGCTCAGCATGACATATATTTTCTTGGTTATGAAGTGTCTGGCCACACAAGTACAGACACAGACATGCCCAAAAATCTTATGATCTTTCTGTCCCACATTAACATTGTGCCAAATTTGGCTTCATTTTTCTGCCAAGCTTTTCCCTTCCAGTGGTGTAAAAATCAACAGGGCTGATTTTCTCTACTCCTGGGACTGAGTTTTTCTATGTACCTATAGCAAGATGAGTAAATTCATGTCAAAATGAGGAGGGATGTGCTGCAGTGTGCTGTATCCAGCATGGAGGCAGCTGGGCAGATGGAATGATACAGCTGTGCTTGACTGGGCTGAAGATCATATGGGTCATCAGCATCTTTGAAAGCAGGTGAAACCCCACTTGATGCAGCTGTGGGTCCCTAATGACAGCAACTCCCTCTGCTGTGACCACCTCCAATGCCTCCTGTGAGTCTTCCTATGCCAAAGAAGTACAAGCAGGAGCTTGTAACCTTTGAGGTTTCAGGCTTTGTACTTTTTTTGTGACCAAAAGTGGCCAGCAGGTTCAGAAACCTCAGCCTTTTCCCTCCTCTCCTGATCATCCTCCAGGCTTAGGGAATTTCTGGGAATTTCTATTGTCTTCTGCCTGCAGCAGAGTGTGCGTGCCCCGGGCTGCCTCTGTGCAGGCTGCAGAGATGAGCACCTCCAGAGGGAGCATTCATCCCATCTTAAAACGCCATCCTCACAAGGGCAGGAATCTCCTCTCACAATTTTAGCTGGTGAAAAACACATGAAATGCTCTCACCCGAGCTGTAAGTGCCAATGCTCTGGTTGACTTTTGCATGTCAGAGCATCTAGAATTAGGGGTGAGACATCGCTCTTTCCATACTGCCAGAAGAGAAAGCAGTCCAGGAGTGACTGTAGACACCTGGATGCATTTACAGGTGAGAGAAGGAGTTCAGTCCCTGCTCACCAGTGACAGATTTCTCACTGTATAATGCATGAGTGGAGTTTTGAGCAATAACCAAGTCCTGAGGTGCAAACACTTGATATTTGGTTGTGTTGAGTAGCTGCTGAAGCACATACAGACTTGAGAAGATTTGCAGGTCCAAGAGGCAAAGCAATCCCTCCACAGGAGGCATAGAGCTGCTCCACATAATTTCTTGGCATTTTGGGGTGAACTGCAGCTGGATTGCAGATAACTCTGTGAGGTACCAGCAGGAGGACAGAGCAGTTCTGCCATATGTGAAAGGAGCTCCTCCTCAGCTGGCAGGAACTTGTTTGGATGTGGTGCTCACTTAGTCCCTCATACCAGTGACACACTGTTAAGTTTACAGTGATGCCTTACAGTGCTGTAAAACATGAACTTCAGCTTCTCACTTTAGATTGATGTTCCAGGCGTTTTGTACATTATGGGAAGTACATCAGGAAATTGTGATTCATCATTTTACTTTTTGTCTCCAGTTGATATCTTATTTTTGTACATTTATATATGGGAGGAAAGGAAGACAAAAGTGAGACAGTTCTTCTGTAGCAGGTGAGGTGGAATTGTGCTTTTAGAGGGGAAGCATATTTGATGCTTGCTTTCTTGCTTTCCTTTGAGAACTATCTCTTCCCCTCTAAAGACAGAACCACAAGGTACTTCATTGGGCTCAGTGCTTTCTCAAGAATCCCTGGATCATTAATCCCCCTTTGTCAAACCACATTTGCTAAGAGACTTCCATGGGAGAAGAGCACCTGCACAGGGCAGCATCACATCTCTCATAAGAGCTCTGTGAAACTCTTTGGGAGGAATGCATTAAAACATCCCTGGGGTACTGTCACACAATTAATAGCACAGCCTCCCTTCTTTTTCCCACCATCTGCCCATCCACAAACCTTCCCTGATATTATAAAAAGAAGGTAGGTACTCCTTACAGTTTCTGATTATGTTTTATAATTTAATTGGAAGTAATATCCTTCTCCTAATGGAATCTCTTGTAACAGACTTGTTCAAAAATATCAACCCTAAAAATGTGCTACAGGAATGTCTGTAAAAGTTCTGAAGCTTCTTCAATTAGTTTTTAAAGAAATTGTGAAGTTGTCATGGAGTGGGCACTTCCAGATAATTATTGAAAAATAATCATGATCTTGTAGTTGAAAGTCAAAAACACATAGATGCTCATGAAACCCTCACTTCTGCCTCCATAAATGGTGTGATTCTGGGAACTTGAGTAGAAGCAAGTAGGATAGTCCCTATAGCAGGGTAGAGGCAGGAAATAAGTAACTTTGGAAATTTATTAATTAACTTACATTTTTACAGAAATTGGTCCTGATCATGTTGATATTCTTTTAAAAACCCATCCTAATGCATTAGATAATGTTGATTTCCCTGCAGATTTGACCACATGTCCACTACACGGACATGTAAGTAAATTATAACCTACTTTCCCATCAACTCTACTTCTACTTAGATTACTTCTTTCTCACCCGTGCTGTGCACAATAATTTTCAAAACAAAGTGAATAAACTAGCATAAGCATTTAAGTGTGTTTCCACTGATTCCCATACTTAAATTAAACATGCAAATGCAAACATTAAAAGGAATGACTTATTCATGTTCTTAGGCAAAGCATACATATGAAATTAATGTATGTGTATCAAAGAAGAGACTAAGTGCTGACTCTTTGAAAATCTGTGTAAGAAACTGTACTACAGACCGTTCATTTAATATTTTTTATTTCTTAATATGAAACTTAGACTGTATTGATTCTATCTTAAATATTTGTCAATATATTCTCATTTAGAGCAACCTCCTCATTTCCAAATATATATTTAATGAAGCATTATTATACTCTTAAACAATTAAGAGTATATTTCACATTAACATCTATACAAGGGAACAACTTTGATGTAGCACGTCAAATGGGAAGTTATCAGTAATACAAAGTAGCTAGGTAGGATTCCTTGTACCAAGTTTCACCAATACAGAAGAACCTACTTTTAAGAATGACAGAGATTGATTTTAATTTTCACTTTTTCTTTGAAACTCGTTTTTATTTGTTGCTCTGGTGAATATTTCATGTATGTGCATTTTTAAATCTGTTTATGCCACAAGAGAAGACAGGGAGGGGAAATAATCTGATGAAGTTTTTTGTGAAGTTACTTCTTTTTTCTGCCAAACAGGTGAAGGCTTAAGTGATCGGCAGTTTAAGTTTCAGAATTCCTTGTAAGAAAAGGTGAAAGCTTGTCAAGCTTACAAAACCAACAAATAGCTCAAGGACAGAGCTGGAAAGGATGGTTTTGGCACATTCAATTACTGGAAAGCTTTCACATGAGGAAAATTGTCTTCAGTGGCTGAACTGCCTTTGTACATGGAGAATTAAAGTGCGAAGGTTAAGGTTGGAACAGACTCAAGTTATCTCACCCAAGTTAATAGGTAGGAAACGCAAAATGGAATAAGTGAAGAAGAAGGAAAAAACCAACATAGCTAAGATAGGAATCTGCAAAGCAAGGAGAAAACACAAAGCTGTATTCACAAGATGGGTGGCCAGGTAAGCAAAAGGCAGTGGAAAACTTCACTTGCAAGGAAATTGAGAGAGGTTGAGGTGCAAGAGCTGATTGCTTGGGCACTGCAATGAGCCCGTGCAGTGAGATGCAGGAGCCAAATCTTCTGGTGCAGGACCTGAAACCAGGCATTTACAACACAGTGGGAAGTTCCTTCTGGCTGGAATACAGAGAATACATTGAGCACAAGGAAGAACTCAGGTAGGGAGGTAGGGGTGACAGAAAAGCACAGTACATACTGATGTGGTAGTGGGTGCAGAAGGAAAAGCATGACATGATAAAATTTATCAATTGGCTTCTTCAAAAGCATGATAAATGTTCATGTTACTACAGCAGTAGCATAGATCTACTAAACCCTCTAGATAAAATGTGACTGTGGTTATGGGACAGTGGAATAGTATTAGACAGTCAACAGATCTGTGGGACAGAATGCCTGCTCCTGGAGATATATCAGACCAGAATGATATTGATAATAAAACTGAGGCTACAGGTAATGACAGCTCTGTTCTTCCTGATTCTGGACTGCTGGCAGACATTTTTAAGAACATATTTATTGAGCTTTCAAGAGGCAGTGCTAATTCAAACCCAAGGATGTTACTGAAGAGGTGGCTGTAGAAAATGCCCGATCAAGCAGATCACAGCACTTTCTGAACAGACTGGTAAAAATCCCTGTGTTTTTCTGCCTCCTTGTGCTTGGCATTTTTTAATCTCAGAGGAGTGATGGAACTCCGAGACTTGGCTGCAAAGGAGATCCTTGAAGTCAAAGATATATAACTGTGTCTACATTTCAGGGAGGAGAAAAAACTCATTAAGAACTCCAGACCCAAGTGACGACAATCCAACCAGAAAGGGATATGAGGAGCAGGCAAAGAGCCTACAAGAAATGGAAGAAAAGGAGCTATCATGGAAAATTGTATCTTACAGGTCAGAAAGTGTGGGGGGAAAGTGAGATCTGTCAAAAGCTGGTCTGTGTTACACCTTGTAAAGGAAATTAAAAACACATTGTAAAATATTCCTTATTCATATAAACAAATAGAGAGCAAAAAGAAGAATTTGAGGCTGTTGTGCAGTGAAAATTGGGGGTTGGGATAAAAGATAACCTAAGTATGGGCCAAAAAATGAAATTAAAACTTTACTTCAGTTTTTAGTCAGCACAGTGACATGCCAAGATGATGTGACTCAGGTGGATAAGAGAGCATCTGGAGCAGAAAAAAATCCAAGGGCTTAATATTTTCCGGGCAAAGGCAGCAAGCCCATCTCCATCCAAAATCCTGACAGAACCAACACAGGAACCTGCCCAGACTAGTAAATTCGTATATTACCTCAGGAACAGATGTTGGGACAAGAATATTTTCTATAAAAAAGAAAACAAGAATATTTTCTATATTTTAGAAAGTATGAAAAATTTTGATCTAGCTAAACACCAACTGTTAGTTTGATTTTAACAGCTGGCAGAGATAGACAAAAGAGTATAGTTTAGCTCAGCTTAATCCAAGGTAGGTCTCTAAACTGCTCTCTCTCTAATAAGCTTAATCGACTCTTAGCAGAGAAAATCCCCATTGTTTTTCTTATCCTAGGTAAAGTAGTCCATACAGTGTCACCTTAGAAGCAACTAAATGAGGAAGAGGTCAAAGGCAGGTGAAGAAATGGCTAATATGGAAATAGGAGCTAGAAAAACTGTTTGGGTAGAAGACAACTATTTAGGGTGCTACTAAAAACCTGATCTTAGAATCAGCTTTTTTTTTTTTATTAGTGAGCTCAACAAAAAACATGACAGTGTTAATGACAATTGTCACTGATAAAGACAGAAGAATCAAAATACAGCTCAGAAAACCTGAAGGGCTTTCAGGATTATAAGAATAAGTAAACAACAGACTTTCAAGGATAGAATCATGCACTAAAAATGTTTTTGTGGTTTTGCTGTAAGCTTGGAATTAATCTGTTGGTGGGCAAAAACTCTTGTGGATTAGCACTGGTACCTTTAAGCCAGGTAACTATGGTGAAGAAAAATGTAAACTTGGTGTTTGCAACCTTAGATTTCCCTAATAGTCAGTGACAAGAAATGAGACACTGCGACTTCCTGTTATAAAAAGAGAATGACCTGTGTATGGAACTTACCTTAAACTTAGACTACAAAGTTTGAATATGTACAGTTAGATTAGATGACCATCCCTGAGAAATATCTGGCATGAAAGCACTGCTTCATGCAGTATTTCATCCCATGTGGTGGTGTTGACTTTTACTTGAAGCGATTGTTGGGAGGTAAGCAAGGTCATAAAAGCCAGATGCCTAAAGTCTCAATAATTTTTGTAATTATCAAGTGTCTCAGCCCTTTCTTTGAAACACTTCTGCTGTCTGCCTTTTGAAACCAGTGGTGGTGATGGTGAGCTCAGCCCCAGCAAAGTGATACTGTGGGTGGGGGCCTTCCTACAGTAACATTCCCTGGGTATGAGTGACCGCACAGATTTGTGCTGTGAACAGCAGCTGAACACTCAGCAAACACGTGGAGCCACACCACCAAGGTTTGGGGTCATATTTTTATGCAGTTGGTGACCCCTATTGATGTCTGCATTACAAAGATGAAGGCACTGGACTTAGCTGAAGTCCGAAGAGGTGGATTGGACACAAGCATAAATGCCCTCGTGTGTTTTACATCCTCTTTTCCTAGAATAAACTAAGGCAAAGAAATACAAAACAGAGGTGCTGCCAGCCTTCCTTAACCCCATGCAATGGGTCCCACTGGGTGTTGGGAGGGTTGCAGGAAAAACTGGGGTACATCACCCTCCTCTGCTATTAGCAAAGATTCTAGAACTACCAGAGGAAAGGTCTGGGCACTACTGCAAAAAAAAAAAAAAAAAGTTTCCAGGAGAAGTTTTATGGATGGGAAACATGCAACAACCTCCAGTGGAAAGCAATCATTTGGGACTGCAAGTCAGCTACAGCTACTAGACTAAGATAGAAAAACTGTCTAGCATATACCACAGAGACTTGGGAACAAAGTCATGCCGCACCCAATTCCCCTGGCAAAGTGAAAATCCCTCCTGAAGTTGCTTTGAGGAGAGTTTGCATCTCCATTGCGGTGTTACGGTGCCTCTCAGAGCACCTGCCCTCGTGATTAGGCACTAAATTCTGCCTTGCCATCTCTCATCAGGCCAACTAAGACCAACAGGGGCAATTAAATGCTGGAGGAAAAGATAAGGATCACTAATCAACTTGCAAATCGTCTAATCAAACCACGCTGTTCACATCCCACTGTTCCAGTGGATTTATAACTATAATTATCCTATTTTAATTTTTTCCCAATCAATTTTACATGAGTATTTATTTTTGTGCACTAAATATATTGTCCTCCATAGACTCAAGGAGTTTTTTATAGTCATGATTCTTAAACAGCCACCTTGTGTGGCAACTCTTAACCTTGATGCATATATAGACAGAGACAAAAAATATTTCTAGGGTATGGCTCTTTGCTAAACTGAAAAAAAATGTCTTGCTTACATATATATTTACTTTTCATTAGGGTTTTTTTTTTAAATCTGAATATTAGTAGATAATTTAGCTGCACTATAAGAGGTGAGAGATTAAAAGATATATTATAAAAGATTGCATGAATTTTTTTAGTATTGTTTGATTTTCAGAACAACTAAAATCCTCACACCTTCAGTGGTTTAGTTAGATCCTGTGCAGGCCTTCCGTTTTCACATCAGCTAGACCTAATATATTATATATTGGAAGAATAGCATTAATGAGGAGACCATTAGCATATACTTAAGTTACCTAATATTTTATATTTTAAAAGTTTTTAAAAGGACTTTTGGAAGAGTTCTTTCATGTCAAACAACTCCAACAGCATTGCAGTAGTTATCATGAGGTCTCTCTTAGACCTCTGAAAAATCTCTTTTGACCTGAGCATGTTGAAAATAAAGTCAAGGACCCTTTCCTTTTTTGTGTTCCCCAGGGAAGAGCCCCTTCATGTCTCAGAGATGCCATTTCAGGTGGATCCTGTCAGGTGGGATAGTTAAAAATGGAGCCCCTTCCTCATCACTTCCACTCCCCAGCTGTGAGAGCAAATTGGATATGCAGAAAAAGTGAGGAAGAAATAGGTTTTATGTGTCTGCTAACTCACTCTTATAGCAGTGTGGTTTAATGACTTTTGATAGGATCTTGCAGATTACATGAGCTGTTGGATCCTGGCATGAGTTTTCTTAGGTAAGCACTGAAATTCTTGGCAAGAAATTAAGAAGCTTCACAATCAAAAATGGGATGGAAGCCAGTGAGTTTGTGAATTACCGTTGTAGGAAAATGTAGTCCTGTCCATTATACTGAGCCAACGCACTAAGGACGAAAATAGAATGAAAATTATTTCTATACTTGCAGTTTGTCCAAAATAATATTAATCCCAAAACACTTATCAGGCTTGCATTGTGTGTAAAGGCATGGAAAATTTTAGTTGTTCTAAGCATATAGGTTTGGAGCAAAGAAAGGAAACTATTTTCCACAGCCATAAATTAGTCTTCACTTTTATGGTGCACTATTCAACCTGCTATGGCAATTCCCCCCATGAAAACCCCTGTACTGACCTAACAGCCTCAATCCCCAGCTAACTCTTTCTTCATTGCAATAAGCAAAGCAAGGTTCATCACAGCAAATATCTGACACTCAGGAAATTACAGAGCTTTAGTAAAAAGAAAATAAATCCCACCTTTTAAATCAAGAAGCATTCATGAACATTTGTGTTTTCCATATGTGCTGATACTGTGTGCTGAGCCAAAACCATCTTTACATCCCCTGTCTTAAAGCTGAAGAGGTAGCTGTAACGCATCATGCTCCATGTTGCTACTGGAATAAAACCCTCATCAAGCTGCCAAAAATAAAAATAAAACAAACCCCCACTCTAAAATGTATTTCTGTATTCTAAATGGTAGTGAGAGATGACAAGTAGCTGGCAAAGGCAGCAATTCATTCGATCAATAAATAAACTACACAAATTCCAGCAGAAGCATGGGGAATGCCAATACTGAAAAATAAAGCACAGTCACTGAGTCACCTCTGCAGTCAATCATACCACACATTTAAGGCAATTCTGCTCTTCGTAGGTTGAGGGAAAGTTAACCGGGAATAAAAAAAATATGTGGAAGACATACAAAACAGCAGCCTCTGCAAGCCAGATTTTAGAGCTTGATTGGGGGTAAGTCCAGAGCAGTGCTTATGGGACGGAGTTTTATGGCGGGGCTCCTCTGCTGCAGCTTTACAAACAGCAAATTCAGAAATACAAAATAAATGTGGAGACTGTGTAGCCCATAGCTCCCTATTGACTCAAGGCCAGCAGAGTTGCCTGCTTCATGGGATTTACCATGTTTGAATTCAGCCGTCAGAGGAGGCTGAATATATATGGGAGATAGGAGCAGGTAAACCTCCCCCAGGGACCCTGGGAACCCCCAGGGCTGGCTGGAGGGTGCTGGGCACACTTGTACTGGTAGCTAAATTACAACAAGCTCCCAGATGGATAATGGAATTTTTAAATCTGCTCAAACAGTAACAGCATGTAGTCCTGGACAGATTTTAAATAAATATTTGTTTCTCTCTCTGAGCTCTGCTTAGAAAGGAGTTTTCTAAACCTACCTAGTTTGGCAAAGGTTTTTCCCTAGGAGAAGGATCATGGTCTCTCCTTGATGTTTGCCTCAAGAAAACAATGTGTAAACTGGAAACCATCAAAAATCCTAACACTTCCAAACTCACAGAGAAATCAATGTAATAATAAGAAGTGGAAATCTCAGACTGATAAAAACACTGGGAAGCCAAATATATTAAAGAAGTGGATGTTTATAGTCCAGCATTGAAACAGCAGATACATACCCACAGTATTTAAAATGTGTGATGAATTATCTACTGTCAGTCGCTGCAGTGCAATCCAGATAAACCAGTGATGTGTTTAATGGGACAGTGGCAAGAAAGCAATATTGGAATTCAACTAAAGAAAAAAAACCTGCAATTACATTAGAGGGTTGCATTTTCATTGATACTTCATTCATCAGTGATTGGGATAGCTACCTGCACACAGTAGGCCCCTGGGTTATTTATATGCCAGAAAGCTGAACCCTTAGAAACACATAATTTGAAACCCCTATTCCTACAGAAAGGTCTTTGTTAAGGACAAGCTACAAGATTTTCCAGAACGGGGATGTAAACTGTACATACACCTCAAGAGAATTATAAAAAGTTTGGTCAAGTTCAAGTAACAAATTATCTAAGTACAATGAGATAAACAGGGTGTTCTGAAGGCAGTGGCATTGCATGAGTTAGGAATTCAGCCCAGTTTATCATTTAGAAACATGGCAAATAATTTATTACTGTAGCCATTTGCTTAGGGGCTCAATTAATAAATATTTATGCAGCTGTTTCTGCTAAATGTGGTTTATCAGTAGAATGTCAGTGGGTATGAATGATGTAATTTAAAATCATTATATATTTAATGGTCTGTTCAAGGATAAATTAACCTGTATAGTACAATATATGTTACTAATGTGATTCATTGATTTTTTACTCGGAGGCATCCAAATACATACATTTATTGGAAATGCACGAATTTGTTTATTTGGTGGCTTAACTGCCTCAGATTAAAAAGCAGGATTATTATGAAAAGGCTTTGAAGAACACATTAGTACTTTGTGATCTATTAGGTGCATAATTTGATGTGAAAAAAGTATTTTTCTGAAAACAATATGCCATAAGCATGTTTATTTGCATTGCTTGGAAGTAACAGAGTTTGTAACACATTTTATATTGAAGAGTGTTCTGGGAGACCTCAACCTGCATCTCTCTTGCCAGGTGCAGCTTCCAACTCCAGAAGAGGTTCATTTTGAGAATAACCCCCATGTTATAGCCTCCACAATGTCCTGGGATCCCTCTGAGGAGGTGACTCTAGCAGAAAGAAGGACATTGCCTTTGCCATTCCCATTGGCTAAGATGCTGGAAAGGATTTTGGCGAGACCTGGAAAGGAACTGGACCCTGTTTCAAGTCCGGTTTCCTTGCTGTCCTTACTACCTGAAGCAACCAAAGGCAGCTGTGAGGGGACGAACTGAAGCTCTCCTCCTGATTCAAATTTTGCACATCTCCAAAGGCTGCGTCTGCCCACCAGCATATATTCCCCTGCTGAATGATGGACTCTTACCTTAATGAGACAGCATGATTTTTCAACTAATTCATTGTCTCACCATAACACAAAGGTGTTTGTCTGCAGAGTGGATCCATGTGAGATGACACAGCTCCAACCAGCAGTAAATGCAGGAGCTGTTGCATGAACATGGCTTAGTCACTCCATCAGTATTTCAGCAGGATGTATGCTTCTCCACAGTGCCAAAGTGCTGAAGTCAAAGGTTCCACCATTGCTAATAGTTCTGGGGTTGCACTATTTTTTCCCAGCATGGAGAGAATAATTTATGCATCTTATATTGCTTGTGGGATTGAAACTAGAAGTAGGTGCCCACATACAGACTCTTTCTCACTGCTTCCCATTTTCTGAATTAGTTATTTTTTATTTTCTTATTTTTAATAACGCAAGTTCTCTGATATCCATTAAGCTTCTACTTCATGAGTGTCACCACCAGACCTCCCACAGCTGTTATTTATTTAGGACACAGAAAACACTGGTTGTATTTACAGCTCTGATAGCCACCATCCAGCCTTGCAGCTCTGCTCCAGGACTGGGTAGAGCTGCACAATATCTGCAAACCAGGGCTACATTTGAAAGCCTGAAAACTCCTTTGCACTGTTTGTATTTCTTTCACCATATTTATTGTTCCTAACTTGGCAACTAACCATGTAAATGTGTAGAAGTATCGACTTTACTGGCAGGCAATCTGTGTTAAACAAGGCAATATAATAATACCAGCCTCGCTGCAATGCAGCAGCCAAACCTAACTTCTGCCACAGCATGGAGAGCTTCCTAGCTGCTTTATTCTTGAGAAACATCGGTAAGTGGTTTAAAAGTGTACAGTGTGTATCCATACTGGTGCTTTATAAACTGTAATATGAGAAGAACTGCCAGTGTAGGGGATGGGAAAGGGGAACAGGGTTTCCTTGGGACAGGTTTGACAGCAGCTACTGCAGCAAGGGAAGGTGCATCAGCAATACCTTGTGCTGTAGCAAACCTCCACAAAACCTTGCTTTCATCTCGCCAGCACTAAGGGTGCTCAGAAAAGAAAATGGCAACTGATATGAAAGTCTCCTCCACTTTTTCAGACAGGAAACTGCCAATTGTAGTATTTTTTTAACTATTATAGACCCTACAATACACACACTAATGCATGCAGTTATGGGAGTATGGGTACAGTGCTTCAGTGGCTTCTATCACTTTGGGAGTAAGGCATATTTTTTCATCACACTGCTCACTACAGGCATGCAACCCAGGTATGATCCAAATGATTGAAATTAGGAGCTTTATTACAGATGTTCCTAATAAGCTGAAATTAGAGGACTGGAATGTACTTCCTGAGTGTGGGTGCTATTGGCAGCACCAAGAGCCTACACTGCAGAAGCCCAAGTGCAAGAGAATTTGGATAGAGCTATATCATGGAATAATAGAATGTCCTGAGTTGGAAGGGACCCCCAAGGGTCATTGAAGTCCAACTCCTAGTCCTGCAAAGGACAAACCCAAGAGCATAGTCCAAACACTTCCTGAGCCCTGTCAGGCTGCTGCTGTGACCACTTCCTTGGGGAGCCTGTTCCAGTGCCCAACCACCCTCTGGGGGAAGAACCTTTCCCTAATATCTCTCCAAATACAACCTGATACAACTTCATGCTATTAATCATGTGAGATCCTAAACACACCAGACACCTCAATGCAGCCAATGATTTCCTGTCTCAGCAGCCTCCATGCCAGAGCACCCACCAGGTCTTCCCCAGCACTGGGATAACTGGTGGCTGTCACCATTGCTTCTCAGCCACCAATAGCTTTTCCATTCAGCAATACCTGAGATTAGATAAGAGTAAGAAGGAAACTGCAAAGGGTTGTCAGCTGCTCCCAAAGGGTCCCATAGTGAAAACTTTCAGTTAAGATATTGCCTCCTTCAGGTCCTTCACTTTTTGTGTTTGGGGTTAAAAGGCTACTGATGAGACTGACTAGGAGACAAAAGGAGTTAACACTCCTGAGGAGGGCAGGGAAGGTGAATGGAAAAGAGGACCCAGTTTGTCATATACATTCTGTAAACAACAGTTTCGCTGTGAACTGACCACAGAGACCACATCTCCAGTGAACCTCATGCTCTCCTGATGATAAGCATCCCAGACAGAAAGAACGTGACAGGCCCTGAGGTTCAGTGACAATCAAATTCATAAATAGAAAGTTTCCTAAATAGAAAGTTTCAAAAAGAAGTAGCAAACATGTTTTTTTCTATATCTTTCTGCCTCAGAAAAAGAATGAGAAACATATTCTGTCTTTTCTGGTTCTAGTGGGAATGTTCTTCATAATACTATTCTGAGCTAGGCCCAGAGAATATTTAAACTGTGTGTAAACCCATCCTCAAGGCCTGCTTCTTAATACAAAACATTCCCAGAACATGAGTGCAGAGCTGTGACAATTGCAGCTACATATTAAATATTGAGAGCTATAAATAATTAATTTTACTTCTTCTCAGTCTTCTCACGTATTACTTTACCTTCCATAATGATGTAGTCTTTGGAGCCAGGGGTGCATAGAAGCATTTGTGTGGAAAGTGCCAGGCAAATCCAGGGAGAAGAAACGCTGTGGTTCTGCCAGCCCAGCACACCCCAGCAGCATCTCCCCAGACACTGGGGAGTGCTCTGCAGCAGCTGGTCAGCACCTGCATGGCACACCCAGACCATTTTCATCAGGGGGTGCTGTGAAAACCTGGATCAAATTTTACACCTTGGTTATTTTTCATAGCCAGAATGTGCATAAATTTTAGCTGTTCTTTCTCTTGGTGGTTACACCCTATCCAAGGAGTGATGAAGACATAAGAATGGAGAGTTCAGACATGAGTGCAGGATCTCTGATCTGTTTGCCATGTTGGAAGCTCTCTGCTACCCAGCAGAGAGCACTTTTTCCTTCACAAGGATAATTCTGGGCTAGACTGTTTTGTTTCCCTATGTGCTACAGAGCTACTCCGCCATATATGTTCTCCTGTGTGGGTGGAGATAATCTCTGTGCTGTTGCCAGCACATTCTTAACTCTTTTGAAGCTAAGGGTCACATATAAGTACTTTCTGTCATTGTCAGCCCATGCTTCAAAGTTATTTCATACTTGCTTTGTGAATGGATTATTTTAACATACTTTACTATATAATTTTGTTGAAAGGACCTTCCTGCAAGTTTAGAAATAACAAAGCAAACTAGTAAACCATGTGTTGTTTTTTCTCATGGGTTTGAGAATGAGTAAGTGTGGAAAGTGGGCAGATTTTCACTTCAGATGTTATTTCTGCACCAGTTTCATGTATTCACCTTGCATATGCAGATCTTTTGTTTGCCGGGAAAAAGGTTGCACTGGGCTACAGTAGAGAATAAAATATAGACAGTTTCTTATTACCTTGGCAAAGTTTGAGGTATCTCAGAGACTGTCACCCTGAAACTTCAAAGCTCATGTGCCAAGCTCTTAAGTATCAGGGAACTATCTCAAGTTTCTTTGGAGAAGATTATGTGGATTTTGAAGATGTTTGCAAGACCCTCTTGTCCTTGGGTATAGATAGGAGAAAGCTATGGTAGCTTCACATTTGGAATGTAGTTGCTGATAAGAAGTTCTCATCCTATGTCTATTTCCCTTTTCCATTCTCCTTCCATTTCCTTACCCCAGCACTGCTCTGCACACCTCTCCAGCCCCAGGTGTGCTCCTTGGCCTGATCAGGAAGACCACAAAACTCCAGAGAGGGGGTGAAAGAACACAGGCCCTTATTCCACCCTCCCAGGTCTGTGTTTGCACAGAAAGACAAGCAGGAAGACAGATGAAGGCAACCTGAAACAGATGGGCTTTTCCAACTGAGTTCCTATATCTGGGAGGTTAACCAAGCCATGGCTCAGCAGGACTGACAGCAAGAGCAGCCTCCACTATCCAGGCCAGCAGCACACAGAATGAGCCATTGCCTAATACTGTATGTTTTCACAGGAAAGTGAAAAAGATTGAAATGTGTATGAGCTACGGAAAAACATGTTGACAACTTGACATGTTTACAATTTTGAGCTAGACAACTATTTCACTGTGGATTAAAAAAAAAAAAATCACACAAAATATTTTCTTACCTCTTTTCTCACTCTTCCATTGTCCAGGACAAGAAAATTTATGAAAAGGAGAAAAACATTTCCCTGTCGCCATCCCCCAATTTATCTTTTCAACCTTTTACATATCTGCTTCAGCCTTACCTCTCCTTTTTCCTGCCTCTCGAGACAGAAATGCTGATCAGATGGGGTTTCCCTTCCAGACTGAGCCTTGTAGGACTTCTCCCATTTCAAAGATCAGCTCTAGTCCCAGCTAAATGCTATGAGCTACAGGGAAAAAAAATAACCCAACCAGCTAACAAACGTTGGCGAGACCACAAAATACAGATTGTGTCTGTAGGAGGAATATATTCTCATGCTGGGGAAATACTGAATTTTCACAACATTGAAGCTGATAATCTGGAGGAGGATGGAATTTTTTTTCCCTAGCACTCCCTTATACAAATAAACACTGCTGAGAAAACAAACTTGTTTAGGTGAGAGAGGGTTGAATTAAACAGCGGTATCCATTTGTGGTCACCTAAAGCTGCTTCTATGCAGATTGCTTATCTGTGTTTACTGCTCTAAATTGCCTAAATGGCGTGAGCAATTCTGGGGATGGGTGGATGTTGTTTATGCAGTTGTTTAGGTTTGTTTGCCCTTGTCTTATGGACAGGGATAGACAAAAATAAGATTCCTGGTCTGACTTTGAGATCTCCTTTTTCTTCCTTTTGGATGGTTGTGAAGGATGCTTAGAGAACACTAGGATTTTAAAATCAGTAAATTCTCCCTTCCCTATCTTGTGTATACTCTTGAATTAGTGTGTAGTGCCTTATGTGCATGGCTAAAAACCAGAAATGGAATAAAGATGGTGAAGGCATCAGTAATTTGGGAATGTGGCCTTTTCACCACACATTATATTCATGCAAGAAAGCAAGCATCTTTTTAGCTACCATTGGAAAAAAAAATCCCTGAGTAAAAACAAGTCCCAAATTCCTACTCCATGAGGCCACATTATTCCCCACTACCCTCAGACTATCTTCAGACTGTGAGCAGACCACTAAGCAAAGGTGACTTTACTACACAGAAATGTGCTGGATTTTCCTCTGGAAGAGGGGCTTCCCAGAGCATGTATGTTGGGGATTTGCATTCCACCTTCCTGTTTTCAAAGTATCTTCTGAGTAGAACTCATTTCAAGAGGAGCTTTGGGTAGGCAGTGTGGATGGGAAAAGAGAATTACTATTATTTTTAAAGGTGTATAGCCAAAGAAAAACTTTTGTTTTAAAACAAAGTATTCTGTGTGTGGACTGAACCAAGAAAGGGATGTTGTAAGGAAATTATTACTTAAAAGTTTTTCACCTACCAGGAACAGAAAAGCAGGCATAAAAAAAAAAAAGAATGCAAATAAGGAAGACATGGTAGGGAGTGAAATCCCTGATGCAATAGTAAGTTATCGCTCCAGAATAACGTGCTCCGGGATTATGCATTGATCTGACTAAGACAACTCGTGGTGTGCAGATCTACAGATCCATCTGCAAGTGGTGACAGTGATACTTCTGTTTCCCAAGGGTAAGCTAAGGCTAAATACAATCTTCTGCAATAATTGCTGCTGTATGCATTCATACACCGAGCCTGGGTCAGTGTCCAAGTGGACATGATCAAAAATCCACTGAAATGGGTGAGAAAATTTCCACTGTCTTTTAACAAGTTTTGTGTGAGATCTTGAAGCTTATACTTTAATGAAGAAGCAAACAGCTTTATGATTAAAAACAGAAAAACAACCACTGCAGGGATACAATCAGTACTTCTAACGGCATTAAAAGGCCACCAGATGGACGACTTTCAATCATAATTAAATTACTGTCCTTGAATAGAAACAACACTTTTCAAAAACCATCAAGTCTTAAAATGAAACATAAAAAGCTGAAAATAGCATGACTCATCCTTAGCTTTCTTCTTCTCATCCTTATTGCACAAAAGCTCTTAAAATTTGGCTTTAGCACTTTTCTCCTAATTATAATGCATGATCCCTTTGTCACTGTGAATTGCACCCTCTTAGGCTAAAAATTTGCTAAAATTGTACTGATAAAACAGGGCTGAAACAAAATTTGCAGTACTTTAACAGCTTCTCACAGAGAACAGAGTCAGCTGCATCCTGACTTTCTGCACTTTTGATGTCCCCATCATATAATTAATAATTAAAACAAAGATGTGCAGAAATAGGTTTATATTAGAAATTAGGAAGAAATTCCTGTGAGGATGTTGAGACACTGGGACAGGTTGCCCAGAGAAGCTGTGGATGCCTCATCACTAAAAGCGTTCAAGGCCAGGTTGGATGGGGCTCTGAGCAAATTGACCTAGGGAAAGGTGTCCCCATGGCAGGGGGGGCTGGAACTGGATGGCCTTTAAAGTCTTTTACAACCCAAACCATTCTGTGATTCTATAATGATTTTATGATTCATCACTCAAGGAGCAAAGCTTTCCTCTGTGACCTTTCTGTGTATCTACAGAAAAAAATTATTTTATTTATATTATCTAGTGGTGAGATAAAAAAAAAGAACCATCACAGCTCTGTCCCTTAGTCATTAAGGTCTATTTAGTAACACCACCACCACAAATACCCCAATGCACTGGTGAGCTCAAAACAGCACTGAGCCTTGCTGAGACACAGTATGTTCCAGGCCCCATAGCATGCTGCAACTTACAGACTTAATCAAGTTTTGAATAGGGATGGTGACCTTTTCTTTCTTCAGAAAGAAAGGGACTGAAAAATAGATGGTGAGAAATAGAGGGCAAAAACCATTGGGGAAATGAGACTGTAAATCAAACCCGAGCTATGGCTCAACTTTACTATATTTTCATTTTTATTAATAGCACCCACTACTATGTTTTATAGCCTACCCTTTAAAAAATAGTTCATGAATTGCAGGGGGTCCTATAAATTTAATTGCAATTTTTAAAAATATTAGTAGTTAGAACAGAAAATTTATCTTTCTAAACTCTACTCTTAAACTACACAAACCTGCATATGTATTTACAATAAAAACTATAATAAAAGCTGTGTGCTGTGGGTGGGGAATAGAAATTGAGAAACAATATTCTATTCTTTATTTTAAGGGTGTATCAAATACTATTCTTGGTTTAATTTTCTTCACAGAAATTTCACTTTGCCAGGACCATGTCTAGTTTAGAACAGCATTTATCAAACATCCTTTGTAACCTTGAACGTGCATGTTGGTTTTGAAGAGTACAGCACCCTGGCTAGGGTGATCCTACTGGTTCTTCTGGATTCTCCTGAATGCTGCTATATTTTCTTCTTGATAGAGACAACTAGAAAATGGCAGACTTGAGACCAAAGCTTGGGAACATTCTGAAAATAGGGGGTTGCATTCTACTTATTTCTATTTCTTCTAGATTTGGCTCTCCTTCACCTCTACTTATTATAATGTGGGATCATCTATCACCGTTTTTTTTGGAACAAACATTGAAAACCTGCTCCCAGTGCTCTTTATGTCATGTACCATGGCCTCTTGGAAGCATGATGGAATGAAGTACAACAGGAAAAGTTGCAGAGCTGTGGGGTTTTTTTTTGAGATTTCCATAGTTTTGAAACCAGAAGTTGTTGACTCCTTGCCAAAGCCTTGTGGTGTCTTTTTATGAATTTTCTCCTACTACCACATGTCATCTTATAAGTGGTTACACTTGAATTACTTGGGGAAAAATTAATCCTGTCTGAAGCAACCATTAATGATACCCATAGATAGCTCCTGTTTACCAAAACAACATTTGAACAAAGGGGAAAACTGAACTCTATTAAGCATAAAGGATATGCTGGGTTTGTCTGTTAAGACTTGGTCTGAAAAGAATTACTTCTCAGGTTGTTTTCACATTCTTCTTGTTGTGTACCGTGCTTTGGGATATTAGTGACTGTTTGGCTAACAAGAGATTTTGAAAGGGGCATCTGTACTGAAATTTAACTTAACTTTGAGCTCTGCTCATGTGTAACTATTTTTAAAAGCTTCGGGAACTTAAAATTCACTCAGCAGAAAATGGGTAAAGCACGTATCATGATTCAATAACCAGACTGATTATCAGTGGACTACCAACCATCTGCCTCAGTGCTGGCTTCTGCAGCACCTGGAGAATGACTTGAGCATCACAGTCCTGTTTGATGTTGGTATTTTTGTGTTTGTTTTTTTTTTAGTTTTTTGTTTTTGGTTTTTTTTTTAGTTTTTTCAGATACTTAAGGTCTACTACTCAGAGAAATGTTTAAAAATTTGTCCTTACAAAATCTACATTTTTAAGGTATCATCTAGTGTGCTGAGGATAAATTTGCTGCTGCATGAAGTTCTTGGAAAAGACCAAGAAGATTTTAAAAAAAGCAAATACCTTTTTTCTTTAGCAAGATCACATGCTGATATGTATCCACATATCAGTACTGACAAGATGGTCAGAGTCCATCATGAGGAGTGATGGGAGAGAAATGGTAAATGAAACATTTCATAGTCTTTTCTGCAACCTCAGAGACTGAGAAGACTGCTCCTTACTTCTGTGAAGAAACAAGTCTCACATAAGTGACCCTATTTTTGCTATTTCCCTGGTTATGGAGTATTTGAGCTCTGGCAATCCTAATTCTCTATGTTAATAAATGACTGACTGCAGAAGAAAATAAGGCTATCACAGAAATCTACACATAATAGTGCCAAAAATTATCAGCATTTTCGAGTGCTTAATTAATTATATGGTGAAAAATGCCCTGTGAGCAAGGCTGTGTAGGTCATAATGAGTACATTACTTTGCTTCCCTGATTCTGCTGCTTTCTGCATTTTTCTGACAGTTTTACATTCCTGCCTACCACTGCCCACAAATACATTTCTTTGCTTCCCAGTCTTAGTCAGCAGAGGAGTTCTGGGCCGGACTGTGCACTGAATATGCACAGACATGTGCACAGTGCAAGTTTCCCAGACTGACCATCTCCAGGATCATACTGGATCTAAATTTCTAGCAGTGAGTAGTTGTACCCTGACATATTATTTGGAACCCCTTTGTTAATCCCAGCTCCACAAGGTGGCTCTCGATTCCTTTAAAAATACCACTGCTTTTGTGGATTAAATATATCCCAGAATCATCTTGAGAACAATCATCATGGCTCTGTGGATGCACAGTGCTACAGTGGAAGCCAAGATCCCCTTTAGTATATGGCATATTTTTCTTTCATTAAAGATGAAAACTAGACAAAGTCTGACATTACTGAAGTATTACAATTTGAGGGAAGTTTTCATTTTCATCAATAAAATCTGAAAAACAAGAAAATAAAGGCATTGTAGATGCCTTTGTGGAATGGGACATTCAAATGCTCACTGCCTGCTCTGTTCTGCGTGGCTTCTCTCCCACAAGTGTCTTTCCCCTACTCCATACCTCTGTAGGATCAGGTTAACATAGTCACCAGGTACAGAAGGGTGCAATCACTGAGAGTATGGACAGCAGGATGGCAGCGTGGTGCTCCTAAAGGGAGATCTTGCCTTTGAAGGCCAGGATACACTATTTACTTGACTCCAGCCAGGACCTGAGCATCCCTACACAGACCTCCCAAATCCCTCTGTGGCTGGCCATGTGCGAGCACGGCCTCCCAGAGTTCTACCTGCTAGAGCACCTTATCTGAATGAGAGGTCCTCTCCTGAGGTCTGTGTCTCCAGACCCCGTGGCTGGGTGACCCTACAGCTGATTACCAGCTCTGCGTGGCAGGGAGGGCCACAGCAGAAACGGGGGCCAGACTGCGACACCACAGTGTAACTGTGTGAGATGGGCTGGGATGGAGCACGCGTGCAAAGCAAAGGCTGATGGTGTGAAACCCAGACCTAAGTAGTGCCCTAAGACTGGATCGGTCTGCCCTCCCTCTTGGGTATAATATTGCTGCTTTTGGTAGTCAAAAATTCAATTTCTTGTTGCTTACTTCCTAGGAAAATGTTAAGAAAACCTGACTAAACTTTAGGAAAAAAAGATTATTTGCTTTCTGTTGATTTGTATGTTTGAGGTCATATTTTCGGGTTTTCCACAACAGGGATAGAAATTTATTTAACTAATAAAATTTGAAAGCTGAAGCTGTATAACAAACACTATCGCAAGGCAATACTGGGTGTGTCTGATCTGTAACATTAAATTCATTCTTCTTGTCGCTTCCTTTAAAGCTCTGCTGAGCTCA
Source organism: Cinclus cinclus (assembly GCF_963662255.1). Lineage (NCBI taxonomy): Eukaryota > Metazoa > Chordata > Aves > Passeriformes > Cinclidae > Cinclus > Cinclus cinclus. Next base: position 14,991,584 of record NC_085048.1, on the reverse strand, counting down.
GCCCCTCCCTGGTTATCCTTCCCTGCCGAGCTTGCTGTAACCCCTACGCCTTGCTGCTATTCCCACTTTTGTCCTTGCACAACTTGCTGCACCTTTGCCTCCACTGCTGGTCCTCTTCTCCCCCCTGACCCTTTCCACACAGCATAGTCTCTAAATATCAGTTAAGGCTGAAGCCATCTGCTTCTTGTTCTCCTAATTTCTCTTTTGTTTTCCATCTGCCTTTAAACATGCGTTCTTCCATGGAGAGATGGTGCAAAGATGAAATTTTGCATGTTAATAACGGTGTGCATTTTCTATAAACTTGAATTTGATAGATCTGCCCTGTGTTCATGCGCACAATCTTTGGAGCAGCTGAGGTTGCTGTTCTGCTCTAACTCTTTGTAGTAGGTGTCTGACAATGGGTAAAGACTCTGAGGAGAATCTCTGCTACAGAAGTTTGTATCCTGGAGCTAGCACAATTTCATGAACAATAACCCAAAGGACAGGCCAAGGGACACATCTTTCAGTCCAATATGTATTTTTTACATTTTCACATGCAGAAAGTCTGCAGTCAAGAACCAGAAATGTGGTATCAGCAGTGGAACTCAGTTCATTAAAAATTCAAATCAATGGAAACAACAGGACGTATTATTTATCTAAGCCTTGAATCAATCCGACTACTATGCATAATGATCTTAATTAGAAAAGTGAGCTGAAGCAGGAAGACAGTCTGTCTCCTGGCTTTGAAATTATCATACCCCTATCAGTATGCTTGGGTAACTTGTAATTAGGGACAAAGGTTACACATAATTTTATATGCTGAAAAACCGGTTTTATGCATGTCATTCCAAAAAATATTTAAGAAAAAGTTATAAGACTTGGTAACCCTACTATACTTTGATTTTTTTCTACCAGATTAGTAGTCTGCACTAATTAATTGATGGATTTCAGAAATACCAATAGAAACTTTGCATATATAGAGCCTGGACACTAATAAGTAACAAGCATCAGCATCAGTCTTTGTACAAGTTCCTTTCCAAAATTTGGTACCTTTTCACATCTGTTTCACCTGCATGGAAAATGCAGCTCAGAGAAGCAGTGCGGGCTGTCCAGCAGCAGAGTAAGGGCTTTCCGGTTTAAAAACTTTACTGGCATGTGGCACCTGTATGGCCACAATCATACCTGCACACTTCCCTGTGCAGTTCCCCATACCTTTCTTCTTTTCTTGCTTATCTTCAACTACTGGCATTGAATATGAAGTGTTCAGGTTTTGACAACATGGTTCAGGTTTTGACAAAATGGCAGTCCTGTGATTACACTTCCTTTAATATTTTATTGACCAGCTGTAATTAGAAAACAGAAGACCTAACTCCGAGGTCCTGCCTCACCAAAGCAATCAGTTCCACACTTAATTTAAACAAATTCTTCAATTTAGTTAAATCCACTGGGCAGGCCCACTGCCCACTCTTAGCGTTGAGTCACACATGAGCTCTGCTCTCAACAGGAGCAATGCCTTATCTTCTGCATTGGAACACACCTCTTCCTCTCTTATCACCAGTACAGATGTCCTGATTTTTTTTTTCAAGGTAGCATTTACTCTTAGAAACACATTAGAAAAAGATCAAACCCTCTCTGTCACACAAAATGGCCTTGCTTTCCCAGAACAGTATTTCCACAAACAAAAAATATGGAAATTAAAAACACAAGTAGGATCTGTTTCATCAAAGTATTAGCTACATTTCTGTGAGGTTGACAATCACCTTTTTAACATGGCAGGAATTACATGCGTAATTCTCTTTAATGGGTGTTACAAATGTTCAGCCCACACTGAAAAAAGATCACAGTTGGTATGAGTAATAACTTTTTTCTTAAACATAAACAGTTTCCCTCTAGCTCTCTACATATCCTCCAACATCAATGTAACCACAGCTGTCAAGGCAGCCTCACCTCTTTCTATGTATATTTTAACTTTAATTTTTTCCCATGCTTTCACTTAGTGGACCTTATTTTTTTTTTTTAAGGGCCTAAACCTGTTCTCCAATTTTGTGGGCAAGTTCAATGCAATAACAGATCTTGGTGTTTAGACATCTTTAAACATTATTATTGGCATGCAATAAATTAGAGACCTACATGAAGATCTGGAGGTTTGGGTGTTGTTTTTCAATTGAAAGTAGATTTCAGATTGTAGTTTTCCCTCATTCAAGGATCCACAAACACTTTTCCATAGTTAAAGAAGTTCTTTTGCCTCCTTCTTTACAGGCAGCAGCAGCCCCCTTCAGCACAGCCTTGGTGGTCACCAGCTGGGACCAGTGAGGCGATGAGAGGGTGAGGATGCAGGAGCTCTGTGGCGATGGGCTGAGGCTCAGAGGGCACACACAGCATTAGCCTTATGTGCACATGCAGTCATAGTCCTAAGATGTGCCCAAGTTGGACATCAGGAAGAATTTATTCACAGAAATGGTGATTAGGCTTTGGAACGGGCAGTCACCACCCCTGGAGGACTCTAAGGAAAGACTGGACGTGGCAGTGAGTGCCATGGTTGACATGGCAGTGGGACTCGATGATCTCAGGAGTTTTCGAACCCAACTGATTCTGTGATTCTGTCATGAGATGTACCCTCCAGTCCTTGGGACATCCCACATCCCCTTGAAGCTGCCATGTTCCCTCCGTGGCTGAAGCACAGAAGTCCCAAAATCATAGAATACGAAGGGGTGGGAAGGAACCCACCGATCACCGAGCCCAGACCCCGCTGCCGTGGGCAGGGACGCCTCCCACCAGACCGGGGGCCCAGCCGACCCGGCCTTCAACACTCCCAAAGACGCGGCACCCACAACCTCCCTGAGCAACCTGCGGCAGTGTCTCACCACCCTCACAGGAAAGAATTTCTTCCTCCTGTCTCATGTCTAACACCTGGATCTCGGCCCCCTCGCGAAGCACGCACTGACCCCTGGAAGCGCCGTGTCTCCACGCGGTGCCCCCCCCCCCAGCCCGCGGCGGCCCGGAACGCAATCGCCGGGGCCGCGGTTTCCAGGCGGGCCGCGGTTTCCAGGCGGGCCGCGGTTGCCGTGGTGCGGCCCCGGCGCGGCCGCCATGGACGAGGAGGACACGGTGGGGCCGGCGGGGTTGGCTGGGCCGGGGGCGCTTCCCCGGCGGGCGGGCAGCGGCTGCGGGCGGCGGGGGGAGAGCGGGAGAGCCTGCCCCGGCCCGGTCCTGCCCTGCCCACACCGGGGCCCGGAGGCGGCGGGCGAGGCCCTGTCCTGCCCGGCCCGGCCTCTCGGCGTTGGCCGGTGCTCGGTCTCGGCCAGGGATGTGCCCCCGGCCGGGCCCGGCGGAGCCGCCCCTCCCCAGCACGCACGTGGGCGTTTCTGGAAACCACTTTGTTTTATTCTATGGCTTTCCCTTCCCGGTTTTTCCGGGAAGCACAGGCTTTCTCCCAACGCGTGTGTTTCTTTGCAATTTTAGAAACGTATTTTTCCTTTCGCCTCCCCTTCCAGTTTTTGTCTCCTTTTACATTTCTGATGAGTGGCTTTTTGTTAAGCCCCGCCACGTGTGTGCGAGGCGTGGATTACCATTCCACTTGTTCTAACGCTCTCACACACGGGAGCTGGCGCTGGACAGCTACAATTCAGAGTTACCCGTGGCTGATGGCAAGTGCGATGGTCACTTGTTACCAACCAGAGCTAACACAAAGGGTGCAAATACTCTCCTCTAACAATAATCTCAGAAGCTGTGTGGTAGCCTAGTAATAATGCCGTTGGTTTTACCTGAGCTATTGTGGAAGTCTGCTGTTTTTTCTTTCTTTCAGAGAGATTTTAATGAGCGCTGTGCCCAGTGTTCAGAAGTGAACTGGGGTCTCACTGATGGAGGTGGATTTTATTGTAGATCTTGTCACAACGTTACTGAGGTAAAAAGATGAGTTGCTGTCTTGGAAAAGGTTTATTCTGGTTGCTTCTTGACTTTAAGAAAACGGCAGATCTTTCTTCTTGGCATTGAGGGCAGTATTTTTATTTTTCCTTCTTCATGCTTTAGTTGACACTGTTTAAAACTAATGTATCTTGAAATCACAACATTTGGAATGAGCCATCTTGGCCTGCTGTGTTGCTGTAGCTGTGGTGTGAGTGTGCTCTCTAGGTGCCTTAGAAACATTGCTTGCGTGTTGCTGTCTTTTGTCAAGTCCAAATCTAGGCAAACCCTGATGCATGTCACCTGTATGTCCATGATAGTAATTGTCTGTTTTTGAAATTTCTGAATGAAAACTTCAGACTGTCTTGTCTTCTGTTAGTGTAGGAAATTTGAGTAAATTCCTCCATTTGTTTTATGATGGGGCAATCTGTACAAGTTAGACGTGGGTCTTTTTCTTGCTAAGATGTATCCTTGTTTTGCAGAGGACTAGAGAAGTTGTAAACACTGATTTTATTACAAATTCAAGAGTCCAAACAATCTCCAAAGGTTTAAAAAAGCAGGAAGAAAATGGTATGTATGAGTTTCTGTCTGTATTTTGCAAAAGATTGGCTGTTCAGCCGCTGTTCACCTAGACCATTATGTCTTTGGTGAAGAACAAAAGTGGATAGGCAGGAAAGACTGTAGGAGTGGGAACAAAATGCTATCACAACGTGCAGAGATCACACTTGGTGACTTCCTGAGCCACAGATGACCTCTGTGAGCACAGTGGTGGGGTTTTTTTGGTTGAATAGAGCTGTTCATTACTTGCTGCTGCTTTGATTTGTGGAAGCAAATACTGAAGCTACTGGTGGCATGCATTGAGATGTGGTGATCCTTTGTTCCTTCCCTATGATGCCTATCACAAAACCAGAGAGGTTGTTTGTCTTGGCAAGTGGGATGTGATGGTGGTCCAGGTCTTAGTGTCCAAACTGCATGGAAGAGTTTTGGTGGTTTTTTTTGGTTTTTTTTGTTTTGTTTTGTTTTGTTTGGGGTTTTTTTATTTTGTTTTGTTTTTTTTTTTTTGCTTTTCAATGGCTGAACCAGTGCTGCATCTTTCATCCAGAGTCACTTTTTTACTTTTAATTTCATGAATATTCAGAAGAATAGTGGTCATTACATATGAAGATCTGTGCCATAAGGATGTAATGGTAAAGCTGCTGGAAGAGCTGTCTGTGTGTTCAGTGTTGGCTGGATACATCTCTTACTTTTGCCACTTTTAGAAAACAAAACTGCATTAAAATGCCAAATAAAGCAAGGGGTTATCTTTCTCTCTCATATGCTGATGTACCTTAGCTCTGCTGCAGAGGCAGTGGATTGCTACATTCCTTTGAAAAGAGCAATTGTGCGGAAGTGAAGGGAGGTGTGAAAAGGACCCCTTCACTTTTCCTTAGCCTGTATTGCTTCTGAAGTCTGGGCCTGTACCACTCATGCTTTTAATTTATCCTGTTGAGAAGGTCGTTAGCCAACCCCCCAGGCTTTTTAAGAAAGAAATCCTTATCTTCACACAGTCCCTTCTGTAAATGCAGTCATGTTACACTGTATTCCATGAATGTATAGGAGTAAGCTGTGTCTGCTAGTTCTTAGCAGTTAAGAGCAGCTTCATTATAGCAGGGCAGAAGCTTTGGGCAGATAACTTCTAAGGTGGTGAGATGCAGGATGTGTTTCATAACAAAAGTGGTGAAGAACAGCTGTGGAAGGAGTGAAAAGGGAGTTGAGAAATGCAGAGAAAATTTCTAAAACCAAAAGCTTGTAGAAAAGGTTAGTAGTAAATTTAGAGAGGTAAGGATGAAAAGTAATTTTAATGCAGCCTGAAGAAATAGTAGATTGGAGCAGGCCCACTCCCTGTGAAATACATGTTGTGCTAGGATTTGTTAGAAGTTGGGATATTCTTTTGTTTAAACATGTATGATTCTGTGTGAGGGAATAGTAAAGCATATGGTAGTATTGGTTGCTTTTTGTCTGACTCACTACTGTAATGTTCCAGTTTTCTGTGTCAGGGGTGGGAAAGAAGTGTTCATATTTCATTTTTAATGGCAGGTTCTCAGTTATTTTTTAAACTGGTGATTTAACAATACTCTGCTCAATTACAAATGCCACACTAGACATTATAATGAATTGTATTATTCTTGGGAAATGTGTGAAGTTCTTGTTCAGTAACTTTTCTTCACGTTTAAGGCTGTGAATAAATGGAAGTTAGTGGAGTGTTCAGTGTACCTGGCTTATGCACTATGATGTGAAATTATTAACTAGTGATGTACGTGTGATAAGGTTAAATGCACACTAGTTAAATGCACACTTATGTGCACTAGTGATAAGTGTGCATAAGGTTAAGGAAACCCAAAACAGTACAAACCAACATAGCCTCCCTTTTTGCCCCTTAGATGGAGGCTGTGAATGGTATGTTTGTGAAGGCTTTCAGCTTGTACTCAAGAAGCAGGTGGAAGCTTTGGAAGCATTAGGAGTACATCCAAAAATGAAGGTATGTAGATGTCAGTGTTGTACACTCTGTGTGTGTCTGTTACAGAAGGTGGGATTTTAAAAGATTTTCATTTTTAAAGTGAATCACACAAGTCCCTGTTTAAAATCACTGAGCATATGAAATCTCTATTTGTTTCTCTGGTAATTTTAAAACATATTTTATAAATCACAGTTAATAAAATTAGAGATGGAATATTATTCAGATTCCTGAGTTAGAAATTATGCTCTGTTCTCTCAGCAATTCATAATCTTGTAAACATTGTACTAATTACCATCCATTTGTGTTTATCAGGATGAAATTCTGTGCAATTTTTGGAGGTGTTACCTTCAGAAGAGCAAACAGGCATATTGCAAGAGACCAGCTGCAGAAACTTTCCAAGCATTATCAGTAGGTGAAAGCCCAAATCCCATGGGATGTTTGGTATCTTTTTAAAAGCAACAACAGAAATCTTCTTTGTTTAGTCTGCATATCTGGGTGGTAATAATGTCACTTCAGTATGAAGGAGATCATATAAACAGGCTTGCACATGTCCATTGTATTCAGTTTTGGAGTTTTTTACCTATTTCAAGAAGTGAATATTTCTGTGACTATCTGAAACTACTTATTTAAAAGTATTGATTTGTCTTGACATAGATAATCAGTAAATACAAATCACAATGCAAAATATATCATCAGCTATTGTCCTTTCCTGCCTGCTCTCTTGAAGTTACTAATATGGTCAAGCTTTGATTCTGTGTTGCCAACTTTCTGGTCCTTGTAGTAGGTCAAAATGTAGTTACTAGAAGTTAATATTGAGAAATCCTTTAAAAAATACTTCCTTTTTTTTTTTCCCCACTTACTGGTGATTCATGGAATAAAAATGTGAATAGTTTGGATTTTAACTTTTACTGTTAATTTTGCATCTGTCATGCTTTTATGTGGATTGTTAAGACTGAAACAATAACTAAGAGTAGCTAATGCAAACATTTATTTACAAACCCCAGGGATGTGAGAGCAGTACTGATGTGGACAGTGATCCAGAGAGACCCAGCCTTCTGCACTTGCTGTCTCTTTCTGAAAGTGAGGGGGATCTGCAGACTGACTGCAGCTTTGCCTCATCAGTGAGCAAGGTCTCAGGTAGGAGGAGTGAGCTGAACTAGCTGAAAATCAGTTTTTCTGTAGTTTTTAAATATAAGTAGATTTAAAGTGTATTCGTGTACAGTGAATAAAAAGGTATAAAGTTTTCAGTCTTGTTTGACACTGTACTACTTCATATTCTACCAGAAATAGACTTCTTCCCCCAACCCCCACCCAAGGAGATGAAAGTTGAACAGGACCTGGAAGTACAGTGGGAAATGCAGGAGGAAGTTGTGTTTTATAGCAAGTTTGTTCCATGCCTCCTCTTTGGAGAGAAAAAAATTGCTGTTGTATCTGCCAAGCTCGATGATAGCAAACACAGCAGCTTTGAAGAATAAGCACTTATTTAACCAATAGCAGAGCTGTCTGTTATGACTCTATGAAAAATCATATTTTAGCTTTCCATTAGTTTCTTTTTCTACTCACAATAGCATCTGGAAAATACTTAACAGAATGCTGAAGTTTTTAATTAAAATGTAGAAAATTGGAATGTTAGGTTCTGCTGGGCAAGTGTAATGCCAGACAATGCTGTGTTGCCTGATACTACAAATGCATTGCAAGGCACATTTGAAAACTTTTGCTCGTGTTTTAAAGTTATGGTGGTTTTCTTTCTTGCTTTATTCTTTGCTTGCTTTTTCCTTCTTTATCTGTCTCTGTGTTTCTTATTCCCCTGTTGTGTGCTATCCTCCTTACGTCATGTTTCTGTTCTGTGATATTGCCTCTTCTACCATCAGAAGCATTCATTACACTATTTTGTAAAGTCCAGAAGTGGTAATAGAATTAGAAATTTGATCAGCAGCAATAAGAAAACTCCAGACAGAATGAGGGAGGGGGGGAAAGGGGTATAAAAATGGTGATGCAATTTTTTTTAATGTTATGCTAGAACCTTTCATCCTCATATATTAAAATGACAGCATTTTGAGATAGAGTCACTGTATGTTTGTGCATGGAGAATCTTGGGTGTTAGACAAATATAGTACAAAAAGGAAAGAATTGAGTGAAGAATTTCTAGTGGAAGTATTCCCTTGAATTTTCTTTCCCTTTTTGATGTTTAGGAGCTTCTTTCTTCCTTGATACTTGTGCCTTTCATAGGTCTGTTGCTTAAAGTTTTAGAACAGCAAGGTAGTCCTAAGTAGGCCATAATTTATTATCTTGGTTGGTTGTTTCAGAGATTGAATTAAACATCCAGTAGTTATCACTTTCACTGAAATCACTTGAAATTGGAAGAGTTCAGTGATACTTAAAGTAAATTTTGGTGGAATCAGACAAACACAGAAATTGTTTTGTGCATTGAAATGTAACATGACTACGTGTGTTCTAGTCTATTGTAAACTCTTGTGAAGATTCATAATTATTTTCTTTGGTGTCGTTTCTGCTGAGCTGTTGCTGCTATAGACTAGAAACCTCAACACCCTTGTTTCCCTAAGAGGCTTGTCCAGACAGCAATTTGGGTTTTTTTGTTATTTTTGTGTAGGGTTAATAGCAAATCCCACTGAGTATAGCATTGAGATATTTCTAGAGAAGCCTATAAAACTCTCAAATTATTAGCTGCACTTAACTGTGCGTTGTCACACCTTGCATAAACTGGAAGAAATAAAAGGAAATTGTGTGCCGTCATTAAGGCCACAAATATAATGAGTATTATTTTAAATTGAGTTGAATGTGAAATTAACAATGAAGCTTCAGTCATGGAGCTGCCTTTAAGCGCAAGTATCCATGTGAAAGGTGAAACAGTTGACTCCAGGGATTAAGCTGATGTTCCAATGTTCCTGCCTTGTTCCCTGACGCACCTGTGCGTGCTGGGATGCTCTGCTCTACACCGGGAGTTCGGGCCGGCTCTGAGCGCCCGTCCCGGGGCTGTGCCGTGCCCGTGCCGTCCCGGGGCTGTGCCGTGCCCGTGCCGTCCCGGGGCTGTGCCGTGCCCGTGCCGTGCCCGTGCCGTCCCGGGGCTGTGCCGTGCCCGTGCCTATGCCGTCCCGGGGCTGTGCCGTGCCCGTGCCGTCCCGGGGCTGTGCCGTGCCCGTGCCTATGCCGTCCCGGGGCTGTACCGTGCCCGTGCCGTGCCCGTGCCGTCCCGGGGCTGTGCCGTGCCCGTGCCTATGCCGTCCCGGGGCTGTACCGTGCCCGTGCCGTGCCCGTGCCGTCCCGGGGCTGTGCCGTGCCCGCAGCGCGGGCTCCGGGGCCGGCAGGTGGCAGCGCAGCCCGGCCTTGGAGCGCGGTGCGTGCTGTCCCCATCCTGCGGGCATTGCCTCGGGACCGGCCCCGCTCACCTGCCGCCTCGCCCGCCCGCGGAGCTGCCAGGCTCTCGGAAGCTCCAAATTGCTCTTTGCCCTGGCCCTGCAGCTCCCAGCTAGGGAGCTGTGGATCCCGCTCTCACCATTCCTGTCTGGGCAGGTGAACAGTTTGTGGGGAAGTGAAGTGAGGAAAATCTCTGCAGAGTAGATGCTGACATTTTGTGTCGGTGTGCTTTAAATACATTTTCCTTCATCCTGGGTGGGTCATGATGTAGGAAAGAGAGGCTTACAGGTGTTTTTAGGTTTATTTTGTTTGGTCCTCTTTCCTTGTACTTACAGGTTTCACTGCTGAAAAGGTTCCAAACTCTTAAATCGCTCTACTAAACAAAATTTTCTCTTTTCTCTGTTTCTCTTCGTTTTTCATGATTCGCCTCAGTAAGGAAGTAAAGTGGTTTGGATGTTAATTTATTTGTGTTTTTTCCCACCGTCTTCACCATTTCTGTACATTCTTGTTCTACAGTTGTTTCTTTGACATTGAATTGATACACATTTTTTTAAAGAATACCTGTGTTTCCACAGTTCAAGATTATAGGGTAGATGGATTCAGGGCAGACTTTTAACATCACAAAAATTTCTGCAATGTAAATGACTTTTTCGATAAAGCCCTGACTGTTGAAATTTAAAACTGTGTTTCAATCCTGAACTCAGAGTCATTGATTTAAGTATATCAAATTTTCCCTTGTTTCCTCACAGTTCCTTTATCTCTCAAGTGGAAAACAGTATTTCCAGCTCATAAGTATTATTAGTTATATGTTACATGGGAGTTAGTGTCCTAGTCAAGTGGAATAGTGCTTTATGAAACAGATTCTCATCTCATATTGTGGTAGGTGAATAAATTAGGGTTAAACAATTTCATAGAAAAGTACACAAACCAGCAAAAAAGTTAAAGTAATTATTTCAAAATGTTACAAGTTGCTGAACAAGTCTTGTATCTTCCTTTATCTTGTTTTTGGTATGCCATGGTTCATGTATCTATCACAGCAGTTGCTTTTCTTCTTTTCTGTTTTTAACATAAACCCAAGAAAGCACCTCTGTGTACTCTGGATCAGTAGATGGCAGCTTGTATTTAATGAAGAACCAAAAGGAGAAACTGAGGATGACGATGCCAATGACCCTTTCGTTTTGTTACATGGCATTACTCTGGATGAGAGAACCAATTACATTGTCTGAGTTCTTAAGGTATGAATAGTCTCTAGTGAAGAATTATTGCTTTTGTAAATAACAATATTTTTTTAAAAAATAGGTCTGTACTATTGCCCTCTTATGAATTTGCTCAGTAATAGTGAGTTCTTTATATTTAGTTGTCTTCTCATTCCTTTGTCATAACCATTTGTGCAGCTGCTGTTGGGGGACAATCTCTGTTGATTGCAATGAATTTCAAAGACCTGTAATGAAGAAGGTTTTGAAGTTAAAGCTTTTTATCCTTCTCCTTCAAAAATTCTTAAGACTTGCTGGAGGTGTGTATGGCCTGACTTCTGTGATATTTGCTGTTGTCAGCATGTCAGAATTAAATGGGTAAACATTCTCCAGGACTTAGATCAGTGTCATCCTGCAAACAATACCAGCAGTATACAGTGATCTGAAATGTAGCAAAGTAGCTGAAATTAATATAGGAAGACCATTTTGTCTTCATATCTTTGTATCTGTAATTATCAGAGTTCAGAATAATACCTTTTAATATGGTAGAAATAAATTGTTCTAATAATAGGGTTTAATGCTAAATGGAGACTGTCAGGCTACTGCTGACAATGCAGTTCCCTTCTCTCCCCTACAACAAAGCCATGAACACTTTCCTTATTTACTTCACGAGTGAAAAATAATTAATCAACTCTTCTTGTTGGCAGTAAATATTTTAAATCAAGCCCAAATAAGTTCAAGAATTCATATTCTGATACCCTTTTATAACAACTGTTGAAATACTGGGTATTTCTAAACAGATGGTGAAAAAGCATTACTTGGCCAAAATTTAACAGATAGAAATACTCAAGTAAATACACTGGCAAATCAAACTGAAAACTCAGACAGAATAAGGGAAAAACTAATTAAAAATTCAGTGCTTTAATTTTTATTTTTCAAATATGTGACCTGTGAGTTAAAAGGCAAGGGAATGGGTATGTTGTCCTGTAAGCACCTGTGGTGCTTACGACTGGTGTAGCTCCTGAAAGTGTGATGAATGCAAGGGGTTTTTTTCCCCCAGAGCCTGACGTTCCATCATGGCCTCTCTCCTCTGGCATGCCAGGTTCCACCTGTACTTTTCTAACTTTGTACAAGCTTTCCAAGAGGAATGGGTATTCAAGAACACTTCTTTGCAAGTGCTTTCAGAAAGGAGAGGATTTTATGTCTTGAAGTACAGTAGTTACTACTAGATAATCAATTGCTATGAAAAACAGTTGGATCCTTTGATTTTACTTTAGAAGTGGCTGTTGCCTTTATTGATCAGAATTGCACAAACCATTGCATATTTGCATAAGTGGATATGCTGTTGCATAAAAGATGCTTGTACAATTTTCAATAAAATGCCATAATATTCAGAACTCAAACTAATACCCTGCAATACAAAAGTATATATTGAGTAGATAAAGAAATAGTAGGACCCAAAAGTATTGCTCAATAACAAGATTTTTAGTGGCTACGTTCTTCCCTAGGAAATTCTGTACAAATCAGAACTACCATTTTTCTGAATTATCATCAAATAAATAATGTAAAATCTGTCTGATATTATTTGTATCTGGCTAAAATTCAGGGTAAATTACAATTTATGGGACAGAGCAACTGGTTCACACTGAAGAATTATTAGTTACCCCGTCCTGTTTGGAGGGAAAAGTTAATAATTAAATACATATTCTTTGGTTATTGTATCTTGGAAACTGTCTCTGGAAGCATTGGTGGCTCTTAGCAGGCAAAGACTATCTTCTCAGGTTTCTGTCTTAGTATAATGGTGTGGTTGGAAGAAAACCCAACCAAACAACAACTGTTGAAGTCAGCTGTCAAGGGGGAAGATAGATCGTTCTGTTTGCATATGAATTGTAAGTTATTGTATTTGGCACTTTAAAAATTGAAGACTGCAGAAAAGATCTTGGAAAATTATTTGGAATGTGGAGACAATACTTTTGACTGATATCCTTAAGAGATGAGCAGATTTGAACAGATTCAGAGAAATCATGAAAGCAGTAAAAAGGTTGGAAAAAGATTTTAAAAATCAAGTAGCAAATATAGCATAGAAAGGTGTAATCTGAAACCAATAATTGGAAATTGAAATAAGATTATTTGAATGAAATACATAATTTAATTAGATAAAATTTATGTGTGTAAGACTGTGTAAATCATAATGATTCAGTAACTTTAAATGCACTGAACATATGAACTGGATTGGGTGCAGAAAGTGAAGTTGAAAAGAATGTTATTTGTATTGCAAAGTTTTACCATGATACGATAGTTATATAAGACTGTAATTGCGTTATCATGCTTCCCTCCCTACCCTTAAGGTCTTTGCCTTTCAACAAGTTTGATGAAGAGGTAGAAAGAATTTTAAATTGCATGAACTATCATAGAATACTTGTTTTCTGACTTCTGAATATTGAAGTTTAAAAAAACCAGACAATGTTCACATTTTTGCATGCATTAAGATACAAAATAACGACAGACGGAAGATGAAAACTATGCAGAAAAACTGTTAAATATTCAGCATTACCTTTTAAGTCTTTCTAGGCAAATTGTTTTATTTAAACCAGCTGAATTAGAGTTCTGTTTAAAGTTCTGCCTTGTTTTTTCCTCAGTTTGGTTTTCTCTGTACCCTGAAGTCAGCTGACTACAACTCCTCCCTTGTGATACATACTTAGGCACTAGGGTTGGGCAATCTGCCAGCTTTTAAAGGATTTACAACACCAAAAATATACTCCTCCTTGCTACTTGACACACTTAGCAGAAAAACACTACAATTACCTCCTCTGGCAGGAACATTTTGGTTTAAAAATAACACTTTCAACAATATTCTTCTGAAGTCTATGCTACACATTAAATCCTATTCCATTGTAAATAGTCTTACAATATTCCATATGATGTATATTATTCATCTAAATAATAAAATTGTTGGGTTTTGGAAAAAGCTTCAAGATGCTAGACTTTTGAGATTCTGAGAAACAATGCCTTTCAAATGAGGTTATACCTAGTTGTGGTGGCAAGACTAAACTTATAATCAGTTTGTGGCATTAGTGTGGCTTTAACAGATGCATCACTTCCTTGTAGCATGCTGAGGACCTAGGATTTTTTTCATACTTGGGCCTTATTAATGTGTGTTGCTGCTGTAATTGAAAGAACATGGACTGTGCACTGTATCTACCAATCAAGTTTTCAAGCACCTCCCTGATAGAACATAGTCCTAAAGGTGTTTTGACCATCTGTCTGTTAAATGAAAGGTTTGGAGGAGCAGCAGACAAAAGAAACTGTTCTGAAGTGCTATTCCAAATCTGGACTTTTGGATTAAGTGTTAAAAGTTGAATCATCAGCACATTCTATTCATAACAGGGTATTTGCGCTGTATTTTTAGAGAGTAAAAACAACTTTAACCTGAGAGAAAAGAGCATATTTTTTTTTTTCTGGAGACAATAATTTTAAGCTAGAAAAGATTATTTTTTAAGCAGTTGCAGTGCTTTGACTTGCTGCAGCCAAATTAGTGAAAACTTTAAAAAAAAAATGTGGTGGACACTGCTTGTCTGTTGCAGTGTAAGGATGTGGTCCCAGCATCAGTTTAAGCTGTTCCAAGTTTTTGCTGCTGTGATATTGCATAAACATTCCTGTTCTTTCTCTTGCCATGGATACTAGCATTCATCTGGTTTGTGATTTATTACTTGAAAGTAGAGCTATAGAAGATAAATTTTGTAAAAGAAAGATTCACTGGATGTTTTAGTGCAGGTTAATGTGCTTCACTGCTGTCCCTTTCTGCCTTGTGCTGGCAGTGAAGTTCTTGCAGTCACCTGAGTCTGTTGGAGTGAAACCCTGAAGAGACTCATTCCCAATATGATCTTCTGAGAAGTCTCACAAGTGCTTTTGTCAGCAAGGAGGAATGTGCAGCAGGGGACTGAAGGAGGGTGGGATTTCCCATTTCAGAGGCAGCAAGTTGTGAGCGTGGTTTGGCTACATCACCGCTACACCACACCCGAAATAAGGTCCTGATTGTCTGTCCTCTTCCAGCTGCTGCTGTGCTGGCTCAGGCGTTCACTGCTCTCAGTGTCTTGGTTCCAGGCTTTCATATCTGACAGCTAATGATGTGATTGTGCCTTAGCCTGTGTCAGCCAAAGCTTATCATCAGCTGAGCCAGTAACACATCACTGTTGCTGAAAGGGGAAGGTCCTGCTTCCCTTTTTTCTGTTCTCCAGACTGTGTGATGCACCCCCTTCACTCTGACAGCCATTTCACTTGTAGAGCCATCTGTGAGCCTCTTCACAGTTTGTTAGATGATGAAAGAAACCTTGCTGGCAATAGGGTAACCGGTGGTTTTCTGCTGCTGTTGTGACTTGCATTTGGGGAAGAGATGAGTAACAGCAATTCATGGCTGGATCACAGGGAGGGAGGTCCTGTTGAGCTTTTAGTTTGGCTCAGTCAACTTTGTGAAACCATGCTTATGTTCCTTAGTTTAGTGGATGACTAAAATGAGCTACAGAACTGATGTGCCAGCTCCTCAGCACGTCATGCAGGGTGGCAAGCACCAGCAATGGAGGCTGGGTTTGGAGAATGGGAGCCCAGTGGACATCTCCACTTAGGGTGGGGAAATGCTGGTTGAGGAAAGCTACTGAAATTTCATTAGCAAAATAATCATTACACAATTTGATTAGAAAGGACTGTGCAACACCTGTTACTTTTTCACTTAAGAGACTATTAAGCAGAAGTTTGGAGCAAAGGCTATTGGGCAATATGATTTTTCATATTGCTGTTATTTTTCATGAACCATTTTAAATTATTCTGTGACAGTTTTGATCATGACATGTACTTTTTATTTTAATCCTGGGTTTAACTCATTTTTTTCAATTAAACTGAAAATTCAGGTAAGACTGCTTTAAAAAAGGTAGACTGTAACTGTAAGTAAACTTTGGAGTAATTAGCTTTTAAACAGAATTTTAGTCAACTTCCATAGATACACTCTACATAACATGGAACAAATAGTGATGAGGGCACAGAACGGGGAGATAGCTGGTGAGCTTGTGAATGAATTGCTGTATGCTCAGAAGGGACAGAAATGTTTGTAGACCAAGAAGTTACTAATCTGTGTAGCAAGATCAGAGAGGTCCTGTGCAGATAACACTTATCAGCAGGAGAGAAAATGGTTTTCAGTCCTGATATTAGTTAATGAACAGAGTCTTCTCTGCTTGTAATATTAACTTATTCAGGTTTAATGTGCTCTTAATAAATTTGGTCTGGAGGAGACAGGAAGGCATTTCTAGCTGAGTCCTATGGGAGATTACCAGTGTGCCTTAGTGTGGAATGAGTGTGTTGCCTTGTGAGGATCTCTGCTTGTTCAGTGCTTGCTTAGCCTGTTGTAGGTTTCTGTTAAGATGCTGGATAAGAGGAGGGGTTTGGTGTAGTGGTGGCTTTTTATTGGTATCTGTTGTTAAGTCTCATCTTTTATATATATATGTGTGTGTGTGTGTGTGTGTGTAAAAATATGAAATAATACTGTCAACCACTTACAAAAACCAGTTTTTAACAACAAAGATGCATTATTTGTGTGCAAATAAAAATGGAACTATTTTTATTTATTAGTATGCAAAACAATTTCTATTCATACTTCAGTAATACTTCTTTGAAAGTATCATCGTAGAAGTGTAATGCGGCTTCAGTTCTACATATCCACTCATCATTCTGTGATTTTCTTCCCTATCACATTACCTGATTCAAACTCCTCCAGTGGAAAGTTGGTGTTTTAAAAGTAAAATTTACTAAAAGCTTTAGAATTTGGAAAAAAAAAATCAATACCATTCAAAGGAGGCTGAAAGCAGTTCAAGAAATGCAGTAGTTGAAGAATATGCAGAACAAACTCCATGTAACTCCATTGTTGATTGTATGCTTACTGCCATAATGTTATCATTTGTCAGTCACATCTGAGCTTGAACTTAAAAGCCTGTAAACGATTGAACTGGCTTTTGCTCTGTGGAGCATTTCAGGTGTGTGACATCAGGTTGAATTGCTTAATACTGATATTATTTCAAATCAGAAGTTGAATTATATATTACTTTTATAAAACATATGACTTTGTCATCCTATTCATTATTTTGATTTGGTCTTCAATTTTTTTTAATGCAGGTTTGTTGTTGAAGGGCATATTCCGTATTTGAACATTTTTCAGCATTTTCCAGAGAAGATGAAGTTGTGTGGACTTGATCTTAAGATCTTTTGTGTAGAGGTAACGTTTTTCTTAAAGGAAAAGTTAAAAAAAACCCCAACCAAAACCTGGTTAATTAGTGGTATTTTAATTATTTTGGTGACTGTACTATAAATTGATTAAATCTATTGTTATGTAATAGGGTTCATGTTTCACAGTATTGGAGCCTGGCGGAAACTAGTGCAGTCTGTGACTTGGAGTGCTTTAATCTTTAACCAGTCTTACTAAACTGATTACTTAAGTTAGAATGAAATCAGTAAGTACTTGTGGAGAAAAGGGTCTTCAGAACTGCTCTCAAAACACTCAGAAATAGGATTTCTGAGTCTTGGCTTCAAGTCTAAGGGCAATATATTATCCCCTCTGGTGCTTTTTTGAAATATCTTTTGGATTTGTTCGTAACTCCATATACTTTTAATAAAATACGGTTTAAATGCTATCTCTTGTTCCATTCCTTGCTGTAGTGATTGAAATATATCAAACCTAAAATCTATATAAGGGGATACAGCTCTTCTAGGAACTGAATAGTAATGGACAGTCTTGAGTGAAATTTAAATTTCCTTTAGTTAAGATTCTTATGTATTGGGGTAACAATTGGCCAATGACATTTCTGTTCCAGATAAAATTTTTTTGTGGATTTTTGAAGTGTGCAAATAAAATGTTAGCTTTTAAGAGCAGAAAGCAGCAATTCTGCCAAGATCTCACTGATGATGTTGCAAGTAACATTACCATTCTCCAATGTGTAGCTTATATGCACAGGTCATGAATTGTTCAGGAGTTGTGCCTTCAGAAGTTTTAGCATTTATATTATTTTTGGTTTTATATTACTGCTTCCCTGTCTGGATAAATGAGAATTATAACTTCAACTTCTAAAAATCAGGAGATAAATTTATTATAAAACCTCTTGATTTCTTTGTCTTAGATACTTCCCTAACAGAAAAGATGTTAGGTTGAAATAAGTCTTTGTTCTTTGCATCCGTCTTACGGATGAGTTTTTGTTTTATGAATTGCAACCATAAAGCTTGTACCATACCTCAGAGTGGGAGAACTAGTTTACAGAGAGGAGTTGACAGTTTCCTTTGGAGGATTCTACTGTTTCCTTTTGGTTTAGGGCTGCTCCTTTTACTTCCAAATCATAAGTAGAGATACACACTAATCAAGTAGTCTCTTAACTGTGTTTTCACTGAGATACATAGGTACAGTTCTGTTAAGCTTTCAGTACCTTTGTTTTCCAGCTACTCCAGTATTATTGTGGCTTCATCTTTTTAGAAACATGTGCTTCTTACTCTACCGTCAATGTTACTTTAGTAAGGCATCGTCAGTTTTATTTAGTTTTTATTATTTTTTTTACTACATCATGAGGCTGACAATTGAAAAATCCTTGCTAGCTCTTTCCTACATCTCATGTTTCTCGCTGTAGCACTGAGGTTACCAATGCCTTACTGTGTCTAGTTTTGGCATCTGAGTTTTGAGAAATTCAAGAGATTAGGTTATTGTCCTGGAGCAGGAAATGAAATTGTATAATACTATATTCTGAAAACATAGCTTGCGTTCTTTTCTGCTCTGTGCTCTGTATAGAATTTTTTTAGACAATTATCTTTAAAAGCATTATGATATTATGGCTGTTATAACCAGGTGTGTAAGTTGGTCTAATGCCATTATTTGTTGTGCTTCAAGTCTGGTGAATATAACCTTCAAGCATGTTCCAAAATATTGATAACTGACAGGACTATTCCATATGTCTCCTTTTTTATTTTTAACAGATTTTTGGTGCATTTAGTTGTCCTGTGCAGCCCAAATTTGAATCAAGAAGTAATTATGTTATGGTAACTTGAAGGATTTGAAATCATACTGAATATCACTTGATCAGTTAAGTGCAGATAAAGCCTAACTTGATGAGGCTCATCTTGTATATAAATATTCCCAGTGGCTTAAAGACTTTTTTAGTAACAATTTCCGACATACCCAAAATATGCTGAATTTGTACAAGGTTGAAGTTGTTACAGATGTTATCACCAGATGAGTCACATCTACCTTGTGTGTAGTGGCATGTGTATGTACACATGCACAAAGGGTTTTAATGACTTGTCATTTAGTAATGGCTTTCCATATGCAAGGAATGGGACTAGTTTCAGGCTTCCCAGCTGTGATAAATTTCTGTGCTGTGTAATTTAGGAATGGAGTCTGTATCACTGACAGTTTTTCCCTGTGTTGCATACTATTTAACAATTAGAGGTGATTGCAATATCTGCTGTACAAGGAGAGGCTGAGGGTGCTGGGGGTTTATCACTGAGAAGGGAAGGCTGAGGGGGATTTCAGTAATGTGTACAGATGTCTGTCAGGGAGGAGTGAGGATGGCATCGGGCTTTCTTCTTGGGGCTGTGCAGTGGAAGGACAGGAGACAACTGAAATACAGGACACAAACTGAAAAAAACAAAAATTCCATTTAAATATGGAACTTTTTCACTGTATTAGGGTGACTGAGTGCTGGAACAGGCAACCCTGGACCGCTGTGGAGTTCCTGTCTTCAGAGGTACACACAACCTAATGGGACAGTCCTGAGCAGCTTGCTGTAGTTGATCCTGCTTCAGCAGAGGTGTTGGACTCCATGTATAATCTCCAGAGATCCCTTCCAGCTTCAAGTGTGCCTTGCATTCTGTTTCACATTTTTCAGTATAGGTGGAGGATAGGCCCTTCATATTTTGGTAGTGGAACAGCTAACAAGAAGGGCATAATTCTTTGTTTTGGTGAGACTGAACTTTATTTAAAATACCTGCCACAAAGGTATGGTTGTATCTGAATACTTCTGTGCAGAGGTCTGGGAGCTCTGGCCATGACTATCTCTTAAATAAAAAGAAAAGGGGCTTCCAGCTCTCTTTATCATCTTTAATCATTTTGTGTAACTGTTAGACAGGTGTCAGGGCCTAGCTGAAAATAAGTACTACTCAGAAGTGTTTTATAAAGGATAAAAGTACTTTGTTGAAGATCTTTAAGAAAATGAGTTATCTTCCATATGGATTTATCTTTCCATTGCTCCATGTCAGTTTTCTAAGCTTTTACTTAATTAGTCGTCTTATTTATCCCTTCCTCTATTAAATCATGTGTATATTAGAAATTACCCTTTGGAAAATAGGTTTTACCTACATATACAATGAGAGGGTTAACAGGGCAAACAGCAGCAGCAAGATGCTCCTGTTTTGTTCAGAAGTTCTAACTTCCCAGTACAAGGGAGGAAAAGCATCATTTCCTTTTTCTAAAATGAGTATTCTTATTCCATTTGATTAAAATATTTTTGTATGTATGAAGAAAGAATAAGATACATAAGTTTTTGGTTTTGTTCTCTGCAGGAGGACAAGGGTTTTTTCTTGTATTTGCAAATTGTTTACTACAGTAAATCTCTGCTCATCCTAAGGCTTGTGCCAGTAAGTGCTGATAAGTGCTTTGTTCCCTTTTCAATGCATACAGGATATCTAGGATTTTAAGACATCTATTTCTTTTAAAACCCATTATTGTAGGAGTTAAAATGTACTTGTAAATTAGTAGTAGAATATATAAAGTTCACTGGATAGTTTGTTTTCAGCCTGTGTTATTTTATTGATATTATCTGTCCTTCAGCTGCACACAAATTCCCTCTTTTATTTCTGCAAAAAGTAGGGATACATCTTTAAGATGTGCATCCTCTATTTTGCTTTTATGGATTTATCTTTATCCTTATAAAAAATGGTTAAAGCATCCCTTTTGTCTTGATATCAACAACTTTGCCATAGGTCTGTATTGCCATGTGTTCTTGACTTGGGACTGTATACCAAATTATCTTCTAAGTATTATTTTGCTTAGAAATTGTTTGTGCTTTGCTGCCTCAAATTTACATTTAACTTTCATTGCTTTTTACAAAACACAGTATTTTCTGTGTATTTTACCTTTAACACATTGTAAGTGTTTTTTTTTTTTTTTAATATGCAAAAGTGGTTTTGATTCTCACGTTCTTCACACACACAGATTTAAGTGTACGTGTATATATAGGTAAGCAGGTCACTCCCGTGGATGTTGGGCAACCTGATTTACCAAAGTACTGAAGATAACCGCATCACTTTGGAGCATGTGCTGTGTGCAACAGGATAGGTGTAGTCTCATAAGCTTCTTTCAGATCCTGTTGTGCTAAAGAGCTTTGGAAATGGTTGTCTCTCCATGCACAAGTATCTGGACTTGGCAAGGAGCATGATGTGTGACCTCAGACAAGTTCCCTTCTCTCAATCTCTTCTCCAAATTTAAAAGAAGACTTTTGGAAAAAACTAGTTAAAAATATTCCCCCCCCCATCCGTAGGGATGCGGGGAGTCTGTAGAAAGTTGAGCTTGGTACTTCTTTTCAGACCTGTCTGCTAACTTGTCCCTGAAGACAAAAGGAATGGGTACTTACTGAATTATCCTTGCTACTTCTTCTGCCCTGAGGTGTGGTCATGGAATGGCTTCTCTATCAGCCTTTCTCCATTCGCCCTCCCCCTTCCCTTACTCTTAGGTGGAAGTAGTGGCACAATTCTAAATCCATATGTTTTACAAAGCCACTGAATGTTTTAGTGTTGACAGTGTTGTTGATACATCTCGCTGCCTTATCTTTAAAATACTTCCTCTTTTGTTTTGTAATTCAATTCCATCATCTCTTTTTTCATGATTTTTGTTTGCTTGTTTTTTATAATCCAGAGTATTGCTGCCTATAACAAGGCATGTACTTACTTGAAAAGATTTGACCTTGCTAACATGATAAAGTTACCATCTCTACTTTCTGATTTAGTATAGCTTTTTTTGTTTATTTGTTTCTTTTTACACATCCAGCTTCCAATTTAGATTAACAGAAGTGCTGTTTAGTTTTAATTCCACTCTGTGTAATTTGCCTCTTTCCATCCCTGGATGTCTTGATTCTTAAATGACTCCTAGTGTTACTCCTCAGAATTTTCAATGATACAGAAATGCTTTTCAAACTTCCAGCTGAGAATGGTGTTAGCATTCTTCCTTACCACTGCCTATGAAAAATTCTTGCATGCATCCTGGTAAAGCAGCAGAAGTATACTCTTCTAGTCATAAATCACTCTTGTGGACAAGAGTGAGGAATCATGAAGCTCAAAATGACACGATTTTTTCCCTTTTATCCCACCTAACTGGAAAGCTTCTTGTTCTTACCTTTTTGCTGATACCTTGTTTCTTTCACATTTAATGGCTTATCATTCTACCTTAAAATTATGTTTCTTTCTGTCTTTGTTGGATTAGGCCAGTAACTCTGGGCAGCTCAGTTGTGTTCAGTTAAATAAGGGTTTTTAATTAATGCTTCATTATGAACTGATGCTAGCTTTGATGGAAAATTGAAGAGTTTGTAAACAAATGTTTGGTGCTCTATAAATCATCCAAGGCTTTCCTTTCCCTAAAGGTAACCTGTGATAGGTGTTGAAGTAGATACTATAATGTATTTATAAAGTAGACTGGAAATCTTCAGCTTTTTTGGGAATATGCCATTTGAGCATGGAGTGTTTTATTCTGTATGATGCTTTGGCTTTATTTTATTTGTGTTGGAGTATATACCTGGCACTTAAGCATTCACACACACACACTGTCCTTAGCTTGGATTAGTAAATATCTTTCCTCTTTTATTTATGATTGAAAGGTTTCCTTGAAAAATTGAGTTATGATCTTTCTTCTCTATTCTGCCTGGAAACTTTCCAACTCTTTAGTTTCTTCTTTTATAGTATTCTATAGTTTCTGTTTTCTTTTTGTTGTTCTCTGCCATTTTTTTAAAATGTTGCTTGGTTTTATTCTTGGCAGCACTTTGATATCCATATTTCTCTAGCACTAATCCTTCTGTCACCCATCTTTCTGTGTCAGCTTCAGTCTTACTTCTGATGATATGAGACATCTGATTTCTGAGATGAATTTGCCAGGCTGCTCCTCTGCTATCAAATCAAGCATGCTTCTGTTTTGCACCTTTGTTCTTCATGCTTCCCTTTCCTGTGGAGCGGTTCTTGAGTTTTGATTAAATTATGAATTACGTTGTTCCAGTGAGACTTAGTGGTAATTTTGATTTGGTTCCCCTTTAACTTCCCCCTGAAAAAGAAAAAATGTTTTTCCCATCAGCTTCTTGTGGGAGCTGAAACTTCAGACCTCTCCTCTCCTCTCCTCTCCTCTCCTCTCCTCTCCTCTCCTCTCCTCTCCTCTCCTCTCCTCTCCTCTCCTCTCCTCTCCTCTCCTCTCCTCTCCTCTCCTCTCCTCTCCTCTCCTCTCCTCTCCTCTCCTCTCCTCTCCTCTCCTCTCCTCTCCTCTCCTCTCCTCTCCTCTCCTCTCCTCTCCTCTCCTCTCCTCTCCTCTCCTCTCCTCTCCTCTCCTCTCCTCTCCTCTCCTCTCCTCTCCTCTCCTCTCCTCTCCTCTCCTCTCCTCTCCTCTCCTCTCCCAGGATATTTTTAGATTTTGTTTTTCCCATTGCCACAGTATTAATTTGTTCGGGATCCATGCCAAGCTAATTATTCTACAGTTCCTGAATCTCCCCTTTTACATTTTTTAAATACTGCATATTAAAGTGGAGAGTCCTCTGATGTTTAGAATTTCTTAAGATTATTTTAAAAAAAATTTGTGTTTCAGAGAACTCCTCAGTTATTTCCTTGAAGCTTCTTGTGTGTAAATCATCTGGGCCTCCCTTTTGTGAAATACTCCATTTTATCAGATAGTGGTTTACTTTTTTGCAGACATAATTTTTCTCTTCCTTACATATGATCTTAATGCAATGGATTCATATTCTTTGTCCAGTTATAGCACAGTCTTGCTTTTCTTCCTATTTCATGACTTGCCTGTGGCATTGAAATTCAGGATTTTTTTTTTTGCTGTTTTGTTTTTTAGGTTTCCCTGCTACTTATGGCTTAGGCACCTTTACATTGTTCTTCATTGCAGAATATCTAGTTTCTAGTCCTTTTTTTCTTCATCTAGGAGATTGTCTCTGAGCACTGCAGTCAAAAGCCCCCCCATGCTTCAAAAGGGGGATTTTTTTTTTGTTGGTTTTTCTCTTTATCCAATTATCCCACAATAAAAGGAGGAATATGATGGATCTGTCTGGGAGTGTAGTGACCTACCAGGATGGTATTTGGAGAGGTCTCCTTGAGAACAAGCTTTAAACTTGGGACTTGTATCCTTGTTCAGTACTACCCAGTGTGAAGACTACTTGTCTTCCCTGTTATAAATGACATGTAAGTTTTATGTTACAATATGATTAAATGTTTCAGAGTTTTTTTCTGCAATAATGCTATTGCACATGGGTTAAAGATATGGAATTTCACATTTATATAATTTTTCTCATTCTCTTCATTACAGGCTGTATTACAATCAGAATGTAGTTGTTAATACTTGTAGCATATAAACACTTCGTGCCTTGTGACTGTCCAACAACTCAGTAGCTCAGTAAAACTGCTTTGAATTACAGGGGGATGTGCCACAAAAATGTATGTGAATCAATTCGGCTTTGTTCAGGCATAGTAAAAGACATTTTGTTTTGTAAATTTAGCTGGAAAGTTGAAGTAATTTAAGACGCCTCCTGATTTTGATTTCCCTGTGAATGCTGGGGGCAGAAGAACTGTCAGGTAGCCTGGAGGAAAACATAAAAATGGAGGGTTTCTCATGGATTAAGGGAGGACAATTGTTCTGTGCTTTGACATTTACCTGATGTATACAGCCCAGCCTAGGAATTGCTTAGTCCTTAGCTTTCAAGCATAGTGGCTCAATTTTAGAGATAGTTTGGCATTCAGTCATCAGTAATTTCTAATAATCTCTATCAGCTTGTTACAAAGTGTGAGGGGGTTCATGTAAAATATGCTGTTTGGATTGGTTGAATAATTTGTCTATTTTCTGACCAGAAGAGCATCAGTATTATGGGTTTATTGAAAACTAATTCTTCGAATTTACAGTTCCTAATAACACAAGGAAACCATCATTCCTGTATCTAAGTGTATTGCTTGGTTTATTCACATTGGAAACACTTGTTTGCATGTTGATTTATATACTTTGAGCTGCTTTTGTTTCGTTTCCTGCAGTCAGAAGCATATCACAAATATTTTACTGTGTTTGACGTATATAAACTTAGGATCTTCCCTAGGAAACTTTAAAGAGCAGCTACTCTCACTTACTTAGAGTGTTTTCATTAGGTCACTTAAATGTAGACAGCAAGGAAGGATAGAGATTAGCAGAGGGACTGTTATTAGAGTATTGATGCTTGCCTACACTCAGCTTTTCTGGAGGTCTATGCAAGCTTGCAAAGGTTGTGAGCTGTTCTCACTCATGCTGGTAATTCTTCCCACCTTGCACTGATAACAAAGCCTAAGGACTTTTTTATCATTCTTTTCAAACTGAAAGAATTAATATCTCCTCACATAATAAAAGATCACTGGTGAGCCTCATTGCACCACATGGAAGAACAAGTTTTGGTTTTGAACCATGAAGTGCTCAGGGAAAAGCAGAATGTCTGTGGGGATGGTGTTACTTAGGAATGTCTGAAGAGTGTTCTGCTCATAGCTCATGGTATAAATTCATATGAAATTGTAATGTTGACCACTGGACATCCTTGGAAATCTCACAATGACTGTTTTTAGCATTGCTAAAAATACAGGTACTTGTCTTGCTCTTTAGGTCAATGTCTCCCTTCAGTTTTCTGATGTAATTCCTTGATTTGTAATATCCTAAATGTGGCTGAGTGCTTTTGCACAGCAAGTGGTAGTTCATTCTTTGCAAATGTTTCATATCAAAGATGCTATTTATGGTACTGTAATTTCATCAACTTAAAAGCAGAAGGATTAGAATTTGCTTCATTACAGAGTTTGTGAATAGAAGTTTATAAACTTGACAGTATTTCTTAAGTGCTGGTGTTTCTTTAGCTGTGGGTGTGGATTTAGTCTGCTAATTATAGTACTCTTCTAGGAGGGACAGGTGAAGTGAATCACTGTTCTAAGGCTTTATGTTTCTTGTCCCACTGTCTAAGGAGGAGTGAAATTCTCTGTATACTTTTGTATTTTGAATATTGCGTGAGGTCATTTTACTGAAATTCTTGTTGTGGAAATGATTTATACTGTTTGGTGACTGCTTTAGTGTTACTAATTTGGTAGTTGACAGCAATGCTATGCTAATAACATGTTAAATAATTTTCTAGTCTGAAGGTGTTTTTTTAAACAAAATGGTCTGCTGACTTGATGAATAAACCATGTAGGAAAAAGTAAAATGCATATCACTGATATGTGCAAAGATTACTTACACTTGCAGAAGGAATTTTTAAAGAAGAATGATAATTTTGAAAAAAAATCCAGTGTAAACAGGAGTATACCTGCAAGTTCCTTAGTTTTCATCATCCTATTCAGTCTTTGTTTTTTTCACTTTTCCTCTCTTTTTTTCTTTAATAAAATTCTGAATCCTATGTGAGCAGTTTGGAATAAGTCAAGCGTTCCCCTTTTTGCATCTACTGAGATATATAATCGTGGAGCTTCATAGTTATGAGAATGCAGATGGAGAAATACTACTTGAAATTTCTCAGACTTCCTTCTTGTCCAACAGCTGACATGAATATCTTCATTCCAGCTGGAAAAAATAGTATTAAGTAAAGAAAAATTGATTTGTACTGTCTTCTGAAAGCTGGTGTTATCAATGCTATGTTCATGTACCAGTCTTACTTTAAATACCTGTGTCATCTTAATTATAAAATTTTCTGTATTCCCTTTATGATGCAGCTTTTGAATATGCAGTTGTTTTAGCCCAGCTACATTAGAGTTATTTTCTAATAACTCCTGACATCTAATGAAGAATGGAGATCAAAAGAAAATTACATTAATGTATAAATCTATAATGTATATGGAGTTTTGATTGAGTGTTTTGCTTTTCTTACCCTTCCATTTGTTGCAGAAGAACTGAGAGGTACAGAGAGTCGCAACCAGGACTATCAAACATGGGGACAATTTTCCTACATGAAACAATTAATTTTATCTTCTTATCTTTCAACCTAAAGAAGAGGTGACTAAGAGGAAGATATGGTTATAGTTTGTAGAACATGTTCAGGAGGAAATCATTAAATATCTCTTCCAATTCAAGTACTGGAGGTGTCAGCAGAGGTTGCTGGTTTGCAGGTTCAGAATCAAATAGCAGGAGATGTGGCTTCATACATTTTGCAGGTAACTGGTGGAACTCCTTGCCTTAAAGGATGCTCTGAGTGTTAAAAGGGCCAGATGCTGACTGTACAAATGCCATGGAGGAATAGAGATCTGGAACAAAAGAATAGGGAGATCTCACTGCTGAGTCAGCCACAAGTGGTGTGAAACCAGACAGATATTTGGTAGTGTTGTGGCTTGCTTGGTTCATAAATTCCTCCCTGCACATTTTGCTTGCTTGCTTCTGGATGCATGGCTAAATAGATTTTGACTGATGTGGTGCAGTCACTTTTTTGTTGTTGTTGTTCTGGGGTTTCAGTTAGGCTTTTAGTTTGTGGGTTTTGTGTTCTGGGGAGAGTTTTTTAAAGATCGTAAAACTTCATTTTTCATTAACTAGTTATCTTAGAACAACTCTTTTAAAATCATAGTTCAAGCCTTTAAGTTAGGTGAACTAAATATGTTCTGATAAAGTTTCACATTTAGAGATCTCAGGATATATCTTATTCAACATGAAAAATATTGAGGAATGATAAAATGGCAAAAGTATACAAAATCGTTGCATAAAAGGGGTATGTCTAGCCTACACCAAAGAATCCTAAGCAATAAGTATTGCACATTTTTCTTATGCAAAACTTTGCTATTTGGAAAAAGAATTTTCATGCTTGTATTTTTCTAGTGACCTTTTGGTTTGTTGTGATGGAGGAATTATAAAGGAATTGCTTGTTTAATAACTCACAATGTAAAATTCCTTACTGTTGAGTAGTAGTGATGATCCCAATGCCTAGAGGAAGCAGGAACACTTGCAAGAAGCCTGGCCTAGAAATGTGGCAAGAAGACAAATGTGAAAAGCCATGTAAGAATAAATAAGTTCTAGGTCATGGGGGAGCGATCCTGGGCTGAGAAGGACCACAGGTTAAGGGGTTTTGCATTTTATCCTTAGTATTTCTAAACAGCCTTCAGTTCTGTGTAGTCCTCTTTTGCCCCTAAAAGCAAGTACAGGTGTTGATTTGTGAACAGATTAAGTTAATACTCTACCTTCTTTTCATTTATTTGACTACCGATTAAAGTTTTACAGTTGAGCATAGGAAATTTAGGAACTACTGAAGAGAAATAAGCATTTAGCATTAGCTGAGACTCTGTAAGTGCTTTAAGGCGTAGTCATTACAGTTTCATCTCATAGTGTTTCTAAACCAAGATAGTGTCTTAGTTCAGCATGCAGGAAGTAGTGAGCTGCTCTGAATCTTTTCCTCATTTAATATGGAGATCAAGCCTGCATTAGTACAAGCCATGTGAAAGCAATTCAGTTGCAGAATATTTGGTCCTTTCTAAATGCTGTAAAATGTCGCCTGTATTTAATTTTTTTTTCCACACTGGCTTTTTGAAAGGATTTTGTATCCCTTAATAATCTGCTACTGCTAAAGGACATGTCTTCAAGTCAACACAACTGTTAGGAAACTGCTGACATATGGATTGTCTAACACTCTAGGTTTTGGTTGCACATACATATTTTAGTTTGGGACTGATTCAAACAGAGTAATTGCTGACTAAATCTGTTCATGAACTCGTAAATGCAGGTCAAAATATTTGCTGTTTTCTCCTGGAGAGTTTGGACTGGAATGACAACAGCTTTCTGCTTCCCTGGAAAGCATATCCATCAGAATGGCTTTTAGACATGTTCCTCTGTTTGCTGAAGTCTTCCTCTCAAAATATTCCAAGTCTTATGTGTAAGAGCCTCTTTTCCTGACTAAAATTTGAATTACCTTAATTGCCATATGATTTTTTTATTTCTTTTTGCAGTGGTAACTATTTAAAGAATTCAAATTAAGACAGAAGCTGGTCATTCTTGTTTATTAAAAAAAATCTTTTAGGAGGGATAGAATTCTATCTATACAAATTCTGCTAATCAACTATGCTGCACTTACCTTCCCAAACAAATTTCTTTGGTCTGCTGGTGTTTTGAGATACCTTGTAATCTTAAAGTTTTTGGGGTGGGTGTGTATCCACCAGTATTCTCTGTCTAATTCTTTTTTTGTGCATTTTAGCAGGTACATGCAGTACTTGTTCAGGATAGAAAGTAGTGCAGAATGAAAAGAAGCAAGGGTGAGGCTTTTATTTGAACGAAAAAAAGCTGAGGAGGAAGTTCACTGCTGAAAGGGTTATTGTAATCAAGTTTATCATGAGAGCTTGCTGTTGTGTAACAGAAACTCTAGCTTGTCCATACCTGTCTTTAAGCATTAGTTAATGAATAAAGAAAACAAACCAACCAAAGTATTTATGAAATTCAATAAAATTTGTTTCCAAACTCTTCAATTTCAATACATTATGACAGTTCAGCTCCTTGGAATCCTCTATGTATTTTTAGAAAGACTACAGTTTTTTAGAAAAGTGGTGTGTGGCAGAGTTTGCTTGTGAGCATGAACAAGCTGATGTGCAAGCACGTGTCTCTCGTGGTTTAATACTATTGAAACTCATTTATTCAAAAAAACATTTTAACCAGGAATCATGTAATGAAAAATGTGTCTTCCTCTGAAAGTAGCCCATTAAAAAGTCTGTTAGGCAGCCAGGTTTTTTTTTTCCTACATCTGTATTGGACATACAGTTGGCTTTTTCATTGTATGTAGGTTGCTGGCTCATCCTCATGCCATCTTGAATTCTTCAGTAGAGACTGCCTGTATCAGTTTAATGGAGTCTAATACCCTAGCACCTATTTTTTTTCTCTCAAAAAGGTATAAGCTTTGTTTATTGAGTCATTTTCTAAAATTAATCTTTTTGCTATTATAATGACCCTTCTCACTTGCTCTACAGCAATGATCAGGAATAGTTTGGGATTTTAGGATGTAGTCGTTTTTGCAGCTGAAACAGTTATTAAAAGAAGAGAAGAAGTGAGAGCCTGCCAGTGTGACTTCTG
Source organism: Cinclus cinclus (assembly GCF_963662255.1). NCBI lineage: Eukaryota > Metazoa > Chordata > Aves > Passeriformes > Cinclidae > Cinclus > Cinclus cinclus. The sequence goes on along the minus strand of NC_085048.1, from coordinate 14,961,340 downwards.
TGATTTTCAAATGGTATCCTGACTTATTTTTTCTTCCCTTCTACCCATTTGTTACCAGACAGATAACTTGGGCGACCTGCCTGCTTCTCTTTTAGGTAGACAAATGAATTTCCTTTTATTTCTTCCTTCTGCTTGATGTCAGGCTTGTTGTAAAGGAGCAGCTTTACCTTGTGTGCTTGGTCTCCTTGTCTTTTCTAATGGAAGAAGTTTCACAAGATGCATATTTCTTTGCAGTTATCTGAATGGAGTTATAGCAGTTTCACCTGTCTTCTTCTTGTCATTTGGTTCCCTTTTAATAATTCCAGGCACACCCTCTCGCTGTTACATCATCATCTGTATGTGATTCATGGATGTCAGGGTTTGGAGAAATCCATGCACTCATTTAGTCCATATAAAAATGAGTGCGCTGAGTCAGAGGCAGGGCTCATGGAGTCAGTTCTCCTGTTCCAGATGTGACTGTGGAGAGGAGGCAGGAGCAGGCTGCAGGAGTTCTCCCCCTTACACTTTCACACTCACCAGCAAATCACAAGCTTGGGGTGTTTCTATACAGCAGTGGAGAGAGTGCTGACCATCCCATGGAGTCCCAAGATGGTTTGGGTTGGAGGGAACCTTTAAAGACTCTCTTCAAACATTTCCTATGTCTTTTCTGTATACTTTTGCTCTGGCAAAGAAGGCTTTCCTGAAAAGACTACACAGAATCTAACCATGTAACAAAGTTGACTACATTATTTTTTTCCAGCTAGGTTAAATGGCAAAAAAAGTTTCAGTATTTCCTATTTTTTAAAATTTTGACATATTATGTACATCATTAGGATTATGATGTATTCATCATAATACACAGCGTTAAAGAACCTTAAATTTGTGTTTGATGTCTCTTACATTAGTTTGTGGCTGTTCCAGGTGTTATGGTGGTTGTGCCTGAGAGGTAGGTAGAGGTCAGGTAAGGGGGAAAACCAATGTTGTTTAAAAATAAATTGGCAGTATTTGTTGGTGTAGGTTTATATGGGAGGTAGCCAGATTAATAGTACTGCAAGAATACACAAAAAACATTAAAAAAATAATTAGTGACCATATTAATGATCTAGTATGTAATGATTGGTCCACAAGGTCATTTCATTCAGTTTTAAATACTAATTTGCCTGTAAATTTCACAGTTAATACAGTTATTGTCTCTACTGTCAATTCTTTTTGCAATCTGCATGCAATGTGGCTGGTGTCATCCCACATCAGGCTCATGCTGCAGATGACCAGATATATCTGAACCAGTTGAGCAGCAGAAGCAAAGTGAGGTGAGCCAGGTGCCATAGAGAACTTCACTGCTCTGTTTATTGTTGGTGCCTAATTTTACCTTGTAAATGTAAAGCCATCTTAGGTTCCTGGAATGTGTGTTTCAATCCAGGCAGCATTCAAAGATCTTTACGCACACTAGGGCAGCCATTTGGATTATTGTTTTTGCAAGAATTTTATTATTTTATTTTATTTTATTTTATTTTATTTTATTTTATTTTATTTTATTTTATTTTATTGGCATGGCCTGCTTTACAAAAGGTTTGAACCAAAATTCTGGATTGTGTTGCAAAAACCCCTTCTTCAGCCCTCATACCTTGTTATTTTCCAAACCTACAAGTTAAATGGCTTTCTTAATCCATTTCCTGATGAGTTTAGTGCATTCTTTTTCAAACGCAGTCTAAGTTGAATTTGTCATCTTAAAAAAGATGAAGCCTTGCTGAGTTTTGAATTATTGCCAGCATATCCAACTCTAAACATTAGAAGATTCCCGAAGATTTACAGAAAACTGATAATGAGAAAATGAGTCAGACCTTATTAGGTTCCAGTATTAAATGGTCATTAAACAAATCCCTTGGGAGAAATGTCCATTGTGAAATGTAAGCAGCACAGAGCCGGTAGAACTTCAGAGAATGTGTAGGCAAAGGGAAGAAAAGGGTGTCAGGATAGAAATGCATGCTTCAGGTATAAGGATGATGAGGAAGGGAATTGTGCTGCAAAACAAGTGCTGGAAAGAAGGATGGAAGGGAAACATATAAAATGAAAAAATTAAAGTAACAGTATAATTACTTATTTTCAGGAATAATAGAACATTATAACGTAACAAGCTGAATTGTGAACATTGTGAATATGTGAGTAATGGGATATTGTCCTGATAGGGGGAAGGAAAAGGCCCAAGAAGAGAGTCAGTCAGACCACATTTAAAACAAGAAACTGTGGAGCCTGCAAATTGTTCTAGAAAGCCAGCCAGTGCATACTGTTTTCTACTTGTTGATCAGCAACATTCTGATATTGTCCAAACAAGTAGGAGAGGCTGCAATCTTGGCTTACTCAAAGCAATTACCTGTTACTGTGATCTGATTATCATGCTAATAGTTTGACTCCTCTGCTCCTGAAAACCAGTTTGTTGTTTTCTAATACAGGTGAAAAATGCGGTGTAACTTTGAGAGATAAAGACAACTGATTTAAATAGTGTAATGAATATTTATCATTGTGAAAGTCATGTTATAGACACTTTTTCACAGACTCAAAAATGTATATTTTGTTCTCCTGTGCTCACAGGACAGGGGAGGGTACTCTCAAGTAGTACTAGTCTCCTGTACTGCTTTCTGGAGAAGACCTGTAGTGACCTTATTTGTCACATGTGGGAATCAGATACAAAGATTTTAAAAACAAAGCTTAGGAAAAGGTCTTGGCAGCCTCTGTACCCCCTCTGGAGAAGTTACAGACTCTGTCAGCATTGTTGAGCAGTCTTGAAGGAATCCCAGCTTGCGAAACACCTGAAAAGACTAGCAGGTGGCATAGCTTTAAAAGGGTTTTCTGTCAGTCTTCCTGGAATTATTAGGTGCCCTTAAGGGTTTGTAACTTGAGTTCTATATGTGGTTCTTATTGTGTTTCCCAGGTTCACAAAACAAGGTGAGAGCTCAGTAACTTCACGTGGTGATGGACAGGGGAATTGTCCTAATATATAGCACAGAAATACATCTTGAATTTTTAAATTTATGATTGGATAAGTGAAAGTTATACTTGGGGAGTGTGTGGCATATGATCTAACACTGTCCTCTATTGTCCAAGTACTCCTCCCTTGGGGTTTAATCATGGGTTGCTGGAGGCAGAGTTTTTTTAACTGAAGGAGGGAGGCCCTGGCTCTTGGTCTTACTTTCCTAGTGGATTTGCTGGTTGACTTTCAGTGCAGCTTGTTTTCTCAGGTCCTTCTTTTTTTTGTTGTTTTGTTTTTTGTTTGTTTTGTTTTTTGCAGAGATACATAGCTAGGTAGAAGGTGGTAACTTTTATTCATTTTGAGGCTGCTTGGTGGAGTATGGGAGTTCTTTCTCTTTTAACCCTCCCAGTATTTTTGAAGTGTTGCAGAATAAAAGATTTTCTGTGTGAACTCACAGCCCTTTCAGAGTTGAGTGTGAACAGGGCATACAGTAACTGGTGAAAACAGCCAGTGCTTGGTTGCTGCAGAAACTCTTGAGTCTCCTTAGCCCTGACCTTACAGCCTGTGCTGGATGGATGTGTGATGGATGCAGCTGTGTTTGCAGCTTCCAGTTCCAGAGGTGACTGTGCTGCTGAAAGCAGGGGTTCAGTTCAGTCTCACCATCAATGGGACTATACAGGGAATGTTTTTGAGCTTAAGAGTTTAAACCCTGGGAAGCAGCAGTTGATTTGGTTGATCTTTATCTTCTATTAGGATGCACATTCCAAGTGTGTTCAGATTTCTTATGAACACACATCAACAAAGAACAGTTTTTGTCTATTAACACTGCTTTTAAAATAAACCAAGTGGTAGCTGTCTGTCTTAATTTATTTTTTTTTTAGTTTCTATACCACTTGTTTGCCTTCAGAAGAAGGAAGGTGTTGGTTGTCATTGCAAAGCAGAGCATTCTCTAGCCATTTCAAAAAAGAACCAAATTGCCTTCTGTAAATTGCAAACAAAATCTTTGAACCAAAAGTAGATGTTGGGCAGAGTTTTGATTCACTAAGAGAAGGTTTGATTCACTAATACCTAGGATAGGAAAGCTGTCTCCTTGCCCTGGTACAGGAAGAGGCACTCAGGTAAAAGATAAGGTGACTATTGGAGTCCTCCAGTTAAGATCTATATTCCTTAAAGTAGCTTGGTGTCAAATTGGACTTTGGATAGCTCCATTGGTGATAGTTTAATGTCTGAGAATGGGAATGCTTCAAAGGACTAAATTCCCAGTGTCTTAATTTATTTTCATGCATGATATATTATTAGGAAGCTACTAATTCCACTGCTTTTCATTGGGGGAAAGCGTATTTCTTTGCTGTCTGTGGATAGTATTGGTGTAATGCTCTTACTTGAATTATGTGGGACTTTAATTTTTCTCCCAGTACACTTAAGAAAAGTTACACATGATTCAGGTTTTGTTCCAAGTTTGGTTTGGTATTCAATTTAGCACTGCTTTTTAGAAGGAACAGAAGGTACTATGAGCTTGGTCTTCTGCAGAACTCTGGTAATGCGAGTTTTTCTTGTTTCTCAAGATAGTCCTGCAGCAGTCTACACCAATTTTAACGCTGTTTAGAAACTATAATGAACATGATACAACTTCCTAACTGTTACAAAAAGTTACATGTGTAATAATAGGTGACAGCAAAATTATTCATTTGCCTAAGCATGTGTTCATGCAAGTCTGAACTGCAGTCTGAGGGGACATCATTTAGAAAAAGAGAGTGTAATGTTGGGAATCACACAAAACAAAATTTGAGCACTGGCTACAGAGCTTATATTAAAATAGATGAAGGTAAATTATTGAATAAAACCACATTAGGTCACATCATGTCTTGTTGTAAACAAGGTTACTCTGTAATAGGAACCAGAAAAAGAGCAGAAGCCTGAGTTCACTCTTGTTCAGGAAAGTTTTGAAGATGTAAAAGTGTAAAGCCCTGCTAAGTTTCCTTTAAAGGAAGGTTCCATATGTACAAATTAACTTCATAAAATATGAATACATGATAAAAGTGCTCTGCTGAGTTAGAGCCACTGGCTAAAGCAGAAAAATCATTGCTTTTTATATATTTAAAATGGTAAGTAGCCTGGACAACTGAAATTGTTGCTTTTAGAGGTAAATTCGAGTAATCATTTAAACTATAGAAAATTAAGAATGTTTAATGAAACAGTTCAGGTATTGTAAAATGAGGGTCAAACCTTACATCCATACTTATGCAAACTTCAGGTCCTGCTGAGTTCATTATGAATAAACATGTCAAAATCTTTCTGTAAGTTATATTCTCCTATAGCACCAAACCTCAGTACAAATTGAGAGACCTTTCTCATGCAGCCAGTGGTTTAAAAAAAAAAAGACAGATTTATAGTCACTAATAAATATGCAAATATGGAAATATTTTTAAACTAAATAACATGAAAGATTCTGTGGAAGGGTTCTAGAGAGCATGGGCCTGAGTGTGAATATGGTCACAAAGACCAAGGAGAAGGCTAAAGTGCTGACTGGGTTTTTTGCCTCAGTTTTTAAGAAGTTTAGGAAATATGTATGAAGGTTCATGGGCTGTGATGAGATGCTGCACAAGTGGTGAGGCAGCTGGCTGGTGTCATTGCAAAGTCACTGTCAACAAGTTTTGGGCAGTTCTGGTGACTGCACAAGCCCTCAAGGGAGGCAGGGGATCCTTTCTCTCTACTTGGCACTGGTGAGATATATCAGGAGTGTTGGGTGCTGTTTTGGGCTACCCAGTACGCAGGAGACATGAATGCAGTGGAGTGAGTCCAGTAAAGGGCTGTAGAGGTGGAGCCTGCCCAAATGAGGGAAGGTATGGTGTGGTACCTGCAGGAGGGTGGAAAGGAGGAAAACCAGATCCTACTTAGTGGTATCCAGTGACTGGATGAGAAGAAATGGGCACAAACTGAAATACAAGAAATTCCATTTAAGCGTAAGGGAAAACAAAATATTTTTTCCTTTGTACAATGGGGTTGCTGAAACACTGGAGCAGATTTCCCACAAGCCTTGGAAGCTGCCATCTATGGAGATGTGCAGTATCTGACTGGATGTGGTGCTGGGCAGCCTGCTCAGGCTGACCCAAGGAGGTGTTTGGACCCAGTGGACTCAAGCAGTCCCTGCCAGCTTCCACCTTCCATGGTTTTCTGACCTCTTAGCTCTTTAGACAGTTCACCCTCAATTGCATCTCTGTTGTTTTTTCCCAAAGCTCTCAGTTTTGGAGCATCTGGACACATAATGAGCATTTCATAAGAATGGTGGTGGGAGATCTGAATCAACTTTCTATTTGTTCCTTTTATATTTCATGGAATTTAAAACTAGCACACATTTCTCTTTGTAGTACTGCTCTCTGGCTCTATTCTTGCACACGTGTTTTATCATAGAGTGCTAAAAGAATCCATATAAATCGTCCTGTACTAAACAATTCAGAATTTACCATCAGTAACTAATTTTAAATAATTAACAAATATGGTCATAGAGCAAATGTATAACCTCCTCTAACCCTGTCTTTCAGTCGTGGCCTGTATATGAAGAAGTATTCAACAAAATGCATGAGCTTGCAGCATTTTTAGACCTGCCTCGTTTTCCAGATATAACAGAAAGCTGCTTTCTTCATCCAGACATGTTGTGCATGAAATACTTGATGGAAGCTAATTTACCTGGTAAATATTTTCCCTAGCCCAAACTGATAAATTTTTTCTGTGGTTTATTAAACTCTAGCAAAAAAGTCTTTAATTACTACTTCAAAAGTGCCTGGTCTTTTTCCTTCTGATTTATTCCCATTTCAGCTTGAACTGAAAGATATTCTTGCTATAAAAATCACCTTCATCAAACATTTAAAATATGTGTTATAGGCCCAGAAATGCAGGGGCACTCTGATGTGGGCTCTGTAAGGCCGTGGAGTGAATACTTTAATTTAAATCTTTCAGTGTCCATGTGAACTAAGAGGCACCTGTTGATTTCATGTGATATATTAACTTTAGCTAAATGATTCATGAAGTTGGGACTTGATTACTTAGCTCTGGAATTCTCATATGTTATAATGACTGTATATTGTTTAACAAAGAATACATTTTGTGTATTATATAATATTGTATATTACCATTTCTTTGAATGTTAATTGATAATGTGTGACAGATCAGCTGCTGTCTCACTTGATTTATGATTTAGTTCTGAAGTCATATATAGCATAAGTACTGACTCTTTTTGTCTAACCTAAAATTAATATTGACTTGAATATTGACTTGTCAAAGAAAGACCAGTATGTCCTAGTGTGTGAACTCTTTGTTGGGTTACCATACTTTCTGTCAAATACCACTGTGGCTGAAGATGAGTTACACAGACAAATGGCCTGTAAATTGTTTTTTTTTTTCTCAAAACATTCCAACAGTTCATAGTAGGGGAGGGAGTTATTATCTTATTTTGCAATTAGTTACAATGAATAAAAGTGTTTGGTTTTTCTGTTTATTCAGCTGGATGAAGAGAAGGTAACCCAACAGGTTTAGGGCTAAAATTCTGGAGTAGTAATTCTGATTTTGTAGTTTTATGCCAGTGTTGTGATCCCATAGAAGATTACATTGTTTTACAGATTGAAGTATCCAGTTGAATACAAAAAAAATAAAAAGCTACAAATTTGACATTTCAGATCTTCTATAGAGAAATGCAAAGCTAAGTACTCTTTGAAAATTACTGAGGAAGAGGAATATATTGTCCTTTTCCCTGCAACTAAGATTTTTATCATGGATAAGCATTTTTTAAAAAATTGAAAAAGGGCTTCTTCTGTTGTCTAACAACTCCTAAATAAGAAGCAATTAATTGGGAGTGGTAAAGGACACGAAATTCCAACGAAGACACGATTTTATGTATCGGAAGTAAAACTAGATGTGCTTCTAGTATTTAAAAGAAAATTTACTTTCCACATTTTTTTTTTGGCTTTTACTGTTATGTGCTAGGGGATTAAAAACTAGTTCCTACTGAACTCCTTGCAAGCAGCAAGAGAGTATAAGTACAGCTGGATTAAGGTTGTACTTAGTCATACATTGCTAACCTTTGTGGAATCTGATGGTGATGTAATCAACTCCTGTATTTCTTGCTGAACAGGAAAGGTGAGAAATTTGGGGGATTTGTATCTGTGAAAAATAAGCAGAGGAATAAGACTGTGTAGATAACCTGCTGTGTATCTTGTGGAGCTGCAGCTGGATCTCCCTGGCGTAGCCCGCGCGTGCCATGGGGCTGGGCAGGGGAGCCAGGTGTGACCTCGGCAGCTTCTGCTGGGGGAGCAGCCAGAGCTGCCCTGCCACCACCAAACTGCTCTCCATGCACAACCAGCCCTGATTCCTGCCGTGGCTGTTCCGTCAACATGCAGGCAAAAAGTTTGTGACAAGTTTTTGTTTTTTTTTTTTTTGCTTTTGGGGACTTTTTGGAAAATGTATTAATGTGGATTTGCAAGAGGCTTTCCCACAAGAATGTTCAGGATGATCTCACTACGTTATTCAAGTAACATCAAAGCACGATTAAATACGTAATTTTTTTATTCTCCATATGAATATATAATAAGTCACAGGTGTTTTCCAAGTAAGCACAGTGAGGGTTGCCTAGTATTTTTAAAAGTATCTAAAAACACTCCTCAGTCTGAAAAACACGGCTGTCAGATGGTCCTAAAAGATCTAAGCAATGTTTTCATCAAGTGGCCAACATATTTGCACTGTAAAAATATTTCTTGCTTGTCTTAACATTTTATATTTTTATTTATATTAATTAGATGAATTGCATAATTGGACTTGTCGAGTGGTGAAAAAGATTGGCATTGGAGAAGTGGATTTCCTGACTCTTATGCCTGGAAATAAATCAACAAGAAAAGTGAAATATGATGTTCTTGCTGCAGCAGTTATTGTAGTGGTGCTCAAATTATTGTTTTTATTAGATGATCACTATGAATGGTAAGTGTACAGACAAATCTGTAGCAACCCCCAAATTTCAAATGGTGCTTGTCTCAGATAATTTTTTCTTTAGAGTTAAATTTATACTATTGGAATTTCAGTTAAGTTCAGTAGCTTAAGCCATGCACTTGAAGGCATTTTAGTCATGAAATACTACTTACTTTTAAAATTAATTGGGTTTTATCTGATACTTGGAATAAAATTAGGATGTAATTTTTGTCCATTGTATTTGAACTTCATGTGAAAAGTGCAGTATTTTGATCTACTAAACAGACTGATTTTTAAATTTTTTTACAGGTTACTTTCAGAATTTGCTGAAGAAAGAAATAAAAATAACACAGAAGGTACATAAGTATTCTAGTAGAAGAAGTGTTATGATTTTGTAAAAGAAACAGTTTTACAATCAGGGTTAGAAAGACTTTTCTTACTGATCATGAAAATGTGCTTTAGTCATTCATTAATGGGAAATTTTATTTGGAGGAAAGAGTAGATCCTGTTAATGTAAAATGGGCAGCATTTCTTATTGTTCAGGATAGGGGAGTTTGGTACACATTTTTCTGGGTGCCTTTCTGCTTCTGCTCGTGCATGTTTGTCTCTTGGTTTAGAGTTTTATGTGTGGTAGGTGGAGATGAATGGATAGGCTGTGAAAAGGGAGCACACTTTGATCGTAAATAGCAGATACTTACAAGGGGCATCAAACCACATTTATGATAAAATCCAAACTTGTTTAGTCTTGCTAAATAAAATTTCTTAGTGTGTAACATATTTCAGATGTAATCTAGTTTCTTAGTCCAAATAATCCTGAGAGAGTGTGGAAAAGCTAGCAGCAATTAAGATAGAGAAGATAATGGTGTGAACATGGTTCTTTGAGGGCAGAAAGACCAAATCAAAGATTAGAAATCTTCAGGAAGATGTTCCATAGCCTGATCCAAATCACAGTTGAAGATAAGATCCAAAATGTGTTACAGTGGTTTATCTTTTGGGCCTTTTATCCAGTTTTGGGTCATTTTGACCCTTCTGCTGCTTTGCTTAAAGTTTAGGTCCATAATAAAATTATGGTATTAGTCATGTGTGAGCTCAGTTACTGCTGTAACTAGAGGCAGTCATCACTGTTAACTAAAACTGGTGATTTTCACATTCAGGTGGATACACAAACTTATGGTGGATTCTTTTCTTTTCCTTTATACTTCCCTTGAAAACTTGAAGTACATGATAGTGGCAGGAGTGGGGAGTTGTGCAACTGCTTTACAAGATGAGGCTCAAAGCCATTAATGTCTTAATGGGGTTTCTCCCTTATTAACAAGTCTCATTGCCCTTGGGAATTAACAGCTCATTCCTTGCCCACTTTTTAACTTTAAAATCTTCTGGTTCAAATGATCCATATGCTCTGTTCTGTTGTCCCTGTGCTTAAAATATTGGGGTGATAGTAAGCAGCTGCACAGAGAAACTGATGAGAGAATTTCTGTGAGATGACCAATCAGTGCCAGAGCTCAAAACTGCCTCTGGCATTTTCCCAAAGTAAGAGTGCTGAAATGAATGTTTTCTACCGAGTTGTAAAGATTCAGTTTATGTTGACTCCATTCTCAACTTAACTATCAATTCTCTAGTCCTCTTTTTAATTAAAAAATAGTTTTTCACCTGCTACATTTCTTCAAGTCACTCTGGAAGCAGTACAAGAGGTAGTTCTGGTTACCTGCTGTATGTGTTCTGTGAACTGCACACATCCACAATATGGATTTTGTTCAAATAAAATGTGATTTTTACATATATATATATATATATATATGGATGTGTATGTATGTGTGTGTCAGAGCTGTGTATTTTCCAGTCAGCTTAGCTTTTTGAACGTCAGACAGCCAGGTACTGGCCAGGTAAAAGGTTACTACAGTGTAGCATCATGTCTCTGACAATGGGTTTGCATGTGAAAGGTGCTTAATAATTTATACATAGTTTAACACAAATTTCTGCCACCTCCCACGTTGCTCTCCCAGCAATTTAGGAGTATTTACTTAAACCTCGGGGTTTAAGAAGCCGCTAAAATAAGTTGTATCCAGACCTTTGAATTTCAATTGAGGGGTCTTTGTTCCTTTCATGTGTGTGTGTCTTCCTTTTGAGACCATCTATGTTTTTAGCATCTAGACATTCTGAGGCAGGATAATGCAAACAGCAGAAATGCAAATAATACAAAAGATATATAAGTTTGATTGTAAGAACAGTATATTCACCTTCAGGAGAGTTTAAACAGCTGCCTGGCAAAGCCAAGCATGACGCAAGCATCGCATGCAGTGCTGCTGGGGTGATGGGGAAATGCAAAGTCTGCTTAATTCACAATGCAGATATTCCACCCACGGGGAATAAGAGTTGATTATTTTTAAATATATAGATCTACACCATATTTCTGTTTGGAATTCTTATCCTTGCTGTACCCAATTGGTCTGCTTCAGTCTTGTGCCTCTTTGGAGGATCAGTGATAAAGGTGCTGCTAAATGTTCTATGTCTTCATGTTTTTGCATGTGCTGGTAAATACTTGTTCATGTATCAACAAGTGGAGTTCCTGTGCTCCAAACCATGAGAGGCTGATATGAAGTGAAGACCACTGTCTAGTTTATCTTTCCAACCCTGTCAGATTTCATGGGGAGTAGGATAGACAGTTGCTGAGCTGTCATGGGAGCTGATGAAACTGCCTGAAATTTTGCATCTAAGCTTCTTTAAGTTTTATTTGTTTAAACTTAAGCTTGATACATAGTTTTATTAATCCCTTGAGTCCAGCTTTGAAACAGTTGAGGGCTACTCCGCACAGTGGAGACCAAGTTGATTTTGTGGAGATTTGTGGAGATTTTTTGATTTTCTAGACTTACTTTCCAGAAAAGAAGTAAAAGGTTTGATTTGTAATAAATCTATGAAATCTAAGGTACTGGGCTTCTTTGCACTTCTTATGACATGCTGTTTTTCACTCCATTTCTGCATTTCTCTTTCTTACAGAATTATTTGATCAAGTGTGTTTTCTTTGAGCTCACAGCATTCAGGATAGCTTGTATACAGGTGCAAGATGCAGGGTCTAACTGCTTGGAGACCCCCTTCTCTGTAATTTCTTTGATTTCTTCCCAAACTGAAGTGTGTATATTTTATTCAGGTGGCCCTTATTTTGAGTTCAAGAAGTGGTATGAGGTGGTAAAACATTCCTTGGATGTGGAGCAAAAGAAATTGGATGAAGAAAGAGCCAAGTAAGAGGTTTTTAAGTACTTCTTTTTTAAGGTAGACAGTTCTATATGAGCTCTTGATCCCTACAGAAATAAAAAAGTTAGAAATTTGCTCCACATATCTATCCACCAAGCTTGAGTGAATAGAATGATTAAATTGCTCTCTTAATTTTCTATTTACACTCACAATGTTTATCCAGGTTATTTATTAATTTCACTTACTGTGAAAAATAGCTTATAGAGCTGAACATTTAACTGATTACAGTAGATGTAGGCTAATATGCCTTGGTTTGCCTACTCAGAAAACTATTTCCTTTATACATTGAAGGGGCAGTGGCTTTTAACAGCGCTAATCATTATTTCTCTTGTAATCTAAAACTCTATCAGTATTTGTAATAAGTTACTTTTCTTTTATTCATTTGGTCCAGCTTGATTTTTTTTTAACAATTCTTATGTTTCTTACTGGTAGGTATCTGTGGAGATGTGAAAAGCCATTGTTTTATTCAGTCAAGAAAAAATCTAAAGTTCTAAAGAGAAGACGTGAGTAAACTTTGCTTCTTCCCAGCAGCACAGAAATCTGCTCCATCATGGAAAATCTTCAGCTGTGACTGATAACCTTTACATCTTAAAATATTTTGTCTCCCCTCTTTCATCTCTGGGTACAATTAATGTAGTACTGTTTTATAACCCGTGGCTGGAATTTTTCAAACCTGTGCAACTGAAGCTGCCTTTGCCAGTCTTCCTAACAACCCGTTGAACCATGTCTCAGAATATGTGCTTCTTGTTCACCTTCATCTTCTCTAGTTCACCTTTATATCACTGTTTCTTGTGAGTTGTTGGTCTTCTATAGCTTTCCTGTCTGTTTCCTCCTTTAGTTTCTTGCATGCTTTGGTATGAATATCCCAGCATGTCCTTTGGTAGATTTTGCATGTCCCTCTTCTCTCCCACTCGTTCTTGCAACCTTTTTTGGAAAGCAAGGAAGGCTTTACTTGTGTAGCCAGCTGTATATGGTCAGAAAGCAAGTACAACTACTGTATTTTAGTAGCTCTGGAAGTACTTTTGAGAAGTTTTTGGGGTTTGTGTTGACATAAAAGCAAAGAAACAAAACCCGATTTGTCTGTAGAAATAAGGAAAACCATGATTTTATTCAGCCAAATTACATCTGGAATTCTTCATTCTACATTTTATGTTATCCAGAAAGCAGCAGGTATTTGGAGAGAGATATATTAAGTGTGGCAAGTGGTATTTTTCCTTTTATATGCTCTTTCAGTTTTGGGAAGCAACTGGTTCAGGGACTTCTAAACAAGCTGTATAATCCTATTTGGTTTGAATTACACATGTTGGATTTCTCCTTCAAGAATGCAGTGGAGTTTTTTTTAAGTACTTATTCTTCAGAATTCAGTTGGGGTGACCCTACAGTCAAGTCGTGTTCCATGGAAAACCATGTTTGCTATGTTCATTTCAAGCTTGATTATTTACTCAGATGCCCTTTAATTCCTGCATTTATAGGTGGAGAGATTCCTCTTCTGGCTCTGCTTCTCTTGGAGCTAGAAGACAACTGCTTAGATTACAGAACTTTATTGTAACATTGTGAGCAGGAATATCACATAATAGTAACTGGGCAGGATTCATCTTAAAACAAATGTACCATAATAGAGACAAACAGTGCTCTAGAACACTTATGTGCCCGGTACAGATTTTTCAGAAACCTTCCTAAACCTTTGATTTTGATCATAGATTTCAGTGTCATCTTGAAAAATAAACTTACCAGTCCTTGGGTTGTTTTAGGAGGTTTTTTCCTGGTTTTTTTTTCCTTTAATATATGAATGAGTTTATTTAAATAAGCTCATACAAAGAAGTTAAAGCTCCAGCAATGTTTTTTAACCTGCTTTTTATCCTAGGTAAACAAATCATAGGCAGTCACAGTGTTTGCTGATCTAACATGATGCCTTCTTTCACTTCTCAACCTCAGTAACTTAGGAAAACTTGTCATTCATTCACTAGCAGTGGGCAAACATGGGGTAGGGATTTTTGTTGTTGAGTTTTTTTGCCAGTTGAAATTTGCACCATGAAAAGCTTAACCTTGAATCCATGTGTGTACAAATGTTCTTTCTATCAGCATAAGAATCCTGGCAGTATCAAATGAATTCTACAGGTTTTACTTGCAGGAATGTTTTAGAGTGCCCCACTACTAATATCATTTGGTATAGAAGACATGGCATTTTGAATTATGTTTCAAAATGTTTCACTAAAACTTGTAAAGAGGGCGGCAGAGAGAACCTTGAGAATTCAAGGATTTCTCAGTCTTTCATGCAGAGGTTTAAAGACAAAAAAAAAATTTAAAATGCACAAATACCCTATTTTCTTCATGTATTAATTACCTCTAAACAGTATTCTGGTACTTAATACTTTTGAATTTGTTTCTTTTGTTTCTCTTTGCATAGAAATGGTTGTGAATTTACAAAATCAGTTTGGCAAGCTGTCTGGTTCAGTGCAACATGCTGAAAAGCCAAATCCTTCAAGTTTTCAGTTCAGTTGGTCTGAAGACAACACAGATGGGAGCTGCTTTCATGGGCATAGCCTGAAGGGAGTCTTGCAAGAAAAATGTGGTTTACTGAAAGCCATGAACCCTGACTATTGGCTATGTACAGTTAAACTGTGTAATGAGAAGTAAGTATTCACATTTTTGCTAAATACATTTTGGAGCACTCTCCTGAAAGTAAAGTGCTGTACGTATATTTTTGCAAACAACAAATACAGGGTGTGTGCATAGCTATGTGTTCACATATAGTTACAATCATTTCTAGAAAGGGGTGTGTGAGGAATGGATAGTCTTGGACTGCGAGTAGACAAACTGCAACATGAAGAGAGATCAAAGTGAGCTTACGAGAAGAGAGGAGATGAGACAAAATCAGCAACTAGAGTCACATGACAAGAGTAGCAGCTAGGTACAAATACTCACTTCATTTCTTCATAGTGTTTTATAAAAATACTTGTGATGCAGCTCTCCAGAGAATGGAAACACAGTCCCATTCCTCTCCTCCCTGGCCTGTAAAAAAAAAAAAAAACACAAAAAATTAATCACTGTATCTAAATCACTATACTGATTTTGTCATAATCACAATGACTTCTGAATCATATGCTAGACTTTGGTTCTGCCATTGGTTGTATTATGAAAGCCTAATCCCGAAGAGGAATGTACTGGTGAGTAGCAGTGAAAAAAATCAACTCTGTAGCTGGCTAGTATTCTCTTGAATTTCTCATGTATGCTATTGGAAAGTGGTTTTTTGGTAATGAGGTTGAGTTACATTCATGTGAAATGAGATTTCATTTGTCAGTTGAACAACATGTGAAGTCTTTATATGGTATATAATTTGAAATGGTATTCAGAGCTCAATAGCCCCTATGCAGTCTTAGTGATACAGTCCTGATTTTTAAAACATTCAATTCCCATTGAAAACAACTGGGTTTTATAAGTATGTAGTCTTTTCTGTCTTTCAGTGGATTTATTTGCTTATCTTTATTTTCCTTTTCACATTATTTTTCACGTACTTTTCACTGCTATAGAAAGGGGTTGGAATAATGTAAGCATAGTGTTACATTACAAAAGGTTTGGTTATATGGATTCATTCTTTTGTGTGAATAAGAACCTTTTTTCTTAAAGGGAGTAGAGGTTACCAATCCTGTTACCACAGATTTGCATAAATCTTACGTATACATTGAATGAGTGGATATTTCAGTGTATGTTTGTGTGAATAATCTTCCATGCAAAATCTGTTTTTAAGCCTATATTTTCATATGTAATATATTAAAATGTTAATGGCAAACTGTCATAGCCTTCATGAAACAAGTTTTGAATTTAAATTCTTACCAGTTAAATTTCCCATTATATCATTTGCAATGCAAGTAGTTAAGTATACATCTGACACTTACTTAACATTGGAAAACAACATCTATTCCCTCAGATATGAGGGCCTATCCCCTGCGTATGTAGAAAATAACTAAAAAAATCTTTTCTAAACATCAGCATGGCCTAACTGGACTGCTAAAATGCTTTATTCCTGCGACTAAGGTATGATTACAGTGTCAGCAAAGCTGAGATCAGTCAAATGGTTGGTGAAATGCTGTTACATTTTATTTTAAAACTTTCTGTTATAAACTGGATTCTAAACTGATTTTATATGGAAGTCTTTAGGTGACAGGAGTTATACTCAATGTTCCTAAAGGTCTTTTCCAACCTAAAGGACTATATGATTCTATCTGTGATGAGGTATTACAGTGTGTGGAAAATGTGGTAATGCATTTGGGGGATGTGAGGTAGGGCAGAGGATGGGATGCATGGCATGAGAGATCTAGTTCCAGGTTTCCAGTGTGCCAGACTTTGGGAGGCTTTGAACAGACTGTGCTCCCTGAAGTGTGGCTTGCCTGGCACCCAGGACAGGTCTGGCTGTTCCTCCACTTTGAGGTAAAATGTAAATGTTTGCTGGGCCAGAGGGAGCGAGCAAATGACTTTATAGTCCAGTAATTAGCACACATACCCGTAAATTGGGACAGACAGATCTCACTCGTTGTTCTGGTGAATATTTAAGACAGCTGCTCTGAATCAGACACAGGGAACATTTTAAACTGCTTCTCCACATCCCAAAGCAATACCTAGTAAGTTAGAAGATGTATAGGATTTATAGGTGAATATAGCACCTGAACCCCCATATCAATGTACAGTGTTTTTATTGAAAGATTGAAACTTTGTAGTATTTTAAACTAAATTTGAGGCTTATCCAGTTGGCTGTTTTTCCAACCTAAATTGCTGAACTAAATGTTTACAGAGCTATTTCTGCAGCTCGTGCTCTGCAGCTCATCTTCTGTTCCTTCTGAACATTCATCTTCTCATCTTTTGTTCCTTGTTACCAGCAAGTCTAGTTCTGCTATTTTCATTATATACTTATATATATATCAATCACCTCATCATTTTCATTAACATTTTCACCATGAAAGCTGCAAAATAATGAAGCAGAAGGCTGCTACACCAGTAACTACTTTCTGTTGACCTCATCAGTGTTTGCTCCAATGTTTTGTGTGTTAGTCCATCGACTTAACTTAGCTTTTCTCTCTTGTTTCTAGATAATGTAATTTGTATTTAGCACACAAAGGCAATGCACAATAAATGAACGGATTATTATCCCAAGACATGGTGTCAGGAAGGTGAGAGGGGGGCCCTATGGAGAGGGAAGAACAGAGTAAAGAGCCTAAGGTGTCTGAATTGGATAGTCTTAGAAACCTAAAAAATTGGGTGAGGTAGTCATTTTAATACTATGCTACATTTGCTAAAAGCTGGAAGAACAAACAGTGATTCCATCTAGTCCTAAAAGACAAAGAATATATTCTTTGCCTGGCTGAGTGAGAGCCTGATTCATAGTGCAAGAAGCTTTAATGGCTTTTTCTTCTTATTGTGATTGCACCAGCTCTGCAGATATCTTTGTTCAGTCCTATACTTTGGTTTTGCAGGAGTGGATCACTTCACAGGAATCAACACTGTAAACTGGAATCGTGATTTATGCTGTTGGTAGAATGTAGAGTTTGCCTCTAATTACAGTTTAATATATAAATGCTAGCTAAATACTAAATACACTTGTCATTTAGGGCTTTTGTTTTCTCCTTATTTCTTTTCAGATTGTGTGGTCATCTGGCTCATTACAGAGAAGTGGAGTTTCCCCAGAGTTACCATTTTGTACTAGGGTTGTTCTCCTTTCTTCTGAGGATTCAGCCCTCTTATATCCATGATGAGGTGTGTATGATAGAACACAAACTTTTTAATAAAAAACTCTATAAAAAACTAAAATACAACACAGTCCTAAGGAAGTAAAAAAAGGCCTAAAACTGCCAGTATTAAACCCATGTAAATTAATTGGTTGGATCCCAAACCATGGTATTACATCTAAACTTACACTGATTCTTTCGTCTCATGGATATGTTTTTTGTTAAGATTGTAGTGATGAGATCTACTACTGTACTTCAGTTTTAGTGTCATTTTATCTGTAATTTGTCACTAATACTGGGAAAGGAAACTGCCAAGGGAACTGCTAATTACCATTTATTTCATAAATTTGCATCAGAAACAGCAGGAAGCTGTGAAATTACCATTTTTTGGGGCATAATTGTACATATTTTGAGTGTACTGGACAGGACAGCATCTAATTACATTGTGAGATTTTGCAGTTAAAATATCTATTTTTTTACCTACCATTGTATGACAGTAAATATATTTCCAGAAAATGTTTACTTTGTTTTTAAATACTGTGTTAACAAATAAAAAAAAGCAGTTTGTTAATGTTGTCATTGCAGTGAATTTTTTCATTATTATTTCTAAATAACATTCCACTTGTTCTGGAAGAACTCTGGCACAGTTTTCTACATTTTCTTGCATATTGTATGTTTCCCAGTCTTTTGTTACGCCAGAGCCTCTCATTTAGGTTAACATATTTCAGGTCCATGTTCCACTTCTGGCTTCACAGATACTTTTGTACCTGGTATAAAATCTGATCCTATTTCTTGTGCAGTGGTAACTGCCAGGTCCTCCTGTCATTCTACTTTTGCAAGGCTACTGTTAAAGCCTTGAATTTCTTCTGACCACTTTACAACCCAATATCTTCAGCAACTTGTGCCCTGGCCATTCCACCAGTTTCTCATGCTCAATTTTATTTATGCACCATGTTTTTATACTGTCCCAGATGACATGTGAATGAAGTTGGGTGCTGGCACTACATGAAAGATACCATAACAATATACATACATATGTTGAACCTAGATGCTGTGTTGATACCCAGATGAATAATGCTGCTTTCATCTGAATTAAATTAAATTCATCATTTCTAACCATCAGTACAGAGTACAGAATTTAACAAATCTGTTTGATCAAATCCAAAACTAACAGCTGTTTCTAAACATTATTATAACTAAGAAAAATGGTGCCTGCAGACTTGACAAAGAGTAATGACTTCCTCCCTGACCAAGTACCTCAGTGAGATTTAATCTGGGAGGGTAATCTGTTCAGTAAGTAGATTGTGAAGGGTTTAAACCATGAAGTTGTTTAAAAATTGAGAATTATATTTTAAAAAGGTGAATGATAGGAGAGGTGATGTGCCCTACTTGTCTGAAGCAAGTGATAAAGTAGTATTTCACATACAAGTAGGGCAGACAGGATTATTAAGAGGGAGTTTTAATAGTAACATGGAAATACTGGCAAACCAGGAGGCTTTGCTGGCTCAGTAGAGGCAGGAGGTAATATGGTGTCTTGGAGTGACACAGAAGACACAGTTTGGGTGAAAGCTTTTACTTTTTTAGGTATTTTAATTAGTTATTGTAGCACAGGGATTTAAAGCAATGGTCCTGTAAAGTGACTAACATGCAGATGAGCAGGCAGTTTTAGCTATACAGAACTAAAGTGCTTGATGTGGGAAGAGGAAAGAGACTGAATTATTACTTGGTGTATGTGTTAAGAGATTTCGTAAGTGGGCACAGTGTAGTGTGTCTAAATGTATTGCCATGCTGTGCTTGATACCTCAGACTTCTGGTGAGGTGTGTCTGAAACTGATGTTTACATTAATGGACTTGGAACATACCACTGTAAATCTCCTCTAGTGTCTGGTGTTTGTGTTTTAAAATTAGCCATTACTTATTATGTTTGATCTCACCTGAGTGAATTACTAATATTTGTAAGTATTTGGTAAAATTATTCTTTGTACTTTTCTAGGTGAGTATTTGTATCAGTTAAAAAACTACAGAAATGTAATACATGTCACTCTTTTCAACAGTGCTGGCTCAAATGACTGAAAGCGTCTCATTCTTTTTACTGTAATATCTGGTAAAGTTTTGAATTAACTATCCAAAAGACACCTTGGTATACATAAAGGATTAATTTAATTCAGAAGTCTTTATTTGAAGGACTTACGCACTTAATTATAGGTATAGCTTTCTCCTAAAACTACTGTAGTAGTAAAATCTGAGCTTCATATATTAAAAATACTGTGCTCATTGTTATATTGTTACAAACGTAAGAAAGCTTCCTTAGATGTTAGCTTCCTTAAATTAAAGCTGTACTTTAATAAACTGGCATAAAACTTGCAGTTAATCATCGAGAGCCATGTGCCTTCTGGACACATAGGCTGAGAGTCAGATTTAAAACAAAGGGTGTGCCCCAAAAATGCTTTTTGTTAGTTCTATCCAGTTTAATCAATCAACACTTGTGTTGGAGTAATGGTGTTTTAAGAAGCTGACGAGCCCCAGGAGTGCCTTATCTTCGGTGTGGCTGAGCTCTGCTGGGACAGCTACTCCGACTGCAGTGAGTACAAGCCGGAGGCGGAGCCGCGCCGAGCAGACAGCTGCGGGCGTAGCCGAAGGGCAGGGTGTCTGCACAGCCCAGCGCTTCCCATCACCTCTCTCGGCTTGAAAATTACAGCTCCTTTCTGTAACTGTTTGCTGAAAGCACCCAGGTAAAGCTCAGCTGCTTTTTTTGTACTTAATCCCGTGTAAATTTTGAGTAAAAGAGGTTCCCCTTGTTTAGTTTCTTTAAAATTTGAATGAGTGTTCTTAAGTATATAGATAAAGGCAAGTGGGGGTTTTGAGAACAAGCTTCTTAAACAGTGTATACTAAGAAGACATAATTAATTTTTAACTTAGACAGTAGCAATTCAGTTGTTCTAAGATCTTTATGTACCTTCTGAAGTGAGTTTTCACTTTTTCCTAGTTTATATGTTAGGGAAAAAGTGTGTTTAAATGGGCAAAAGTAACTTTGCTTTATGAATTCTCCTAAATGCAACCTTTCTGTTGTTTTGGTGGAGAAATATGACAGATGTCTCATTTTCTTTTGAAAGGCACAACCTTCAGCAGAATTGATACATTATGCTTACTAGTTTTTTCACTACCTCTGTGTGTCTGTTTTCTCAGTATTAACTTGGCCTCAGTCTAGTACATTTTTCTTTTCAAAGTTCTTGCTGTTATCCAGACATGAAGAAGTGTCTGAGTTACACAGAGTGAAGGCCCTGAACCTGATTTAACCAGAGAATGAGAATCAGCAAGGCCTAATGCCTGTAAGCAGTGCTACAGGCATTTAATTTATTTGCCATAGTGTGTTGCATGGGCTTCACTGCAATTATGTCTTTTCTAACCCATTTTTAGCACAAGCCCTGAAACAATGATGTGGAAAAGATTTAAGAAAACTTCATGCAGTATTGCAGGCAAGGCATTGAGTATCTTGCTTTCTGATAATGTCTTGGAAATCTCAAAAGTCCCTCAAATTACTTTTCTCCTATTCTGGACAAATAAGACTTCTGCTTGTTCTGAATAAAAATTCATGATATTGTAATAAGTTGTCAAGAGGATGCTCTTGCAGGGCTGAGAGCAGAAGAGCCAGGACCCACAGGCTTTTGGGACAGGTGAAGTCTGGATATGTTAAATCCCCAAATAAGGTGTCTGCCCCCTAGATCATCTGTCCTTTCCCCATGTCAAGTTGAGTAAATTCTATTCATCACGGGCAAAGAAAAGTCAGGATAACTCTGTGTAATAAGTCTTCTGTTTTGACCCAAAATGGAATGGGCTTCCCAACACATGTGGTTTTACATATTCCTTGTCTGAGCCTGTTTGTGTGTGGGTTGGTTACAACAGTGTCTCTCACTGCATTTGTCCTTGTGCTAAATGCAGGATGCTTGCTTTCCATCATCTCCTCCACAGTTACTGGTCCTGTTGTTCCTCATGTGTGAAGCTCTTTGTTCCTGGCCAGGTTAGATGAGGGAGAGCATAAAGGGGATGCCAAGATGTGGAAACAGGCATATGTGAAAGACCTCTCACTGCTCCTTTTGTTAGGATGCTGCTGAAATGGTGAGCAAGAGTGTGTAAGGATTACCAGAACAGGAGATGGAAACTGTTGTCCTCACATGAGGTTATTGCTGCCCTTGTACAATTGCTAATGGCAGCATTTCCAGAGCCAGAACACACCTCCCCCACCCTCGGCATCTACATCCTGCCTCCAGCAGTACATCAGGTGGTTTTAGAAGAAAATGCAAGCACTTTCTTCTGGTAATCTCATATGGCTGCCCTCTGTTGTAGAAGCACTCTGTGTGTGCTCATAGACCACCCCATTGTCCCAGCAATGGCTTTGCTCACCAGCTCCAGACCCTGCTGTTTCATGACAATGCCACCAAGCACGTTCACTGCATCTGTTGCGATCCTGGGGTGCTTCTGTTGTGCTGTGTTGATATAAAATTGTGGCAGACCATTGTTTCCTGAACTGAGACCTGGGGCTTTTAAGAGTATTTACATTATCTTTAGGGATAAATACAGAATCAAGAAGGGGACTCCCTATAAGGAATGTTTGCAAGATTGCATATAGGGATATGGCTGAAGCAGAAAGCAAACTTTCTTTTTTTGATATTTCACACATTGTGCTTTAGTTTATTATGGTATCTTTTCCCCCTCAGCTTTTGCCATCTCTTCCTTACAAGGCATTTCCAGCTATGTTTTCCACTGTCACTTGTATATTTCTTTCCACTGTGCCTTCTTTCATCTCAGTTTCCACTGAGTTTGTGAAAACTCTGTCTGGGCTTTTCTTTTTTTTCTTCTTTTTAAGCTCTTTGTTATCTTCAGGCTTATTCTGCAAGGGTCAGTGATCAGCTTTGGGCTCACTTTTCCAGGCCTCTTCTTAGTGACCAGAGGCCTGTTGGCAGAGAAGGAAAGCTTGCCTGGTGAGCTGTGTAATGGAAAGCATAGGAGCTGCTCTGCTCTTTACATCCAGCTCTGCAGCCCAGCTGTTGTATCTGAGGGTTTCAGATTAAGCAAAAAGTACCTTGTTTTGACTCCTTGCCGTGTTTTGTGAAATCAAAAGTACTGCCACAAACCTGATGCAACTTGTTTGTTTATTACACAGGTGTGAATGACCAGAGCATGTAGATGATAATTATCAGGCATGATATTTTAAACCCATATTTGTTAGGTAAGTCATAACAGTAGCTAATTCTTGTCCAGAATAAATCCCAGTTTCTCTACACAGCAGTGTCAAAGACAGACCAGGAAGAGGGGCAAGCATGATGGGACAATGCTCAGCCTGATGGGTGCCAATGGTGTATGAGTGTGGTGGGGTTCCTTGTGTGTTTGGAGGGGGATTCATTTGACAGGAAATGAATGTGTGAAGAGGGGAAGGAGAATGCTGAAGGAAGGACTGAGGCAGAGGGAAAGGTTAAGAGAAGTGCATGAGAGGCAGAGGAGAGGAGTGAATTTGAGGCAAATGCGCTGAGAGAAGGAAGAAGGTGGCGGGAAGGCCACAGTCAGGACAGGGCAAGGGAAGTCCTGCCAGAGCACTGCCCCACCAGGCTGGCATGGCTTTATGCCCCAGCCAGAGCTCTGCTAAATCCCCTTGTGTTTCTTGCCTGATTTTACTTGGTGGTGATGCAACCCAGTTAGTGACATCACATAAATACACCTACAAGTGGTGTTGCAGAGTCTAGATTGTGACCGGCAGATTAGTCAGCGGTGTCACAATCTGGTGTTTATATCATTGTCTACTGAATGTGGAAGCGATTGCTATGGTGATAACCAAGTTTTCATCAGTGGATCAAGGTATTAAGAAAAGGCATCCCTTTTGCAGAGACAAACAGCTTTGAGTTATTTGGAATAAAATCATGGTAAACTCAATTTAAGTAGAAATATCAAGTGTAGCACATCACTAAGATTTTAGCAGTTGGGGTGCAATATACACGTATAACTGAACTCTAGCACATCCTGCATCTGGGTCACCTATGGCTACAGGGGACTATTATATTTTATTGTTAATGAAAAGTGTGCACCTGTGTCAAAAAGTAGCCATTGCATCTGCATATCCCAGAATTCTGTGAACAGAAGCAAGGAGTATGAGGAGTGAATGACACCTGAGAAAGTCAGCAGTCCTTCCCAGTACTTGTGATTTTGAGCTGGTTTTGTAATTTGTATCGGAAATGAAGCAAGTTATACTTGTTTGGAAAAATGTAACTTTCCAGCCTCTTAATCAGATGACAGTATTTTTTTTCATGTGTGAGATCAGATAAGAAATTTCTTGTATGTAATCTTGAATGAGATTTTAAAGATGGGTTCAAAATACAAAATACTTTTTACTGCATGTCGTATAAGAACAATTTGCATCAGCTCATTTCACTTTATAGAGCAAGATCCTACTTCAGTAATGGTATTTATCTTTTGCCATCCTAATGGCAATGTTTGCAGATCCAAACAAAGCATTTTGTTTTGAGAACACTAACTGTAATCCAGTCAGAGGATATTAAGCAA
Source organism: Cinclus cinclus (assembly GCF_963662255.1). Lineage (NCBI taxonomy): Eukaryota > Metazoa > Chordata > Aves > Passeriformes > Cinclidae > Cinclus > Cinclus cinclus. The sequence continues at coordinate 14,936,917 of NC_085048.1, read as the reverse complement.
CTTCCAGGATTAGACCCTTAGTTAAAGTTTGTCTTCAGTTTCATATTTCCTTCGGTTGGCTGGTTGAATTGTTCTTCTATGATTTTTGCATTGGAGTATATCCTGTACAAATAGGGAAGAGATTTTGACCTAGAAGGAGAGACCTCTTATTAGTGAGCATACTTTTAAATTACAGTAGCTATCTGAAGCATCTTGACATGTGATAGATAGCACTGTTGCTATATGGGTTTGATTCAACTTGTTACTTAGACAAGCAACCTCCCACCCTTATTTCTCAAGGAGAAACTCTAGATCGTTCTGATTTAACTTCATGCATGCCACTTTGAATAAATCTAATGTTTGTGCTGCTGCTGCTGGTGTTACACTGGAGTATTTTGATGCACTTTCAGTACTAACCTAATTGTAAGTGGCCCTTGCTCCCCAAACCCGGGTTCATCTGAGAGGCAGTGAGTAACACATGGATCTGCTGTCCTTTAGCAGCTGGTGCGGCGCTTGTGCAAATTCACAGAACCAATTAGTTTGGAAAAGAGATCTGAGATCATCCAATCCAAGCTATGACCAAACATCACCCTGTCAGCTAGACCAGAGCACTGGGTGCTACATCCTGTCTTTTCTTAAAAACCGCCGGGACAAGGAGGCCACCACCTCCCGGGGCACCGCATTTCAATGTCTAATCGCTCTTTCTGCAAATAAATTCCTCCTAGTGTCCAACCTAAACCTTCCGTGGCGCAGCTTAAGACTATAGTAAAGGCAATTCATATTATTGTGGCGAGTTTAGATTTTCCTAAAAGTGGGTATAGTACACGAAGAAGAAATGAAGTTAGGTAGTAGGGTAGAAAAGGAGCAGGGAATCCTACTTTTGGCTCGAGAAGGATCCCGGGCCGCTCCTGGGCTGTGCTGTCCCCTCGCCCGGGCTCTGTCCCGGCCCGCGGAGCCCTCACAGCGCCGGCCCCGCCCCCGAGCCCGCCCGACCAATGGGGGCGCGGCGGCCCCGCCTCTCGGGCCGCGGCAGCCAATGGGAGGCGCGGCGTGGTGCGCGTCCACCTGCGGCTGCGGGAGCACCTGAGCGGGCGAGAGGAGCCGACAAAACCCGTCGGAGCGGCGGGTGCGCGGCGCTGCTCCTCCCGACCCGCCCGGCCAGTCCTGCCGCCCGCTGCCTCCGCCAGACATGACACAGGACTACGACAAGTGAGTGAGCCGGGCGGGGGTAGAAGTACCGCGTCCGGTCCGACCGGTGCTGCCGCCCCGCCGGGGGGCTGCGGTGAGAGGGGCTCGCCGCCCGGGGGCCGGGCCGCAGAAGCCGCTCTCGCGGGGTCCGCCCCCCTCGCTCCTCTCTGTCGGAGGGGTACCCGGAGGCTGCGGCGGGGCGGTGCGGAATGGCGGGGGAAGCGGGGGCTGAGCCCCGCGGGGAGGCCCGGCGGCGCAGCGGGGCGACCCCGGCGACCTCCCCGCCCCGCGGGGCGAGCGGCGGGGCTGGGCCGGCTTTGAAACCCGACACCCGCAGCGAGGCGTGGGGCCGCCCCCCGCCCCGCCGGGCCGCGCCTTAAATGCGGGCGGCGGCGGCGGCCGCGCCGTCGGGAGCAGCTGCCGGGCCGAGGGAGCCGGGCTGAGCCCCCCGCGCCGCTGCCCGGCGGCCGCAGCGGCCCCCATGGACTTCTACGAGGCGCATCCCTCCGGCAAGGTGGACTTCGGCAGGTAAGGGCGGCTGCCGGCGAGCTAGGCTGCGACGACCCCGGAGTAGCCGAAACTGGGTCCTGAAAGAGTTAAGCTGAGCTCGAGGTGTGTGTGTTTTGTAACTTCGTGGTGTTGAATACGAGGCGTCGCCTTCAAGCGGATCCCGGGCTGTGTTAAAAGGACTCAGGTCTGTTGCTGCACTTGTCATCGTGTCTGTCTGCTGACGGTGGCTGTGGATGCCTAAGTGCCAGAAAATGGGGTAACTCTGAAGTAATTTGAGTTCAAGAACCGATTATAAAATTTCTATGGTTTGAACGTTCGGTGACTCAAATGCACTCCTTTCTTAGAGAATGTGTAGGATTTTAAACCCAGCTTTTTGTTTCAACATGCTACTTTCTTGGAAGAGGACACCAGTGCAGCAGCTCACTAACTTATGCCTCTGACTGGGATTTTTCATAGGTGTTTTTATTTCCAATTACACTTGGTAGATGAGGCCGTAGCAACTTGGGTCCATGCACTTTGCTTTTCTGGCAGGTAGATGCCAGTGACAGAAATCCTCAGTGCAGCCTCAGCATTCCAGGTGTGCTCTGTGCAGGAGCAGGCACAGCGTGGCTGGGCAGCTCTGAACGTCACCGGGATAATTGAGGGACAGGGCAGCTGGTCCTGGATCAGTGAAGGAAGGAGGAATAGTTTCTGAACACAGAACATCACAGGCTGGGGAAGCCAAGCAGGCAAAGGGGGTCTCTGCTTTTTGTACTATTCCTCTGCTTCCACCGTGGTCAGGTGGAAAGTAAAATTGGGAAATTATTAGAGCTGCTGTATGAAACTTAATTTTCTGCCTCTGCTGGACTTCTGCTACTCTGAGTAGATCAGCATACCAGTTATCTTCTAAAGCTTAAGAAAAAAAAAAGATGTGTTTGCCTTCTCATATTAATATGTTCTCATTTTCCTGAAAGAAGCTGTGGTTCTAAAGGAGTGAGTTCCTACCAAACACTACGCTTTTCTTGATAATTCTGCAGATAATTTTTTCTGTGCTTTTTTAGATGGCTGAGTTACCTGTAGGGCAATGTGCCTTGAATTTGGGTGTTTCAGTGACAAAGAAATCACACAAAAATGCATAGGTCTTGCATTCACTACGCTTCCAGCTGGCTGATGCTTTTGTTCTCTGTATTTTTGGTTCTCGGATGATTTTCCTTTCCCGTGTGAGTATTGTGCTGCAGGAAGGAGTCAGCTTAGTGGTCTTGTGAGTTCAGCAGGGCTGATTTAGCCCTTCAGCTTGGCAGGGATGGATCAAGGGAGCTGCACCCAGGTTATTTCAGTTGCCTTGTTCTCTGTGAGTGAGTTTAACTGGAGGATTTTCCCATTTTCTATAGATATTTTGGATGTTTCTTTTACCATGTTGTATAAGAATAGGAGCTTGTATTATGTCCCTAAAGAAAATTCTGCTTTTTCTGTGGGTTGCCTCACTTTGATAGAAAGTAGCTGTCCTCAATGCCAGATGTATCTGCGTTTGTGTGTCTGTGTCAGTGTGTACACAAATACATATGAAGGAAGACCTAAAGAAAGGGCTTGGTGCAAGAACTTGTCTCTTTTGTCATTTTTGTTTGCTCTTCTTCCAACTACATAATACTGATTTATAGCCATGAAGTGCTCTTACAAGTCCTGGAAACTCCCACTTGCTTTCAGTGCCTTCAGCTCAGCCAGGCTGTCTGATGGCAGCTCGGCAGGGTGACTTGTGTAACTGATAAAGAGTCAAATGCGTAATTTTCTTTGCAGTCTTTTTGGTAGAAGGTGGTGATAAATGTAGAATACTGCTAAGCTGATTATAGTGATTAGAGTATTTCACAACTTTCTATTTCACAACTTTTTGTATTTGTAGTATATTTCAGTCTCTGAGTGTATCTGGGTACATAGATGAAACAGAAGGATTCCTTACTAGGGAGAGAATGTGAAGGTGATGGGGGGCTTTTTGTGCTATTAGTTGTTTTTGAGTATTTTCTATTTAACCTATGGCAAATTCCCTAAAAATGTAAAATTTGGTATTATTAAGGAAAATAAAAAAGCCTTTCCTTCTCCCCTAGCCCATCTGCAGTAAACGAATGTTAAACTTGCACTGGAAAGAAAACTGAACTGGTTTAAATCAGGTTTAAACTTTAGCTTAAGCTGACTTAACAAACAGGTGAAGCATATGTTGTACCAATAAGTTTTGTTTTTTTTACATTGTCAGACACAAACACTGCCACATTGATTTGAACTCCCCTTTACAAACTTCCATATGTCATCTGTAACTTGTCAGTAGCTTCTAGGTGGTGTTTTTAAATATATTCTGAGAGCGAAGGCACTTGAAAGCACTGGAGAAAAGAGATGCTTCATTAATGCAGATTTTCTAGCTCCACATAGGAACTGGATCAGGTTGTAGCTTGGCAGTATTACATAGGATGTGCTGGAGGCTTTGTACGTGGTTGGCTAGAAAGGGTGTAACTCTTTCTGGGTTGGATTCAGAGCATGAGCAGGTCAGTTGTGCTCTTACATGGCTTTTTCTTTTTATAGAGGCTGGTGTAATCCATCTGAGTTTGGTCAAATTAATCCTGATTTACTCTGAGCATGAGTGAGATCAGAGTTAAGTTTCTGGGCTTTTTGTGTTGACTAATCCTTGCAGTACACTGAATCAGAATATGAACCCCATGAAACTGGGGCAGCTAACTTTGAAGAGCTTTAGGAATGCTTCTCTTGTGTTCTAACAGGTGGCTTTTTTATTTCTTCTTTTTTATGATTCAAGTAAAAGACCCGTGTTGGTTCTTCAGAATGACTCTCTCTACTCTCAAAGACGTCCTTACACCAATGAAGATGAGGCCTGGAAGACTTTTCTTGAAAATCCCCTCACAGCAGCTACCAAAGCTATGATGAGCATCAATGGGGACGAAGACAGTGCAGCTGCCCTTGGACTGCTGTATGATTACTACAAGGTAGATTGGTGTGGGTAGTGTTCCACCTATGGAAAAGGTGTCATTTCCTAGAGGATTTTACAGAAGCTGTGAACAGATCACAAGGACTTTAAACAATGTGGGTTTTACATTGAAAGAACCATATGTCTCTCGTTCTGAAAACTTGTTTTATTTTTAGCTCTGTAAAATAAGATCCCCTAGCTCTTGATGTAAAAGTTAAGTGGCACTTTGCTACTTTTCAACTTGAGTAATGCTTTTTCTGTTGACCCCAGGTTCTTCAAGAGTCAATGTGTTATAGAAATGGTCATAAAGAATGACACTTTGGGACCATATCCCTGTCTGAATATAAATATACATGGAGAAAGACATTCCTTTTATTCACATGATCCCTATTCTGATGGACTTTTGCTTGTTGGGACTTTGTTGTGTTACTTTAGGTTCAGCTGATACTAAGATAGAATTACAGGTTTTTGGTGGTATGTGGGGCAGAAGTGTCCACCTGAAAGAGTCGCTGTCTGAATCCCTCTAACCCTCAGTGAACTTCAACTGCTGTAATCTGTTAATCCTTTGACCGCAGTGATTGTCTTCCCCAGAGTTTGTGGTCTTCTCAGAAACATGTGCCTTCCTAGTGCTCACAGCTGAACTGAGCAGTTGGGGGACATTCTGGACTGCATGGGGTGCATTTTGCTGAGCTTTGTTTCCCGAATACCAAAAGTATAAGATAGGGTAGTTATCTCTAGCCAGGTCAGTGGAGACCAGCAGGCATTTCCAGGCAGGGAGGGGTCCTGCTTGTGTTGAGACGCCTGTGTTATGGTGGCCTGGCTCACCAGGTGGAGATGCCTGTTTTTTCTTTGCTGAACATGCAGGAAGGCCAGGAGGCTGACTTGGCTCTCCTGCCTGGCACTTTGGCTTGTGTCTTTTAACAGTAGTGAGTGCAGTTGCCAGCCTCTGTTATGTTCTTCAAGCACTGAGATTGCCTGGTGCAGACAAAACCCTTGCCTGCTCTTTTAGGAGTTGAACATGTCTTACATGTCGAAATATTCTTGTAATGCTTAATATGGAGATTAACACTCCACACACACACACAACAAAATGCCACAGACTCACTGATGTGCATGTTATTCAGCTAGTTTTGAGAGAAAACTGCCTTTCTGCTTTGTGCTTGCTATACTTTTGAAGAAAAAAAAAAACAAAAAAACCCCAACCACAATGTGCTATCACATGAACAATTTTAATCCAGAAGATCAATTTTGATTTCTAAACCTGTAGATTACAAAAAAAGAATGTTGATGTTGATCATGCTTGGCAAAGCAGAAGCGATTTGCTGTACATTAATGCCTGATTCAGGGTTTCCTCTTATGTTTGGATATCAGTGGGTATACAGAAAAAAATTATGGAAGAACAGGTATGCTGCACACTTGGATAATGCAGAATGGCTGGAGGTTGAAAGATTTATTGAGGGCTGTTATGGAGTAATATTTTAGAGGGATGATGTCAAGGCATTTCTAATATGCCCCCTCTGCATATTAAAGGCAGCTGATGAGATCACCTTCCTATAAAACAAAAACAAAGTAGTAAAACCAAAAAAATTTTTGTTTCCTTCCATATGACTACTGGGCTTGCTCAACTGTGGTTAATAAGGCCTTACACAAAACAAATTTTTGATGAAAGTTCTTTAGGGAGTGTTGGCCAAGTGCAGCTTGGATAACCCTTCTTTTTTGGTGACTAGTTAGTGCTGGCCTCCCAGCAATCTCTAGCTAGAGATTCTCCAAATTCTGCTGGTTACTGTGGGAAATCTCTTCTCTGGTGTTTCTGGGGATTCCAGGTAATGTGTAAGAAGGAGGACATAAATTTCAGGTGGGACTGTGTAGAGAAGAATGCTGAATGTGCTCAGGTGATGGTTCCCCATCCTGGACCCAGGCTGGCAAACAGAGGCAGGATCTGAGCAGGCTTTGGTGAAGGAGAGTGGTGGGAGTTCACTCCTCCATACATACACCAGAAGATGTTTGCTTTGCTCATTCAGGAGGTGTGACGAGGATGACAAAAGTCCTGTACCTCACATGTGGGCTGGCAGGAGAGCTTGTGTGGACTTGCTGCATGGCTGAGGGGACCTGAGCATCATGGGCTTGTGCCAGCGGCTGCAAGATCTGTTTGGGTTGCTGGGGTGCTGATTGTGCTCCATGAAAGGAACTGAGCCACCACAGCTCAAAGAGTTCACCTTTCCCTGTATGCCTTGGCCTTGCAGTGCAGCCAGGAAAATGGCATGTGTGCAGGCAAGGTGACCTGTTTGACTGATCTTGTGTTTTCAGGGCAAATCCTGTTTGTGGCCTAAAATACAAGGAGCAATACTGAGCTATCTTAAATCCAGAGTGCTGGTTACATTTTGTTTATAAAAGGTTTAATATAGTTTGAGTCAGTGTGTTTTGTGTGGCTGTGCACAAATATGAGCTGTAGTATCTCAGTGTGCTTATTGGATGTGGTGCTCCCCAAATTCCCTGATCAATGAGGAGAAAGGAGAGCCTCAAGTGGTCCTAGAAGGAATGGCTTAGAGAGCCAGTGTCCTTGGGGAAGTGACTGTGGAGCTGCATCCTTTCACAAGCTTTGAGCTCATCTAGCAAGCTAAACTCTGCCAGCCTGCAGAGGAGAGAACCTGCACTGCCAGCAAACCTTGGGAAATTTCCTCTTGGTCCTGCTCAGCCCAGTACTGGTGCTCTAGCCGTGGATGGATGGGTGGTTTTCTACATTGGTGTTCTTACCACCTGGTGCTGGCAAGAGCTCAGGGCTGACAGAGGTGGCTGAGTTGGCTACACAGGGATCCATGAGGCATCTCCTGAGATTGGCCTGGCATCCCAAAGCCGTGTGAACATGGCTTAAGCTGTAATGCAAATACTGTCTGGCATCTAAAGCAAGGCTTCCTTAATTTGACCAAATTTTAAGGAGCTATCATGTTTTGTATGGGACGAAGAATTGAATTATAGTATGTCTTAAATTTCACAGGTTCCAAGGGAGAGGAGATCTTCAACAGCTAAGCCTGAGGTAGAACATCCTGAACAAGACCATAGCAAAAGGTATTATTTTTTTTAATTGCTTCTCTATTTCCTCCCTTTCCTTCTAGACCATGAAAGCTGCTGAAATAAAGTAACTTGCTGTACTGTGGTGATGTGCTGGAAGAGAGAAATTGTTAGCTTTTACTCTCTCTCAGATTCCTGTGTTGCTCCAGGAACAGGATGGGGATTGAATGATGGTATGGAGAGTTGAGGCTCAAACTTCTGCTCAGTGCCATCTGTCTGTTTTTAGTGTCCTGATGGCATATAGTCAACCTAGCAAAAGCTGCTCTCTTAACATTAGGCACAGCCTGGCAGTGCAGGCACCCCTCCAGGCTGCAGTCACTGAGGACACTTCTCATTTTTCATGTGGTTATTTCAGTTGCTCTCTACTGAATTTTATTCTCAGATACCAGCAGCATTGCTGTTTCATGTATGGGCCAGTTGGGAAGGACTTCAAAGTGCTTGTGATTAGGTTTTGTACTGTTTGGGGACTTCTTTTGTATCCTCTGGAACTTCTGTCATTCTTCCCCTACCTGCCTTCCCTCTCTTGTGCCTCCCAAGCAGATGATACTGATTAGGTGAATATGACAAATGTGAGGTTCACTCAAACCAGGCTTCAACTTGTACCATCCTCTTCCTTTGGACAGACTAGAATGCTTTAAGGACCTGTGGTGAGGTTTTGTGGTCTTGCTGAGCTGATTGAGTAACTTGTTGAGTGACTTGGTTCTCAGCCATGTGTTCCCACTGCTCCTTGTGAAACAGATTTGGTCTCACATGGATCCATCACCAAACAGGGAAAGAAAAAGTGACTAGTTTTCTGTCAGCCAGGCAAACTGAACTGGCTCACCAAGGAGGCAGGGGAATGTCAGAATTGGTGTGAAGGAGAGGGCAGGACCACTCTGTGGGGGAGGGAGAAAGAGAGAATGGGCTGACTTAGTGTGGCTACTAGCTATGAGGCCAGCTCAGCCACAGATCTCAGTGTTGTCCTGGCAGGAATGAATGTGGTGGGGTGGAGAGCAAACCACTCCCAGGAGTTTTGTATGGGTTTTCTTGGGGGGTTGTGCATTAAACGAGGGCTGTGATTTCCCTGTTAGTGCTTCCTGGGTGGTGTGCAGTCCTGGAGCAGAGGAGCAGCAACCTTGCTGTCAGTCCTTGTCCCTTAGCCAGAGCAGCTTCATGGAGCCTGCCTGTGCCAATGCGTGGTGGGAAGTGCTTACTTTTGGATTGCTGTTTTCCACACAGTGAGGATCTGGGCTGTGAACCTTCACCCTTTGCTCCAGGGTAATTCATCTCCAAGGTGGGATGGTTAACAGTAGGAGAGGAGTTAAGGAGTTTTTTCAATGAGTTTCTCGGCTTTTCAGGTTAGGATTGAGCCATTCTGCACAAGCAGGAGAGTTTTTGTCAGCTGTCCTTGTCCAAAAGGCTGAAAAGCTTTTCTAGCTCTTTTTTAATGGGAAAATAAGCTGTATAATTTATGCCTGATTTCTTTTTGCCCTTTTAAGGAACAGCATCCCAAACGTTTCAGAACAGTCGCTCATTTCTGCTGGAGAAAACAGAGTCCAGGTTCTGAAAAATGTGCCTTTCAATATTGTCCTTCCACATACCCCCCAGATGGGCATGGACAAACGAGGCCACCTCACAACCCCTGACACAACGGTCACCGTTTCCATCGCCACGATGCCCACCCATTCCATCAAAACAGAGACGCAGCCCCATGGCTTTGCCGTGGGCATCCCCCCAAGCGTGTACCACCCCGAGCCGCCCGAGCGGGTCGTGGTCTTCGACAGGAACCTCAATCCCGACCAGTTCAGTTCCAACACCCAGCCTCAAAACTCCCAGAGGCGAACGCCAGACTCCACCTTCTCGGAGACTTTCAAAGAGGGTGTGCAAGAGGTACCAAGAGATGCAGTTTCTCTGTGTGTGTGTCTTGGTCTGGGCGGAGAGATCCAGTTCTGTCTTTAACTGTTCTTGTTACATGAGCCAGAAATCTGTCCAGTGGCTTAGAAATAGAAGACTTTCTCAGAAAGGTGCTTAATTAAAACTTAGTAAATAAAACCTTCACAACATGAAATCCTTATCAAAAGCAAATGACTAATCTTACTAGTGACAGAGGCTTTGGCTTGCAGAGTGTGGAAATAGTTATCTCGATCCATAGAGCCAGGTTTTGCAAGAGTTCAGCACTCCGTGGTGCCTTTGCAGGTACCAAACTGAAGTGACTATGTAAGCTTCTTCACTGCCAGTTTCTAGGTGTGGTGTGTGTCCGTAGAAAACATTATGTAGGATTATGTAGGGCCCTTGAGTGAGAACATCTGTGGGTTTTGTTTTATGATACCAACCGAAAATAGCAGCATAACCATATATTGATTTTTAAGCCAAACCTCAAGGAGCTGTGTAGCTATGTCCTTTGAGAGTTTGGAAAGTGTTAACATTTTGCCTTGAGCTGACTTGGAAGGCTTATGAGATGCTGTGCTTAGTTGACACCCTAAAGTTTTGGATTAAAACACTGTTCAAATGTCCTGTTTGTTCAGACTAAAAATCAGTTGTTACTTGGTGAAAATTTGCCTGACAGAAGTTGTGTGGTAAGGAGTGTCTATTTAATGTTGACTTTTCTTGTTACTGTGGTATTAATTGTTGTTTTGTCTATTTCAGGTTTTCTTTCCTACTGAACTGAATCTCCGAATGGCCAATATGAATTCAGAAGATTATGTTTTTGACAGCATTTCTGGGTAATGGTTTAAGGTCCCCATTTGCCTATGTCCTTCTATTCTTAGTTGTCTGTGAGCAAGCAGTACAACTCATCCCAATTTGCACCGAGTCACAGCTGGATTTTGGGGTGGCCTGTGGATCTCAAACCTACAATTATGTCTGCCTATTTGAATTTCAGTTGAAAACTGTAGCTTTAAAGATGCAACTGTATCTTTAAAGAAAACAAATACTTTAAGGAAAACTACCTGGAGGATTGGAAATACCACCCAGCTTAATTTATGGTCCTTGCACCAAATCTGTGTCCTGTGGGGAAGGGGCAGTGCTGTCTGGGAGTCGTCTAGGAGTTTGATTCCAGCTGTGCCCCCCTTCCTGGTCTGCTTGTCTTGCTCTCAGTCTGCTGGAAATCTACAGCAAAAATAGGAAAAATAAAACTCGTCAGAACTCTGGAGGAGAGGAGCAAATTAGTTGTTTGATAGTTGTAGTTGACCAAGAGGGCGATGGCCACTGAGTATCTTATTAGCTTGTAAATTTAATTAAACTGCTAATACATACTTTTCTGTTCCATGGGAGCAGCAGGCTGCTCTCAGCCTGAATAGACACCTTCCCATCTTGCCTGCTGATGTCTTAGGATTTAGCTTGCCAAGAACTTCTCTTGAATGTTCATTCATGAAGGAAATGGTTGAAAAAGGGGCCCATCCTGTTTTCCAACTTCTTTGCCTGCTGATGGCTTAATGAGTCAACTAATGTCTTTGGAATTTCTCCAAATTAAATATGGAACGTTTAATCAGCTTTCCAGGAAAATGCCTTAGCAATCACTACCCTCTTCACTCTGTAGGAATAATTTTGAATACACTCTGGAAGCCTCCAAGTCCCTCCGACAGAAGCCTGGGGACAGCACAATGACTTACCTGAATAAAGGTCAATTTTACCCAATCACGCTGAAAGAAGTCAGCAGCACTGAAGGAATCCATCACCCCATCAGTAAAGTCCGAGTAAGTGGCAGCACCCGTGGTTTCTTTGGAAGGAGGGTGTGTACCATGGTAACCTTAAACTCTCCCAAAGTGCAGTAATCTAGACCAGAGCATCAGCTCAAAGGCCAGCTTACCTGTGCTCTTACGTCAGTGTTCGTTCCTTTGCTGTCCACCTACTGCCAGACCAACCCATCCTGGCTCAGACTGTTAAGAGGTGCTGTCAGCAGTTGTGTAAAGGTGATGCAACACCTGGAATGGGATCCTTGAATTCTAGTTAGGAGAGCAGTTCTGCTCATCTTTGTTTATGACCCAGAAAGTGCTGTTGTCTGCCTTGCTGTTTGACAGCGGTGTGCCAGGTGTACTGTGGTGCCTCAAGTGGAAAAGCCTAAAGCTCCAAACCAAATGTGCTCTCTGGCCTTTTCTCTATTTCTCTTTCATGTTTTTGTTTGCTTTTATTTTTTTTAATCTTTCCCTCTCGCCTTTCAGAGTGTCATTATGGTTGTGTTTGCCGAAGACAAAACAAGGGAAGATCAGCTCAGGCACTGGAAATACTGGCACTCAAGACAGCACACAGCCAAACAAAGATGCATTGACATAGGTAAGGAACACTCTCATTGCTGATGTCAAACTTCAGACCTAATTCCTTGGCAAGGTTCAGTTTTTTGCTAAAGCTTTGTTATTTTAAGGAACTTCTGGATCACTCTCTCTGCTATCCATAGCTTTGCTGAAAGCCCAGAGATAGTATGTGATTGCTTGGAGCTAATGCTGTAGTGTTTAGGACTCATTAAAAAGGCTGAGTTTTTGGAGGATTTTGATTGGTAGGGTTTAGGGTTTTGTATTGGGAAGTGCAACACTCCTGTCCAGGCAACAGCTTTTTTTTCAGAATATCCTGGTGCTTGTAGCTAAATTGCATTTTGTAGTCCCAGTGGCTGTCCTAAATACTGTGTTTCTTCAAAGGACAAGATCCTTGTAGAAATACCTCAAGACTAATGATTCTCCTTCCCACAGCTTTGCTCACAACTCGTCTTTGGTACATGTAAAAAAAGAAAATACTGCAAATTTCCACTTGCCTCCAGACAAGGCTGGGGCTGGCTGGGTTCCAGCCTTCTCTGGCTGAAGGCTGGGCTGTTCTCCTCGTCCCTTCCTTCTGTGAATCAAAGCAGGGATTAATCACTTGGCACTTAAAGCAGACGCGCATGCAAATCTTTGTTTGTTATTGAAGGAGTTGTATTGAGAGCTTATGTCCTTGCCATACAGGGTAGAGTTTCCATAGCAGGTTATGGCACAGAACACCTCATATTTAGGATCTGCCTTTCTCACTGGAGTTTCTAGTTTAGAATTTTTGCAAGTCCCATTTTGCTCCTTCTTCCTGCTTGTTGTGGGGTTTTTTTTGTGTGTGAGAACCATTTCCAGCCTCTTTAAAGATCCATTTCTAAAGTACAGTTCAGGTTCTTTTGCCCCCAAGGGGCTGCTGAAGAGTTACAGTTTCTGGCTGCTTCATGTGATTAAAAGTCTCAGGTGGTATCTCCTCTTCCTCTCCCTCATGAACCCTTCTTTTGAACAGCTGACTATAAGGAGAGCTTCAACACCATCAGCAACATTGAGGAGATCGCATACAATGCCATATCCTTCACCTGGGACATCAACGAGGAAGCAAAGGTATGTGACCATGATTATATTTCCTGTCCTTTTAGCAGATTCAGGGGCTGGGGGAAGGGAAGGGTGTGTGGCCTACCTGGTGATTAGCATGTAACAAGTTTGTTTACGCTCTTACATTAGGCAAAACCTTCTGGCTATTTCTTAAGAGGGTTTGCATGTGCAACTGGGAGAGCTTTGCAACTGCTTCAGGGTTCTTGGCAGAAGTGCCTGCCTGAGAGACAAGTACTGACAGAAGGAAGCACCGAGCATTTCTCGAGCAGATGAAGTGGCACAGGAGGTGTGATGGAGCATAACTGGGCTTGGCACCGAGGATCCCTGTGGGAGGGGAGGCAGGGGGCAGCTGCTGGGGAGCTCGGGCTCTAGCCATGGGCTTGCCTTCCACCAAAGAGGGAGGGAGTAGCTGCGGCCTCTGAGCTCCCCAAGCATGTGTTGCTTAAACCACAGATCCCAACACCCAGTGACCTATTTCAAACTAGAACAACCTCCTGGTGAACTCTGGTTTGATCTTTCCTTAGAACTGTGGGCACTTTTGTAGGTGTGTCAGTACAGGAAGCTTCCCTAGTTAGCTGCTAACTGCAGCTGTTTGAGCCACTCTGGCTTCTGGAAAAGGCTTGTGCATCTTTTAGGTTCAAGAAAAGCAGGTCAAAGCGTGGAATCGGCTTAGTTCTAAAGGCATTTGTCACTGGTTAGTTGCTGGAGTTGAAGGAGTTTTCTTTTGAGAATTTCATTACTGCCTGGGTTGTCTTTAAAAGCCAGGAATCATTTCTGTCCATTTTTGGAGACTGGCTGTTTCCTTGGCAGTAGTGGTAACTGGTACCAAACAGTAAACTGGTACCAAACTGTACCAGTAGTCACTCACCAGCATCATGGGGAAAAACACTGATGACTGCAGAGTGCCATGTCTAGGGAGAGCTTGGCTTGGGGGGACATGGGAACTCCCAGCAAAGAACACAGGTCCTTCTCTGGAGCTGTGTGTGCACCTGCTCTGCAGGAGGAGTAAGGGCTGGTATCCCTGCACAGAGCTTGCTGTCACTACAAACTGTGCCCTGTCCTGCACAAGGGCTGTTGAGAAGATGTTGTATGGGGACTGCTATTAGGTTTCAGCTCTGTGGGAGAAGTCTGGGATGCTTAGCAGGCAGCTGTGAGGAGCTGTGTATGTCCTGCTGCTGAAAGTGCTTCTTTTTGCAGCATGTGGGACATTACTTGTGAGGCTGGTGTTGGGTGCCCCGATTCCCTTTTCACCAGATTTGGCTTCAGTCAGGTTGAGAGGGCTGGCAGGGAGGGCTTTATCTGCTGGAGGATGCTAAAAGGCTGACATGATTTCTAAAACATGGAGCTTTTCACTTTTTCAACAAACAAGAGCTGTCAAAAGGAGTCAGTAAATGCTATCCTGCTGCCATAGCCAGTCAAACATTTAACAAACCCAGGTAGTTGGTGTCTACAAGGTATGCAAAGGCTTAGGGTTTGCACATAGGGTGGATCATGCAGACAGAACAATGCAAGTCCTCAAGGAGCTGGAAGCACTTTCTGCAGCTGGCTTAGCCACTGTGCAGCAGTAGGGATGGGCCACTAACCCAGGAGCAGGGCTCACAGCTGGTGCTGAGAACTTTGTGGCTGCCCCAAGGAAAGCCATCCCTTCCTACCAGGTGGCTATTGCCAAGTTACTCTAAAGACCCCTGAATTAATAGTTTCAGCTTATAATGAAATTGCCAGTAGCATCTTGAAAAGATCTAAAGACCCTCACGGTGATATTTTACCACAGGGCTGAACTTCATGGGATGAAGTGGTGTGGGGAGCTGTAAGACAGACTGGTGTTTTAGCTACCAAGTCAAATTGGCTTCCAGATTCACATTCTTAGTGTGTGAGATCCATATACTGTGAGTCCTGGTTTATATGAGCTTTCGGAGGGGACTGTTGAAACCAAATGTGCAAGTCTTGACTCTTGGGATCAGAATCATATTAAGACAAAAATACTCTCAACTTCAATATTTAAAGAATTGGCATTTTTAGCAACTGCTGCATGTGCTGAAGTGTCTAACTTCATTTTTTTTTTCCCTGAGTGGATGTGTTTTGTCAATGACTGAATTTCTCACCAGAAGAACTGCAGTTCTTTCTCAACCTCTGTGATCTTATCAGGAGATGTCTGAGCCAATTTCAACAATTTTTATTGCATGGTTCATTTACCTTATATGCTCTTGCTCTCTCTTTTTCCTTTCCCTTCCTGCCCCCCAACGGCAGTCTTAAAGTATATGAAGAAAGCAGAGAATAGAGCAGAGTTTCTGATGTTGCAGAAATACATTTACAGTATTAAATAGTGTTTTAGATTTAATAAGAGCAGAAGTGCTGCATAGACAATATGTTTAACCAGCCAGCAAGCCTTGATCATTAGAAATTTGCTTCCTGAGCCCTGGAGTTACTTGGACCAGAGCCAGGTGATTCTTCTGGGCTTGCTGCTTCTCCCGTTTCCCTCTTGCTTTTGCTTCCAGTTTGCTGTGGAAATTATTTGATCCTGTGCAGCCATGTCAAATGGGAGGCAATGAGGCTCTGTGTCTGGGCTTTCTGATATAGTTAGTCATTTGGACATGCAGGGTGTGTGTCAGATTTAAGGCAGAAATAGCATATTATCATAAGGAGTTGCCCTTACCAGCTCTGGGACCAGGCACTTGCCTTCTTGTGGAGATGTACTGGAATATTGCACCTCTGCCATTGTGTCTGTTTAGGAAGGTGTCACCTGCCTGGCAGTGCTTTGCCAGTGTCCTTGGGGCACTAAGGGGGTTTAGTAAACTGCACCTTCCTGCTGAAGAAATGCTCTTTTCATACAGCACAAGTAATGTGCTCCTTCTGTAGCCAGGAAAATTGTGTGTATTTTGCAGTTGTGGGATGGAAAAAGGACGTTTGAGATTTGCCTCAGTAACAAGTGTTTCACATTTGCCATTGCATTGTGCTGGGGGAGCCAAGAGCAAGGCCAGGGCTCTGGTCACTCTGTCACATCAGACAAGCCTGGCTCTGCACAGCTGGAGTTGTCCCACAGCTGTCTGCATTGGTGTGCTGTTCATGAGCCCTTGGGTGCAGAAACCAGGAGTATTTCATGCATGACAGACACTTCCCACTCTGGGACCAGACCTTGGCCACGGATTTCAGAGCAAACGTGCTCCTCTCTAGCAGCTCCCCTCTGCCCTCTTCTGTTGTTTTGGGACATCACAGGAGCTGATGGAAGCAGCTGCTTCATAGCAGAGGCTGGTTTAAGTATTCTCTGATCTTTGCAAGAGTGTGTTCAAGCTGGAAAAGGGCCCAGGAACCAAAGCCTCCTTGCTCTGAGACAGTGAAGGGAGCAAAGGCTGAGGATGAAGGCCGGACTTTAAGAGAGGCAACCTGCTATGAAGTTGTGCTGTTAAGATTTGAAGGAGAGTGCGGTCAGGATTAAAAAGATTGTCAGGAGACATGTTGCAGAGTGGGGAAGCAGTGATTCAGGTGGGTTTTCAGATATCTGTATTAGAGGTGAAGTCTGATCCTATCAGACAGGGGAAGGGAATAGTTGAATGAGGAGACGATCATGCTTGGTAAGACAAAAATGGAAGAGGGTGGACTAGAAAATTATTTGATGAACTGGTGAATTGTTGAATGGGATATTTAGGAAAGCCAGTGTAGCTACTCAATCAAGAGCCATCCTGCTTCAGTGGAAGCATGATCTGATGAGTCTGGTGAGATGTGTAGCTGATACTCACTTGCATGCAACAGGTAATGCTGGAGTTACCCTGAGGCTTGTGGAGACTTCAAACAGTTTCCCACCCCATGATGGATGTCTGCCGTGGGCAGACATTCGAGGTGGGGTTCTTCCCCTGCAAAGAAGCTTTTAGATGTCTGAACACAAGCTCGTCATCTTTTGCATCTATGACTGCATTAGGGACAGGGTGTCTAGAGCTGGGATGCAGCTTTCTCTAGGGGTGTCTGCCCCTTCTTGTTGACTGAGCAGGCTTGGCTTTGAAATGTGGGGATATTAGTAGGGAATAAGAGTCCTTGCAGCCCTTTTTGTGTCTTTGTCTCCCGTGTCAGTCAGAAGAAGTGGTTGTAGGTTCATGAGTTTTTTGAGGCTGGGATCCAGCTCTTCCCAGGTCTGTGCAACATGCTAGGCTCTCCTTTTCTTGGCTGGTACCCAATAAAGGTCTTTCAATGAAAATTGCCACTATGTATGTGGTTGAATACACATTTCATATTGTTCTTCCTAATGTTGGCAGCTGTCCTGTTATCTCTACTATGTTGCCCGTTAGGCTGTGAAACAAATTTTGTCCCTTAACTCTGGCCTGGGGACATGACCTGTTCTCAGGTCAGTGGCAGTTGAACAATCTGGACAGATTGGTTTCCCCAGGGTTAACTGGCTTTGCTGGATCCTGCTTTGTTCAAATCCTGTCTGAGCCCTTGGCCTGTGGAGAAGGAGGGTTGGGGCCTCTTGTCTGAACAGGGCGAGCTGTTGTCTGCACAGTGACTGCAAGAGCGTCCCTGCCTGTTTGTGTAGTTCTAACAGGGCAAGGATCCTGCTGTTGTGCTGGGGCACCCCTTCTCTGCTTCCCAGTGGGTCCCTTCTGAAAAGCAGCATTTCTTCCAGCAGCTCCCAGAGAAGGGCCCCATGGAGGTCTTTGGTCTGGCTTGCTTTAGGCTGGGTAATGGGACTGTAGCCAAAAATGATGTCACTGCACATTAAGGGTTCTATTGTCCTCTTACTCCTTCCTTCCCCAAAAAAAAAAAAAAAAGGCACTGTAAGCCAGATACTGTGTGAAAAGACCCTTTCCACTAAAAAGGAATACACGGAGAGTGTAGCAGGCATTTTGAGCTTGAGAATATTATGTCAGAGCTTTTTGCTGCCTTTTCACCAAAGGGAAGATGCTGTGGTATCTCTTAGTTGATGCCCTGAAAGACACAGCAATTAAACAGTGCTTTTTTATTACTTTGGTTTTTGTTCAAAAAGAGTGAAATGGTCCTAATGTTATGGTAATTTGCATCTAACTTGGGATAGCCTTTCAAAATAGAAAATTAGGCAATGAGGGTGGTCTTCTTGGCAGATCCTCCCATGTATTGGCAAGATTATTTTGTTTAGATGAGTTCAGTTTTTGGAGAGGGTGGATCTCTTGCTACAGCTTCAAGTGAGACTGGGTGGTACACTTCTGATTGATTTTAAGGCTTTAGCATAATTCTCCCTTGGTGTTCTCTATAGGAAGAATTTCAACTTTTTTGATTGATGAATATTGAATACATTTATATGGATGCCATTGTAATGAAGCAGCAGTCATATGCCTCATTAAAGAAGGTGTTGCCACCTTCAGCAACATTGAAGAGGTACAGGTTTGACTAGTTGGAAATGAAACTATGAAATGTGATGAGTCAAACATAACTTAAAGGAAGGAGATTGGTGTGAAGCCAAGGCAGCAGACCACGAATACTTTGAGGTACAGGTACACACAGCCTTTGGAGCAGTGACATAGGAAAGTCATAGCAAGTATTGCTTACCTGCATCTTAATACTGACTTCTCCCTACTCTGTCGTGGGTTTCCTGGAAAACAAGCATATGCTGCCATTGATTTTAAGCACTGCCAATTAGAAGCAAGTTTTCAACTCAGTATTTCTTCTGAACTTGGTGTCCCAAGCCTCTGCCATTGTCTAGTCTTCCAAGGACAAGTTCACAGGGTGTTTCCCAAAGCTAAAAGGAAAATCTCTTTACATTAGCTTTTCTATAGAGAAAACCAGGAGGTGATATTTTTTTTCTTTTCCATTTTCTCTATTCCTTTTCTGCCTGATGGCAACTCTTCATTTTCAGCCATTTTTGTGCCTTTATGGACTTAATGCTCTGTTTTGTGTTGTTTTATGTGTTTCAGCTTTTGTCCTTGTTTTTGGAGACTTGTGGTGGTGTTGATGTAGGGGGGATGCAGTAGGGGTTTGTGTTTTTGGGGGCATTTTGTTTGTTTAGGGTTGTTTGGTTTTTTTCAACCTACTGTTACTGTTTTTGCCAAAGTGCTGCTTTTACTTTCTTTCCAACTAACCTAACAGAACCTGGCCCAACAGCTTTATCTTATCAAAGCATGGGGTGGGAGGAAGGATCCGTCGGACTGGGAACTACTATCCCCAGGTTTCCCAGGTGTTGTGAGCAGAGACATTCCTCTATTTCCTTGCCTTGGAACAGATTGGAATAATAATCAGCATTGCTCTTTGTGAGCAGGAATATGTATTTTCCTTTCATTACCATTCCTTTTTGTTTTGCTGATGGAGTAAACTTGCTAGGAGGATGTTCTTTATCTGGAGGTAGATTGTATTTCCCACTTGTCTTTCCTTGACATGGTGTGGGACCCATGATGGCCTCTGTGTCAGTCACCCAAATTGGGATTGGTAGGTTTGAACGCAAACTCCCCTGGGCTGCAAGCAGGATGGTGCTGGGCCTGCCTGAGCAGAGCTGGAGCGGATGCAGCCCTATCACCCATCTGCCAGACAAGCCTTTTTTGGAGCATCCGATCCCAAAGGCAGGAGGAGGCTGAGGGAGCCCACAGGTGCATGAATTGCCCAATTTTTTTATCTCTTTCCTGGCTCACCTCCTGCTGATGCAAAACCTGTGGTGTGTGTGGGAGGTGAAGAAATGCATGTGAGAGCAGTAAGATTAGCCACCTCTCAGGTGATGTTACCAAAGTGTGGGTTTGGGTTTTTTTTTTTCTTTTAAATACAGAAGAGTCTTCCCAGCACTGCTTTCTTAGGACATGACTTTGTGGATGTGTACAGGCAGACCTGTGCTTGCCCTGCCTGCACTTGAAGCTGCTTAGGTCTCACCCACAGCCAGTCCTGGAAGCCATGTAGCTACACTGGCACAAGGCAGTCCCCAGGCTGACAGCTCTGCCTCTCAGAAGGGCTTGGAACTCTGCTGGTCTACTTCATAAGGCTTTTGGACTGGACTTGTTTTGCATCCAGCCCGCTTGCAGCATAGAGGAAACATACAGGGACAAATCTTTAGAAAATACTCTTTTTTTTTATCTCTTTGCTGTTTATATTTGTCCAAGCCTTTAGAGAAATCATATGATTTTAGCTATCACCATTGTTCCAACTTCAAGGTTCCAGTTAATTTTTCATTATGGGAGGGGGGAGACGTTGTCTTTGTGTCAGGAAAATGGTCTTCAGACCCACTGGAATCCCTTTGCCTACCGTATTTTGGGCATAACTTTGGAACTATTTAGCCAAGGCCAAGAAAAGCAGTATCCAGCTGCATTCCCAGGAAAGCAGCTCATTGCAGTTTAACCTGTCTCTAGTTGTTGTGTTGTAGCGTCCAAACTCTGTATTCTGTACAAACACAGTCATCCAAAATCAAAAACATCCTGACAATTTAAAGTTGATTATAACATAGACTGAATCTAACACAGCCTGGAACATCTCCTGTGAAGACAGGCTGAAGAATTGGGGTTGTAGAGCCTGAAGAAGAGAGGGCTCTGGAGAGACCTTAGAACACATTCCAGTATCAAAAGGAGGCCTAAAAGAAAGCTGGAGAGGGACTTTTTACAACGGCTTTTAGTGGTACAGATCAAGAGTGAATGGCTTCAAACTGACAGATTCAGATTAGGCATTAGGAGGAAATTCTTCTCTGGGAGGATGCTAAGGCACTGTAACAGGCTGCTAAGAGAGGCTGTGGATGCCTTGTCCCTGTAAGTGTTTAAGGCCAGGTTGCATGAGAGTTTGAGCTTTCTGATCTGGTGAAATGTGCCCCTGCCCAAAATGGGGGGGGGGGGGGGGGGGGGGCTGGACTAGATGATCTTTAAGATCCTTTCAGACCCAAACTGTTCTGTGGTTAAAATGAGAGGCTTTTGTGTACTAGTATGAGAAAAGAGCTTAAGTTTTTATCTGAATTCTCAGTAGAGAAAGAAATATCCAATGGACTTGGATTGTTGAGTAATGTCTTAATCCTTTGGGCACAGAAATATAAAGGATCATAAATAGGAGATAGTACCATTTACCTGCCTTCTCTTGAAATGACATAAATGTGGAGAAGGGTGATCAGCCTGGAAAAGTCCCAAGTCTGCCTGTGTAGGTCCTTATCCAGAAGGATGTACACGACTTTGCAGGATAGTGTTAGCCATGCTTGTGTTTGCTCTGACTGGTCAGAGCTCACAGTGTGCTAACACAAGTTGCTCCCCATTGCCTGTGGCAGCCATGGGTGCCATGGGTGAGAATCTACTCTGCTGCTTTCCAACTGGGCAGATGAGCTTTGACATTTCATCTCAAGCTGCTGCCTACGTAGCCTTTGGACTCATCAGAATTGCTAGTGCTTTTTGTGTGACAAAAGGGTACAGTGTCCAAGATAAACTGAGGAGAAGAGATCTGGGTATGCAAGCCTTCATTTAAAAAAGGCATCTTTCATCTCGCTGACAGAGAGGTTCCTGCAGCACTTTGTTTGCCCTTTAATTATGTCTGTTTTTCCTGGTTTGTTTGAAAGGCAGATCTTGTTAAAAAAGGTGCTGTGTGGAAAGAACTTGGCTGTCTCTGCTGCCCTTCCTTGAGGGCACAGGGCAGAGCTGTCGGATTAATTTTTTTCTGCTTTATTAAAATGGAAGATTGTTTCTTGTGGATTTGAATGTAGGCACAGTGTGTTCCTCCCACCTTAGGTGAGGAGGGGCATGAGGGGTCGGATAGTTAAAGCAGACAGAAGTCATGAGGTCTGACTTCTTCCCACGCTAACTTCCAGCATGATCCCAGAGGAGGTGCTTTAATCCTTCTGCATTCAGTCTTTTGTTGTGTGCAGCTGGGCTGCCCCAAAGGCTGCAGGAAACCCAGCATGGTGTTGGGGAAGGGAGGCTGTAGAGTGTCGGGGTGAATGCCAGGTATGGGAGGTTAGCAGTTTGTAGTAGTAGCTCACAGTTTTCATGCTGTTTGTTTTTTAGCTGAAATGTCACCACTGTGGAGCCATTTACCTTAATGAGTATCTCAGCTTTTGTTCAAAGGAGTTAGAATAAGCATGGAAAAAATCAACAGAAAAAAAAGGGGGAAAACTAAGCCTGTATTTGGTTAGAAAGAAAAGCCTGGATATGTGATAGCCTAGCTATATGTAGTCAAATATAGACAAGAGGCTCAACTGCCAAGCAGGCAAAATAACTCAAGAACAGGTTTCTACTCCCTTTACAAATCTCAGTTTTAAAGAAAATCTGCATAACTTTGGAGGGCTTGACTCATGTTTGTAAGTGCCCAGGCTTGACAGTGCTCTATTTTTAAGTGCTGTCTTTATGTTGAATCTTGGGAGGTGAGATGAAAATGTTTTTTTAAAAAGTAACAACAAATCTTAATATAGCTGAGAATGCGGAACTGCCCTTGGAAAAATGGGTTGGACACGTGAAAAGGAATCTTGCTCAGCAGGCTGAAGACGCAGAGCAACTTCTGTGGTTACGTTTTTCTTTCTGGTGGCAATTTTGGGGTGGGGATGTAGCTGATGCAGTCATTTGGCCTTAGATTTCATTTCTAATATAAGTCAAATATTCCTGTACATAAATAATCTGGCTGAAACTGTTTTAACCTAAACTGGAAAAGCTGTTTGCTAAAATTCTGTTTTGCGAAACTTGAGGCAACCTGAAATTCCTCAAAAATAGGAGTTATGGATGGGTAGGGAGAAGTAGATGCTCCTTCTGAACTGAAATGGTTTAGTATAAGCAGAAGACAGGCTGGCTCTCTGTTGCTTCAGAGACATGATTAGGTTTTAGCTGTCATCTGCCTAGAGTCGGAAGATTTAAATGGCATGAAAATGAAGTCAGCTGTTTAAAGCCAAAGCTAATCAAATGAGGAGACTAAAGTAGGAGGATAATCTTTGTCATCCGACAGGCAATTCTAAATTCCCATGGGATACCTGTGCAGCTCTGCTGTAGTAACATGTGCTGAGATCCACTCTTCTACCTTCAACCCAGCGGGCTTTGTGGCTGGTAAACCATAAAAACTTAAAACATGAACTTGAAGTCTCAGAAAAGAAGTGATACCATGTGCTAGAGAACTGTTGACTGATGCTGCACACTGAATCTTCTGGTGCCAGTGGTGTGAAACACATTTGAGGGATTTCACAGAAATTTCGAGTTGGTGGTGGACTTGCTGATGTGGCTGCTTGGACATGTCTTTCTTAAAGAATGTAGTCATTTTTTCATACAGAAATGAGTTGAGTGAATATTCAGTGTAGGGAAATCTAAAATTAAAATTTAAAATGTAAAAATATGGAAATACCAGAGTTGAGGGTCTTGTAAAAATCAAAACCCCTGCTCAGGGAATGCAATTATTCAGGCTGTGCATACATCTGATTACCAAGCTCCCAAGACGGTGAGAGCAGCTCTTCAAACTCCTTGAAGCTTTCCCCTGGGGTGTACCAGCACTGCAGGCAAATTGCTCCAGTAAAGCCAAGGGTAGCAAAAATGGAAGTGGGGTGGATAAAAGCAGCCAAAGCCATCCTTTGTGTTAGTCTAGGGAAGACTGTGAACAGCTTATTTTAAAATAATTTTCCTGACTGTGATATGAGATGCATTTAATGCTTTCACAGAAAGTTGTCTTGGAGCAACACAGGTTTGGGATGCTGGGACACAGGCTGGAGGGTGAGCAGGCATTGAGCACAGCTCACCCAGGATCCTGTGCATGTTCCTGCCTTGAGTCCCCCCAGCAGTGTGGGTCAGGGGCTGGGGCTCTGCTGATGTGCTGTGCTGGCCTGGGTTGGATGGTGTTTCACACATTCTGTGTCCCTTGGCAGGATTTGGTGGGGATATTGGAATTGGAATCTCGGGGATGGTGTGTGCACAAAGGGAATAGAGGGACTGTTTGCTGAGCAACTGTGCTGCCCTCTCAGGGCACAGGGGCTGCAGGAAGCGGCATGTGAGTCCCCAGTATTCAGACAAGTTATTATGATAGAAGTCCCTCACCTGCACTGCCCTGGTTTTTTACTCATCTGTATTATATACATGGTGGGGAAAAAACAATGGCTATAAACTACCACCAGATCAGGGTTTTACATTTCCATTTCCCATCATTGTTAAAGCTGTAAAGGATGTTGCAGGACCTGTTTGAAGAGGACCTTGGTAAGCAGCACTTAGCTACAGGCCTTGATTTTGCTTTCCCAAGCCTGTGTGAGGCTCTGCAGTTCCGGGAGGTGGCACCAGCTCGCTGCTGAGACTCAAGCACCACCTAAGTGAGCAGTCGGGTCCTGGGATGGTGCTCCTGCAAAATCTCTGGGAAGGTGCTTCTGGCTCCCAAGGCTTTGATTATTTTTTGAAGCAGCGAGTTCCCAGCCTTTATTCTTCAGGCGGAGAGGAGAGAAGCCCTTTCAGGTCTTGGTGGCTCGTAAATTCCTGGTAATTAATCCTTACAACTTCTGAGATGTGCCAGTAATGGACATTGTGTCTGTAGAAAAGCCTGGCACACTGCAAGCCCATTATCTAGATACAAAGTACTCTGGTCTATCTGCTCACATCCACTTAAGGATAGTTCTTTATTCTGTTAAGCAGCATCGGACTTGTTCTCTAGCTGTGTGTGATTTGTGTTTTTGAGAGGGTTTTTTGCTGTTTTTTCAAGCAGTTAGGAAAATGAAATTAGATATTTCCAAACATGCAATTATTTTCCCCTGTAATTAATTTTTTGTAAGAATAATGGAAATGTTTCTCTTACCTTTCCATCTGAATATTAACAGGGTATTGCAGGTCTTATTAAGGAATATTCAAAGTAGTGTTCAACTTAGTGTAAAGCCCAGGAACCTTCACTGGAATAATGGTGTTATTTCTGTGTTTAAAGATTGCATGTTGCCTAATATTCTTAAAAAGCTTTTAATGGCCTTTAGAAAAAAACCTCAGCCGAGTACTTTCAAGCATAAGTTGTGCTCATGTGAAAATCATGGAAAGATTTAACTTACCCGGAGTAACATGAATTGTTTGGAGCATGGTTTCTGTTCTTTCCAAGATCCTAGTAAATGCTGAGCAGTGAAGATTGATTGTAGAAGCATTCTTCCTGCTAAAAGTTTGATGGTGACATTTGAGAGTTCTTGGGTGGAAAGATGGGTGGAGTCTTCCTAAAGTTTGGAGGGTTTGTTGAAATCTGTTTCGGACAAAGTGGCTTTGTCCCCTCCAATGCCTTATGTAAAGACTTGAGAATGTTATACTGCTTCTTGGGGATTTTACCTGGTGTCTCAGAAGAAGGAAGGTGCTGCTTGTAGTGGCAAGGACCAACATTTGGGCCTTAGCACTCGCTGAGTATCCCTCACTCAGTGGTCAGCCAGGACTCCATGTGTCACTACTGACAGCTGCTGCTTTCTTCTTCTGCAGGTTTTCATTTCTGTGAACTGCCTCAGCACAGATTTTTCCTCTCAGAAGGGAGTTAAAGGTCTGCCCCTAAATCTTCAGATTGACACTTACAGCTACAATAACAGGAGTAACAAACCTGTCCACAGAGCCTACTGCCAAATTAAAGTCTTCTGTGACAAGGTAAGGTTGGATCAATGTGCCAATGGCTGTTTTGGAAAAGCTGCTCCACAGCTTAGCAGCCTTTTTTCCTTTTTTTTTTTTTTTTTTCCCCCTAATTGTGTCACTTGCTATTTTGGCTCACTGAAAAGATGTCCTGTGTTTAAAAAATTTCAACCCCTTCTACTTGGCTCATAGATGTTATGATGACCTCAAATAAATTTGCTGCTCTTAAAATGCTGGAGTGCCTGAGTGCATTGACTTTAGAGAAAGGTCAATCAGAGAAAGGTCAATCAGTGACAGACTAACACTGGGAAGAGCCTTCAGCAGGAGAAACCATTGCCATTAACTGAATCAAGTGCAGGCTTTTCTTTTTGTCCAAGTTCTGTCATATTGGTTTAAATTTCTTCATGTTTTCATACTGCATTTGTTACAGAAAAGCCCCAAACTCGCAGAGCTTGTGAACAAAAGATGTACCACCATGAGATACAGCAGCATAAAAAAGCCCATTTACAAGCTGGATGGGTGCTGTAATTTGACTGCTCTACCTAATGCTTTTAGCACACAGAATTAATCCCTTTCCCAAAGCCAGTATATTCAACAGAAGCTGTGAAAGAAACAGCAGAAGCTGAGCTGAAAGCAGCTGTAAAAGCTTAACTGAATTTGCAAAGAAGGGAAATTTCCCAATCTTCATACCCTGTTCCAGCCTGAAGAGTCTTTTGAAAGTCCAGGGCAAGTAATGTGTCATATTGTTATTTCCAGAGTGACCAAGATTGTTCTAGGCTGTGATAAATGCTTCCTTGGACAGAATCACAATACCTTCCTTTGGGTCTCCCCCTGCTCTGCTGTGGGGTCCTGCACAGGCTCCAGGGGAATCTCTGCTCCAGTGGCTTGCTCCAGTGGCTGGCTTCCCCCTTCTGCACTGACCTTGGGATCTGCAGAGCTGTTTATTTCAAGTATTCTCACTTTGCTTCTGACTGTTGTTGCAGAACATTTTTTCCCTTTCTTAAATACATAAGCCCAGAGGCACTGCCACCATTGCTGATGGGCCTTGGCCGTCTTAAGCTGACTGGCATCGGCTCTGTTGGGCATGAGGGAAGCTGGTTCTTGGATTAAACATTCCCTCAGAGCATCCATCCCTGCAGTCCCTGCGTGCTATCTCATATCATGCACAAACCCCATGTACTCACAGACTCTAATGCTGGCTGCTTGCTCCAGGCTCCTATAAGAGCATTGGCATTTCAGAAGGAGCACCTATTTTCTGCCCTGTATTGAATTGTATGTAATCAGCCAGCTGCTTTTGAATGTTTATAGGACCATTGTAACTATAATATCCACACCTGTTACAGCCCTGAATGTGTTTGTCCTCATGTGACCACTCTTATCTGTAAAAATTCTGTTACCCATATTCTCATCATACAGGGCCAAATCTACAGTGTGGAGGTCTGTTGGAAAAAAACTGCAAGCCAGCAGAAAATAGTGATGTTGTGGCCACCTAACACAGATGTCTCCTCTATTCCTTTGTTAAGGCTGTGGTTGCAGTGCCCAGGATATTAGGTTTTCATCTATTCCTCTGTAGTTTCAGGACCTGAGTAAAGCAGTACGGGTATAATGATGTCATCCTGTAGAATGTTATGGCACAAGCTTCCTTCAGGCTTGGCCCAGCAATATTTGGGCTGAGCATGGATGGGGCTGACCTGTCCCAGAGAAAGAGAAGAGCTTTTCTGTTCTGAATGGTTACCTCAGCTGTGCATCCACAGGAGAAGAATTATATGCAGGGTTTCACAGACTAGAGCTTGTGCTGCCCTCTGTGCTCTGCTGTTACTCTTGTAGCAATGGGCAGTTCTATGGGAAGGCTTTCATGAGATGGTAGGAACAAATGAGTGAGATGCTGTTGGAGGGAAAGCATTGGGTGCAAGGCTGCTGGAGCATTGATGTGAATGGGCAGCAACACGGGCGCTGTTCTTTCAGTTGCAAAGCACCTTTAAAGGTCATCTCCTCTAGATCTCTGTCATGGTCAGGGATGCATTCCACTAGACCAGCTTACTCAAAGCCCTGCCCAACCTGGCCTTGAACACTTCCAGGGATGTGGCATCCGCAGCTTCTCTGGCCAACCTGTTCCAGCACCTTGCCACCCTCGTCAGAAAAAAATGTTCTCCTTATGTCCAGTATAAAACTACCCTCTTTCAATTTGAAACCACTGCTCCCTGAGCTCTGCTGGCAGGGCAGAAAAGCTGGTTATCAAGACGTAACTTGCTTTTTGTTTTTAATGTGGGTTGGGAGACATATTTACCTGGGCCCCAGTAGCCTGCATCAAGTTGACTTTGAAGCAGGGAATGGGAGGGCCGAGGTTTTGTTGAAATATCTGCTCTTGCTGAATCAGTATGTTCTCCACAAGGAAGCAGATGTTGTTCTGTAGCAGTGTTTAAGTAGCACAATTTTATTTCCACATGAAAGGTAAAAATCAGATTTGGAACCAAATCTTATATTTCTGCTGTCAAGCTGAGATGTTGTGACTGTGCTGGTAAGGGATGACACAGAGTTCAGGTCCAGCTGTGCTGAGGTTTAGGTGGGATATCTTCACTGTAGTGGGCTATATAATTTATTGGGTCAAGCAAAGCTGACAATGGCTGTGTCTTCATGTGTAATTTTTTCTCTTTTTCATCACAGCTGCCTGAAGCTGCTTTTTTCCCTCTCATTGGGTGGAAGAAAAGATGATATGTGTGAATGTGTATCAAATATCTTGGCTAATTTTCCTTTTTATTGCTGGTGCAGATGAAGCCCAGTGCTACCAGCAAGCCTAGGCAGCCTGGCATCTATAGAACATTGATTTACTGGGAAGTAAGGAGGGTAGTTCCCATGCACCATTAGGCACAGAGTCCCACCCCATGGCCACAGGAGTTTTGACACCTCATTTGCTGTAGCTAATCAAGTCTTTCTCCAGTATGTGCAAGGATGTGGGTGTGTTTTGGCAGCTTTGAAGGAGAGGGAAGGAGAAATAATGGCTTGGTGTGGCCAAGTAACTGTTACCTTTTCCCCTGCTTTGCAGGAGGGTATTGGGAGACCGGTAGAACTTGTGTATACCAGTTGTGATAAAGTAGTGGTAGCACCAGGATTGAGTGTCAGGGATCTCCTGTGGGCTTATCACTTCATGCAGTTGGCAGTGTGACATCCCTGACTTAAACCACAGTCATGTATAAGGTCTGGGCAGAGCTGAAGGAATGAACACTATTCCAAAGCTTCTTACTTCCTTTTCTTTCTCCATCATAGGTGTCTGCACCTTGCAGAAAAAAATGGCAATATAGCACTGTCCCCTCTGCTGCTTGGTTTGGAAGGCCAAGAGCAGTGCAGGCATGAACCCAGTTAGGAAAGCTCTGGATTCCACCATGGCCTGGCCCTGATAAAAAGAGAAGAAACAATCCCTGCTTTAAAGCACTGCATGTCTGCAGCTTGAACTCAGTGAAGGCTGGTGCAACTGCTACAGGCTCTGTGTGAAATGTGCTGGAGGCATCTTGCACTTGGTGGTCCAAGTGTGATGTGACTTCTGTAGATTTTAATGACAATCAAGGGAATTCCTTAACTGGGTGAACCTGCAATTCTTTATTTTAAACACTTCAACTATATTTTTATCTAATGCTTTACCCATATCTATAACGATTGTATATCTTTTGTCATCTTATCTCCATCTGACTTGAAAGAAAAGCAGGTGTTTGCATCTTGGATATGGTTGTTGGATTTAGTCAGATGATTGGACTCAAAAGCAAGCAGATCTCAAAGCTGGCACACTTTGGAAAAACTGCAGCTCGGGTACTGTGGAACTGACCTTCACAAAAATAACTCTGGAAGAGTTGTTCCTGCATCTGCAACTGAAAAAAAACCTCAAAAACTAAAAAATGCCTTTTCTTTCTCTCTCCCCTCCTCCCCTTTTCTTCACTCCCCCATTCCTTTCCCTTAATCTCTTGTCTGACAGGGAGCAGAGAGGAAGATCAGGGATGAAGAGCGAAAGCAAAGCAAAAGAAAAGGCAAGTGCACTGATCCCAGCTCTCAGTTGAATGCCTGTAAGTAGAACTTATTCCATCAGTATTTTAAATACTGATTTTCATTTTCGCTACAAATAGCTTGTGCAGTAGAACTCAAGTAAATTTTTATCCTCTGTGGACCTCTGTGAAGTGTTTGTTTTAAGCAGTTCCTTAGTGAACAGTCATTGTATTTTGCAACACACTGGGTCATTTAGGACTTCATTCTGTATAGTTCTTTCTGGCCAAGGTGGGGTCCTGCTGTGTATTCGGTCAGGTATGGGTTGTACCAGTTGAAGTGGTGAGGTGAGGGTGGGATTTTTGGCCGGTGCTGGAGCCCCTCCCAATCCAGGTGGCAGTGATAATGATCAGTTCCAAATATTTTCAGCTTGATCCTAAACTTAGGTTTTAACTTACATTAAAAACGCATTTACAACTCCTAGGCAAAACCGTGGCAGCCTTGAGGTTGAGCCTTCAGCCTCTTAGCCCTATGCTCACTCTTCATAGAGCAAAGTGGCCCTTAGCAAGTAATCTCAAAGTTTCTGCATGTGTGAAGCATGTGGGGTCCTCAGCACTGTAGTACATAAAGCTTGAAGAGTTTTTCCCTGTTGAGCATCTTCCTTTAGCTGCTGCAGATGGCAGATCCTGTGTTTGAATGACTGGCTGCTCACCAGCAGAGCTGCTCAGGGGAAGATCTATCTCTGTGTTCTTTGCTGGCACGGGGCAGGCGCGTGTGCTCCCTCGCTCTGGTGGTAACAGAGACTGGTTCAGCCAGCACACACCTCTCAGCTCACCGGGCAGGATTTTCCTGACACAGCAGGTACAAGCTGCTGGAGCAGCTTCAGAAGATAATGCTCAAGGGGACCCATTTGCTCAAGGGAAGTTGTGGAAATGGCTGAGTTTTTGGCTTCTTTCATCACAAGAGGCAGGTTTAGCACGTTGTTAAGGTTTCACAAATGCAGTAGCTCCAGCAGCTCCCAAAAGATTACTGCATGCAGCCCTTTGCATTATGGCTGGAAAGGGAAGGCAATTTCAGTACACATTTCCCAGGACCTTATGATTTTACAAAAGCTGCTTTCCAATGTTAATTTTCTAGACTTCGGCTTAGCCTGATGTGATCCTTATTTTCATGGAAATTATGATCCTTGGCTTTTTAGTTCTTATGTGGGAAGTTTCTGATTCCTTGAAGCTATAGCCTGTTATATTCACCTTCAGGATCACAAATGCCACATGTGCATGAACTCTTCAACAGCAGAAGCAGTTGGTGGCTTTTGGTCAAAGTTATTTTTACAGCAATTCAGCAATCTTTAAAAAAATCAGTTTCACAAGGAGAAAATAGTGTGTTTCCTACTGAGGACGTGATAAATGGTTTTGTTTGAAAAACATTTGTTTACGGTTGGTTTGACCTCAGATGAATATGTTTCTACTTGGTAAAATACTTCTACAGCTTCAACTGTGATGGTTTGGCATGTATGTGTGTGAATGCAATTTAAGGCATCTCCTTCCTCACTCTTTCCTCAGAGGGTCTTTGTGTATGAAGTCTGTCCTCTTGGGCTGTGTCACATCACTGTGCGACACTATGAGAGCCAAAGGGCTCTATGGAAGACAGTGTTGATCCTAAGGGGGTGGACTAGGGGCTGGCACCCTGAGGTGACCAGGATGAACAATGACAGGAATGTGAAATGTGTATGTGAAACTTGGAAGTGTGGAATCAAAATGTAACTTTAAATATAACAACTTGCACAAACCAGTATTTTGCTACCTCTGTAATATAGTGCTACTGCGGTGCTGTCTCTTTAAGATGCTCCGAGTTTGGAACATGCAGGTTATCTCTTTGTCTTCTTTGTATCCTCCTGGCACAGTTACACCAGCAAGCTTTTGAGGGAATGGAGAGGGGAAAGGTGGGGCAGGGACTAGTTTGTGCTCTCTGTTTCTGGATGGCTTACTTGGTACATGGAAGATCTAGGTTCCTCTCTTGGGCTGAGTGCCAGGTTATTGTCCATCCTGATAAATATCTAAATAAAGTTGAGATGCTCAGTTGGAGAGGTGGAGAAAGCTTGGAGTACACTGTGAAACAAGCCCTCAGGGCCCAGGCCCTCAGCTGAGATCTAGACAACCAAAGTTCAAACTCCTTTACCACAGGAGCTTTTTGCTTTGACCCTGACCCTTTGTTCAGCAGTGTATGTACCTTTTAAATTATGCAGGACCCTATCAGGGCTTTCAGCATCCTTTATCCTGATCTTTGTCTCCATAGTTTCTGATGTCAAAGTGCCCATGCTTCCCTCACACAAGCGTACTGACATCACCATCTTCAAGCCCTTCATGGACCTGGACACTCAGCCTGTCCTGTTCATCCCTGATGTTCACTTTGCAAATCTGCAGCGTGGGGCTCATGTGAGTAAAGCTCATGGGTGTGGGGATCAAGAGGCTCAGATGTTTTTACAAAATACCTGGGATGCTGTGTGTGTGTAGGTACATGTGAAATGTCAGACTACATCAGTGCTGTAATGAAATACAGACTGCACAAAATGTGTGTGTGCAAGAAATGTTGCTCCAAGATATATTGGCTGGAGCTAACTGGGAGTGTTTTGCCATCATTGAAAATTTTTTTCCTATCAAGTCCAGTTTCTCTGAACCTGAAAGGATTTTTCCATAGCATTTTCACTGCATGAACTGCAGGGTGGTTTTCTCTTGTAACGTCCTTTGGTATCCTGGTGTGCTGTGGTACAGCACAGACTCCTCCAGATACCTGCTGCAGGATGAAAATCTGTTGTGTGGAGCTAGCATGTGTGTCAGCTCTGTGATCCACTGCTAGAGCGCCCTGCCTCGGCGTTCCTGGGTAGTTCCAGCTCACAAGAAACTGGAAGGGAAAAAATTAGCATGCAAACAGGTTTCAGAATCTTGAACTTTGCTGTGCCAGGAGTTCTGCCATGTTCTAACATATTCTAAACGTTACTTTTTAAGAGCATTGCCTGATCTCCTAGCAAAGATGGAGAATAGACTTGTATCCATAAGGCTGACATTC
This sequence comes from Cinclus cinclus, assembly GCF_963662255.1. Lineage (NCBI taxonomy): Eukaryota > Metazoa > Chordata > Aves > Passeriformes > Cinclidae > Cinclus > Cinclus cinclus. Next base: position 14,904,443 of record NC_085048.1, on the reverse strand, counting down.
CTGCATGTTTTTCTACAAAGGCCCTATACTGAGTTTTGTCAGAAGACTGCACCAGTCCATGTAGAAAGCTGGTTAGCTCCTCTTTGTTCCCGTCTCTCATTAATACCCTTTATTACTTTTTATGAAAAAAGGTAAAGATGATGTTTACTGGCTTTTGGAGCCAGTGTCATTTGATTTAGCATTTAAAGATTATAACAGAAAATTAATTCTAGTTCTGGGTGAAATATTCACAAAATCTCCCCTTTGCTTTTAAAGGTCCTTCCTGTTGCTTCAGAAGAACTAGAGGGTGAAAGGTAAGAGCTGCCCTTGAACCTCCTGACACCTTGCCCTCAGTCAGAGGCATAAGTCCCTGTAATTGTATCACTGCTAACTTTTTGCCCTGTCAATGACAGCTCCAACCTGAAGAGAGGAGCTTATATTGGTGAAGAGGACTTTATTGCTACTCCAAATAAGATGGCCAGAATAGAAGAGCCAAAAAGAGGTATTTTTATTCTTTCAGAGACCAAATTTTTGGAGTATTTATCCTTCATGATAGAGAGATGCATTTGAGGTTAAAGAATTTTTCAGTTCATACTGGTTATACTTCAGACTGACTTTTCTGGCTTTGAGTAGTGACAGTTCACATATTAAGATGTGGTTCACCTGTGCAAATATTTTACATTGTGAGAATTTCTGGGGGCTTCTGCCAACTCAGGCAGTCATGGACTCTGAACCTGTAAGTAAAGAGAGTCAAGGCAGGGTGAGCAGCTTACCAGTATCCCTAATGGACTGGGGCAGAGAATTTTTCATGTAATCTGCTACAAAATGCTCTGGAAATCTCCTCCAGGACTTCAAGCAATGAACATCAAGAACTGGTTCTGGGTATAAAACCGTTGCATCTTTCATTGTACCAGGAAATGGGATGTTCACCTCTGAAAGCCAAGTTTAGAGAATATTCTGCTAATTTTTAACTGAGTTTCAGTCTTTGCAATTTCACATTGCTGTGTGTGTTGCGGAAGGAGATGAGAGGTACCTTTGGGGTGTTGGAGGTGGTATACCTACTTGATGATGGTTGTGTTTGGAAGGACTGCAACTCAGCTTTTAATATTAAACCTATGAAGCAACAAAGGCTAAGTCTAGCAAGTCTCACCATAATGGGGCTGCACTTCTGCAGTCTGGATAAACGTTAGTAAGGAAGGATGAATTTTATAGCAGGAAATCAGACTTCTTGTTGTTTTTTTTCATGTTGTTACATGGCATAAAACAAGGCCCATGGGATTCTCTCTCCTTTGGCTGACTCATCTGACCTTGTGCTGTAACTGAGACTGTCCTGTCTTCCTCTTTCAAATCTACAGTCCTCTCTTTTTAAACCTCCCTTTAGTAGGCAAATTGCAAAATGCATCAAGGTGCTGTGCTGTCCTGAGTTCACCTTGTTCTATTAGAAATGCCAATAATTGTTCCATGTTGCAGGTGTGTCAAAGCTGTGGCTGACGAACCCTTGCAAACAATCCAGTCATTAGACTTGCAATACCTAGTCATTAGAAGATGGATTAAAGACAGCAAAGCTGTTAAAGTCCAAGCTTTCTTGCTTTCCTGGCTTATTCCTCAGCCTTAATGTAGTTTTTAATGAGGTTGATGTTATATGTAAAGAGTCTGTGCTAGTTTGAGAACGCTAGGGATTCTCACCTAATTGGGGTTCTTGCTCTTTTGTTCTCCTCCTAGCAGGAGACCAAACCTGCATTGTATGTCAGCTCTGGTGGTAAGAGTATTACTGAAATACAGCAAGGGGTAGGAAGAAAGATGAGGCAGTGTAGGAGGAGCACAGAACTGTATGAATAAATTATTTAAAACTTAGGAGGTAGCCAGGATGGATTCACCTGCTGTGATAGCATCTGTCAAATCATTTGACTGTGAAAAGTCTTATGGCAAATGACTGTAAGATACGGAGGAAACCCAAGAGTCTCAAGTATTTGTGTTTGGTGTTACTCCTTTCTTTGTTTCAAATATGACCTTTTTTTCTAATAATAGAGAAAATAAAGAAAATAGAAAACTATTTTGACAGTAAAGATGCTTGAGCATCTAAAGCCTGAGCTTTATGTGCAAGAAGTAAGTTTTGAGCTAACCTAGTTGTGCATGTTTGTGCTACGGTCTTAAGTGTATATTGAACGTATGTATGTATATTTCTTCATAAGATCCTCACTGGATGTCCCCATGTGCTTAGCCACTGTGGGATACAGATTTTTCCTGAGAGGTATTGCACAGTTAATTCCTCTGCAAATTGCTTTCCAGTGCTTCTGTATGTCCGAAAAGAGTCAGAGGAAGTCTTTGATGCATTGATGTTAAAGACACCATCTCTGAAAGGCCTAATGGAAGCGGTAAGTAATGAGGTTGGTTTATAGTCCTTAAGAAAAAGCCCTGGCTACCCAGTCCTTACACACTGACCAGTCATAGGAGACTTTCAGTCACAGCTTGTGTCCACATATTTCTGCTTTTCTGGATAAGGACAATTTCCTTTCAGTAACATGGAAATTAATGCAAATAATGCTGTAATTTATTATTAAGGGAATTTGGGAAGCTTGTCTTTTCAGTACCTTACCCCACATCCATGGGGCCTGGGTGTAAGAAGCCTTCCTGAAGATCCAGGTGTGTCAAACTTGACACACAAGTTTGGATGTTCCTCTTGTCAGAGGGGGTACTCTTGTTAGGAGATGGAGTGACTTTCAGAATGTGTCCAGTGGCTTGGGTTTGTTTCAGCCTTTCAGAGCCATGTTTGGAGCCTTCCACTGCCCTTTCACCAGCCAGTAATGCAGAGCTCCAAGTCCCAGCTTCTCTTTCTTGCTGAAGGCTTTTATATATCTGTGCACACATGTGTGAAATTGCTCTCTGGTGCTTGACTTCCAAAATAGCCTTTCACTATCCGTGCTGCTGCAGAGGAAGGGAAGTGCAGAGCTTAAGTCCAAAGAAGGGTGTAATGTTTGGCATGAACTCAAAACTGACGTTTCTGTCTATCTCTTTCTGTGACTAATGCCTCTGCTCAGGGAACAGGGGCTTTGGGGATGTACAGGCAGGTCTGGCCATTAGCTTTCCCTTGTAGAGATAGTTCTGTAATCAGAATCTTTATCTCTCCCTAGCTGTGAGGCTTTGCCAGTTGAAGGGAGGCAGCTAATGGAGAGAGGGATTGAAGGCTGTGAAGTCTTCCCTTAGCCCATAGTCTTGAAGTGAAGCTGCACCTTCTTTATTTCACTCGGATTTCTTAAAGCAAGCAATTGAGTGCTCACAGCTGTAGCCTGGGGGAAATTCCCTGTATATTTGCATGTCAAAGCAGTGTATTGGTTTGGTACTTAGTGTCGGTGTGATAGAGCAGTTTGCCAAAGTAAACCAGGCTTAGGTTACTGACCTCCCGAATTTCTGGAGGTTGTGTAGTGAAGTGCTATGGTCAGTGGCTGTGGCTCCACACTGATGTCACCCTGCTGGGGAAGGAGAATGTTTCTGATCACCTCATGTTCTTACGGACCTTCTTAGCAGAGATCCTTTCTCTGTTGCTATTTTATTATTTCAGCCACTGTCATGACTAGTTTTCACTTGATCCTTCTGACACTAAAATGGTGTTTAAAAATGGTTTTCAGTATGTTAAGAGAACAGAGAGCCAAGAGAAAACGAGTCAGGGTGTGGAGTGGGCTTTTAATGGGTGGGTTTTTGAGTGTAGGGGCAGGAGATTGCTGTATAAGAAGTAAGTAACCAGGTTTCAAACCTGTTTCAAACCTGATTAAATTTTTTGCACAGAAGTTAGCTAAATGCAGAGAAGGGATTCTGATCTGTAAATTTACGCTGTAGTTTGGGATTTAGTATTGCCTTTATAGGGCAGAGCAGTTATCCTCATTTGCAGGCTTTTTTTTTTGTTGTTCCTTCCTGTAAAATCGGAAATGAAAGACAATGACATCAGTGTCCTTGCTTCACCAATCATTGCTTTCTTTTGTTCTAGATATCTGACAAGTACGATGTTCCTTTTGATAAAATAGGGAAAATATTCAAAAAATGTAAAAAAGGGTGAGTATGTACCTGTGCAACAACTGCCTGTGAATGCCATTTGTTGTTATGTGTGTGTGCACACAAGTGAACACATTCCAACATCATCCACAGGGCTGTAGACTGGAAGACTATAGGAAGGGTCTATAGAAATATGTAGTCTGCCTTCCTGAGTAAATACGAGTCAATTCTCTGAGCTAATTGTTATTTGAACCAGAGTTGATCATGTCAGAGGAAGAAGAGTTCAGTTTACTAAAAGATTCCCGGTTATTAAGAACTTCCTTCAACCCATGTTAAATTATTCCAGTGGTGACTGGGCTCACTATATCTGCATTTGGCTACAATTACTAAGCCCTGGTTGTCTTTTTGTGGGCTAAATTGAAGAGAACTTAGGTGTGAAGTGTCTGTTTCTCCCAGAGGCTGTGCTTCATTATCTTTTTATTTTGTATCATAAGTAATTGAGTTTCTGAACATTGTCTTCTTTTGTTTCATCTTTTAATTTCTCAGTAATTTTCTTGGGGTGTCTATAATCCAGTTTGGTGTCTCAGCCCCTTCCCCTTCTAGCCAGAAAATTGCACCCTTCCAGGGTTGTGCTTTCATAGCAGAATTACCCTACCAGAACAGCTGCAAAAGCTTAGACTCTGTGATATCTAAACCACTGCTAAGCACAGCTTGATGTGTGTGTGTACATATACACAGGTATTGACCTTTCTGGCAAATGAAAGAAGTGGCCAAGCGTGGGTGGTTTCTTCCCTGTGAGCTCTGTAGGATTTTGTGCTGATAGTTTATAACTGGCTAGCAAACCCATTCAGAGCCCCACATGCCTGCGGCTTCAGTAGGATTCTGCTGGTTCCAAGATCTCTCTCCCTCCCTGGTCCAGGAGCCAGATTTAATCCTTCTGTGCAGACTCTGAGAAGTGTGGCTGCCAGCCTTGATTTAAGTCAGAACAGCCAGATCTGCTATGGGAAGCAATGAGTCAGAGAGAGATGAGCAGGGATCTTGTGTTACCCTTGGGTAGTCCAGGCTTTTTTAGGTTTGAGAGTGCCTTTGCTCTCTTTGGCATTTCGAACTGTAAAATACCTGATCCATTTTGTTTTTCCAGAATTCTGGTCAACATGGATGATAACATTGTGAAGCACTATTCTAATGAAGATACCTTCCAGCTGCAGATTGAAGAGGTTGGAGGATCTTACAAGCTCACTCTGACTGAGATCTAAGATCACAGATCACTGTGGATTTTAAACAAAGGTCTCAAGTGAACATTTTCCCATAATTCAGTATGTTGGGCAAAACACTAATCACCTCCAGAAGAAAGCCAGATGTTTGACTTGTTCTGGGGAGCAGAGCAGTGGTTTTGCTTAATACGTTTGTGTTTGTGTTCTTGCTCATGACCTTACTTGCACTTGAAATGGGCAAGAAAAGATCAGCAATTAAATGGAGAGTATGTATATATCTTTACTAGTGTATAAACCACTAGTAGGTATGGGAGGGGAAATCTCCTGGAAGGTGGCCTTTTAGACTGGTGATGTCTTATTTATCTATTCAGTAACCCTGTTTGAGCCTGTTAATCACCTAATTCCATTTTACTGGACTGTTTTCTGCTAGGGAGAGCTGCAAAACTACTAACTGATATTAGTAGGAGTTGCATGCAGGTTGGAGAAATGTCTGTAATGTTTACTTGTGACTAGGGCAGACTGTTGAAATCACTTGTGTCATTTGGGGGAATGTAAAACTGCCTTGCTTATGAAGAACTCACCTTAGTAACTGTGTGAACTCTCATCAGATGAAGCTATATTGTATATAAGTGCAATATATTTTTGAAGGTTTGTAAATGTGTACATATAAGCAATATATAATATATATAAAATATGGTGTTCTGTATATACCATGAAAATATGCAATGAAGCCCATCTAAAAGGATGCCATATACAGATAAAACATATTTAATGTAGATATTTAAAAATGGACAAACCCTTATCATGCACCAAAGGTGAGCACACGTTTGTACATTCATAGAAGGCACAAGAGACCTGCTTGTTAAAACATGGATCTTCCTATGTAGAAGGAAAAATATACCAGCTCTCTAAATTCTCATGCACAGGCAGGCAATGGAAATCCTGGTTTCTGTTATGAACTGCCACTAAATCCTGAACCAGCTGTGTACTGCTGTCCTGGGAGGTAATTTGGGCCAAGTCTGAGAGCTGGTTCACAGGAGGAGCTGGGCAGATGCAGTTCTCTTGAAGTCTTGCGTTTGGGGCACAGAAAGAAGGTCTCCTGGAGGGTGGATTTTTTTTCTGTAGCAGTGTACTTAAGGCTCAGCTGGATGCTGCCTGCACCAGCAGCTCAGGCTGGATGAACCCATGGGCTAGATGGAGCCAGCTTCTAAGGCCTAGGATGTCAACAACTGGAACTGCACAGGCAGGGCTTTTGAGAAAGGAATGTGGTAAAATGGCTCAGCAGGCCAAGTGTTAGCAGGGAGCAGGGCCTCCAAGTAGGTTATGCATTCCTGATGTCTCTAGATACCATGGACCCACTGCTGAGCTGGTGACACCCAATGGGCACAGCAGCCATCCTCAGCCCCAGCTGGAAGCGCCAAACACCTCCAAAAAGTGCTGCCCTGTGCTATTTACTCATCATGCACATGTGCTTATGAAGGAAAGACACTCTTTAGTTAACAGCAAGTGAGAGAGAAGCATTTAAAGGGCAGCACTAAGGCAAAAGCCTCCGTTACATAGTGAGCTGAAGAATGAGTGACAGGTCCGGTGTCAGAGCTTTAGTTAGGGATCTGGGTAATGAAAGGAGTTTATAACATTTTTCAGACAGTACAAAGATACACATACCTCACCTAGGACATGAAGGTCAACGTGGAAAGACTGGAGAAATAGTCCAGAAAAGTAGCATGTGATCTTACTTAATAATTAATGATTCTACTTAATGGTTAACAAATTGTAACCTACTAGTGTTTAGCTCTGTCACTGTGCTGTTCGGAACAGGGAGGCAAATGCCATGTTGAGTTGATCAACAGGAACATGACCTGCAAGAAATAGGAGACCTGCCCCCTTTGGCTCTGCTTGGCATTGCTGAGGCCTCCACTGGAGTGCAGGGTAGACGGTGTGGTCCTTCAGCCAGAGCTCATGGCTTCTGAGGAGGAAGGCCAGCATGATTCGGCTGGTGAGGGGTCATGTTCAGATGAGATGGTTGATGGGAGCAGCCTCCCAACCCATGGACATGTCCTCCCTATCCATGGCAAGCACAGCGAGTAGTGGGTGTAAATCACAGAAATTCGGGCTGGGTGTTGAGGCAGCTTTTTCTAGTGAGAAGACCAGGTTGCCCATGGAGGCAGTGGTTTGGCATCAAAGGTCTTCAGAGTCAGGCTGAGCAAAGGTATGTCTGGACTGTTACAGCTGTAATTCATTCTCCCTTGGTGGTGAGTGCAGGTGAACATTTGAAGTCCCTCCCCACCTTCTTTTTTAATGATTTATATAAAATACAATATTTTGGAATTTGTATTTTGATCAATCCTGAGCTGGTTCATTCCATTCCTCCCTCTATTCCCCCCTCTTTCCTTTCTCCTCCTTTGTTGATGGGCCCCAACAGAGGGTTGGTGATGCTCTGGGCACTGCATGCTCCCCTCTTTGCTCTGTGGCTGGAGTTGAGCAAACTGCACACAGACTGTGGGCATGTGGCCAGAACATGGGGGCTCGAGGCCGAAGGAGAGAGGCTGATGTGCAGCAGGATGCTGAAGAGACTTGGCCAACAGCTGCCACCCTGTACAGGAATGCACCGCCAGCAGAGCACCTCAGGACCCGTACCCAGCCAACACCAGCCTGGGCCTCCCCTCGGCAGTCACGGGAATCATTTTACTATGGCAAGGGAAGTTTTTTTAAAAACCTGATCTATAGAATACATATATATATATATTTACACATTTTTATTGAAAATGGAAGTTTTATTATGGAAACTTGGTCTAGGGTCAGGGAAGTAGATTTAGAGTCTTCATAGAGGTATGATTGACATGAATGTTATTTCTTTTTACTGCTTAATGAAGTATGTGAACTAAATCTGACAATTGTTTTCCACTATAAGATATTCTGGGACACGGGTCTTATAACAGTAGCAGCAATGTCATGTATGTTTTATGAAGCTGTTTTTTTTTTTTTTTTTTTTTTTGTTTGGCCTTCTGTTTTTTAATTGAAAATGTATTTTAAACCAAGCTATTAAATTTTATATGTTCATTTCTAATGATGAGTCCTCTATATAACAAATGCATCTGCTCTTATACCTTCAATTTTCCTCTGACATGGAATCTATAAAACCCTGGTGATTGTTTCCAGTTTCTCCTTGCAAAAGAAAATAATCCCAGTGGCAGCTTTGCTGTTGTTATTCCCACATAAGAAAGGGCCAACCCCATTCTCATTCTCTGTTTTATTCCAGCTGACCTCCTTCAGTTCAGTGTGTGGGGAAGCTGCAGCGTTTGCTTCCATAGGACCCTTTCTCCTTTGGCAGGAGAGCAGAACATCCATGGGTAAGATCAGGTGTGTAGGGAAACCACTGGTGAAGCTGCAGGCAGTGACTTTCCCAAGCTGAAAACAAAATTCATGCTAACATCTCCAGGATAATCCTAGTGCCATGGTATCTGGAGTGGTGTTGGCCTCCTCCTTTTCACTGTCAGAAAATGTCTCAACAAGCTTTTGCTGCAGCTGGCTCCCAGCCCCTGCAGCAGTTGCTGTCCTGGAGCAGCTCCTGTGCTGGCATCTTCCCAACCACCGGGCTTGTGTCAACATGCTGGGGCTGGGTGGGGAGCAGTGTGGGTGGCAGATTATTTCTGAGCTAGGAAAAGGGCAGGAAAACCTTTACTTATTTCCTTATTTATTTTTAGTTCTTGTGCAGGCTCTGCTCGCAGGGTTTGTCCCAGATGCAGGAAGATGCTGCAGTGTGTTGTGACTGGGTGATGCACTAGTGCTGGGTGATGCCCTGTGTCATCTCCACCTGAGTTTGTTCTTGCTGGAAGACTGGGCACAACCCATACAGTTGGTGTGTGGCCATCTCACAGCAAACCTCAGCATGATATGGAATGTGGTGCAGGGCTGGCTGAGAAACGACTGCTACTCCCTCTTCCCTGGCTGTGTGATACCACCATTTTCCTCAGCCTTCATGGGGGGGGGGGGGGGGGGGGGGGTGTGTGTGTATGTATATCTGTGCCAGCACTCTATCCTCTTACTAACACCCCTCAGCCCTTTTCTATTCAAGTGAGTTCAAAGGAAGTGAAGGTGAACCCCCAAAGATGTAACTCTGAGCTCCCAAGGCAGGGAGCCTTAAATGGAACTCCATGCTTCTTCCTGGAGCATGACTTGGGGCTCTAACATTGAAAACACTTAGTTAGGCTTTTAAGATCTGACCTCTTTTTCGTATAGGAAAGTTGAATTCTGCATCAGTCTCCAGCTTCTTGATGGAAGTTTATCGAGCAAGGGTTTGCAAGAGCATGGAGCTTCGATGCTCCTCTATTTGGTTTGTGTTTTAGATCACTGGAGCCATTATTACAATTAAATTATTAAATATTAGACAATATTTAGGTGACACCTCAACTAGATGAACTGATCTAATATATGAGTTCTCAGAACTTGTTTAGCTGTTTGTCCTGTGACTATCCTGCCATACCACCGGAAACCTTTGCATAATTCACAATGCTACAGAAGGAATATTTGGCTTTCCCTCCCCCTTGGCAGTGTCAGTAGCCACTGTGGCTGGGGCAGTTGTGGGGTTTTTGGCACATCCTGCAGGTTCTTATTCCCACAGGGCAGTGCTGCCCTGCCCCATCCGTGTGCCTGTGTGTGCAGCTCCTGGATGGCTGGTGTGCTCTCTGGCTCAAAGCAGGATGTATTTTGTCATGCCTCCAGCATGGCCACCCTGCAGGCTGCAGGTGCATGTGCCAATAACAGCTGGTGACCAATGTCAACCACACTGAATCTGTGTGTCCCTGCTGCAGAACTGGTCACCTCGGGTGGCATCCTGAGCTTAGAGCTGGCCTGCAGGTCAGTCACCACCACCGCAGTTTGGGAAGCATGCAGCAGGCAGAGGAAAGGTGCATGGGTCAGCCTGGCAGCAGCTCTGATGAGTGGGAACACGATGGAAAAATGTTTGGATGTCTTGGAAGTTCAATACCTGGAGGAGATTGAGCCCTGGGCTCAGGGATTATAGCAGTGGGGGATGATGGAGCATGCTCTGCAGGTGGCTTCTGCCACCAGGCTGAAAAAGACAGTGTAAATTGGAGTGAAATTTGTAGAGGGTCAAGTGACATGGGGGAAAGTGAATGGAGTCCTGTGGTTCCTCAGCACCAGGGAAATTAAGTACCTTGATTCCTCAGTGTCCAGCAGGAGAGGAGAGCTGGGTGGAGCCCCAGCCAGGCAGTGCTGGCCCTGCCAACCTGTTGAATCTGCTCTTCCAACTTCTGAGCTCCCTGGTTTGGGTTGAGCAGAGCACTGTCCTGCTGCCACTGCCCAGGAGTTTGAATTGAACCAATCTGCCTGCTCCAGCCATTGGAATGTGCCCAGACAGAGCCCAGTCCCTGGCCTGGAGAGATACAGCTGGAGCAGCTGGGAGCTCTCTGGGACCACTCTGGGAGCAATGCTCAGCCCTGCTCAGGGGTGGCAGGTGTCTGCAGTAAGGGCACAGGCATGCAGGGATTGGCACTGGCTGTGCCAGGCAGTGGTGCCAGTGCCATTGGGTAGTAATGCTAGTGCTAATGCCAGTGCTTGGTTTGGTGATGCTTCTAATCTTGTCATTATAAGGCTTGCTTGATTTCTTTCCCCCCCTAAATAATTGAGCTATTAATAAGCAAATAAGGGAAAAGCGATCACACAGTGGTCAGCTTTGCAGGTCGTGTCCCCACATCTTCTCACTTGAAATGCTTTGAGCCTGTCAGCCAGTGCTGACCAAGAGCTTTTGGGGAGCAGCAGGGCTGGGTCCCCCATCTTGTGGATATCCTAAAGGGCCCTAAACCAGCCCTTGTTTTCCCGCTTGCCTTTGCTTTGCATACTTAAAAAAGAGCCCAGGCTGTAGGCAAAGAGGCTGGTCGAGACTTGCTGTCTACAAAGCCTCAGGTCAGGGTAGTGCCTGAGACAAAAGGAGACAGTTATAAAAATCAATGATGGGAAGCTAAAAAATAAAAATCCATTGCTACCTGAATCACCCCCTGCTGCACTACCTGGCCATTCCCAAATGAGCTGGCACCTCATGGCAGTTCTGTCCAGAGCTTTGCCTGGGAGTGACCCCCCAGCCCAGCCTTGGGGGCCAGCTGAGCTCTGCCTGTGGGGATGCTGCAATGCCTTGTGCTGCCTGGCCTCAACAGGGATGAGGGCTTTGATGAGAGGAGGGCCCAAATCCACTCCATCGCTGTAGAGGCACAGCTTGTGCCTGCTCCTCTGTACATGCTGTAGGGCATGGGACCACAACTCTTCCCCATTAATGGCCAGCAGCACCCCTAAGACCCCATTCTGATTTCCACTGTTTTTTTCAAAGGCAAATTTTGAGCTCTCCTCCAGGACTGAAAAGAAAATTTGAAAGATACCTCAAGAGAAACTAAAATGAAAATGATTATTTTGACCCTAAATCACTCTTCTTCACACTTTTTCTGTAGGCCCATCTTTTTAGGTCCATCAGTTCCTAGGTGCTGGGGGTTAAAGATGCTCTTCAACACCATCAAATTGTGCAAAATTAATTTCTTGGAGGAATTTCCCCCATCACCCTGCTTTGAAAACCCTATCTCTCTGATCCTCAAGGTTTTTTTCACGCTGCATTACACCTACCCATTAACCTGCTGTTATTTTGCTCTGAAGGTACATCTTGAGGCTTTTATGAACCATATTTGAGCTCCCTGACAACAGCACTCGGGTGGATGTAAGCCAGCGTGACAGAGCGTGTGAATGCCATAAAGTGCAGGGTGGAAATCTGGCCAGCAGGGACCTGGCTGGCTGCAGCAGCACTGGGATTTCATCCCCTGATGAAGGGAGGAGGAATTGACCTGAGCTGGGGCAAAAAATAAGCTGCCAGCCAGGTGAATCTGAATGGAAGCCCAAACCATCAGGTAAAGGTATTCAGGCAGGGTATTCACAGCTCAGCTTCCTTCAGTCAATCACTCAGGAGAAAAGGAGGGATGGTTCTTGTGGAGCAGGAGGAGATGTGGCCAGGGCTCCTTCTGACTGTAAGGCTGGAAGCTACTGAGTGTGTAGGGAAGGTTTTTGGGTAAAAGCAATGTTTCTCCAGGGCCTTTCTCATCCAGCAGAACTGTGAACTGTGAATGTTCAGCCTCAGACTGTTCTTCACAGGTCACTGCATGGTTGGGATTGAAAGGGATGTCTGAGGGCACCTGATCCTACTCCTTTGCTCAAGCAGGGCCACCCCCAGTCAGCTGCCCAGCACCCTGTCCAGAGGGCTTCTGAATATCCCTAGGGACAGAAACTCCACACCCCTTCTGGGTAACCCAGTACTGAGTCACCCTCACAGTAAAGTATTTCCTGGTGTTCTGAAACTCCTCCTGTGTTTGGGTTTGTGCCTTTTGTCTTGTGAAAGTGTGTGCTGGGTCTCCTGGAGGAAATAATACCAAGACATTAGAGATGAAGTGGTGATTTGGGACTGCTTCAGGTGAGCTGCAGCCATGGGAAAGAGTAGGGTGTGCAGTTGGGGGCATCCCTGGACAACATCCACCCCATGGAAAAGCAAGACATGGTGCTGGCTCTATCCTCTGCTCTGCTGGCATTGTGGAAGGATGCCCAAGGGGAAAGAAACTGAGTGTAAACAGTGTTGTCTATACTCAGGAAGGGAAAATGGCAAGTCTATGCACCAGAAGAGCTGCAGCACAGAACTGGAACCTGAGTTTATTTCACATTAGTCATCTTGCTGCACCTCTTAACATCCTGAAGCACTGCAGTAGTGAAGGGGAAGTGCACACCCAAGGCTGATGTAAGGACTTACCCATGCTGGGAAAAAAATAGGGACTCCTTGTCCTTTCTATGTAAATAGTGTAAAACTAAGTGGGAAAGTGCTCTTAAAGGGAAGTATTAGGATCTCCACTGTGGTAAGGGGAGTTGCAGCAAGTAAGTCCAGGCAAGCACTAATTATGAGAAAAAGCATCAAGCTGGCTGGACACGATCCAAACAACAGGCAGGGTCTGTTCTGCAGCTCAGTGAGTGAATGGAGCTGACTGAGTCATGTACAACTAGCAGTGCTGCCAAGGAAGTATCACAACAACAGGAACTGCAGTTTTAGCTGGGGTAGGGATGGGATGTGGCCATTGCTGGGGTGAGATACATCCCTTTAGATGCTAGAACAGGAATTTAAACTATTAAGCAACTCAATTGCCACTGACTATTCCCTCCCCCCCCCCCAAAAAAAAAGCTTGGGAGGTAGTTTTTTAATTTATTTAACTATTAATGGAAAATGTATTTTTCAGCAGTAAAACCCTATACTTGACTGTGTTCTTCAATATACAGTTAATTCAATATTTTATGTAGGAGGTTTCTCGGGGTGTAAAATCATTGATGGCACAGTTTGAGTGCAAACACTGGGGAAGGGAAATTACCCTTACAAGCAATCTCCTCAGCTCATGCCCTCCTTTGCTTTGGCTGCCGTTTACCAGGGATGTGTCCTTGTTCCTGGATTTGCTCCTGCCAGCTGCAGCCTTTCTCTGGCCTGCCAGAATTTGGCATTGTGACACCCAATGAGACTGATGTGGCATTGGAGAGCAAAACAGAAACCCTGTCACCCACCCATGAGGGAGCACGGGCTGACTCAGCTGGAGACAACGTGTCTGTAAGAGCACAGCTGTTCTGCCCACTGGAGGTGTTTGGGGAGGCAAAGGAAGGTGTCAGGTGAGCAGGATGCAGACCCTGCAACCAGGAGCAGAGATGGGAGTGGGCACAGCACAGCCCAAGGAAACTGGAAGAAGGTGATGGTGTAGCCAGAGTGGTTGGTGAGGAGTTTATTTATAAACCTGCTGATGGGCTAGCAATCACACCTTTGCATGTGTGTGGTGTGACAGCTGGCTGCCACGGGGAGCACCTTACACAGCAAAATTCACAGTGCACTCGCTCTGACATAATTTCGTGTGTGCATGCTGTTGTAGGAAGCAGCAAGCAAAGCTGAGCACGCCGAGCAGGGGTACCTCAGCTTCTGTCTCTTGCTCATCTATTGCAGACCCTGTGCACCTGTGAGCAGCAAGGGGAGGCAGACCACTCTCCCACTGCACTGGTGGCCCCATAGCCATGTTCTTCACCCCTGGCTAGAACACATCCAGGGGCAAGCAGGGCTGAGCCTTGATGTCCATGAGACATCCATGTGCAGGAGAGCAGCAGTAGAGGCATGTTTGGTGGCCTTTGAAAGTGGCCTTCTCATCTGTCTCATTCTCTTCCACACAAGCTTTGTGCTACTTCTGTTCAGGGCTGCCCTGACTGGTCTCCTGCCCCTGCTCAGTCTCCTCATTTGTCTGACTTCCAGTGATGGTCAATAACTGCAAACCCTTATGGTGACATTTTAACTGGGACGTTCTTTATTCTTAATGTTTTACCAGGAGAAGGCCAAGAAGGGAGAGGGAGAGACAGAAGCTTATTCTGCGGGGCTGGGGAAGGAAAGCATAAGACATGCAGCTCCAGGGAGGAGGAGATGGAAAACCAGCAGACTGGATGAAGTGGAGCAGGGATATGTGAGTGATTAATTCCCCAGGAAGTGTAGGGTCAGGAGTCACCCTGGAAGTGGGTGGGAGGAGGGTGGCAGGGATACAGATAAGGCACTAGACCAGAAATAACATAGACTCTTATTTTAGTGTTGACTTAGAGACATGACCTCAAGCAACAGCAACCTTTCATCAGACAACCAGGTCTGGGATGTCTTGGCCATTCCCAGGCACATAAGAAGGGCCTATTCCCAGAAAGGGGTGTTGGGGGAAGCTTTTGAAGGTGCTCAGTAGTGTCTCACATTATCAAACAAGGGGGGGACAGAGGTTGTACATCTGAGCCATGCAGAGAGGCCCCCTGATATCAGCTGGGTAATCCAGAGCCAGTGTGAAGAATGGGAAAAAGCAGGATCTTAAACAAGGCCCATCTGATGTCAAGAAAGGTGACACACTTGAGAAGACAGCAGGACACCTGTGATCAGCCACAACCCCCACCACCACCCAGAGCCCTCCCTGGGGCTTGACACTATTCTGTACTTGGTGCTGCACAACACCTGGGTACCAGTGGACAATGTCCCAGGGGAGATGCCAGTGTTGGTGCTGGGACAGCCATTGCCAATGTCAGGCCACTGCTGCCCCTGTGGTACCAATCACCCCCACTAGGAACAATGTCCAGTGGTCCAGAAGTCAGTCCCTGGTCACACAGGATGTCTTCCAGCACCTGAGTGCTGCATAAAAACACTGCAGGGTTGTTAACATGTGGAAGATAACTCAGGATGAAACACATGTTTGCACATAGGCTTGACAGCTGCCCCAGCAAGTCCTGAGATGACCAAAAGAGGGGAATATCTATCAGCATTGCTAATGCTTTAATACACTGTGTGTCAGAAAATATGTGTAGGCTTAGCTAACAGTAATGCTGAGGTCAAGGGAACAGTGAAAAGAATTAAGACATCCTCTTAAGCAGAACAATAAATAAATAGCATGTAATTTTAATTTTTGCTGGTTTTTGAATCCATCTCCTGGTGCCACTAAAATAGGATCAGGGCACAAATAGCAGCAGTAGAAAAACCAGACGGTGCACTCAAGCAAGCAGATGGTGCACTAGTATGTCACAATTATCACTGTCACTTACTTTAATATTTCTATCACAGTGGACTTGTGGACAGTCCACACCTGTAATCAATATTTGTGGATTGGATTCTTTTAGTTCAGTGAACACTACGTTTCACATGCTCATAACAAATCTGTTTGAGTGATGATTTCTCCCTGTAGTACTGCCACATGAAGTCTTTGACACAGTTAATATTGTTTTTGTGTGTGCGTAGAAAGAGATTTTTGGGAGTGAAGAAAAAAAATTGGCAGCATGTGTTTATTCTGTCAGGACACCGGGTCCAAAATAGAGCGGGAAACAGTTTTTGTGGCTCTTCTCTTAAAACCTTTTCTTTCGTTGTAACCTGGCCGTGTTTCCTTACACTGCGCTGGCTGCTTCCCCACTCCTTGGATGCTTACCCCTGCACCAAAAGCTCAATCTGCTTCGGAAAGCGAATACCAAAGATGCAGGCGAGGAAGAATTTGACTTTTGACTCCAGCCATTTGGGGACAGCACGTGAGGACCGTGTTTTTGTCCTCCCCGGGGCAGAGGCTGCTGTTCCTGCTGGCAGACACGTAGGCAGATCCCGGGGCGGGCGGCGGGATGCGCTGCGCTCTCCGCATCCCGAGAAGTGCCCTTGGGCAGCTGTGCGACAGCCGGGGGGCACGGCACGTCTGCACTGCCCTTCCTGCCCTCGGGCTCGCCGTCCTGCACTGCCCTTGGCTCCGCCGGCACGCTGGAGCGTGTCCCGGTCCCGGTCCTTGTCCTATTCCCTCGGGGACAGCGCCAGGAGCCGGAGCCGGACCGGCGCGGCCGGACCCGCTCCCTCCACAGCAAAGAGACAGCTCCCCAAAACCTCCCTGACACACACACACTCCGTGTCAGCCGGGCCACAGCCTTTGTAAAAGCCCGTGGATTTATCATCACTTTTACATCCAGAAATTATTCTACCAAGAAATATTCCTTGATGGTCTGCCTGCTTTCTTTTATTCTCTTTTTCTTACCACTTCTATTCTTCATGGTTATCCCTTAAATCCCTTCCCCCCCGCTATTTCTCAGAGATACCCTGTATATAACTCTGACTAAAAATACCTTCTGTATCTCTGCTATTCCCCTGGGTGAATCCCTCTGGTGCTGCTCCTGCCCTTGGCCAGAGGCTGCTGCAGTCGTTTCCATCAGCTGGTGACAGACACCACCAGGCAGAGCTCCTTACTTTCCTCCCTGGTGGGGCAGTGTGGTTTGGGACAATCTGGGGTTGTGGCAGCTCTGACTGCTCTGTCCTTCACAACAGAGGGGAGAGAGGGGACAGAGATGCATCCTATCACCTTCACTTCTTCCCATGTATCATCTCACAGCCCCTGCACAGGAGCTCTGATTGTAATTATCTGTATTTTTTTAGTGCTGTCCCATTTGCTAGGCTCCCTGTGTTTGCTACAGTAGCCTGCTGCTGTATGCAGCCAGGCCAGATGCTGCTGCCAAAATGCAGTAACTGTAGAGCTGCACCCCAGACAACTGCTTTTGTCTATTTTTAACTACTGGCAAATATTAGGAAAACTGTCTGAGCCCATAATATTCTCCCTTCAGTCTCTTTTGAAAGGTTTATGGCATAATTAGCTACAAGAAGGGAATGGGGGGAGCTGCCTGCGTGACCTTTTGCTTTTTCAGTCTCCAGTATTAATTATTTTCCCTGCTACTCACACGGGATGTTTGATTCTTTCTTGTCATCCAGCCGAAAGGATAAGAACCAGGGCAGAGCCTTCTCAACCCTCCACTGCAGCCACTTACATCTGCTCCTTCCTGCCTCGGAACAAAGGCGTTGTCTATCTCCAACAAAGAAAGCTTTTCTCTGAAGTGTTTGCCAGTGGTCTGAGTTAAACAGGCCTTTATAAAACCACATGGTCCTCGGAGAGCCCGATGCAGAGAATACTGGAGCAGCAGCACTGGAGGGGGGGCTGGTGCAGGATGGCTGTGCTGGGAGGGAGACCAGCCAGGCAGGGCGGGGACACAGGCATCCTGCAGCCACTGATGTGGCTGCTCTGAACTCTTTGGAATGGAGTACTGAGGATACCTGGGCTTTGTTCCAGGTTACTGCCTCCAAGGAGGGAAACTGCAGCCAGTGTGGATCATCCAGAGGGTCTCGCTCCTGCGTTTTCAGGAAGCTGTGCTGCTGCTGGGTGAAACCCATGGGAAAATCAGTGGGTGTAGGGACAAGTATAATGAAGCAGGAAAATAATAACTGCTTTATTTTTCACCTTGGTGCAGCCTTGGGAAGGGAAAGAAAGCAGGGAGAAGTAGGAGTCGGGAGAGAGGGAGAAGCTCTAAGGCTGCCAGGGCTGGGGGCTCAGACCCCTGATATTCAATGTGAGGAGGAAGGTGCTCCTTCCTCATCTGAATTGCCTCAGCTGGCAGCAGCAGAAAAAGGCAAACCAGAGGTGACTTTGGTAGGAGTTCCAAAGACTTATTTTAAAAACTTTAGCTGCCATTTTTAGCTCAGCAAGGGGAACATAATCAAACACATTTTTTCTATAACACAAGTCAGAGTACAGACCTGTAACATCACTTCTTTTAACTGGTCTTGCATCCATGAGCTGTAGTGAGGACTCCTGGGGAACTTGGAACACGTAGGCAGATTCTGTGGTGTGTGACATGGGAAACATCCTGTTGGGAGTCAGGAGAAATGATTCCACTCCCCTGTGTCTGCTTCTTCCCTGGCGAGGCTGCTGTGCTGCCTCCAGATGCTATGACTCAGTTAGAAGTCTCTGCTGTCAATGACAAAGGCTGTGCAAATAAGTGCTTTGAGCAGGAGCTGCATGAGTTACAAGCAGCAAGGAGACAAACACAAGTCACTTCCCAACTACAGCAGAACCAGAAAACATGCAGAATAGAACAGTATTTTCCTAAAAAATACCGAAATGTTCTTCTTGAAAAGGATTCATGCCATTGAGAGGCACAAACAGTGTCCCCACTGTGCCACCTCAACTGTGCTTTTTAGTCACCGATGGTATTTGCACAAGTTTTTTTTTCATTCTCTGTCACACAACTGATTCCCTTTTGCAAACTCTTCAATGTTAGAACTTGACTTGCAGTTTGAATTATCAGCATTTTCCTTACCATCATACAGCAGAGGCCAGGGCTCCAGCACAGCAGGTCCCATGGAAATATCGAGATAAAGCTGCTGGTAACTTACATACTGCACAAAGAGCTGGCCAGGGAGATCCTTTTAATTTATTGTTTGATGGGCTGGGAAGTGGTAGTGCTGGGGAAGCTGAAAGACATGAAATGTGCAGTAATGGAGAGCAGGGATGAGAACAGTGCAGTGAAGCTTCAGAAGCTACATGGACAGCAGGGAAGGACAGGGATTTGGAAGAGCTGTAATGGAAAACATAAACCCAGTGGCAAAATGAAACTGACAGCAGAAGGAGCCCAGAGATTCAAGATGATTCTCTGTGTGGACACTTGAGAACATAACGTCTTGAGAAACTAGGGAAGGAACAAATTGAGATAATTCAACAGGATTAAACGCTTTTTGCTGTCCACGTTCTGTGTCAGGGAGGCATAAGGAAGGGGGCAGAGTGGGTTGGGATAGTGCTGGCCAGGCCAGCATCCATTAGAGACCTGAAGGACCCAGGTCTACCCTGTCCCTGGGGACCCTGGTCCATGCTGTCCCATCGCAGGTGTTGAGACGCAGAGCTGTGCTCAGTGCCACCGCTGCCAGCACTTGGTGCTGCTCGGTACAACCACAAATCCTGCTGGGAGTCACAGGGCCAGCACACTTCAGCTGCCACTGGAAAATGAAAGCAAGGACTGCGGACAGGAAGAGCCAAAGAGCACACATTTTTTAATAGAACATATGTTGTGACTTGAAGGCTTTTAAGAGGCGCAGGCTGGGCTGACCCAGGGGAGGCCTTCCAACACCAATGGATCCAATGATCCATAACACGGGCCCTTCGTGCATTTTGGGAGAGGGTTTATTTTTTTTTGTAATTCCAAAGCCTCCATCTGGCAAAGAGGTCGCCGTGGCCGGGCAGGCACCCGACCCCTTCCCTATCGCATGTGACAGGCGGGACCTCGACGGGAAAGCGGGCGGCGGGTGCCGGGAAGCGGCGGGAACGGGGGCGCTGCCCCCAGAACGGGAACAGCCGGCGGCGGGAACGGGGGCGCTCCTCGCGCGCAGGCGGGCGCCGGCGATTGGCGGGAGCGCTCGTGCCGCGCCGCACGCACAGCAGGGGGGGCGGTGTGGAGGGAAGAGCGGTGGCCCCGCCCCCCGGCGCGCGGGCATTCCCGGCCGCCGCCCGCCCCCGACCTTTCCCCCAGTTTCCAGCGCGCGCTCCCCCGCCCCTGCAGGCCCCGCCCCCTCCCCGCCTTCCCGCCGGCCGTGCCCACGCGCCGCCCTTCCCGCCGGCACGCCGCGATCACGCCGCCCGCCGCCGCTGATTGGCCGGACGCGGGCCGCGGCGGGCGCTGATTGGCCAGGGCCGTCGCCCCCCCCCGCGCTGTCTGGCGCAGGCTGCGCTCGCGGCGCTCCTCCAGCGCGCGGCCGAGCCGCTCCCGGCGGGCGGGGCGGGGCTGGGGCGGGAGGAGGCGGCGCTGCCGGGCTCAGCTCCCGCCGCCGTGTGCGCGCCGCTGCCGCCGCTGCCGCCGCTGCCGCTCCCCGGGCGCGCCGCCGCCAACGCCGCCAGCCCGACCCGCGCCATGCACGGCTCGCCCTGCTCGGACATGGGAGATGCTCCCGCGGTGAGCACCGGGCGCGGGGAGGGAGGGAGAGAAGGAGGGAAGAAGGTGAGTTGGGGACGGCCAGCGCCGGTACAGCCCGGGCACGTGCTCGGTGGCGGGCAGAGTGCGGGGACCGTCGCGTCCTCGGCAGGGACCACTGTTCAGCCGGCGGGCAGCAGGGAGGGGGCGGCTGTGCCAGGGCAGAGCCTTCCGAAGCGGGTGTTGCTCCGGTCACCTGCGGGGAACGGGGACGGCTCTCCCGCAGCGACCGCGCGGGGCGGCGGCAGGGTGGGAGCTGCCCTCTGTCCCCTTCTCCTCCTCTCTCCTATCCTCCTCTCGGTGGCACTGCCCGGCCGGGGGCTGCCGTGGGGCGAGGAGCGGGTGGGGGCGAGCGCGGCCCCTGCGGGTGGTGGGACCCGCGGCATTGCCTGCCCCCTCCCCCTGCCGACCGCACTGCCCGCTCTTCCTTGCCCGCCGCCCCCATCCTGCCCGGGAGCGATCCGCATCTCCCTCCCCGCCCACAAAGCTCCCTGCCCGCGCCTCCCTGCCCGTCCCCGTGCTGCCCGCGCCTCCCTGCCCGTCCCCGTGCTGCCCGCGCCTCCCTGCCCGTCCCCGTGCTGCCCGCGCCTCCCTGCCCGGCCCCGTGCTGCCCGCGCCTCCCTGCCCGGCCCCGTGCTGCCCGCGCCTCCCTGCCCGGCCCCGTGCTGCCCGCGCCTCCCTGCCCGGCCCCGTGCTGCCCGCGCCTCCCTGCCCGGCCCCGTGCTGCCCGCGCCTCCCTGCCCGGCCCCGTGCTGCCCGCGCCTCCCTGCCCGGCCCCGTGCTGCCCGCAGCCCGCGCTCCCCGCACGTCCCCGCCCGTGCCGCCTGCACCCCGCGCACGTAGTTGCCGGTGGGGTGATGTGAGGACAGGCGCCCGGCGAGGTTGGCCATTTCCCTGGCAGCAGCCGGGGAGCTCGGTCTGCAGCGCTTGTCTGTAGAAAGAGCTTTTTCTGTGAGGATTTTTTTTTTTTTTTTTTTGAGGAAGCAAGGCACATTTTTTTTTAAATTTTCTTTAGGGAAAGCTGCTCTTCTGAAACGTAGGGTTGGGAAAAAATAAACCTGCTGGCTTGGCTGCTTGCAGGCGCACATAGAGGACCAGTGGCAGACTCTGCTCAGTGCAGAGCCTCGCCTGGTGTGGCCCCTGTGTGACAGGCGGCTAAGGTCCACGCTCACAGGCACACATCGTGTTTTTCTCTCATTGTTTTTCAGTGGAAATTACAGAAGTCTCTCTCCAAGGTCTTAATTGCTTTCACCCCTTCCAGCCCCCAAATCATGACATCTCCAAGCCTGGTACCTCATGTTTTTCAGGTGAAAGTCCTCTGTGAGTGCAGTACCAACACTTTTGACCCATTATGTTTAGCACGTTTGCCTGCACATCCCTAGAATGTAAACACAGTTTTACATCTTTGTGACACTGTTGAATAAGGATCATCCCACATTACTTAACTCAGTAACAAAACCCATTGACTTAGTGTTTCTGCTGTTGTCCAATGAGTAGAATTCCATCTAGGGCTTGAGGCCATGCTAATGATGTGATGTTGCCTTTTGAGTTAAAAACTTTGTTTCCTGCAGTATACAAACACTCTGTGTAACAACAGCAGTAGGCTCAAGAGGCTTGGTCCACGCTTCTGAATTCCAGCCTTCAAGTTAGTTGGTGTGTCTAAAGACTGGAAGAGTCTGGATGCCTAGTTGAGACTGAGCTGGCATGTGAGTAATAACCCATCAGCCTAGCAAAGCTTTTGGAGCCACTGCCAAGCACCGTGAGAGCTTTGTGAAGTTTGGATATCCTTTTGCAGAGAAGTCAAAGGTTTTGCATATGCACACAAATATTCTGTGATGCTTGCAATTGGAAGCAAATCGGTGTGATTACATTTGTCTTCATGTTACTCAGAGTGCATTTTAGATACCCAGCACATACGTGGTATCAGACTTTCAAAAGTGTGATGCACAGTTCCAACTGCACTTTGAAGACTGTTTCCTTCCATCTTTTCCCCATCCTGGCTTCCCTGTTAAAAATAAGATTGAAATTCTTTTGTGATGCTTTGTACTCTTAAGTCAATGATCATACCTTAAAGCATCTTACTGGTAGCTGAAATTTATTGATATATCTTCCAAATGTTTCCAGAATTAGATTAGTCCTGAATATTCTTTTGGATTCAGGAAACAGCCTTGTCTAAACAAGGTTGGAAGTCAGGATTTTCCTCTTTTTTGCTTGTATGCAAGCATAGGATGTGTTTGTTCAGAGCAGTGTGATCCACGAAAGTGAGCTATGTACATAACTGTTCTTTTCCTGCAAAATTACACATCTTCCTTTTTTTATTTTTTTTTAATATTTTTTTTAGTAGAAGGGAATGTGGAGCTGAGCTGCTGGGAGGACAGTGAGAGTTGAGCCAGTTGGTAAAAGTCTTTCCACGGGCATGGGTTCTGTTTCAGTTGACCTTCATTGTGAGCAGACAGTGTGTGGGTGGTGTCAGCCTTGCATTCTGACTTGTCCTAATAGCCAGTAATCCGATTACACTCAGGTTGACATTGTGGACATCTATGAGTCTATCCGTGAACGGCAGCGTCATGACAGTGAAAGGTCCACCTGCAGCACCTTGGAGCAGAACGACATTGAAGCTGTTGAAGCCCTTGTTTGCATGAGCTCCTGGGGTCAAAGATCACAGAAAGGTGACATATTAAAGATAAGGCCCCTCACGCCCTTCTCGGATTCTGGGGATTACACAATGCACGCAGAGGCTGCGGCTGAATTACCAAAGGACTACCTATCAACGCTGGTAAGAAAAACATGAACACAAAATAAATATGCCCAACACCTGGATGTCACATCCCTGCAATGCTTGAACTTGGCTGGAAGAGACAGGCTTGCTTAGGTGTCCCTTTGTCACAGCCTCTGCTGTGTGCGTATGCACAGAGTAGTGAGGTGAGCTGTTGAGTTTAGTGTTTTTTTGCTGTCTGGTTTAGCAAATGTAGAGGCTTTTGTTAAATTTAGGTGTGAAAGGCCTTGCTGACAGATTATTTGATTTGATAGGGATGTCAAGATGGCTGTTGTAGGTTTCTTGGAGCACTTTGAGTAAGAATGGCAGAGTGAGCCTTGGTGATTTGGCATCAGCATATCTACAAGCACTGTTTAAAAAAAGGCTCTTGATGACATTATGCTTCACTGGTCATTGTAAGAGAAAGTACACGTTACCGTTATGAAATAGGCAATTTAATTAGTTTCTGTACTATGTGTTTGTACATGTAGCCTGTTATTTCTCCAGACATTGGTTTACTCCAGCTGACTAATGTTGGTTGAATCCAATTTTTTCTTTTGTTTCAATTTATGTTGCAACAAAAGTAGGTATTAAGAAAGGGCTTGGTTGCCATTATGGTTTTAGATGGCTACAGCCCATTTCAACCAGTAGGCTTCTAGTATGTAGTTGCCAGGAAAAGGGGAATAAGAGAGGAAAGAGGCTGAGATAAGAGCAACCTGACAAGCAGCTGGCATAATATCTCCTGCTGCTCAGTGTTGACACTCTTGAACTGCACAAGATACCTTTCAGTGGTAAAGGAGGAAGGAGAGGAGATGCAGGAAGACAGCATATAGAGAAATGGATGAATAAGAAGGGACAGAGCAGTTTCATTTGTCTTTGTCTAAAAAGTAGCCATAAGACAAGGAGGTAATCATTGATAAAAGATCTGAGGCTTGCTGGGAGCTTAAAATGGAAAGGTAGAGCATTGCTATCTATTGTTGGTCTGTTTATTCTGCTCATTGCCTCACAGCTGTGCCCATTGCTGAGGGGAAAGGAATGAAAGACTTTTGTGGTGCAGTGAGTATACTTGCAGTGTTTTATGGAGGTTTACAGTTGTCTCACTGCTTTCCTTTTATTAATATGCTTTTAAGCATAATTGGAATGGCCAAGAGATAAAGCAATGTGTTGGCTAGGATAGAGTTAATTTTCTTCCTAGTAGCTGGCACAGTGCTGTGTTTGTGATTTACAGTGAGAATAATGCTGGTAACATACTGATGCTCTAGTTGTTGCTGAGCAGTGCTTGCCCCAGGTCAAGGACTTTTCAGGTTCCCATGCTCTGTTAGTGAGGAGGTGCACAGGAAGCTGGGAAGTAGCATGGCCAGGGCACATGGTCCAGAGTGACCAGAAGGATATTCCATACCATAGAGTGACGGGCCCAGCACAAAAAGTGGAATGACCACTGATGTTGGGAAGGACCTGGGTACTGGTCACTGGTACTGGTGGTGAGCAGTTGTAGTGTGCGCCACTTGTTTCTCTTGAGTTTTATTGCTTTCTCTCTTTCTGGTATCTTGCTGTAATAATAATTTTAATTGTTGTTACTGTATTTTGCTTTATTTCAATATTAACTTGTTCTTATGTCAGCACATGAGTTTTATCTTTCTGGTTCTCTTCCATGACAGATCTGACCAGACCATGTTGAAACAAATTTATCATGATTCTTCTTACTAGTTTATTATTTGTTGATTACAGTGTCAAAGTATTTGCTACCAGAATTTTTGTGTTCTGTAACAATTTACTTGCTGTGTATGTTCCCCCTGGGGTTGTGGTATCATCTCTGGGGCCTAGGCTTAGGTTAACATTTCACTGTACTTCATAATGCTGGATTATGATGGCACAGAACTGCTGGCCTTGAAACTAATCAGGTTTTCATGCTCTCAGCCCCTCTGTCATCTCCTCTGTACTTGGGGAGCCATCTATTAGAAACTGCTAATAGTGGCACCATTTGCCTTTTTGCCTTGAAGACCCAACCTGTGTAGAAGACACATGCAATCTTCCCCTTCTTCTCCAGGCATGGGGATTTTGGAAGTTTTGAATATCCTTGGGATGCTGAAACTGTGGTCTGTGAATGTGGTTCAGGTCTTGTTTAGGGTTAAGCAACTGTTTGTGGCTGTTCAGACCCTCACATCATGCAGTGTAAGTACTCAGACCCCAGCAAGGGATGATGCACCTGAGCCAGAGGATGAGCTTGTGCCATTATCAGTTGTCCTTGTACACAAGAGGACATGGACATGAAAGTCAGCTCGTTTAGTAAAGGAGGATGAAGCAGGGCCATCACAAAAACTGGATGGAGGAAGAGGCAGAACAAGAAGTAATCACTCAATCCCTGTCTGTGAGGGATCTGTGGGATGTGTGAAGAGGTTTCAGCTGCTGTCCAGGCGTGCACATTATCACCTGGCTGCTCCAGTGGGGCTAGTAGCCTGGAATTAGGAGACAGGGAAGCCAAGCAGTTGGGATGACTTCCTAGGGAAGAGACCATTGACAAGGTGATTGGAAAAATGACACAAGTCTTCAGCCTTTGGGGGCACCTTGGTCAAGGGTGAAGGAAAGGTATCCCTTCAGGGAAGAGACTGTCACCCAGGCAGGTGGGCTACTGTGGGAAGAGATACCTGGTACCTGAGGGAATTAGCTGTACCAGAAGGGGTTTATTATGACACAAGGAAGGCACAGTCACCCACAGATCCAGATGAAATTAGTGTGCCCAACCCATGTGGCAGAAATTTGAACCATTTGCCATGGACTGATCCAATTCCAGAACACCTGCAATATATTGATGATACCATTGTGAGCAATACAGCAGCAGAAGTTTTTGAGAAAGGGAAGAAAATAGTCCAGATCTTTCTGAAGGCTGTCATAAAACGAAGTAAGGTCCAGGAACTCACACAGGAGATCCAATTTTTAAGAATAAAAGGTGGTCATCAAATCCCAATGGATTTGATTAGCAAAATAACTAGTAAGAAAACCACAAACTTTCTCAGGCATTGTGAGTTTTCTGGAGAATGCGCATTCCAAATTACAGTCTGATTGTCAGCCTTCTCTGTCAAGTGACCCAGAAGAAGAAAGATTTCAAATGGGGCCCTGAACAACAACAAGCCTTTGAACAAATTAAACAGGAGATAATTCATGCAGAAAATTAACTGTGCCCCAGCCCTTGGGCCAGTCTGGGCAGGACAAGATAGAAAAAACGTGGTCTACACTGCAGCCAAGGAAAATGGCCCTACCTGGAACCTCTGGCAGAATGCACCAGAGGAGAATTGGGTCAGCCTCTAGGATTTTGTAGTCAGGGATACAGAGGGTCTGAAGCCCACTGTATTCCAGCTGTAGAAGTGATACTGGTAGCTTACAAAGAGGTTCCAGCTGGTTTGGGAGTGATTGGTACAGAAGCATGGCTCTCCCTGGCATCCTGATTGCCTGTGCTGGCCTGGATCTACAAAGGATGGGTCTCCTACACATCATGTTGCTGATACTATCTGGGTCTTGCTACTTACATTAGCTGCTTAAATAGGAAACCTTGGTCATTGTGATTACTTTCAAGACTCCTGGGATTGGTGAGAGGAGAGATTCCTGGATGCCACCTGATGAGGAGGTGTCATGTGCTGAAGAGACTCTATTGGATAATAAGTTACCAAAAAGTGAGAAACAATATGCTGTGTTTGATGATTTCTGCTGTGTTGTAGGAAAACATTAAAGATGGACAGTGGCTGTGGCATATCCTACAAAAAATTACAGAAACCATTGAAGGAGAAGGTGAATTGAGTTACTTTGCAGAGATGAAAATTGGCTTTAGACACTGCAAGACAAGAAAAACAGTGCTTTGTCTCTGTACTGATTCATGGGTGGTGGCAAATGCCCTGTGGTGGTGGTTGCAGTGATGGAAGCAGAGCAGAGGTGAGCCCATTTGGGCTGCTGCCATGTGGCAAGATACTGCTGCCTGGGTGGAGACCCTGGTTGTGAAGGTACACCACATGGATGCTCTTGTACCCAAGAGCTGGGCCACCAGGGAACATCAAAACAACCAAGAGGTGGATCAGGCTTCTAAGGTTGAAGTGGCTCAGGTGGATCTGGATTGGCAAGATTCACAAGAGTGATTTTTTTTTTTTTTTAATTGCTTGGTGAGCCCATGACATCTGAGGCCATCAAGGAAGAAATGGGACATGTATATGGGGTGATGATGGAGGGGTGGACTGGACCATGGACACTATTGTAGGGCTATCCATAACTGTGAACCATACTTCTCAGTTATTCAGGCTGAGCAGTTAAAGCCTCTTTGGTGTAGAGGAGGACAATGGCTGAAGTGCAAGTATGGGGACAGCTGACAGATGGACTCTATCAGACTCACAAACCCACAAGGCAAGCATCATGTGCTTATGATGGTGGAAGCAACCACCAGATAACTGGAAACCTATTCCATGTCCCATGCCACCACCTGGAACACTGTCCTGGGCCTTGGGAAGCAAATCTTACAGCAACATGGCACCCCAGAGAGAACTGAGCCAGACAAGGGGATTCATTTCCAAAGCAACCTCATAGACACCTGGGTTGAAGAGCATGGCATTGTGTGGGTTTATCATGTGCCCTATGATGTGCCAGTCTCCAGGAAAATGGAATGATAGAACAGACTGTTACTGAGAGCAATGGGCGGTGGGACCTTCAAACAATGGGATGCACATTTAGCAAAAGCCACCTGGGCAGTCAGCACTAGAGGATCTGCCAGCTGGGTCAGCTGTGCAGGTAGAATATGGGGAGGATATTGTCCTGTTTTCAGCTGGGATAGACTTAATTTTCATCCTAGTAGCTGATACAGTACTGTGTTTGGGATTTGAGAATAATGTTGATAACACATGGATGTCTTAGAGTAAGCACTGCTCAGCAACAGTTAACCCAAGGATTTCCCAGTGTCTCCTGCTCTGCCAGTGAGGAGGAGAAGCTGTGACAGAGCATGGCTACGACCCTGCTGACCAAACTGGTCAAAGGGATATTCCATAACATATAGCATCATGTTCAGTATATAAACAGGGGGGAGTTGGCCAGAAGGGGCCAATCACTGCTTGGGGTCAGGCCAGGTGGATGGTGAGCAGTTGTACTGAACATAATTTGTTTCTCTTGGGCTTTATTTCTCATCTGCCTTTTTATTACCATTAATATTTTTATTATTGTATTTTCCTGTATTTGAATTATTAACTTGCTTTTATCTCAACCCACAGGTTTTACCTTTTCTGATTCTCCTTCCCATCCATCTGTGGGTGGAGGATCAGTGAGCTTCATGGGACTTGGTTGCCATCTGGGATTCAACCATAGCAGTATGCTGTATTTGTCCTAAGAGGCACATTCTGAGATGCCGGGAGAGGGCATGTAATTTTATTTTTCAGACTAAAGATAGGGGAAAACTGTGCTATGGAATTACACTGATCCCCAGTGTTATGGTTTGGTTTTTTTTTTGCAGTGCATGACGCCTCCGCACAGCCCTGACTTGATTGAGATATCGGCAGCCACGCTCCTGTCCTCACAAGTCACTTACTCCAAGCCAAGGACTGTCATGGCAAATACAGCTGCCTGCTCAGTCACGTCAGTGACCGGTGCCTCTCCCATAACCAAGCCATCTGTTCTCAGCGTGGGGCAGCAGTGCAGTCAGAAGCCAGTGATCTCTGAATCCTCCTCACCTCAGCCTTGCAGGGCCATGGCAACAAGTGTCATACGTCACACAGGTGATAGTTCTGCTTGCCATCACATTCCTGCCCTGCAAGAGAAAACAAGTGTAACTTCAGGCTACAGCACTTCCAGAGACTGGTGTGGAGCGGATGACCGAAAACATTCCAGACTGCCACAGGACACGTGTGTTGTGGATGATTTAATCAACAAAACCTCTCCAGTACATCAGCCTTATGCACATGACTCCAGTGATATTGTGACCAATAAAGGGCAACTGCCAGTCCGGCCTGTTTCACCGCAAACCTACTTACCAAAGAACTGTGAGAATGACTTGCAAAAAAGAGCTACCCCAGTGACACCTGCCCCTGTCTCAAGTCCCCAAGTTCTCTGTCAGATGATCCCTTTAAATGGACAAAGCAGCATGATTAATGCTTATGTCAAGCCTTCAGCACCAGCACTCTCAACAACCGTGAAACCTATTTTACCGCAGAGAGCCCCTCTCTCTCAGCCTGTGCTCATGGGACCTTCTGTGCCTCAGGGGACTGTCATGTTGGTTCTCCCGCAGCCCGCTGTCACACAGACACCGCAGTGCCCACAGACCGTGGTCACTGTTGGCAGCACCAAGTTACTGCCCCTCGCCCCTGCCCCTGTGTTCATCGCTTCTGGTCAGACCTGCGCCCCCCAGATGGACTTCTCCAGGCGGAGGAATTATGTCTGCGACTTCCCCGGCTGCAAGAAAACCTATTTCAAAAGTTCCCACCTCAAAGCCCACCTTCGCACCCACACTGGTGCGTTACAAGAGGGCTCTGGTGCTGGCTTGTGTTGGGGTGCTGAAATTTTTTTGTGGGGAAGGGCTGGGAAAGGGAAGGAGTAGATGATGGGGAAGCTTTTGCTCATCTTGGGATGGAAGGAATGTTTATTCTCTATGGACAAGCAAAACAAGACGTACTTTGTTCTAAGTCCTCAGCTGACCCTGTAGTGTTAGTTGAATTTTGTAGGCTTTAGTTGGAGTGAAGCTTTGCTGTCTGTGTACGTGTGTTTAGATCTAAGTGGAATCCTGCTATCTGGATTAGATTGAAATGAACTGTGCACGTCCTTTGTTTTGGAGCACAGGGAGGTCTGGTGTAAGCAGAACATAGTACAGGGAGTTGGTCTTAATTGTTACAGGAGTAAAGGAGAAGAGAAACTCAGAAACTGCTTTTTTGTTGTTTGGCTGTGGGTTTATGTTTTGGCTTTTTGGGGTTTTTTTTTTTGGTTGTTGTTCCCTCAGAGTTTTGTTTAGGCTAAATGGGAATGCACTGACATTTTGGGCTGCTCTGTTAGGAAGTAGAGCTCCTACAGGAATATAACAGTTTGTTCAGTTACAGAAGGGGAATTTTAGAGGTAAATGAAAATTAATTGTAATTAATATGAACTGATTTGCTCCATAAATTGGGTCACTATGGAAACAGTCTTCATGTTTTACTTATCCTTTTTCTGGTTCTAGATTCTTGTTAAATTAAAACTAACTTTGAGTACTCGGGGATTATTTTTGATGCTGAAGGATAGGCATAGTGGGAGGTTGGTATAGAATAGTTCTGTCTATTTTTGTTTTTCCTTGACTTTTTTCCCCCTACCTACTGTTTACCTCACACTCACTGGTTTAATGGATAGGTCAGCTTCCGTGGCAGGATTTGCATTAGTTTGGCAGCTTGTCTTTTACAGCTCCTTTGGGGAAAGAGCTTAACCTCTACGTGAATCTGGTAATTCTTGTAAACCATAGTTCAGAATTAGAATGATGCTTCTTCTGGCTTGAGAGGCTGCTGAATTAAACCTGGTGCTCCAGGATAAAGACTATCAGCAAGTGCCTCACTTTGTGCACATGGCTGCTGATCCATAGGGAGCCTGTGTGTGTCCCTGTATCCTGATTAAGACATCAGTGGCAGGTGAAACACACTGACCCCTCACTAGCCAGTTCCCATTACAGGATCGGGAGGAAGAGTAGCTCAGCTTTCTTCTTCTGCCTTTACCCTGCACGCACATCCAGCAGACACAGCCTTTGCTCTCAGTACCTGAAGTAAAGAATACTCCTGTGGGGCTTCCTTTCTGTGTGCCCCTTCTCTTTGGCTCCAAAGTGTCCCCATAATTTTGGGCCCTGTGCAGATGTTTGTCTGGAGCTCTGTGGGAGTTGCAGGCAGTAGTTGCAGTGGTGGTTGTTCAGGACAGGTGGGATGTTCAGCAGTGGCCCAGCATGGGCAGCAGCTGATGTGGGCAGCCTTGCTGACTGCTGCCATTCCTGGTCTGTGGGGAGCTGGCAGGACAGGCTTTGCCTTGGGACTATGTTTGTGTGTGGGACTGGATCACTGGAGCAGCAGGACCCCGAGGCTCCATTCCAGGCTTCCTGTTTTCCCACAGTATTTGGGATGATGTGCTGCAGCCAGAGAGATGTGGATACACGGGGATGGTAGCAGGGCCTTGCTTCTAGTTCAGTCAATGGATGAGTGAGGTGGCTTTATGAAGGCTCTATTTCTTTAAACTGGGATTTTTGACAACTGAAAAACCAGACTTGATTAAAGAACACTTTAAGAGGGATACAAGGAAATATGTAGAAATGATACCTATTTTTTTTTTTTTTTTTTTTTGGGGAACAGAACTTTAGCTTAATCTTATGTTGACTGCACTGGTGAGCAGTTCCGTGGAACTGACTGGTTTTTGCAAGGCAGATTTTTAAGTTACTTCTTCGATAAGACTGCAAAACAGCTTCTCAAGAGTAACATACGCTTCTTTTACGTCTTGCAGGAGAAAAACCTTTCAGCTGCAACTGGGACGGCTGCGACAAGAAGTTTGCCCGCTCGGATGAGCTGTCACGGCACCGCAGGACGCACACGGGGGAGAAGAAGTTCTCCTGCCCGGTGTGCGAGCGCCGCTTCATGCGCAGCGACCACCTGACAAAGCACACCCGCCGACACATGACCACCAAGAAGACCCCCAGCTGGCAGACAGAGGTTGGCAAGCTCAGCAGAATTGCCACAGCAGAGAAACCCAAGGGCAGCAGCGCTCTGAGCATGCTCATCCCTGTGCCATCACCTGTCTGCCAGGGCTAAGGTGAAGAAGCACCTTCCTGCAAACTTCCTGCGGATAGGAGGAGCTCCGATGGCAACAACAGAATGGGCCATGGCTTTTGTTTTCCCCGTGTTTGTGTGTACCTTAGTTTCCTGCAGTTTAGGTCCTCTGTTGATAGTGCTTTGTGAGAAATCTATCATATTTCCTCGTTCCTTCCCTGTTTTTTTTTTTTTTTTTTCCTTGGGCAATTGCAATCACCAGCACTTCAGGAAAGTAGAACTCTTTGGAAATGATTTTGGCAATAGGTTAAAAAAATTACTTGTAATGCTTGCTGTTAATATTTTGATGGACAGTAAAACAGGGCGGTTTTTAATTTTTATAGTACTATTTTCTATACCAAATATATTTTGTATTTGTTCATTTTGGTATTGTTATGCAGGCAAATTACTTGCATTAGTAGGGTTGTGCTGGATAAGAGCCAGAGTTTTGGAAATTCCGTTTCAGTAAACCTAAACTATTGCATTCAGAGTGTTTTGTAAACACTTATCATTTGTTAACTCATACTGGTTGGTGTTTCCACACTAGCAAATCCTGATCCTGCAATGGGGTCTTTATACTCTCCTTATGCAGGTAGATTGGAGATCAAAGTGAGTCAGTAATTTTTAAAACAAACCAAAACAGAATGACCTTATTTGAGAACACAAATGCTTAAATTCTCAACATTTTATGAATTCATACCCTTGGCAAATAGAAGCTGATGTGGCTGTTGGTAGAAGCATTCCCAAGTCTACACTGGAACAAAGTTTGGAGGAGCCAGACTGCTCTGATGGAGGTAGAAGCACAAACACCATTTATAAATTTTGACACTAAAAATTATGCTTTATTTTTGGTCCTACTAAACCAACATATCAAAATAAACTGAAAAACGCAAAGTGGCAAGATAGCCCATGAAAAAATAGTGGGTCTCTCTTTATATTTTTTGAATAGAGGAGAAATAAAAAATTAAAGGGTTTTTTTTTTGTATTGTGGATGCTTGTGCACCTTATAGAAAATTGTTCAAGGCTTTCTTTTACCTATATCAATGCACCAGAGGAAGTACTAATTGTGTTTTGAGTTAAGAAATAGCCACCATGTCAACTTGATGATACTCTTCATGTGGCCTTATACTTCTCCACAGTACTTTGTATAAAAATCACCCTTTTCTATTAAACAATACACTCACCCTGTTGAATGGATTTTCTTTTACACAAAGTGTAATGATAGTTAAGAAATGGAGCCCATGGCTGCAGGAGTGCTGTGCTGTACTAGCACAGTGTGAGTAACAAAATGCCCGTAGCACAGTCGGACTGCTCCGATCCCATCCCCTGGTGCAGAAGGAGTGCGTGTGTACTGTAGCAGAGCTAACAGTAGAGCAAAGCACCAGCTGTTTTGCTTGGGAGGCAGCTCCCCCACTGAATGAAATACCTCTGGAGTGCTTATTCCTTCTGGACTCTTCTCCCTTCAGCCACTCCTGCACTGGGGAGGATTCTTTTCCCTATATGCATCAGCTGTGGATAACTAGGAATGCACTCTCTTTTACTGCTTTGTTCTGAAATCCTGGTCTTGCTTTCCAGTATGGGCAAAGCATGGATCTCATCTATGTTAGTGCTGACTTGCCAACCTGAACTGGCACTCCCCTGAAATCAGCAGATTTCTGTTCAGCAGAGATCTGTTTCAGTTAAAGCAGATGATGTCATTATTTTTTACATTAAAGCCTATAGTTATAATTAACAACAGTAAGTTTTCAAGCTGCACTAAATTGGAGTATTGTGCTAAGTGTACTGAAGTTTTTGTGCCTGACCTTATGAGGGTCCACACCCTGTTCACTGACACGTGCTGTAATCCCACTGACCCAGTGGACGTGCCAGTGAGTGTGTGTGGACCTTGCTTTGGACTCTCCAAAGGGCTCAGTTGGAACCTCTTTTCCTGGTGAAGTGGATCCTTGTGGTGGTGTTCTTCTCTGTTGCTACCCAGTTTTCCAAGTTTCTGTGGTGAACAAAGAGATGTTGCTGCTCTTACTTTTTTGTTTGTTTTTTTTCCCCTCAGAAATCCCTTAGAACAAGAAGTCTGACTTTTGGATGCTGTTTTTGCATGCTTTTAACCAGGGGAAGCATGTCCTGTCTCAGTTTAGTAGCCAGTTTAGCACTTAATTTCTTTACAGACTGACCATTTATGGTGCTCACCTGAGAAAACAGTTTGGAAACTCTTGTCGTAATTATATAAATTGTCATGTCTGTTGCATTATGGGGGGGGCGGGGGGGGAACGGTGGCGTGGAGAATACAGACTTTTTAAAAGCGTGTCATGTATGTGTGTCACGGTGTGGAAAAGCAACTGCTCCCTCCTTGTCTGGGTGTACCTGGCCTGCAATTCCTGGCAGCCCTGTGGGATGTGTGGATTGTTCTCTTGTGGATGTGCGTGAATAGCTGTGCCGCGGTGTGGCTGCGTCTGCTCTGTCTGTTCCTTCCTGCTGTGTAAGGGTTATTTATGGATTCAGCATGACTGGCATAGCTGCTGTCTTTGCACTTTACTGCCTGAACTCTACTGTTCAGTCTTTTTATTTTGAGCCTATATTTTAAGGAAATGGAACTGCATTTTTGTACGTGTTTTTAACTTTTATTAAATAAAATGTATGTAACGTGACTGGTTTTAAGTCATAAAAAAAATGGATTTTCAGGTTTCATAGGCATCCATTTCAGAACTGTGTAAATCAGGATTAGGTTGTATGTCTAGGCCAGTGGAAGACTTTGGGGCTTGCTAGCTCATTTATCTGTAAAGGCAGGATTTTTTTGATCCTGTTGTAAATTGACCAGTACTCACTTGTTTGTGATTTTACACCACTGGTCTCACATTTTTGGTAGAAGGTGCACACACCCATCAGGCCTTGGGGCTGCTCTCTGGGAACAAGAGTTCCTGGCTCCACACCACTTCCAGCCCAGCCTCCAGCAGCTGTCAGCAGAAGGGATGTGCTGGGTGCTGCTGTTTGTGTCGAAATCTGTGCATGGAGTGAATGCTGGAAATAAGACAGGAATGAGAATTTAACTCAAAGGGTGGCTGTGCTAGCCTGTTATTCCTGCTCTGGTGTGGAAGTGGCTTGGGCAGGCTGGGTGTTACCTCCCAGTCTCAGCTGGGAAGGAGGTGATGGTGACAGCAGCAGCAACTACCTTCATTTTTATTCTGTTTCCCTCTGACCAGTTCCTGAACTACAGAATGTTTATTTCCAGCAGAAGGGGAGAAGGTGTAACGATTCCAGCTTTTTGTCACAGCCTTTCACTGCAAGGTGGCTCAGTCTGCAGGCAGAGCCCACCTGGGAGTAGTGACTCAAGGCTTTGTCCACAGAAGAGCACACTGTTCTTGCAAGTGTGAGGGAGGTGAAAAGAGATTTCGTGGACGGTTCTGCTTCCCCCTCAGGACAACAGCTGGAAGGGAACGCTTAGGTGCAGGTTTAGTGCTCTGGCAGAACAGCTCGAACTTCAGCCCCCAGGCTCTGCAGGTTGTCACAATGCTTTTTGTCTCCCAGGGGAAGAGACGTCCTACCTGTTCCAACTACTATTTTTCAAGGAACATTTTCTCAGCATCCAGTTATATCCCTAAGAATACTTTTTTTTTTTTCTGATCTTTTATTTTTCCCCCAGCTTTGCTTATGTAAAACATGGCAATGGATTTCACAATCTGTGCTCACCTTTCTGCTTTTCCTTGGACCCAAGATGTGGTCTGAGCTGTTCCATGCAGCCAGGAGGTCCACTCAGTCCACATCCTAATGGGGCTGGAGTCTGGAACAGCTTCATCCAGCGAGAGGAAACAGTCTGCATACAAGGAAGCCTTTCCAACTACCCCCTTGCTAACACAAGTATTGTTGAGGGCAAGTCTTTCTGTCCTTGAAGCCATTCTAAATCCATGAAAAGGAATAATTTTCTAAAGGACAATGGATTTGTGCTCAAGCATGTCTCTTGGCTTGATCTTGCAGTCAGAGTGGCATTGCTTGTTACACACACCGCCCTGTGTGGTTGTACAGCCAAACCTTGGGCTGAGCAGCAGCTTGAATTTGATCCTCTTAAAGTCTGGACACTGGAACAGTGAATCCATTCTGATGCTGCAGAAGTGGCCCGAGCTGTAGGGTGGTTGCATGCTTGCTTGGTGTGCTCCTCCAGCTGAGGCCACAGCTCTGGCTAACTTTCCTTTTCCAGCTGTCAAAGCTGTACTCAGCATCCTTCATCTGCAGTCTTATGAGCTGAGTCCTGCTCCAAGTTTGCCTCTGGCTTGAGTTCATCTGCAGGGCTAAATCTGACTGGTTTTGAAGTTTAATCTGTGAGCCCTTCTGCCCGTTTACCTTCCATTCATGTCTGGCAAGGCAGCTTGAGGCAGGCAGACTCTGGCTGTGAGAAGGTAAATTGCTTCCATGTCAGCAGCAAGAGTAAATCATTACTCAAAACCCAGCAACCTGCAGGCCGAGGAAATGGTGAGACAGTCCAGGAGGAAGCTGCAAAGCCTCAGCCACATCTCAGTCCAGGCTCTCCCTGGGATCCTCTGTCAAATGCAGCCTTCCTCATTTTCTGCTTCAGTCCTCAGGTGTAGAAGGAAATGGATGACCTTCATCTGCTGATGTGTGCAAAAGGCAATGGGCAGATCTTAAAACATGCAGAAAACTTGAGGAAGCTGGAGCGTAACTTTTCCTGGGAGAGTTTGTCCCAGACAGGAAGAATACCTTAGGTTTGTCTCTCTTGTAGCATCTCTTGAGTTCAGAATGACTATTCTGTTGGTTATCACTGCCCAGATTCATGCACTTCACCCTGTGGAAATAGTTGTCCTGTATCCAGAGAGAGGTGAGGAGGAGCCCTGCTGTAGATGTGGTCTGTGCCACGTGAGCTCCATAAGGTTCCTGTGGCACAAGTCCAAGCCTGTGGGCCCCTGAACCCCCCTTGCTGCCCCCTTCCTGGGGCAGGGGCTCTGTTTCAGCTTGCTTGCTCCTTTTGGATTAGTGCAAAATGCAGCATGTAGCATTTGTCTTTGTTAGATGAACAATGTAGTGATTGGTTAAAAATAATAGCCTTTTGCTTGTTTATTAATGGAGATTAATAGTGTCAGCTCAAAAGCCATCATCAGCTATCCTGTCTTATGCTGTGGGTATCGAACAGGAGGATGGTTTCTAAAATGATGAGTAAGAGTCTCCAGAACCCTGCTTAATTTCGGCAAACTTTTTAGGGCAGAAAGTACTGGCAAGCTGATAATTTTTTGTCCTTCAAGCAGTTGTGATTTGATGGTGGTTATAGAGAAATACCATGAGAAAAAAATGAACTTTCCAATAATTCAGCTGGTTGGATGTCAGCATTCACTCCCTGAGATGTGGCAAAGTGATCTCTATAATGCAATTGTCCTTTTTTAAAAAAAAAAAATTAATTCAAGAAGTTTCTCTTGAAATCTGTCGTGGGCACAGCTACTGCTTCCATACTACTGTTTACCTACAAATGATCTAGTGTCCTATTTTCTGTGAGCAAAGGACAGACCAAAAGCAGAGTTACACTGACACTAGGTAATTAAACTGTAGTTGTGGCTTCCTAGGCACCAGCCCCACTGCCACCGTCCCTTTCTGGCGTGCTGCTGGGTGCAGGTTTGACAGAGGGAGGAGCACAATCCCCTTCAATTCTTGGGCAGACTGGGCTCCTGGTTGGGTATCACCATCCTGTTCTGCATGAGAGTAAGACAGATAGCTGTGAGCTGTCTGTGCTGGCTGGCTCTGTGGTCTGAGCTCAGTGATGAGCATGCATTTTGCAGCACAGAGAAAGCTTGCAAGACCATACCACAGTCTGAGGTCCCTCCTTTCACCCCCAAACTTCTTTCTTGCACCTTTTCCCTGATGCAGTGACTGTCCCAGCTGCATCACTCCTTTTTGGACCTTCCTGTGTTTCTGCAGCTCCTTTTCTGTTGGTGATGCTGAAAAGGTTATCTGTGAAACCCACTGTACCTTTGTTCCAGGTACAGAAATATGCTTGTCTCTTGGTTATTTTAGAAGCTCATTTTATAGAGCAGCTCAGTGTTGCTGTGTTCAGTGGAGAGAGAGATCTTTGCTGTGTTTGGTAGAGAGATTTCTTTGCAGCCTAACAGCATGTTCAGTTTAGGTGTTCTTTTTAATTAGTCAATTTCTGTAATTGTGAATACTTAGGCTTTCCTTTAGGAGAGTCTGAAATGGGTTGAGAGCTGTTACCCGGGCCAGTCACCAAATGCAGCCTCAGAGAGAGCAGCTCTGTAAGGGCAGGCAGGGCACATGCAGAGTGTCGTGGGGAGAGGCAGAGCCCTGGTCCCTGCCTGCTCCTGTCACAGTGTGGTCTGACATCAGCGTGGCTTTCCTCTGGTTTGCTGTGTCATTGGAGGCCATCCAAAAAGGCAGCAATCCACTGGCCCTGCCCTCACGAAGGGGGAGCTGTGACTGAGCTCATCAAAGTATCTCCCACACGTGCCAGAGACTCTCGGCACCTTGACAGAAGGAAGGTCTTAGTTGAAAGAATAAAATCCAAGTTCAAAGAAAATCTAAACCACGATAGTGATTAGAAAAGAATATAGAGTACTGTAGTCCCCTGTGGTGTTGGGGTCACTGTGTTTTTTCTGCTCTCCACATGCAGATTCTGTTCATTCCAGTAGGTCTTTGAGAGCTGCTGAAAACTAACACAAACTCTGGGAGATCTAGTGAGTGGACTCTTGATAAACTTCAGAGAAACTGTGTTCCTGTCACAGATCAGTGACATTAATAGGTCTAAAAATGACTGTTCCTGTGAAAGAAGTGCTGTTGTTCAAAACTGGATTTTTTCCAGGAGGGTTAGAGAGCCATTGCCCCAGAGGGCCCACCCAACTTCTCCCAACAATGCAGGGAGTGCATCTGCTCTCTACTCCAGCTATTTCTGGGCCATGAAGGTATCACAGAATCATAGAACAGCCTGGCTTGGAAGGAACCTTAAGGATCATCAAGTCCCACCCTCCTGCCATGGGCAGGGACATCCTCCACTAGACCAGGCTGCTCAGAACACCATCCAACCTGGCTCTGAACACTTCCAGGGATGGGGCATTCAAAACCTGTTCCAGTGCCTCAACACCCCCACAGTGAACAATTTCTTCCTTATGTTCAACCCAAATCCAGCCTCTTTCAGTTTAAAACCATTATCCCTGGTCCTACTGACACACCCCAGCTGGTGGTGCTGAGAGCTGCTGCCTCCAAGCTGGCTCCCTTCCCACTGCCCACCCTGGGAGATTCCCACTCCCAGGCAGAGCACCATGTCCAGCCTCGCCGAAGGCTGCTGCTGGGAAGACAACTGGGGCATGACTGTGTGCCAGGGGTGTGATCTAGTGCCCCCCTCAAGGCATCCCTCAGGGATGCATCCTGCTTAGTCTCTGCAGGTACCACAGCATCATTTCCCATGTAAGCCAGAGAGCCTTTTTCAGAACATTTGATGCCTTCACTGAGGGCTTCAGAGTACAGATGCATTTATTTCTGTTTCACAGGTCCCAGGAATCATAAAGTACTTAAAATAAAGCATCTTAAGAGATGTCCTGTAAGGTTTTTTTCTTGCATTTACATAGTGAAAATTTCATCTGATGCCTTTTATGCTTCAGCTGAAGATAGAAATAAAGTATTTTTCTACTTCTGATAATAAGCAGATACTCATAATATGTTAAGATGCAGGTATAATAAAAGCAGAAACCCAAAATACCAGGCTTCTCTGTCTGGGAGCACTGAAAATACTATTTCCTTAGGAGAGAGAACTGTCTGGTTTACTTTGCAGTCAGCTAATGGTAAAATGCAGTGATTTTTCTTGTAGGACAAGAAATACTGGGGAAAGGCCAGAAGTGGCAATTCTGAAAACTGATCCCAAACAGCTGCTCTACAAGAGCATGCAAGTCCCTCTCGAGGAGGATGACTGAAATTGGGATGTGCCTCCTGCTTTCACTCCCATCACTGGGATGGATCCACACCCAGGAGCC
The DNA here is from genome assembly GCF_963662255.1 of Cinclus cinclus. Lineage (NCBI taxonomy): Eukaryota > Metazoa > Chordata > Aves > Passeriformes > Cinclidae > Cinclus > Cinclus cinclus. The sequence continues at coordinate 14,864,437 of NC_085048.1, read as the reverse complement.
CCAGGTAGGACACCTGTGCTGGGATCCTGCCCCAAAGGGATCATACAAATCCTATGTTCCCTGACAGCTCCCAGGAGCCTAATTTGCCCGTGTGGGATTTGAACTGTGGGATTACACTGCCTATGCACTAGATGGTGGGCTTAATCCCCCTTTCCTCTTATCTCCCATACTGAGGACCAGATTGAAAGAGACAGTGCCAAATTCAGACCTGGACCTGAGGCTTGCACAGCACAAGGAGTACACTTGGCACATTTTAAGTGGCAGAAACATGAATTTCATTCAATATCCTCTCAAGTTCTGGATCAGATGATATTGCTGCATTTTTTTTTTACTGAATTCAAAGCAACATCTTCCTTCAAAGCACCACATTTCAACACTTCTAGTATGACACTTAATTCTTAATTAGTACATGTTCATTTATAAACAGCATTTAGAAATGAGCTTCTAAATATTGATTCTTAAGATGAACTGGTCCACTTCAAGTGGCACCAGTCAGAAATCAGCAGCTGGTGAAGATCTTCATGCTCTCACTCGGAGCTGATCAGGTGAACTTTCTCCTCCATGCTTGCCAAGCAGCCATGCTGGCCCTGATGCTCCAGGGCCCTCCACCACCCACCTCTCCCGTGCTGTCTCGCTGTGTGAGATGTTGTGTTGTCAGCAGCAGTTCTGCTCAGCTGGGCTTCCCGGACCATGCCTGACATTCTCGAGGCAGGGAACTGGGTTCAGCGGCAGTACTCCTGCTCGATGCTTGCCATGAGCTCCTCCTCCGAGTAATCATATAATATTGTGGACTGCCCCAATGGCTTCTTGTTGCTTTCTGGGCACCTGTCATGGAAGGGAATGAATTACTGGTGTCATGAGAGAGAATCAGGCTCTGAGGGATATAAGAAGGCCCTTGCTTAATTTTTTTTTTTTTTGTGAATGGAAAGATCAAGCTGCATGTGGCTTGCCAAGACACAGATACTCTGTCATATGTAGCTCCCATACCCCACTGGCACATTGCCTGCTGACATTTGCTATCACTTGGCACCAGTTTAGTCTCTGAGCTCATTAAAGTACAACCCTTACAATGTTCCCAATCAAGCTCCCAGAACCTTTCGAGTTAGGCTCCAGGCCCAGCTAAAGGACAGTGTAATCTTTATGCTACTTTTAAGGTCTTATGCAAAAAGAGATTATTTTGTTTGTATTTGTAAGGAATCTGAGTTTCAACCAAAATATGAATGCAGATTCATCAAACTGCTTTTATGGCTTTTATTTGTTTCCACATCAGCACAACCCTCCCATGAGTGGGAACTGATGTATGACTCAAAGGGAACTGCTGTGGGGTTTATTGGTGTTATCAGAGGTGGTTTATGTTGGGTGCACGAGAAATCTGTCCCTATCTGCTTAAGGGAGAACAGCAACAAGTCTTATGCAGGCTTTGACCACTGTACCTCATGCTACCAGTTAAATCTACATGATCTTGCCCTCCAGGATTTAAGAGAGGAGCCAGCAGCTGACAAGTGAGTGCTCCTCCTTGGCCTTGTAGAGACCTGGGGGGTGAGCAAGCCATGCTGTCAGGCATGGAACACATGGCTCCTTGGAATGGAGGTCACAGTAAGGTGCAGAGCTAGGTGGAGAATTGAGCTGGTAAATCCAAACTGTAAAGGGCTCTGCCATGACATGTCAACCAAGACTTTGTGACCATCCATTAGTGAAGAACAAGTAAATGAGAAAGAAATGCTTTGGTTTTGTGTGTCAGTTAGTCCTTTGCCAAAGAGGAGAGACTTTCATACCCACTAGCATGGCTTCAGATCTGTTTCAGACTCACCATGTATGATCTATTGAATTCCTCTAAGGAGGAATTCCTCTAAGGAAGAGATCTATCCCAACCATTGCTCTTGCAGCTGCAATGAATAAAATTCACCCATCAGCATCCTTTAATGAAAAAAACTGAGGACCTATTTACTAGATGAAATCACAGAAACTGCACCAAAGCAGGTATGTAAATGTAGAATCGGAATTGAAGAACCCTGAAATGCTTTTCTAAGGACACTTTCTCCTATAGATGAGGTGCTTTCATACTGCTCTCCTTGGGCCAGGGAGCGCCCTCAGTGTTCCTCCCACAGACAGCAGCTGTGGAGTGAGTGGCCACAGTGCAGTGCAACCCTCTCTCTGCTCTGACCTGCCCTGGCCACAGGGGTTCCTGCCCAGCCCAGCTGCTCTGACCAAGCTGTGTTTATGCCATGCCCCCTGTGTGTCAGAAATAGCCTGGTGCTTTTCCTAGAGTCACCTGATGGCCAGCTGGGTAGTATAGGTATTCTACAGTTACTTACACTGCACTATGCCCTTGATGGCAAGTTCTACTTGCAGCAAGTAAGATTTAGCAACCAGACTCTTCTGCTTATTCCTTTTATTCATTTTCCTGCTGAGGGCTGCAGGGTATCTGACTTCCACTGTACTAAATTATAACTGAGAAGAAAGCTACAAGTCCAAGAGCTCAAACCATACAGCAGCATTAACAAAGCAATAATGGGAAAAGGAAGTGCAGAAATCTGAGTTAAAACACACAATTTACTGATTTAAACTCACATTGTGACAATCCTCTAATTTTATGTTATGTGATGGGTAAGAGGCAGAGCTCCTGGCAGCTTGCTTGCAGGCCCACAGAAGAGCCATTGTTTCTCTCAGCAGTTACATAATTTCCCACTGTTAATTATTCTCCATGCTTTGGTTTGCATGGAGAAAATCTCCAGGTAAAACTCGTTGAGACACAGATGTGCTTTTGAAAAAACAAAAGCAGACTTGACTTCCTATGCACACCCCAGAGTTGAGAGGAAAAAAGAGGGCTGTGTTCCTTTCAAGAGCAAAGGAAAAGCAAGCTGCTGTTCATACTATTTCTATATTTGTGGCAAAGTTGTGTATCATTTAATACAGGAAAACTGAAATACAAAATGAGAGTTTTAATCTGGATAAAAGGAGAAACTTCTGCACCCTGAGGACAGCAAGCAGAGGAACAGGCTGTGTGGTTGCACAGGCTCTATCCCTGGGGGCTTTCAACACCTGATGGGACAAAGCCTGTAGCATTCTGCTATGACTTCACAGTTGATCCTGCCTGGAGCTAGAGCTAAGAGATTGGACCAGAGACCTCCTGAGCCCATCCCAACCTGAACCTCCATCTAAAAGGCACATTGATGCAGCTAATTCTGCTGATCCTAGAATTCAGTGGAAACCTGCAGCAGGGAAATCCCAAGCTCAGGATGTGCACAGGACAAAAGCTGGTGGACCACAGGCCTGTTCCCATGCTCCTCCAGCTGTTCCAGCAGCAGAGGAAGCACCTTGCTCCTTTTGTCACCAAGTGCCAGGGCTGCAGAGCCTGGCTTCAAACACCCTGAGTCCACTTGAGACCTTCCAGTCAGAAAAATAACAGGTAGAAAGATTTCCAAACTCCAGATGTTCTGAGGAAGGAGAGAAACCTGTGAAGGAGAAAAGCTGAGAGAGAAGGAGCTAGCTGAAAAGCATACAAGAGGGGAATTTGCTAGGAACAATAGGACAGCAAGGAAAAAGAAGGCTAGTGCAGCTCCATCAGGATTACTGGGCAGGCTTCTGGGCGCCTCCCTGCTAAATGTTATTAACAGCTTGGAGGGAGTTTGGAAAGCAGCAGTAAAAGTGATTTAAGGGGCTAGAGCAAAGCAATTTAGGAAAGAGGAAAGCAAGAAATGTGCTCCATTTCAACTACAGGCTTCTTGGTGTTTAAAGTTTCTTAAGGGAAGCAGGAATTATGGGTGGGTTTTTTGTGAAGTGTAAAGACAATGAACTATGCAATGTGGAGAAGGAAATGCAAAGGGCAAAATTTGACCAGAAGTGAGCAAAACCACCTTTAAGCAAGACCCCAGCAGTGGGGGTGGCTGTCAGTGCCATATCCCTGGTGTCAGGCAGGTGCCTGGTGCAGGGGAGAGCTGCCCAGGGCACTGTGACAATGGCCCTGATGGGTGACCAGGATGACAAGCTCCCAGGCACAAACCTGAGTTAAGTGGCTGAAAACTAGGTTGGGGGTGAATCCAGGCCAGTGGTTTTGATCATTTTGCTCAGGATGGGGAAGTCCAGGGTTAATCATTAAAATGCCTTCTACAAGACCTAGCAGCTGAAAAATGGGTCAAAACAACGCCCTGGAAACTCGTGCCAGTGACACGAGGCTTGGCAGCAATTATCAAATCATTACCGTGTGCCTGGGCTGTGCCATCCACCGTGAACTACCAGACCAGAGAGAGCGGTTCCCAAAAAGATTTTCGGGAAGGGAGGATGAGAGGTAACACAGCCCAACCAGGAGCACATCCAAAGTATTTCCCAGGGGCTGGTTTAGATGCCTGCGCAGTGTCACACGGGCATGTTGGAAGGACAGGAGGTGCACACCCACCTCCATCTCGCTTGACTGCGCTTGACAGACACTATTAACTCTCCCTATCTAGTTCTTCTCCTTCCCTGACATTTACTTCTCCTTTAATTGGCTTTATGGGAATTTCTTCAGTCAGCAACTCTACCAAGACAAGGCTGACTTCTGCTGTTTGCAAAGTGAGTGTTTACCTAGAATGATTCCAGCCACAGAAATGTGAAGGATGAGACACCTACACACGCACGTTAATTTCTGTTTCCGTGGCTTGATTTTATTTTATTTGATCTGACGTCTTCAAAAATTTGCTGAGTGCTGGGCCATTTCCAAAAAAATGTCTGCATGGTTCTTGCCAGCAGAAACTGCAACTCTGCTTATCTCAGGCAGTACAGGCACTTCACACATGAGCTGTGCTATGGGACTCTGCAGTGGATATAAAGTAAATGTTATCTAAATGAAAATAATCTCCTGCTCTGTCATCCCAGATCAGAAAACATTTTCTGCTGTCTCAAATCTTCCCTTTGCATGTCAAAGAGCATGGGAGAAGGAAACCCCTGGCAGGGTGAGAGGGGCCAGTGGGCACCTGGGGCCAGGGAGTCCATAGGGGTCTGGCAGGGCTGGCTGCACACCCCAGGAGGAGACTGCTCAGTTGCCATCACAGCCCAAAGTCCACCGAGGATGCTGGAAAGCACAGGACAGGTTAAAGTCCCTGTGAGAACAGCTGTACAAGCCTTGCCATCAGAAAAGCCAAGGGCAGATGTGTTTTCCGAGCGCTCTGGGGAGCAGCAGCCTTCCAGGTGAGCTCCCTGCCAGCTGGGAGGGAGAACAGGAGCAGGAGGATGGACTGCAGCAGCTGCCTGGGCTCTGCTGACACATCACCTGCACTGCTGGGCATTAGTAGGTCACACAGCCCATGGCCAGGATCTGCAGATGAGTCTGCTCTCGAGTTCTGCAGGAGCAGAGGGGCTGGATAACAGCCAGACCTTAATGCTCAAGAGAGTCGCTCTTCAATGTAAGGAGGTGACATTTTAAGATGGTTTTACAAGCCTGTTCATTTCACCTGGGTTTTTTAAACATGTGTTAAACTGTCCCCATTCCTGGTGCAGGCAGACTCAGAAGCTCACTCTGCTGGGCAGCTTTTGCTTGTGGAAAATTTCAGATTTCTTTTGTTTGGCACCACCATTCCCCCGTCCCTGAGGGACACTCATGTCTAACTGGTGTAGCACTGGAGCATCTCATGGGCTTTCTTTTATGATTCCTGGGGAGCGAAGAGATGTTATTCTCCTTTTCTACATACTGCAGAGCCCACAGGTGAATCAGGGCCTGAGCTCTTATTTTGAGGAATTCTCCACAGCTTTGCACTATCTACTCTAAGGTGCCTCTCTGACAAGTGGACATCCTAAATTCTGATTGCTCACAACCTCTATACTACACTTGAGCTGGAGCCTGGATCTTTTTAAGTAGCACCTGATTTTTGTTTTTAATTTGCAAGTAAATAAATGAGCAGAATATTAAGGGCTAAAATCCATTTCACACCATTCCCAGTTCTTTTGCACAGTGTCAGGAATGCAGAAATAGCACAAAGGTCCATTTATTCAACCTGCTTTCCCCCCCTGAAGTTACCATGAAAGCAGGGGATACTCACTGATGGTCAAGATTGCTGTTCTCTGGGCCTGGTGGGCTTCTGGTTGACAAAGCCTAGGACAGAAGACAAGATGCAGTTACGGCACTTTAAAGTCAAGGAAGGTGATTCTCCCCTTCCACTTTGCTCATGTGAGACCCCATCTGCAGTGCTGCATCCAGGTCTGGCATCCTCAGCACAGGAAGGACATGGACCTGCTGGAATGAGTCCAGAGGGGCACCATGAAAATGATAAGAGACGTGGAGCACCTTTCCTGTGAGGACAGGCTGAGGTAGTTGGGGTTGGTCAGCCTGGAGAAGAGAAGGCTCTGGGAAAACCTCATTGCAAACTTTCAGTACCTAAAGGAGGCCTATGAGAAGGGTGGAGAGGGGCTGTTTACAAGACCTGTTGTGACAGGACAAGAGGCAATGGTTTTAAACTGAAAGAGAGCAGGTTTAGATTAGATCTTAGGAAGAAGTTCTTACTGTGAGAGTTGTGAGGCACTGGTTGCCCAGAAAAGCTGTGGCTGCCCCGTCCCTGGCAGTGTCTGGATGGAGCTTTGAGCAATCTGGTCTAGTTGAAGATGTGCCCTTGCCCATGATGGTGGGGTTGAAACTAGCTGATTTTCAAAGCTCCCTTTCAACACATACCATTATTTCTTTCTATGAAACTTATCTCTGTCTACAGTGGGCAACATGTCCTGGTTTAAACTCTCTGGTTTGGTTTAAACTCCCAAACAACTTCTGTAGGGACAATACAGGCACGAGAGACTCTGCTTTACTAGCCCTGTTCTGCTGGTTCTGTTTCAGCATTCAGGGTGGCTGTGTGGCTGCTGGCTACAGAACCAAAATCCCTGAATGCTGACCTGTTAAACCTCCCAGTTTTCCATGAATGCCCACTGCACCACCAGCTGCAGGTAACACTATGAAAATACCTTCTAAGGGAGGTAATCACTGCTACATCAACCCAGTTTTCACCTGACAAAGATGCTTCCCAGAAAAATTATCCATCTAGGGTGAAACATCCATCTTCCCTATGCTGGAGTCCTGAGGCTTTCAATGGGATACCTGGGGAGCACTCAAAGTTGGTTGAACCTAAAGGTATTTAAAATGGGGGCAGTGATGGGACCCTTCATCCCCAGCTGGGCCAGTAATAAAATGAGCCCTCTGTAGCCAGATACTACTGAGAATAATAAAAAACTCATCTTTTTCTACCTTTTCACTATATTCTCACAGGGAAAGGAAGTGGGACAGGGACATGGCTTTGCATCTTGTCATTATCTTTTCTGAGGTGCAGTCCTAAAGCTGGTGGGCCTCCTTTATAGAAGCTACCCTGAATCTTACAACAATGCTAACAAGTTAAACAGGTATCACCAAACCAGGGCCTTCCAGAAAACAGAAATGAAAAGCTGTTCCTTCAGTGTAGAAAAGAGGAAAACATTTTTCTGCACAAGAAAAGAGGGAAGTGTCTTGTTTTGAAAGACAGGTGTCTGCTAAGGAAGGCAGCAACCTTCCTTGGACTGGAAAATGTAAATCCCTTCTCTCGGAATTATAATAATTTGAATTTAAGGGGCTCTCAGACAAAGATATGAGAATAGAAATAACAGCTCTTTACTAGCGTGTATAATAAAGCAAGCAAAGAACAAGAACCGCAGCATTAACACCAAGAGAACAGAACTCGGTGCCAGCCTCCCTGGCTTTCCCCCGGGTGCAGTTCCGCTCACAGCCGGCAGGGGCGCTGCTGGCTCCCGGCGGGCAGGGCGGGGGCGGTGATTCCTCCGCGCCTGCAGGGGGCGCTGTGGGGCGGGCTCGGGCAGCACGGGAATGGCGGCCGGGCCCGGACGGGATGGGAGGAGAGGATTTGGTTCATGAACCCCTGGGGCGGCAGATCCCGGTGCCTGGATGGTTAGGGATGGAGGAGAGGTTTTCCTTCACAAATCCCTAGGGTAGCTGATCGCAGTGCCCCCGCAGGACTCTGGGAAGCAGCAAGCTGGGATGGAAGGATGTCTCGGCAGGCAGGGGTGTGGGGCTGCAGTACGGCCAAAGCTCGGAGCAGTGCTGAAGAAGCAGCAGGGCTGGGGCAGTGGCAGCCTGGCTCCAGCAGGGCAGGGAGAGGCAGCCTCGGGACTCCCGAGCAGACGGTGATAGGTCCGGTCCCTCTCTCAGTGAGGCAGTGTTAAAAAGGGCCCAGGTCAGCGGCTGCTCTCACGAGCAGAGGCTCACCCCATGGCAGAAGCAGCAGCTCTGGGCTGGGCTCTGGTGGCAGCAGTGAATTCCCTTCCCCAAGCAGCAGCTCCCAGCATCCTCCTCTGAAGCCCAGAGAGAGCGAGCCAGCAGCTGCCCCCGCCCTGTCCTTTACCTGCCCAATTCTCATGGTATCTCTGCCCCTCAGAGAGAAAGTCCCAGATAAGAGAAGTACAACCAGATGCCCACCTCCCCTGAGCTTGGCCCCTTCTGTTTTCCTCAAGTACTCAGTGGTTAGTGTTTCCTAACAACTTATGGGAAAAAAATCCTCCAAGGAATAAAAGGTAAGAAACCTAACCCCCAACAGGACGCAAAGGAACCAGGGAGAGGTGCAGAAAAGATTCCAACGCAGACCTATGGCCTGTTCCTCTGCTGTATTTCTGCAGGGCTGGATGGGATCAAGCAATTCCTCAGTAAGATCATATATATGCTCTTGGAACAGCTCAAATCTGTGCTGCCTCAAGGTCATGCATGGGACTGGTGCTGGAAAGTGTGAGAGCTATGGAGAGGCAATGCCAACAGTGCAATAGTGATGGCTTCACAGACATTTTTGCACCAATATAAATCTGTTGGTATTAGTCAGACTTGTATGTGCCATCCACTGGGTAGAAATATCCACCTGGCTGTCTGCAGGTATTCCATGGCACCTGATTTTAATTTGCAAGATTTTTTCACTACACTCCTTCCTCAACTGCTTCTCATGGGGGATGGACAGGAGTTGAGGTTTAAACACCAAGGTCTCAGACAGTGTGAGGCAGACTGAGAGGTGCTTGGCAGCACACCGCTCAGTTCTTCCCTGCCTCTTGCAAGGGCTTTGCACTGCTGTGGTCACCTTTGGCTCCCATGTTTCAGCAGGTGAGAGCTGCAGCAAAGACACCTCTCTCATGCCTCTGGGTGAACATCTCTTCCAGGTGAGCCCTTAGTAGCTTCTATTTCAGGAGCTGGGAAAGGTATCTGTTATTGACTGTATTTCACATCCTAGCTGCCTGCTTAAAATGACAAAAGATGTTACCAGTCTTTCATAGAGTTTTTTAGTGTAATACCTCTCAAAAGGCATTCCACATACTTTCAGAAGAGTCCCTGCTCATTGGCAACACTTTGTTTTCTCTGGAAGAGGCTGAACTATGCTAGAAAGAGCTGCTGGGTCCAAGCAGAAGCAAGAGTATATGAGAAAGCTGACAGTGAGGTAAGACAGTTCTCTGCTGGTTATTTACAACTGCTTCTTGGCAATCTCCCATAAGCAACAAGAACAAAAAGCAGTGCCAGGAGAACAGCATGCTGAGCTCCAGTGGCTGACTTCTCCTGGGATTGCATCCCATGGTGCAGCTCCTCATCCATCATCCACTGGACTACGGTTGAGGCCTGAGTTTCCTTCCACCAGGTGAAGAGCATTATTCATCCTCAGCACCAAGGGAAATACAGTTCTTTAGGAGTGCTTTGATGATGTTCTTCCCACATTAAGAACCCAGCTTCCAATACTTCTGTGCAAAGGATGGGTTTGGATCATTTTAGGGAGGGGTTTGGATTGTACAGTACGTTGTCTGTTTTTTCTTCTCTTGTGGCTGACTCGTCCATATTACGAGCTGTACGTGTTGTGTGGGTGGAAGACAGAATTAATTCGTCATCAGGACAGTTCAGCTCTGGTTAGCAAAATCTGCTTCTCTGTGCAAAACCTGCTCCCACCTTTTCCAAGGGATCTGTCAGCAGCAATACTTATTTCCCAAGAAAATTTGGAACTGGCACAGGTAGATTTCTACCAACATTTCATCCACTACATGATTCAGAAATGGTGGCAAGTATAAACAAAAGGCACCTCCAGCCTCTGCCTTTTCCCTGTCATGAGAGTCTTCGTGGTTTGGGAGCTACTCCCAATCCTGCGGGCAAAGGACACCTGGCTCAGTGGTGCCCCAGTGACACCGTGTGCTGAGCAGTGCCCGGCGATGCCCGGGTGACACCGTGTGCCCGGCAATGCCCAGGTGACACCGTGTGCCAGGCGATGCCCGGGTGACACCGTGTGCCCGGCGATGCCCGGGTGACACCGTGTGCCAGGAGATGCCCGGGTGACACCGTGTGCCCGGCAATGCCCGGGTGACACCGTGTGCCAGGCGATGCCCGGGTGACACCGTGTGCCCGGCGATGCCCGGGTGACACCGTGTGCCAGGCGATGCCCGGGTGACACCGTGTGCCGGGCAGCAGGTAAGGTGCAGAGCACCGGCTGCCGTGGGCTGTGAGACAATAAAAACTGACCCCACCCAGCCGGCTCGGGATTGCTTTAATGGGTATGTTGCAAGTTCAGCAGATAATTAGTATTAGCCCTTTATGTGGGTTAGCATGATGTGCATGTCAGGACACTTTAATATTATGGGTTCCTATCCTACAGCTAAGTAAGTAATTGCTGGCCTGGTTGGCCTGTGTCCTGGTAAGAGTTAAATGAAGTCAGCTTCTCCTTTCTGCAGCTTGCAGTCATCTTTTTATTACTCATCTAGACGTGGCATGTCTCCTTGTTTTCCACCCCATTCTCAGCATAGGCATCTTGTGCTGAGGTCCGCTGTGCTAGAAAGCCCCAGATCACCTCCTCCTCCAAGTTTAAAGGCTTGGATATTAAGCTTACCCAGCATGTATCCACATTTAATTTAATGTCATGATGTGAGGTGGAATGCTTTGACAGCCATTGCACACACAGTTCAGTCATCCTTTAGGGAGCAAGTCCTGGGAGCAAGGCAGAGCTGAGAGCTGGAAGCAAGAGCTGTTTCTCTCTGCTGCGTGCATAAGCCAGCACTCCTGGGGTGCAGTTTCCCACTTCCCCTAGTCCAGTGCAAGTTCCTCACGGCCCTGTCAGCCCTTAACCCCCTACATTCTCTGTCAGCTCCAGCAGTAGGCTGGGTGAGAACACCCTTTCCTGGAACCTTCCACAGAGTGATGTGCAGCTGTGTACATAGGAGACTTAAAGCTGCTCCCAAGCTGCTCTGAAACCAGGCAGCTACAGTCTTGACTTACTAACATTGGCTCCAAAACTAGGAGGCCAAATTCAAGCTCTCTTTAAGATGGTCCCTGTGCTGATCCCTAAACCACGCCCAGGCATTATATGGGAGACTACAAGTTGGTCCTGACCAAAAATCATGCTAGCTCAGTGGCGCAGACCATCACAGTCCAGTGCCAGGCAGCTGCTATGGTACAGTTTACCAGTATGGCTGCAGCCCTGAGATGCAGTAGAGATAAAGACCCTGAGTGCAAGTGCAGCTCAGGTGCAACTCACATCCAAGGAGTGTTTGAGCCATGTAAAGTACCTAGATGGGAGCAGTGTGGCCTCTGCCAGTGCTGGTCCACTGAATTTGGTTTAATAGTGCAGCATTTCTGAAAAATGTACACCAGTGCCTCTCTCCCTGCCTCTGCTTCTCCCAAATCCCTCTTCACAAACACTCCATGAACTGGACCAGCAGACCAGTCTGAGCTGAAATGCCAATGCACTGCTGTGGCAGAGGGAGGATATCATCTGGAGAGCCCTGCAGGTGCAGTCTGCAGCGGAGCGTGGAGGGCTGAGCTGGTACCACAGCAGGGCAGCACCCTCCAGCGACACCAGCACTGCACTGGGGGCTGAGACAGCACTGCTGGAATCAGCCTCTCCAACCTGCAGCCAGTAATTGCTGGCAAAAAAAAAAAAGGGGGCTTACCCACGGTGCCAGCAGGTACCAAATCTGATGCATGGCCCGAGCTGCACCCCAGGCGAAGCACTTTCAGCTTTGCTTTGGTCTGCAGCAACATCCTCTGGCCAGAGAAGGAATTAGGAGCAGGCGGTGGGCAGGAAGTGGGCAGGGATGCAAGGAGTTCCCACGCTTCTCCTCTACTGCCAGCTAAAACACCAGCTCCCTGTACGTGCCCTGGGCTTACTTTTTAGATAATGAATAGTTTCCAGGGCAAAAGCTCTGCCAAGTGAAGGGGGGGAGTTGTGGAAAATACCTAGTCAGCAGTTTTCCAAGTCCAGATGCAACGCAGCTGTGCTGGAAGGGTGATGCTGGGCTGAGGGGACAGCACAGCTTGCTGCTTCTGGGCTCTGATGAAGTTTCAGGTACTTTGAACAAGACATGAAATATAATGGGAGAGAGGAGGAGACATTAAACTCAGCAACCACCAGATCTACAACTGGACATTAACTGCAGAATCTGAAATAATCTGACTTTAGGAAGTTCAAGGAGTCCAAGATATTCAGCTGATGTTTTCTGAAGGCCCCATACTCCCTATGAAAGTGCAGCACAGTATCTTGATTTGAGGGTATTTTTGGCTATTAACACAACCAGGAAGAAAATGTTGAAATGAACTGCTAACAGTGTGGAATTAGAACGATCAAATTTCTGTTTGAGGGAAGCACATTTTAACAAGAGTAGAAAAATAAACCTGAGTTCCTGTAAGAAACTAATGGGGAAGGGCATTTAATGTCCCTTCAGGACCCTTTTGTGTTTGCAGCTGGGAACAGCCAGCCACGAGGTGACGCTGTGCCACATCAGTCTGCAGAAAAAGCATCCGGCTGAAAAAGTCAGGCAAGGCTTTGAACACTCGGGTGTTTTAAAATTATATTATAGTCCCTCTAGAAGTTGGTGAATACACCTTCTACCCGTGTAACTCCTGTGCTGCAGCTGGGGTGATTTGCTTAATGGAATCACATCCTGTCTCCAGTCAGGAGGAGCAATGGTGCCAAGGAAAAAGCTGTTAAAACCAAAACCCTAACATGTCTGTATTATTCCTCCATTTCAGGAAACCAATGGGGAAATGCCTGAAGCCATGGCCTCTGCCCTGACTTCCACCAAGAGCTGCCACCCCTGCTCTGTGCTGCAGCAGCACCTGCAAAACCTCAACAAATTTCTCTGTCCTGAGCAAAGAAACAAGGAAAAGCACGTACAACCATCTGGAATTGCGAGCAAAGGTCTAAACAGATGTTTGATGCTGACAAGAGGTGTTGGGGTCTGCTCTGAGGCATGTGCAGGTTTCCCATTAGGATTTGGTTCCCAGCCTGCTGCTGTGATATGCTTTCACCCTTCTTGCTCCCAAGCACTATTTGAATATAACAGAGGTGGCTCAAGCCTTTAAAAGCAGCTGCATGCCTCTCCACCAGCCCTTGTCACCTGGCCTGACAGCCCATCAGTGCTGCCAGCTTGCTGCTGGATTGCAAATTGTGCCAGGGTTGAGCTGTGAAACACAACACTGATGCACATCATGTCCAGGAGGAACCCAGCTGTGACAGCAGAATGATGCGTCCTGCTTGCAATTCTGCTCTCTTCTGGTCAAAAGTCTCCTCTACTCCCACTGGCCAGAATCTGCTCCTCCAGAAGCTATTTCTTATCAGACTTTACTACTGTGATACCTCCTTGTTACCTTTCTTCTTCCTGCCTCACCCTTCCCCCATTAACTCTGTTGAATTAACAACCTTTCTTCTTTGAAATTTCTTTGCTTATCCTCCAGTTTGGACAACTGAATAGGACAGAGCAAGCAAGTTCCTACCACAAGACAGAAACTACAAATGACTTGAAAAGCTGGCAAGACTGAGGGGATTTGCCCTCAAAATTACTAGCAATGCAATGAAGCTGATAACCCTTTCCAGAAACCTCCTCCCGCAGCCTCCTGGGAAGGGTGGGACTGCAGTTTGCACAACAACCTAAAAGACTAAATTGCACCCAGTAAACAACCAAAGCCTGGTGCTGCAGTTTCTTCCCTCCGTTTTGCAGGCTAGTGACTTTTTAGGCCTCAAGGAGTCAGAATCATAAGCCCATCTCAGGTTCAGGAAAATAAAGTGCTATGAAGAAAAGCTTGAAGTTTGTCCTGAAACTACCTGAGACTTCTCTTATATGTCTTTTGTATGTTTGAATAATACTGGTAGTTCTTTGTTGTCTTTGTCTGGGTGCAACCAGAGCTGCGAACTTCCTCCCGAAAAAGAAGCAGCAGCAACAGCTGGATGAGGAGTCTCACTGGTGGCACTGCTGTGTGCTGCACACACTTGGCTTCACGGGATGACCAAGGCCTTACAGACCTGCTCCAGGCTGAGTTTTGAGGACTCTCATGGACGTCTCTGTGCTGCAAAGCACGACAACATTCCCACCCTGGGTCTGCACCACAACCTGGGGTGGCCGAGGTGATGCTACAGGTTCCTCAGCATCATTTCTGCCAGAGAGGGAAGTCTGAAGCAGTGAGTGGGGTATAGCGACCCCCACACTACCCCAAAGGCCACATCTTAAATTCCTCAGCCTCTATACTTTGCTCCTTGTCATTAGTTCACTGGTATCTGTTGCTGTAGTGGACTGTCTCTAATGCTATTAGAAAAGAAAGGTGAGGGCAGCTCCATTGCCTTTCAGATATGTTATTGCCCAGAACATACATCACTTCAGAATAGGGCTGAGATGCTGATTTATGCATAGGAAAAATCACAGCTTATAGAATTATTAAAGATCCAGCCATGATATTCACATGTGTGGAAAAGGAGGAAAAATTAATACCAGCAGCCTCTGTTCCCGTAAGTAAAGATAAATGGGAGAAGTCAGGAGGATCGCTCACACATGAGAGTCCTTCAGAGGAGAAAGTAGTGCTGAAGTGAGCTCCAATCATTCTGCAGGAGGGTTTGGAGTTTAAAGAGCAAGGAAAAAATATGTCAGTACAAGATATCTTTTTTTTTCTTCAATTTCCAAACCATACTTCGAGTTTTTCTTTAGAATCTGTCTAAATAAAGGGTTCTCATATGGAATGCTGCCAAGTTTCCTAATGGAAAATTTAGCTTGTATTGAAGTAATCCTTAACTGACGGATATGCAGTTCAGTGATGGAAATTATACCCTTCTAAAGAACAAAACTGAGGCATGCAAGGCAGAATGTTCCTGCGTCCTTAATAATTCTTCCCATTTTTTAATTTATTACTTTATTCTGACAATTTCGTGTTATCTGTGGAGAGCACTGTTTATCTAACAAAAACCACACAGCTTCCAAAGCCAAGCTAAGATGAAAGAGGTCGGTGATTTTTCACCTCATCACTGATATGTATATGCTGCTGTTACTCTTGGATTGGAAAAAAAAGGCCAGAAGATAAATCTCAACTCCCTCAGAAGCAAATCCATTATTTGTTAGAGACTGAAATGTGCCTTTAGGAAGACCCAGACTGCAGTTGCATCGGACTGGCAAACATTAAAGGGCAGCTTTTACGTTCACATTTTAAAACTTCTGTTTACATGCCTGACCCAGGAAAAAGTAGGAGCCGAACTTTATAAATACAGTCGAGCTATTTCCACAAGTCAGGAAACGAAACTTCCAGTAGCACCGGGAGAGAGAACGGGATGGCCTCTCTCGGGACCATGTTTCCCTCGCACCGGAGACTGAAAATGCAAAGAGAGCAGCAAAGAGAAAACGCAGAGAGAGCATCGAGCCCGGCTGGCAGCGAAGGTCGAAAGAATTTAACGCCGCTGATGTTCGGAGGGAGCCACGGTCGCGGCGAGAGGCGCCGGCGACTGCAGGGCTGCCCGGGGCGGCGGGGACACCGGGGCTGGGCTGGGCCGGGCCGGGGCCACCGCCGGGAGGGTCGGGGGTGGCGTTCGGGGCCGGGCGGGCACTTACCGCCTGCTGGAACGGGGCCCCGCCGCCTCCCGCCGCCTCCGCGCTGCTCCCGCCGGCCCGGGGCTCGGCGCTGCCGCCGGCGGCCGGAGCTCGAGGGCCGGGGCCGGGCGGTGCCGCCGCCCCCTCTCCGTCGGCCGGCGCGGTCCCCGGCAGGTCCCGGCTCTGCCCCGCTCTGCCCGCGGGCCCCCGCCGCCGGCTGCTGCCGCTGCCCATGGCCGGACCCGGCGGGCAGCGCTCGGGGCCGCCGCCTCTCCCGGCCGGGGCGGGAGCGGCGGGTTTGGCGGGGAGAATCCCACCCCGGAGCGCCGCAGGGCCGGGGGAGGGAGCCGGAGGCGCAGGGGAGGGGTGCGCGCGGTCTCTGATCGCGGTTTTGGGCTGGCTGCCGCGGTCCCCTTTCCCTTCCAAAACTTTCCAGCCCAGCCCGTTAGCTCCTGCCTTCCAAGCACCAGATCCTTACGTACATCTCCCGAAGGTGGGGGGAGGACATTGACATCTTCGGGGACCGCGCAGCAGGAGCAGCACTCCTGGGCTACTACTACACTTAAGCACGGCTCTCGCAGCCAGGTCTCGCAGACCTCTGGAGAACAGCCTAGCGCGGGGAATGCCCTGTGGGACAGGTTTGCGGCACTGAGTGCGGTTCCGGCCGTGTTCCTGGAGTTACAGGGAAGCTCCCGGGCAGAGAGGATGGGCCAGCCGGGCACCCCCTTAGCCCATGCCGCAGACGGAGTCATTCTGCTTCCCGACAGCCTGTCAAGCCTGTGGAGCTGATCCTCGGCTGCTCTTTGCTTCCAGCAGTGCAATATTTGCACGTTGTTCGACAGTGGAAGATTATAGATATTAAAGTCAAGGCTGTCATTCCCTTCGGGGACGGAGGGCAGGGGAGTACAGCAATTGCTTGGTGTCCAGCCCGTTCTGCCTCCCTTCCTTCCAAAGCAGAGGCTGATAAAGGCAGGAGGCACAGAGGTGTAATTCCTCTTGCTGCTCCTCGGCACTCACTGCAATCATTGCATCTATCAGTAGTTCATTCCACTGGTTCTTCCTAAGGCACTGAGCTAAAGCCCAAGAATTTGCAACGAAGAGGCTGGAGGAAAGGAGGCAATGAGTGGTCAGACCATTGCCAGAAGGATGAGCTTCTAGAAATGGGGGCTTATCAAAAAGATGGGGATGGACTTTTTACCGGAGCATGTATTGATAGGACAAGGAGTAAGGTTTTAAACGAAAAAGAGAGCAGATTTAGACTAGATGGAAGGAAGAGATCTTTTACAATGAGGGTGTTGAAACACTGGCACAAGTTGCCCAGAGAGGTGGTAGATGCCCCATTCCTAGAAACAGTTGGGGTCAGATGGATGGGGCTCTGAGAGACTGGGTGTAGTGGAATGGCAGGGGGTTGAACTAGATGACCTTTATAGGTCCCTTCCCACACAAACTGTGACTGAGAAGGATGTTCTGTTGGAAGAGGAGACCATCTGGGAGTGTGGGGGTGTGGTGTCACATGCAGAACCCTGGGTCCAGAGCCAGGCCAGTCACAAAATTGTTTTGGATCTGAGGCAGGTCTTGGCGAAAGGAGAAATGATAAAGCCTGGTTGCTGAGGAGGAAATGACGGAGCTGAATACGGGATTAAATAGCCCCAAACAAAATGTCCCAAGGGAACAGGCTCTGCAAACACCAGAGACAAAAATTCTTCTCAAGAAGTGAGCAAATTCCTCCTCCTTCTCTATTCCTGCAGGCTGTCTCTGAAGGAGTGTAGCCTCCTGGAAAGTTTCCTGGCTGCCCCCATGGAAACAGTTCATTCCAGGACACTTCTCCAGATTTACTTGGAAGCAATGCTGGCTCCATAAACCAGCTGTTAAAATGAGCCAAACACCTCGTGTCTGGAAGCATATCACTGTTGGAGCCAAGAAAATGTTTGAGCAGCAGTGATCTCAAATGCTGCTGTGGGTTAGCAGTGACACTGAAGGACTCTGAGGCCATTCAGTGATATTTCTCTGCCCCTAAATGACTGCTGAGAATTAAGAGAAAGCTTCCCAAAAGCTAAAGGTCTCATAAGCACGTAACTCCTCAGAAAAATTAATAAAAATTGGAAAATTCCTTTTTATGATGGCCTGGTGCCTTTTAAGACTGTTTCCCAGCAGGGCCAGTGGATAGTATCTTGGCTAATCTTCAAGAGCAAGGGTTGAAGTGTATAGTACAAGTGCCAAATATGGCATGTGAATCAATTTTGCATGGCACCCAGCCAGACCAGCAAGGAACCAGAATCCTTCACATCAAAAGCACAGTGTTGAGGGAGCCAGCATTGCTGGCTCCTGGCTTCTCCCAAATGCTGTGGAAGTCCAGGAGCTCTTCTGGACAATAATGTGGAGTTACATGGTAGAGGCCTCTTCTGACTCCTGCTGTGCTGTCTCTCAGCCTTTGGTTTGGGAAAGAAAAGGATGTATGCTATAGATGCCCACTCTTAGCACTCTTCAGTCATGCCTTCTAATAAAAGATTTAATTACAGAGAGATAAATGCATACATGCATATACAAACACATTTATACTTGTACATATCAACATCCAAGTCTTTCTAAACCATCACATTTATTTGAGAAATGCGAGATTATTTTAAGATTACCATCTATTGAAGCCATTAGCACTTATTTACTCTGCCATAGAATTTGACTGGACTTTTATGAGCAAAGGCCAAAGTGGAGTTGAGGCATGCAATTGCCTGGACAAAATGTGACTTTCAGATCTTATCTTCAGATTGCTTACTCCCCAAGTATGAGACTAACCCATACTGCTAACTCATACCTGACTCTACCTCATGCCATGTCTCATCCTATCCTCAGACTACAGGCAGGACTGTCACTCCTCTCTCCCGACAGTCTTTCATCTGTGAAGAGAAAGGGCATGTGAAAAATTGCAGCCAGCTCCAGTGACATTTTTTGTTCCCTGCCTTCTCCTCAATCCATGGTTGTTGTGGGATGATCTCACAGACCCTCTCCTACACCTCACTTTAACCTCAAAGGAATACCCCCTAGTTCAGACTTGTTCTTAGTTAAAGCCAAAGAACTGTTGTTCTTTTGTGATGCAGAGCCTGAGCTTTTTGCTTCCTCAGGTCTTTGCTCTCTTGTCTTCAACTTCTGGAGCAACCAACCCTCTGGCCACAGGACAGATCTCCATGGCTGTAGCCAGTGAAAGGACCAGCCCAGCCCAACCTGGCCCTTGCACTCAGCAGTGTTGGTGCAAGGTGGGGATGGGGAAGATGGAAGAACATACCCTGTGCCTCACAGTCCCCTTCCCCTGGCATGGAAAACACCCTGAGCAGGTCCAAGCACCAGCACTTGGGAGGGGTGTTGTGCTGGGCTGTGTTGCTGTTCATTCTGTCGAGGTGTGATGAACAGCTGCAGCACTACCAGGAGTTATGATGGGAGCACCAGAGAGCCATACATGAGGAGTTTCCTTGCTGGGTAAAATAATAGGTTCCCTCCAATACAATAATCAAAACAGAACCTGGGGAGCTGGGTTTTTCCAGGTTTTTGTTCCCACCAGAAATTCTCTAACCTATTTGTGGTTAGTTCACTGAAGGAGCTGATCTTGTAACAATAAATATCACGGCAGGTGTTTAGATAATTTTTTTTTTTTCCTCATACTTGTGGTGTTTTCAGCAAGTCTTCAACAGAGACAGATGCAGGCCCTTGTCATAACAGTTCTGGGAAACAATGCGGGTTTTTTGGGGGGGTCACCTGTATTAATTGTGAAAAGTATTAAAATTCAAAGTTAAAATACATAATGTCAGAATGGATCTCTCCCTCTTGCTTTCTGACTTAAAGGGTGATTTCTCCCATACTTCCCAGGCATGCTTCCCAGGGTATCCACTTCCCTGGAATGTAGCATGGGGAGATGCTGCCTCTTCCTGGCTGTCAACTACAGCATGGATGCTGGCTGACCACTGCAAGGATCTGGACACTCCTGCTTTGCACCATAAGAACACCATGGCATGTTTGGAGAGACCCTGGAGATCCTGATACAGATTTTCACTGTGGGTTTGCTAGAAGCCCAGTGAATGTCCATCAGAAGGTTGCTTAGATTTAAAACTTGTTTAGACAGCTTTTGCCATGCTCTGAGAAGGAAACAGTAAGATTTAGTCTTTATGGAACAAGAAGGAAAACCTTCATTTCCCTGCTGCAAATTGCTGGATTGGTGTTACCCTTCACTGAACAAGTTTATATATTAATCTGCCTTTCTAACATTAACTTGTGAGTAGAAAAGGCAATGTGTACCTTGCTCAAAGCAGAGCCATCAACCATCACTTGGCTTTCCAAATGTTTACCCAGATATCATCTTCACCCGGGTTTTTATACAGTTCTGACCCAAAACCTTCTGAAAAATTTATTTCTAATGTTGAAAGTTCTTCAGATATTTGCTTTGATGTCCTGAACTGATGTGCTGTGAAACTCAGTGGATGGAAAAAGCTGGACTTGAGAAAGAGCACAGAGCCAGTGTTTGCCTGGGGACCCAAACGGGGAGTGGGAGGAAATTTGCTTTGTCTCCACAAGTTCCCCAGAGAAAAACAACTGCAAGAGAGAGGCCACTGAGATGCAGAGAAGAAAGGTCCAAGAGGCTGAGTTGGAAGGTGAGGGTTAGGAGTTAATGTTCTTGAGCTTCTTTCATTTCTGCTGCTCCTCAAAGTGCTGCCTCACATTGAACATACCTTTCCTGGCTGAGATGATTTGGAAAGGTGGGTACTTTTCATCAGGGGAGACCAATTCCCTGACTGAAGAACCCTCCTTCAGCAGCTCCAGGCAAGGATGCAGTGGGGAAACCACAGCTGGAGGAGGGAGGGAGGTTGACCCAGTGTAATTAATGGAGCTGGGCTTTGGCCCAGGGCTGGAGTTTGACTCATCTAATTCACAAAAAAGCTGCTGAGAACAGATGTTTAAATATAAAAGCATATTTTTTAGGAGTGTCCTTTCAACACATCTTGGATTTTACTGCAACCTAAGCATTGCCAGTAAACACTTCTTTTCTCCCCGCTTCCCACAATTCAAGGGATGGGCTCTGCTTTGTTCAAAAACACAAGAATAAAGACCCAGCCAGCAAAGAGTTGTCTCTCACCATGCTGTCTTCCTGCTGTCTTTCCTTTGGGAGCATGGAGGGCTCAGGCCATGGGAGCACTTCCACCAGTGGCAGCTGCAGCTGGCTCCTGCCTGAGCATCTCTGCAGGCCAGAGAGGCAGCTGTGTCGCAGCTGGAGTGCGATGGTACATCCTGTGTGAGCAGCTTGTGTGCTCATAAGACAGCTCTTTCAAGTCCCTCTGTGAGACTCAAACTATGGCCATATGAGGAAAACGGCCAAAATCACTGTCACCTGCAGTGGAGGGGGAGAAGCTCCACAGCAGGTGAGAGACAGCACAATGCAGATGAGCTGGTGTCCACCTGGTAGTGCTGTGCTCCCATCAGTGCCTTACAACTAACTCAAGCTGCAAATTCCAGTCAGTGGCCACAGGATGGATGCAGTTACCAAAGTGGGGATGACTCAAGCTGTCTGCATGGTGTTCTTGCATCATCAGTAGCATCAATGCTGCCCTTTACTCCACTCAAACCTTTGTGTTTGTCCCAGCTTGCTTGTTTCAATTCTGACTTCCCCCTGGCCTTTCCCACTGTGACTCCCAGTCCCAGCCTAACTCTGAACAGGGATGCCCTGTGGACTCCACACCCCTGCTCCACCCCCAGTGGGCTGGTGTCCTGCAGAGAGCCCTGCTGGGTGTCCTGCTGAAGCTCCCCGGCCATGTCCTTCTCCTCTCTTTGTCCTGGTGTTCAGGGTGGGACTTTGTGGGTGGCCCGTAGAGATGGCTGCCCCTAACTCTTGGGTGAACACAAGAATGCAAAGATCTGCAGAGATCCTGTGTGTGAAGCTAATCAGCAAGATATTAACCTCCCCTTCCTGCAGAAACTTTGCTCTTGTTCCAAGTTTGTGAAGGTATTTTTGTCATCCTCAGTGAGGACAGGGTTGAAGTTTCTGAAGGCTGGCTGACCTTGGATGGGCTGACATTCCCAGTGTTTGGTGGGCTACAGCATTTCAGCTACGGCACTAAATCCCAGACTTCAGCAGCTGGGCTTGGACCCCAGCAGACCTGCACAAGCCTGGGGTGACACCAGGCAGGGTGCAGGGAAGTAGGCAGGTGGCAGGCCTGGCTTTGTACAGTAGAAACTGCTTTGCTGCCTGGACAGCGCCCAGTTCTCCTGTGGCTTTTGCCCTGTCCCAGCCTGGAAGAAGACAAGGGGCTACAGGAGCACTTCCCCAGCTGCTTGCCCAGCACATATGTGCTGCAGCTTCATGATGCTTTGTCCAGAGAGCAAAAGGCAGCCGTGACATCAGGCATTGCTGCTGGCCCACTTTGCCAAGCTGAGCTTTGCAGACGTCCATGACCAGGGACACCTCTCCTCTGACACACCTTCACTTTCACCTTTACTTTCTGTTCCAGCCTGAGAGCCTGGAGCCCGGCAAAAGGGGCAATGGGGGGGTCAAGGGCAAATGTAAACTCCTGTGACTTGAGACACTGTTAGGTTGGTTGACCTCCAGCTCTGCAGTGTTTGTCATAAATAAATAAATAAATAAACAACTCTGCTCTGTGGAGGGAGGGCCAAGCCCTGATTTTGCAGGAAAGCCTGAGAGAAAGGGACCACCAAATACAGATGCAATCAAACTGGTTTAACTTGCACAGAAGAAAAAAATAGCTGAGGTTAATGCCTTACCAGCAAGTGATAAAACTCACCCGGTATTCAGACACATATCTGAGTTATGGGAGCTGTCAGGGCTGTGCTGGCAGTCCCTCTGCCCTTAGCCCACTTCAGACTTGAGCTACATCCATGCCTCACAGATGATCTGGGATAAAAACCTGCATTTGGGCAATGTTGCGTTTTATGGCACAGACCATGGAATAACTTCCTGATGGCTGTGCTGGGATTCTGCCCAGTGCCTCCATGGTATGCATGACCTATCCTGGTGCTAGCAAACTTGTGTCTCCTAACCAGTCCCAGAGACAAGGTGGGCTTGTTACATAGATTTCTGAAGCTGGCCCGTGATAGAGCATATCCATCTCCTGGATGGAGTGCAGGTGGGACCAGAGCTGGGCGGCCTGAGACGCAGAGCAGGACTTCCCAGGGTTTTATCTGTGAAGGGTGGAGCTTGTGAAGAGACCTTCCTTTCATCTACTCTACTTTAATGTGTAAAATTCTGTGCTTTTACCTCAGAGAAAGCCTTAGCATTCTTCTAGTTGAAAGAACTTGTACAATTTTTGGTATTTCACATCTGAAGGGATTAACGGCAAGGAAGTTTTTAAAAGCATTTCCTTTATAAAAACGTTTACCTGTACAGACTGTAGCTAATGTACAATGTACCTTTCAGCATGTAGTTAAAAATGTCAAGCTGTGCTTTTCCAGAAGGTAGGCCTGAGGTATGGGAGCTCATGGATTGGCATTGCTTTCATCTTTGTGCTGCTGGGAATTAAAATGGGAAGGAGGAGGCATGGGATTGTTCCCTTGAACTCCCCAAAAATATGGGTCACAGATCCAAGGGTTTGGGTGTTTCTTCTGCCATTGTGAGTTTCATTGTGAGTTTCTCTGTTTCTGTAGGTCTGAACTGTTTATTGTCTATGTGTGCCCAGACATGACCTTAAATAACCCTTTATGCCCTTGTTATGTGTACAACATACAATACCACCAGGACATAATCTCTGCAAAAATCTTTCCTTTTCTTCCTCTCTGGCTCTTGTCCCTGTTTAGCCAGCCCCAGGATGTCATGAAATGTCAGCAACACTTCAGCAGGGCATGCATTCAAGTCTGTGTTTTCAAAACACAGGGTGAAATTCCCGGAACAAGGAGGTCAATCACCTCAGGTATTTCTAGGTATTAGCACTCAAATACCATTTGACAATGATCAGATGGAAACATGGTTTTGTCCAAGAGATATCAAAACACTGATATCTGCGGAGGGCCTTTAGTGACCTTCATTAACAGACCATATGGAAGGTCATTGTCACATCTGCTCAGGTGCCTTGGGCCCCTGAGAGACCCGTGCCTCACCCTGGTGTCAGTGACACATTGCAGCCAAGTCACAGCTCAGCTCACACAATGAACAGCACAGCTTTGCCATCTCTGTTGACCAGTCCTGAAAAATGTATTTAGTTTAGCCCAGAGGACACCAATCCATCTGCCTTTCCTCTGTTATTGTGTTCAGACAGCCATCTGAACCACAAAACTTTTTTTTTTTTTTTTAATGTAGCAGAGTAAATAGTGCTCCCTGCATCAGAGAGTTAGTTAAAGCAAATTGGTTTAAAGTCATTGAGTCATGAGCAAGTAAAACTTTTGCCTACTACCTGCTTCTTCTGAGACATGCCAGGGCATCTGTAAGACACGAGTGTACTTATGTGGGAATAATAATTTGCTTAATAGCAAGGAATGCTTTTGCTGAGTTTTGTGAAATGCCCCTTACACAAATTTGGTATTAAAGTCCTGGAGACACTGCTTTAGTGTGTGACCCTAATTATGACAAAATGAAACTGTAAACACTTGGCTTCCCTGTGAAAATGTTGTGTAAGCATCAGTTAATGAAACTTTCTGGCCCCTCTTGGGGTGGATGTGGTTACCTCCTCTCTGTAAGGGCAAAGCAGAGAGCACAGAGATGCTTTGTTGGCTGGTGTAAGCACTTCCCTCATCCCCAGAAAAACTTAATGCTAAATCTCCTGCTAATGTGGGTAGGTCTTATTTTTGAAGTAACTTATTTAATTAAAAGTTTTTGGGGGCTTTTTGGTGGTATTTTTTTTTGCTTGTTTTGTTTTGTTTCTTTCTTTTACAACTGCAGTTACAAAGGCTGTGGAAGAGGCTGCCTTCACTTTCCTTTGTGGTAATGTGCTGCACAACTGACTGAAGAGCCATCACACTGTGTCTTATGGAGGCCCAGAGTGGTGATTGTTAGTGAATGTCCATGGTGTTGCTGCAGGATCACTCACCGAGGTGCAGTCACAAGCAGAGTAATTGTGTCTCCTCTAAATGCACATACTTAAGGATTTCACTGCAAAGCTTCCAAAGCCTGTGTATAACAGAGCAGTGCCAGTGTGGGTTTTGTGCTATCATGAAATGGCTTTCCACAGAGCAAGGTAAGGGCTTATGAATCGCTGGCCCTCACAAACCAAGTGGCCTCAGCCTGCTGGAATAATAAGGATGTGAGAAAAGTGGGAAGCCAGGCATGGCTGTGTTGTCTCTAGCAAGACAGTGCTCCAAGCAAGAGATGGAAATGTGAGGATTTAATTGTCAAGTTCTAACACCAAGGCAGGCTGCAATTTTTTTCCTAGTCTGAGTGGTTTGTAGGATGCTGAAAATGAGTGTAGCTATTAGCATGCTAACTGCTGGTATTGCATCTTGAGGATCTTGTTTGACACCTTGGTGTAATAAGGATGGAAATAGTAAACTGTGTGTTCTAAAACCTTGTGCTGGACTCCCTTTGTGCTGACAGTGGCTCATTTCCCATAAGGCAGTGTAATTCATGCTGCCTTTAGCCGAGTCAGTCCACAGCATCATAAAGAGCCTTTGCTCAACAGCTGGCAGTGATTCAGGAGCTGTTGAGTTCTCTTTAGAAGTAAGGGGTCCCCAAAGGGTGCTTGTTTTAGAGGTGTGAGCCTCAGCCTGTTGTGACAATCGGTTTAGTTTATTTTTGAAGATCTGTTGAAATGGTATGAAGGGTCTGTGGAAAGCATACAATGGGAACCACTGGCAATGGGTCTCTGCCTTGGAGTGAGATCAGATTTTATTCTTCATTCTGCTGTTAACTGGCTCTGTGACTGAACTTATCTTTTTTTCAGGTATGTGCTTCTTGTACCTAAACTCAGCACCCAGGTCCTGCTGTGCCCACTGAAGATAGGGTTTAAGTTGTGCAGCTCCTGGCTACTCAGTGGTCT
Source organism: Cinclus cinclus (assembly GCF_963662255.1). NCBI lineage: Eukaryota > Metazoa > Chordata > Aves > Passeriformes > Cinclidae > Cinclus > Cinclus cinclus. The sequence goes on along the minus strand of NC_085048.1, from coordinate 14,838,680 downwards.
GAGAAATGTCCAGCCCCAACACTGGTGTTTGGGGGATGCACCCACATGCTAGACCACACTCACAAAGCACAGGCAGAATATGCCAAGCACCAGGTCCTCCTGTGCACTTGTGTCTGTCCCTCTGTGACTGAGTGGTGATGCCTCCTGCACCCATCTGAGAGGAACTTGCTTATCCCTGGGTCACTCTATGGTGTCACTGGCATGAAGTGCCCTCCCCCAGCATGGCAGCTGGACACTGGGGCTAAGAGAAACAGCCTCAGTCACTGTCTCTGCCTGCTTTTTGCAGTGTTTGTAGCTCTCCATGGCAAGAGCAATCCAAACAGGCCATAATCTGAATGATCTGCCACCTACTGAGATGGAGAAGTCCTGGACTGAAACCCACAAGTTGGTGCAGGGGAACACCACCACATTCCCGCAGTGCTTTGGATGCCTCTGCAGCAGCACTGCTTAAAACCCTGTAATCCATTAACACTGACTGCTTTAATGTTGTACCAAGGTTACCTTGGTTTTATTAGCCAGAAGTGTCATGCAATGACTTTTAGAGTATGCTGCTTTTACAGATGTATCCTTAAATTGTCATTTAAGACATAAGGTGAAAAAAGACCCTTTTAAAGTTGGATTCAGTAACTTTTTATAAAGGAGAACTAAATTTATATCGCGTGGTGAGACATGAGAAATTCTTAGTCCTTTGATTTTTTAAATTTAGCTTTCTTAAGCTTTTTTGGTAATATTCAGATGTCTATATGAATTTCTGATGTGGCTATTTCATAGACTTTATTTTAAACACTATTGATCATACAGAAGCAATATCTTAGTGATATACATTATATTACAAACACAAGCTGGTGTTGACAGGCATTTTACTGAGCATTTCAATTGCTTTTCATCTAGTTTCATTTAAAAAATGGGAAAAAGGAAATGTCTTTTAAAATAGTTGTATGATGGCTGTTAGTTTTGACTACTGAGTACAGGCATTTCAAAGCAAGCTGTTGCTCTTCTGCAGCCTCAGTGTACTTAATTTTTATCTTATCATAAGTGAACCTTTTAACTCTTAAATACCCAAGCCTGTTAATAAATGCATGTAGGATGGAGATTTGCTCATGGTCTGAGCTAAGGGGGGGTCACAAAGAAATATTCTTCACAGCACAAAGGGTAACTGTAATAGCAGTGGTCCGATTCGAGAAGGAAGATATGGTTTCTTCTTTCCTTTTTTTTTCTACCAGTGTTTGTTTTATACTGTTTCCAGAAGAGCTTCCCATAAATAGGTAATTTGAAACAAAGCTTGTTAGCTCAGCAGAGAAAGCTTTCTCCCAGCTCTTGTTGAACATGGATTAGACTCAAAAGCAGACATTGGAATGCATTTTAAGTAGAATAATAATCATCTTGAAAGGACTGTGAGTGGAAAACCCTCCACTATCCTCCTGCTGAATAAATCAGCCACTTAATACTTAATAGAGACCAGGGAGCATTTCTGGATTAGAAGCATGGGGTTTTTTTAATAGCTTACTGCCTAGAGGCTAATGTGGCTTTAGGTCCAGGAAACCAAACAAAACCCCCCAACTTCACCATGTTTTTTTCTTTTGCTAAACCCAAACTAAATTTAAAACAACCCTAACTGGTTGTACAATGTTATAAGAAATTGAACTGGCCCGAGCTAACAGTGAGAAGCTGTTTGAAAATATGCTTATAAAATGGCACTGAAGGGAGCCTGTGAAAAGGAGATAACACGGAGCAGGGAAACATTTGTACGGTTTGGTGACAGAAGACACTGTTTTCTGTTACCTCAGTAGATGGTGATTTTTATGACCACCTCTCAAACACAAGCATCTAAGGTGTCACCTTTTGGAGTTATGAGCAGACCCTGGGGCACAGCCAGCAGTGCTTTCATCTCTGACACTACCCAGTTCAAAACACAGATGTACACGGAAATGTCCTATTGCTTTAGTCAACATCAGGCACTGAGGGAGGATGAAAACCTGACAGTGACAGTGGTGCATGTCTGAGAAACCCACTGTTTACCACCTGGACATGTCACTGATGGTACCCAGGATGTCCCTTGCTCTGTCCCTGACACACGCCTGGATTACATCCCGGAGCTCAAAAGAGGGGATGAGAGGGCTGACTAGTTCAGCAGCATCTCCTTTTGCATGACGCTGTCCTCCCTGCCAGGTCCCGGTCCCCTGGTATTTACCACCACTGCTGACAGCTCACCTTTGTGAGGTGATTTGGCTGTGGCCACCCAGTTTTGAAGGCTGTTCCCCTCTGTGCTACTTGTAATCCCTGAGGATGCTGTAGTTGCAGCCTGGGGAGTGGCAGAAGATCAAGGATGAGACTCAGTTTGCAAGGACGCTCCTCAGCCTCGCCAACCAGAGAGCTGTGCCAGAGACCCTGAGGGGCTGCTGCTTGTGCTGGGTACAGAATTCCCAGCCCATGGGACATGCCATAGCCTGGCACTTCAGAAGGAGCTCAGGGGTTTGCAGCCTGCCAGCGTGGGTGATGTTGTGCTGCACACACAGGCTGTGTGCAAGCAGAGCATCACTGTGCAGCAGGGATGCGCCTGCTCCTGCCTCAGCAGCAACAGGCAGGGCTGCCTTGAACCCCTGCCCTGAATTTAGCTTGCTCTGAGTAGTTAATAGCTGAAGGGGTGGTGCTTTGCAGTATTTTCTCACATCTCACCTCCCCACCTCTCTAAGTTAGCAATGCTTTGTTCCCACCTCTCACCTCCACTTGCCAAGCTGTAGATTGGGGGGGGGGGGGGGGGGGCGGGGACTGAACTTCACCCACTAAAGTCTAGGCTCAAACCATAAGATTAGAATCAAAAGCCCCAGCTGACTCTGGAGGCTGACTAAGCTGTGGAGGGAGGTGGTGATGTCTGTGCTGTACCCCTTGAGGGCTGGACCATGCCCAGGCAGCCAAATGCTTTTTTTTGGTCTGACAGCAGGGTGGTGGTTACTCTTTACATCATCAGGTACTTGTATAAATGACCTGTTGCTAAATATGTCTGGTTTTTGCTCTACTTCTGTTCAGCCTCATCAGAACAGATGATAGCTGCTCACCTCTCTTCACAATCAGTGGAAGCAGAGCCAGCTTAGCCCCACTGAGAGGTAGTAAAATTCTGAGCCATGGTTGCTCCTCCTGTGCTTGCCAGGCAAGCTCAGTACAGCTTTCTTCTCTATTTAACAAAACTTTGCATGATTTGTGGGTGCACTCGGTTGGTTTGAAAAATGAATCAGTTGTGGGTCCAAGTTCCTCACAATCCCTGACATCTTCCTCTTTTATTAGTGCTTCTATATGGAACCAGTGTGAACACATTAGGAAAAGGTGCTGGGAAAAGGTTTTCCTCCTGGCAACACTGGGAGCAGGAAATAATTGGCCAGAAGTTAAAGTGTATTTTCCCTAGCTGTTAGCACTACTGTGGGAGACAAGGGCCTGCTCTTGGCTCTCATCTGATGATCGCTCCTCTCAGCATTTAAATGTCTGTGTGAATATTAAGTTTTTGGTGGTTAACTAATTCCTGGTGATGACAGGCACCTAGGAAAACAGTGATGACGTTAATTCCTTCTGCTTTCTTCCCATGGCACAACTTTCTGTGAATTCTAAGATTATTGCTATAGATTATTTACAGGGTGTTGAGAGGAGTTGGTTTTGTAGAAGCAGTGTGATGGAAGCAGCCGTGTAGTGCCTGTTTCCAGGTGGTGTGGCTGAAGTCTGCACAGCTTGGCTAGCAAGCTGCTTTCTTCCAGGGGCATAACTTTCTCTGGGTTTTAAGATTAATGGCCCATCAGCTGGGGAAAGAGAAGGAGGTGATAGGAGAAAGGAAACCTGAATGCAGTGAGGGGTGAATTTAACACAGTGCTTATCTCCACCTCCAGTATTTCCTTAGCAAGGTGTTTTGAAAACTGCCTGCACAAGATAGGGAGAGTGTGTTCTGCTCAGGGTAGGGCAGCTGCTGGCAGGAGTTTGGGCCATTTTAATGTTAATTCTAGAAAAAAAAAAGCACCAGAGTGCATGAATTTCAGGAAGACCAGATGGAAGAAGGAAAGAAGGTCTGGTCTCTTCTGCTCCTGCTCCCCGCTTTGTATGTGTCTGGTCTGCTAATCTGTGTGAAGTCTCATTCCCCTTCAGGCAGTGCCCAGAGAATGCCAAAAAGGATTGTGGCTTTGTTGGACTGGCCTGCAAAGTCCAAACAGAGCAGATCCTCTGCACTCTCTCTCCTGTGCAGCCTTGCTGTTCCGAGCTCTGGGCCTGTGCTCATTAACTTTTCAGCCAAGCATCCATGAGCTTTGCAGAGAGGAGATGACAGGACAGCAGCTGTGTAGCAGTTTCATCCCGTTTCTGGGCAGTGACCTTAGGAAACTTCATGCCCAGGTTATCATGTGCCTGTGCTTTCACTGTGTGGAGCTGGAGACATCAGGTCTCATCATAAGGGAAGTGTAGCTGGGGTGTCAGGACTGTGGCCAGGGAAGGATGTGCCATGCATGGGTTACAGGTTGCTTTCCAAAGCTGCTTTTGAGCTGGGATCTGTGCTGAACTGGATCTGGGGCAATTGTGGAAAATGAGAATGGAAGTGGCTGAGGAAAGCTGGTACTGAAAATTCATAAATGGGCTTCAGGGTCAAGGTGGGGAGGGAACAGGATTCCAGTGGAAAGAGGGTGCAAATTTCCCTGTCCTGAGGAATTCATGTGGCAGCATTGGAGAAAAGGGGATAGATGGGAACTTAAAGCCAACACAAAAAAATAAAGAAGAGATGGGGACAGTCACAGGGAAGGCAACTGCTGTAGAAAATTGTATATGGATACACAGTTCTGCAATGCAGTATAGGCAAAGAATGGTCATGTAATGCCTTGCTGTCTCCATCTGTGATTGATCTAGGATGGTTACAAAATGGAAGCTTTCCCAATTCCTGCTAGAAAGGAAACACCAGTAGCACTTCAGCTGCATAATCCCTCTTCTTCCTCAGGGGCTGGCGTGGGAAAGGAGGAAGGATCTGTTTAAGGGTGTTGAAAGGAAGGTAATATGGAAAATGCCATATCCTTCAAGTGAATTATTTGTGTCTCAGCTTCACTGAAAATGTTAGAGGTCACTGAAGCCCAGAGAGAGAGATGTGGCAATATGTGGTGGAGCAGGTACAGTGGGGGTCTGTTGGTAAGAGACCTGTTGTCTCCTGTTTTATAGTGGGAGTTAACTTTCTGCTGGAGTTGCATGAGACCAGAGTGTTTTGCTGCAACAAAATATCAGTGATTTATTTATTTATTTATTTATTTATTTATTTATTCAGTGTTAAAACTTTTATCTTGAAGATTCTTTTCCCCCTTTCTTCAGCTCAGTGCACCAACAGGCATAGCTGGGGAGAAGCTCCTGGCATGCCCTTCATCTTGCTGTGCAATGAAAGATCATCTTGATGGATGCCAGACCAAAGGACTAATAAAATAATATATCCTAATCCTTTTATGCTCGGCAAAACTTGATGGTAACTGCTGAGCAGAACATAATGGGCCTGAATAAAGCTGTCATGTGAAATCTTGAAATCATGACTGGAAATTGAGGAATCTGCCATGTGCTCAGGAAAGCTGTTCAATGCATAAGGTGGGAAATACCTTATCTCTGAACTCCATGTTCTGGTGACTGTTCAAAACTGTAAGATCTTATGCCTTTTTTCCCCCTGGCTGGGGTGGTTACCTGGCTGCTCCCCAGCTCACAGCAGTGAACAGGACAGCCTGCTCCAGCTCTTGCTCCAGGGCAGGTTTGTAATCCTCTCGTGTCCCCTGGAGCTGTCTTCTGAACAGTTCCCACACTGTCAACACCCTTTTCACCCTTTGCTGTTGGGACTGGGCACAGGGAGTGGGTTTGGTCTAAGATAATGACAATGCATTTAGACATCCAGACAACTCACATTGGATGGCTTGACTTGGTTGCCTAAATACGGATACTTATGCCATTTGAGAGGCACTGGAAAGCCTAGATGTGTGGTTGGAAGGAGTGGCACAGTGAGGTCAGGCAGGATGCTTTTGAATGTCTCGGGTACCCTCGGTGCCTGCATGCCCCACCCTTGAGCACCCACACCTCACCTGCCTTTGGGTGGCTGAATCTTGAGCTGAGCTCTGCTGGTGCTGCCCCATGGATCCTGTCCCACACTATGCAGGAGGGAAGCACTCATGACTCCAGCTGCAATCCCTCTGCGGATGGAGCAGAGGATCTGGTTTGCTCCCTTGACCATGGGTTAGCCTGGGAAGCTGCTGATGGAGCTGCTATGAATCATCACCCAGGAGTCCCTCTCTGCAGGGTCAGTCCAACAGTTCATAAATGCGACCTTTAATTTTCTTCCCTAGTGCATGATCCTGCACTTAGCCTCAATAATACCAAGGACAGGTTACTTTTACACACATGCACTACCCACCACATCTAGCACATAAAACTTTGCAGGCACCTCAGGACATTGAGCTGGTAATGATATGCTCCACCAGTGACTTTCTAAAATCTATCAGTTAGCCAGCTTTAATCCTCTCAGTGTCACAAAACAATGAATCAAATGCACTCTTATAATGCAAGGGAATTTTTTTATCAACCTGACTGTATTGCCAAAAAGATAATGGAAGACAATCTTTCCTTTTGTCACCCCTTACACCCATTACATTCCTATGCAGGACTCTGTCTCATTTAATATCAGGCCTGCATCAATTTATCTACCTCTGGTTATCCCTTTGAATGCAAGTGCAACATAAACCCACTTTTCTGTGTTTTCTTTCATGGTCCCTTAAGTGCTGTGGGCACCTGCCTCTCTCTAGTTTTCTAACTTCCATTTAATCTTTTTTCCCGTGGTTACAATTCCCAAGGTCAATTACTGCCTTCATATATAGGCGTATTCCTAGCTCATCTTTCACTTACTTGGATGTATTTGGGATCTTTTCTACTGTGGCCTGTTTGTGCTTAGGGACTGACCAGGTGAATAGTCCCTTGCACCTTCTCCTGTCACCACGGGTCACTGTGAAATTGCCACAATGAAACTGCCATAATGAAATTGCCATGGCAGAACAACAGGACAGAGGAGCTGGCTTTTCCCAGTCCCTGCTTTGGCAAAACTGTAATTGAATCCTGACAAATACTGAACAATTTCATGCTCTGCAGGGAAGTGTCTGGCAGATGCTACCAGAAAAATGTTCAATGATAAGTCTCCGTTTTCTCTGCCCTGCTGGATGAGTGCAAATGTCATGGCCATCTAGAGCAGAAAAGGGCTAAAACATACTGTGGTATATATATAAATATATAAAAAATATATATAAATAAAGGTGGGAGGCGGCATCCTTTCTCAGTCTTTTCATTGCAATCTTGACTAGTTGGTTTCTCAGGATAGGAATACCAATGCACACAAGAAGTCTGGTATTAGGAGGTATCCACTTTGTTGAAGGTAATCTGCATTTTCCAGGGGAAAAAAAGGGCTCTGGTGGAGAAGAAAAGGTCATTGGAAGAATATGGAATGTGGAATGGGGATTCCACATTCCAGGGATGTGGAATACATATGAGTTCCCTGCAGGTGAGTAAGGTTTGGGTGGTAACGTAACTGCTGACCCATTTAAGAAAAGTGATTTTAAGTCCCACTTTTTTCTCTTCAGTTAATTGACTTCCATGGTTTGAGGCTGGTTTTCTTTGGAACCATTTGGAAGTACAGGGGGGATCTTGGCTGCCTTAGACCACTGTGTGTGTACGGTAGGAATGAGATGTCCCAGAAGTGCTGCTGTGCAACAGCCCTGCTGAACATAACCAACACAGGCCTGCCCAGGTATCAAGGACCTGGGGCTGCACTCTCCAGACAGTTTTGGATGAGTAAGTGCTGGGGAATGTAACCCCCAGGAAAGTTCACTGCTCTGTGGTAACTGACAGGCTGCTAGAGGGAAACTTGTAGCTGTCCATGTGTGGCAAGAGACAGCCACCATTTCCATGACCAGAGTGCAAGAGCTGAGACCAAAACACTGACTGCTTGAGGCAAGTCAATGGTGGGCCAGCAGGCTGGAGCCATTGCCTTGGCTATTGCAGGAAACAATAAAGTGGTTTTCCAGGCAGGAAAAGTGACAACCTTCTTGAGCACAGGTATGAATGCAAAGTGGGGCATGCTACTCCAGCTCCACAATGTGCTCACAGATCATGAGGAAGGCTGCAGACTCAGTGCTGCTCTTGCCTATGACTGACTGCTGGTGGTCAGCAAGTGCAAGCTACTTGGAAAACTTCATTTTTTCCAGCTCTTGAAAGTCTTTCAGAGCTGCATCATCTACCTGGCACTTGTGGGACTCTATCTGAAGCACTGTGCCAAGTTTCATGAACAGCAAAGAAACATGTCCAATTACACCATTAAAATGCCATATGAGGTCATATACTACCTGCAGACTTTGTCCTGAGAGTTGTAAATGTTGAGTAAGGACCTTGAACAGGCTAGAGCTACAGTTTTTTAAAAAAATCAAGGCACTGGGGATGTTAACCCTGTGCAAGCTTTGCTTTCCAATAGCTCATTATCTCCAAAGAGGCTGACTGTCAGGTAAGCAGATGACCAGTGATGGTGCTGCAAATGAATGGGCTGCATTGGCAAATGTGATATCCAGCCAGAATCATGCGAATGAATACAGTTTTGATCTGCTCTAGATTTCTCAGTGAAACAGCCTGTTGAAGTGCCTTGGCCCTGCAGTTCAGTTTTTGCAGTGATAAATCCTGGAGTAAATGGAAGCTGACCACCTCTAAACAGGTAGACAGCTATTGGGGGAAACTTTTCATTCAAATTTTTTAAGTTTTGGTCTGAGTCCTTATGGTTCAGATCAGTTCTGGAGGGATGTGGAACATTCTCCTCAGCACAACTGGGTGAAGAAATGCTGACACTTACCTCCAAACCTGCTGGAGAAGGTGGACACCATTGAGACCACTGCTTACCATCTCAGAGATGTTGGCTAGGGGCCTCTTCTGCTCACCTACCCTGTCCCAGCTTATATTTGGAGTACTTAGATTTCTTTATGCTGCACGTGTCAGCACCTCAGACCACAGCAGGGGCCCCCGAGCATGATGCTGTATACAATTATAAACCCTAGCAGACTGAGCCCACCTCACCAGGTGAGGATTTCAGGATTTGGCATGGGTGAATGTGGTTGGATGAGACCAGGCAAACAAATCAGGAAAAAAAACATCAGCTAGTGATGTGTCAGTTCTCCTCGCTGACTTTCATCAGACCAGTTGCTGCAGTGGTGGGAGGCAGTCAGCAACCTAGAGTCACTGTCTATCATGTTCTGTAGGCAATCTGCTACATGGCAGATTAAAATGGAAGAAAACCAATCCTGTGAGCAAGGAGAGCCCTGCCCTGAGCCTTACCAGAGGGTTGGTGAGCTGAGAGCCACGGCAGCGGCCGTGCTGAGGAAGCAGTGTGATGGGGGCTGGGGGCTGTGTCTGGTGGCACAGGACTTTGCTATGCTGGCACATAGCAGCATAGCAGAGGGGACAGAGGCTGTGCTGAGCTCCACGTGCAGCTGATGAGAATCTCAGGGCCTGGGTGGAGCTGGGTGCTGGGACCCCTTTGCGGGAGCCTGGGGGGGGCACCTAATGCAAACAGGGTGGTTATACAACACCCCACACCTGCCTCACCCACACTGCTCTTACTTCCACCTTCCTGAGCATCTGAATTCCTGCAAACAGAGAGGGCGAGAAACTAATACAAGTCTGGGGCTATATTTTTTTTAAGCACACAGTACTCAGAACTAATGGCCAGAAGCCATAAGGGCAGAGCTTCTTTTACACACCTAAAGATAGGGCAGGAGCTAGCTGACATCCCTGATTCTGAGCACTTCAGAGCAGGACAGCAACCTACTGCCTTCAACCCAGCTCTGACAAAGAAGCTGCCTTGAAAATGCCAGTCCCAAAATGCAGTTACATCATGGAGAAGGATGTACATGAAGGGAGGAACAAATGTAGTTGGGTTAAACTGCTATAATATAAAAATTCAGCATGGGCACTCATTTCTAAATATCATTTTGTGGCAGCTCCAGCAGCACAGAGTTGCAACATGCTTCCTCACAGACCCTCTCTGTACTCTTCCTGGTGCTTTTTTCTCCTTGTAGAGCCATAATCCTAGGAGAAGGCTTTGATGCCCTGCCATGGGCTTCTGAGAACAGGAGCTGGACTGCAGAGATAGCACAGCCATTGCATCGTGACAGCCTTTGCCCCACAGAGCTTGTGGTGGCTTTGGGGTTCTTTATTGGGGTGGGAGGGTAAATGAGTTTGGGTGTGATGGGGAGGATGCTGCTCTTGCTCTCTGCCAACTCTGCCAGCAGCTGTTGAGGTGGCAGGAGATAAATGGGTGTTACATAGACACCTGTAAGCCTTTTGAGAGATGCCTGGTACTCCTGCCTCTAGGACCAGCTTCCTGGGACAGAGCAGGAAGGTGTTTGTGCTTGTCCAGGCTGCCTACTAGGATGGGGTTTTGTGGTGCTCACTTTCCTGGGATAGAGATGTATATTTAGGTCAAAGAGTCGCACAGAAGATCTGGGTGGGTGTCTGGACCCACCAATGTCCTAAAACAGAACCAAAAAAACCCACAAGCCTAATATCTCTGCTGGCCATTTCTGGTAACATCCCAGCTGAGCAGGGCTGAGCCGAAATTGTGACTTTGACACTGACTTGCTAAAATGAATAACTGACTTGAATTTACAGTGTCAGAGGTGGTGCTGGAGGGGAGTACTTTTGATTTTCTTCCAAATCCACAGCAGTAAATTTAACATAGTACCATTATATAGTTTTACTGCTCTTTTGCTCTACTTGCCTCTTCTCCAGCCAAGCAGTGCTGGGCCATGTAATTCATCCTCCCTGTGAACACACTCAGATGACAGGGACCAGTCCAGGCCATTCTGCATCCCATGTGACTGAAGAGCTTCCACATCTCACAGAGCTCCTGGTTTCATTAAACTGCTTCAGAGAAAACATTTTAGCTGACAAGAGCAGATCCCATGTGGAACTGGATGAGGAAAACGATGTTGCAATTTAATTAACAGAAAAGAAAAGTTGACTTTTAAAAACTATGAATGTTCACATCCTCTTTATACCTGTGTTCTCCTTTACTTGTGCTATTTATTTAAAACACGTGAAACCGGGTGGCACACGGAGACAGTTTCTCCAGGAAGCCAATTTCTGCCTCCAAATGCAGGCATGTGGAATCTCTATCCAAATTCAGGGATCAGCGTTGAAAATGAAAATGAACAGCTAAGTAGGAGGATCCAGAAAAGAAAAGGGGAAGCAAGGCAAAGTGGCACGTCCAGACCTGTAGCCCAAACCCAGGTTACCTTCTCGTATCCAGAAACGAATTTTGGACTTTTCCATCGCAGCCGATCCTTTCTCGAGCAGGGGTGAGGCGCGGGCCCCGCACCCGGAGCTCTCCGCAGGAGCGGGGCGGGACCTGCCGCTCTTTCCCGCCTTGCCCGCGCGCCGCTGGCGCCAAAGCCAGGGGCGGGGCTCTTCCTCCCGCGCCGCCGCCACAATGGGAGGCGGGACCCCGCCCGCGGTATCAGCCAATGGAAGCGCGGGGGCGGGCGGCGGCGGGCGTGGCGAGAGCTGTGAGTGGCCAGTCGGCCGTTCTGGCGCCAACTTCGAAGCGGATATAAAGGGTCGGGGCGGGAAGTTGCGTTCAGTGCTGCTTGTCTCTCCGCTGCTGCTGTTGCCGCCGCTGCCGTTCTAACCATGCTGTCCGCCCGCACCCCGCTCACCGCCCGCCCCGACCAGCCCCGGGTGTCGCCCAAGAAGAGCCAGTCTCCTATGAAGAGTCTGTCGTCCATGAAGGGCCTGGCGCTGAGCGACAAGGAGAACACGGTGAGCGCCCGCCTGCCCTCCCACCCCCCGCCCGGCAGCGCCGCATCGCGCTCACTCTGCCCCTCTCTCCCCGCAGCCCCCTACGCTCAGCAGCGCCCGTGTCCTGGCCAGCAAGACGGCTCGCAAGATCTTCCAGGAGGGCGACGGCAATCGGGTGAGTATAGAACCCCGGGAACCGCGCCTGTCCTTGTGCTGTTTCCCTGAGGCTCCTGCAATCCCCGCTCCGCTCTTCTCTCCCCATCGGTGTTTTCTCCTTTCTGCCCCCGACCGAGCCCCCTGGTCCCCTCTGGTTGCTGCAGCACCGCAGCCCGCCCCAGCCCTTCTCCCTGGGGCTGGATCTTCCCCACCCTCCCGGGCCCTTCTCCCTCCGGGGGTCTTTCCGCCCTGCCCAGACCCTGTCGTTGGGAAGGATCTGTCTCTCCTCCCAGCCCTGCTCCCTCTCGGGGGTCTCCCCCGAGTTGCTGCCCCTCAGTCTACCCCCGAGGCCCGGCGCTGCCCCGAGCCCAGCCCGAGCCGCTCTCCCGCCATTCCAGGTGCCGCGGGGCGTGGAGGAGGAGGAGCCGCTGCTGCGGGAGAACCCCCGCCGGTTCGTCATCTTCCCCATCCAATACCACGACATCTGGCAGATGTACAAGAAGGCCGAGGCCTCCTTCTGGACGGCGGAGGAGGTGAGGGGTGGGCGGCCACGGCCCCTCCAGCCCGCAGCCCTGGGGCGGGGTCCGGGGTGGCCACGGTGCTCAGGGAGAGGTCTCCCACCGGAGCACCCGTTTCTTATTTATCCTGCAATTGTTTCAGGTGGACCTTTCCAAAGACCTCCAGCACTGGGAGTCTCTGAAGCCTGAGGAGAAGTACTTCATTTCTCATGTCCTCGCCTTCTTTGCTGCCAGTGATGGCATTGTCAATGAGAACTTGGTGAGTGTGTAGGAAGTCCCGACAGAAATAACACCTTGGGTAGATAACCAGATAACTCACATGTTCGCCATGCTTGCTCTGGTTGATCCAGCTGGTTTGCTGGCTCATGGAGTGTTATGGCATTAGAATGCATGGGGGGACAGTCCTGTGTTAATTAGTGAATTGGGATTGGTTTTGTGATCTCCAAGTTTCTCTATTCCCCACTGAGTGCTACAGTACAGTAACACTTGGCTGTTTCACAGCCCATGTTCTGCTTCTACCCTCTGTGCTCTTCTTCCTAATGGGGGATAAGTAAAACTGAGACATCTTCCTATTTCCCATGGGGCTGAAGAATACCTTCTTACTTCATATTCTGTGGAGTTCTGCCTTCATGTATTGCTGTTAGTAATCTACATCTCTGGAATTAATCCAAAAAAGATTTTGTGAGCTGATAAATACAGCATTTATGCCTCTAATCTGCAAATCTCAAACACTCTTCCAAATGCTTATTTATTTCCTCTAGGTGGAGCGGTTCAGTCAAGAAGTACAAGTCACAGAAGCTCGTTGTTTCTATGGCTTCCAGATTGCCATGGAAAATATACATTCAGAAATGTACAGTCTTCTTATTGACACCTACATTAAGGATTCTAAGGAGAGGTTTGTATTGCTTGATGATAAGTTCAAAACTCAGTAAACATTCAGAATTTAGTTAATACATGTCAGTTGTTCTCTATCAGGCTAATTATAAGTAGTAACTTAGACTTATCCAAAAAGCCACTGCTGTTTAAGAGCTGTTCTACTCCACAATATCTCTTTTCCTGTGAGGTGTAAGACCTTGCTTATGTTAAGAGTGAAACTGAAATCACTCAGTAGTGGCATAAAATAATTGTACAATGTAAAAGATGAAGAAATCGAATAAGGGGAGTATATTAAGTTTTAAAAGTCAGTTTTACTGCTACTGAAAAAGCTTGCTGTATCATTTTTGGTCTGAGATGCTGAAGTCTAGCAACAGCTGCTTACATGAGAGGTGTGATGCCTTCATACTGTAAAGTGGATCCTGGTTAATCTCTAGTTTTGACAGCCTTGTTCAAGTACACTTGGTGAAACAGTTCTCCCCTTGATATTGTAATGGGAATTCATGTGAGCTGGTGTTGATGTGATGGGTATGTGAATGAAATAGTAGTTGATTGGAAAAAATAGAGCTAGATTAGTGCCAGGTAAGTGGGGGAAGGACAAATACCAGGGTGAAGGTGCAGTGATCAAGGTTAAGTGATCAAGATTATTTATAGCAGTGAATCCTTATTCTGCTGGTTATGCTGATGTCTTACCCTTCTTTCTCAGGGAATTTCTTTTCAATGCTATTGAAACATTACCATGTGTTAAAAAGAAGGCAGATTGGGCCTTGTGCTGGATTGGGGACAAGAAAGCAACATATGGTGAGTAGATATATTGGAAACAAAGTGAAATTCCTTTCATAAAGATAGAGGAACCACCATTTCTCCACACTTCACAGTTAACAGATTTTTGCTGCCACAGAGGGTACATGCTCTCCAGTGTAAGATACTGGTGTAATTCCAGATGTGAAAAAAATAATTTTCATCTTCAAATGAACTACTGACAGGAAATCTTTGTCAAGTTGCTGACATAATGAATAATAAGATTGTGTGGCAATCATCATATGCCTGACTGTATGATCAAACTATAAATTGCTGCCACATGTCATGGCCATCTAGAGCCAGTAGACATGTCTGGTTGGAGACTGTAGCTCCTCTGCCTTGGTGATTCCTTATGTCTTGCTTCAAAGGTGAGATGGTACAAATCATTACTTCACTAGTATTGAAACATTTTTCGTGGCCAAAGATGAGCAGAGACTGACTTAAATCAGCTGCCAAAATGACTGCTCTTTTTAGTGAGCCGTCTGAATAAGGGCAGTATTGAGGGTTGACCCAGGAGGAGGAAGGAGCCTTGGCTTCAGCTACTTAGTAGCTACTCTGATTAGTTCCTGCTTTCTACCTTGTGTGTTTGGTGTAATTTTCAAGCACAGGCCATAGTACGCTTAGGCAGAAACAATGTAATTCGTTTTGCAGGATGTAGTTTGGGACTGGTGTGTGTCAATCCTATTAAGTTTTCTGTGTGTGGTATTACTGTCAATCTTCTCTTAACAGGAGAACGCGTAGTAGCTTTTGCAGCTGTGGAAGGAATTTTCTTTTCTGGCTCTTTTGCATCAATTTTTTGGCTGAAGAAAAGAGGACTAATGCCTGGACTCACTTTTTCTAATGAACTAATCAGTAGAGATGAGGTATGAGTCAAATTCTTGCAGTTAAGATGAAGTGCTATAGTAGCTCAAAGTAACGATGCTCAATTGGAGCCTATATTTTAAGGAGTATATTTAGAAACAGGCAGACTCTAAAGCTCACTAAAGTGTGTAAACATGTGTCACTGTGGATCTTGCAGAAGCATATGAATGAATGTAGCATTTTAACTTCCTCTAAAGTAGTTGGAGGGTTCTCTCTCACCAATGCTTGCAGCTGCTGTGCCTTGCACTGACAGAACTTGCTTGTGATGCCTTCTGCTGAGGCAGAAAGTTGTCTGTAACATGGCAAAGGTGATGCTACTTACACTGATTTAGAAGACCACAGAGTTCCTGAAATAATTTTCTGAAACTTTGCAGGGCTTGCACTGTGATTTTGCCTGCCTCATGTTCAAGCACTTGATACACAAACCATCAGAGGAGAGAGTAAAGGAAATAATCATGAATGCTGTTCTCATAGAGCAGGTAACTGTCTACCTCTTGTTTGGGAACTTCCTTGCAATCAAAGCTGGGGAGCTGAGCTTTTGGGCACAAAACTAACCTAGATGATAGTGAATACCAGTTTGTATACATAAAATGTTTGTTACCTGCAGGAATTCTTGACAGAGGCACTGCCTGTAAAGCTGATTGGGATGAACTGCACTTTAATGAAACAGTATATTGAGTTTGTGGCAGACCGGCTTATGTTGGAACTGGGATTTAACAAGGTAAGGCTCTAAGACACTGAATACTTCATGGGAAAAATAGAGTGTTAAGTTTAATTTCCTTCAGAAATCCAAATCAGAAATTGGCTGCAGCAATATTGTTTTAACTTATAAAATGATTTAGCAGTTCTGCTGCTGCATCCTATTTGGAGAGGCACAGTAGAAAGATCAAAAGGATGCTATGGAAAAAGTTGTATTAGTAGCTGTGCTTCTGTTTACTGCAGCTAAAAGAAGGCAGGAACAAAGAGTAGAGAAGGCTTTTGGGGCAGAGGTTTTTGTTCACTACATAGTAAGCCTGCTGATGCTGCCATTATAAACTCCTTCCAACTGATCTCTAATGCTTTTTGCATACTCAAAATGTGAGCACCTGCAGTGACTACAGAATTAATTGCCTGTGCATTTCAGATATACAAAGCAGAGAATCCTTTTGACTTCATGGAAAACATCTCTCTGGAAGGCAAGACAAATTTCTTTGAGAAGCGAGTAGGTGAATATCAGAGGATGGGAGTCATGTCGAAGCCCACGGACAACTCTTTCACCCTGGATGCAGAATTTTAAGTGACCTGGGACCATGTGCATTAATGTGCATCCTGCCCTGTTCACAGGGAAGCATTCAGTGTGCTGAGTCAGTGTGACTTCATACCTGTACTGAAATCCCACTCTTGTGAAGTGTGGTGATGTTGGTATACTTTAGAAGGTTGGTGTAGCTCCAGCAGTAAACCCCTTTTTAATTGTTAGATTTTTCCAATGGTGTTAATACATAGGATGCTCAGGTGTATCTTACAGCACATGCTATTCCACTCCATGGAAGGTCTTTAAAGGTACTTCCTTCTGCAAGGTGGGAGGTGGTGGGCACTGACCCCTGGATTCTGCTGTTCTCATCATAAACAGGGAATAGTTAAAAATTCCAGTTGTAAATTTGTTGAATAGTCTGTGGAAAATTCTGGAGGCAACTACATGATAACCTCACTGCTTTTTAAGCAGATTTTAAGTTTACCATTTTTACTATTTTAATAGTTTGTACATAAACCTGGCACTTTAATGTTTAAAATAAACAACTGTATTGTAATATTCAACAATAGTAAAAATGCATGTCAAAATCTTTTGCAGCTTAACCTTTTTGACTTGTACTTCTTTCTGTGTGTGTAATTTAAAAATGGTGCTGTGAATTAAACTATTCATATTAAAATTTCTCAAAGAACAGGAAGAAACCTGGTACAAAAGGTAAAGAACTAAATTGGCTAGTCTGGGTGCTGAAAAATAAGATGCAGCTGGCTTGTGGACTTGATTGCCTTTTTTAGTATCTGGGAACAGTATTTCTTGTAATAAAGAGCTGGTCGGACTCAGTGTTGTACTGGCTTCAATGCTCCAATGGGCAAAGTTGTGTGCTGCTTTCCTTTTGAATTACAGTTTTTCTGAGGAAATGCAAGGTCTCCAGGAAATAGCTTCTTAGTCATGTGGTTGATAGATGTCAAGTGAAATTGTTGTGCTGAGCTCTGACTTTGACTGCAGTACACAGATGTTTCAGGGTAAATTTAGCTAATTCAGGCTGGTGCAGTATTCTGAGCTTTGCATTATTCCAGTTAAGTCTTTGTTTTCACTACTTTTATGTATTAAAACTATTTCTACACTAAAACATGGTTCTTCCACACCAAACAGCAGGAAAAATGAGTATGCTTTGCATAACTGATGTAAGGTATGTGGTCTGTGAAGGATCCCTCTGGTTTCAGAGTTCTGGGAAATGATCTGCAGTGAGATGAAATGGCAGTGGGATAGACTGAAAATGGCTACTGCCTTACTGTACAAAAGGAGTTTATCCATTATTTAGTCTAATATTCAGCAAGGAATGTTCTACAAGCCTTTCTTTTCTCAAGCAATAGTTAAAGTGAATAAGCTTTGTAGAATTTGAAACCTTTTCCTTCACAGGAAAGAGCACTGGAATTTACTTCTTGCTGATCAAGTGCTCCCTCTCTTAAAGCACAGTAATTGTGGTGCTTCTTTGAGAGATGCTGCCTTGGTATAAAATTAACTGGCTTGCTGGTCTTAGCTCCTTTGCTCTTGATTGTACTGAAGGCAATGCTGTGTGACTGCTCTTCCCCGAGTCTGAAGCTAGCAGGATGCACAAGGCTATCCTGGGGAGACCTCCCAATAAATAATTAAAAAATCCTAACCTCTAAAGTCAAATTCAGGATGGAGGGCTGTTAACTGACAGCTCTAATAAATGCCTTGCAGCACTGATGCTACTGACAGGTCTGTGACTGCAGTGGCCTGAGAATAATGTATTAGGAACTGGAATAGGGATGTGCTAAATTGGACAGCCAGGCACATTATTTTGAAGCACTGGAATTTAATGCTTGTTTCTGCCTAAATACCAGCATTCCCTTCTCAGTAAATTAGGCTTTGTTCTTTTCCTTGGGTTCTCTCAGTAGTCAAAGCTTTGATCAAATTAAGTGATAAAATCATCAGAAGTCAGAGTGTTAAGGCTGTATTGTTCAGAGCACGAAGGGGGCAGTAATAAAATACCGAGGTTAGTTTGGACCTGAGTATGATTTATCAGCACTCAATTTATATTCAAATCTGTTAATTTATATACTTAGATGATGTAGAAAAAGGGTAAAAACTCTATGGGTAAGGTCTACCTGTATTAGAGCCATCTCTTCCCATTTGATTCTTGGTATGTGCCAAGGATCAATATGCAAACAATTAGGGCAGAAATACCTAATCTGCTGTCTGCAATCCTGGGAAATAGGACCTGGAGCTATTTTCACTGTAATATAGGAGGACTGCTAGGAATGGATATGGCAGCCAAGTAATCAGTTATAATGGGAGGTAGGAAGAATGTCCCTTATAGCCAAGTATTGCTCTTATGGGGTAATAGATACTGTAGTTGTGCTCACATTAGAGATAGATTAGATAGGAATTAGAAGTCATTCAACAGGAGAAAGAGGCTTGCTGTGGCTGCTGTTAATCTTATTTGTGCTGTTGATGTCTAAATGCTTGGTTTTGGTATATGTACCTGCTGTAATCCAAGTCAGATTTTCCTGTACAGTCTGGAAAAAAGCTGTGCATCTGATCCCGCCTATTTTAATTCTCTGTTCTCACAAGGGTTGAAATGTCTTGCTGTTGCTTAGTTTGAACATACTATGTCTAAATCTTGATGAAACACTTGCTCACTGAAAACTGATTACTTTCCAATTTGACTGGGACACCAGTTGTTTGGATGCTTGATCCGCTTAAGAAGTGAGGAGATAAGTCTCTTATTTCTTGCAAAAAAATAAACTTATACTCCAAATAAATTTAAATGAAAATTTAAGTGGCCCTTTAAAATATATTTTGCAATGGAGTTTGGGGAACCAGGAGAGATTTGAAGTGATGCAAGTGCAGATGTTTTTATTCATGTGTGAATCAGACAGCTGTCTGGGAGGCTGTCTGCAGTTGCCACAGAGAAGTGTAAAGTGATTAGGCTAGTAGAGGAAAAAATACTGAGGGGTAAGTAAAACTGGATGTATTTGATGATGCAATGGCACTGCTCTAATGTTGGTGGTTAATTTATGCATAACTGATCCTAAGCTATCCCCTGTGTTTCTTTATTGCTATTAAAATTAATGACTTTTAATAGCAGCAGATAAAATGGGAGAAGAGTAGCCTCAAGCATAGTTTTTCTTGTTACATTTTTTATTGTAATTTGTTAAAGCCAAACACCCAGGTTCAAGTAAGAAAGCTTTCATAACTCCATAATTAACACATTTTCACTTCACATGTCAAATGTTGAAATCTTGACAATGTGGAGGAGTAAGAAGCAGCCTAATATCAGCCTTGTCCTCAGGAAGTAACTGTAGCATCTGAGCGTAACAAGTAGAAAATCCCCGATTTCTCAAATTTCCTTGGGTGATTACAGGAATCTGTGCCCAGAAGAGGTCAGAGAACAATTGTAGCTGCACATGCCTGTAACAGGGCACAGTCAGCCTGTGAATCTCAAGGCACATCAATAACTGGTGTAATCCATGAAGGGGTAGCCACTTCCTCCACACCAGTGAATCAGAAACTTTGCCTGGCACAAGTAGAGAGTGAATGGAGTTGTCTTATTCTAAGCCTATTTTTCACAACCTGCTTTGTTTTCAAGATGTTGATTACCTCTTGGAACTTTGGCCCCTCTTTCTGTGTATGATGTACTATGAGAAGTAAATGCTTTCATCAGGAAACGTTTGAGAACTACAGAGTTAAGTCTCATGTCCTGTTTGCTGATGGACAGCTAGCTCTTGTTAGGAATTCATCCCTTGGGACTGTTTCTGAGATCTTATGATCCACATAGACAGTCTTGGTTTCTGTGGTAAAACAATCCTTACATGAAGAATGGTGAAAGATTAGGCTAATGGGAAAAATGTCTAATATGTGTCAGACACTAGTTTTACATTTCAAGTTATGCCCAATAGATTGCTGAAATAATGTTAATATTGCTGCTTCCTGCACCCGCAGAGAAATGAGGGGAAAACTTTATCCCTTTAGAGAATATATCAGGCCCCAGTGATGAGATCTTACTGATATCATTAATCAGCAGATAAATGGTAGTGTTTGGCCATCTACTCTTAGAAATAGCTGTGGGACTCTGGATTGGGTGAAGAATGAATATCAGCTGTTAGGTGGTGGGGTTTTTTTTTGTTTGGTTTTTTTTTTTTTTTCAACTATCTAGAGAAAAATACCTTAGTGGAATGTTCTTGCAATTCTCTCAAGCAACCAAATTACTCCTGCTTTTCTCCTATTTATTGTATGTGGTTTGCACCACAGGTGGTACCACTTTGTCCATACAGCACTTTGGAGCATTTGCCTGATGTGTTGAGGTTTTTCTCTTGGCCTAAGGGTGAAGTCTCCAGTGCTGGATAAACTCAAGTGCTTCTGAGATGCAGACTTGGGGAAAAAAACATCCCAGGCCAGTTTCTGCTACCTGTCGCTGGCAAGTAATTTGTATTTTCTAAGTATTGTAGGACTTAGCTGAAAGAAGGGGAGAGTTTGCAGTTCTTATGTGTCCAAATCTTGAGTGTTGAGCTTGTAAAAAATCCCAAAATGCTGAGCTGTGTTTCTGTTCTTTTTAGGGTCAGGGGGTGCTGCTACTTCTGTTACAAAGTGCTGCTGATATAATCAGGGAAGGCTTGGGTCATTCTTGCACTGCCTGGATTTGGCCTAGCAGAGAGTTGAGTTTAATTTTTTGCTAGATTTTCATTTTACCAAGGATCCAGTAAGTGGATTGTGAGGTAGCTAAGACTTAATGTCATCTGAACAAATTGTGGGGTAATGAGGCCGGTTACATGAAGATTTGGACCCAGAGGAAGATTGACTAATATTTAGGCAAGTTAGTCCTTGCAATCTAAGTATATCTGCATCTTTGACAGACGAGCATTTGCACAGCACTTACACAGTAATTTATTTCATATTTTGCTTGTTGTTTCTGATACCTTCAGCCACATTAGCAACATTGGTGTTTTTTCTATCCTTCTCTTAGGTAGGGAGCTGCCACCTTGCTTGTCAGAATCCAGCTCCTAGGTGCTTCCAATGGTGTTACCCAGTGTTTTCTAACTCAGAGGCATTTGTGAGCTCATGTAGATCCAGGGCAGGAAATGCCAAACACCAGCTTTGTGTTGCCTGCTTTCCAGCATCCTTCTGCAGCCTTGTGGGCTGCTCTACTGCCTGGGACTGCAGTGAGTCTGCTGTCTGACTGCTGTTGGCCAAGGCTTCTCTGCTGCTCTCTCTGGAAGATGTTGCCTCATTAAAATGAAAATATTTTGTCAACATTTTTCTCCTCAATACTCGACCAGGAAGGTCCTGATATGATTCAAAATCAAGATGAAGCATTTGGCTTCAGCAGTGTTTTTGTGGTGGCTGTAGCACTTCCTGTAATGATTTTGGTTTGATATGATCCAGGAGCTTGCAGTAAATATGTTTAAGCACTTCAGAATGGATCTCCATCTTCCTAGCCCTGGGTCCTTGCTCCGGGAAACATTGAAATGTATTCTTCTGATTCAGGACACAAAGAGCAGTCGTGAGTCGCCACCTGGTTTAGTTTAATAGTGGTTCTCTAAGTAGCAAAATTACAGTGACAGTTGAATTTCTCTATCTTTGTGTCTTCTTGGTATTTAATGGAATGATTTATCTCTTCTTGAACTTATTTTCAACGTGAACCTCAAAAAAGAAATAACAAAACCCCTTGCACTTCCTTTCTTTGAAAGTTAATATTCAGCAAGCAGTGGTGGCTTGGCAGGGGTACTCTGGAACAATGAGCAGGCGTTGGGTGAAGGTAAGAAACACAGCTGAGATAAGGAGTATTAGAAAGGAACATTTCAAGGTAGGGAAACATTGGCTGGGCCAAATGTTTGGTGTCTGTTCTGGCTGTAAATTTCTGCAATGTCACTTAAATGCAATGTCAGCTGTAAGAAGGACTAAATGTAATTCACTCATAAAAGAAATTGAAATATTAAGTGTATATTGGATTTGGTAATAACTTTAGGCAGAACACACTAGGTTTATCAGAGGCTTAGCAATAACTTTGCTCTTTCAATTACTGTTTCTGAAAATTGCATCTCATTCTGTTGCTATAACTATTGCAGTTACTCTTGATAATACTATAAATATGTATGGATATATACAGACTTTGAAAAGTTATTCTGATCTGGGTTTATTGCAGTGTGTGGATTAAGACTGGCAAGTGTTAGGTAACCTAAAAGGATTATTTTAATACACATTTTCATAAAATGGTTATCCCTTATCAAATTGAAAAGCTATTTACTATGCTAAATAGGCTAATTTTATGGTAAGTTTTTAATTTTGCCACCATTTCATTATTTAGCTGTGATGCTGCATTTGCTGCTACTAAATTCCTAGGATTATATGTGAAATAGTTGGATATCTGGGTTGCATTTAAATTAATTAAAGCAAAAATATTTCAAATAAAATGTTAAATATTGCTGTGTAGATATTCAAGAGGCAGATGTTACTGCACCATTTATGTCCCCGAATAACACATGCAAAAGCAGATTGAGAAACATTTAAATATGCTACACTCAAGTGTAGCTTTGCAGGCTCCCCAGGGAGGGAATCTCGTGTGGCTTAGGGTGAGCTGTTCACCACCATGGAGTAGTTTTGTTTAAGAAGCCTTTTAGCAAAGGGCTTTCCAAAGCCAGTCATGACACAGGTGGTCCCAGAGGTTGTGTTGAGGTGAGCAGGCAGGGGCTGGTTGGCAGGGTGCTGCTGTGCCCCTTGGGGTGGCACATGGACATCTCCAGGAAACTGGGGGCTCCCACGACTGCCACCCCCCGTGCCTGCACACACAGCATTGCTCCGCTAGCTCAAATGCTCTCTTTCGTTTGTCTTGGAGTAATTGGTGCTGTAACACGCTCCCTGTCGCGAGCAGTACGTGTGGCTGTCACCAGGGGGGCTCCTTGGTAAAGAAAGCAGCAGCTGCTGCAGCAGTTCAGGTGGCAGTGCCGAGCACGGGCTGTTCATGGAGTGCCAGGTGGCTGTCACACCTGGGGGAGAGCTGGGCTGCAGGAGCTCTCCTTCCCTGTGTGAATACGAGCATGGTCCACGCTGGCTTGTTCACTGAGTGCAGGGCAAGAGATTGCACGTACAAGTCTTGCTCTGCTCAGGATTTCGTAGCAGACTGGTTCCTTCAAAGGGATACAGGCTGGTGTGATTTTGGGGGAGCTGCCTGTTCTGCAGTGTGGGTGCTTTTCTTGTAACCTCACAGACGTGGGACTAAATGGAAGTGCATCATATGTGCTAATTCACCATGCAACACGACAGCTGAGCATGGGAGTGGCTTTCTTGTGGATGTGTCATGTATTTTAGTGGATGCCAGACTTTTGTTTGTGCTCTCTTTCATTCACTTCTCTGGGAGCCCGTTCTGGACTGTGCTGTGCTCTTTTTACGGTGCTGGGGCCATAGCAAACAAGCAGTATAGCTGCTGTAGAGAAGGACTTCTTAGGGTGCCACCCCAAGTAGGAACAGATCCTCATGTCATGTCTGCATCTGACTTGGGGCAAAAAAACATGTATTGTTGTGCTGATGGTTCATCTAAAATTCATTCTAAATGGGCTGTGCTCTAAACGGAGATGTTACTCATCTCCTGAACTGCACAAGTGCAGGGGTTCCCTATGGGGTGTTTACCTGGGTGGCTTTGAGGACTGAACCTGTGTTCATACTGCTGCCAGCACAAAGGTGCTGGCATGTGGCTGTTGGCAGGGGAGGGGGCTGGCTGCAGTGTGGTGCCCAACCTCAGCTCTTCCTGCTGCAGCCTCACCATCCCTGGGCACAGCAGCATCTGCTTCTGACTGTGATTTGTACCAACACCCATCCAGGAAAAGCTGTCCAACAGCAAGTGCACTTCAGAGCTGTCACAAATGCCTGGTGTGAAAATTCACTTTCCTTTAGATGAGCCCTGTAAGCCATTTTATTTAGGAATTAGCTGTGCCCTGCTTATCACATATTAAAAATATAGTAGGATTATCTTGCCTCCTTTACATGCAAACAGGCAGAATCCACCTAGAAGTGCCATGGTAACGGGCTGAAGCAATGCTCTCTGCAGTGCTGCAGGTGCTGTGCCTGCAGCTGCTCTAGGTAATCACCAAGCTCTGTTGACAAAGCATGGGGTTGTGAGATTCACTCTAAATATTAGCCAGAAAGTTTGTTTGGGAATGGTGAATATTATGATGCAGGATAGCTCAGAATAGAGTTCTCGCTGGTAATTTTTTGGTGTTTGGTTTCACGGTGTGAGATGTGGTTTTCAGAAGAGCTGTACATCTCTGTTCCTCCCTCCCTGTTCAGTCACAGCATCTTTGCAAATCAGGTCTTTTGTGCCTCCCAAAATCAAGTTCTTAAATAAAATAGAAGACAGAGTGATGAAAAAAAAGTAGATCTTGAAGTCATACTAGTGAGGGTTTATTATGGGGATTGTTAATGCCCCATGTGGCATTTTAGAGTTCACCAAAGGGAGATTGGAAAGGAAGTCTCACAGTTGTGTAGGACTTGGGAATTAGCTGCACAGGCTTTTCAAGTTGTTTTTGCCAAAGAGAGACAAAAGCCTGAGGAGGAAGAAGTGGGCTACTGTGAACCACAAATAACTTGATCCTGCCCTTGATGAAGTGAATGCTGCCACTCGGTATTGTCAGTGAGAGAAGGCTGGGAGGCTCCTGCAAACCCTACCCTAATTAACTGACTGCTGCCTTAATGCCTCCCAGGAGCCTGGGGTGATGCTCTGTTGTGTGCTGTGGGAGCCCCCTTAGTCCTGAGGCTTTGCAAATCATGTTCAAGGCCTCCTGAGAGGTAAGTTAAAAACATGGCTCTTTTTAAAGAAGCCATTCTTACTTTGGGAGCCTGTAGAGCTTTCTGATGAGGAGGCTGCTTCTTGCTTTGTGCTGGAGGTTCTGCTGAGGTAGAGAGGCTCAGAATTGTTTCTCTGTAGGCTGACTTGTCTCTCTGTTTACCATGAATACATTTCCCCCTGAACCTGGGAATCAGGGTCCTGTTTTCATGCGGAAGGGTCAGGCTTTAAGATGGAAACAGGTGTAGTGCCCTTGAATTTTTCCTGCTGGGTCTCTAGCTCTGTGCTTTAAGGTAGAACTAATGTGCAGGAAGGTTCAAGGGTGTGTGTCAAATGAGCAAGACTTTCTGAACTACTGACCTTGTAAGATTGGCCTGGAATGTGTGGATTTCTGATTCCCCTTTGACTAGTGATGATCTATCTGACCTTCCTGGAAGCATGAAGGTATGGGGAGTTAATGTACCTCTTTCAATAGAGTTATGAATGGGTGTTTTATGGCTGTCTTTCAGGGAGTGGGGATTGTAATAAAAGCCACTGTCCCTAAGAAGAATATTGTAATACTCTCTCTGTATTACTATGTTGTTCCAGCAACTACGGATTGCCAGGTACTCTTTCAAAATAATGGTTTGTTTAATTATTTATACCTTAAGGGTCAGAGAAGGTTTTGTTTTGCCAGGTTACAGGAAGAACTGGATGAGTCAGAACAATTGACATGCCATCAGAGGAACCTTGATATTTCTAGCAGGAAGTTTATAATTAAGCTGAATCACTGTGTCGTTTGTGTTACCCAGATCCACGCGTCCAAAAAATATCACTAACCTTGTCTTGTATTACAGGGATGTGGCTCCATTCATAAGGCTGAAAATTGCTAAAGCTTTTTTTCTTAGTTCTGCTTGTGGTGCTGATGCCTTGGAATGGGATTAGAGGAGTGGAAGCATCAAGTCAGTACTGAAGTACCAGGTATGTGTTAGCTGGGGTTTGGGTGCGTGTCCAGCCTCTCTGCATGATACTTTGACTGCAGTTTCCTGAATGGATGGATTGGTCTCTCTTGGAAGTCCATAAGAGGACTCCTCCAAGTCCCTCCAGGATCTGAAACACCTTTTCTCAAAATCAGGCACTTGTTTCTATGTCTTCACTTCTCAGAAGGCTTCCTGTACTGCAACAAGAGTAATTTCCCACAAGGCAGCCACATTTCCTTGGTGTTGATCTTAATTAGGACAAGTATGACAAATAATGTTGCCCTTAAAACTTAATGAATATTTTCCCAAACAGTTGTTAAATATTGCATAAAGCCACTGTCCTCAGACTTCATTGAAATGGTGCAGAAGATGCATATTTTTAAAGATCATTGTTGAGTGAAGTTTATTTATCTTGGGCAATAAGCTGCTGGGATGAAGTGAGCCTATGGTAACATGAAAAGCAAGTGTCATGTGTGAGATATCCTGGGATTAGTTTCATTTAAGTTTCCATGCTTATGACAAAGGAATTTGTATCTGGGCTGGTAAACCCTGTACCCCCTTAGAGCTGATGAAGGGAAAGGGGCAGCTTATCTGGCCAGTGTCAGACAACAGCTTCCAGAGGGATAGAAGGTACCTCATTTCTTATTATGAATGTTTCAGGAAGTCTTGGGGATTAGCTCTTGTTTTGGCATTTGCATCTGGTGCCATGAATTCCAGCTTTACATAGCTGGAATCACATCCATCTCCATGATGCATGTGAAGCTTGTGGATTTTGTAAATGGGATTCTCAGTGCTGCCCAGCTGCTGGAACCCTGTATCGCACTGGGGTTGAGCCAGTCTTCCTCTGGTTCCCTCTTTTGTACCTCACACAACCTTTTTCAGACCTTTGCTGAGCAGGCACTCTATTTGCTCCTTAAATCCCAGGGATTATGTGATTGCTGAAGTGGTGAACCCGAGGAGGGGA
The DNA here is from genome assembly GCF_963662255.1 of Cinclus cinclus. NCBI lineage: Eukaryota > Metazoa > Chordata > Aves > Passeriformes > Cinclidae > Cinclus > Cinclus cinclus. Next base: position 14,811,712 of record NC_085048.1, on the reverse strand, counting down.
GCTTACACTAATGCGCTGGACCGTGAGTGGCAGGCAGGAACCTTCAGCCCCTGCAGCCAAATCCAGCCCTGCCCATCTGTCAGAGCTGCCCTCTGTGGGCTCACAGGTTATCACTGAGTTTTTAAAGGCTGCCTGTTGGGTTGGGAGCTGCTGCATCCTGGTTTCTGCAAAGGCAGATAGAGAGGCACAGATGATTCATGGGGCAGCTGTTTGGATGGGAAGGAGAGTATCACAGCATTTGCTGAAACCCACAGACATGTACCTGCTCCTCACATCAACTCACCTGTCAAGCTCATGCGTGCATGTCTCCTGAATTTGCCTTTTTTGCTGCTGATCTTGTCTGTTACACATTTTGGTTTGTGTTTTTATTTCTTCTTTGTGTGATCTGTTATCACTTTGTCTCTTTTTGCACATGCTCCCTCCCACTTTGCCCTGAAGTTCCACTTGTTGTAGCATCAAGGCAGCCGCGGTGAAGAATGCAAGCAGTTTGATTTTCATACTGGGGCTTTTTGAATTTGTTCCTTTGTTTTTTCATTTTTGTTTTGTTTGATGCTTGTGTCTGCAAAATATGGGTGAGAGGAGAAGAAAGGGGTGCTGGAACATCTCTGCCCAGGTGGGTGCAGGCAGTCCTGAGCTTGCATGGAGTGGATGCTCAAGCTGTGTCTGCATCCATGCAGGCAGGTACCTGAGATGTGCAGCAGCCCCTATAGGCACAGAGGCCACCTATAAGAACCAGAGCTCTCTGAATAAAATCTTTGTCCTGAGAGAGCACATGAGAGATGCAGACTAAAATTTAGGTCATGCTTAATCTGTATCACAGATTAACTTGTTGAATGGATCCTCATAAGCCTGTCATGGATGTAAGGAGTATGTAATACAAATGAGATGAAAGTAGGTACTATGGATAGGCATAAGCAATTTATATGTTAGCTTATGTGTTTACTAACATGTATAATAAACATTTGTGTATTCTGATTGTTATTGACCCTTTTTTGAAGACTTTAAACAGAACCTTCATATAAACATTTCTGCAGTCTAACAGTGGCCTGCAGCCCCAGAAAATGTGGTCTCCTATGCTTTCCTGCACTAACAGTGTTGTACTTATTCTCTGAAAATACCTCAAATGGAGAATTTCCTCTGTTTGTTGGCTGCTAATGAATTTCACAGGTTCTTCTAGGGAAAACTCTGAAGCTCATAATATTTTTTTCCTTATGCTGTAAAGACCAGTGATGAGGATAAAGACTGCCCGTCTGATCCCATCTGCTGCTCAGAGATGCACCCTCTTCCCAAACTGGACTTATTTTCTGTGGCAGCTCACTCCAGAGTTAGATCTGGAGCAACTGGGGACCTTAGCAGTCTCCATGTTTGCAGAGATGCTCAGGCTTGCCTGGGGCTGTGGGATAGCTTCTTCCAAAGAGTATTGCAGGCCAAGCTTGGCCTGTTTGGGAAATGTTGTTCTGGGCAGCCTGATGTGTGGAGGGAGAGAAGTTCGCTGACTGTGTTGAAGATCTAAAATGTAAAATGCAGCAAATTTATTACCAGGCTGCTCCTTGCAGCAGCTTTTTGCAAGGTGAAGAGATGAAGCAGATGATTAGATCTGTGAAGAAACAGAATGGTGATGCACAGCCTTCCTAGAGTGGGAGTGAAAACCAGAGGAGCACATCTCTCCTGTCTTGCAACACTAACATGCTTCCCTCCTAGACTGAAGGAACAATCTGTACCTGGATGTGCTCTGCTGTGGCTGCTTGGCAACTCTTGAGTAGGGGAAAGCCCCTTTCAGCCCCGCTGCTGAAAAAGCTGTTTGCAGTCAGCAAAAGGGACTAGAACTGACTCTCCACCACCCATGTTTTATCCACCTGCTATAAAGCAGCCGGTGGCTAACCTCAGCTGGAGCTGTCCCAGAATCTGGGAATAAAATCTCAGAATATCCAGTCCTCTTACCAGCCAGATTTCCTCTAGGCTTGCACTGCTGGTTGCAACAGCAGTGAGCAGCTGGTCCCTGCATGAGGTGTCCCCCTGCCACCTCTCATGGTGGGGTTCAAGTGATATGCTCCACAGGAACTGTCCTTTGCCTGTCAAGATTTTTCACTCTTATATTCCATAGGCAGCTGTTTGCTGGGCTAGGGAGAGCCTCTGAATGTACATTCATACTTAAGGGGGAGGGTGGCCAGCTTGTCAGTGATTTGAATGAGTAGGGAGAGTAGGGGCTTCTGATGCTGAAGATGCAGAATCCTTGAAGGCAGCCTGGCTTTACTCAGCTGCTTCCAGAATCTGAGTTCTGTGGCCTTCAGGGGCAGGTGCCTCACTCTTCCCTGCTTTTTGGCTTCCTAAGACATGCATTGTATATTTTCTGGCTTGGCCACCTGGAAGCAGAAGTCTTTTATGGTGAGGGAAGCTTGTTCTCCTTGTGGGTTGCAAGCCTGATGGGGTTCATCCATTCTTACCTGGGAAATGACAGAATGAGCCCAGCCCTCTGAGGGGCTCTGGAGACTGGGGTTAATTTAAACAACCAAAATCAGGTGCCAGCCTGAGTCCCTGAAGCAGCTGATGGAACTGGACCACACTTAATCACGTTCCTAATAAAGCTCCCACTAAAGCTGTGCAAGAGATTTCTTCTCTCTCCTCTGGCTGGGAAATGTGGGCAGTATTTAAGGTATGTGTTCTCTTACCCGGTGCCTGTCTTATTTGGAGCCTTCTGCTGTGTTCACTTAGTGCTTCATTATACCACCAGTGATGTTACCTTTACAAAGCCATGCCCAAATGGGACAGGAAACATATTTACATGACATGAACTCTTGCTGCTGAGGCTTGCTGCTCATCCTGCTTCTTCCTCACCCCAGTAGATGACTCCCTTGCAAAACTCATCTGATACCACAGTGGGAGAGAAAACAAAAGCCTGTATAAAAAAAACCATGGCCAGAAGGACTAAGGAAGAGATTGTTCAACAGTGGTGAAGCCACACATCAACTGCTGTGTCCAGTTCTAGGCCCCTCACTTCAAGAAGGACATTGAGGTCTGGAGCTGGTTCTGAGAAGGGAAATTAAGTTGGTGAAGGGTCTAGAAAGCTTCTCTTAGAAGGAGCAGCTGAGGGAGCTGTTTAACTGTTTAGCCTGGAGAGGAGCAAGCTTAGCGAGGACCTCATTGCTCCCTCCAACTCAGAAAGGAGGTTATAGTGAGGTGGGGATTGGTCTATTCTGCCGTGTCTCAAATGTCTGCACAAGAATAAATGGCCTCAAGTTGCACTAGAGAAGGTTTAGTTTAGATATTAGAATTTTTTTTCAATGAAAGAGTCATCAGGAATTGGAAAAAGTTGCTTAGAGGGGTGATGGATTGATCACCTCTGGAAGTGTTCAAGAGGCATCTGCATGTGGCACTTGGGAATATGGTTTAGGCACCAATATTGTGGTGAAGATCTCTAATCTTAATGATTCTGTGGAAAGGTGAGTTATAGGACTGTGCCAAATCTGTTGTGATTATTGAAATGAACAGAAGCACCTTGAATCAGGTAGAATAATGCATAAACCCTAACAAAACTGAAGAATTGTTGTTCTGGAGTTCTTTAGTAATGAAATTAACAGTGAAGTGAATTAAAAGCAGTGTAAGGTAAGTCACAGTGGAACATGAGTATTTCATGATCGTCCTCTATATTTTAGAGCTTGTCTTTGAGACTTGCATGGAAGAAAGCTACAGTGAATGAAATATGGAGTATATAAACAAACACAGGTCATGTTTTATTCAGTTTAGGGAGAGGCAAGATTTAAATTATACAGACTTGAATTCTGAGTCTGAGCCTGGGAACTGCAAGTTCCAAGGATGGCATAATTTACTGCTGTGTCATCATTTAACGATATTTGAGCACTTGCAGTCCACAGGAAGTATTTTGTAATTGTCTTGCAGGCATAATTTAATTCAGATTATCCAAGTAATCTTCACAATAAGGTCAAATCCTGAGGTGGGATATTTTGGGTGTGATGGAAAGATGTAGATAGGAAAAAAAAATTGTTTTGAATGTGTAAGGTCTAACAATTATTTAATGTGCAAATGGTCTGATAAAGCCTAAACAGTAAGAAATGTCTTTTTTTAAAACACAACAGATGACTAGTTGAAAGTATGGTTTCTAGAAACGGCAATTCCAAAATTAACAGCTACCTCTTAAAGACTGCTTTTCCTTATAATAGGTAGATTGTCGGTATTTTCCCTTTGGGTTCTCACTTCCCCTGTAATGCTCCAGGGCTTGTTAATTCATTGAGGCTTTGTGATGACCTCGGCACGGCTCAGGTTGCAATCACAGATAGCATGGTTTGTGTTCACACATCACTCTTACCTCTTCTTACCTGGAGGGAATGATTGCCTTCCATCTGAAACTGATGGCCAAGCTCTTGCTAGTCAGACGGGTGAGGTTTTATGTGTAATGGTGTGGTGCATTTAGAATGTCTCTGTTGATTCCTAGGCTTGGCTGTACCCACTGCTCAAGGTAAACCATCTCTATAATCAATCCAAAGTCATGCTTTGACTCATGCCTCTGAATCTAAAGTACTGTTTGCCACCTTTCTCCTGCTGTTTTTCTCCTGGCAGACAAGGGCAGTATTAATATTTCAGTCCTCTTATTTTTGAGACCATGTTGTTCTTGCTAGTGAGGTTTTCACCTGTGATTTTTGGTTTCTTCTATAATTCTTTCTCACAGTGTTTTTTAAGACTCGTCTGCCCATATGTACCAGTGAGCAGATATTTCCTCTGGAGATGCTGCATTATGCTTAGGCCTTGCCTGCATGTGGGGAATTTCCTTTTGCAGTTCCATATGAAGTGGCAAGTCACAGCTATGTCCCTGACAGTTACCATTCTGTAGCTTTAGTTCTGTGTGCTCTGGGCTGCTCTCAGAGTACCCAGCACCAGTGCTGAACATGCACTGCACAGACCTCTGAGCTGGGATGAATGCACCACGGGGCTGTGATCCCCCAAAGCCTGGTTGGCTATTGGGACCATGAGTTTATAAAGATACCATGACCTTCTTCCTGGCTTTCCATAGTTAATAAAGACTTAAAAAGTTTTACCAGATCTGAGGAAAGCAGGTATATCTCCTTGTTGCAGCTGTGGTTGGGGGACATACAGGTGGCCAGGTACTTGCCTATAGGATGTGTAACTGGAGTGCTGTGGGTTCTGAAACAGCAAGAGACACGTGCAAAGCATCTTCCTCCTCAGACCCACCAATCTTTGTGTGCTGAGAGCGAGCTCCGTCCACACAGCTACCGTGAGATTTTTCACTCATACACTGTATATCTTAGCCTCACATACTGGACGTGGATCTAACCTGCAAGTGAGTGCTTGATATGGCTGAGGAGCAGGCTGCAGGATCATGCTGCCAATGGTGATGGTGGGTCTGTGCCAGCCACAGCCCTTCAGCAGACAAGGTCTCTGACATGGCTGGATTGTTGGGTGCATAATTCTCCTCCTCCAGATCTGGTGAACTTTCTTTCCAGGGAAACTCAGATTCTGGTTAAGTATGCTGGAATTCAAACAGGTACAGTCATAACTGTCACTACTGACTCCAGGGGAGAAACTGTGTCTTATTAAATAAAAAGAGGCTGGGAAAAGATGGAGAAAAAATAATGAAAAGAACACATACAGGACTCTACTAGTTTGGATGAAAACCCAGACAAAGGACTTTTGCTCTTTGTCTGAATGACTTGCTTAAATGACTGGGGGGTGGGGCAGGGGAAGAGAAAGTTCCTGTGATGCCGTTTGGAAATGTCACTCCTTGCTGTTCAAATACCACATTGCACTAAGGCTTGTAAATCACACATCATTTCCTAATTAAAAAATGATGAGCATAATTGTGTCTTTCACTGCTGTGGCAGAACTTTGGTCAGACAGATGTGCTCTCTCTCAGGGTCTCACTGTGTCATCCACCACACCTGCCTCCTGCCTTTCTGTTGGGAGCTAGACTCGTCACGGAATGGGGTTAAGCAGGTAACCAATTTTCATTGCTGGAGAGTGGAGGTTGAATGACTGATTGAAAAGAAAGAGCCCATTAAAGTCTATTTTCTGTGTGCTAAGCCATGGTTTGGAATTGCAGTCCAGGCATAGACTACTGGTACAGTAGGTAGTAGAAGAAAGGTGTTGGCTTTCTGGCTCTTGTCTCTTTGGAGACACAACATCTGTATCACTTGCTTTAGTGTAGCATAAGGATTCATAGTACCAGTTATAAAGTATCTTTCTGTGTATATCTGTCCTGAAAAATTTTAGAAGTGCATTTCCTGCTGTGATGCAACACTTCTCAGCAGAAAAGAAATTGTGCTCTGTAGACAGTATATGCAGATGAGTACTTAAAAATTTTACGGACAGAATTATGGACTCATGGTAGGCATTTCAAATAAAGTAAAAGAGGCTGTTTTGCAAGCTCTGGTTGTATTTTTTTGTCTCCTTCACTAATTAAAGTAATGAGTGTTGCTTTAGTTATCCTGCTGTGAATAGCAAGACACTTGGGGGAGAATTAATATTGACAGGAGCTGTTAGATATTTAAATTTTTTTGTGTGTCCAATGAGGAAAAAGAGTTTGTGGAGCAAGCATAGCACAAGTATCTGTGGCCTCCTATAGAGACCGCCTGCTGCCACCCTCTGCAACCTCCACAGCTCAAAGCCTCATGTGCTGCTGTGAAGGCACTTAGCCAAGCTGTGCAGCCCTCTGGTGCAGCAGCCTTCTTTCTGCTCTTGTTTTTTTTTCAGGCGATTCATTCTCCCAGTTAATAAGTAAGTGAGCATGCCTGTGAGGTCAGGTTGGTTTGCTCACTGCTGCTGGTGAGGAGCCAGCTAGTGGCTCTTCTTACCAACCTGCAGCCCAACAGACAAAAGGACCATCTCTTCCAGGTCCCTCCATGTGCCTCCTCCCAGCTGTCTGCCTCTCAGTTCCTGTCAGCAGAGCAAATCCCATCCTCACGTGATCCTGACTACATTCTGGAGCACAATGAGCTGCTCTGTCTTTAGATGTCCTAAAGGAGAGGGTGATTCAAAAGGCATGGATTTGTTTACCTGTGGAAGTCAGAGGTCATCCCTTGTCCCAAGACAAGGTGAATTCTACCTGAATTACTTTACTTATATACCCCAAACAAAGACTTTACACCTTACTGCCAGGTAATCTGCTCTGGATCTTCACTATCCTCCCTGTTAAAAATCCTTTGTCTTGTCTACTCTGAGTCTCCTGATTTGAATAGTTTGGATATCCTGACAGAGAAGACAATTAATCTTCTCTGCTTGGTATCTACTTTTCATGTCTTTAAAAAGAAGTATCAAGTCTCTCCTCAGCCTTTTCCCTCCCTACCTGCCTCACCAGCAGTTAGTCCTACATTTCCTTTCAGGCCATACATTTCTGGTCACTGATGATGCCTACTCGTCTCCTGGGTGTCTATTCTGAAACACATGTCCATGGCAGCATTTAGGTTTCCTGTTGATATCTTAGAACTCTTGATTGTTGGGTGATACTTGCCTCCAGCCCTCCCAGGTGTTGCAGGATGTTTGTTCATTCTGCATGGTGTGGATGCACACAGTGCTTGTGGGGTACTGCTTGCTTGTGATTGCTGGTGATGCCCTGGTCCTTTTTTATTAAGTTGCTGCTTTACCATCTCTTGTCATCCTGTATTTTTCCACTGTCCTTTTGAATTGCATCCAATTTATTTTCAGCTTGATGTTTTTTTCTTGTTTTGCTTTTTTCTCATCTAAAAGCATCAGCTATATAGCCTGAAAATTTATGTTTGTACTACATGTAAGGAAAGAATAACACACTGCATGTCACTCTTACCTTTCAACAGATTTAGTTAACTGACAGTCTTTTCTGAGGCCGCATGAAATTGTTGTTAGCCACATGGAATATTCCATCAGAACAGTGCCAATTTCCTTCTGCAGCCTCTCAGAAGGGCTGCATTGTAATGCTGGGTAATTAAGTTCTACTTCTATGGCCCTTTTAACCAAGGGTACCATAACCTTGCTTTAAACTGGAAATTCACAAGGAAAGCTTATGCCTGAGTCCTGGTCCAGCAATATCCCATGTGAGGTGCTACTGTGAGGTAGTGATGCTAGAACTAACTCTGTCCTGTGGGACTGCTCTGGTGGGGGAGATAAGGGAAGGGATGCTCTGGGTTGATGGGTTAACTTTGTGCTGTTTATCAGATCAGAGGGAGAAGTAGTGGCTTTGTGGACTCTGTCTGTGCTTGATTTTCTGTGGTAAGAGGTGCCTGTAGCACTATGGAGCTGAGCTCTGCATCAGAGATGTTTTCCCAGTCATGCAGTCATTTAGAGCAAATGCCATAGCTCCCTGCTCTTCTCCCTCAACAGATGCTGTCTAGGTTAAATGGAATGATTGCTGTGTGCTGATGCCATGATTGGGATTGCCACAGCCCACAAGGAGCTGCTTGCCTCATAACCCCATGGGGACAGGGAAGGGTACAGACTGCACACCTGGTGTCCCCTGCACAGGCCAGGGGCTGTGGTTCCAGTGACAGCAAGGTGGAAGTGCAGACAAGATGCTGGGGAGGGGTTCAGAGATGAAATCCTGCTGGCTGGGGCCTTTCTCTTCTGGGGCAGGCACTAAAGGAGGCATGGATGTTTCCTGCAGGAGTGGGCAGCAGTAGAAGCACCTGGAGAGACAGGCACTGATCAGTGAAAGGAGCTGGGTGCCCTTGGTGGCTCCTTCTTCTCTCTCTGCAGGCATTTAGTGGAGGAGACCAAATCACTGGTATCTCCTGTATCGTCACTGGAACAAGTCAGGCAGAGCCTATGGAGCAACAGTCCGGGCTGGCCACCTTTGCTTTTGGGGCCATTGTGCTTAACTCAGTCTTGGGAAGGGGGAAAGAAAAACCCAGTGGAGATGTGGCAGCTTCTCTGCTCCCACTCCCTCATTTCAGAGTTAAATATTAGGAAATAAGTAATTATTTATTGTGCAGATGGTGAGGCACTGGAACAGGCTGCCCAAAGAAGTAGTGAAGGGCCCATTCCTGGAAGTGTTCAAGGCCAGGCTGGATGGGATTCTGAGCAACCTGGTCTAGGGGAAGGTGTCCCTGCCCACAGCAGGGGGATTGGGACTAGAAGATCTTTAAGGTCCCTTCCAGTCCAGATCGTTCTATGAAACACTGCTTAACTCCTGCCTCAGTTTCTTGAGCACATGCATTTCCCAGGAGTATGAAGAGACTTAACTGTTACACAGATTAAAACAGATATGGAAACAGCTAGGGTTGAGTGTGTGTCTGTTCAGCAGAAAATGGGGCATGGCAGGAGGAACAGAAATGGCAGTTTTAATTATAAATTATTTTCTAATGCAATTTGCACTTAATACATCTGGCACAATAATTTTTCCATGGGAACTTCAGGATGCTGGGTTGAACAAATTGAGTGTAGCTTTCACTAAGTTGTTCTAAGTTGCTCTAAACAATTGCATTTGCAATTCAGCAATTCCTGACCTTTGCTGGGTGAATAAATTTGGGCAGTAGGATGAATGCACAGACACAAAGATGCTTTTTACTTGACATTTAGATACTATTACTGAGCACAAGTAAAAGAATAAAATTCTAACAAATGCAGGTTATTTCAGTAATTGGAACAGTAATTATTCAAATTTCATTTTATATTTGCAAGTTTATAATTCATGTGAAGCTTTCTAAAGGAAGCTGCAAAGCCAGACACAAAATTTAAAGTAGTCAGTCAGTTGGCTTTCTGTAAGAGATTTTCTGCCTGGAAATCACCAGACAGAAGTTTAATCTCAGCCCATGAATCCAGGTTTCTGGCCTCCCCACAGTGTCATTGAATTCCAGGTAAGAAGATTAATAAAGCCTAGTTTCTTGTCTCTCAGTTCAAATCTAATTCTGGTTTCAGTTGCTAGTGATGATGTTTTTGGGGTAGTGGTGTGCTATGGTCAAATGGCAGATCTTGGGGTCATGCATCAGTTCACAAGTTGTTCAGTTAAAGTCAGGGATTCTTTGCAGATTGTTTTACGAACTATCAACCTGCAGAGAAGTGCTTTGTGATTGCTGATTGTATTCTTTCTGTTTTTTTTTTTTTTTTCTGGATAGATTGAAGGTGAAAAAGATGCTGTATATTTTCACCTTATATCTTTGATCTCTCCCCAAAAGTTAAGCTGTAACAGAGGGTATCAGAAAAAGGTGTTTATCCAGGTCATCTTTCATAGCGAAGGTGTAAGTGCAGCAGGACATAACAAATTTTTGTTGAATCTACTGACAGTTTAAAGGGAATGAGGTGTTTCTCATGCTGCTGTAAAAATCTAGTATGATTAATTATAAGAAGGAAATTAACAAAAAATTGAGGAAACAACCTCCTATGTCCATCACAGTGGATAAAGCAGCAAAGCAGATGGAGAGGAATGAGTGCTTTGAATATTGTCCATGGAGAAGTTTAGTGAGTAAATAACTCCATTATCTGTAGACAAGTGTGAGCAGATGATTTTTATTTGGTTTTGTTTGGCAGGTCAGAAGCTAGAGGAGGATGAACTCTCCTGTGGACGTGGATTTGTGATTTGTATATGTGTCATTGCTTATCCAGCCCCTCTGTGGCTGGGAATAATTTCTCAGTTTCCTTGCAGAAGATGAAAACAATGACAATTGCTTAACTGTTTGGAAGCTGCAAGACTCTGTAAACAGGTAAACCCTTTTGTTTTCAAAATTACATATCCATGCAGTGTCAGTTCAAAGTGAAGCTATAATGTATTTAGTTGCAGTGGTTGGACAGTGCCTGTTTAGTCTGTTATTTCTCCTGCTCTGATCATCTTTTCCAGGTGCCAAGGAAACTTTCCATTTGCTGCCTAAAATGCAGGACTCCAAAGTGGGCAGCATCAAGTCTGTCTCCTTGGTGGTGCCTCTATCTTTTGCTGTGTCCAGACTCTGGTCCCACTGGAAATCACTGCCATCATTTAGTGTTGACTGTCAGCCTGTGCTGAGTGCCTCATCCTCAGGGTACCAAATGCTTCTGACATTATGCAAATTTTTATAATGGCTCAAGTCTTAATTTGCTGGCTCCTGTGTGCAATGAAACTAAGGGCTGGGAGCAGCAAACCCTGATCCTGGAGAAGACTCCAGGAAGTTTTTGCCCCTCTCACTGTAACCTACTAGTCCTTTCACAGAAGTAACAAATGGTTTGGGGCCATTTCTATAGTTATTTGTTTTGAAATTATCTGGCAGTGTGGCACCAAGATTTACAGCACACTTGTGCATTTGAGCTGTGTCAGATCCTGGTGACTTTGATAAAAGCATCAGTGGAATAGGTGGGATGTTGGTGTGACGACTGTGTGTGTTAAACCTGAATAATCTTGCCTTTATCAGGCCTGGACATGCCTGGTCACTGAAATGGCTGTTTGTCCAGCCAGGGGAAAGTTTGTTGGAGCTTAGAGAGGAAATTTTTCAAAGTCTTGTCCTGAACTCTGCTGTTTCACTGACCATGGAGTTCCCTTCTGGATTATGTCCATTCCCAGGCTCTTTTGAGACTTGCATGATGATAAGTCATTTAGGAGTTGTGACAGGTCTTAAGTACTTGGAAGGAAATTACCCAACTCCAATCTGTCTAAAAATCTGATTTAGTATAAATGCATGCAAACAGTGGGAAAACAACAAAGGATATACCTTCAGGTCATTCACCTTTCTTAGAAACCTCCAGTAAAATCTTCTTCTGGAAGAGTCTTTGATTATTAGGCCCCTCTCTTGCAAAGTGAGAACCTTTTGGGGAGAGAACTGATAATCTGGGGAGCAGAGGACCAGGGATATGCATAAATCCATGAGGTTTTTTTGGTAACTTGTGCGGGGTACTTCTGAGACCTCCCCATGACATTTCAGTGTAGATGGTTTGATTCAGGAGCTCTTGGATACAATCATAGAAGCCAGATCCTGATCTGCAGAGTTGACATCTGTAAGACCAGCAAAGTTAAAGCTGTTTATTGCTAGAGGCAGGCAAGCAAAATGTCATGTAAGAAAGATTTCTTATATGGGTAATGCTGAAGTTTTGTTGGCAAGCTTGGAAACTTATAATTGTCTTGTAGATCAAGTCCCTTCAGCTGGTTTTATTTGGATATCTCCCCCCATTCCTGAACTGTGCTCCTTGGATGTTTCCATGGCTGGATGCAGCAATTGTCTGTCGATTGCTCAGTCAATAGGCAGCCAAACCAGCTGCCCTGTGCTGGATGCTAACAAGTACATAGGCTGATCTTGCAGGCTCTCCTAATTGAATTTTGCTTGCAGCACAACAATCAGTCATTTGGTAGGAAAAGACCTATAAATGGTCCCTGTGTCTTTTTGTGTAGCTGTCCATGGATACGATAGCTGTGCTAGAGAGTGGTGCCCTTTGCAGGAGACTGCAGTATGGGAGAAAGACTCAGAAGTGGGGGATGTTGCTTGAATAAATGAACTCCAGGGTTTCATATCCTTCACCAAAAAGTCTGTCTGGATTCAACAGGGGTAAAACTAATTGTGAAAATAAATTACATAATCTAGATTCTGAGGCAGTTCTGTTTTTCACATGTGATTTCTAGATCATGCTAGAGAAGAACTAGTTCTCCATTAAAATCTAAAGAATATTGCATGTGAGATGTGAGTGTAATGCCCGTGGGCACACTGATGAAGGCAGCTGGCAGCTCTCCTGCAGGAACACAGGATCTTGGAGGAGAAGCTGGATGCCTTCATAGCCTGCAGGGATTTGTTGTACAATTACTTGTGGTTTGAAGATTTAATCTGGGCTGGTGCCAAACTATCCAAGAGATCACAAAATCACAGAATCCTTAAGGCTGAAAAAGACCTTTAAGATCAAGTCCAGCTGTTAACCCAGCATCACCACCATGGTCACCATCAAGTCATCAAAACTTTGATTTCCTCTCTCTTTCAATTCATGTTTATTTTACAATGAACTGTAGTGACTATATTAATGTGCGAAGAAGAACACCCCAAAGGCCTCCAGTTCACACTGTCTGTTGGGTTTTAGGCGTTCTTAGGGCAGAAATTGTCTTTTTTTCTTGTCTTGGACAATACCTGTTGTGTTCTTGGCACAAAACAGGTAGCAGCTACTGTGAGAATGCAGTCTGTAAGTTTCTGTCCATATAAAGTGTGGCCTGATTTCAGTAAAATTTTCAACTCGCAGGTCCTAGTGTCTGACCTCTTAAAAATTGTTTCCATCACTTATTCAACAAAATACCTTACCTAGGAAATCCAGCACATGCCAGGTTTTGTCAGAGCAACCTACACAAAAATTGTTAGGCTTTCCTGATGTAGTATGAACTAGGTTGCAGCATTTGAGCATTTACTTAAAAGATGATAATCTGGCATGTTTAAAACCATAGATTCTTGCTCCTCTAATTTTAGCAAAGGGAGCTGCTGCCCAGGAGCTCACAGTAGGCAATGACATTTTCTTGAATTCTCTGGGTCACACTGCCCCATTTTTAATTGGTACCAAGCTGGGCTTCCAGAAGCAGTCAGGTATTTGGTCGAAAAACCATCACAAAAGCTCTTTGTCAAAATTAAGTTTTATTTCATAAAAGAGTGTTGCCCAAAGTAGCACTGATGAGAAAACTGGTAGTGGAAAAGAGCTTCTTTGGTGTTGCTTGTAATTAAAGTCAGCTACATGGATGGCACAGCTCTTGCAAAATGACTGCTTTAACCAGTCTTGCTTTAAATCTCTATAAATCACTGAAAGTCAAAATAAACTGTGTTTAATTAACAGCTTCCAACACAACACAACTGCTTTGGAGTGTTGCATCTGAGACCCCTGTGGCTCTGAGGCTTCAGCTCTGTGGGAGCCTGACAGGCTTCTAGTTGTTGTTAGGCTCCTTTTGCATCCCTGATCTCCTTCCAGAGGTTCCCAGCTGTCCCATCTCATGTCATGTATGATTGTCTAGAAGCTTTGGATGGTCAAAATGAGCTGCACTGGGGGGTTTAAACCCTAAACCAAGACAGAACATTTTTTTTTTTTTTTTTTAAAGCTGATGCAGATCACTTGACTAAGCCAGGTTTAGGGACTCATTACATGGGCTCTTATGCTGGAGGATTGGAGGGAGCAGACAACTTCAGAGAGGCTAAGAGTTGGGTTTGGGTGGAGGATGCCATTCACAGGAGGTGACTGACCAGCTGAGTTTAGTGCTGGGGACCTGGTAAGAGGTTATCCCTGGGCCAGCCAGGATACTGGGCTGGATCTCCTGGCACAGCTCCCTGTGAGGTGTTCACCCATCAGAGCTGCTACAGCAGCCCATGGCTGAGGGTGGATGGATGCTGGGGACAGCCCAGTGCTCCATCAGCTGTGTGCTCCTGCCAAGGTTGACCTGGTCCCCTGGTCTGACATAACCAGGTGATTGTTGTCTGAAGCAGATTTTAACTTTCCCTCAGACTGATCTGCTTTCTGAGGAAGATGAAATAATCTGGTGAGCAACTGGGAACTGATCTCTGCTGATCTCACTAGAGCCAGGAGAGGAAAATTTTTAATTGCTTTAAAAGCCATTTTAGCTTGTACCTGTTGAAAACCCCCTGGCTGCTCTCCCTTTTAATGTATTTTTTGCTTTCTAAGCTTCCTTTCCTCATCTCAACAACTTCCCTGTATCTTTCCTTGAGCAAAACATCTCTTGCTTATAGACAGCACTGCTCTTCTGGGGTTTGGAAGGAAGTGCAGGAGCATCACTAGGGGAGCATTACTCCCTGAGCCAAGTAGTTTCCCAGAAAAGCAAAGTCTTGAGCTTATTCTGTTGTGATTATCAGCCTCTACTCTACTTAAAACACCTGGAGCATATGCAAACCTGAGCACCTCTCTTAGTGAGACCGTCCCATGCCTATTAGGAAACTGTTCTCTGCTCCTTCAGAGAGATTCCAGATGCAGCTTTGCCGTTTCTGAGGAGACAACCACAGTCTCTTCCAGTCTTTGGGTTAATGGAGACATGCACTGTGGAGATCTCCTTTGGAATGTCACTGTGATCTTTGTGTTGATTTCCCAGGAAGGTTGGCAGTTTGGGACAACCCAGGATGTTTCTGGCAGCAACATCGGATGGCAGAATGCCAGCAGGTCCATTGGGGCAAGGTGGAGGTGGTTTTTTCCTTGTGAAAGAAAGAAGAGATGTGGGGCAATCTGAGCAAAGCAGCCATGTCATTACTGCTTTATCTAGGAGTGAGATTTAGAAACAGGATTTGGGTAATAAATACAGGCTTCATGCTAGCTATTAAAGCAAACACAGAGTAACAGAGATAAGCCTGCTGCATTTATTCATGGATCAGAACGAAATATAGAGGAACAACAGAAATACTTTGTCAGAGGAAATCTGCTTCTCTGGAGAGTACTTTTAATTACAGTTTCCTCAAGGCTGCTGGACCCAACTGGTGAGGTCCTGCAGGGGAGAAAGAGCTTGTAACCTCTTTTGGCCAAGATCAAGGACTCTGACTCAAGTGACTGCTGCCTAACAAGTTGCTGCTCCTTACCTTCTGGTCTTGTTCATGTATTTGATCTTAGCCATGGCAAACATGGAATAATTTAGCTTAATTTAGAGGCACACATAGAATCTAATTGCCTCATGTGTCCCAGAGGCTTGGAGTGAACACAGACTATTGATGGGGCCTGGAGGAGACTTGTTAAGCACAGCAACTGTATTGTGACTCTCATGGCTGCTTTAAGATGAGACAGGACAAGGTGGTGCAGAAAAAGGAGGATGCAAAGCAAGAGTGATGCTATTGAATCAACACAAGCCACCAGCTCCCTGACAGAACAATGCCTCTGCTTCAGGGCACAGGAGACTTGCAAGGACAAATTAATGCAGGATTTAAAAAGTTTTACTGAGAACTCTGCGTCCAAGAGACAGTATGAGAGAAGCAAAACATGGAAAGAAAAGCTTAGGAAAGGGAAGCAAAACACATTATGATTTTGATATGATGGAGAAAAGGATCTGTCAGGTCAGAGCTAGATGGAGAACAAGGATGACGCAGTATGGCATTCAGAAAATATTATGGAGTGAATGAGGGCAAAGTGGTATGTCTGAAGGCAGCAGTCACCAGGTTGTGGTGTTGTCCATGACAACCTCAGCTTAGGTGGGGTTAATTTTTACAGCAGGTGAAGAAAGAGCATTTTAACTAAAAATTGCGAAATGCACTGATAAACCATCTGGGAAGGTTATAAACAGTCATCAGCAGAGTTTTCAAGAACAAGCTACGTGAACATGTGGCAGGGACAGGCTAGGATCCTGTGCTTCCCTGCTTTGGTGGGATCACTTAAATGATTTTTGCAGTGTCTGATTCAGCTGTAATTAATATCTTTCTCTTCTAATAAGGAAATGAAATCCTTAGTCATGGGAGGTCTGGGAAGACAACACTTTTATTGTCTTGAGTCTGTTTCTGCTGCTGAGGATGTTGAAAATGAGAACCAGAATTGTGGTGCTCACTACACACAGGATGTCTGGGTTAAGGAGGAAGCTTTGAGCTGAGGTTTAGGCAAAATTTTGACTACTGATGCAGTAAAATGCATGTCTATCTTGGTATATCCTACTCCTCATCATTACTCCAGGGACAAATGGAGGTGGAGGGGTAATTCTTTGGGCTCCTTTCATGAAGTTTCATCTCAGGTGACATGGTGGGAAGGGATGTCTGGGGGAACTCATATTTGCACTGTCTAAGTGGGCTGTGACTGAATGTCTTAACAAACATAAATCCAGATTATCCTTGAAAGGTATGCATTTCAGAGCTTCTGCCTCTCAGGTCCTGTCTTTTCTTTCAAACTGGATTCCTACGGCAAGTGGTGGGGCTGATCTCAGGGTTATAAGCTCTGCAAGTAGGAAGGACTGAATTCAAGACCAGGTTTGCTTTTGGTTTGCAGTAGATGATGCACAGCACACATTGCCACATTGCATTGTGCTAGATTTGGATAATCAAAGAGTAAAAACATGCAGCAAAGGTACCTATGTAAAGATAGGTGTGCTTTGAAGAGAGAGCAGCCATGAGAAACAACCTTGTCAGTTTTCTCTCTTTCATGTATATGCAGAAGTAAGTAGTGCTTGAATGACTGGTAGGATAGAAACAGCAAGCTATCAATCTTTATTTGATTTAATATGTCTTCCAAGCATTTGGTTTAACACTCAGGTGCACATGTAGATATTTCTGAAGTGGGCTGTTAACCTGAATCTTAATAAGGTCAACAGTCTTAGTGTAATCCAATAGAGCAGTACAAATGAAAACTGCTCATCTCAAACCCTCTTTATTTTCTTGTCATGTTGTATGTCCCAATCACTCAAGTTTGTTCATTTAATAATAACAAAAGGCAGCATGAAAGAGAACTGTTTTCTTGGACACTGGAAAAGATTGTGTAAGACTGTGAGCCTGTGAAATTCTGTCCTGGATAGAAACTAACCCCACCCATGGTCAAAAACTCTCAGGTGTAGTGTGTGGTCTCACCTCACTAAGAATGTAGTCCTATTTCAGGTCCCAGTCCTTCCTAGGGTACCTCTAATAGAGTGAACATCAGTAAATTAGGATGGCTGTAAACAGCTGAGATGGTTCTGAAAAAGGAAACATTTCTAGCCTGTTTGTTTTTGAAAACAAGTGCCCTAGTCTCTGCAAAACACATTTTTCTGCACAGTAACTCATATTGGGCTGTATTTTGGGTTTGTAGGGAAACAAGTTTAATAACATCAGGATGTTTTTGCTATTGCTGAGCAGGTCTCACACAGAGCCAAGACCTTTTTCTGCTCTTCACCCTACATCAGTGAGTGGGCTGGGGGACCACAAGAAGTTGGGAGGGGACACAGCTGTCCCTGACTGACCCCAGGGATATCTCAGACCATATGGCCTCATGCTCAGCATACAGAGCTGGGGGCAGACAGAGGAAACAGGAGATGTTCTGAGTGATGGTGTTTGTTCTTAGAAGTCTGCTATGTGTGATGGAGTCCTGCTTTTCTGGAGATGGCTGAACTCCCGTGGGAAGTGGTGAATGAATTCCTTGTTCTGCTTTGCTTGTGCAAGTGGCTTTTGTTACTAAACTGCCTGTATTTCAACACTCAAGCTTTCTCTTGTTTATGCTTCCAATCCTCTCCCCCATATCACTGGTGAGAGTGAGCAAGCAGCTACACGGGGCTGAGCTGCTGGCTATGGTTAAACCACAACATATGCAAAATACTTGAGGGATTCAGGTTTGGTGGAAACAGCTGGGAGGACATAGGAATAGCATCCAGGATGGCTGGAATGCTCACTAAACGCCACAGTCAAATCTGGAGAGGGCAGTGATGAGGGGAAGTCTCTTATCTGCTGCCATCACCATCTGCTGTTTTGTCTGTTCCAGGGTCCCACCTAGAGATGTCCCCACAGACCTGTCAGAGCTAAGAATATCTGGGCTCCTCCATGCTTTCTTCCTGTCTTATTCCATGTCAACTTTCCTCTAGTATGTCCTTTAGCAAACCATGTCTGAAGGGAGAGGGATGGATAAAGATGGTTTTGAAGTGAAAGATGATCCCTCTGGGGCAGCGTGGTCAGAGGACCGGAGGGATTGATCCCAGAGTGCTGCTTCAGCTGTCTCCTGCCATCTAGGAGGGAAGGACAGGAGCTGACAAGTTTTTACTTTGAATTCTCCTGATCTCTTATGGTGTGGATATGTTGATGTGCTTAGGACTTAGAACCAAAGAGTTTGCATAATTAATACCATGTTTTGCTATTGCCTTTATCTGTCATCTTGTTAGCACCAGTGACATGAAGATCACATGCAAATAGGATGAAACATCAGCTGTACTTCAGCACGATTTATTTTTACAGGTAGGTTTTAATGAAGTTAGTTCATTGCATTGACCCATTGCTGGTTATCACTTGTCTATCCTGCATTTCAATGTGTGGCTGCTTAGGAATAAAGCTGTTTAACTGGTCTCCAGTTGCTCTTCAGTGTTTCTGTAATATTCTGCAACGTGTATTACAAATATTTTTCACCACTGCAGAAGTGGCATCTGTAGCAGATTAAGGAACTGGGCTGTTATGAAAAGACACAAGGGTGGAGGGGAAACACGCTTAGCACTTGTGGTTTCTCACAAGTCTTTTTTAGATGGAAAGCTGATTTCTCTCTCCTTTATAGTGCTGCTCTTCAAGTTGAAATGGAGAGCTGGAAGTAGAGAAATAAGTGATTGCTTTGGAGAAATTCTCTTACCCATTTGTGATTTGACCTTGTGCCAGTGCTGCTAAGTCATTAACCAGTGAATTGACTAAAATGACTCTTATGAATCACTGAAATCACTGTTAAGATGGCAGCTTGATTTTCTCCTTTGTGCCTTGCCTGTTGCGCCTTCCCTTGGACTCTGGCTTTAAGCTGTAGTGCTGCAGTGATAACAGGTAGGAAGAAGTGGCCCCCATTGCCAAAAAGCAGAGTAGACATAGGGTGTGATGAGCCCTTGTGGCTGACACCACAGGGGATTTGTGAAAGCAGGCTGGTTTGCAAGGGGGCTGAGAAATATGGGCTGGGAGAATGGTGTGGAGACACTGCTTGAGATGCTGAAGGTCAGCTTGGTGTCCTTTACTCTTCCTCCTCATCCAAGAACAGGGGAAATGCAGAGAAAATGGAGGTTAGTGAGGTTAATCTAACAGCAGTGAAGAAGATGTTTCTTAGGGCTGCCTTTACTGAGGCCAGGAGCTCTATTTTCCAAAAACATAGACACCCACATGGGTGATGAAATTCCTCGTTTCAGGGCAGAAAAAGATGGTATGAAGTTTGTGTGCGTCCTATTTCATGGGAAATACCAGTGAGGGCAGAGACTTCCCTTTGCAGGGGGTTAGTTAGGGCTGGGGCTTCCCAAACAATGTCCCAGCCCATCCCAGCTTGGCTGTGGGGGTCAGACATCCATCACCTCTTGTGGGCAAAGACATGCAAGGCTCCTGTGTGTGCCTCAAGCTGAGAGTGGAGTTAATGCATTAAAGCTGTGTTATCTGCTCAGGTGGAAGTATAACAGAGAGCTTTCTCTAGGAGCAGAGCCTATGAGCCTGACCTCAAAAATGTTTGAAATGCGTCTGACCTTTTTAAACTTTCAGCGTGACTCTTTTTGTCTCAGCTTTTCAGTGGCCACTGTGGCACTTGAAGCTAACTGCACTTGTGATCTGGCTCAGGAAAACAGCATTTGTCACAGGCACTTGTCTGCAGAACCCATTTTGGCTGTTTGATCCATTGGGAACCTTTTAAGCCCTGAAGAAAGGAAGGTGATTATTTGGAGACTTATTTATTAAGCTAGATGGACAGATGGAGGTTTTTGCAGACCTCTGTCCCAGACCACTCACCCCAGGCTTGAGGTTCCCTTCACCTCCCTTCACAGAGCTGCCCAGGGCTGGTCACACGTCTGTGCCTGCTCTGTGCTGGGGTCACACAGAGATCCTATGGCCAGTCCCCGTGATCTCTGCTAGCCCACAGTGGGTGCTGGTGGCATAATAGGACTGCTGCGATAGATGACATCTAATTTTTCCAAACACACATTAAAAAGTTTTGAGCTATTCCGTTTGGAATGTAGTATTTTTCTCCTGCTCCAGTTTTTATATTTTTTATATTTTCTCCTTTTTTTTCACCTTTTCTGCCTGTTTAGTCTCCGAGCTGGAGGTCTGGAAGGCTGGAAGAGCTTTGAGTGGGTGTTCAGGCTGTAGTGCAGCCTCTGTCCCTGCCAGCAGCCATCCCCTGTGGGCATCACCGACAGATGGGCTATGCCTAAACAGCAGCTTTGTGTTAATTGAGTTAAAAACCAGCACAATCTCGTAGAGCCAACAGGATTTCTTAGCTCTGAAACGACTTTATTTTCTTGTTCTCTCTTCATATTTTGTATGTTTTGGTTGGAAAAAAAAAAGTAGAAAACTCAAAACTCAAATTAAGTCAATTTTTAAACATTTTTCTTTTGAAAAATACTTCCTTTTTGAGGTAAAGAAAAAAAGCAAATGTTTCCACTGACAGCTTGGAATAGTGGGATTTAGCCATTTCCAGAAAACTTTTAGCATTCTTTTGAACTGTCATAATTTTTTATTTAGTTGAGCCAGGAAAGAGTAATTTTAATTCTGTCCCTTGATATATTTGCCAGTATGGGTGCCATTATTTTCTCTCTTTGATAGAAGCAATTGTCATGTCGCTTTCTGCCCTGGGAGGCCTCAGCTGCCACAAAGGGCTGCAGTCTGATGGGATGTCAAACCTCATAGCACTTGTTAAGCTCCCGTGACTGGCAGCATCTGTGCATTTGCAATGACATCTCTAAATCCATCAAAGATACAAAAGTACTCTCAAATTGTAGCCTTTATGTGTGTGTGAGCTGTATGTTTTATTTATAAAGCTTTTAGAGATAGCAACTTGTTCTCTAATTTATTTTGGGTTGGTGAGGAGGAGGAAATCTCATTGGCAAGATAGGGAATTTGCATTCTGAATTTAAAAGGAATGTAGGAAAAAAAGGAATTTTAAAAAAATTCTAAGGTTCTGGGACATGATTGTGTGAATAATAATGCTTCCAAAATGATAATGGATTGTGTGTCATCCATTTGTAGAACTGTAGAAGCTGCTATGATAAATAAAATATGTCACATTTTAAACAGCATGTGGCCTGTGAGTGTCACTCATCAGATACAATTAAACATGAGAATAATTGCCTGCCTGCTAAGTGAAAAGTGGCCATGTCACAGTGCCATGTTCAGCTTTTGTTTGCTCTGGACACCCATTTAAGGGCCTGGCCATGTTTGATGAGGAGCTGTGAAGCCAAAGATGGGTAAATCTGCCAAACTCTCTGAAGAGCCAAAGCTGTGCTGTTATTCAGTGTTTCAGACCCCTCTTACATATTTGAAGGGGCTTGACCAGGACTGACACTGCTGGATCATTGTTCCCTGCTGGGTGTGGAGTCCTTGCAGACCAAACACCAACCACTGTTAGTGGTCATGTACATCTCACAAGGACAATGGTGTTGGGTCTTTCCAGCCTGACAGTGGAGCCTTTTGCTCTTGAAGGACGTCCTAGTTTAGAAGAGGAGGAGATATTCAAAGACATGGCCCCAGCCCTTGGGAACCTCTAGTTGCAGCATTGCTTTTGCACAGCTTTAAAGGTGGATCAGGACCTTCTAGAGGAGACCTGAGCTTGCCTTGAGGAGGGAGAGACGTGCAGACTGGCTGATCTCTGGGGTCACTGCCATGTTTGTGTTTCTGTTCCACACCATGATGTGACTGCTGCTGTCTGGAGGTTAAACTGGTGTCAGAGATATGGCAGGTAGGATGGTTTCAACAACTGATGGAAAGGCAGCAGAACATCCTTTGTTTTATTCAGCCCTGGCCCATTTCTCTTTGCTTCTTTTTGTTTCCAGTTCCTGGCATGTGTTGGTGCTAAAATTAGAACTCTGAATTGCTGTCTGCTCATTAACTAATAATAGGCAACTCCTTAGATGCAGATCATGGACAAGTGCCTATTAGCCATTCTGGATTTCACTGTCTGCAAATATTTTACTGAAGACAATAAATGTTTCCATGAAATTACTTGAAAATTGCTTTTGGGATCCAGGTGTTGTAGTCAGATGTGAAGGGAAATGCCTATTTTTTTTTGTTTGCTCTCTTTTCCTTTGACCAGGTCTTTGTGGCTTCTAAGTCTTTCTGTGCAGATTTAAAGTGCTTTCTCTTCTGTGTGGGTCTCTAGCACAACTCTATACTATATGAAGATTTCCATCTGCATGAAGGTTTTATAAAAAACACAATTGTAATGCCAAAATTCTACTTGCATTTTGGGACTTTAAAATAAACATTAGTCTCCTTTCAGGTACTGAAAATTCCCATTTGCCTTCAGCTATGTAGTAACCTAATGTCCAAGGTTATGCTGGTCCAGCAGAGGATATGAGCACTCATATATCTTAATAGTACGATGATAAACGTATGATGAAATCAATTACATTGGCTTTTGCAACAATGTGCTATTCTGCAAGGTGCATGAACAGATAAACTTAACTCCAAATCATAACTTCATAGTGGGCACCGTGCTCAGAAGCCAGCTATGGAGAAGCTGGCTATGGACAAGACAGTAATTTAATGTTATTTTCCTCTCTTTCGTCTTCTTTCTAGGTTGAAAGTTCTCTGGAGCACCAGTTTCTTGTGCTTGGCAGTGAGTGCACACAGGGCTTGTAGACACTACTGGGGTACAAAAACACAGGGGATCAGGATGTGCAATGGACTAAGAGGAGACTGATGGTGTCAGTGGCAGCAGCCTCAGTGCTGTGGTACTTTATCCCAAGAAGACTTTGCATCACTGAACCATGAACTTTACAGAAAGCACTGCTTGCACAGTTTACTTCAACATCTTGCCTGAGTGTTAGGAGGAAGAAAATAAAATTGGTGGTAAGCACTGAGCCAGTCTAGATGCTTTGGTCCTTTTGATTTTCAGATTTTGCTGCTGTAGGTCAAGAGATGCTACTGCTGCCCAAAAGCTAGAATCAGTATCTTCATTTTCTGAGCTGTTAGAAGCATCCTGATCCCAGGGCAGGACAGCTCCCTTGCTCCATCCCCACACACACTCCCTGTACACCTATGACTGGAATGTTGCTTGGCCTCCTGGGTGTGCCACCAGTGTTGCTCACAGTGTTTGTCAGCCCAAGATCTGGCTTTGAGTGTACTAGTCCAAATATCTCAAATGCAGACAGAGCCATTAGCCTTAAAGGTCAGCACTGATGCCTTCTGTATACACAGTGCAGGAGCTATCTGTGTTAGGAAGCTCTCATAAAATTAGAAGGTGATAAAATGAGCATTAGCTGGGGAGTAAATGGATTTGCTGGATTGCAAAACAGTGAAGCTGAGGCTTGTGTCTGAGCAGTGCCAAGCTATCCTAGGGCATGCCGTTGTGTTCTGTCTGGCTGCTTTTCATCCGCCACGCATGAGAGTCCTTCCTCCTCGTGTGCAGCATGGCTGAGCCCCCATGGGCTCTGAGCTTCCCCAGGTCCCCATGGCTTGTGTGCAGCACCTTGGGCAAGTGTTCACATCCATCACTGACTCAGTTGTCACCATTGATGTTGCTTTAGAAGAGGCTTCTTTTGGTCTTGATCATGATCCTTGGGGATTGCTGCACCTGGATGCAGCACTGTGGTCTGGCCAAGGTCTCAGAAGCATCAGGGCACTCCTGGATGTACTTTATGAGAAGATGGGGGGAGATGCTTGGGCTAATCCTGCCTGCTCAGCTGTCCACAGCAGCAACTGTGGCTGTCTGTCACCTTCCTGTGCTTGGCTGGACTGTTCTACACAAGGTTTTAGGCTAACCTCTTATGGAAATGAAGTTGAGAGTTGCAGTCTGTGCCAGAGCATCTGTCATTTTTCTTGGAAAGAAGAAGCCATGCCCATGCACAAAAAAAAGCTAGTTTCAGTTCAGTTTTACAGAGGAGCGGTGGTCAGTGGTCTGAAAGTTGTAATGTCCCAGCAGGGGCAGGGGTGGAAGAGCTGCTCTGATGTGCTCCCATAAGAGCAAGACTACACTGAGAGCTCAGCCCTATTGGATACTCCTACCACAGGGGTGGGGTTATGAGATTCCCAACCTTGCAGGCAGCTGTGAATTCAGAATCACAGTGTTATTTAAATTGGAAAAGATCTCTAGGATCTGAATCTGACCATTAATCCAACACTGCCAAGTCCACCACTAAAACACATCCCCAAGTGCCACATCTATGTATATTTTAAATACCTTCAGGGATGATGACTCAGTCTCTTCCTTGTACATCCTTCATGTTGTTAAAGCCATGAGGGAATCCTGCCATAGCATAGACTTATTCCCTGTATAAGTCAAAATGCCAGTGACAGTGTGTGCTGAATGCTGGCTGAACTTGGACTCTCTGTGCTGGGAATGGCCTGCAGGGAGAGCTAGCCCTGCTGTGGAGCTGGGGCTGGAGCTTCTGGGCACAAGCATCAGCAGGTGACATCAAGGGTGTGCACCTGAGGGAGGGGGAAAAGCCTTAGAGGGGAACCTAACATCAGGTCCCCCTAATTTTCAGTAAGGTCAGGTTGGATTCCCATCTACAATTTTTTATTTTAATATTTTTTTTTCCCCCAGAGAAGGGTCTTGTCACTTTTTCCTCTCTTCTTGCTGCTCTTACTTGTCAGGCTATGCTATCCACTGTAAGGAGCCCCAAAAAATGGATATTTATTTTTCTTCTTGTAGGTCCTTTGCCTTTATCTTTTGGAAAGTCCAGACTGTTTTCATGATCTTGACTTCATCACAGGCCTGTGAAAACCTGTGTCTGCACAACCAGAGGGGACATCAAACTACAGACATGAGAAGTGGAGACAGCAGAGGGGAGAGGGCAGTTGACTTTGCCAACTGCCTGTCAGAGCCTGCTGGGAATGCAATTGTGCTCCCAAATTGGTCAGAGGACATGGCATGGGCTGTATCAACTGCAAGTTTTTGAGCTGGCTTTAAGAGATACCACTCCTGTCTAAATTTAGGGTGGTTTGGGCTGGTGGTACTCAACTCCAGTCTAATAAATACAATATAAAGTTCTAAAAAAAAAAAAATACCTAAGGAACTTAAAACTCTGGAGGTGAATTTGTACCAAACTGATGGGGTGATTTTGCTCCTGGAACTCCTGTGCTCCTGTAGGAGCCCTGAAGCTGAATTTGATGAATTGGCAGAACAGTCTTCATCATTATTACAGAAGAGGATTTAGGTACCTAAATCACACTGTTGCTTTCAAAACCTTTTTCCTTGTTACTGTGTGGTTTTGATAAATTTAGTCATCAGAAAACTGAACTTTTTTTGAAAACACATCTGTGCTGTAAGAAATGCACTTTTCTTCTGAGAAAAAAAAAGAAAAGAGGCTGGAGATGAGTGGAAGGAAAAGTCATAAAATACTGACAAGCTCTGTTTTTAATGCTGATAGAATTCCTCCATGCACAACTCCATAAATCATATTTGCACCCAATTTTGAAAGTCTTGATTTTTGTAAGTGACATTGGGAATAGCCATGCTTTATCTGACAGAGGAACCCAAATGAATGTGTTTCTCCTCTTGATGTTGCCAGTGATCCCTGAGATCAGATGCTGTAAACATTGTTTGAGGGTTCCAAGGGCTGGATGATGGGGAAAGCAGGGGCTTGGGGTTTGGGATGGAGAGTAGAGCAGGCAGTGTGTGTTCCCTGGGACCTGCTCATGGGACTCTCTGGGGGGACATGGTCCCTCACCACAAACCAAGTGAACTTTGCTTTGCTACAAGGAAAGTGAAAAACCGAGAGATGCAACCCTTATCATAGCTTTCAGCTATCATAAATGTTTCCTTCTGACTTTGGTAAAGGAGGATTTGGAGCAGTTTTTATTCATGAGGCTCTGCTGGTCCCTGAGAAGTTTTCTATGTGGGCATCCTACAGCAGGCATGCCAAGGAACAGGGCACATATTTTTCTTAATTTCATGGAGATCAAAGAAAGTCACATTTGAAAAAACTGTGTGAAGATGAAGGTTTTTCAGAATTAAAGGTCAGAATTAGGTGTGGGTCTTCACGTCACATTATCTCTCTGAATGTTTTCATGTCAGCAGAAAAAACAAGAGTGAGGCTTTCTGACCTTGAAAGAAATGCCTGAGGGAAAGACTCCTTCATGAAATTTTTAATACTCTTCCTAGTGACTTTTTTTTCTTTTTTTTCAAACTGCTGTAGCACGATACCGGTTTGAACTAATGAATGTCAAGTTCATATGGGGCAGTTCCAAAAATGAAAGACCTTGAGTCACTGAACGCTATTATTGCACTATTTGAAGATGTTATCAACATCACCTACATTTCTGACTTTCAAGTGTCTCACTATCTTATAGTTAGCCTGTCTGATGCATGAGAGGCACCATCTAGATCTAGTTTTAAACCCATCACACAAAACTTTACTCAAAAAAGAAAAGTGCATAAAAGAGAGCATTAAATGCTGATTATTTTTTTCTTTTAATTGTGTTTTGCTCTTTTGTTTAAAGTAGTATTGCTAAAGGCTGTTCTCAACAGCAATGTTCCTCCCAAATATGATGGGAAGTAGGGATCATTTTAAGATCTCTTTGAACACTAAGTTTTTGGACGTCTTTGGAAGAGATCAGATTGTCATTGTGGTACAACTGTGAGTGCATTTTGTGCCATTAGCAAAGGACCTCAGTCCTACCACTTCTTTCCTGGAGAGGGAAGACATTCTTCCTATCAAACATTCCCCATAGTGGATGTGTTAATTTCTTGAGGGAGGCAGCAGACACCAGATCAGGTCCTCCTCTGATGAGATCTTCCAGTCAGGCACAAAAAGTTGATATGATGAGCTGCTCAAATGGGGCTCTATTGCCATCAAGACAGGTGTTAGGGCTGGAATTGAGCCCAGTTTCTTGATCTCAGTGAAGACAAAGTTATCCCTCTCTGTTTTGGGTAGGAGTATGAGAATGTAGGGGTCACCTTTCAAACAGAGCAGGTAGTATGCAAAAGGCACTGTACTGAGCCAATTAAGTCCTGTCTCTGCCATTGGCTTTCTGGAGCACTGAAATTAGGTTACAGCACTTTTTCAGTCTCAGTTTCTCCAGAAAAATTTCTCCAGCGTAGAGATTCAGCCACAGTTGCTAATTCCCAACTTACAACTTCCTTGATTCATGCTAATTTTTTGTCTTTGTTTCTGCTTTTATTTCAAGATCATTGGATTAGCTATGTCTCTTTAAAAGTCTCCCTGGCTATTTTTTGTCTTGAAGTCGTGCAGAATATCTCTGTACTAACATTAATTTTCCTCCTCCATATCCCTTCCCCTGCTGCTTCTTGGGTTAGCAGAACTTTTTGTGAATATCAGTCAGGATTTAAAAAGCTGGAAGAAAACATGTCCTGCCTGAAAGCTGCTGAAGTGAATGGGGGGGGGGGGGGGGGGAGGTTCCTGAGCATGGTATACTCAGGACAAAACTGGTCTAGTTCAGTGATGCAGAAGCACGTGCCAGCTTTGGTGAGCTGCAGTCCAGGTGATCCCTGGACACTCGTGTCAGGGAGGGGTGAGCTTGCAGAGTGCAGTGAGGTGTCGTGTCTGGAGCAGACTCCTGCAGCAGTGCTTCAGAGCTCCTCAGTTTGCGTTCACTGCAGTTGTTCAGCCTGCAGTTCTACAGTGATGGGCACAAACTACACACCCACACCTTTACACTACAGAAGAGTAAGATCTGAGGAGTTCTGGCCATTTGACACTGATGTATATGACGAGGGACAGTAATATCAGCAACACCACAGACTTTGTAGTCATGAATCCCCTCTTGCCTTAGGAGAAGAGGTGCTTAACCTACTTTAGCAAGTCACAGCAGACAGTGCACCAGCTTCATTCAGGGGTCTGCACTGTCTGGGATTCTTCCATGCCAGAACTGATTCATCTGTGGTCTTGTATAACTTGCAAGTAGTGAGAGGGTGTTGTAGGACATGCATTGACTTTTGATTGTCAGAGGAGACAGAGTTTAGCAGAAAGCTGCACCCAGAGCCTCATGGACAATCCCTTCTTGGAGATGCTTGCCCAAGGCCCACAGAAGTGGTCTGCATCTTCTGCAGCAGAACCCAGGCAAGCTGCTCTCTGATTCTGCTGCTAGGAGATGTTGTACCTCCCTATATTAGTGCCATTACTATTCAAGAAGGCTATTTCAATAAAATCCCTATGTCACTGGACTCATCTTAGAGAGCAGGGCTGTTGTGCTGGGGCCCTGAGCCAGTGCTTCCAGTCTCATTTCTGCTGACCAGCAGTATCTCTTCTATTACAGAGACATGAAGGGGCCTTGGGTTTCTCTTGGCAACATCTCATGTAGCAGCCAATGCAGCGTGTATTGTCAAACCCCAACCACAGCCCCTTTTTCTTTGTGTAGCTGCCCAGCAAAATGTCCTAGGGTGGTCTGGCGGGGTTGAGAAGTTTTCCACCAGCCATGTCCTGAGGCTGTTTGCAGCTGGAGCTGGAAAATTAAATTAAAACAATGAATCAAGCCAACTATGAAGAACATCTTTTTAGAGGTTGGCAAGGTGGTTTTGTGATGTGAGTCTTGGACTCTCAGTTCCTTTTCATTTTCATAAAAACGTGGAATCAGAGAATCACAGAATCATTTAGGCTGAAAAGAAATCTAAGATCTTTAAGTCTAGACATTAGCCCAGCACTGTCAATTCCATCATTAAACCACATCCCTAAGTGCTTGATCTTTAAATACCTCCAGGTATGGTGACTCCACCACATCCCTGGGCAGCCTGTTCCAATGCTTGACAGCCTTTCCAATTAAGAAGTTTTTCCTAATACCCAATCTAAGCCTCCTCTGGTGCAGCTTGAGTCCATTTCCTCTGGCACTATCCCTTGCTACTTGTGAGAAGAGGCTGGCCCCAATTTAGCTACAGTCTCTTTTCAGATGGCTGTAGATAAGATCTGCCCTGAGCCTCCTTTTCTCTGGGCTAAACGCTCCCAGCTCCCTCAACTGCTCCTGCTAAGACTTGTGTTCCAGCCTTCCTACCCTCTTTTCCTCCAGTTCCACATCAGTAGTGGTCCAGCCTGGAACAGGCTATAATTATTTAAGCACAGCTGAAGGCTGTTGCTACCTGGGAAGCACTGGGAAGGGATGCCTGTTCCCCCTAGAGCAACCACCAAGGATGTGGTCCAGTCCCTTGCTTGACAAAAATCTTGCAGGTATCTTTTTGGTGCTCACTGATAACAGCAGGGCTGGTGTTTTCACTTTGGTCAACAATTCAGAGGGATCAGCCCACAGCCACAGAATGCCTCTCATTTTGTTGTCTTTCAACAACAAAGTCCTCTAAAGATAAGATAGAAATTACTGGAATAAAAAAGGGACTGTAGAATCTGGTTCAGTAATATCTTCCTTTTTCTATAACTTTCCTCTGAAATAGCTCTAGCAAGAAATTTAATCTTAGTCTGCCCAAGCTGTGGTTTTGTGTAGAAAGTATAAGTCAACAAAGAGGAATAAATATCCAATAAACTTGTTTTTAAATAGACACACAGACTGGTTGTACCTGGGTTATTTTAGACTGTATTTTTCAACACATTTTGCAATGGCAGAAGAAAATATGATTTATAATTCGATGCAGATTGTTTTCATCTGAACATTTCTCATTTATTTTAAATTTACCAGGAAGAAATGCAGCTTTAGTTTCCTTCATTAAATTGAAAGTCAGGTTGGAAATAAATAATATTGTCAAAAGGGGAAAAAATTTCAGTGGTTAAAGAAATTCTTTATCAGAAAGAATTTTTTCCTGCATACAAAATAGTATCTACTTTTTTCATAAGGAATAAAAAATATTAGATACTCTCACATTTAAAATTCCTGTATTTGCAAATGTTTTTTCTCCACCGAGAAATAAATGCAAATGGATATGCTAAGAATTTGGTTACTCTAAAGCCTCACCATTCCAGTCAAGATGTTAAAGAGCTTCTCTTGCTCATAATAAAGTAGTCCTGGCAGTCCAAAAATTACAATGCTTTATAAAATTTCACAGTACAATTTTATTAGTTAAAATTCCTCCTTCCATAGTGGAAGGTCGGCCTTTTATTTGTTCTGTGGAGAAGGCCAATATCTGAATTGTTTCAAGGGTATAGAAACCACTGGACAGATAGTGAGGTTTTTTTTTTTCCCTGGGTATGAGAGATCATACTCCAGTTAGACACATTTTGTGCAAGCAGGAGGTAAGTGGTTGCATAATCTGGGTATAAGTGGCTATTTTTCAAAGAAGAAAAAATAATAATGTGAAAAGATTATTTGAATACTTGAAGAAAAATGATATTTTGCTCGTTTATAAAATTACTTTGGTTACACGGTACTTCTGCTTAAGACGTGATGTGGAAAGTTCTGTAAAGGAATCAATATTTAACAGGGGTGAAAGGGAAGCTGAATGTGATTAGCTGGTCATTAGGAAATGCACCGGTTGTTAAGGGAAGATAAAACCAGAAATTAAAAAATCTGTAAATGAGGTTAAGGAGCTAGCTGCCCTACAAAAATAACATTTATGTCTTAAAACCTGATTAAATAACACCTCAAAAATCTATTATCATTTTGTAGGAGTGATCAGCTAGGATATGACTTTTTCTTGGCCCAGAGTTAGAGAAATTTTATATCCAACATCTAGCATGCTGTCTGAGACACCTGCTGAGATGAAAGTGCCTGTTTCACTTCACTGGCATTAAAAAGAGCTCTCAGTGACAGACTAGACAAATGCTGGATAAAGCTGAGATTAATCCCTCTCCTACAGCATTGCCAGGAGCAAGAATTTTTGGACCATTGTGAGTTTAGGCTAAAAGCCATCAAATTTTAGAGGAAAATACTAATGATGCTCACCTTGGTTTCATCGGTTTGGTTTGCTTTCCTCATGTTCTCCAGGTTTCTTCCTAAGCAGAAAGGATGGAAACTTCCTTTATAATAGGAAGAAATAAAAGCTATGATTTTCCCTTTGACACTTGGAGCTGGAGCTTAGGACTTTATGGAAAAGCCTCTACTGCCACTGGTCCCTGATTAAATTCCAGTGCAAGCACGACACCTCTCTGTTCACCCACAGTGAGCGTGGTCTCAGGGTGCCCAGGGTCAGGGTGAAGTCTGTCTCTGTCAGCTGTTGTGTCTACCTGGGAGAACACAGGGCTTTCCACACGGAAGATGGAGAGGAGCAGCAGGAGGAAGTTCCCATGGAAAAGGTGACACCATGGGCTGGTGTCCTGCTGGGAGACTGCAGGCAGTGCTGGCTGAGCCCTGCTCCAGAGCTCAGACACGTAGCAGGGAAGTCTGTGCCAACATGAAGAAGATGCAGTGTCCTAAACACAAGTGACCTTCATCACCTCAGTGGCGTGGGTGTCTCTAGCAGAACACAGGTCTCTGCAGACATTGTGATGTGCCCATCAGCCTTCTGCAGACACACTGAGAACCCTCATGCCTTGACTCTGGTTAGAGAGCTAAAATCATCCCTAAAACACCGTGGACTATGATGGGAGTTTATGCACTCAGTATAAATGTAAGCATCTGAAATTCAGGCTTTTTAATCTAAAATTGGATCATGCCCAAGCTCTCACCAGCATCATTCAGCAATGGGCACAGCATGACTACTAGGGTTGAGTGAAATGTGCTGTTTGTCAGGAGACCTAAGTGGCTTTCCAGACAAGCCTTTCTCCACTCCAAGCAGGTAATCCTATCAGCAGGCCTATTTCCAATCCTGACTGCTGGATTCTTTTCAGCTGTAAAATGGGAAAGGGAAAATCTTTCTACTATGTCCTGAACAGGAAAGGAAACATGAACTCTGGCCACCTGGCTTACCCCAGCAGATGCTCAGGGACTTGTTGGCACTGTTTTGTGCTCACACCTCTCTCTTACCTTGGTCAACACCTGACAGCTGGACATGAGGGGTGGGTGGACACCATGGGGCATGCAGAACATGTGGGGTGGGGAAGGAGTTGCTTTGTATAAGCCATCATCTTAAATCCCATCTTTCTTCAGTTGCCTTGTGATTAGCAGCTGTAGTTCAGATCCTTTGTCAGACTTTAGAAATGCTCTTAGTCTCCTGGAAAATGACTTTATGGGGTCAGTGCTACCATGTTCACTCTTCCCTTGAGGCACCCATGAGAGGATCCTTCACCCCAGGTGCCTTTTTAGGTTCTCCCTGTGTGGCAGATGCTGTCCCAAGCTTTCCCAGAGGTTTTTTTTTGGGGTTTTTTTTGGTTGTTTTTTTTTTTCCCCTGGTCCCTTGCTGCACACTGGCCTTTGGCTTATTGAGATGCTGCAAAGTGCCTTGTGTCTCAGTGTTTCTCTTGGCTGTGGATGAGCACATGTGCATGTGTGTATGTGCATGCAGGAGGGAGAAACTGCATTTAAAATTCATCAGCTTTGAATTTCATATTACTGCATGTAAAACAAACCCCAAAATCTTTTCTTTCTAGGCTCCTGCCTTGATTCCCAGATTTTGATTTAATCTTAAAATATTTAATCATTTCCTTGGCAAATGACACTGAAATTGGACAGATGGTTTAAACTTAGCTCTCTTCCCTGGAGAAAAGCTGCTCAATTAAAAAAAACTGTAGCTCTCACATATTCAATTCATCCTTATCAGGCTGTCCCAATTAATCCTTTAAATGCAGTGTTACATAACGTGGGATCCTCTCTCCCTCATTTACTTTTCCATCTTGTCATTATTTCCTCCGTGCTTGCTTACCTGCGTGGCGCTGTTGGGAGTCAGGAGAGAGCGGCTGCAGGAGAGGTGTGGGAGATTTCCGAGTCACATCTGTTGGAGCAAGGGCAGGGATGTGCTTAGCCATCACGTAGAGTTGCTCATGCTTTTACTCTCTGATATTATTTTTCTCCCTGGGCATATGATCTTTGCAAATCCTTCAAACGGCAGAATTAAATTTCTATTACGCTGTTTTCTGAATAACTACTTTCTGAATAATCCCTTTCACCACTTGTGAAAATGTGTTTCTGTGTGTGCTGGGGGAGTGCAGTTGGTTTTGCTGCTGGGCTCAAAGACTGTCAAAACCAGCCATAATAAATCCCACTGGAGACTGGGAGATCGAACGCAGTTAGTCTCACCTCTGTGTGGTACTGCCTTCATCGTTTCACTCCACCACAATATTAAGGATAATAATTTGGATTTAATACATCTGGATCTAATTCATGCAGTCAGAGAGGGCAGAGTTCTGCCTTGAGGAGCCTTGGTGCATGTTCCATTGCTGTGATCCTGTGGAGGGGTAAAAAATAGGTCCAGGAGCAAGCACACACAGGTCAGGTCCTCCAGCTTGCTGCTGCTTTACCTTGGTTGTGTGGTGGGCTCAGCATAGCCTTGGGTGAGTTGGGTTCAGGGCAGCTGGAGGTGGCTTGGGCTGCTGTGCACCCTCTGTGCCCTTTGTGTGCTCCATAGGCATCCAGCAGTGCTGGGATGGGTCTGTAGAGCCTGCAGGCAGGCTCACACTGCACCCATGTGGAGCATCACTTGGGGGTGCAGCTGGGGAAAGCCTTGGGCCCAGGGAAGTGTGAAATTCATACATAGGTTGGGTTAATTCAGGCTACCTTCAGATTGTAATGGAGGAGACTGCCCCAAAGTGTCATCTTGAGCCACTGTAATTCTGTTCTGTTACAGCACCATGTAGATTTCTGTTACAGCTTCAGAGTTGATATCCAGGGTAATAAAACCTGAAATTTGAAGGGCTTTGAAGCTAGTCCTGTTTTGAGTGGGAGATTGGACTGAGGACCTCTAACAGTCCCTTCTAGCTTGAATTTTTCCATGATTCTACAGTCAGAGAAAATTAAGTGTAATTATTAACAAGGACAATCATCAGGAAATGCCAAACAAAATTTATTGTGTTTTTCCTCTAAGTAAATGAATAGAATAAGTTAATCTGCCTTACATATTTATTTAAATACCATCCTAGAGTATTTGTGCTTCTCCTGAATAATTCCTTTGACTGCTAACAGTACTGGACAATTAGCTGTATGGGGAGGGGAAAACCCCACATCTTCAAATATCTGGAATTTCCTTTGTATTCTACAGTCATTAAACAAGGTTTTGTTAGTCACCTGGAGAAAATCTTTTGTTATTATTATTTTTCTGCAGGACAATTTAATTTATGTCAATTTAGAGTATATTTGAATTCTGAGCTGTGAAAGTGGAATATTCTTTTTGAAGAGATTTGTGGGGATCCACTGAAAAGTAACAATGTATCTCGAGGTCTTCCATTCAATCTCTCTATCAAAAAAGGGAGAAACTTATCTAAAACTGAGGCAGGTCAGAAATAGAAAATATTTATTGATAGGGCATATTTTTTTCACTACTGTTTGTTTTTCCAGTCTTATATCCAAGGCTATAATTAAATTTGGAAGGTAATGGGAGACTGCTTACCTGGGGAATTATTCCACTGCTTCATATTCCAGGAATTCTTCTGGGTATTCAGGGAAATGTCAGGACCTCTTAATTCCTTCTTATTATTTTCAGATTTATTTCTGTGTGTCAAGTACCAAATCATTAGTATCTCTTAATGGCATATACTTGAAATAAAAGCAAACTGAAGCCCGAGCAAATCTTCACGGCCTAAGACATCTGTAAGCTTTGCCAGGATTTCTAATACTTGGGAAGAAAGGTCTGTGCACTGATCTTCTTTAAATCCAAGTGGTTACAACTATGCCTACAGTACTTCTTTGTAGTAAAAAGTCTGATGCTATTATGATTTGGTAATATGTTAGCAGGAAAAGCACCTTTGCCATTCAAAAAGGGGAATTCTAAAAATATGAATTGAAGCATTGATCCTATTATCATTCCTGTGCATTCTTCTTCTCATTTGACAAAAACATTTTTGGTCTAAATTTTCCCTGGTGCAGTTCCTGTTACAAGGCTGAATTGAAACACTCACTTATTTTTGTCTCCGTCTCCCCAGCTGTAGAAAAAATATTTTCTGGCCATGGAACAGTGTTGTGAACTTAATTTTGTTTAGATTCACCAAGAGCCCTGAGGTCCCCAGTGAAAATGGGTTTTGAAGGTATGAAATCTTCTTTTGCAGCTGGAACAACCAACTTATTTACAAATATTTTAAAATAAATTAATGCAAAGACAAACTCACTAACTGTTTCATTCTAAGCAGCCTTCTCTGAATGCTTCTAATTTGTGGAAATTAATTATGAAATACAACCATATGTCCCTTTAATTAGAAGAAAATAGATAGAAGATGAGGAGACTGACTGCATCCCGTGCATGAATAAATCTCCTCATCAAACACATCAGCCATAATCTCTCCCTGGGGAATTCAGTCCAGCCACACACCCATGGGCCCCATCTGTGGCATCCTGCCACACTGCTGGGCACTGCTACACCATGGAACTAAGGCTTCTGGAAAGGCATTTACAATAACAGGCTGGTGAGGCTTTAGCTCAGAAGTGGAGGAGTGAGGGCTGGTTTTGTGCTGGTGGCTGAGGCACTCTCACCTCACTCTCTACCTTTGCATAGGGACCATTATCTCATGGCCAAGTCACTTCTGAAGCCTGGGGAGCAGTAGGAGAGAGCCAGATATGTGGTGTTGAAGCTTCCCTTTGGTCCTGAGGAGCTCAGGCTGAGCAGAAGGAGTTCAGTTCCACCCTGGCATGGAGATGCCATCTGGAGAGCAGTGGTTGGCAGCTGCTCAAGGGATTGCTGCCAAGGGATCCTGGAAATTATTACTCAGTACCTTTAGATTTTCTGCAGTCAATATCAGACAAAATGTACACATCTGACTCAACCATTGTGCTCCAGGCTTAATTTATTGACTTGTACGGAGTCACTACTCCTGTTCCTCACTCATGGGGGTGGAACAGAGCTCCCAAAGGATCTTAGTGAAGGTTACAGGGAGGGGAACCATACCTGGCACAGCTAAAAGATTTACCATAGCTAAAAGATAGTTCTTTTCTTTTGACTGTGCTGGAAGAACAGCAAGGAAATGCTTTTCAAAGTCCAAGTCAAAAGGAAAGCCTAATGACAAATCTTGACCCAAACAACAGTGTGTGTGAAACTGTTTCAG
Organism: Cinclus cinclus; assembly: GCF_963662255.1. Classification (NCBI taxonomy): domain Eukaryota; kingdom Metazoa; phylum Chordata; class Aves; order Passeriformes; family Cinclidae; genus Cinclus; species Cinclus cinclus. Next base: position 14,775,300 of record NC_085048.1, on the reverse strand, counting down.
GCTTTCATCTGATCTCTGGAAGAAGATCTCTGGTTATTGAATTTATGTCATCATTCTGCTCTCCCTAGGACACTGCTAGGAAAACTGCTGCCAGTTTTCATCAGGTGGTGCTTTCAGTTAAGTGACTGTCAGGAAAAAAGGACAGGAAGAAACCTGAGGCTGTGTTGCTCATGACAGGCTCAGTATCACAGTATCCTCTTCAGGACTGTCATCACCCTGCACAGAGCCTTTGTTATTAGAGAAGATTCCCTGTGACACCATGTCATTTAAAAATTATTGCACACACTCTGACATTGCTTTGCACATCTTCTGTGTGGCCATCCATCCATCAAAGAGGCAGCTTGAAAAATGAATGCCCAGCTGAGCACAAAAGCATATACAAGCCTTACACCCAATAATTTTTTATGAAAAGTTGTGAATGAAGCTCAGCTCCCTTCTTGCCATTTTTTATCTCTGGATACTATGCTGGCTTTGTATTTGAAATGTAACCACTATAATGTGTGCTTTACTTATTAGACTAACAGTTAAATATTTATACTCATTTTTTACAGACTTGGACTGCAGTTAGATTACTGTTGTCAACCATCTTTCATCTCCAGCAATTAGGCTGAACAAATGATGCAGAACCCAGTATGCCTAAGGAGCACAGATTTGAGATCCAGAATTAAAAGTCTTCCAAGAGGAATAGAAAATCTGGTGGGACCAAAGAAAGCTGGGAACCCTACTGTGCTTGACTAACAAAGGTTCAGCCAAGGAAATTTTTGGTAGAACATCAAAAAGCAGAAGCAGATTGTTTTCTTTTTCCTCAGGACTCCCTGCTGACCTCATGACAACCCATTCTTCCCTTTTCTATACTTGCCATTCCCCAGGTGCTCCTTGTGGTAACCTTTCACTTTTTGTACCTAGAGAGCAGGATGTTTCCTGTGGTGTGTCAATAACAATTTGGTTTTCTCTGATATCAAATTGAAAAATTCAGCTGACAAGTCCAATATTGGCAATTCAGCTGACAAGCTCAATACCTGTGACTTAAATATGTGACAAATGTGAGCTGACTTGAACAGTCATTTCAAGTAACCTGTCAAGATATTGAAGATCTTGGGTCAATTTGAAACTGAGAGAAAAGAGCCATTATTATCTATTAATGCAAGAACTAGCATTCACAAAGCTGTATGCCTTGAAATGAGTTAGAGAGAGGCCTATGACCAATGTGCTTGGAAATAGTTTGTGCTGTTTAGAGCAAGGTGAATATTGAATACAGAGCCCCTTTTTTGTAAGGCTGCATTTTTGGTTTTGGCATACATGATATCCTTCATTTCTAGTGGCATCACATGTGATTCACAGCCCCAGAGAAATCCATGCTCAGTTTTGGCAGCAGTCAGGTTTGATGTTTGTACTTGAACCTTTCCTTGAAATTCTCCAATTATAGAAAGGATGGAGTTACAGGCTGGCATTACACAAACCCATCAGCTGAACTGCAACCCATTGAAATGGTAAATACTGTGAGACATTCTAGCATCATGAAGTTTGTGTCTGTCCTTAATTGGGGTGAAAAGCTGGAATTTTGAAATGTTTTGCAGAAGAGAAAAGCTAAAAATGTTTCTGGTGGAAATATCAGATAAATTTCTTGAAATGCAGCATTTCAGTGGGGTGTCAAACTGTGCCATGGATGTCAAGCAGCTTCACCTAATAAGGTGAAAAATATATTCCACCCTGCCCTGTTGTGCTCTGTTCTACTGTCAGTGCGATGGGAAGAGAAAAGGAGAGTTGGACATGAAGGAAGACAACAAATTTTGATTTTAAACTATTCAGAAACTTTTTTTCCATGGAACATATCAAGATAGAACTCTTTCAGAGAAACATCAGAATACTTCTGCATACAATGTCATCTTCTATGCAGTTTAACAACAACAGATAAAATATGCTCATCTTCCCTGATCACTCACCCCTGCCAGCACTTCTCTCATCCCATCATCACTCCTCCTGCAGCCAAGGCCACAGCTGCTCCAGAGGTTGATTGCTGGAGCTGTGGTGGGTCTCTGCTGGGATGGTCCCATCAGGACATGGTACAACTGTGCCAGGCAGGCATCTTCTCCTTTAAATAAAAGGGGAATTTTTATACCCAAGGTGTTCACAGCCTAAATCTAATCTAAAGCTGAGGACTCCATCTCGTGAACCTGGATGATACATCTTTGAAAATGGAGGGCTGTATGGCCTGGGTTGTTTTTTGCTGTCGCCCACTCTGAGTGTGGGCTGTTTCAGGAGGGATGTCTCTCTTTCACATGGAGGAGGTAGCTATGTTATGTGTCCTCTTTGGAGTGTGGCTGGACAGCCTGGAGGTGTCACATGTCTTTTGCTGCTTTTGACAGGCTGCTAGAGCAGCAGTGCAGTTGACCTGCAGCCTGTGGCCAGCAAAATAAGATGGTAACTTGAGCAACATGTCTAGTTAATGAAAAAGCTCCAGCGCCAGGAGTGACCAGATTCTCCTTGTGGTAATCTTGTCAGTCAACACAGTCACAGGAGGGAAGGCAGTCAGAGTTTTACTAAGAAGTAGATTTTAATCAGAGAGCAAGCAGGACATGGTGGATTCCTGTGTGAGCTTCAGGGCCTGACTTGAGCACCACTGGGAGATAACCTCAGTGTGATACTAGAACATCCTACCAGCTGCCATCCTGCACATTCAGGAGCCAAGTATGAAAAATGTGAAAATACAGTTGATTGACTGATTGATGCAGACTCCCACTGGGCACAGTGTACTCCTGGCTTTGGAGATGGATCCTCCATTTGTTCTCCCATTTCGGCTCTTCTCAGTTAAATATCTAAATGTTCTAAAGTGAATTTATCTCCAGCTCTGTTTTCTCTGAGTGTGTAGGCATGGATGAGCACTTGGCTATGGAAATTACAGTGAGAGTTATTCAAGTGTTATAATTGTAACATCGGTCTTGTGGAATTTGGAACACTGTCTTTTTAATAAATTGCATACAGAAGCACTAATTAATATTCCGATGGGGTGCTGTTTGTGTGTTTGCCTATCTGCCACACAGTGTCCTGCTAGCAAAGCACAACACTCACATCTGTACAAGAAATTAATCATTCTTCAGTGAAAGAAAATGCTTCATTTTAATCTCTGTGCCATTCCACACGTCCCATTAATTAGCATTCATTAAGCACCAAGAGCATGCCTGATGCTGTGCGGTACAGAGCTTGCAGATTGGGCATGGGTAGATGCACTGAGGCGAAGGCCATGCTAGGAGAAGTGGCCACCCAAAACCAAGCTGGGGTTGGAGGCTGAAGAGGGGGATTGAAGCTTCACTCTATAGACAAAACAAGGACCAAGTGACTGCAGACTCTGTAAATTCTAATTGGCTCAATGTTTGAATGCATCTGAGGTAGGAATCCTCTTAGTATGATAGTAGGGCATGTGGGATTTCTAACATGGCTGTTCTGGGGGAAGGAGCAGAAGTCATACTCTAATATTGTGCTATATATCAAGTATTTGAGTCCAATGCTGGCTCTGCATGCCCTAAGTCTCCATTTTGTTCTTTGGTGGTCGGTGGTTATGCAATAAATGGAAAGCACAATGGTGGATGGGGATTGGATGGCAAACCTTCCTCTTGTTTGTCCAGTTCAGCTTTCCTCTCCATGAGGGGTTCACAGGGCTACAGCAGAGCTCTATTAATGACAAAGGAAAAACTGGGTTTCATTAATTTGACTGTACATAACCACTGTTACCCATTTTCCTGTAAGCTCAGGTGCTGGTGACTGTAAGGGGAAAAACTTTTCAGCAAAACATGGGATTAAATGAGAGAACGTGATCACTCAAACAAAAGGGAAGACCTGACCAGAAAAGAGACACTGCAGTATCATTGGTTTGCTTGGCTGTCATGCTATTGCTCTATTTTAATCTCAAATTCAGAAGTAATAGCAAGTATAATTTTTCTGCACTAGGGTGAAGATCTATTTTTTATTCTTTCAAGCACTGTTTGCTTGGCAGGGGATGGACTCCATTGACAGATGATTCATAAACTCTGATCAAGAGCACAGAAAATCCTCTTGCCTTCTCTGGCGTTTTGACAACCCTCCAATTGATTGAGGCAGCAGGATCATAGAGCAGAGATGGAGATGAGCTGGTGGGGCTGTCACGATGTTTCCCAGCTGCTGACCTGGACACAGATGGGCTTGGATGGGTCACAGGCAGCTGTTGGGTATGTGCCTGCCCTGGGGATTGGCTTGGAGCACTGCTGGAGCGGGGTCATGTCTGCAGGGAATAAGCCAGAGAGCAATGCCCAGTGCAGCATAGCCTTTGACCTTGGCTTGGAAGCCAAGCTCTGGAATTAACAAGCTGGTGGGTTAATATGCTCTGTACACTAACCCTGTACGCCTTTGCTGCCTGGACTGGCTTGAGAAGGACAGTATTAATATTAATATTGATGAAGCAGTTATTCCTCTTGTGTGACATTCAAAAAGTGAATGTATAATATAGAGAAATCAAGATAAGCCACTCCTGACATTTCAAAAGGAAGTGAATACAGAATAGGTCTCTTCTTCTGTGAGTTCAACATTCCCATGACCATATTTCTGACTTAATTTTTCATCACTGCAGGTGACTTGCAGGCACTGCTTTATGTACCTATTCACACACATATATACACAAATACACATATATATGCATAAACCCCACTATAGTTCAGGACATTATCTTGGTTGACTTGCCGTCGTACACACACACACTGGAATACACTTTTTTTGCAGATACTTGATCAAGGAGCAGTCATTAATAAATCTCTGGACTTGGCTCAAGGATGCTAAAATGATAAATGTCTTTTGTCCAGAGATAAGGGGTTTAATTTTGGCTGAACAATCCTCCACACATTTTGGTTCCCAAAAATCCATTTGTAGCTTAACAATTAATTTTCACATTTCTACTCTGTTAAGATGTTGAATTCATTTCCTGCTGGAGAAGTTACTGGAATGATAATGCGCAGGTGGCTTGAGATATAGCATAAATATATTATGCTTTGGTATGTCTCATTTATTATGTAAATATGGAGTTGCTCAGTGAAGATGAAGCAGTTTGACACTTCAGCAGGGTGGTGCCTTGGCTGGCAGACACTGTGAGTCTGTTCAATAATGCAAATCAAGCACTGACCACAGAAGCTGTGCCTTCAGAGATGATGCCCTCCCCACAGAAGCTGAAGGGTATGAAGCTGTTCTCATAATTTTATTTTGATGGCATCTACAGCTGCTTGCAAGCAGTGAATGAATGCAAGGAAAATGATGCAGGACCTGTGCATATTATGAAGGTTGTAATGACACTGTATGCTTGCTGTCCTTGGAAAGGCCCTCTATTTCCTGATTTTTCCATAGCAGCTCTCACCTACTAACCTGGGAGGAATAAGGGAATATAAAGGCACCACAATTCAGTGCTCAGATTAATGTGTGGGGGCATTTGAATAACTATTTGCTCACTGATTGCAAGACCTGTAAGGTGTTTTCGCTGGAAACATGGCCTCCCTCAGTTTCTATTGGCTGTATTTTGGTAGAGAGATTCTTACTGTTCTAGGAATTAAACCCAAGGAAATCCTAGCTACAGCCAAAAGACTTTGAGGAGCAAGACTATGTTATTTGTCCTGGGATCATTGTTTCAGAGGGGCTGTGCCTGCTGGTTCCTGTATCCTGCAGCTGTGGTATCATGAAGACGTCACTATTTATCTCAAGATGGCATCAGACTTGGTCATGATTTTCTCAAGCAGGAAACCTCAAAAAAGATGTGAAGAAAAATAAAGACAGGGCAGAACATTTTTTGTCCTACATCCCTGGCACTTCATGATATGGTGTTTGGGCATGATGAGAGGAGCTGGCCTGTTGCCTGGTGCTGGGGTGGGGGCTGCTCGTTTACATGCTGCAGGATGTTGCTTGGCCCTGAGTGATGCTCAGGTCCCATTAGGGGCCCTGGTTTTGGGTGCTGGGAGTGGCTCCTCCTCTGGATGCTCATAGTGGGCTGTCAGTGGGTTTGGCATGTTAGGATCATGTCTGCAAGAAATACTTTATACCACCATGACAGTTGGTTTAACCACCTTTTTAGGTAGGTGCAGCCATAATCCTGGCACTTTGGGAGAATTACTCTTTGTACAGGGATTGGCAGTGCTGCCGAGGGACTAGCAGCTCAAAGTGGTTCTCTTGTTTTGCCTTTTCTTTCCAAACCACACTGTTTTACATTCAACTATGCTCAACAAAAACGGCTGAGACAAATCTGCCACTGCTGTTCAGTTCACAATGATCTGCAAAACAGATCTGAGCCTGTGCAGTTGTTACACAAATTAGGATTCAATGTGCAAAGGAAAACTAGAAAACAAACAAAACACAGCACATTGTTGTGCTACGTGCCTCTCCACAAGACAGGTTTGAGGAGGGATGTTTTGCTCTTCTTTTCCTCAGGAAAGCAAGGTTGCCAGCTGCTTTCCTTGTTGACAAAACAGCAAGCCTGGGAGAGGTTCACTTTGCCATCAGATAGATGGGAGCTCTTCCCATTGCTGTCATGAGTGGCAAAGTGCATCCTATGAGGGCAGAGTTTGGCATCATTATAACTAACAAGTAACTCCTGGAATTTTTCCCTCCACTGGAAGTTGACAAAATGTTAAGAGAGTAAGCTTTGTACATGCCTAAAGCTTTGAATGGGTCAATAAATAAATAAATAAATAAATAAATAAATATTCCTCTGCAAAGAAAGTGCTTCCCAGAAATCAGGAATTGCTAATACAGTGGGGGATGATCTGAATGTGAGTGACGAGGGGAGGAAGGGGCCATGTGGTGAGCAGATGTGGGATTGTTACCATGACCTTATCTTCCTTATACTTAAAAGATTTTTCTTCTTTCTTGCATGCCATGGAAACAGTAGTATCTGCCAGAATAAACACTGTTCAACCTAATGACCATTCTCTTGAAAATACCACTATAAAAAATTCAGCACGTGTGAGCAGTTTATGAAGTTCTGGTACAGCCTGACCTAAAAATTCAAATCAGAATAGTTTTTTGCCAATTCACTTTGACTGAAAGGCTGATGCACAGCTGTTGGTTTGGGAACTGGGTGATTTTTCATCTCTTTCAGTTAATGACCTAAAACCAAAAATAGTCAAATGACTATTTGAGTCAAATGACACAAGCCATAAGCTCCCTTTAACAGCCTTGTTCTTGGCGAGTCAATAATCTTTGTTCTTCTACAGTCAGATTCAGACAGAGTTTCTCTGGGGGATACTCCCATAACTGTCAATCACAGCTTAAATTCAGCTTTCATTTTGCAGCACCCTGCCCTTGCAGCTAGAAGTTGGAAACATGAATTAGGTGGTGCAGGAGGGAGAGAGAGCGTCATGGTTTCTAGTAAATAATTCCCAAAACCAGCAATATGATTGCATGTTACAGCAGCCTTTGTGGTTCTCTATCCACAGACAGATACAATAGGTGATGCAGAGCAAAGGGAAGAGCTGAAAGTTTTGGTGCCAGGTGAGCCTGTACAGAAAAAGCCTGGTCTGGAATAAGTGATGGTTGTGGGTACACGTGAGCCAAAAGCAGGAGCTATTTCCAGCTTTGTGTGGGGCAGGTCTCAGGCCCTCTCTGTGCCTCATCTTCCCAGCATGGTCAGGGCTTGCTGAGATGGTTGATCAGTTCCTGCAGCTCTTCCCTTGCTGCTGTCACACCTGCTTTTTGTCAGCTTTTCTTCAGTGAAGCACAGCACTTAAATAGAACTGCTATTTCAGAGCGCTTGCTTTGGGATCTGGGAATTTTCTGAGGTAGGATAAAAGTTGTTCCTTAAACTCCTGTGGATTAAACCGTCATTGAAACAAGTAGCAACAATGTAAAGGAAATTCCCTTACCCTTTCAGTAAGTCTGTGCCCTGCTGTTTTGGGGTTTATCTGGAAGCACTCGGATTCAGGAAAGAAACTTGTGATTTTGTTGTTGCAGGCTTGTATAGGCAAACGCTTAGGTGCTCTGCTATATGGGAAGCTTACCTTTTTCACTGTGGTTTTTGAATAATTTAGGTTGGAAAAGATTCAATCCTGTCATAAACCTAACACCGTTCCACCAATAAACCCTGTCACTAATTACCTGTCTACATATATTTTAAATAAAAGCAATGGCAAAATCATCTGAACATGGATTCTCAGGGAGTCTGTGCATTTTGAAAATGCCTGTGTTGGGAGAGGAGTGTGTACAAGTGCAATTTCCAAATGTAAACCAGAATTATTCATGAGTTTATAATAATCACTCATGCCTCTCATCCAGAGCTAGTGGTTCTCTGGTGGCCTTCTTTCCTCCCGCTGCAGACAGCACTAGTAGCAGAAAGTGCTATTACTCTGCACTCGCTTTCTATTAATAATGCATATATTAAAAGTGCTTTTTTGAAGGTCTGCATGCTTTTTCTAAAGAGTAGGAAAGTGGTAACAAGCGTAATTTATGCCTGCTCTTGTAGATCTTTGTTTTTTTGCCTCATAGCAGAGAATTGCCCATGTCTCTCCTTATCCCTAGGGCTTGGAGGTATGTCCCCCTGGATGGGGGACAGGTATCTTCTTGGCTGCCACCAGTCACAAAGCATCACTCAAACCTTGTGTGGGACGAGTGGGAGTATCAGAGAGAGTGAATGGGACTTCAGCAGTTTGAGCACAGCACAGAAGAAAACAGTGTATGGACTCAGCATGTCCTGCTGGCTGGCTCTTGGCATTGAGGGAGTGAATAGTAAAACAATAAATGCAGTTCAGTCACTGCTAGTAGCCCCACTGGTATTGATGTATTTTCTGTCTGATCTCAGAGCATTCCTGCCGTGTAGAATCTCTCTGTTATCAGATTAGCTATTGTGATACAGTTGGTTTGGGAAAAGAAAGAGTTTGTTGTCACAGAAAATTGTGCCTCTTGGGAGAAATAGCAAACTCTGAAGTATTTCAAATCAAAATCAAACATTTCCTCAACTAACAAGCCAGGACAGTAAGTCCATGTCTCAGGAGTGGGACAAACCACTTCCTGAAAAGGCAGCCCTCTCTCTTCCTTGTGGGGTGTCCCCACGGGGAGCAGGATTGCAACAGGTCGAGATTTAAGTTTCCATGTGGCACAGCAGTGATTGAAAGAGGTTTCCAAAGACTTTATGAGAGCAACTGTACACCAGATTATTGTGGTGCTATCCAGAGGGACCTCAACAGGCTGAAGAACTGGGTAGAGAGGAACCTTGTGAAGCTCAAGAAGGGGAAATGCTGAGTCTTGAACCTGGGGAGGAACAATACCATGCCCTGGCACAGACTGGGGGCTGAACAGCAGCTCTGCAGAGAAGGATCTGGGGGTCGTGGTAATCAGCAGGCTGGCCGTGGCCCAGCAATTTTGGCAAAGGCCAAGAGCCTCCTGGGCTGCACTGGGAGGAGTGTAGCCAGCAGGTAAATGAAAGGGACCTCTCCCTTCTGCTCAGCATGAGCAGCACACATGAGGAGGGGCAGGTCTGATTCTGGGATCCTCAATACAGAGACGTGGATATATTGGACTGAGTCCAGAACAGGGACATGAAGGTGATGAAGAGACAGGAACATTTCTTTGGAGATGAAAGCCTGAAAGAGCTGGGGCTGTTCAGGGAAGGGAAGGGAAGGGAAGGGAAGGGAAGGGAAGGGAAGGGAAGGGAAGGGAAGGGAAGGGAAGGGAAGGGAAGGGAAGGGAAGGGAAGGGAAGGGAAGGGAAGGGAAGGGAAGGGAAGGGAAGGGAAGGGAAGGGAAGGGAAGGGAAGGGAAGGGAAGGGAAGGGAAGGCTCAAGGAGGGCATAAATACCTGACGGGAGGAAGTGAATGAGGGTGAGCCAGACACTTCTCTCTTCTCAGAGTCTTCTTGACTAGATGCACTGGGCACAAATTAGGAATAAAAGGAAAATTTAAACTGAATGCATGAAAATTCTTTCCTTTGAGGGTGGTCAAATTGGTATGTGGCTGCCCAAAGAGGTTATGGAGCCTTCATCCTTGGAGTTATCCAAACCCCAAGTGGACAGCCCTGGGAAACCTGCTGTGGCTGGCCCTACTTGAGCTGGTGAGTTTGACAAGATGATTTCAAGAGGTGTTTGCCAACCTCAACTGTTCAGTGATTCTGTGATATATTAGATGTGAACATCTTCTTGTGTCTGATAAATAAAAAGTGCTTTCATTGAAATTATTACTGTAAGTTTAAAACCTAAAATACAAATAAGAAAGAAACCCTTAAAGGAGCCAATATATTGGCCAATATATTGCTCCAATATTCACTGGTGATGAGACCTGCCTGTTTTTAGTATTTTTTAAATTGCCACCTGGCAGAGATGAGAGATCCTCATCTGAAAGCAGTGGCATTTCAGTATTGCTTATAGGATGATAAATGGACACCTGACACCCCTCCAAACACAATAAAAGGTGTGTTCCTCAGATAAAATATCTGTCTTGGTTATTTTCTGAAAGCAGCACAGGACAGTTATGTATATGCAAAGCCTAAGAGACGAAGGAATTTTCTGTATTTTTTTTCAAACACTACTTTTTCTTCTAACACATTATGAATGAATAAAGCTGTCACTGAGCTGAGATAAATTACTTGAAGTTCCTGGAAACTTATTACTGGCATCCCTTGTTTCACAGCTCTGACCTGCCCTTCCCTTCCCTAATGTTTTCTTGTTCGTCTGCAGCGTGTGGTGCTCAGGCCCCTCCTGGATGGCTCCACTGTGGCTGCAGCATGAAGGTCAGAGTTGGATGCCACATTTTCCTCTCACTCCAGCTTTCATATGACAGAAGCATAGCTGTACACAGTATTTATTTTCCAGATCAGCTTCACAATTTCCATCTGTTCAAGAAGTGGTCTTTTAATTCCCCCCTCTCTGCCCCCCACCAATCAATCTACATTTATAATTTGTCTCAGACCATCATCAGTCACATCTATTTTCAGTACTGGCTGTTCCATCACCCAGTCAGGGAGTCACTGAAGCAGTTGTTCTGTTGTTTGGATGTTTTTTTCCTCTGCAGTTATTTACATAGCCATACAAAAGGTACTAAGATGCACTAATGGTAGTGATCACCAAGGCACTAATTCTTAAGCCCTACTTTGCTAGAGCAGTTTTTGCTAGAGCAGGAGGAAGAACAGCATCTTTCTGCTGTTTCCATTGAAATCCAGGGTGTGATGTGTGGGCATAAGACAAACCTTGGATTTACTACCTTGCAGAAGAGAAGTCTCACATTTTCAGTACTATGGGACTGACTCATCTTTACAAAAGCCTCACTCTGACCAGAACAGAGCAACAGAAACAACACATGTCAATGGAGATTAAGAGGAGGATATTTGAAAATGCTCAAGTCCTGTTTTGACAGGTGAAAAAGACTGTTCAGCTTTTGACTCTCATTATAACTTAGCCTTAGTTAGCCTTGGAGATGTTTAGATCACCTTTGAAAATGAACCTTAGGCTCTGAAAGAAGAGATGTATTGTTGAAATAATGCCTTTGGTGTTGAAGTAATAGGCACCCTATATTTACCATTCAAACATGCAAGATACCCAAGCCAGTGAGCACACAAATGCCCTTACAAGGCAGTGGATTCTGTACTTTTGTGATTACTGCTGCAGTGCAAACAAGTTTTCTTAATTGTATGCATAGATGTATTCTGAAACTCCGGCACTTCCAGTTTTGAAAATTTATTCAAACTCATCATAATATGAGAAGTCTCTCAATACATTTCTCTTTTTAAAAAAATAAAACTGTATTTTAAGCCCATTAATCTTCCTTCTCTCTTCTCTAAAAATCCTAACTCATATGCTGTATCAAAATCCACACCACTATTTCATGCCTGCTTTCACTTTCAGACATCACATTTCTGCTTTCAACCTGTTACATACATAACCTTTATGAAGACTGCAAGATACCTTGCTTTTGAGGGGCAGCAGAGCCAGCTGGTGCATCTCACAAATAGCATCTCTACACCTACATCTGTTTGATGGTATTTTGCGCTGTGCATACATAAAAATGCGCACCACTTGTTTCTCTGGTTTTGATAAGAAGGCATAATCAGCTCTGAACAGTTCAACAAAACTAAATAACTGTTATTTTCAAGTGCACTGGATAAGGGAGGCTTTCAGACCATGTGAAGAACATTCATGTGTCTGAGTCAGGTTCAAAGTCAGTGAGAGTTGAGGGCTGACTTTCTCTGCCCACCCACTCTCCAGTCACGGCTCTCTGTGTCAAAGGTTTTCCAGGCTCTGTTGGACCTTGCTCATGTGAATATCTTCTTCTGAGGTGTAGGGCTTCTATCCTCTTCTGTTTGGTGAGATGTTTGACACCAGCATCCCTGACTTCACGTGTTGCTGTCTGGGCAGTTGAGTTCCTCCATGTGGTCCTGTGGGCATTAACTCAGTTTGCCTCCCTGCCAGCAAACAGGATGCATCAATAAATGTCTCACGGGTAAAACCACTTGTGCCTCCCTGCAAATAGACACAGTTTGAGTCTGTCCCCCTGCTCCATGTCATGTGTCATCTCACCCTGGGTCTGCTGATGGCCACAAGAGAAGAAGCCCTTCGTCTTTTAGGGAAGACCCTGCTGCTTTTCCCTTGTGGTGCAGAACAGGAGGTGAAAGTGAGATGGAGAGGGCTCATACCTGGAGTAGCTGATGAAAATGACTGGTTTACTGCTCTTTCTGGACTTGTGGGGTACAAAGTTGTACAATGATGTGGTTGCTCTTCCTGGGGCAGCTTGTCCATCTCCTCCAGACAAAAGTAGACAAGCAAATAACTGGTATCTGACACCAAGTCACCTGAAATGACTGACCCATCCAAGGAATTTCCTATGATGAATCCCACTGTTTCCATAGAGATCTTAAATTTTACTTCTTAGGCATGTCAAATGAATCAGAAATAGCTGGGTTGTATTATTGTGCATTTCAAGACTTTCATCGTTTTATAAAGCAGAAAGAATATAATGGAAACAGAATAGATTAGAATAGAATAGAACAGAATAGCTGGAAGGGACCTAGAATGATCATCTAGGCCAGCTCTAGTCCATGTTACTGTCAACATGTCAATCACAAGGGCAGAATCTCTCTAGTGAGTTTTTCATGGCCAGGTTGGGACAGGGCAGTTTCCAGGACACTGATCCTCATGATGAAGTAGCTTCTGTTTCTCAACCCAGAAAATCCTGCAATTTGTTAGTTTAGAAAACTGGCATCTTAGCAACCATTCAGGGTGTCCCAAATCTCAGCACTGTGGACTGTGGACACAACGCCACAGGACAAGTTTTCATGTGGTGGTGCTGCCTGACTCTTTCCAACAAGCTGCATGGACATGTCAGTGCTCTGCTTTGAGCAGCATCTCCCAGAGAAAAATTGTTACAAAGCATCCTCTTGCCCTGTAGCTGGCAGGTGAGGACCTTTGCTGGCCCCAGCAAGGTCTTGCCAGCTGCCCAGAGCCTGGGTGCTTGGTGGGGCTGTCTGACCACGTCACTGACTATCGCTCATATCTGCATTGATGCACTCGAGGTCTCAGTCAGATAATCTTGTGTGGTTGTCCAGGAATGCTGGGAAGGAGCTAATCTGGCTGGCAAGTAACAGGCACTTCTGCAACTGGAACTGCTACCAACCAGTTGGCCAGCCCCCATGGAAAAATCACATAAAACAACAAACTTGTCCTTTATTAATAAATGCCAGGTGGCAGCTAGATAGTGAGACAGAAGCTTGATTAATTCATTGCTCATGTTTCCTCTTAAAAGTGACAGCACCTTCTTTCTCTGATATACAACAACCATGAGCTGAAGGTTAAAGCATATGATCAGATTTCTTATTTATTTTCTCTGGCTTAGAGCCAAAACTAATCTTGAAACACTAGTTGGATTTAACTAATTAGAAGTCCTGTGCAGGGAGTGCTAGAATGGGAAGTGGAGCAGCTCGAAGCTCAAGCCAGCTGCTGGCCAGCTCCTCACATCTGCCAGGCTCCCACAGCTGAACATAGGGTGGACAAGACTGGTTCCTCCCAGATCTCTATCTCCTTCCTCCCCGGCTCCAGGAGAGAGGATGGCTCCGTGTGCCCAGAGCTGCAAAGCTGGCTCTGGCTGGAGGCAGCTCAGCTTCTATTCCAAAGGTAGCTCCAAGGGCCAGGGAGTTGGGAGAACAGTTCTGTAGGCAAGGAGTTTAGATCACATGAAGACCAGAAGTCCTCACAATTATTGCAACTACTGAAGAAAAACAACAACAAAAAAGGCAAAAATGTGCTACATTTTCCAAAAACCTGCGAAGTGTTGCTCTGGCTCCTTCAGCCTCCTTTACCCCAGCTGGCACTGGGCTGAATTCAGGGGCTAGAGAGAAAATAGGAACTTTTAAAAACAAACAAACAAAAACCACCAACAAACAAATAAACAAACAAAAAAACCAGGAAGCTTTGCCTTTGATTTTCCTTGGTATGGACAATTTTGAAATTTTGGAAGAAATGTTTATGTGAATTTTTTCCTATGAATTAAAAAAGAAAGGATACAATTTCTTTCCACTTGCTAATAGGCATTTTAGATTTTATTGTATTAGTCAATTATAGTCTCTTTAAGCATAACCTTCCTTTTGCTTAAATGTCATTTACTTCCAGAATTTGATTTTCTCCTCCACATCGTAGAGATACAACAGGAGGCAAAAAATGCATTTATTCTTTGTACAGTGTAGCTTTGTCTGTACCAAATAGCTATTTAAGATGTTAAGTGACATGATTTGAAACTAAATAATGAATTTTCAATCACTTAATAAAAATATTAACAGGCTTTCTCATCATGATATTTTATGTATTTTCTTTTAAAGCAGATAGCCAAGACCACAGAAACTAGTTTAGCCCATGTAAAAACTAAAAATGTTGCCACACCATCTGTAAGGAACATGGGGGCCCAAGATGCTGCAGAAATAAATGGTAGTGTTTGGAGCATGAGATGTCCCAAGTTTGGCGATCTTCCTGTAATCTGGCAGTTCTATCTAAACTCTTCTGGTTTCCCAGTTCTGGATGTCAGATTTTAAGATCTTGGTGCACCCTGGATTCTGGGCATAAATTTATGGAGGATATTACCAAGCTGAAACAGAATCTGTCAGAAAATGTTTGTGTTGTGATATTTATGAAACATGGATAGTCTCAGAGGCTTGAGAAGTGTCATGCCAGCTTCAGTGCTTTAATCAAAAGCATCTTCAAACTAATTGATCTGCTCTTGTATTTTCCATATGCTTTTCTTGTAAACTAGACTGCCATCACCATAAAGTCATGTAATTGCATGATGCAGTGATAACATCTGTCTGAGAATATGTGGCAATAACAACATTTTATAGGGAAACAAATCTTAGAATTCAAAACGGCCACTGCCTCTGCCATTTATGTGTCTTGAATTTTTGAATCTAAAAAATGGAGCAGTGTGTTGTGGCACTATTTACGATGCCTTGGGGAGAAATTTTAAATGATGACTTTGCCTGTGATGAAGTCAACATTAGAGCTGGTGGGGAAAAACCCATCATGAAATTTCTGGCTAAGAAACTTGTTTAGCAGAAATTTATATGTAGTCAAGTAATTATTTTTCACTGGAAAATATTGTGACAAATTTTTCAAGGACACTCATTATGAAGAAGGCAGCTCTGCATGTAAACAATATTCAGCTGAATGACATAGGAGCCTGGTGTAAACATATCTGGTGCATGCTTGGGTGAGATTATTTAGATTTTTGGAGGGAATATTCACTTTTTTTGTTTTTTTAATGAACTGACTTCATGATGTATAGCTCTGTAATCTAACAGTGAAGAAAGAAGACGTGGTGAATCAGTAAAACCAAAGAAGGGAATAATGTGTGTTTCCCATTTTTCCTTTTTTGTTAAAAAATTTTGTTGTTTCTGCTAATGTGGGACACCTGTAGAGATCATACATGAGGCAGTGGTGATGAGTGATGGGTTCACATCACAACCAGTCCTAGGATGCACAAAGTCATCAGCCTGGATTTGCTCTTTGGTGGTGTACAGGGTCTTACCTGGGAGTTACTAGTGGGAGAGGTGGTTATAGATGCAACTACACTGCAAATAGTTTTAACATTGTGGTGAGAGAGCAGGAAAAAATAATTCAGCATGCAGATGTTACATTCAGAAACAGGGAGTGATATTAAAAGGCATTAATTAGTAAAAAAAGTCACACAGAACAAGCTCAATCCCCCAACCCCCTCAACAGTCTGAAATACTAGAAGCACAGGTGAAATGTGTGCCAAAAATAAAAGAAATAAAAAATGTGATAAAGCACAGCACAGTCAACAAAAAGTCAGGGTGGCTCTAAAGAAGAAAAAGATGAGTGTTCAAGAAAACCAGAATTATTTTTCTAAATAAAAATAATGGCAAGGCCCATAAAATATGTGAGCTGAAATGTAAACATGAAAATAAGAGGGCTGAAAAAAGAATTTCTAAAACACCTCACAAAAAGAGCTCAAGCCAAGAGTAAAAATTTTCCTTAGATACATCTAAAGAAAGGAAATTAATTGGTAGAAAAATATAAAAGGGACCTTACTGATAAATGGGACTTCACAGACAGTAAGACATAGCAGAACAGCCTGTTGGAACTTTGGTGAATGCATTTTTGAAAGCGTTGAAGACATTCCCACACTGAATGCATACCTCAGGGCCCATGGGTCAAAGGAGTGAAATCAGTGTGATGAAAATATAAATATGGGAAATATTAGCTCAAATAGCTGAACTAGATAGTGCTGGCCAAGTTTTGTAACCTCTCTTTACAGAGTGCCTTTATTCCTGATAACTGGTGAACTGGCAGTGTGATTCCCAACAACCCAAGGGACTGTAGAAGAGCTCATGGGGATGATGAACCTGACTTCCATCCCCTGTAAAATGGGGACTTCATAATAAAGAATAAGTTTTCTGAATGTTCTTGAGATAAGAAGTTGTCATGTTCCCATAACTCCTAAGAAGGAGTTGTCATGGGAAGGGAATCCTGCCCCAGCATCCTGCTGTGGCTTTGGAAAGGTTTCAGGAAGCTGGTGGATAGAGGGGATCCAGTATACATCATGTGTTTTGTTGGGTGGATACTTGGATGAACACCAGATGTTGCTCAAGGAAGTAATCAGCTTCACTGCCTACAGGAGGAAAATCCTGGTACAGGTTGAAAGCTGGTTAACTATTTGGAAGGTTAGCAAATGGGAAGGTAACAAACAGGAAAGCTGTTTAACAAATGGAAAGGAGAGGATAGGGCCTAGTGGTCACTTTGAAGGATGGAGAAGAGTTAGCATGGGAGTGATGAAGGCAGAGGATAACGTGAAGACAGAGCTACAATTCACCAGATCCATCAGCAAACAGAGGACATTCAGAATGGATCAGAGAAAGTGGTGAGGCTTGCATGCTCTCCCTAGACAGCATTTCCTATTGGGATCTCTTGTCCTACCCACCGTGGCCCTTCTTCTGGTGCTGCACCCTGCAGCCTGCACCCTGCCTGACAGGCACACTAAGGTTATGGCCTTGGTCTCTTTGGGCTTTTAAACCCCTTTTCACCTAAGGAGGCAGGCACCTCCTTGTTTGGGAGAATACGGTGGAAAACAAGGCCATGCCTTCTGCTCCTAAAAGACGTTGCCTTGTTTGAGAACTGGTGCTCTCACACACTTGCTGAGGTTCAGTCCTGGGACACTGCATCTTGTAGAGGAGGAGGATGCTCAGAGTCTTACGCTCTGTAGGCAGAGAAACAGGAATGATTTAAACTCAGAAATATTGTAGTGAAGCACTGGGTGGAGGACTGTGGGGTGGGATGGGGTGGGTAATACCCCCCTGGGTGATAAACAGAGATTGAGTGAGCCATGGATGGGCAGACAATAAACTACAGATCCTCACAGCTTCTGCTGGATGCCCAAAGCAGAAGTGTGAGTTATCTGAGATTCCTGTGTTTGTATAACACTGTGTGTGCTTGACAGAGGCTCGTTAAAGAAATGCCACTTGCTTGCAAGCCCTGTGCCAGCACCAGCTTCTCCTGCTCATTTCCCATCAGGACAAGGGGGTGGTGCCGTGTGGGGAGCGCACATGGCTCGCCTTTAACTATGGCTAAGGAAAAATTTGTAATGCCATGCTTGGTTTTCTGATCTGAGGGAGGAAACAATCAGAATGAACTTCTTCCTGACAAGATTTATTACCGTGTTTGTTGCAGTTCAGAGGCTAGACTAGTAAATCTGAGCACACTGATAAGGCAGTTTTAGCTGATATAATTTCTTTGGTATGTATGCTGACATCTCTGGAGAAAGGGTTGCAGTCTTTAATGGAAGGATACAGTGAAATAATGTGGATTTATTTTCTGGTAATGCACTGGATTCTGAAATAAATTGTCTATTTTTCATGATTTAGGAGAGAGTGGGGAAAAAGAGAGGTGTGAGATATTGGTTAGAAGAATGCATCAATGTGTAAATTAAAGTGCAGTATAAACTAATGATGACTTAATTTTAAAAAGTTTGGAAAAAAATTTGGTTTCAAGGGTCAAAAAGGCATATAAGTGGTTTAGGACAAAAAAAAAGGATCATCCTAAAAACTACCTTTTAGCTAACAGAGAAGTGGTAAATATTTTTTAAAAGTAGTTAAAAATATGACTGTGAGAATAGATGTACTGCTTGGCATTCAGCTGTTGAAATAGATTCCTGCTATTTGTACCATATGAATACAGTGTTTAGCAGTAGCTTTTTTAATATTTATTCAGTTAGCCATGGGTTGTATTTGAAACATATTTCTTTTGTTGTGTATTGTAAATGCACTCCTTGGACCCCCAACTGGAGAAAAGCTGTGCACTTTGAGGCCACACATCTCTTGTCCCTTGGCAATCACTCCATTGTGTACTTCAGTGAGCTCCTTAATGGTATCTCAAGAAGCTGCATATGGCTGTACAGTAAAAGGAATTATTGTATTAGTGAAAAGCACTGGCTATCAGAAATATAGTCAGCCTAAGGCAGGAAATGACTGTACCATTTTGTTTCCAAATACTTGCAAGTGATTTTTTAAAGCAAAACAAAGGAATGCTATGTGTATTCACACTCAAATTATCACAGGAAAAGGCCTAAGAAACCACTAATCTTAGTTATTCCAGTAAATCATCTTCCTTGCCAATAACGAGACATTTTTTTGTTTATATTTGTTTTAGAATTGTATTCTTAAACACATTTTTAAGAGAAACACTGGAGATTTTACAGAAGAAACAACTCAAGTAAACAGGCTAGTTTAGTGACCATAAACCACCCTAACTGAAGCTCATCAAAGCCCAGACAGTCTCAGCAGCACTGCTTTAGCTTTTCAATGCCCTCCATGAACATAAAATGTAAATAAGAGTGGATTTCGTCCTTTGATTTTTATCTGTCATACACAGGCATAAAATATCCACTTGAGCTTTCAGCTCATCTCCATTATCTATCTCACTGGTTTGCTACTCCCTTTGGAGTGGGTGCACTGGAGCTCCAGGGATTCACATTAATGCTGCTCCTGGTGTGCTGCACTGCATCCAGTGTTCATGGGAGGCAGAACCTGCGTGCAGAGTACAGATCAGGCCAGGTCATGGCAAGCCCTCAGGTCCTGATCTCCCAATTGTCTCTACCAGTAGGGTGGCTGAAACACATCTGTGCAATCTGATTTTCCTCCCATTGAAGTCTGCTCATGGGAGGCTGATTCACAGCCCATCTGTATTTCATCGTGACATCAAATTCAGATTAGAGGGACTCCTGGGTCTTGCTGTTCACAGTGGGCAGAGGTGCCCAATGACTCTGTTGGTGTTTCGGTCAGAAGCCTTATTTTAAAGACTTGCTGGGATGAAAGAAGATATACTGTGATCAGAAAGGTGGTGTCAGAGGGAGAGCTGTCAGCCGTGGGTGTAGATCAGTGTCTCTTTTGGAAAAATGAGCTGGTGGTAACAGCTCTGCAGTGTACATAACAGCACTCAACATTTATGGGCAAAGTAATCTGACTAGTGCTAAATGCTCTCAGGGAGGAAATAATGGAGACAAAAAAAAAAACCAGAAACCAGCCCACCATTAGGAAATGCTCATAAATGAAAAGATTAGTGCAATGTATAAATCTTAAGATGGTTTGAGGTACTTCATGTAGATGGGAAATGCATCTCAATAATGCCAAGATTTGTTAGGTGTTTGAAAGATGAGAAACCTAAGTAGCTGTGTTGGGTGCAGTGGTCAGTCCATTTTACTGATGGTCCAAATAGCGTTATTGGTACAAAATAGCCTTAAGCAAGAGGCTAGATCTGTGAAAAGACCTCTTCCTAAATAAGATTTCTTCCCAAACTGAGGGAGTTCAGCTGCTGCAGTTCTTGTAACAGGTGGTTTTGTAAAATTTCTTCTTGTCAAGAGGTAGTTTAGCTAAAACTATGAATATTGCTTTGGAGTTTTAGAATATTTATAATTTTTCAAGCAAAGGGGAGATGAACATTATACATGTACATTTTTTATTTCAACTGATCTTGTATTTTTCCTGTCCCAAGGATGAAGATAAATATTTTGTTGCAGCTATGAGACAGATGTGTGCTGTGTAATTTCAAGTAAGTCAGATTAAGAACAGCCCTTTATCTAACCCTACAGCTTGTCCCTCAAAACCATCTCAATCAGTGGAATTAGAAGCTGCTTAGTCCAGCTGGGGGCATATTATAAGAAAATTACTGTCATCTAGTCTTCCTCCTGTAGCTTTCTTTATTAGATTATCCTTTTTTTTTTTTAGTTATACTCTGGACAGCACAAATCTGCTCACATGTAGGTACTTTTAGATGGTATTTCAGTGACTCATATGACTTTATTTGAAAGACTGTTCCTTGGAAGGTTCCCAATTCCCAAAAGGCTTGCAGAGGTACAAGAAATACTCAGAATACACCTTCAGGAAAGGCTTGTTCTTATAACCAGAATTATTCCAAATGGACATTTTGGTAGTGCCCAACAACCCTAGTGACAGACCCTTTTTTGCAAGCAGTTATTGATTATTATATGCAATCAATAGACAATCCCAGCTCCACAAGTATGGAATTCAAGGTCTGTCTATACTGCAGCTGATTTGGGCATTTCCAAACATAATGTTGCCTACCCATCTCACAGGCATGAGCTGTGAAACCCACCCAGGTATTCCTGCCCAGACTCTCCAGGGAGACAGTGAGGGAATTCAGGGATGGTGATGCTCAGACAGCCTGCCTGAGTTTAGGACATGACTGGAGATTTGCTGGCCTTAGTTTTCCAGCCTGATCTCTCCATTTTAGAATGCACAATGCAACTCCTTTTTTGTTTAGTGGGGTAGCTGAAACTTGCAGATATTTCGCTGGAAAGTAGATCCAAAGACACCTAAAAAGTCATTCTGGAAGGATGCTCTCAATACCCATGTAGGGTGGACCCTGCTCACATGAGCCTGGGAAGACCAGAAAGAGCCCAGAAAGACAAGAACCAATGACACCTGTCCTTGTCTAAGACTTCCTGTAGTCCTCTGTTAAACTTGGCATAAACAACTTGCCTGAGACTCATAGGAAGTCTGTGAGAGGTGAATATCAACCTTCAAACCTCCTGGCAAACCATTTTTCCCCAAACCACTACTGTTGATTGATGAACATTTTCCCTTCACTTTTTGCACATATAGAGAAATTTCACTTGCCTGTACAATCAAATATCTGCTTTGAAATCACAGCATCAATGTGTGCTGATCACTAGAGCATCTCACAGACTGCTGGGAATGCTTTGTGATTGCTCTTCTTATCTGACTCAGGTGTTGATGACTCCCACGATTGCTGGAGCACAAAAATGTCATCCCCTGTATCTCTGCAGTGGATTTTGCTAGTGGTGACCCTTTGAAAAGCTGATGACCAGAAACAGGAGATATGAGGTTACTGTCTGGGTTTGGGGGTATGAATGGCTTTTCTATCACACAGTGTTTTGGAAATGTCAGCTGTAATTGAAACTTAATCTTCCAACAAGTTTCATCTGGCTGTTATTTGCAGACAATGTGAATGTTGCATTTTAATAAATGGCATCTTAACGAAAAGGTTCTGTTGATTTATTCTTTTTTTTCCCCAAAAGGATACTGATAGCTGGGGTGTCGGTCCTAGATTAATTTGACTTTCACAAATCAGATACTTCCTCTTCTCCAAATATAATTTTTAAAAAATAATCTGGGTAGCAAAAATCCAAGATCCCAAAACTCTGACCTGCTGTAGCAGGAGAAGTAATACTGATACCATTTGGGAGCTAGAAGAGCTGAAGAGTAGGAGCAAAAAGAGGAATCTCAGCTTGTGTCGGCAGCTAGCTGGTGGATACAGCCCAAAAGCAAGCAGCAAGCAGATTTAGGTCGATGTAATCAGAATTTATGCAGCACCTAACTGCATAAAAGAAATAAGAAATATTTCTTGTGTTTAAGAAATATATTCTTATATTTTTATATAACTAATAAATTGTGCAAAGACAGTAGAACATGAAAAGTTGCAGAGGAAGTTAATCAGAAATATGACAGTTTATATACTAAGAAACACCAAATAGACTAAACTTTGAACCAAGAAGGGATGACTGGAGGGTGATGTCAGATGGTTAGAAGAAGTGAATAAAGGATAATTACTCGCTGTGATTTATAATAGAGTGTCATAAGAATGTAAGGCATTGCTAGCAGAAAATTCCGCACAAGAAAAAGGAAGAAATGTACATGACAATCATGGAAGTTGTGAAAAAATAGTGTAGCGGCAAAAGGAAAAGAGAAGCTGGAAGATACAGTTGGTTGTGTCAATCAAGCACAAAAGTCAAGTATTCTCCAAAGCAAGTATTCTCCAAAATGTTGATTGCTGGATTATCTGGAACAGTGGGAATGATGCATGCTTCACACATTTGTTACACCTTCTCATTGCCACCTGTTGCTATTCAGTATCAGAAACCTGTGTGGCAGTTCTGCATGTAATCATAGTAATATCTGATTTTGACTGTTTTTTGAGTGGCACTCAGGGACAACTCCTCCTGCTGTCTTAGCATGGATCCCACGACTCTGAACCCCATTCAAGTCTTGGATGAATTCAGCTTCCCAGAATTTTCTGTACTCATCTTCGGCCTCAGCATAGAAACTTCTTGGGTGACTAGTGTCATTTGCTCAGGGTTGAATAGATGTGTCAGTTCTCAGGAGCAGGTCACCTCAAAGGTTTTTGTGATCCAGGGCTGGATAAAGAGCCACTTGATCTTTCCCCAGAGCAACCTAAACAGACCAGACTGTGTAGTTGGACTGTAGTCAGATTTGGGGGTGGTGATAGATACTGGTCTTAATGTTACAGTCTAGAACTTGAGAGATTCCTCCAGGGACCTCACTTGTGGGGAAGTTATATGACCTAGTACCTATACCAGTACTTCATAGCTGTCCTGAATGCTGGGTGTCATGATGTAACCCAGCCGGCAGCTAAGAACTACACTACACAGCTGCTCCTTCACTCCCTCCTCCCTTCCTGCAGTGGAGTGGAGGAGAGAACTGGGAAAAAAAGTCAAATTCATGGGTTGAGATAAAGACAGTATAATAGGACAGAAACAGAAGGGAAAATAACAGCAATAATAACAATGATACAAGAATTAGAGTATACAAAACAAGTGATGCACTATGCATTGCTCACCACCCTCCAACCAATGCCTAGACAGTTCCTGAGCCATGGCCCTTGGCCAGGTTTTCCTCTAGTTTATATGCTGAGCAGGAAGCCATATGGTATGGAAAATCCCTTTGGACAGTTTGGGTCAGCTGTCCCAGCAATGTCCCCTCCCAGCTTCTTGTGCATCCCATGCTACTTGCTGGTGGGAGTGGGGTGAGAACCTGAAAGGTCCTAGACTTAGTTTAAACAGTGCTTAGCAACAACCAAAACACCAGTGTGCTGATAATAATCAACATTATTCTCATCCTAAATCCAAAACACAGCACTATATTTGCTACTAGGAAGAGCACTAACTCTATCCTAGCTGAAATCAGAATAGTATTCACCCCTTATTCTATGCCATTTATGTCATGCCCAGGTCCCATGCTTTTCAATAAATCCCAAGTAACCACCATCACTTTTCCTGTCTTTTGATATATAAACACAGATATTCCCTTAGTCTGTGTGCCATCCCCCTAACAAGTCCACTGGCTTCATTTAGTCCATGTCTTTGGGTTTCATCTGTCATTTTAGTCCTTTGGCGCACAAGAGGTGGTGTGTGGTGTGTGATTTTTTGCCTGCTGAAGTCAGTTCTCATTCCATCGCTGCTGTATTTGTCCAGTTTCATCAAAGTTTGTTATTAATTATTCTGGGTGATTCCTACTGTAATACCCTTGATGTTGTGTGCAGCCAGCTCAGCAGTGGTAACGTGAGTGTTAGATGATAATTAACATCATACAATCCAAATCACTGGCTATTCTCACGCAGAACCAGATTCCCTGGGAGCAAACTTTGGACTTCCCTATTCTTCCATATCACCCACCAACTGCACCCAGGTCCTTGAGCAAAAGCAATCCCATGGATGGGTTTGTCATTGCCTGATGCAGGAATAACTCAGATTGTTCTCCCCTGCATCTTTCTTGTGTGCACTAGAAGAAAGAAGAAAGAAAGTGCACACTATCTTGTGTCCTTTCTACGCTGTCTAAAAGTTTTGCTTGAGCACAGCTGGCCCAGGTGGCAGATCCTCTAGTGCTGACTGCCCAGGTGGCTTTTGCTAAATGTGCATCCCATTGTTTGAAGGTCCCACTGCCCATTGCTCTCAGTAACAGTCTGTTCTATTATTCCATTTTCCTGGAGACTGGCACATCATAGGGCACATGATAAACCCACACAATGCCATGCTCTTCAACCCAGGTGTCTATGAGGTTGTTTTGGAAATGAGTCCCCTTGTCTGGCTCAGTTCTCTCTGGGGTGCCATGTTGCTGTAAGACTTGCTTCCCAAGGCCCAGGACAGTGTTCCAGGTAGTGGCATGGGACATGGAATAGGTTTCCAGCTAGCTGGTGGTTGCTTCCACCATCATAAGCACATGATGCTTGCCTTGGTGGGTTTGTGGGAAAGTAATAGAGTCAATCTGCCATGGACTATCCAGAGTATCTGCACCTGGCACTGCTCCTGGCAAAATTTTGGGGACCCTTTGGAGACAGATATCATGAGTTCAGGTGAGTGGTAGCCTAGAAAACACGTTACTTGAGCCTTGGTGTTAGGCCCCCTTCAAGGAGGAGAGGAACTTGACTGTTAACCCTGCTTTGATTGTGGCTACATCTGAACAAGTAAATTGCTGGGCCAGAGACTGTTCTTTTGTATTGAAGACAACTAGAGCAGCAGAGCTTGAATTCATACATTTATATTCCCTTACTCTCCAAAATGTGAGGGCTGCACCTTGACATGGCCCATGCCATCTCCGGGACATGCTTGGGTGCTGTCTGAGAAAGTTCTGATCCCTTAAGGCTGTGCCAAGGGAACCACAGTGAGAATTTGATGGTGAGACACACTCAGGCCACGTGCAGTGTGTGGCATTGTTCAGCTGTCCCTACAGACTCCCCTGTGTGAAGGCAGGTGGCCCCAGCTGCCCTCCTCTAGCCCAGAGGGGTAACATGGAGCTGAGTCCTGCTGAGGCTGTGTGCTCTCCACCCTCTTGGCTGTGGCACTCCTGGGTGGTCACTCAGCCTGCAGGACTGTGACATGGCAGGATGGAGTCCCCCTGTCCAGTGCAGGGATGCCTGTATTCCCCCAGGACCTCTTCTCCACTGATTCCAGAAGAAAACTCCAGAGAGGTCTGTCAGGCTGCCTGAACTGTCTTCTTCCCCCTCCTCTCCCAGGACAGATGCCTAAAATTGCAGTGGAGTTTTGCCTAAATTACTCACCTAAATGAGACTGACTGGAGCCTGTCCAACATGTCTGTTCTAATGGGTGGTTTTATTGCCTCAGCCTCAACTGTTTTGGAATGTGCTTTGTTTATAGCAATAATTGATCATGCTTTGTTACAAGTGAATTAGTGGCAGCTGGAAGATCTAATCTCTAATTTTCCTTCAAACAGGGAGAAATTTTATAACATCCATCACTCATGTATAAGAAAACCCCTTTTCTTTTTTCCTTTTACCCCTCTAGTTTTGGAAATATAATTCCAGTGTGCAAGCCACAATGGAAGTTCATCAAATACTATGGTGAGTTTGCTGCTCAGGACAAGTCTGTCATTTATCTTTTTGACTTAAAAAGATTGTTTGATGGTTTTTTCATTAGACAGAGTCAAACAAAATACTTAAAAAATATTGCTCCAACATCACAAGGCAGCTGGAGGGAAATATTCCCATATTCTTCAAGGAGAAGCTTTGGTGCTCATTATTACTAGCAAGGGCAATTTTGTATGCACAAAGGTTAGGCTGGTGAGGGGACCACAGGGCATGGTCTGCAGCAAGTGTACCCACTTGAGCTCATCATGGTCTGCAGGATAGTTAGAGTTTCTGTGAGATGGATGAAAACCTTTGAATAACAAACCCCTGGCATTTGGAATAGGGTTTTTTAGAACTGCATTCCAATTTAACAGTCACAGAAAGCAAGGTGAACAGTCCAGCTAAATAATGTGGCATTTTAAAAGCCACTTCAGGCTGTGTTCAGACCTGCCACAGTTCTCCAGTGATCCCAGTTTTAAGCATTTAACAGCAGCCTTTGGTTAAGCATATCTCTCTGTTCTGGCTATCTGCATGGCAATGGAAAGAGATGGTCACTTTCTAAGATGCTCTGTATCTTGGGAGAGCTACATCATGCTACGGAGTTCTTGGTTTCCTTACACTTTTTCCCACTGATGCAGGTGGGATAAGTCTGTGCCTGACTATCCCTATGGGCCTGGAGGAAGATGTTTACTTTCCTGCCTCCATTAGTCTGCCTTTAAAAGTCAGCTTAAATAAAGGTATTGACTGGACAATTCTGATGTGAAAATTAAAGTAGATTCAAAAGGCTTGAAAAAAGACAACATAGTTTAAATGTCAGATAGTTTTTAGAGCATTGGCTGATGTTTTCAGTAATGAGGGATAGTGACTTTAATTCAGGGAAGATCAGCTATAGATATGATTTTAGGTCTGAAGCATCTAAACTGATTCCTCCTCCCAAGTAGTCATAAAAAATTGTTTTTCTGGGCTGAAGCAGAAAACAACAAGATGCCAACGGCAACATAAACTAAACCCCCATTCCATCAGATACAGGAAATGAGCAGGTGTCACATATTTTGATATGATTTTGATGCCTTTGCTTTGAATGTTTCACAGCAATAAATGCTTAAAAATTCTTGAAGACTTTTTCTGTGTTCCATGTTATGCCAAGACAGGAATGCTGCTGTGGTCTTCTCTGCTTGAAGGAAAATGTTAGACAAAGCAGCTGGTGGCCATTACTGTGAGTTCAAAAATGTTGTATTGACTAATTTGACATCTTGTACTCCCACTCTCATCATACTTTTGTTTGCGGCAACAGGTCCTGGTGGAGAGTTACTCTTTAAAGCAGTGGGTTCAAATGCATCCACCAAGCTTATTGACAGAGGTCTTTTCAACTTTAGAGATGTAATTCCCTGGCAGAGTCCACCACACTCTCTGTTTGTCTGTTCTCCTTAGACACCTTTCCCAGAAACCCAAGCTGTCATTTTAGACACCTATACGAGTGTTTCTAAGCTTCAAAACACCTGAGCTTTTGTGCATCTCTTGGCTGCTGCCCAAGACAAATGTCATTGCCTGTCCCATTGATGTGAGAAGAGCACTGACAATTTGCAACAGTTCATGCCTAACCCCATGCACTAAGCTCTTTAAAATACAGAGCTTTTATTGCTTGCTAACCTTTTAAAAATAGCTTGACTTAGAAGCCTGAGAGACAAGGTCACATTGAAAATGGGTGCTCAGTTGTGAATACAAACCTGACCCAAAATTTCTGTCTTGTTGGAAGATATTGATTGCTCTGACCCAATTCCTGAAGATGCAGCCCAGTGCTCTTTTAAGAGTTGAGCACAGCTCTGAAAAATTTAGTGCACATCTGTGGCTATTTGTGATTGAAGCTGATTGAAGGATTTAAACTCAGGTACCTAATGCCAGCCAGGGAAAGAAAGGGCTCTACAGATCTGCTGGAGCTTCACAGATTGTCTCTTGTTCTGAATCATAGAATCAAAGACTATCCAGAGTTGGAAGGGACTCACAAGAATAGTCAAAGTCCAACTTCTGGCCCTGAAAGGACAGTCTCAGAGTCACACCATGTGCCTCAGAGCATTGTCCAAATGCTTCTTGAAGTCTGACAGGCTTAGTGCTGTGATCACTTCACTGGGGACACTGTCTTTGGGCTCTGTTGGGAAGATGTCTTCCTCCCACCACTAACCATGGAGAGCCCAGCTTGAGAACGGAGCAGGCAGTACTGGATTGTTCTGCTTGGTCCTGAGGCATTTATGTCCTTGGTTACCCTCTAAATGAGTTTCCTCTTTTCTTTTGCAGTTGGGATTAAACCAAATGAAAGAAGCAGTGCTCTAACTTTGAAAAATTGAAGGGTAGGGTTGATTTTGAAAAACGAGTCCTTTGCATTTTTTAATAGACCTCTTTTTATTCAAGTTTAAGGAAGGCAAAAGGAAGAGTTCTGAAAAATGCAGCCAACCATGACAAAATGTATAAAGCTCTAGAGAAGCCATGCCTGCATGTTGGAATCCAACTGTGTAGCAGTATATAAAAAGGCAGGAGGAAAGAAGGCAATTTTATCACTATTGGTAGGTCAGAGAGACACACAAAACAGGTTTAACTCCTTCAGAGCAGATGCTGAGGCTTTGAAGCCATATCTTTAATTAATTTATTTTTCTTGCTGTTATGTCTCACTCCACTTCTACCAGGCAGCACAGTTGGGTTGCCAGGTTTGGGTGCATTTGGGTGCCTCTGCCAGCACTGCTCACGCTGCTGCTGCAGGTATCCTGCTGGGCAGGACAAGTGGAAAAGGTATTTGCAGCTCTGGGCTCTCCAAGAGGCAATGTCGAGAGCTAGGGTACCCCTTCCTTCCTACCTCTGTCATGCTATGCAGAAAGGTCTGCTCTCCAGTTTCTGGGCAGGCTTTTGCTGACCTGAGTTTTGTGTGGTCAGGAAAAACTGGCTCAGTAATACCTGTCTCTGAAACTTGTAACCCTCCCTGAGGTGAAGGAAGTGTGTTGGGCAATTTAGCACCTGCATGAAAGTGTTCAAATTCTGCTTCTGTTTTGTTGAAATCTAGTATTAAACCCAAGGCTGCATGAGATGAGCTTGGTCTGTCCTAAAGTGACGTGCTCAATTCACAAATTGTTGTGTCCTACTGCACCAAACATCCATGCAGATATGCGTTACATGTGAAAAGCCCCTGGTGTATGTACCTCAAAAACAATTTGTATCCTATAAGAAAGGAGACAGCTTGCTTTGGGAAAGCTGTGCTGCAGCTCACATGGTGAACAGCATAACGTTTCTAGCAGAACATTTGAGCATGTGTTTCCTTTTAAAACTATGGGCTGTCCTGAAGACCCCTTGGCCACACGGGCAGGGGTGGATTTGCTGACATGTTCTTCTTACCTGCATGTACCCTCTTTCCCCATGTGGAAATTTTTCCCATGGGGTGGGCCTTGGGGTGATGACACATTTGCACAAATTTCTGTGTCTGCACCCCACCCCATCCTCGCAACAAGCCCTGTGGCATGGTGCATATACTGTGCATTGCTTGAGGGGCACAAGCAAGAGTGTCACTGTTTTGGTGGCTGCAGGGGTTCCCCCTGCACATGTAGGACAAATTTATCTCCCTAGGGGGACTTTCCAAGCACGTGGCCCTCACCAGAGGCAGGATGCTGTGGTGAAGCAGCCAGAGAGGTTCCTGGGCAGCCTGCATGAACATGTCTCAGTTTAATGCTCATTGGCATTAAGTCCTTTGAACCCGAGGTCTGGACACGGATTTCTGCCTTGGCACTAGTTAGACAGCTTTTACACAGAGGCTTAAGTGTCCCTTTACAACACACACTTTGGAGTTTTTGCCTGGCTCACCTTGTGACTAGGACCTGCATATTTGCTTAAAGTCTTATTTGGAAAGTTATCTTTATAAGGAAATTTAGGATTTCCTCTATTCCTGAGTGCATTTCTCACCAAGTAACAGCATTGTTTGTCCATCTTATGCTCCATTTCCCACCATGATCTTATCAAGTTTCAAGTGGGAGGGAAAGGAAGCTGTCAAAGGCAGCAGCACAGCAATACAACCAGTACAACCAATACAACCCCGGAGCAACACAAGCTCCTTTTAAAAAGTATTTTGACTCCTGGCAGGATTTTGACTTTTGATAGCATTACATAACAAGCTGCAAGTGGGAGACTTCTAAACATTTTTGCTTCCAAATTGTCCCTTCCCGTTCACATGCCCTGAATGCTCACCACTGTGTTGTGCTGCTTATATGGACATTCCTGGAAATTGTGGTTGGTGCCTTTACCAGAATTTTGTTTCAGCACGAAACCAGAGCTGGAAGTGGTGAACAGTGATCATGGTGTGACTGGGTTGTTCTATCTCCAGGTTGGATTATTGAATCATAGCTCTGGGGCACTTCTGGTTTGCTCTGTGGGAGATTCTTGAACTGGTGCTTTGAGGCTTTCTGGGGTAAAAATTTTCCAGGTATTTATTGTCTAAATTAAAGGAAATAAGCAAACAGAGAAGGAGAGCTGATTTTTAAACTTAAAACAAAACAAAAAATTCTTCAAGCTGTGTTAAAAAATAATTAAACACAGAGGTTCTAGTTCCAGCCTTCTTTATTGAAGTCAGTTTCCATAGAAGCCCCTTAAAACTTCATTGCAGAAGGTATAGTTTTGCCAATGATATTTTTAGTAGAAGGTATCATGCTTATCATGAATATTACCTCTACAGCATATACCTTTCTGCATATAGTTTTGATGCTATTACTGAGCTCATGATACATATATGTATGTATTTTGCATTCCCATACATCCTAAAGATATAAATCGTGGTATTCCTGCCTCATTTGAATGATTAGTGTGAAATGCAGGTGCTTCTTTTCCTGTTAACTGCTATCCTTTCAGGGTAGACACTCGGAAAATATTTTTTATTAATATAACACTTTATTTTGGTTTACCTAACAACTAAGAGCAACTAATAGCAATCTGTTTTGCTGGAGATGCTAGCTGCTGGTAAGCTATGGCCCTAAGAGATTAATTTCAACTAATACTTAGCCAGTTGGAAAATATAAACTTTCTCTGAGAAGCAAAATAATTAATTTTTCTATTAAGTCAGGGTTTATTTTGGACACAGGACTGGTTTTCAGTACTCTCTATGTATACATGCCTACTAGTAAATAAAAGGCAGTCAAGGACTGATCTTTGTGTGGGAGGCCAAGGGGAACAAACAGGTTCAGGTCTGTTTGCTCCCTCCAGGGCAGACTGGCTGCATCTACACTAAGCAGCACTTGGTCCTGGCTCTCCCCTGGGCCCCACATAAAACTATTATTATTATTTTTACTGTATTTTTCCAGTTTCCCTTGTCTAAAAGAAAATGAGTGAAGTGTTGCAGTCCTCCACAGCTCTTGGTTTTCCCCATGATCATGGTAGTGTGTTTAGCACAAGATGTGTGAGGCTGCAAAGACATCCAGGATAGTTCTGGAGAAGTGATGGTGCAGAGGGAGCCAAACACAGCACTCTCTCCTCAAATCAGTCACACTAATAGTCACACTAAGGGAGAAGTCCTGCAATGAACCATCTCAGCATGCATGTCCAAACCCTGCTTTGCAGATGGTGGGGAAGGTTCAGGGCAAAACAAGAAATTACAGTAATGAAGCAGTGCTTGATGATCAGGGCCTTAGTGCTGGGCTTTCCCCCCGTCTCACTGACTTGGGATGGAGGTATATGCTATGTAACAAGCACTTTCTCTAGGGGGCTTTCAGCAGCAATGAAAGTTGGGGAGAGTTGAGGGCTGTGATTTTCCCCTCCCCACCAGCACCACTGTTTGCTGCAGTCTGCAGCCCTGCCCATGCTATGTGATCTGTGGCACAGATGATGGCTTTGAGGATGGCAGCTCAGGGGTAGCTGGCTAGGAGTGAAAGGAGCCACCCTAAAGCCATGTCAGAGCCTGGAAAGACTGTCTCAGTGGGTTTTTCCAACCAGCTTTTAGGAGTCACAGGATGCACTTTCTCACCTGCCCCAGCCTCAGTGGGCTCTAGGTGTGAGCCTGACCTGGAGAAAGGCTGTGCTCAGCTTTCATGTCTACAGGCTGGGGAGAGAGGAGGGCATACCTAGGACTGTTCAGGCAGGAGAATCATCTGTCAGAAGGAGGATGCCTCTGCAAGGCTCTGGGCTTGCTGTGGGAATTGGGTTAAAATCTTTTAAATACCATTTTCCACTGCTGGTCAAACAGAGGCCCGAAAAGTATAGGAAGGACTAGGATGCAAGGTGACTGAATGCTGCTGGTGGAATGACAGAGCTGTATATAAAAAACTGTTATTTTTGCAGATATTGTGGCTTGTGTTTTGTCTCCATCATCTGAGAAGGCAGCTCCTGGCATTCCAGTAAAACTATAGAGTTAATTTTAATTACTGACAACTGCAGCTTGGGTTGCTATGGAAACACAAAGAACTGCCACTTCTACAAGTTCAGTCTGTAACTTGCTCTCTGGAAATATCATATGGGGTCTGATTCCTCTCTTCTGTCTATCAGTGGCAAAAAAAGCATGGCCACAGTATCAGTCCAGATTAAACAATGCACAATCAGTTTAGGTAAGAATAAAACCTCCACCTTTTTTCTAATAGGTGCCATTTATCTGTAGTTCTAAAATAAAATTGGTATGTTCCTAGTTTCCTAATGACTTGAAAAACAGTCCCCAGTCAGTTGATGAAGGAAACTAGACCACGAAATCATTGATATTAGAGTTGAAAAACAGCTATTAGGTCACACAGTCCCAATACAAAATTGTTCCTATGCTATTTTTTCCTACTACTTTTCACTGTCTAATTAAAAATGCAGCTGCATTTGTAATAAAACCTCCTTCAGCTTTAGTTTCAGGGCCAGAATATTATACCTAAATCACGATTTACTGGACAAAGAAGATAATTTCCATTCTGGGCTTTTCAGTTTGCTGCTGCTTTCTTTGCCTGAAGTATCTCATTTTTACTCCCTGCCTTTTTCCTAGGAGTAGCTTTGAAAAGTCAGAATCTGTATACTTTGTCTTCCTAAAAACCACAGAAACAGCTTGTTTATTTTTTGCATCTAGTTCACTAAAAAGATGGTATGTTGAATTGAGGCCTGGAGTCAGTGCTATAACTTATTGAAATTAATGGTGTTAAACCCATTAACTCCTGGGATTCCTTTCCCTCTAGTTATGCTTTACATTATAAATTATGCAAAATATCTCAGTTGCTGCAGGTCCTAGAGGAGCTGGACTCTCCTTACATGACTCAAAAATCTCTCAAGTACTCTTTGCAGAACAGGTTTGTTGAAAGCAAACACTGATGTACTTTTACAAAAGGAATATTGAGTAGGATTAGAGTTGTGCCTTCAGCTTCCTCACAGTAAATACATTACAGATTTCTATGGTGCTTATAATTTTTTATCCCTGCTCTTGGTACTTGAACACAATTCCCACTAATTCAGCTAATTGTCCCATTTTGATGGCAAGAGCACACTGTCCCGTTTGAGGAGGAATCCATCCTTCCCCAGAGGCTGGCCCAGCTACAGGACTACCCTGACCAGCTGCTTCCCTGTCCAGGGTCTCCAGTCCCTCCAAACCACACTCAGCTGCAAGTGCCTGTCTAAACCTGGAGTCCACCTTCATCTTGTGGATCTCCTCCTAAACCATCCATCTCAGGAATTCAATGCCTTAGGCTCTATGGGACAAAGGGTGAGCAGGTATGCTCAGACTTGGACCTTGGAAGCCTGAGCTGCCCTACAGAAATGTTTTCCTCTGTGTTTGTATGGAGTTTGGGCTAGTGAATCTCAGGACTCACTGTTAAAGTGTTTGGACTCATGCAGGGCATTTTGATCAAAATGACAGTAGGTCTGAGCAGGCCTGGTTTCTCTTGGGGACAGTCTCAGGCAGCGTCACTGGCTTCCACTGGGAACAGGATATGTTCCCACAGCTGCACCCCAGCATGCCAACTTGCTGCTACCCTTTTCCTCATAACACACAGGACTTCCTGGATTTCAAATGCTCCAACCTTTCCCCTCCAAAATGTTGTAAAACCATGTGCTGCTCTCCTGAGCAGGGTACCTAAAAATTATGAGGAACCTATCCTAAAAGCCTTCTTCATTCACTGATTATGTTCCAGCTAAGTCTTTTGCTTTAAGAATTGGAGGATGTAAAACTGATGCTCTGGACAGAAGCTTTAGAAGCCTCTGAAGCACCAGGGAAGTGGCCTGGATTTGAGTGCAGGGGAAGTCAGACATGGGATCTCACTGGCTATCTTAAATGAGAGAGAATCCTCCCTCTTATGTTTTACAGTATATGGTGCTTTGAACTGGAGATTTAGGAGAATGCAAGAAGGTTAATTAATGTTCAACTCTATCTAGAACTTTCCTCCCATTTGTCAAACTAGGCAGGAAGTTTTAATAAATGAAAATAGTGGGTCTGACACATCTCTACTGCTATACTTGGAGAATGGATAAAGAGCACAGACTGTATGGCAGCTTTTGTGAAAAACGTTCAAATGGCTGACAACTCACATCTGAGCTGATGAATGACTCAAAAAAAGAGCTTAGCTCTCAATCTTACTGTTGACACCCACAAGGGATCTTATTCCAGACACGTGTCCTTTTGTGGTTAGGAAATCCATAGCTTTCCCCTGTGCTCAGCTGTTGGGAGATCACAAGACTGAGGATGCAAGAGCACCACCCTGCTGAGCCATGCCTGGCTTTCACGGGAAGCTGCCAAGGACACGAGTGAGCCAGGTATAATCTACTGGCCCTTCTTCAGCAGTTTCTGTGGCCAGGATGGCTGTGCCCCACCTGACTAGTCAAGTGGTCTCTTTTCTCTTATGTTTGGGCTTTTGAACACCGCTATAGGTAATATGTGGTATGTGGCTTAAGACAAACCACATTGTTGACCACTCCCTAATTTTCTTTTGTAAATTTATGTGGTCCTTTCATGCTGGGGAATCAAAAGCCACCACAAACACAGTCAGTATGTCACTTCTACTCTTTGGGAGTTTTGCTGGGGGGTGATGTCGGTGAACTTTCACCTGCAGGGCCAGATGTGATTGACTGTTTTCCACTGTAATGAGTCACTCATTTGGAACTCGTCCCTTTCCTTCAATTTTGATATTTTCTAGGCCCCTGGACAAGACCCGTTTAAAGTGAAGATATCATACTGGTTTTGACTGAAGGCTTTTTGTACAGAAACTCCTTTCACATAGTCTGGCTTGTCTCTTGATAAGATTTCCTATGTCATCATGAGGCAGAGCAATTTTTTCAAATGATCACAAAGATCGTAAGATGCAGTCTAAGATTTTTAATACTCCAATTGAAAATCTATGGAAACTCATATTAAAATACTAATTAATACATGTTTTTCGCTAATCAAGGACTTTCATTGCAAAGTCCTTAAAGTGAAAAAGTTAAAAATATCCCATTAAGGGAAGAGGCTGACTGTAAGATTATTCAGTTGCTTTGTTTTCAAGTGAAACACAATCCTGACTTCTAAAAGTGAAGGGGGAAAAAGATCCTCAGCAATTTCACAGTATGATTGTGAAACAAAAAGGAGATAAAGGAAATCATGGCTTTTGAAATTGTGGAGGATTTTTCTGAGAAAGACTTTGAGACAGTCTTAGAATAAATAACAGCTGTCTGCAACAAAGGGCATGCGAGGCACGCACGACAGGAATGGGTCCTGAACTGCATTGAATTGTGCCACGTAACTCCACTGCAGAGCAGCTACAGCAGTGAGGGGAGACTGTGTGGGATAAGCTATGTGTGCTTGATGCTGTAGGAAGCCTTTGGCCTCCTGTTCTCCAAGATGAGCTCTGCATTTGGGTTAGGTACCTCTGAGGTACAAAGGGTCAAGGGCATTAGCTGGGACATAAGAGGAAAAAGGGGCCACTGTGAAGGAGCATCAACTGCTGTTTGGGGCAATTTTGGGTGTGCTGCATCTGAGGAGGTCCAGAATCAAGAGCTTCAGATGGAGAAGTTTCATGTTTCCATCTTGGCAATGAGTGAGGCTAGAGGGTCCTCATGTGCAGTGAAGGGCATGCCCAGAGATTTAGGGACTCCAGACCACATGGAAAATACAGCCCAGATTTAGACCTACCTGAGCAGCAGGAGGATTTATGCCCATCTGGACAGCCAGACTGAGGTACATGTCCTGAAGAAACCATGACAGTGATGTGAGCTGCCTTGCCTGGTCTCCAGGAGCCAATACACTCAGCAGCAGCTGAGCAGTTTCCACAGGGGTCAACCTGCCTCTGCTTTGATGCTGAGGGCTTGGTATGTCTTCCCCAAATATGCTTAGCAGATGGTTACGACTTGTGAGGAGATCTAAAATACACTTAAATGAGATAGATCAGAAGGGCACTCCCTTCTCCGCCATGGATTAGTGGGTACCAGAAAGAGCAGAGCAGCCCTGGAAAATTCCCTTGTTTTATTGCAAACTTGTTTTATTGCTGCACTGCATGGTGAGAGTTCAGTTGCTGCAGTAATTGGTTTTACTGGGTGCTTTATCCAACATGTGCTAAAAAATAGACACAGAGCAGCTAGGAAAATGTTCCCATGTCTCCTTCCCACCTGGAGTGGGACTCCTGCAGGGAGGTGCCAGCAGCAATTCCATCTCCTTACTGTGGCCCATCCCATGGTGCCATGTACCAAGGTAATGGCATGATCACAGTTGGTATCAACAAAAGTTCATGCTCTTGTTTTATCAGAAACCCCCTCTCTCTTTGGGTCCTGTACTTGTGACTTCTCAGTTTGCATCACAGTACATTTTGTGCCCATTTCCTTGCAGAGATGATTCATGTGGTGGGACGTCATGTTTCCCACTGAGTGATGGCGGTAACTGAATAATTTTAATGCTTCTAAATGCCAAATTTTTTGAAACATGTTTCTGTTTTGTGTGTAGTAGACTCAATGAGAAGACAGAAGCTGTTGTGCTTTTAGAATTCAGCTTCAGTTGCTGATTGTCTTTTTCCTGATTTTTCCTCTTTTCTGATTTCCTCCTGTAGTCTATAACACTTGAGATATGCCTGAGTAATGATTTCTTCGTTAAGAGTCCTTCTTTCTATTAAAATGCAATATTTTTGCATTTTAGAAGGCTTTCTAAAACCTAAACTGCTTTTCCTGGGTGAGCTGTCTTCATTTTTTTTTCCCCTTCAGTGTGTTTAATATGGTGGCTATCCAATACAGTATTTTTCTTTCCATGGTTTACATGGTGATCAAGGAATTTACAGAAGAAATTTCCTTTTTTTCATAAGATTTTAGCACTGAATTCCATACCAGTATATACTACTTAAAAATAAGTGTCAAGTATCATGGAAGATGAACTGAAGTGAGAGTGAGGCATAAGCAAAGTATGTCATACTTAGCAGTTTTGAAACTTTCAGTCTATCATTTCACGTCTCTGAAGTAATGAGAAACTCCAAAATTGAATTTGTGCAAAGCAAATGCACTGACTTGGTGACTTTGATACATATTGAGTGGCCTTTTGGGAGAAGCAGAGCTGGCAAGTGGCAGTCTGAGGGGTATTTCACCATCTACCCAGAACATCCAACTACTGATGCCCAGGCAAGGCACATGGTTCTGCCTGTGCATCCTATACAGCACATGGAAAGAAACAATATGCTCCAGGAACTGACAAAAATTTAGGGCAGAACTTCTACCCTGACATGTGCTCTCCTTTTAGCATGGATAGGGCCAGAGGAGAGGAGGGAGGGAGCAGAGCTTGCAGGGGACAGGGTTGGTCTGGGCTTAGATGTGGGTGCCTGTGACCCAGGAGAACAGGTGGACATGTGGGAGGCCTTGGACCTCCAGGGCAGGGCTTGAGCAGCCCTGTGGGCTCCTTCTCTTGCTAATGTCATAGCTCGGAAAGCTCCAGCTTTCAGGCTCTTTGTGTTAATCATTAGTTTCTTCAGAGAGGCTTTCCTGAATGGTGCTCTGTGCCTTGCACCACTGGGGGTGCTCCCAGTAGCCTCCTAGCCAGAAGGAGATGGATCTCCCCAGGCCCGAGGTTGGTTTCAGTCTGGTTTGGCATTGGTGAGGCAGCCCCTTCATGGGCATCTGGCACTTGCCTTATCTGACCCTGTATTTACCCTACAGCCAACTCTGCTTTTCTTTCCCTTGGCACTTTGTCCTTTTCCTTGATTTTTTGATTTTTTTTTTCCTTTTCCTCTGATTTTTTGAGGCTTTTCTAAAGAAGACTCTATAGACTTGAGCACATCCTTATTTACTTTAATTTCTATTTTATCCTTTTAGAGCACATACTCAAGTTGAATCTATTATTCCCATTCTGTGCTCTAAGACACATGGTTTTAGAGAGGACATCACAAAATGGAGAATTTACAGCAATGCACTCTCAGATTTCACCACTCAGTATCAAATATATGTGACTTCTTTCTTACTTTAAGGCATTTTCCTTTAGCTTTTACTCACTAGTGCCTATTTTGTGATTCTCTGCTTGTTGCACCTTCTTCTTCTTTCCTTCCTGTCTTTCATGTTCTTTAATTTCTGTTAAAATATTAAACCATTTTTTTCCTGGTTTTGCTTTTTGCTTGTAAGAGCAATCACAGATCAGCATAGCTGTATGAGTTCTAGTAACCGTTTTTATCTCTAGAGATTTTAAACTTTGTCAGAACATCCTGATAATATACTGATTGAAATTCCCCTCTGAAGTCTCAATTTAATACTCACTGTTGTTTCCCCTGTAACTCTTTGCAGACAGACACTGATGTTTTTATTTAACCTCTTGAGAAGACACAAAATGGGAAACAAGAAAGTAACAAGCATTTCCAAATCCCAATGCTATAAATCTGTTTTGTTTCCCTTCTGCTTACAAAAATGGCAAATTATTTATTTTATTACCTGATATCACACCAATAACAAGAGGAGTCTGTTCCATGCAGTGCAATTATGAAAAATTGCCTGAGATAAAATGACTCACAGTGGGCCTGTTTTTCATGGCACAGTTTCAAGGAAATATTTACCTGCCTGAAGCGAGGAGAATTTACATGTATGCTGGCAGCTGAAATTTTCCAATTAGGAAAAAAAAAAGAAATTGTTAGATACAATGTTGGTCAGTCGCTGTTGCTTGGACCATTTTCTTGATGCATCAAGTCTAGCTAGTTCCACATAGATGTGGACTTTTTCTAACTTCAATGGTAGGATTTAAGGCACTGAAATGGATTGGAGGGTTCCCTGCATTCCTTTCCAATCTGATTCTCTGAAAAGCTTAGTACAAGTTTGTCTACTCAAATGCTTTCTGCTCAGATGTGAGAATGTGAGTGGATTTGATTGTTCTGAGTTTGTTGTTTTAACTGGTTAGTGGTAAATCAACTAAAAGACTGCATCATTCTCTGGATGTGTGTGAAGTGTGATGGAAAAAAAATGTTAGCAGTATATGTCAATAATAAGATTAGAGTGTCAGTTACTTGGTTATATCCACTTCCAAATGGCTGGATCCCCTCTTGTGCAGTGTTACAAAATGGAAGTATCTAGAAGCAGCAGAGATCAGACTTCTTTGCCAGAAAGCCATGTAACAGAGGATTACTTATTTTCTTCCATACTATGACAAAAAAATCGTTAATGTCTTGACCTCCATTAGAAGAGCACAGCCTGCTAATGCTTCAGCCTTTAGGAACAGCTGATGAAATGCATAGATTCCGTTTATCAGGCTTTCATATCAGAGTGGAAATATTCTGAGTACATGGGTGTATAGACAAATATAGAGAGAGAATGACTGTGTTGGTCTGCAGCTGCTTCAGAACACTCTGTCCCATCCTAACCTAACTCCTGTGCCTCCCACAAACCATGGGGGCTGAATTTTCTGCACCATCCTGGCTGCTAATATGGGCACTGATGCTGCACTGTCTGGGTGTCCTGTGAGGAGAGGGAAGGTGTTTTGAAAGACACAAAATCAGAAGCCTGCATCATCAGTGGGGGACTGATCCACTGCTGGAAACCAAGAGCATTTCTCAGCTCAGTTGCATGTTAGTCAAGATTTAATGCTCGGTAAAGGAAGAAAAAAAATTTTCTTCTATGTATTTTTATGTGACACAGGGAATAAGGCTATCACTTTGGGTGCAGGCCTGGTCTATGAATTTTCTATTCACTTGAATGGTGGCACATGCAATTTGCCCTAAGGGTTCCATACATAAATTTCCATTCCCCAGCCCTGCCCAACAGCCTGGTAACACCTCTGCAGCCATTCCAAGTACTGAGCATGAAAAGAGAGCAAGGATAGTGCATTGATGGGGTTTTCAGTAACAGGAAAAGCAAATTTTGATTGGCTTTTTTCTCTCCCCTTTGTCAGTTAGTATGTTCTTGGGAGAGAAAGTGCTTTACTTCCAGATCAAGTGGTTAAGATTAATGATTTATAGCAGAAGAACATGAAGATGATTTACCAGGATAGGCTTCTGTCAAAATGGTGGTGGTGGTGGTAAGCACATAAACATGTTGATATATGTAGTATTTTTGTATGGTTTTGTCTGGATGTGTTGCTGGAAGTTTATGCTAAGAATATCTTCTTTGAAATCAGAAAATAACCCTTTTTTGTCTCCTTTGTGTCTTAGAGAACAGCAGTAGACACATGCCATCCTCCTGAAAAATTCATGCTTGTTCTGGGAATTTCTTTGGCCTCAAGGCAGCACATTTAGAAATGTACTTTCAAAAGAAGAGCAAGAAAGATGTGCTGAGCCACTGCCAAGTCTTGCAGAGGTCCCTGCCCTGAGATGGTCTCCTTTTCTCACCAATGAACCTCCATGAGCCTGAGTTTCCTGCTCCACTGAGACCAGCCTTCACCATCTTGAGGTGCAGTGGGCTTTGCTAGAGAGGAAGCCTTGATTTCTGATGCAAACCAGTCAGGATGGTTTGCCATGTGTTGTGGTTTTGCCACATACTGTAGTGGGAAAAAAAAAAATGGAGTAAAGCAATTCCTGCTCTGCAGAGTGCAATCCTGCTTTAAGGCAGACATGCAGATACAAGAAGGTCTCACAGACTGTGAGGATGAGAAGAGGTGTTAATGAAAGCAAGAGCATGCAGCTAACAGGATCATTATTGCCTAGAGCAGTTATAATTTAATGGAGAGGGTTAAAAAGCAGCTGTGCTGCAGCAGTGATGGAATGCCTCCAGGATGTCTCTGGGTCCAGAAGAAGGCCTGCAGGATGTCCCAGGAGGATGTCTACCTCAGATGAACAGAGAGCTTCATATTCAGGATGAATATGATCCTACCAGAATGAAGCAGCAGAGCTGAGATGCTGACAGTTCATTTGCCATTATCAGGTTGACATCCTCGCCTGTACCAAGTCTGTAAGAGCTCACAAAAAGACTGTTACAGGCCACAGAGAAAGATGCTTTTCCTCTTTTTCTTTTTTGTTTGTTTTGTTTTGTTTATTAGACAACCTCTTTAAGAAAAGTGTCCAACTTCTGACTTTCGATGCTAGAAAGCAGTCTGAGCACTTCAGCCACCAGATGTTTTGTGATGGTCACGTGTGCTATCTCACATCAATGTGGTCTTCAAAGGCGATAAGACCACACAGTTTCAGTGTCCACTGGTCTTTTCTTCCATCCATCCATCCATCCATCCATCCATCCATCCATCCATCCATCCATCCATCCATCCATCCATCTCTACTGCCCAGCAAATAACAAGAAATTTCAGTTCTGATGGAGAGTTCTCAAAGGTGATGTGTTCATGTTTGTATCATGACATTTGACCTCTCTCCACTCTCTGGAAAGAGGAGAGACACCACTTAATGCCCCTGCACACTGAGAGGCTGCACTGAGAAGTCAAGGATATTTGTTATTTGAAATCAGCTCAGCACCTGCTGTCCTTTCTTCTGCTGAGAGGCAGGAGTGTAGCAGGCTATAAAGATGCCGCTAGGCTTGTGTGGTGTTGTGCTGGCTGGAGACCTTTGGGAGGCAGAGCACTTCTCTGTGGAAAGCCAGTGAAAAGATGGATGCATTTTACTCACAAAACACTTAAAAATAATCCACTGGAAAAATAAACCAGATTTATATACATAATAACAAGAAAGTTCTGTATTTGCAGAAGCTATTCACAGGCAATGTGCCAGACTATGTCTTTCTTGGAAGCCACAAACTAGTCTGTGCTCCATTAATTGCCAACCTGCCATTTTTCCTTCAGCAGTATCACAAAGGGCTTTAGAGGAGAGGAGCGGACAGCCCTTCTTTGCTTTCCTCAGGTGGCCAAAAATGTCCCAAAGCAATAGAACAGGGAGAGGATGGCTTTCATATGGGACAGGCAGATGCAATTTCAGCTAGATGGATTACCATTCTGGGCTGAAGACAGTGAATATTTGATCTAACCTTAGCGGTGTGGCAGGGACAGCTCTGAAACCTGCCTTTTTTTCCTGGTGATGCCTGCAGGGAAAAGAAATCCTGGCTCTCCTCTTGGGCTGGGTTTTGGACATCTCCAAGATGACTGAACAGCACCAGGTGGATGCCACCCTGGTGGGACAGAACTGTGGTATGTAGTGCCAGACCCCATTCCCTGTCTCTGAAGGGTGGTGAGTCTGGTAGTGCTGCTGCATACTCTGGTTATGACTCACAGCTTATGACGTTATTACAACTCACAGCTTATGACTAACCCATGCAGGGAAATCCATGTTACTTCCTTGTGTACAGGAATGGGAAGGTTCCTCAACTGCACTTTGAAATATTGCTCAGATCTGCCAAGTGGAGCCATCTGCCAGAAGGTGATGAAATGTGGGGTGGAGCTGATCGAGTTTTGTGAGGATTTAAAACATTCATTGCCTAGGCCACTGCAATGCCCTCCTGGGAATATGCACATGAAGGAAGAAGTGTTGCATAATGGTTTAAAAAAACTCCTATACAGAAATGCTCCAGATGGCACAGGGATTTCCCCAGTTGCATGGTTATGAACTAT
This sequence comes from Cinclus cinclus, assembly GCF_963662255.1. Taxonomy (NCBI): domain Eukaryota; kingdom Metazoa; phylum Chordata; class Aves; order Passeriformes; family Cinclidae; genus Cinclus; species Cinclus cinclus. The sequence goes on along the minus strand of NC_085048.1, from coordinate 14,732,293 downwards.
CAGTTGACAAAAAATGATATTGAGAGAAAAATGCCTGGATGGAAGCGAGTCCCTTTACATTCCCTCTAAATACTGCAGTTGCTCTTCCCCCTTCTGCTTCTTTGGTACCCAAAGCATCTTCCAACAGTGGCTGCAGGGATGAGCTTTTCATGGCACCAGGGTCACTGGCATAAGGCTGTGCTGTCCTAAGATTCACAGCACCTGCATAAGTCTGCCCATTTTTATCCAGGCAATTGGGAACCATTCTTATGAAATCCATGCAAGGTATGCTGTACTAGCCACAGTGGCCACAAGAGTTTCATAGCCAGCTCAAGGCAAACCGGCTTGGAGCCACTGCTCAACAGCTTGAGCCTGTCCCCTCTTTTGGGTACTGGTGTCAGGAGGGTCTGCACCTCCTGAGCAGGACAGACTGGTGGACTAGCTCAAAACTAGGCTTTTAAACCATTTGGCTTGCCAGCTGATCTGACTTGCTGTAACACCTTGCTCAGGATATTTACCACCAGACTTTGTTGTCTCCATTTTGCTCTGTCACAGCTGCAGCGTTGGCAAGTATCCAACTTAATTGTGTTAGGGCACAATGGGCTACAGGTCATTCAGGGACTGAAATTACAGCTGTGCTCTATGGTCACAGCAACACAGCTGTCTCCTCTTTACATCTGTAGCTGTTGTATTTCTTGGCTCTTTTTTCCCCTCTCCGTACATCAGCTGCTTTAAATACTCAGCATTCCTGGCTGTGGTGTCTAGGGAGATGGCTTTCTCAGATCAGAAGATGGTTGTTCCTCAACTGGATAAATATAAATCTATGTAAGATTTTAAGAAATATGAAGATTAAAGCCAGATATAAGCAAAACAACTACAACCCTCTCAGGCTGGGCTCCTTCAGGTAAGACAATCACAGTTTCAAATCTCATAAAAAGTGACATTTCTTGACACTTGCTGTGTTTGACCTAGTGCTTATCCAAGGCAGAGTTTGACATGTTTGAAGCCTTGCACAAGGTGTTACTATAACTCTCTCAGATATTCCCATGAGTAGTTGTATGTGTTTGAAGTGCTGCTTGTGTTCAGTGCGGTCTAACTCCTGTCTGGCTGATTTCCTCCTGTGTGTAAACTTTGCTTTCCATGAATCCTCATGAGTTTCCAAAGTTTTCTTTCTGTGAGAATGTGTGTGACCATAACAGAATTATTTGCCTATTTGAGAGAAGCAAACACAGCTGGAACAAATTAATTTTTTAAAATCATTGCATTTGTGAAAATATTTTGGTTGTATTCTCTTTACTCTGCCTTTTCTGGATGATACTTGCACAGGAATGTGGGAAAAAAATATATCCATTTTTTTCTTTTGATAAGACCACTACATGTCTCAGCTTTTAATTGTGGTAAAAAAAATCACCTTTGACAAATCTGCCCATTTAAAAGTCAACCTCCATTTATTGAAATGAAATAAAGGAATTGAACTTCAGTTCTCCCAGAGAATCACTCTTCTCATATCCTGAGCACACATTGCTTCTGCATCTCTGTGGAATACAATAGGAGAGAGCTTATTGAATTGAAGTTTCAAGCACAGAAGCAGACCTCTGGCCAATTACATTTTTTTTAGGGCTGAAATTGGACTAGTCAAAAAAAAAAAAAAAGACTATCAAATGGATGCTTTGAGAAACCAAAGTGGTACAGAATCAAATCACTTCTGGGACAAAATTATTCTCTGACTGGAGAAGTGAGGGAAGTGATGCTGTATTTTTATCCTTAATATCTGCCTGCCCTTCATACCTTGCTTCCTGACTTTGTCTTTTATCTTAATCTTTGTCGTGTGGCTGCTTAAACTGCAGTGATTGTACCAAGTATTAAATGTCAGAGTGCTTTTACCTTTTAATTACCAGTCTTGTTGAGGGTGTGCTGGACAGTCATGTGAAAACTCAAACGATGTGCTCCTTCAGGACCTCATGAGGACAGTTCCCAAGAGGTCACCTGCACAGGACAGGGCAGAACAGGCTGATTGCCAAATGTCCTCTTGCTGCAGTGAGATGAGATTTCATGATAGCTTTTATGGAGTCAGTGCTGACTTTCCAATATCTTTATCTTCCTGTTCCTGTTGGAAGGGCACATATTCTATAGTTTGTATAAGGTGGTGAGCTACTATTTTCTTCAAATATTTAATTTTGTGGGAAGTTTTACTACATTTACTTCCTTTCACATCATACCTTGCCACGGGTGGCCTGTGCACCTTTACACAAGATTCAGGTGCACCATCTGGGATGGTCTGTAGGTGGTTGTGGAAGCCACACATTCAGCTATTAGCTTCAAAGTCCTAATACCTGCATTAATTATCAGATTAACTCCCTTGTGTTGCAATTGTAAAGAAAATCTAAATTGCTCTATTTGTTGTAATTATTTACAGTCTCATTTATATCAACTTTTCTTACACAAATTATTTCCTCTGATGCAGCTTAAATGACTCAGATTTTACAGACCTTCAGTTATGGTGCAATCTGTGATTCCGTTATTTCAGGAAATTTTCATTTTGTGACTCTCTTCATGCACACACCACAAATGTTACATATGTGATGCAAGGAGTCATCACTGGGTTAAATCTAAAAAGATACAGGCAACCTCAATATGCTGAGATAAAATGTTCAGAAAAAAAAATCAATGATTTGCAAAAATTACTGTAGCTTTGGAAAAAGTATTTTTACTCTTTGTATCAGGCAACTGAGTATTCAGATAGTGCATGTTCTCTACAAGTAGTATTTACTAATCCAAATGAGATACACACCCAATATGCCTGGATCATTTATACATTGTTTGAAAAGTTATTTCAAGGTCCTATTAACCAAATTATTTTGGCTAAAACCAATGCAAAAGACCCAAAGTTTGTACCATGGATATTTCAAGGACATTTCAGACTAGCTTCAGCCTCATGGGTCCATGGATTGGACATCCATCAGCAGTTGAAGCCCACCTTTGGATTAACTTCACCCTGAAAGAGACAAGTTTGCATGGTGCCTCTCACTCAGCAATGGAAATCAATGTTAAGTAGGGGTTATCATCAGGAGATTTTGCTTCACAAGCCAGCTTTTGATTTGAACCAAAATGCTACTGTAAGTTCTCTGACATTGTTTATAATGACAACTGGAACAAAAATGTCAAAACCATTTCTTTGTGGAACATAGGAACTCAGATCAAATTAAATGATTAAGCTGAAGTGTCTCCATTCTACATGCTACACTCCCCTCCCCAGATACCTCAAAAACCTTTTTATTTTTTTTTTCATAAGTTTTTACCTAATAGTCACAGATTTAAGCTCACACCTTTTCTGTCAGGCCCAGCCCAGGGCATCAAATGTCTCTAAGGAGGTGGGGGTGGGCTTTGGCTGGGCAGGATGCCAGCTGGTAGAATAGGTTAGCATCCAGTGTGGTCACAGCAAAGCTGTGGTGTAGCTCAGGCGGGGACTGAGGACAGGACTTCTGTTCAAGAACACCTTCAGAGAAGAGGGCTGACCCTGGCCTAGGCTTTAAGTGAGGCCACCAACCACCCAAACCCAGGCTACAAGATCCCCAGGTGCAGGGGAAACTGTGTTCAGGACCCCAACATATGTAGAGTAATTCCAAATATCCATCTTAGAAAGCAAATACTTTGCTTGCACTGCTAAGTGAGACAGAGACTTTCAAAATTATTACATATTATTCATCTCCCATTTGGCTGTTGTCTGCATTATTGCCTTAAACTGGAAGGATTTTAACTGCAGTGGAAGAGATTTCACATATTGCTCTGGAAATGCCTGCACATTGAATCAAGGAATACTATGTGAGGGAGCTGGTTTCAAAATGCTTTCCATAGGAAAATTTCTGTTCTGAGTGTCCATGTCTTAGTAAATGCTGGAGACTTCAGCACTGACAGTTGGAGGTTTTTTGTGGGTGATAGACATCAGGCACTAATAAAGTGGGATCATGAGAAAGTAATTTTTCTGTGGTTTTGCACTGAACGAATAAAAAGAATGAGTTGATAGACTCCAAAGAACATGGCTAGGGCATGGTTTGGACTTCCTGTTTTCTGTGGACTGAGTTACTATTTTGGACAGAAAATTACTTGCCTGGGACATGTGGGGAGCCTTAAAAATGAGGGAGAAATGGGAAAAGGTTATCAGACTCTTGGTTAATTGTTTCCCCTGATCTCTAGAAAATAAAACTATCTTCTGTAAACTCTAGTCACATGGGAAGGTAGATAATTGAGATTGTTTACCAAAACAGAAGGATTTTGTTTGGAAAAAATAATGAAATGTAAATTGTCTGTTTTGTCTTTTCATCCTTTATATTAAACTTGGGTGACATTTTTCAGTTAGGGTTTTGAAAATTTTGTTTAATGGGGACATTAAAAGATAAAGCAGCAACAAAACCACAATATCATAACTCTAGAACTGAACCTTTCAAACCAGTTGCTAAAAGATTTGCAATGAAGTCATGAGGAGCAGCACTGATGGACAAGGAATATAGTGTTCACCTAAATTAGCTCAGCTCCTCTGTACTAGAGTGCAAGCCTTTACCATCAACTACTGGCTGGAGTTTATAACCAGAATAAATGGGACTTGCTTATATCTTTCAGCACCTTAATTAGTTATGATGACCCCTTCCTAAAGACATTACAAGATCAGAACGTCTACTTGAGCTAGGAATTGTGTTCCCTCATATCCTGAATTCCTGGGCCAGTGTGCTGAGCACATTCAAGCATACCTTTGTTTACACTGTTAGCTTTTACAATGCTGGTTGGGCACATGTACAGATGCTTGGTTTTTGTTTTTTTTTAATATTGAGTGAGGATTGATGAAGAACCCTCATTCTGGAGTCTTGGGAAAAGTGCTAAATTGTGAATAGCACCTTTGAAACATGGGACACCTCCCTCAGCTAAGGAACAAGAGGCAGCAGGGCAGTTCTGGGTATGTTTTAAAAGCCCAAACAACCCAGGGAACAGGCAGGTAACTGCAAACAGCTTGGCTGAAAGGGTGGCAGATTTGGGGTACAGCACTGCCTGGCTGGGAGCTGGTGTGGAGGAGCACCGAGGCAGCGCTCCATGCAGCAGGCTCTCAGGTGCTATGGCCATAAGCAGTCAGAAATGGGTGCAAAACCTACTTGGCACATAAGCTGGGTGCACCCATACCACTTTAAAAGAGTTTGTATGTGTTTTAGTACCCCTAAACATTACTTTTCAGCTAGGTCAGTTTACAAGTCAGAATCAAGTGCATATCAAAGCTGGCAGAAGATGTCCCCCAGAAAAGTCTGTCCCTGGCTCTGTCACACAGAGCTGTGCACTGGCCCAGGCAGTCAGTGTGTTTAATAGTTCAAGAGGCTTAAAACAAGCTTGTTGGATTTGTCACTTGCAAAGTTTTATCCAGCAATCACATTTAATTTCCCAGCTCTCATTGCCTGCAACCTAATTTCTACATCTGTATCAGGTATGTGGAAAGCAGGGAGGAGTGGTAATAAACCTCAGACTCGGAAAGAGCCATTGACAATTTTAACATCATGTAAACCCTCGAGGTTAAAGCTCCAACGGAGTGGTGCCTTGAATAAGTGCCAGGTGCATGCTGGCATGAGGGCCAAAGCTCACTGGTTACTGTTCTCCCTGTCCCTGTCTTGCTCCTAGGAGGTCATGACTCCTCTTTAGAGAGGTGACCTGCTATTTTGTTCTGTCTGCTTAACCAATGAGGGTTGTTGTCTCATAAATTTCTTCCTGCTCCACTTTCTCTGCTGTGAGAGTTTTGGTTCCTCAGCCTTGTCCAGGGTTTAAAGTCCCCCTGCTCATGCCCCTGCATCTCCCAGCATGGTTTATATGTGGGCTCTAATTCTGTGTGAGCCATCATCCCTTAGATGGTGATTAAGCCTTTCAAGTTGATGGAAGTACTTCTCTTCTCTGCAGTTATCTCTTACCCAAGTTATCCAGATTTAATTGCTTTAATCATTCTTCTATTCCTTCCAGACAACCAAGTCATTACTATTTGGTTTCTAATTGTTTCCAATTTCTCAATGCTCTAGCTTTGTTTTGTTCTGCAGGAATGTCCAGAGACCTCAGAGCTTATCTTCTGGTCTTTCAAGTATACTTCTTGATGAGCCTAGGCGCAGGGCAGCCAAGAAGCTGCCCCCCAGCCCCTGCCACTCTGGCTGATGCAGAGCAAGGATAGATGTGCTGCCAGCTTAATGTCTGGGGAACAGGTAAAAACTAAAGAGGAGTTTGGGCTGGAGCTGCAACAGATGTGCAGGGCAGTGTGCCCCAGGACATCTGCTGGGTGTCCCCAGCTTCCAGTGATGTTGGGAACAAATCTAAGAATGATGTTATCCTATGTGCAAATGCTAGAAAGTGTCTGGAATGAAAGTTTTGAATCACCTTATGACATGTTGCATTATATCTTCAGGTTTTTTGGAAGTTTTCCATCCGTATTATTTGTTGGGAGTTTATAGTTTTTTCTTCTTTCTAACTTTTGGGGTTGAAGTAGATGTCTTGAAAGTAGAGTCTGATGGCTCAGAGATGATTGCTAATTTCAGAGTCTCTCCTTGGTTGAACCCAGCCTCACAGGCTTCCTGGGACAAGGGGTTGGTGGGTTTTGACTCTGGAGCTTCATGCTTTTTATTGTCACTACTGCTCAAATTATGAATTAAAGTGCAACCCCAGACTGCAAAGAAAGGATGGGGTTACTTAAAATATAGTGAGAGAGATGTCTGTGAGGAGACACGTGGAGTGAGCACTTCTATTTTTTTATATTTCTTTCCATGCAGCTTTCAATTTATTAATTATTAATAATTGGTTGCATCTGGAAATTTATATTAGGTAGGAGAAATAGAATCAATTTTTAATAAATATGAACAATAAATAAAACATTTAATAAATTATGCATGGAAAAAGATTACTGAAAGATTAAATAATGATCTTGTATATATACTCAAGTTATTATTTATTAATAACTTTTTGCAGTACAGCATTCATGACACTCAAGGACAGTTTCACCTGAAAAGCAAGCCAGAAAAGAGGGAAACTGCAAGTTTCCATTTTGCACATCAGTGGCTTTCAGATTAATGTCAGATTCAGATTAAATGTCTTTTGTGCATGAGAAAAAGAAAATGTTTCCTTTCTCTTGTCCCAGCCCTGGAAACTCTGTGTACCCCAAAGCCCACCTGTTATCAGGCTGAGGCTTTCTGCAGGACAACCCTTGTGAGTCTGTTACACCCTCCTAAAGTATATAACATAAAAAACAAAACCCCAAAACTGAAAAATCCAGTGAAAGTCAATTTAGTACCTGGGACTTTGGGTTTTAAAACCTTCTAAATGCATTGGTTTTTACAATACTAAATTTTCATGCCAAGGGAGTCGGGTAGTTGTATCTGACCTGGCTCTCGAGTTAATAAACTCTGTTATGAGGCAACAGAGTTACTAGAAGGGATCAATATATTTGCAGCTAAACATTATTGTTACTGAAAAGGTTTGGCTTTCAGCAGTGAAGATTCAAATACAGTTCAGACACCTTCCCCTCTACTCCCCCCAAAAGGTGCTTTAAATCTCTACAGTGCTCAAAAGTGCTGTGCAGAAAAAATAGGTTTTGATTTCTAGAACTGAAATGAGCAGTATAAAAGCAGATTTATATGATTGTTGATGAATACCTGACACAAAATATTAGTAGAGGGTTTTTTTAAGTTTTAACATACGTAGGCTGAGTTTTTCTGCAGACCAAAGGAGTGGGAGTGAAAAATCCTATTGATTTCTTTTCAGGGGTAATTGTGTGTCAAGAGTTTGTGTACCCTTTTAACAAATTTTTCAGATATCAATTGGTTTACTCTTTTTGCATCTCAGTGTAGTGCTCAGTTGCAAAACAGTCTGGAGCAGCAGATTGGGACCTGCTGTGGGCCTCCAAGAAAGTGGCCATGTCTGCCTGCAGTCTGGCACCTCGTTTGCTTCTACTTAGAATTAGCTCAGTGATAAATATAACTACTAATTATATTTTAACCTACATATTTTACTGCCTTTTTTTCCCTCATATTTCCTTCTAACAGCTTAAATTGCCAGTGGAAGACTAAAAGGAGGCATTTTATGCAGTCTATGTTTAATTACCAAGCATTCAGTAATGAAACTTTGGCATCTCAGTAGAAAAAAAAGTTGAAAAATGCAAAGGGCAAGTGGTTTCTGAATGACACCGAGTGACACACTGCTTTCATGTGGGGTGAAAGAAGGCTGTGCCACCAACCCTGTCCCTGCTGCACCCTGATGAAGGCTCAGCTGGAGCAGCCCTGCAAACAAAAGACCTGGGGATGATGCCTGGCCTCACGGGCACTTTAATGCAAGTGTGATTTAAAGGCTGTCTGCATTTCCTGTCAGAGGGGTGGACAGGATTACATGTATAAAATCAGATTATGAGCATAGATCCAGTAATGTGTAAGGGGAGGATGACAGGAATTGGACCCTGCACCAGAAACTTGCCTTGTTGACCATTTGGGATTGCTCACCGACTGAACAGAAATATCCCTGCTGTCTTTTTTGTTTTCAGCCTGTTGTTATCATGAGCCTGAAGGAAACCAAACTAATACCAAAACATGTTTTTTAAGAAACAGAGAGACTATTTTTCAGCCTGTTCAGATTGTACATTGCCACTACCAGTGCTGCCAAGCACTCAGCTCTTTCAGTCAAAATTAAGCAGATGACTGTGCTGAACTTGCAAACAGAGCTGGCTGAGATCTGAGATGTTGATTGCAGTTTTTTGTTGAAATACAGTGTCAGAGTCTCTTTAGAAAGTGGCTGGAGTTGATGACCCTGTGGCATGTAACAGGAAAGCTTCTTCTGGAAAGAAATACAGAGAACAAGTAGGTGCACCAATAGTAATTTTTCCTTTTTCTCTCAGTGCCAGTAATGCTTTTCTCTGACCCATCCCTGTAGCACCTGGCACTACAGTGTACATCTGACTGACAGAACAACAGTGCTTTTCTGAGTCCTGCCAGTGATTTTCTTCAAGCCATAACATTTGGCTTCTGCTCTGTGAGCAAGCACACTGGAACACAAAGTCTGAAGAACCACCTCAGGCTGATCCTGAGGCAGCCTTTATCCAAACCTAAATGTGAATTTTGTCAGCGAAACTGATTTTTTTGTAATAGATTAGCCCTATCTCCTTTGAGCAGCTGAGCAGACTAAGTAGGGTCCGTGTGCTCCTCTGTTTTGTGTGCTTCATGCCACACCTTAGGAGGTGTAAAGTCTAAGGGAGCTCAGCAGCTTGAGACCACTCCTAACATTTATGTAGTGATGGTATAACGTACTGATTGGATCCTGCATGCTCCAGAGAACCAAGAATCTGCATCTTGTGGGAAAACTGATGGCAGTGTCTGCTCCTTCCCCTTCTTTCTGCCATCAGCTGAGGAACAGGTCCGAGAGGCCAGCAACACATGTGCTGTGAAATTGGAAAGCACTTTACACCAACATCTGGAGCTTCCCACTGGGAATAGTGATGCTATTAGGCTGTAAACATATATTGCAGATGACATTTAGAGTAGAGATGGCTGCTGGGGAAAGGAGGTGTTTAAAACTCCTCTTGCAATTCTTGGGGTTTTCTCCCACTTATGTGTGAAAGAAATATACATGCAAAGTGAGAAGCAGGGGAAATTATAAACCTAGTGCCTCCAAAATGACCATTTAGTTTAACAAGTATATTTTTAAACTCTTGGCAGCACAAAGTACCTCCCTGAATAGAATAAAACGGAGGAGAATATTTAGTTGCTCAAGATGGATATTTTGATAGGGAGTACTACAGTGAAATAATGACATTTACTAAGACTCCTCCCTCTTACACTGAAAACAGAAGTTAAAAGGGTGCTGTGGGAAACTATAAGCAAATGTGTTTATTTGTGCATGTGTAGATTCAGAGAGACAGACAGACTAGTTCTGTGAGAGAGAGCATTTGACAGTTTAAAAACTGTTTCAAAAACATGGAGCGAAATCTTAACCTTCAATTACGGCAATGGGCTTTCTGGCTCGAATGAGAGAAGGACTCAGTGGGATTTTGCTATTTAGATCTCCAGTGAGAGAGGCAGTTGTGTTTAGCTTTACTTGCCGGCTTTCAGCTGTGAGAATACTTGCAAAATCCTATTTTTAAACATCTTTTAAAGACACTGGACTATGCTACACTTGCAAAAAAAAAAAAAAATTCCCCTGCGACAGATACTCGGGAACCAATATCTCTTATTATTCTAAAGATTTATTTTGAGATTGCCAGCTGTGATAACTTTGCAAGGCAGTTCAGTGCTTGAAGATAATTCTAGTTTAATAGTGAATGTGGTAAATAAAAAATGCAGATGAGTGTAGCTTAGGTTAAAGCCTCAGCAAGCTGACTGTATCTAGGAAGCTCAAGAAAGGATGAAACATACAAATTTTGCATGAAAAAGTTGAATTATTCATGCACTGAATCAGTAAATGAGGTTACAATGCTATGGGTGCATTGACCCTCACACAAGAATTATAATCAATGGTTATTATAATTTTTCCTGGATTTGTTCAAGGATAAAGTAGCTCAGCAACTTTTTAAAATTTTAGCAGTTGTGATAAGATGCTGAAGTTTGCCTTCCTGGAAGCTTCAAAAGAGTCACAGGAGTGAACTGGAAGACTTTTTTAGGTGACTACTGGTTGTGCCACACGGATATTGAAAGCTTCTCGAGGACAAAGAGTATTTGGAGGGGTTCCAAACAGGATGGTCCTCAGGTCCTGGAAAACATTCTGTGGCCTGGCTTGCAGTAGCAGGCAGCTTGCACTCAAGTTGCTCAGGTGGCAGCTTTCCAGTCTGAAAAGCTCATAGGCTACCACAGTCTGAGTTGTCTCTCAGGAATTCAGTCTGACTTGTCATGGTTTCCCTCTCATCACCAGTCTCACGAGATGTGAAGAGCCAGAAGGCAGAGGAAAAGAGGAATAAAGATGGCTGGTGCTGTTAGGCTTTAGGGCTGAAGGCTGGTGCTAGGGCAGTTGTCAAGAATGATTTTTTTTTGCTCAAAGTACTCAAATCTGACGATAAATTTAACCATTGTGGGATGAAAAGTTGCAGTGAGTTCTGTAGCCTGTACTGGCCATATCCTATCCTCATTTCTGGATGTCCTCCAGAGCAGTCTTTGGCCACACAGCCACGCTCAAGCACTAATGCCAAGGGCTTGCCTCCAGGAGGGCAACACATGCTTGTAAGTACATATTGCTGCTCCTGTTTGACGTCACCAAGTCTATTAGATAACACCATTTCCGTGGTAAACCGGTATCAGCCAGCTGTGTTTTAAGGAGCTTTACTCTCTTTTTGCTGTGACTACCATTTGAGGGTGTGAGTCCATTCCCTGGAAATGTGTGGAAATGGCTGGTCCCAGGCACTTGGTCCAGAGTGCAGATGTCAGCAGCTGGATTCCAAATTAATGATTGCTTTTGTGTAACTGTTCTGCTTTGGGCTTTACCTAGATCATGGTGGTGATTTCTCCCGCCACATTTTTAAGGTGAAACATTAGTTGAACATTTCTCTGTGGTAACTGTCAGCCTGTGTTTCTGTTCTGCATCTGTTTGCAAGCTCTGATTTGGGCACCATTAAATTATAAAAGAAGCAAGTTTTAGAAATGGAAGGATTTTAATGTGTTAAGAGAAAGGCACTTTGCTGATAAAAGCTTTGAAGAGCCTACCACTTGTGTGGGTTACACAGAGAAAAATAAATTGCTACCATAAATGCAGAAAGCTGAAAGGTGCTTTTAGTCCAGAAATCAAATTCACGTAAAAGAATATTACCCTTTTGTTGTCTGTGCCAAGGTTTTGTTCTCATATTCATTTTACTGAAGGATGAGGCATTAGCTAGTGAACTTGAGCCTGAAGACTTTGCCAGTCTCATCCATCAACAGCAGCAGATACATGAGAGGGTGAGACCAGCCCAGGAAAGTAATTTGCATCCTGACACCTGGACAGCGTTTCAGTCTAAAACTGACTGTAGAATAGGAGCCTACATGTGCAGCAGCATTCAAGTCCTGTTGGGTCAGTGTGAGTCCAGTTGATGCTCACAGTGCAGCCTGGGGAGTGATCCTGCTGAGCAGGGATCTAAAGGGTCTATTTTAGGATATACTGGCCCCTGGGGCTGGCTCTCTGCAGGCTATGTTGAGACCTTAAATACCTAATGTGTCTGTAGGACCCTTGATCTCCATACATCTTATGTCTGGGATGCATGCATGCAATTTGTTACTCCCCTTTCCCACTTGTGTGGGAGATGTGGAGCTGCTTCCTTGCACGGAGAAGACTGGATCCTGTCTGCTGTGTGCAGTGTGGTGTGTGACAATAGCCTTGAGAGATGCTGCTGGCAAGATCTCTGCCCCTAGGTATCATGAAATGCACACAGTTTTCTTTATGTCTAAAACAGCTCCAGTTGCTCTGGCAATCGGTTTTCCCTCTTTTCCTGCTTGGAAATAGTGGACACCTTCCAAACTTGTATCCTGAGTCCTGGCCTCATCCCCAACATGGCAGTGGCACATGAGGTGGCCTGGACAGGGGGAAGGCTCACTGCTTGGATGTTGCGAACAGACTTTTCTTGCTGTGTCTTCAGAGGTAGAGGACTGAGAGCTCTGTGTCCAGCTTGCAACAAACTCGGTATGAACAAGCATGTGGTGTCTGCTTTCTTGTCTCAAAGTAACTGACTGGTATAGCTGGGAGAGTGAACTGAGGCAAGTAACAACTTTAGTCCCTGAGATGCTGTGTGGTCTGTTGGGAAGTCAGTGTGTATTTTCTCTGTGGCTTTTTGTGAGTTTTGGACTATTCCCTTTCCCTTTGAGAGCAGCTGTCTGGTTTTCTGGCAGTGAGTGTACAAGTGGGAAGGATAGAAATGGAGAGCAAGTATGGAACACGTTATTATTAAAAAGCTTCTCAAAATCCTTAGGTCATTTGCACCTTATATGTGAATCCTTGTGGTCTTTGTTCTGCTGGAATTCATCGATGTTGACCCAAAATACTTTCAGTTACAAAGCTGCTGTCAGTAGTACTTAAGTACACACTCCAATTATCTGTCTCAGAGAAAGCTGGAGAAGTAGCCATGGGTACAAAAACTCCACCGCTCAGTAACAGTGATCACAAGTGGTACATAGGATGGGAGAACACTGGGGGCCCTGATTTGAGGACTGAAACTCAGTAGCTGTGCCATGCTTTTCAAAATGCTTGCTCTTCAGAAGTGCTTCAGAAGACTGGCAGCTTCAACCAGCATGATATGTTTCAGGGGAAATCAGAAATTCTGATGAACATTGGAGAAATACAAAAGAGTACCCTCTTTAATGTTGTTCATCATAGACTGGCCAGACTAAAGGACTAGATAGCAGGGTAAATTTGTGTGTTACCCTCTGCAGAAATGCGGGGCTGAAATGTCTTCTACTCTTAAGCGTTCATCATCACAATTTTCAAGTGTCTTTTGGAAGCACTAGTGAATATATCCTCAAAGAAGTACTATAATCCTCTGTTGCAGATGGGGAACAAAGGCTAAAAGATTCCATGGTTTAACGAAGATCACAAAGCAGGCGTAAATCTGGGATTGACTAAAGATCATTAATGCATCTACATCAGCATCGTAGTCCACTCAGAATTGCACTTCTGAGTGAAACTCCTGCTTGTCCCCAACTCCAGGGACATGGTTGCCACCAAGGAATCATGTTGGATTGCATAGGCCACACTCCTTTCAGATGGACCTAACAAAGAGGGTGTGTTCTTGTTTCTCGTGGGTGTCAAGTCCTCAGGGCCAGAATAAAGCTGGTCTGGAAAAAACACCCAGAACGTGAATCTGCTGCTCCTGTGTTTGCACTGTTTGCTAAGGGAGGCTGACTCAGTGTCCCCTAACATCAGCTCTGTAAGTGCAAGCTCAGGCTTTGAGCATGAAAGGCAAGTCAGATGTAATGAGATCAGCTAATGACTGGTTGTCGGAAGCACACTGCCCCTTGACTTTGATCTTGCTGAGGGATCACCAGCAGGCAAGTCTCCACTCAGAGAGTGCCAGTGCCATCCTGTCAGAGTGTGGGTGTCATGCTTAACAGTTATGAAGAACCAGCTGATCTAGTTAAATTGCTTGAACAGAACCTAAACCACAACACAAGTGAAATTTGAGTGTGTTTCCTGGGTAAATGTTGTTTAATCACTAGGGAAACTAGAGCTCTTGTGAGTTAATTGGATGCGGAAAGATGATTTGCTGATTTGGTTTTGGTAGCCTGGAGCTGAAACTGAGAAGAGATTTAACCATATGGGGTTTAACCATATTTCTGGTAATAAATATTTGGTCAAAAGAAACCAGACCAAAGCAACCTCCAATGATACATGTCTAAGTGCTTTAGCATGTTGTACCCAGATAATAAATTAGGTACATATATATTACATGATAGATCCTCAAAGAAAGAAAAATGTAATATTTCACCCACCTCTTTGTCTGATTGTTAAGTCATGTTGAATGAATGGTGAATAAAGAAACCTAATTACAGAAACAGAGCTAATCTGTGTTTGGTAGATGTGGGGCATACAATGTCCCTAACACAAGACTATGAGCAGGGATTGGCTGGGGAGTGAAGAATTAGCTGTCATTGAGCTGGAGTTAAAATCTTTTGGGAGAAGCAGCTTTACTTGTACTGCTAATAATTTATTTCTCCATTTATAATGGGATGTTATGGTCAGGAAAGTGGCTGATTTTTGCTAAGCAGCAGCCACAATGAAAAGAAACTGGCTGCATAGAACCAAAATGTCTCTTTTCAGCAGCCAAAATTCCAGTGTTAACAAAGGAAACAAGGTTTTTGAAGCCAGCCTGCAAAATTAAGGCCTTACTGACAACCTTGGAAATGTTCCTGCTGACTCCAGGAAAACTGAATTTCACCCAAATAATCTAATACAATTGGGAACTTCTTTAACAAAGAGTATTTAATACTGACTGTGCCTCTTCTGAGTGGACTTTCAGATCATGTCTTTATTTGTCTGTCAGTAACTGCTGTAATTTGTAATGTGCTGTCCACACCTGCAATTTTGCTGTGATTTAACCCTGACTATGTTGCAGTATTAATACCATTGCTGGGAGAGAAGCCATGATGGGCAAATCTGTCAGAAAGGCTCCTCACAGAGCTTTGAAAATGCTGCTCTCTGTGATGCAAAGTGCTAATCCAGTGCAAACATGCTGTGTTGGCTCAGTTATTCAAGAAACGCTGACATACATCAGTTTCCACAGAGAACATGTGCTGCATGGCTGTCCTCTGCCCTTCTGTTGCTAAAATGAGTCAGAGTACAAGCATGATGTGAGTGCAATCCCCATCCCTTATGCTGGCAGGTTGCCTTTGATGGAGATCCCCTTCTGACCAGGATCACACTGGGATTACCAGGGGTGGACCAGCACTGTCCAGAATGGTGTCTGAGGATCAAGGCAACAGCTGGTATGAGCAGGACACTGCTGGTGGTTTCTCTTCTTCTTTTTCCCTTTTCCCAGTGTTTCTAGTATTTTCTCCCCCTTTTCTATCATTAAGATCAGTTGCTGACTTAGTCCCCTTAGCAGATTCTCAACTAATTGTCCTCAAGTAATTGTACTGTGGAATTCTTGTTAGAATTTTAAACTAAGATATTATCATCTCACCAGCTCCTCAGCAAATTAGCTGTCAGTGCACAGAAGTGTTATTGAAATCAATTCCAGAGCACAAATAGTTACACTACCCCTGAATTAATGTACAAACTCTGTGATAGAGGAAAACACAGATGTGGTACACATTTATTTGTGCTTTAATTTTTACTGCCATTTAAAGTTAATCTGGTTTATAAAAGCCTGACAAGTGTAGAAGTATGCATTGCTGTAGGGATGTACTTTAGTGCAGGGACTCCAGTATTTCCAGCAGTACCTCTACAATACTGTTGCATTACGACCTGCTTTTTACACATGATGAGTAATGTATTCCACTGCACATTTACAACTGGGGGAGCCTTCCTTTAAATTTTGACAAATAGGTAGGAAGGAAGAACAAACATATTGGCTAGAACTGCTTCATGTCCTCCTTATCTGCCAACTTTATAATAAGCTGACAAGAAAGCACAAAATATTTAGTCAGCTCAGACCTCAAGTTCAAGTACCAGTGCACATTAAAACACTTGGGATCATCTAATGAGAAGTGGTTAAGCCAAAACTCCACACTAATGATGGAGTTTGTTTTGTATTTTCATCAAATACATATTAAATGTCTTTTGTGGAGCTTTTGGCATAGGACCAGATTCCTGTCTGGATAGGAACTGCAACCACCACATAAACTATTCTCTAGGGTTCCTACTGGTCTTCTGCTTCTTGCCCTCCCTCTGAGGAGTCAACCCTGTAGTGGAGCATCATGTTATTCTTTTGCTCTGCTCTCTTGACTGAATCTGAAACGAAGCCAATAAAGCCAACAGCATTATTCCTGAAGGTATTGTTTAGACCTTTACCCTTATGTTCTGCCTTTTCCATGTTTGCTGCTCTTGACTGCTGTGGCACTGCAATACCCAGTCTTGGGAATGAGAGTGTGTGTGGGAGGGTGTGTGTGTGTGAATGAGGTCACAGTTCTTCCAGAATCTGTTCTCACAACCCATACTTTGATTTCTTATTGCCATTTGACTCATGGGGTTTCCCTTCTATCATCAGGAGCAGCAACTCCAGGTGGAGGTGAGCAGGGAAGCACAGTGTGTTGCAGGCTGTCCTGTGGCACATTAAACCAGAAACCCCATGTTGACATGGTCTAGCCAACAGTGTTCATATTGATGCTTCCCCAAGGGTTAGGTAGAGGAAGTCACTGCTCTTAATAGTGAAGGACTATTGGCCAGCATCTCATGTCAATAGTCTCTGAGTGATCCTATCAGTCACCAAGTCATGCAGAGGGAAAAATCTTTATCCATTTAATCTGTAAGCAGCTGCCTGTCTCCATCTGCATGTGAAGGGGTTAATTGCAGACCTGCCAGAGTATCTTTTGCACAGCTGCAGGGCATAGACACCACTCTGTAAGGAGGTCCTTCTGCAGGTGCAGTGCAGGTAGAGAGGGCTTTAACATTACCACAGGAGCCTGCACCTTTCCTCTCCAGATTTAAAAAGAGACTTGAGTTGTGAAGTTTAGTCTATGCATGCTACAGCGTATTTCTAACAGAAATAAATCCTAGTTTTCTTCAGTCAACAAGGTTATTTTTGAAGATTTTGAACATAAAATCTGAAGAGGTTTAACCCAGCAGGGCTCAGATAAAGTTGGAAGAATGATAAATATACTGCATTGGCAAAAACACTGGGAACAGCCTGAATTTAAATCTCCTTCTTGTTAGATTCAAATGAAGTATTTTGAGATATCCAGATCATTAATTAGTTTTGAAAATAAAAGCTTAGAAAATTCCATCACATCCTTAGAGTGACATTGGTATTTCCTTTAAGCTTCTTGAAAAATTAGCCTGTATTTTGAGAAGAAATTTGAAATTGTGCTTATTTTCACTTGAAAAATAAGATCCTTTAAAAACATTGATTGCCTCATTATCATTCAAAAATTACTCTCTCTGTGAATGACTCTCTCTATGAATGAAAGCCAGTTTTAAATTGAGTGTTCTGAAACATTAGAGTAATTATTGACACGAGAAAATAAATATTCACATACCAAAAAGTAAACAGGAAAGAGGAGCATTCATTCTTTCCATGGAATAATTTAGCACATTCTTGAGTGGTAATTGGGTGCACAAGCCCCAATTGCACACACCGAGGTTTTCCTCTGAGGAATGATTTTGAAACCATTACCTCTGTAGCAAACTGAGGTGCAGGATGTGGAGGGAGGGAGGAAGGGAAGGAGGGAGGAGAGGGGTCATAAAGACAGTGTGTACACAGGATGTATTTTTACCTCTGTGCAGGAGCTCTGGAGCATGTGTTCAGTGGGCTGAAAAATGACTCAACAAAAACATGAATTTTTTTCTTATGTTTTGGGCAGCTGACGCCAGTCACTTTAGTCTGAGTGTGGAAGCTGTGCTTATCCTACTGAAATTCTACTCTAGACCTTTCAAATATATGAATCATATCTACATATGGGTTTCTGCCTCAGCATGGTGTCACACCTCATTAATAACTTCATCATCTTGCTAGCTCATGGACCTTTTTCAAAACTGAAGTCTGGAGTCACCAATTTTCTGTCAAACTGTCTGATGTCTCTGCTTGACTTAAGCCATTCACCTACCTCAGACTCCTAAGATGGCACAGGCCCAGGACAGAAGGGGTCAGCGAGCCTCCTCAGGTGGGAAGGGGTTAATTGCAGACCTGCCAGAGTATCTTTTGCACAGCTGCAGGGCATAGACACCACCCTGTAAGGAGGTCCTTCTGCAGGTGCAGTGCAGGTAGAGAGGGCTTTAACACTACCATAGGAGCCCGCACCTTTCCAAGTACTAACACTAGCACATGGAGGAGCATTGTGCCTTGGGTCTTTTGGTCAAAACAGATTTCTTTTCTTTTTTGAAAGAGTCTTAAGGATCCAATGGCAATTTTTTCATCTGATCAAAGTACATTTTAAAGACCTGTGCAAAGCTTGATGTAAACTTGTAGAGTCTAGAACAGGATTTTTGTTTAAGATAATATGAAGCCCAGCAGTTAGAGGTCTTCATGGTTCCTAGTTTCTTTGCTTTCTTTAACCCTGTTTATTTGTATTTAGGTCTTCCATGTTTTAGGTTGATCACCTGAATGGTTTGCCTGTCAAGGGATCAGAGGCTGTCTGCTCTTCTCTGTGTCTTGCAGGGGTGTAATATTAAGGAAAAAAAGCAAAAAACCCCTCAAACTTGTCCAAGTATGGAAGAGATCTGAATGCTTTTGAAACTGGAACTTCATTTTCTGGATGCCTATGGGCTTCAAGCTCTACAGTCTTAATTAATTTCATTAATTTACAGTTCAGCAAAACAACTAAGAAAACAATACCATTGAAGTTAATCTTTGCTAATTCTGTGGGCTAAAATACATGTGGCCATGGTGCATTTAAACCAAATTTTTAAAATAGCTTTAATAGAAAGGTAACTTTGCAACAGTAAAAAAAAGAAAGTTGGGATATTCCACCACCTAACATACAAAGACACTTGTCTCCTAGGAAGGGGTCTCCTGCTGTATACTTACATTGTCCTGCTTTGGCAGGATCTAAAGGTAAATCCTCTTGACTTCTCCACAGCCCAGTGACCAGGCTGACAGCTGGATCAGGCAGTGCAGGCATAAGGCCCCCACCAGCATCAGACATGAAGACATGCCTGACAGAAGATATCAGGAGTCATGAGGAACCCCACCCCACAGAAGAGGGAAGACAAAACCAGAAATAACTTACATAGAGATTTATAAACTTTTGCCATCACCTGACCACAACTTTTTGCATTAAAAATCATAGACACCCTCTGCCCTTGACTTTCATGAGACTGTTGTAGCAAAGGGTTGTCACTCAGAGATGCAGCAGTGGTGCCATATCTGTTCCAGCTGTCTCGTGTAACCCTCAGTCTCTCTCAAAAGAAGTGCTTAGACTGACAGACAGATGCCATGTGACTACTCAGACACAGCCACAGCTCCTGGCTGTGCTGCACATCCATGGGAGGAGGGGGGGGTCTAGCAGCAGGCAGGACTGCCAGCTGAGCTTTCTCAAGTACTTGTTTAGCAACAACTGAACTTGTTTTCTCACTTACACAGTAAGAATCAGTATGGGTTTGGATTGGCTGGGTTTGAATAGACTTGAAGGGGAATTTTCACAAGTTTGAAATGCTCTGTCTGGGACAAGTTGAAACCACTTAAAAGTCCCCAGACGTAGGAGAGTTGGCAGGGACTTTGTTGACACATCAGATTATATAAGCACTCGGCAGCTTTTCTGTGTGTGCATGGGTGTGTTGTGTATGTGTAGGAGAAGAATAGCGGTGGTCCAGACCAGCGACCATGATGCATAGGCATCCTGTAATAACTTCCATACACTGAACTGTCATGTTAACCTGCATGAGATGGGGGGTGGGGTGGAGGATGGAGGCACAGCTTGATTTTTACCTTCAGCAAAATTCCTCTTGAGTGTGTGTGGGTGGACCTGCCATTTAGTTAAATGCAACAGGGTTGAACTTGGTTCCCTCAGTTCCAGAGTGGTATCTCACCAGTTAGCTGGTCCTGGTCACAACACCTAATGGGAGCAGGATTTATACTGGAAGAATGAGGAAAAAAGCTTCAGACATTGAGTCTCAAGTCCACAACAGTGGAAATTTAGGTAAGCAAGAGAGGCAATTCCTGTCTGGGTGCCCAAACACAATGATAAGCATTCTCAGATGACCATGTGCATGAGCTGGGTCTCCAGGTCCACAGGGAGGCTGATGCATGGGATATTGGAGAGTCCGGGGGGGGACAGCACCTGAGCTTGAATTTCTTGAGCTCAGTTTCTTTGCAAATAAATTAGGATTTCTAGTCATTTATCTCCAAAGATCATTGTGATTAAATGGCTTTGAAGGTGTTCAAAGAATTAGAACATTAAAGCATTTTCAAGATAGAAATGAAATTGCCATTCTGGGCTAATTCTCTGATAAAATCTTGGAGGATCAAGTGGATGAATGTCTTGGGAAGATATTATAATGGTCTGAGAAACAAAACAAAGTGGTGAGTCAGAAGCCTGGAAATCCAAGATGAATACAGCTCTTGAGAAGCTCTTCTTGGTGAAGTCTCCTAGATCTTCTGTGGCAACTTGATTGAGACCTGAGGCATGGCTTTGCCTCAAAAGGGGTGATTGCACGGATTGGTGATGACGCTCATTCCCAAATGCCAGTACAAGCCAGTAGGAGACCACTCCTTTGACTCCTGTCTGTCAGGCAATGGATGTGAAGTTAGGGCCAGACTTTCAGAGCTGGGAGCAACCACAGTTGTAGATGTCACATCCTGAAAACCAGGCCCTGAACAGCTGAGCCCAAAGTACAAGGGGCTATTCAAGGGGGTGGCTGGTGGCTGCAGCAGGCCTTGGATATGAACCTATGTGCTCTGAAGGAAGAAAGGGATTGAACTGAGAGCTGTCCTGTGATGACCACAGTGCAAGGGCCAGAAGAGACATTTTTGGAGCTCCTCATAGGCAGCCCGGTGCCACTGTTTTTGTCTGCACTGAGCCTTGGGCTGGTCTACATTGCCTGAGTGCCTGTCCTGTTATTCAGCACACAGCCCTCATTCCCTCAGCTCTGCAGGGATCAAGCAGTCTGTCCCAGCCTCCACCCCTGTGTCTTGGCTCCCTTGAAAACTGAATGTGTGTTGAAAAAAATAGGATCAACGTATGAGAGTAATTCACCCCATACTAACAGAAATGTCTCTGGCAGATGTTCATATCGTCTGGTTTTCTCTCCACTGTTGCAGAAAAAACCTAGATGATCATTTTAGGCCAAAGAAGTTAAATTGTCTGAAATTCCTGTTTCTGAATCTTCTGTTTAGAGGTATAGGTAAAGTTCTCAACAAGTTTAAGCACTTTTCCAGTACTCTCAGACTACTTTCATGTACATTAATGGCCCACTGATTAATCTTTCCCTTGGATTTGCTTTAAATGCTTTGTCAGTCTTAGGTTAAATAGAGTACAGAAGATTGAACTTGGTTTAAAGGCCTTCTATAAGCTTGTGTAGGACTTTTGCTATATAACTTGACTTTCCATTTGTAAAAGTGTCAGTAGCATTTATTCACAGAAGAAAATAAATTTGTGAGGAAGAATGCTTTGGATTGAACGTGTTATTTGCCTACAGTTCTCACAGGCTTCTTAATTTGAAAAACTTAGCAGAGGTCCTTATGTAACCCAGAAACTTGCACAGAGGAGGTTGAAGGGATGCACCTATCTACACAGACCCCTTGTGATGGTTGTGCTTTAATTACCATTGGGGAAGGATATAGGGAGGTTTTTTCTCTCCTTGAGAACTTCCTCTGTGAGTCGATGGGACCAATTGGATGCTGGTTCAGTTGTTGACAGCCTGAGAAACCAATTGGAAGATTCAGTCTGCCTCTGCGAATTCACATTTCGAAGCAAGTAAAAGGCCGGGAAACTCTTTTTTGTTCTCGGCCTTTCCCTAGGTAACCCTGAGGCCCGGGCCGGGCAGGGGCTGGCTCGGGAGGCTGCTGGGCCCCGTTCCCAGCCAGGGCCATGATGGCCGGTGGAGGAGAGGCCCGTGGCTAAGCTCGGAGCAGCCCTGGGGTGGCCGAGCCTGCCCCGCTGCCCACACGGCCTGGGGGGAGAGACAGCAGAGCCCCATTCTGGCAAAGCCCTTCCACAGCCTGGCTTGCCGGGCAGGGTGGAGGGAGGACGGGCAGCGGAGGGCAGCCCTCGCCCGGCCCCTCAGCGCAGCCCGCGTTTCCTGAGGTCCTGGCACAGCTCCAGCACGGCCGGCCGCGGCCGCTGCATCCTCCGGGAGAGATTTTAACTCTTCCCATGCTCACACAAAGAGTTGCAGACCTTCAATCCTCCCTTGAGTGAGAGGAAAAAGAACAGAGAGGATACACCAAAGTCAGTGAAGCAGGAGCCGAGTTCCAGATGGAAGGAGAATGAGGAGACGCCGTGAATTTAGGCTGAAAATATTTTTGTAAGCTAGAGGGATGGACTGTACTACACTGAAAATTCTATAAACTGTGGAAAAAGACATAGGAATTGAAGTGTTTGCTTCCAATTTATAAATTCTTTGCCCTGAGGGAAGAAATGGAATCTCTGTTCTTAGGGATGAAGTATGAACACCGAGAAAAAGAGAGATGAAGAGGACTTTTACCTTTGAACAGTAATTTTTAAAAGTAAATACCCCATGAGTTTAGCATGGCCCATAAACACGGTTTGGGAGAGCTGTGAAGATGGGAGGGATTCGTGGAAAGTGAAGCCATGAGACACCTGGGTTTTTTTTCTTCTTGTGGAAAAAAAACAACAAACTATAGCTGAACAAAGGGGAGACTTCTCTCTCTAAAGTGAACTGAAAAACATTATTTGAGTTAGTAACTGACTGAAGTGTTTCTGTATGTTCTTGTTAAGAAGGAAAAGAAAGAGTGGGAGAATGGGGTGGTCTGAAAGTTTTATTCTGGATTTATTATTTCTTTGTGTTGTTAATAAAGTTTTTCTTCACACCCTTTTAAGTTTTAGGCATGCCTTGCTTTTGCTCCTAATTCCATCTCACAAGAGAAAATGAGTATATTTAAGTTGGCAAATCTAAACAATAACACCCCTCACTTCATAACTTTTTTAGATTAATGAAAAACGGTTTTTCAATTTCCTCTCTTGTATACAAGTCAAAGAAACAGCAAAGTGTTTTGGCATCCTTACTGCCTGTGAAGTATTTCAGATTCTCTTTATGTGTTTCTATGGAAGATTCTGGTGTCAAATGTTTTTTGTAACTCTCAATGATTCCACCTAGCAATAAGGTCCTGTCAGCTTGAGAAAGACTGCTTTGAGTTGATTTGTAAAGAGAATGACTTTTAAGGACTTATTCAACTTCCTCTCTCCCTCCCTGTGAAATGAACATTGTGAATAGCTCAGAGTCCAGGAAAACAAACATAATTTTTCTAAACTTGTGAGGCTTGCAGCAGCCCTTCACTGGCTTACCTGCCACACATCATATGCAGAAGAGATGTTGTCCCGCTGCAATTCAGTGTAATCTTAGTCTGTTTTTATATTGATTACATTTCACATTGTGTTCTACTTTAATAATCCTCTTTCTTCAGGATCTTGTGATTGTACAATAGCAGAGTTCATCCAGTCAGGTTTTTTTTTTTTTTTTGTTTTCTGCACAGAACAGAGATTTTCTTGTCATATTGCACTGTGCTCAGGAGAGCTGAGCAAAGGGACCTAATCTCCATATTATTAATTTGTGCATTGAGAAAACAAAAGCAGCAATAAATCTGCACATGTTAATTTTTTGTTTGGTTTTGAGGTTTTTTTGTTCAGCAATCCCAGTGATTTATGGAAGGAGTTCCTGGGCAAGGAGGAGGAAGAGGCAGTCAGTGGTCTCAAGTTAACAGTGAGTCATAATATATGGAGAAGGGATAATGCAAATGATGGAAAAATAGAGGAGGAGGCAAGATTGAGAAAAGTGTTTTCCTTGATAGGAAAGCTATTAAGCATTTAGCTCAAAGGAGCAGACAGAATGTGTGCAGCTTTCCTGGCATTTCCTGGAAAATCAAGGGTAAGAATAAAAGAGGGTGTAAGGAGGATGCTAGGGGGCTTGAAAAAAGATTATATTGAGGTGTGGAAACCAAACTGAATGCAGATGTGTGCTCTAGAAAGCAAGACCTGGAACAGGACACCCCTGCATACCAGACACAAAGTTCTTTGTTTTCCAGAACTTTGCTCTCAAGGAAAATTTCTGCTCCTGATTTCTCATACAAACCTTTCCTAACTCACTGGAGGTAAAGGTGAGTGACAGCTGCTGCTTGGATAGATGCCACCAATTGAATCGGGGGCCACTGAAGCTGAAAGCATCCATGCTTAGAGCTTGTGCTGAGTTTTGCTGTCTCACTCTGCCCAGACAGAAACAGCCCAAACTGAGCACTGGTTCACTGGTGCTCAGTGCATGTCCTTCTTCCCACAGCCAGTGTGAGCCCAAGGACACACTGCAGCTGGTACCATGGTTGAGGGTGTCAAGGGCTGCTGGAGCAGCAGTTTGTAGCCATGTTGCTCTCTACGGGATCCCTGGGCAGAAGCAGGCATTCCTTGGTCTCACAAATGCTTGGTGCCCTCCCACTTCTCCTGCAGATGAGACACCTGCTCTGTTTTCCCCTGTGGACAGGGCAGCCTGCCCATGGTATGGAAAGCAGTGTTTTGTGTGATGAGAAAAGGTCTTGATCATTTTGTCTTTATAAATTTTATATATTCATATGTGCTCTTTTTTTTCTACTAAGAGAGGTATGTCTTCACATGTGTGATCTTTGTCATAGCTAAACCTCTCTGATGTAGAAGCAAAGGATGGTGAATCCAGAGGGTAGTGAAGAACAAGATCAGCCCAGGGGGACCAGTGTTAGTTAGGGCATCTGGGAGGAATATAGGAATAATCCAAGACTGACACCATGCCTCTTATTTGGAGCATGAGTGGCATGATTATCTCTGCTCTCAGAGTCAGTGCTGTGCAGAAGAGCTCTCCTGAGCAAGCAGATGGTCTGATCCTGTAGCCACCAGCCAGTCTGTTGGGTGGCCACAAAGCACAGTGACAGACCTACACAGAGGAAATCTAGTGGGAAAGCTCAGACCTTGGTGTCTCAGAGGAGTGGTCACTGCTCAGTCACTCTTTGGGTTGTCTCCCAGATATCAAGGACTTACAGGCGCATATCCCACATTTTTCCAGGGTGGAAAATGACATGTGCATAAAGGAAGTTCCACAGCTTCTAGGATACCTGCTGTGTTTCAGAAGCAATGGAAGGGTTAACAAGACAGGAATTCATTTCCAGGGGCGAGGCATTGAGAATAAGCTATTGAAAGTATCTTAGTCGTGGTACTGAAAATGAGACTTAATGGGGTTGTGGATGCTGCAATTAATAATGCAAGGGAGAGATGGATCTGATACATTTGAAAGAAACCAAGATAAGCTCATGGCTTTGGGAACAGAGTTTAGTCACGAGTCATTGCTGCTGCAGGTCTGCATGCCAGCACCACTGTTCTGCCTTTTCACCTCAGGACACCCACACAGGGCTCAGCAAGACCCGGCTCCACATCCCACAGTGTGAGAAATCATGGAGTGTGGTGGTAGGAAGGAAGCAGGAAAGTCCCCATGCCTAGCTCCCCTACTTGTGTAGACTTGCTTCAGAGTGCCCCAGTGTCACCTGTAAGCCCAGAGATGCTTGTGAAGCCATGAGTGCCTTGGGATTTTTAACAAGAAAACAAGAATCATGTTGTTACCTCAACTTTAATAATTTTCTTTCTGTTCTGCATGTATATATCCTACATATACCTGCAGTTTGGCATTTTCCTACTGTGGCTTGTCAGACAGTATCTCACTTTTGTGCCTACTGCTCTGCAAGAGTTCCTCAGCCCATTGCTGATATTTTTCTTGTTTTTTTTCCTGTACCCAGGCCCAACTGTGGTGTTATGTATAGGGGGGTCTCTAAGGGTGGCTGTATAGGGAGGGTATGGCACTGGTATCTACTGAGAGCTTAGCCCAAGCACAGGGGAGCTGCAGAGGGAGATCTAATTGCTGCCAATTGCCTCCACAATGCTCTGTCACACTGCTCATCCAATCACATTGCTTCTGTTTGTCCTTCTTTTCTGCCCTGATGATTTTTGGATGCTTATTCTGACCAAGATTCTGTATTTGTGTTTACTTTTCTCCCTTTCACATGGTCCTAACCCATGTGTCCCCAAAACTGCCTGTTCCAAGTCTGCCTTGGCCCCAGTATTGTCACAGCAGACAGCCAGAGCAGCCCGTCTGTCTGTCTGTCTGCAGAGCACTGAATGCCCCACAAAATGCAAATAGTCCAAAACCATCTTGGTTGACTTTGATGACCTTCTCTGACTTTACACAGGGTTCTTCATTTCCTCATTTACTGCTCTTCTTCACTCAATGTTTTCTTGTTAAAATGTTTTTTTAAGTTCCAGAGGTCTCAGCTGCTTTGAGTGACTGACAATTCCATACTCAATCAAATTATTAATGGTTTTCTTAATCAGCCACCTCTGATCCCTTGATATATTTAAAAACTTCTTTATGTCCTCTTGAAATGCTTTGCTGCTGTTTAATGCTGATAGCTATCAGACTGGTGTAAATAGACTAAAACTGCATCCAAAGCAGCAGTTAATCTGAAATTATATTTAAAGAAGAATTTTTCCTTCTCTTCAGCTGATGCTGATGTTGAAGAGACCATTTGGATAAAAGCTGAAGAGACTTGGCTATATCAGGCATTCTTCATATTCCTAAACAGCTGAACAGAGCAGCATTGACAAAGGCATAAGAGAGTGGCAGCTTTGAGGAGACATTTTAATTACTCAGGGATTACACAGCTGTGCTAAAATAATAGGGGAAGGATGCCCACAGAAATAAGCCTGAATTGCTTTCAGTATTGCTTGTTCAGGAGTCAAATGCTCTCTGGCTTTTTCCTTGACTTTTGAATGGAAAAAGTGCTATTTGAAGGAGACGTCACTACAGCAAAGCCAAGCTTGATTAATCAAGAGAGAGCCATCTGACATTTATTTTTATATCTCTTACAGTGAACCCCTAATGTCTCTGAGAAGAGCTGACCTATGGAAATGCATGTTCTCTCACTTTGTCCTCATGTCTCTTCTGGCTCTTCCTCTGCTGTTGCATCCAGCACCAATTCCATCAAGCACCATGCTGGACCCTAACCAAGTCTCTCAACTTGTTTGGATGGGCTCTGAGCTTTGGATAGTGCCAAACAGGGTATGGCTCCCATACATCACTGCAATATACCTGAACTATTTGCTCAGATCATGGCAATGCCAAGGGACCAGCTCAGTGCTGGCTGAGATTTACACCATTAGCAGTTGGTGGGGAACATCCTGTGACATCTCCCCAGCGGCATGGCAGCACATTTCTGAACAGGAGGAGCTGGGAGTGGATTGACAAGTTGGTTAAATACACACACAAGAGAAGGGCAAGGCAGCTGTGTTGAGTGAAGGACAGCACATCTGCAAGGATCAACAAAATACTGCCAGTGGTATCAGACCTGGCATGGAGGATGCATCTTCATGTGTTTTGAAGGAGCAGGACAGAGCATCCCACATCAGCTCTCCATGGCTGTGTCTGGGCAGCCTTCAGTACCACAGCAGATTTGTTCAGAGCTTGCTCATACCTCTGCCCAGCACTGCAATTTTCAGACTGCAGGTGTGACCTGTTGTGAAAACTGTAAGGGATGTCAGCTCCTAGAAGTGTAAATCGCCTCTGAAAATGAGAATAGGTGGAGAGGGAGACCCATGACAAAGCTTGGAGTACTGTTACAAATAAAACCTGCCAGATCCTGCACTGAAACATAAGCATTTGCAAGGCTAGCTGGGCAGGGAAGCAGCTAAACTGGTCAGGGGTTTTCTTTATTGAGCAGGGTAAGTCCCAGCTGTCTTTGCAGACCAAGGCTGTAGATCAAAGCATGTCAGTAGCTTTGAGTATGCCGATAGATCAAGGGTTTGCTTAAAACACTTGCTAAGAATATCCTCACTCTCCACAGAAAGGGTTAAGATGACTAACAACTGCTGTTTCATCTGGTTATTGAGCTTCAGTAAGATCAGGAATTCAACCACAAGGTTAAGCCCAGTGAGATTTTTAAAGTTTGGATTATAGTTTTCTACTTCCAAACAAAACTGATTTGGTCTTTTTTTGTTTGGTTGGTTTGGTTTGTTGAATTTTTTTCACAGGAACTCACTAAGATTTCACATTATATTTCCAGGAGCTCTTGCCACCATCACCCTTCACTATTACTTTCTGTAAAAGGTAGCCTCACCTCTGTGACTTTCCAATGTCTTGTGCTGATAGGGGCTTACAACAGGTAGTGGTGTGTCTGCCTGTATGTAGGATCATTCTTTGCAATTAGTGTAATGTCTTTTATGTCCAAGCTGTTGCAACAGGCCCAGCACACTAAATGGCAGTGTTGGCACATATGTGGCAGCAGATTAAACTGGAACAACAGGAGTGAGTATGTGCTTGTCTGCTTGTGTCCTGGATGTGATGACAAGGACACCTGGATGGGTTGTTCAGCAGGTCATAAATGACTGCAACTAATGGGAAGTCGAATTTACCTCACACCCACCTCAGTTTATTTTTGTGGGCTGTGTTGACCCTGCTGGGGTACTCAGGAAGGGAGTGGTGAAAGAAAATACTCCTGCCTTCCCTGTTTAATCTGCAGCCACGTGTAGGTCAACACACGGTCAAGTTCCTCTGATCTTGGCCAGGCGTGTTCTGTATGTTGCTCTGCTTTCCTCTTCAAAGAGAGCTGTAATCCCATTCTGTTATTTTTTTCTGGGAAGCATTTTGAGACTCATCAAAGAAGAGGCAATATAAGAAAATACTGCCTTGTGTGGGGCTGTCAGCTCATCTGAGGGTATAACCTTTATCACTGTGGTACATCTGAGCTGGCAATCTGAAAGATACTTCGCTGCCATCCTGAGGAGGGGACTTCCAAGAAGACAAGATCAGCCCAAACTTAAAATATGATTGTAGCAGCTATGGGAAATTTATTTTTATGAAAGCATGAGTATTTCCCGACTGATTTCAGTGCTGTGATCTTTTAGGACAGGAAGATTAATCTCACTTCTGAGATTGGGAAATAAAAGCTAGATGTTATTCCCAGTCAGCATGGAAAGAATATCAAGAGCTGTCAACAGCTGAACATATTTATCTCATTGAACTGATAGAAGACGTGGTCAGATATGAGCTTTTAATGATGGGCAGCCAAGGCACACAGACGGATATGAACTCAGGTGAATGCTGCTGAGATGAATACAATCCTGCTGGAGACCTGAGAGACGTTGCAGGCATAAGCTTGTGTGTGTATTTTCCTGTGTAATTCCAACACCAGAACTCCAAAATACCATATTCTACCTGAAAGCTGCCTTGTCTGCCTCATGTCACTGCAAGCATCTTTCGGTTATGAGTAATTACAGTCTTTAGCAAGAAAATCTGTGTTAAGTGAGAACTGAATAATGCTGAAGACAGTTTACTTCTGTGGAACAGAATTAAGGGGATCTTCCTTTAAAAAGGGGGACCTGCTATTAAACAGGACACTGTAGGCAGAACACAAGGAAGCTGGGTTGGGAGTCCATGACAATACCTTGCAGTTCATGAGTTATTTTTTACAGGGGAGACCAGTAGCTCTGATCAGTGTTGAGAGCCAGTTATCCTGTGGCAGATATAGAGCAAACAAAGATAGTGTGGAGCCAGCCAACGAAAAGGGCTGTTTATTCTGATACTATGAGAAGTTTATACATAGACTGTGAACCCACAGGTAATCAAATTTCACAAATTAGGTGCACATGTACTCACATGTGCAGCTATGGCTTGTGTCTTTGGTCAAATGTGATTGCTATTAAAGAAAAGAATTAGTTTAAGGATTTATGTTGTTGGAGGATACCACTGTAAGCTAAACCTCTATCTCCTCTGGGAGCAGAGTTCCAGTAATTGTGTTTTGATGATTAATAATTTACACTTCAGCTATCAGAAGGAAAGCCTGACTCAAGTGCAGAGTATATACCTTAGTAGAATGACATTTACAGAAATGTCACAAATACAAAGTTTTGTGATCAAACCTACTCCCACAAGTGATCCCAAATTGCCAGCATCTCACTTCCACCTTTCAGGTGAGAAGGATGACACAACCACTTTTACAACCTTCTCCATTCATGACAGCTTCATTTATTTTATTTGCAGTCTTCTTGGATATGGTGCCCAAAAACCATGTGTGTCTCTGGCCCAGATCCATCAAATCCACCCATGGACAGATAGTGCAGATAGTGAAGGCTTCCTGATGGCATCATTTCCTGGCAGTGGGAAACCTGCCTCTGGACAGATGGAGATGAAACACACCAGCTCCTCCATGGCACAGGACATGTTGCACAGTGCGCAAGGAGGACCCACATCTGGTCCAGGACAGGACAGGATTTTTTAACCTTCTCAATCACCCTGCTAAGCCAAGGCAGCCCCCAGAGTGGAGAACCTGAATGACAGTACAAGGCGTTGTTCAACGTAGTTATGCTTTATGCTCTGCCATATTTTTCCTGGCAAGGTGCCCTGTGCCCTGGCAAAGGTTGCTGGAAGAAAGGCTGTAAAACCCACCCTGGTTTGCTTATCCGGCCTCAGTCTCCCAGAGGGGTTATCAGTCAGCAGTGTCTCATTTCTGTGCTGCAGAGAGCCAGAGGTGTCACTGAGGTTGATGTATTTGGGTTTCCTTGGCTGGTGACAGGCAGGTGTGTGCTCAGTGCTGTCATCATTGCCTTTCTCGGCTCTCAGGTGTGCTGCCAAACCAGCAGAAGACTGGCTCTTGCACGGAGTGACAAGGAAAAAGGAGAAACCTTCCATTCCTGGACAGTCAGAGATGCATGAAAAGAGTCGCTGAGACTGGGGCATCTGCGGGTCCAGCACCAGATCAAGGCTCTGAGCCTTTGGCAACCTGAGACTCTTGGTAATACTGAGGCTAGAAATCCCTAGCTCAGCTGATAGAGCTGTGCTAAACAATGTCCTTCAGGGTCCCAACAAGCCAAACTAGAGCACAGTGCTCAGTGTGTTCTGGTGGTCTCTCACAAGCCCCGAATCTCACCATGGTGCTCTGGACTCCACTCTAGACAGATGCGCAATGAAGTTTTCAGAATCTATTACAGATTTCCACTAAGAAATGAAACACTTGTTGAATTGTATTTGGGCATTGAGATCAACTGGCACATGTACACTGTCAAAATTCAGCCTTCAAAATCGGAAAGCCACATCCAGATTATCTGATGGGGGCAAAATCTGGTCTGTGCTAACAACTTCTCTGTGTTTGGGAAGGGTTTTGGTGGGTGCTGTAGCATTTGCACAGACTACTAGGCCTCTTCTAGCAGTTTGGGAGTACAGATCGTTGACTCCCAGTCTGCCTGTGTTGCTTAGTTTCATGATATGGAAGTGGTCTGTATGAACTTTGATCCTGAATCCAGATTAAAAACCTGAATTATGCCAGCCTTTCTTAAAGCATGGCCTTTTATGAGTGTTCTGGTCATAAGTACTGAACTCAGAAATTGGTGCTTGGACAGGGGTTGTAGACAGCTCTCATGTATAAGCAACAAAAGGGAAACCCATCTTTCTGCTGCCAGACATGTGCCTGTATGTGAAAAGTCCTAGGATGATCAGCTGGAGTTGCCTGGTAAATCTGGTGTCTTTCAGAGGCTACAGATTGGTTTATTGCGGATATTTATGTTGTCATCACTGTCACTACTAAACAGAGTTTCTGTGTTCACCAAGCAAATGCTCCTTTGAAAAATTACCCCAGATACATAATAATGAAAGTGTGCTCTATCTTATTATCCTTAATTCAGGAATAGTCTGTGTTGATGGTGGGAATCTATGCCCTCAGTGGCACCACCAGAGCTGGAAAAACATATTCAGTAAGACAAGCTGCAGAGTCGAAATTTCTGAAATTGTCTGGTAATATCTAACTTGTTTCTGTGGAAAGATTTCAGCTGTATTTGTAAGCCAGCTACACTCTTCAAGGATTTGGTTCTATAAGAAGCCCAAACTGGTTGGCTACTCATCTAAAGAGAATTTAAATTCCATACTGCCTCTTTTACTCAACTGACACAAAGCTATCACATTGCTATCATTATTATTAAATCCTTGGATAGCAAGGCTTTCAAGGGAAGCAATGTAACAGCAGTCATATTTTTAAGAAAGTTTGTTCCTACAAACTACTGCTGATTTAAAGTCACCTACAATAGTCACAGATCCAGACCGGCTGGATGAAGTTGCTAGATCTGACTGATGGCATGCAAACATCCAGCAGACAGCAATGTTTGTATTTTACATATAGTTTTCTCCCTTGACTTACATTTATTTTAATCTCTCTCTGTCACTGCTGGTTAGTTGCCATAGGATACGTATCTGTGTTGGGCCTGAGATCAGAGGACAGAAGTGAATCTGGAATGTCATAGGATGTAGCAGTGTTTTTTCAACAGGAAAATCTTTCAGCACAGGCAATGCTTTAATATGGTGGAATGTTTTGCTGCAGCTTGTGCATTTCTGATGAGCTAGAGGACTAAATTGTCACTAAATGTGGTTCATAAATGATTCCATGGCATTTTTACAAATGCCCTCCCTCCATTAATGCAGCTTTCTGCTTAAATTCCAGCCCAATTCCTATCCTGACATCTTCAGCACTTGCAATTGCAGATGTATTCAGTCACTTGCTATGAAGGGTTATCAGGGTTATGAGTCCTCTTAAATCACCACTTAGTGTTTCTAAGTGCACATTTAAGCCAACTGCAGCTGCATAATCCCTGAAGAGGCTTCAGCAATCATCTTTGCTAATGCCCTTGGCTTTTACAAGATGATTTTTTTCCTTTTCTAGCCATTGTTAAAAATGAATTGTGCATCTGTGGCCTAGGCATGGGAACACTACCTTAAAATTTATTTTCTTGTGTCACTGTTTGGAGTGGAACACAACTTGCTTGAATCAATCATAGGACAGTTCATGTTGGAAGGGACCTTTAAGATCCTGTAGTTTCAAATCCCTGCGCAGTGAGCCAGAACACCTTCTACTAGACTAGATTGCTCAATGCTCCTTCCAGACTGTTCTCAAAGGATTCCAGAGATGAGGTGTCCACACCTTTTCTGGACAACCTGTTTCAGTACCTCACCACCCTCACAAGTCAAGAATTTCTTCCTAATATCCAATGTAGACCTGCTTTCTTGCATTCCCTCTTGTCCTATCACTGCATGGCCTTGTAAAAAATCCTTCTCTACCTCTTTCGTAATCATCTTTTGGCATTGGAAGGTGCTCTCAGGTCTTTTGGCAGCCTTCACTTCTCCAGGCTAAACAGCTCCATCTCTGTCAGCCTGTCCTCATAGGAGAGGTGCTCCATCCCTCTGAGCATCTTTGTGGCCTCCTCTGGACTCACTCCAGCAGTCTCCTTCCTGTGCTGAGGACCCCAGAGCTGGATGCAGCACTGCAGGTGGGGTCTCACCAGAGCAGAGCTGAATTCCCTCTCTCACCTGCTTCCCATGGAGCTTTGGATGCAGCATGGACATGTTTGGCTTTCTGGTATGCAAGGGCACATGGCTGGGTCATGTTGAGTTTCTCATCAACTGGTATTCCCAAAGACCTTCTCCTGACGTTTGTTCTCAATCTATTCCCCACTGAGCCTGTGTTTGTGTTTGAAATTGCCCTCACCAAGGTGCAGGACTTTGCGTTTTCTCTGTTGAATTTCTTGAAGTTTCCATGGGGCCACTCCTTCATCCTTTCCACGTCCCTTTGGATGACCTGTCTCTCCAGCATGCCAATCACACCACACTGTAACCCTTTCTGATACTCCTTGGATTCCTTCCTCTATCACTGGTTCTCAGAAGAAATATGTTAGTGTTCAAGGCCAGTTTGAATGAGGCTCTGAGTAACCTGATCTAGTAAATGGCATTCCTTTCCATGCCTGAGGTGTTGGAACCAATTGTTTTTTCTATGATCAGGAGAGGATAATAGTCAGTGACTGTACCAGGCTTGCTGGTGGCTGAATGGCACCTAATGCATGGCTGAACCTCTAGCAAATTTTCTGTGACATCAAAGTATATTATTGAGATGGTTCTCTTGACCTCTTTTCAAAGGTGAGTTTCAGAGAATCATAACACAGAGAATCATAACATAACACAGAAGTGTCATTTTCCTTTTGCTATATCAAGCCCATGACTGAATTGCTATCTATTGTTCTTGTTTTCCCTGAAATGTTACTCCCAGGCTCTGAGAGGAAACAGGGCTTGGAATACAAGCTGCAGTTTGCAAAAGCTTGGTGGCAAAGCCTGAGAAAGTAGCTGAACTTTTGACTCAGTATTGCATCTTGAGGTTTACAGATTTATTGGTTATATTTGCTAAGGTCAATCTGTGAAGTCAATACATTACTGTGCTGCCGTCACCACTCTTTTACTCATTTGTAAAGACACCCCATTGCCAGCATTGACTTTTAGCCAATTTCCCCTTCTCTTTCAATCCCCAAGCTCTTATGGTTTTGTTTATCCCTTTCTGATAGGTAGAGTGGGAGAGAGATGAAGAAAAATGTATTCCAGAATAGTGTACAGTAGGTGTCCCACGATGAATCATGCTTCCTGCCTATCTACCTCTCCTAAAGTGAGTCATTAGAAGAAGAACACGAACCCTCTTAAGGGTTAGGCTTTTCTTAGTAAGACAATCATTCACTGTATTGTCATGTATAAGAAGATCCATTCTAGTTAAGCTATTATTGTGCCAACATGAAATAATTGCTGAGATATTTTAAGTATTTGTCTAGTGCAAATATAAGGAGGCTCTAAAATGCTGGTGCTCTGAGAAAAAGGAGCCTTATGGTTTAGTATAATGCTATCAATTTATGTAATAGCCCAAGCTTCAGTTGGTTGCTTGTTTATTTGCTAAGAAGCTAAGATGTTCTGCCTTTTCCTTACTTGCACATAGAACAGTGGGAAGTAGCAGGTGGCCAGCCCTTCCTTGAGAGCCCACAAGAACATCAAACCTTCTAGCCACATTGAGAGCTTCCTAATATTATTTGTGTACAAATAAAAGCAGAGGTTATTCTTCCAGTCTCCAAGTGCTAACACCACATGTACTCCTGTATTGTTCCCTTCACTACTCAGAAAAATCAAGGGCCACATTCAAGTCCTCTAAGAGCTCGGCTGAGCCACCACAGCTGGTAGGGCAGTGAAGTTTTGAGTTCAATGAGGCATTCAGATAATTTTAGTTGCAGAACTACCAGACCATTCCTGAATCAATGAAGGGAAGTTACCATGGTGCTTACACTAGGTACCAATAGCTGAAGTCCTGAATGTGTTCCATGTTAAGCATTTATTCCCACCTTCTTTCCATCTTTCTTTGAGTGTCTCATGTAGAAGTCAATGACCTTTCTGTTATCCTTATATGTCCATAATGAGATTATCAATAAACTGTTTATTGAAAACTATTTGAGTCAGGGAGTGCTTGCACTGAAAAAAGCATCAGCTGTGAGTAAACAAACCACTGTGAAATAGCTAAGGAAAACAAAAGCAAGAACTGGCCTTTGCAGAACGTGTAGAACTGCATGGTAGCACCCTTAAAAGCCTCTGCCTTTCCTGTCTCACTTTCTCTAACTGCTGCAGTAATTAGAAGGTGAATCCATATTCATAAAACCACCATGATATCATGTGCAATGAATTAATTAAAGTGAAATGACGCTCTCTTGAAGGAGCTTAGATGAGAAATGAAAATTCTTAATGAGCTGAACTCTTTCAATTGGCCGTGGTGGCTCTGAGCATTGTGACATGGCTGCTGGAGGTGAAGACAACACAAATGAATGACAAGGCTGGAGACCTAGATTAAATTAATTTTCAAGTCATTCCATCACAACCTCCTGTCTAACTTTATTCTCCTACAAGGTAAAGCTGAAATGCCCAGCATGGTGGAGTTCAACTGCAGCAGATGTCCCATGATGGCAAATAAATCAAGAGGGAAACTTTTAGTGTTGTGTTTATTGAGCTTTTGGGGATGAAGTTATTTTATTCACCTAAAATTGTTCTAGCCCTTCACGCTTCTCTAAGATAATCTAACTGAACTGTAAAGATAACTGTGTGACATTTTTTTGTGTCAAGTAGTTTTCTCAAGTACTTCATGCAACTGCGGCTGGCAGTGAGGGACAGATTAATAGATTTTGCCATGTTTTCCCAAATATTTTGAAATCCTAGAAGTATTGTCAGCTGTTGGTACAGGAGAGGGAGGCACCAAAAGCTGTGGATTTTCCACCTACTATAGTGGAGCGCTGATGAAGAAGGCTGAAGGTTGGGTGTGGAGCAGCAGATAGATATGGGCCAAAGTTGTCCCTGTGGTTGACCCCCAGCTGTACCATTCCTGTTTGCAGCATAAGCCAGATCCTAACTCTCCAGGACACTTCTGCTTCACATCTACCTTTGCTGTTCCCTCTTTGTTCCTCTT
Source organism: Cinclus cinclus (assembly GCF_963662255.1). Lineage (NCBI taxonomy): Eukaryota > Metazoa > Chordata > Aves > Passeriformes > Cinclidae > Cinclus > Cinclus cinclus. The sequence goes on along the minus strand of NC_085048.1, from coordinate 14,695,740 downwards.
CCTACAGAGGGAAGAGGGCATTCTTCTGCTTTCCATCTCTTCCCTAGAGCAGCAGAGCTCAAATTTTCCTGCTTCTGCAAGGAGCTCTTAGCTGTCCCTGGCCAAGAGCCCAGTTTGCATTTACACTGCTACATTTGCTAGGCTTTCACATTCGTGTGACCTGTCTGCAATGGCTGAGCCACAGTGAGCCACAAGGTTAGTAAGAACTATCTCTTAGAACTGTATCCACATTTCTCAGGGTTTTCTCACTTGAAGAGTTCTTCCAAAGCTATAAGAAAAAAAAAATCCTATCTGATAAGATCATGCTCAGGACCCATTCAGAGTCATTTCTTTAGTATATGTTTCTTCTGCATACAGGATAGAGTAAAAAAAATATTTCCTTGACATTTTTTCAAAGGCAATTCATTTTGAAGAAAGACTTCAATGACAAATGTAGAAATATCTCTTGAAAATGTTAGTGGATTTTTTTTTCCAAAGATCTTAATCTTTTCCCATGCAGTGAAGAATGTTTCTATTTGCAGCTTTTTAAAACCAAAATCTTGTTGACTTCTTTTTATACCCAAAATAATTGCATGTCTGACATGTCAATAATGTAAAAAATTCTAGGCAGCTCTCTGTATTTATGTCACCATAGCACCAGTAGTGCTGGAAGGGGCTGGGAACTTTTACAATATGTGTTGTACACTCTTAGTCCTCAAAAATAATCTGTTTTGCAGCTTGATTCTCTTTCACTGAAACCCAGTTTTCTGTCATATCTCTTCCACAATGATAAAAGATGAGGTACTGAGACAGCTGTCATCAAGCAACTAGTGAAGGCCAGTCTTAAATCACCAGCCAAAGGTTTATCTTGTTTAGCTACAGTAAGATAAAACCAACAGTATCTTGTCTCTGTTAGGATTGTAGGTAGAAATTGGATGGCATATTGAAGATAACTGACACAATGTCTTTATCTGAGAATTTTCCTTGCTAGCCTCTTCTTGTGGTATTACTAAAAACTTTTTGTTTGGATTAATTTAGTCTATGTTTAACTTTGCCTTTTATACTTGGGTAACAAGCTGAGCAGAATGTTTGTTACCTTGGGCAGCCCAGAACTGACTGACAATAATTTGGGCTTTTTTCATTAGCATTTTGTTCCTAAACAGAGCTAAACAAACCATTAGCAGTAGGCAATTCATCAAATTTTTTAAATATTTTCAGCTTCTTTTTTTACAGGTTTAGACCAAATTCTCAGCTGATGTGAACTGCTGTTATGCTGCTTCTGCTGCTGTAGCCATGCAGATTTAACTCATCTAGACTAGACATTCTGTCTTTCAACAAGATGTAAATTACCTTAAAAAATTTGCCATCCACAAAAGTAGGAATTTGTATCTTTAGCTGGTTAGAACCTAGTCTTTGCATTAATGATTTTGAGCTTTGACTGCTGTTTATTTATTCATGGTCCTTGTGGACGTTCACCTAAATCGCTCAGCTTTGTTTCTGCTCCTGGCTGAACATCGGTGGCTGACACCTCTGGCATAAGTCATGGGACGCTCAGGTTTTTTGCTTGTATGACTGTGGATATTAAAGTCTGAGTTTGATAATCATTGGATAACTTTCATGCCAGCACCATCTCAGTTGCAATAATCTTTATGGAAAAAATAGACCCATATTGTAGAAAGAACAGTCAAGATGCCTGCATTGGCATTCAATCACTTATTCATTATCCCCAGCCCATTTGTTTGCATGTAGAAACTAGGGAAGCACTAGAGCATGGGCCATGCCAGATCATACCCAGCTCAGTCCAATCACTTGAGGTCATCAAGGTCTCAGACTCTGCTGCTAGTTTCATTTTGTAACCTACAAAGGTCACTTTTTGTAAAGGGGGAAGACCCTTGACTCTGGCCCTATTTCTCCTACACAGTTCCTGTGGCATCAGGCAAATTTTATGTTCAGCTTCTCTTGATGAGATGACAAGCCTGGTTCTCCATCATAACGCAGGAGTTTGCTGCTCAGTTCATGTCTGAAGAACATTTTCAGAGCTTTTATATGATGATATTGAGCAGTGAAACTTGCAGCTGCTGTTATGAGGCAAATCTGTTCTCGCCAGTGAGACAAATTTATTCCTAGAGACCTGGAGCTGCTATCTTTAGAAGGCTTTTCTTGGAAAAAGAATTAATTATTGGAAATAATCCAGTATTTCTCTTACTGTTTAGAAGTTATCCCTTTCTTTCTATGACTTTTGACCAGAGGAGCCTGGACTCTGGACCAGTCTCAGTTTCAATTTGTGTTTTATTTGATGTTTCCTCTTTTCTTGTATACACCAGCTATTGGGAAATACTTGCTTAACAAAACACAAAGAAGTGAAGCAGGGGGGGAAATCTAAGCTGAAGTTCAAATGTCCAGCTAACCCCTATTTAATTAAACAAAGAAAGTGCCTATTACCTAAAATGTCCACATCTCTTTCAGAACTGTCAGTTATTCACTCTTCACATGGTACTTAATAACACTATTTATTAATCAATAGTGGTATCCATGGCAACCTTGGCATTACAGGGCCTGGTATCTTGTGGGAACACAGCTGAAGAAACACTAATTCTTAATCTTTAATACACAGTTCTTTTGCGCCAGGTTTCACAAACAGAGAAATTTTCCATTTTGTCTCTTAATCCTTTCCTTAAAGAATAGATCTGATTTTGGTCACCATGCGTATAATTTCTTTTCTCTTTTAACACCTGCAGTGTGTGGTAAAGTAAAATGCTACCAAGGGGCCAGGAGAGGAATGATGCAAGGTACAGTAGCATCAGGTTACATTTGTATTCCTATATCTGCACCTGTATCTCTAGAACTTGATATTGACCTAAATACTGAAATCTGTAGGGTGGACAGCTCAGATGCCATTTATTTGGCCAGGAGCATATAACTGCCTGCAATACATTTTTACCTACCTTTGGCAGTTTTTTTTCCTGTTGCACAAGAGTATTCAACCTCTTCTTCCTCGTATTCCTGCACTTTGGTCACAGCAACCTCACACAATGCTATGGGCTGGTGAAAGAGTGGCTGGAAAGCTGCTTGGTGGAAAAGGACCTGGGATTGCTGGTCAACAGCCAGCTGAACATGAGCCAGTGTGTGCCCAGGTGGCCAAAAAAGCCAGAGACGTCCTGGCCATCAGGAGCAGGGCAGTGATCACCTCCTGTGCTCGGTGCTGATCAGGCTGCAGCTCAAGTCCTGTGTCCAGTTCTGGGCTCTCCACTGCAAGAAGGACATCAAGGAGCTGGAGCATGTCCAGAGGGGGGTGACAGGGCTGGTGAAGGACTTAGAAAATCAGTCATATGAGGAGTGGCTGAGGGAGCTAGGGGTGTTTATCCTGGAGAAAAGAGAGTCTGAGGGAGGCCTTATCACTCCGTGCAACTACCTGCAATGAGGTTGTAGCCAGGTGGGAGTCAGCCTCTTCTCCCAGGCAACCAGGAACACGACAAGAGAAAATGGCCTCAAAATGCACCAGGGCAGGTTCAGGTTGGAAATCAAGATTTTTTTCCCATTTGTTAAGCATTGAAACAGGCTGTCCAGGGAGGTGGTGGAATCACCATCCCTGGAATCATTCAAGAAACAACTGAATATGGGCCTTAGTACTATGGTTTAGTTGGCATGAGAGTGTTCAGTCAGAGGTTGGAATCAATGATCTTGGAGGTCTTTTCCAACTTTAATGATTCTATGATTCTATTAACGTTTCTATTGCTGTTATTTTAATTGCAAAATAATGAAAGTTTTTCTTGAATTGTTTCAGGTCCTCCAATCAAATATCAGCACCTAGCTCTGTTTCAGCCCTGATTTTTTATGCTGGTGGAATTTTAGATAGATTGTTAAGCCTTGATTTTCTTTGCAATGGTCTTTCTGCTTAGTCCTTATGGCTTTTGTACTTGAACATTTCTTTGTTCTATTTTTAGTTAGAATTTCAGCCAGTTTCCTGGTATTAAAATGATAGTCTGGCACAAACTCTCAGGGAGATCCTTACAGAGCTGCTGATAGGTATGATTAAGGCTGGCTGAAAATTTTCCATTGAAACGCTCAGTTAATGAAAACTGGTTCATGACTCAGAGACAAGTGTTGAAGTTTATTTTTGCCACAGATGCCACACAATTTTTTCATTGAATGAAAAACAAACGCCAGCAGAGCCATTTCAGAAGAGTTGTGATACCCCATCCCCAGCAGCATTCAAGGCCAGGATCAATGAGGCTTTGAGCAACCTGACCTAGGGAGGCACATCTGTGACTATGGCAGGGGGTTGGAACTAGTTGATTTGTAAGACCCCTTTCAGCCCAAGCCTTTCTATAATTCTATAATTTACATTGGTGAGTAGCAACCCCCATGGAATCTGACTTTTTTTTTTCTTCAGTAAGATGCAACAAGCTGATACAGGTAAAATTTCTTGAATGGATGAAAACATCAATAATATACATGTGAAGTCTCAAAGTAGAAGAAATTGTAAAATGGGTTTAAAAATGTTCTTTCTCGCAAATGGAGTGTATTGTGTGACCTGTTACATCTCAGCTGGGCTTAAATGGAGTCAAAACATGTGAACAATAAAACAGCTATAATCCCATGTACGTCTTAACAACTCCACAGGTCTGGGATGGGAGGCTTTGTGATGTAAAATAAGCTTTCAGAGATGGAGATCAAGAGAAAATTCAGTTCTGAGTTAATTGCTACAGCATCTCCTTTCAGGGTCTGGATGCTGACAATAACCTCTAGGAAGTAGCTGGTTAGAGCTGGAAGTTTGATCCCTCTTGGAAATCATCTGTGTTTGTGGACTAATATTTGTGTAGAGGTGGATACCCACCTTCCACCAGCCTGCTGTCATGTGACATATTTTTCTCTTTTCCCATCAGCTTAGGGCAAATGGTAAAAAATGCTAATAGCAGAAGGATAAACCTTTTGGTGTTTAATGAACATTCCATGGTCACAAGTAAAAATGTAAAAAAGCCCTGGAGGTGAATAAACATCTTGTGGGCCAGTTATTGCAAGGGAAGCTGTACCTAATGTCCTGTAGCTCAAGTGATGTACAGGCCCAGCTTCTTCCTGTGTATAAGGAGAGTGAAATTCCTACAAGTGTGATGTACAGCACTGCAGTGGAAACTACAGTATCTCTATATGGTTAGTTCTTACACAGGTGATCTGCAAGTAAAACTCTTACAGAATTAGATGTAATTATTTCCTCTCTATTTAATATTTGCTGTTTCCAATGTTCTGCTGTCTACAGGGCAGTGATGGACTAGTAGAAGATAAGTCATTATGGAACATGGGGCAAAAATATATCGGGATGTATGCTCAAATTGTATTTGTAAACAATAAACCAGCAGATGATGTATACTGACCAGAGAATTGATTGAAAAGACATATAATTAATTTTTCAAAAGTTAACAGCTTCCAAAAATGCAAGGTTTGCCTGCAAGGTTCTCATTGTGACATGATGAAGGAAGAATCCTGAAGATCTTCTCTGCAGAAACTTCAGTGACAACCAGAGATCAAAATCCTGTAGGAGAAGAGTTTCCAAGAACAAAACTCTGATTTTCTGTCTGGAAATGTTTGGAAATGTCTGGAGTGTTTGGAAAACCAGCTGCTTCCAGGTGTCTGCTGTGACTTTTAAGAAATGTCCTGTTCCCATTCCAACACTGACTTCAGAGGTATTTAGACTCCTAGAACCTGCTAGGTACCTTTGAACACCTGTGTATATTCATAATCATTCATGACAACTGTTGATATAACTCAGTGTTGCTGAAGCTGAAGGCACATTTCCTATTCCCTTTCATAAAATTAGACCAGTGCTTTAAGCATTCTGGAAAGATCAGAGTTTTGCTTTTTCCAATATACCTCTAAGCTTGGATTAGTGCCCAAAATGACTTGACATATAACAACACCTGAATTCAGCTCTATTACTAGAGAATGAAAATACATTCACCAAGATATAACTTTTCCAAGAAAACACAGGTTTGAGGAGGGGGAAAAAATTATCTGTTTGTTTCATTTCTTTGATTTTTAGAAAATCTAGAAAGTTTAACTTTTCAGCTTGCAGCCCCCTCACATAGCAGTGAACTACCAGATGAACAGAGATGAAATGACACTTGCTATACAAATTAAAAAATGTGGGTTAAACAAATGTTTAGTAGAAACAGTGAAATATTAAAGAAAAAGAAAAATAATCATAAAGCTCAACTGATACAAAAAGCTAGAGGAACAATAATGCTCTTTTTTCAAAGCCTCAAAAGGTGAAGTGATTTCATGCCATATGAAGAAGGAATAGAAAATTCTCTTGAGGTACCAGCAATCATGGATCAGATTCCTAGATTATGTTATTTAACCTTCAAATGTTGTTCAGAGCTTCATCTAAGTGCTACATGTTTGAGAATTTGGTGTCTGTTGGCTTTTTTTTGACTGTGAGGGATGATCTCCAAGGTGATATTTAATTAGAACACCAGCTATCACCATAAAGTCCCAATGTTGGCTGAGACTTTCTTAAGTTTTATCTGTAGATAAAGCATGGTATATTAGAACTTGCATTAATTTTCTCCTTTGCTCTAAATCTTTTCCTTGGTGTGTGTGTGTTTTTTGTGTGAAAACATTGTTAGTTTACAGGTCCTCTGCACAAGAAATGTTGAATGTGTAGGCAGTGGCAAAATGCTCACTGATTTTGATGGGGCCAGGATTTCACCTGAGAAATCCTGGCCATGAATTTTAGGTGAATGGTTTGTTTCCAGCCAATAAATGCAAACTGGAAGTCATCTGTCCTCTTGAGTCTTATTACCTCCTGGTTCCAAATTAGTTTTTTGGTGTTAGGAAAACATCCTCCCATCATGCAATCCTTCAAACAATGAGATTTCCTGACCTCTGGAAGCTTAGAGGGATATACATGTGAGATGTAGAAACGATGTTTCTAGAGGGATAAACATGTGAGACGTAGAAACTATGGCCAAAAAAGGAGAAAAGGGTGGGGGGAGGAAAGAAAAGGTGTCCTGTTTACAAATGTGTGTGTTTGGTGGCTGGCTGACTTAGCTAATGTGCCATGTGTGATTTTGGCAGTGCATCACATTGCTGGCTTAGCAGAAAGTAAATGACTGCTGTCACATATGAGGTCTGACAGACATACACAGGTGGCCCCAGCTTGCCTGGGGAGTTCAGTGTGAGAAGACCCAGCTGGACAGGTCTGTTTGCCAGCAGATGTAAAATGGAGAAATGCCCTCAAGTCTTTGGAGGCATTAATGGTAGGAGAGGTCCTCAGCAGGGACCTGTGTCTTGTGATCTGATGTGGAAAGAGCACACAGTGTCAGACTCCACATACCTGTCCTAGCAGCACTGCTCTCCAAATACTAAAGAGAAATGTGGCTGAGGAGAATCCCTCCAAGTGGAGGGGTCACTTGGGAGTTAAAGGGATATTGTGCATGCTGGCTCTTCCAGCTGCATGCCTAGGCTGTGAGCAAAGCATTTGAAGATATAAAGTCCTATTAAATACATACAAGGGTGTGGTTTTAATTTTAAGCATTTTCCTTGAATATTTCCTTAAAATATTTGTCTTTATCCTATCATTTTCCCACTTGTCTGATACTGTACAGCAAGGAGAATCCAATTAAAATATCAGTGTTAGGATGCTCTATTTTCTGCTGTGGGTGACACCCCCAGGTGATGGTTTCTTAGGAAACAATATATGTCCTCTTGGAGAGGAGGAAATATATTCTGCCAGTCATTGGAGAGTCAGTGTTGGAAATTATGGTGACAGGTGCTGGCTCTTGGAAGGGAGCAGATGGCAGAGAGACATCCAGCAGATCTAATTAAACTATGAAGTATCACATTATCTATGAAGGAAATGTAGTTAAGTCCAGTCCTGTCACACTTGGAAGAAGTTCTGTCAGGGTTGCTTGGAGCTTTGGGAAAAAATTATATGTTGCTATTATTATTTATTTTATTAGGTGCGTTGACAAGAGGGTTAGCCTCTCCAATACACACTCATCTGTGCCATCTCCTCCTTGGGATGGGAAGTCCTATCAGTGGCAGATGATAGGACTTCAGGAAGAAGCAATGTGAAGAATACAGGAGGCAGGAAAAGGAAGATACTGAACTATGGCCTACAGAATAGGAGGATGCCTCCTGCAATAACTCATGGATTAGACTTCATCCTCTTGTGTCTTTTTTCTTTTTTCCCTGGTCTCTTCTTTGCAAACAGAGGTTGTCAAGGGGTTACTGTCTCTGTTCTCCTTTCTCTGCAATATGAATACAAGAGATTCAGAATGTTTAAAAGTCTCATTTTCCAAGTGAATGCTTGAAAAATGCTAATTGTTGCATAGTAAAAAGGGTTTGTATACATTACAGGATTTTTTCTCTCAGAAAATACCTAGTTTTTGTTGAAACATTTTTTCTTTGAAGCTCCAAAGCATTAGGCATTGTATACAGATAGTATACAGATTTTATACCTAAAACCAAAATATAATCATTAAAACACCACTTTCTAAATAAACCTGGAAATTTTTTGTGTAAAAACCATTAGGATCACTCATATGCACAGATACCAATCCACTAAGTGGTAGGATAATGAACAATCTAAGGCATACACTAAAGTGCAGATAATGAGACTCCTACTTATTCACATTTCATTAGCAGTATAAAGGATCTAAATCAGCTCTGTTGCTACTCATTCCATAAAGCATTGTCATCACTTTCATTTAAAAATACTCATCTTAGCTCTCTATAATTACTGTATAAAAGCTCGAGATATTGTTTCCAACAGATCAGGTTTACTTTCCTGAACAAAAATCGGTATGGGCATCATAATGAGCTTCGCATCAGCTAGTCAGGTTAATTCACCCCTAGAATGGCTCATCTTACCCTGGAAATAAAGGGACCTCTGGCTGACCTTTCGTTGCAGAGTTCATGGGCTGGAAGCCTCTTTTAAAGCATAGTTGGCCTCTGCTTTGAAGCTGGATCAGCTGCTCCCCTCAGACAAAACACACCCACTGAGATAAAATTCTCCATGGGCAAAGGTCTCAGCAGCTCCTGGGGACTGGGGACCCCATGAAGTGCTAAGGGAGTGAGGAAGAGGAGGCCTTTACCTCCCTGGATGCTACTGCAGAACCAGGAGGCTGCCCCTCTGTTGCAACACCTCAGTGCTCATTGCTGCACTGCAGGGAGCAAATCTTACCCAATACTTGTACCCTGCTGCTGGGGTACATTTCTACAATTACACTGACCCTGTCCTGACTTGTTTCTACCATGAGGATGGTTGGTTTGCCCCAGCAGTTTGGTATTGCTGGCTCAATTGCCTGTCTCCTCTTTAAGACACTGTAATACCTACATGAAAGTTACATTATTAGGTTTTTCCTACATCAAACCCATAGTTCTCAAATATTTTGAGTGTAAAATCCTAGAGCAGATTATTCTGAATACTGCCAACTTAACGTTTAATAACTTTTATACTCTTTTCTACCTAAATGTGCTCTATTTAAAAGGAAGATGGCTCTTGCTTATGTTCCAAGGGAGAGCATGATTAATAGTCAGTTAATGTTTGGTTCACTGGTACACCTCATCCTGAACCTGCAGCTCATCCTAGACAGGAGCTACTAAACTTCACTGCATTTATGTGAGAAATATTCTTAAAGTGTAGTAACTTTACTTTGAATGAAGGTTGCTCCAAGTAGTGAGTGAAGGATTGAAATGTCCATGGTCTCCCAGCAAAAATGTGAGCAAGACAGATAGAAGACACTGTCCTGGGTGTTCTTAGAAGTTCTGAATGGCCTACTGCTCTGAAAATATACCACATTACTTTTATTTTAAAACAGTGAATGGATCAATAAAACAATGCTGCGGAAAGATTAATTTTGGATCGCAGTCATTCTTAGAAAATATTCATCATGACTGAATAATTGCTTCACAGTACAAAATAAAAGGGACAATCTTGGTTATTTAAGCATATTCTTATTATGTAACAATCACTTTATTTAGCAATAGAATATTATTTTTAAAACCACGTTACTAAGAAATAGAGCATTTTTGGGTTTAGTAGCAATCTTTGAAAGCAGAAAAAATATTTTTTTCTCTACAGTGCCAGCAAGGCATTTACTGATTAGGTTGATACATTTTTCTTCATATTTTTAAGGTTTTGTTTATTTATTTATTCAGTTTGCATAGGATTCAGGAGGTTACATATTTGCGACATAATTTCATTCAAAAGTCATTGGTGTGTCACTGCTTTGAGTAGGGCATGAAAATACTTGGGTCACGGTCCCCAGATGCTACAGACACAAGTCCTTCATAGGCTTATCTGGTACAACCATGACTGACACCAGTTTGATAATCTGGTGGCTTCTGTCCAAGAAGCTTTGGTAGAAATTCTGTTGACTCATAAAAATACAGCTGCTATGCATGAAACTGATAATCAGTCCTGCATATTAAAAAACAAAAACCAAAAACCACCACAAAAAATTCTCAGTATTTTGAGAGAGATGAGCCTGAATGAGTATTTTAAAATCTTCTATAAGCCCATATTTTGTTTTTTGAAAAGATGAATTCAAATATTTCTAAGTGCTTTATCAAGGAAGAAAAGACAGGAATTCTTCCTCCTGTGCTTTGCAATTTAACCCTTTAAACCTGTGAAAAGACAAGTCTAAAATGCTGCTAGATCTACATGGGAGTTTTTTCCTTTCCTGCCTTGAACCAGTGAAAATGACTTCCCAAAATGCTGTAGTTAGTAGACTTATTCTGATATGCCTATCTTCTATGTCAAATTTCAACCAAGAGACGAAGTCTGCATCCAATTAAATGAGGAAAAAGTGAGTTGGTTTCCATTGAGCTTGATCAGTAATGGTTCTCTGGGCAGTCTCCAAGGTTGGCACAGTGTTTTCTGCTCCAAGCTGAAAGCTATTTGGGCTGGTAGGGAGGCAGGAGGAGCTCTTGGGAGGAAAGACTGAGCACTGCTGTTCCCTCTCCCTGCAGGCTGTGGTGGCCTTCAGCCCTCCTGTTCAAGCCCAGATATTCACTGATTTTTGACACCCCAGAACTCTGTACTGCCAGTCAGTGCAAAGGTTGGGATCCCACTGGCTTGTTCAGTCTTGGTGTGCCCTGACTCTGTGCAGGTTACATCTGTCCTGAGAGGTGATGTGAGCTGACAGCAGTGGTTTGTTCTGCAAGTGGTGGGGCTGACCTGGGTCTACATTAAGTGCATTCTTGTGCCCATGAGGCACCTCTGTTCTGGTCCTGTGCACTGTGAGACAACTCCTTTCAAAACTGCACCCGTGATCCAAACTAAAACATTACAGCAAAATGCACTGATACAGGCAGAAATATCAAGAGGGAAAATAATGGTAAAACATCTGGGTGAGTGGCCCCCGAATTTCACTGAGGATTGTCTTGAGAAGGAAACAAGTCTGGGGACAGAACAGAGAATAAATGAAGGGCCAGTGAAATTTCTGAGAGGTAAATGGCTAAAAATAGCAAAATCCCAGAGAGAAATTATCAGGATTTTAATTTTTATTTACCTTTTTTTTTTTATGAAATAGGTGTTTAGGAGAAATTCAAATTAACAGAATAAAAAGGAGATTATTTGGAAAGTTACATTCCCCCAAATTATTGTGCTAAGCAAGAGCCCAATGAAAAAAAAGGAAAGATGAATCCATTAGGTTTTGTTTCTAAAAGCAAACTGCATTTGGACAATGGATTTTATTTGTACGTTTTTCATATAAGCTAATGTAATGATTAATATTTTGCATTACTTGCAGAATACTTGTTTCTTAGTCCCTTAAGATAGTCAGTGAGATACACTGCCATAATTGTCTGCTCCTTTTCCTTCTTTCTTCAGTAAAAATTGCTTCTTCCCTTCCCTGTTTTCCAACTGTCTTTCCAAGAAAAAAAAAACATAGCAACTCATTGTCACCTGGTTGGGTGGAGAAAGGATGTGCAATGGAAGCTATCCAGAGATGTGTTTGCAGGGAAAAGCATATGCCACAAAATTCTGAATGAACCAGACTACAGACTACAAGGACTACAATAAAACAAAGGGGGACAAAGGAACAGGCATTTAAGCAAATGTGCTTTAAAGCACCTGAGCCTTTATGGTCTGTTTAGGAACTTCTTGCCAAATATAACATTTAATTTCCATACCAGCATCAGCCTTAGATATTATCTCTTCTACTTGATGCCAAGAGTTATTATTAATTGCTGTCTGAGTGCTCATCTTTATGAAGCATGTGGGGACTGACTAATGTAGCATTTGGGGACTTTCAATCAATTCACATAAATGCAAGCCAAGGACTATTGCAGGACACTTCCACAGCAAGCATGGGAGTGAATAGAAATTTTATTTTCTGGAAAGACATTATGCAATCATCCCTTCTTTTACTATTCAAGATTGTGTTTGGGTTAAAATCTGACCTAAAATTACATGATTGTTGTTATTCTGACTGTTTCCATATTTCGGTACAGAATGAATTAAAAAAATGTAATTTCCAGTTTTACAAATTTAAAGATAGTATTGATACTTCTCCCCTCTTTAAATTGTTCGAGTTACTGCCTATTAATCTCTGCTTTTCATAGTAAATTATAATTGCTCTTTGAAAAGCTTTTCCTTCTTAACTGTTAATTTTTAAGGGTGATTTATAATAGCAGATAGATTCTAGAAGATTCTTTAAGCTGTTTTCAGTTCTACTTTTATTTTTATGATAGATTGATATCTTTAGATGCATAGTGAAATCTTCAAAACCTGCTGTTCCTTTCTGAAAGAAAAAAAATTCTTCAAATAATAAAAATTATTCCTTCCTAACCTGTGTATCTGATATCACTCAACCTTTCTTTCTGAAGCTAAACAGAGCTTTTTCTAACCAAGGAGTAGGAAAACTAGGATATTATTTTTCGCCATGTCTCAATGTATTCTTTTCTACTCATCTGATGTCTCCATTTATTTGGAAATCTTTAAGCACAGTCTGAAAAGGTACACTGATTAGAGTGCTCCTTCCCTTGTCTGCAATCAGGCCGTGTTTTGTTCCCTGAACTTCAAAGAGATTATTATAATGTATCCTGGCTTCTTCTGGGTCTGGATTTTGATCTTATTCATAATAGCATAAATGGGAAAAACTGGCTGGAAATCACTGTCTCCTGTCAACAAAAATAAGATCTGACTTGGATTTTATTAAAAGAGAACTGTGTTTGCTCTGTTACACTCCAGTTCTCCATTGGTTTTCTGTCTGCCTCCAAATCCTCACTGCAGGGTGTCTGCAGAGTGCAGGGACACCTCAGCAACTCTAAACCATACTTATATTTTTTCCACTGCTAATTCCTGTTTCTGGTGCTCCTGCCTTCTGCTTACTCTCTCACAATACCTCTACAGGGTTTTTCGCCTTCCCTTCTCACAAATCCCTTCATCAGAGCTCTCTGTCCTGAGCTACTTAGCTACTTCAGCTGTTTGATTCACTAGAAATTATTCCAGATGCCATCCATCTCTCTCCTATTCACTATTGAGTCCTCTTGTTGTGACTAATTATGACATTATCTGCCGTATGACATAATGGCTTGCAATATTTGCTTCCTTTTGGGTCACAACAGTGGGCAAATAAATACAGAATCACAATATCATAGAATAGTTTGGGTTGAAAGACATCTTAAAGATCATCTAGTTACAACTCACTGCCATGGGCAGGGACACCTTGGAAAACCACCAGACCAGGTTGCCTGGCCTTGAACACTTCCAGGGATGGAACACCGAGAAGCAACATTAGTCTTTCTTCCTGTTTGTTCCAGTTACATTTTTGACACCCTGTGAGGACAGTGCACATGAGGGTTTTAGGAAGACAAGATGATCCTTGACAAGGTTCACAGGAAATATTGAATGATATAATGCAGATTCCAAAGCCTTTATCTTAATATGATTTTGTGTTTGTGAATTCTGTGCCTATAAGCACCATACAACCACACTGTATTACAGAACTTGTGCATTTAAGCTAGTTTGTTCTGACCTGCTCCATGGGTGGTTCTAGCCTGTAGTGCAAACAGATCTCTGATGTGTTTGATGTAGCCTTGGCTTTGGTCATTTACTGAGAAGAGATTTTTTAGCCCTTCGGAGAAAAATGCTTCTTCTGTGAATCATCACTGGCCACAAAAGTAACCACATTATCAGTTCCTAAACAGAGCTGCATGACACTTTTCTACATCTCTTTTCCAATATCACAGGGCTCAAAACTGTCCTCATTAAGTGTTTGTAACTACCACCACCTCATCACACAGCCCATCTGCTCCCCACCTTCTAACAAAGGCAGTTTTCTTCTGATCAATCCCTGCTGATGCAGAGAGGCTGAACCAAAAACTATTCATATTTTGTGTTGCCTCTCAATGACATTTTGCAAGTGAAAGTGACAAGGAGCAGAAAGCATTATGCCATTAAGAAGAAGAAGAAGAGAGAAGTGGGGTGCAAAGAACTTCAGAACAGAACGGTGTGGGACAAGGGATGTGTATTTATTTCCTGGAGATGTTTTTCTAAAGGAAATGCAGTATGAGAAAAAGTCAGTTGAGATATCTATTGAGATAGAAATAATTCAGAGAAAATAATACATTTATAGTAATAAATAATAATACATTTACCTCCATTTTTTTGCAATAAAAAAATGAGCAGTATAGATATTTTCTTAGCTCTATGAGGCATTCAGATGCATTCATGTATGTTGCTGGGTTAATGGCAAACCAGTTAATGTTACTGGTTTCATGGATCCCTGAATGTAGCTTGGCCTTATCCCATGCCTGGCATTGCAATGGAGACTTTCTATAATCAAACACAAGGAAAAAGTTTGCTTGAATAATAAGCAATAGCATCAGGTCAGCTATGTAGAATTTCTTAGAGCATTATCTTGCAAGACCATTTTTTTATTAATGGCATCCAGATCAGGTGTCCAGAAGTCAACCCTGTGGGACAGCAAATGTTTGGATTGGCATTCACCTGGAGCTGCTGGAAAGGAGAGATAGCTCTTGGAAGGACCTGTGGGGGGAAAGTGGTAGCTCTGAGTTCTGAAGATTTGTAAATCATTTGAATATTACCACGTATGAATTGAATGTTCAAAGCAAAGAAAAAAATGTCAGCATTATTGATCAATGAGGCTGTATTGACAAGGTTTGTATTCCCCCATTTTTATGGAAGAGCAGCAGTAAAAAGTACTGGAAAAATTCTTGGGGGTAGTTCTAGACTTAATGGAGGAAATAGGTATACTCCCAATAGCTTCATCTTGATGGCATCTTCCCTAACATCCGTGATCCAAAAGACTGCTTCCTGGTCCACGTGATCTCCCCAGAATCTGCCTTTAAATCATTGTTCCAGATATCAGAGAGGGAAATATCTCCTCTCAAGAAATTAATCCCAAATTCCACTGATATTAAGAGCTTTTCCATGGGATCATTTGCCTTACAGGAAGTCTCTCCCAGTTGATGGTGTTGACTGTGCTTTGTCTGGGAAGAATAAAATTAAACAGGGGAAAGCACTGAAGTGAACTGATGTCTGAATTTACTGGGGTAGGACTGGGGAAAATTCTCCACTTTTTTCTTACCTATGTCACTAGATCAGCTCCATGCTGAAGATCCTTCCCTCAAAAAAAAAAAAAAAAAAAATCAAACCAAATCAGGCCAAAAGCTGCCCATCCATACCCCCAAAACTCCAGAAACTGACATTTGGAAGAGCTGTATTGTAAATGGTGGCCACCTGCCTTTGCCTTCAAGTGTCTTCTATATAACTATAAACAATTCTTTTGAGGGTATTGTCTTCTGACAAAAATCGTGCAAAACTTGTGTTTTCTATTGCTCACTGTAGTCTCACCACAGACAACTGGGACATAGAGATTCATATTTGGTCATATCCAGATGATAGACTCCTGGAGATCTTGGATTTTTTTGGAAAATAATGACTAAATTACCCTAAGAAAATTTGGGAGGTTTCATTTAAGAAAGGGGGAAGATTTTCCTGTAACTGTTTCTAAACATATCTATCATATAAATTAAATAATGCCCTTCCCCCACTCTCTTCTATTTTATTTTTCTTCCCATGAGGGGTAGACCTTTTTTTCCTACATAGAGATACTAGCATTGAAAATTGGGGCAAACAAATATGAAGGAGGCTTTTTGAAATGTCATGTGGGGTTTTGTAGCTGAGAAATACTGAAATGGATACTGAGTTAATGGCACATATATCAGTCCAAACCTATCCTTTTTTCCTGATTGTTTAATTTGGAAAAGATGAGCATCTTGTCTTGTGTCTCCTTGCTTTACTGGAGTTTTCATTGGTGCATATGGAGCCTGGACATGGATCATAACTCTCCTGCTGCCTGGTGGGGTGGGAGGGGAAGCAGCCCACAGAGCTGGTTTAGGCTGCCTTAGCCATGGTACCAGAATTCAGAGATGGATGGAGTGGTGAGAATGAAATTTGTGGTTGCAGTTAACTTAAGTCTTTAGAATAAAAATTAAGACTATTGATGCAATTTGGGGGTGGTGGGCTGAAAGAGATGTGAGAGGATTTTGTGGGCACTATCTGTGATGGAAGGTACCTATGGTTTTAGGGATTTTGATCCTGCTTATCACCTTCCTTCTGTTCAAGAACAAACTCAATGACTTCCTGGTCTGTACCACAGCCCTGGAGGAGGGATCCCCACTAACATCTTGGACAACAAGGACAGCCCATTCCCATCTGCTCAGAACAGGTAGTCGGAGGGCTGAAACAAAATTTTCATGGAAGGTTTGTCTTCCAGGACTTTTCTGTAAATATAACTTGAATGGCAACAACTGAAAAGCAGATCAGTTAGCTGCAAATGTGCCATGTTAGTGACCTGTTTAATGGGATATTTCACCTCAGATTACATGTGCACTTTTCCAAGTGTGGGACCTCAGCTCGCCTGACAGATGAAGGTTTGAACAGAAGAGCTTGTGTGGCTTTCTGCTGCTGCCTGGGTGGGGATCTGTGGTGTGGCACACAAGCAGCCAAAGCAGCAGGATAGATGGCTCTGCATGTCCCTGCTCATCTTGTGCCCGGGGCACTCCTGCCTGCTGTATGTCTTTGTCCTTACACTGCTGCCTTTGCTTATTCCGTAGCAGACACTTTCCATTAATAGGTTGATGCCCTTTCTGGTCTCTTGGTCAAATTACAACCAAAGAATTGCCTTTGTGCTTTCATGCATCCAATCTCAAAATTTTCCAGTCTTTTTCCTTCTGGTAGCTCTCACCTGAGTTGGCTGAGTTTCAGTGCTTTTTTTACAAAGAGTACTTTTGCAACAGGTAATCAGCTGCCTTCAGGCAAAGCAGCTCTGCTCATTGTAATGGCTTGGACCCACTGATGATCTCACCCAGGTTCCCTAAAAGCACTTGAGATTCAGGTGATGGGAACACAGCATTAGCTCAGTTCTGGCTGGTGCATGGGAAGATCCCAACCATAGCCATCAGGGTAATTTTTCTAAGTAGAAAGCCCCTCATCAAGGCCTTGTCCTACAAAACAAATTGGCCAGGACAGTCTCCAGCTGCAGCCCTGGTATTGATCCTGGCCCAGTGGAATGAACTATGCCAGTACAACAGAGCTGCTTGAGCAGATTTGCTTAGATTGAAAGGTGGTTATCACTACTGCTCTGAACTGTCTCTGAGTGTACAGCCCAAACGTTATTTGTGTTTTAATAATGCCTCCAGGTTCCCCAAGACATTAAGGACCTCATTCTGTTATATTCTCTTCACAGGAAGAGTATGAGCCTGTTAGCTGCCAGAATAAAGACAAATGTGTCATTCTGTGAACTGTGCAGTTAATGAAGCTCAGATCCATACAGATTTGAAGCCTATGTGTCTATGCTTTTCCAGAATGCTTCCTCCCTCCTCTTCCAAATGCTCACTGTGCCTCCTACTATTGCTACAGAAACACCAATTTCTCACTACAGTGACCTTTTTTCCTCCCTCAGGCCCAGCCCCAGGCCAGGGGCAGAGCCCACCCTTGCTGTGGTGGGGTTGGAGGCAGTACATGTACCCTGATTGTTTCAGAGCTGCACGTGTGGGTTGGGCAAGAAGCATGCACTCACTGAATGCCTGGAAAAAGGCTGCACTGAGGAGGGATCTTCAGAGCTGCCTCTGGTGGGGCCACTGGGTTGGCTTTAATTCCTTAAGCTCACAGAAACATGATGGAAGCAGCTCTTCAGCCAGGGAGAGTGTTTGATGACATTAAAAATGATCAGGTTTAATATAGCTTTATGCTTATTGTAAAGCCATGTAAGATCTTAACCCAGGTTTTATGGCAAACAATTCCTTTCTGCTTCTGACCTTCTGATTTTTAAGTACTCCAGTACTTCGATAGGAGCTCTACTGTTCTTTTAAGAAACTCTGTATTGAGAAAAGGACTGCTACTAAGTTGTGGAAAGCACAATATCAAAGAATGTGCAATTAGTATGTGTAACAATATCCCTTCCAAGTATGTTTATCACCATGTATCTAATCACTTTCTCTGCTACAGCTGCAGATGCATTGTAATCTCTTAAAAATGTAAATTAAATAATCCACTGATGAATCTGTTGTGCAGATTTAGCATATTGATGAAGAGGATTTCAGGTGCATCACAGAAGCATTTTTTTTACAGAATGCACCTGGTTATTACTGAGTCTTGGTGAGGAAAAGCTGTATGATGGGATCTCTTTGGTCATCATGACAAGCTCCATATCAACGGCTTTGCCTGCCTTCAGCTGGGTTGTAGTGTACAGATCAAACATCATGCCCAGCCCCAGCAGGGACACCTGAGATCTACACATGTATATTAGAATCTGCCCTCTGTGACCTCTGAATGTCTGAGGCAGTGTAGTCTAATGCAACGAGATGAGTTTAAGAGACACTTGGTCTTTGGCTAGTATTGGATCTTCTCTGACTTCCATATCTCTGAGTTTGGATATTTTTCTGCCCATCCATAGGTTCTGTCAAATAAGAAGTAAATTTCCTAGTCTTCCTACATAGAACAAGAAAAGACTTGACTTCTTCTGAAATTGCTTTTATCTCCATTGTCTCAGTTGTGATCTTACAAGAGTTGCAATCCTACTTTAGGTATTTAAAGATTACACTGGGTGCATTTAGACTTGATTTCCATTCTCTCTTTGGCTACAGGATTTCACCTCTAAGGAATGAAATATTTCTGTTACAGCACTAATACCGTAGCACATCCTTTTAGGAGAAACTGAAAGGCAGTAAACAACAGTGATCACAAATGAAAAAGGAAAGCATGGTTGCTAACAGCATAAAAATCACTTCCACCCATCCTCCCGTCCTGAGTTGTCAGCCTGTGACTAGACCTCCCTACCCACTCACTTCTGCCTCCTCTGCTAGGCTGGGCATCAGTGTTCCTTCTTTTCTTTATTTTTTTTCAGTAGAGTTATAGAAATCAGTGCAAGTAAGAAAAGGAAGAGAGCGAAGGAAATGATGAAGAGACATGGGTGACAGTTAGAGGGTGGAAGTGAAAGTGTGGGTGTGAATGCTAGAATGAGAAAAAGAGAGATTGCCATTAAAAACAGGAAAGAACTGATAAATAACCCTGATTAAAGCCATGAGTACAGGAAAGAGTAGAGTAGACACGGACAACACAGACCAAATGAAGAAAAAAACAAATTCAAATGAAGAATGAATAAGAAGAGTAAGACAAGAAAACTGAGTTGGGATAAGTTAATTTTATTTACACTTTCAAATAAAAGTTTCTTCCTGGAGACATCCTACATCACAGTTAAAAACAACAAACAAAGCAAACAAGTGATGTCAGGCAGATAAGGATGACAACTCATACTGCTTGCCTTCTTCAGTCTTCACAATAAACATATGCAAATGGCTCTAAGCATGGAAATTCTGCTGCAGAAATCCACTTCTGCCTGAAGTCCTGCAAAAGAGACATTTTCAACATGGATAAGCAAGTCTTTGGAAGCCAGGCATGTATCCCACTTCATCTGGGCTGTAACAGAATACTATGGTGCAATCTTGCCTCCTTTTTCAGGTACATCTATAAAAATGATTGAGAGGAACATGAGGGCAGACATATACAAGAAATCAATAATTTGATAGAAAGCAGTGGATTGTGTTTGGGTGTATTTGTCTCAGCTCCCCAGGCTTTCAGAAGCCTTCATCTTCCCCAGGCTCCAAACCGCTCTTGCTGCTGCTTTTCCCTTGAAAGAGTGTTAGGTTACTGCTGCATATTTTTAAAAAACAGTGGTGTGAAATATCCTGCTTCTGTCACCATTTTTTTCCCTAAGACTCCTTGAATTAGTTGGAGCAGGGCCAACTGGGACTTATTGGCAATTACTCTGAGGGAAGTATTGAATTCTTCCCCATCTTCCATCACTACAAATCAAGCTGGCCAGAGGGAAGAGAGGCTATATATATATATCAGGTAATAGTGTTTGATTGGAAGATAAGCAGAAACAACCAAAATTAAACTATAGGGTTTCTATTTCTTGAAAGAAAAGTAGCCTTGTCTACCAGCTTTTACTAACTATAGGACATCAGCTCCACAAAATTACCTCCTTAAGGATCTGCTCCAGACACACTGTAAGCATCTACAGATCATACAGAAACAGGAAACAATGGCAAGGAAGAGAGAAGCAAATGGCACCCTCTATCATGTGGAAAAATGAAGAGAATGGACAAAATTTTGCAACCCTTGGTAAGATGGTGTGGGAAAGATGAAGATTAAATATCACCCATAAAATAAGCAAGACAAGCATAGAAGCAAAAAATTAATAACTACATTACTCTGATCTTGCCAAGGGCCTTTCATTTATGGTGTTCAGCTTCAGAAAAGCTATGGGGAGTCTATAGTAGCAGGATAACCAACCCAGAATGCCTACAGCAGCTTTCCTGATACCAGTAGAAGACCTGCTCTGAGGCATGTTTCAGGTTTTCCAATGGTGACAAGCTGGTGGTCATGGCAATCCAGCTAGATGTTTGTTTGGTCTGGTGGTGGTGTGCTGAAAACCCTGTCTGTGGCAGGAGAACTCTTCTGTTCCCCTGCCAGCAGGCTGCTGTTTTTCTCACAGGTGTAAGGAACATGCCCTTCAGTGCGTGTTCAACCTTCCCATGTATTAAACAGTACATCTCCCAGGAAGTAAAAACCAGGCTGTAAGTAGATTTCTGTTTAGCCAATTGAATTTTACTAGTCCAGTTTAAAAAATTGTCCCTATATCTTCTGAATTAGCTGATACATGGGTCAGTGACACCTGTAAGGAGAACTGCTTGGTTGGGTGGCTTACCAAAGAGACAGTAAACACAGATTAGTTGTGTGTATGATATGAATGGGAACATACTGACAAATTCCTCATGCATGGCTACAGTCCAGTTTCTTCCAGCACAGACACATGATAGTCAAGTTGCTGCTAAGACTATTCCCATACACTTGGAGTCTTGGGATCCTGGATTTGGGCAGATGTGCTCAGCATATACAAGCCATTTGGAAAAGATGATCTGTAGGTAGTTGTGAAATAAAGTGTTAAATCTAGCAATTGCCAGCATGAAGGCTGGTAGGAGTCTGCTATTCTGGAATTCCTCGACACTCATTTTGTGGGCCAGTGTCCTCTGAAAATATCCTCACAGATCCTTGTTGATGCCATATTGATACATCTTGAATTCCAGCTCAGTTTATCAAATGGTATCACATGCTATGCAGTCCAGGGAGACAGCTATGGTTTTAATTTGTTCCCTCTTTCTCCTACCTTCTCCACCCTCCTATTAAAAAGTATTCCTTGACTGGCTCCACTGCAGTCACCCCTTTAGTTTATCCTGGTACTTTACTTTATTGTGCCTTTCACGTACGAAATCATGAGGACAAGCAGTTAATTTGACTTTTATTTTAATGAGCTGACAAAACATTCTTGTCTTCATCCATTCCTTTGGACTGTACTATGGAAATTTTATACTTATGCCATTTTCCCCCCTTCTGGTTCTTCTAGTGTTTATTTTTGTCCTTTCTAGTGAGTATGAGCACTGAGCCCTTCTGTTGATGTGTCTCAGGTTTTGTACCGCACCAAACTTCTTTGTGAGGGTCTCTTCTTCCACATCATTTTAGCATGCACATTATTTAGCTGAATTTGCTCAAAGTGGAAATTTGGGCTGTGTTGATCCACATTTGTTTCTGAGTTGTGTATGTACAGAGAAGAAGCTGTGCAGTTTTTTCCAAGACATATTTATAGCTGTTTTTCTGACCGCAGATAGCTGACTGGGAGATTTCCTTGGAGGTTGCTTGAGTTAACTTTGAATGTGGTCAGTGGTGACGCTGTATGAGATGCAGACAATGTACTGAGCTCTAATACGGTTGCTGCAGTTCCCACAAGTGCAATTACTGAGTAAGTTCAATGTTAGTTGCTGTAAACAGGGCAAGCTTGGTGTGAATGAGCCTAAAGTGAGTCCAAGTGCTAACCAGCACATTAAAGCACACCCAGCTTTGTATCACATATGCTGAAATTATCAGCCAGGAGGAATCAGAACTTCTGACAGTGAACTGAGTCAACTAAATACTGATGTATGTGGACATGGATATGGCTGTGTGTTGGCCTCAGAGCTGATATTCTAAACTAAGCTGCAAGTCAAAATACTAAGCTTTTGGAAATAGTTCTGTGACATGAAACTGGAGAAAGAGGGAATTCAGAGCTCCTGAAGATAGATGAAAATTGGCATCTGATATCTGGTTTCAATCTCCTAAATTACAATTTACAGAATTGCTGTAGCTGAACCAATTGAGTAAGGCCTGGCTTTGCTGGTACATAGAAATAGAAATAATTTAAATAATAATCTGTGTTTGCCTGATGGTGATGGCAGTCATGGCTTTCTCCTGTTGGTTGTCCCAGCAAGCCTCCACCTATGCTGGGAACTTTAGCTACCCCTGATATCTTTAAAATATGTACAAACTCAGCTCTCATGATGTGCTGGCTGAGTCCAGGTGATTAAAACAGAGCAGGAATTTCTGCTGCCCTGGGATCAGTGAATACAGATTATCCTGCTGCAAAGCAAGTTATCAAAAATCAGGGATGTGATTTACAATGTACAAGTAAAAAGCCTCAAACTGGATTTCTCTGGGGCAGAAGGAGTGACTAGTGTAAATTAATTGTGTGATGTCACCAAAGCTTAGAGTCTTGAAAAATAAGGGAAAGGAAGGGAAATGTTTGGTTACCACCAGAGTAATAACTACAGTACTGCTATTGTCAAGACAAGAAACTAAACCTGCGTAATTCAGGGTGTAGATGTTTCAGTCAAAGGGGAGTTTCATGCGCTCAGCACAGAGGTGGGATATGCTCTCTGCCTGACAGATACTGAGAGGGATAATTCTCTAGAAGCTTCCAAGTAAACAGAGGTGAAATTGAAGTTTGCACTGAGAGGTGACACTGTGTTAAGCAATAAAACCTGCTCTGACTTACACTGTGGGTGCCTGTGCTGGCTCCCAGGTGGGTGAGTACGACAGGGGCAGCGCTGGCACTGCGTGGGTGCCACTACTGCACATTGTTTGTTTCTGTCACTATTCTTCCTGTCTCCCAAGCACTAAAGTTAACAGTAAATTAACCAAGAGTGACAAAAATCACTTTAGCATGCCTCCAAATCCCTCCCACCAGCTGTAACTCATTGTGACTTAATTTTGGGCCAATATTTCCTTCATGTTGAAGAATTGCCATACCATTCCCTTTAGCTCTTTGACCTATGACTCAAAAAGCAGCAGTCTTGGTGTACTGCTTGTTTGTGTGAGCCCTGGCCCTTGATGAAGAGCTCTTCAAACAAAACTCTGTGCCTAAGCAGACAAGAGATACGTCTAATTAAAACCTCTCCTGCTGCCTTTTTTTTTTTAAGTTTATTTAAAATGCAGGATTATTAATTTCTCTTCACATTAATTAGATTGAAATGCAGTGGGTATTTTTCCCTTTTTTCCTCACAAGAGGTATTATCCAAATTTCATCTAGATTCTTGTCTGTTCAGTACTGCTTCATATATTGCCTAGAATTTTTCATCCCCTCTGCACCATAGATTGTTGCACTTCTCAATGCTTCTTGCATTTCACCCATTGCAACAAGTTGGAAAGCATGAGTAAAGAAATATTTTTGCTTCATTAAACTTGATTGCTGTTCAAACATCAACCAACCATGCTGTTTGTTTTAAGACACTATTGTTAGCATGACCCCATTAACTGCAAATTTGTTTGTTATGTTCTCAGAAATCCAAAAAATCAATAGGTAAGGACCATGAACTCTGGAAAAATGCACCCCGTTCATGTGGCATAGGATGGGAAAGCTGAAAATGGAGTAGTCCAGGTGATGTCAGAAGTTAAGAAGTATCCTCATCAAAAACACTTTTCTGAAAATCTTCCTTGTGAAATGTTAAAACTTTTTTATCTTCTTTCCAGAAAATTTGGAAGAGGGAAAAATAGCTTTTTAAATTGAACATGACCTAATCAGTATTTATAGAGAAGGGGGAAAATAGAAGACAACAATAAAGGAATTTGATAAAAATACCAGAAAAATGAAATGTCTTACAAGGTGTAAGCATGGGGTCAGAGGCTGCCATGCTTGTGAAAATTTAGCTGTAAATGGCTAAAGGTAGGGAGAAGCAAGCTGGTTTTGTTTTGATTTGGTTTGTCTTTTTTGAACTGAGAGCAATCATAGTAAGAGTGAATTCACTGAAAAATGTAGCAACATGTTGCATGAAAACTGTTTCTGCTACAATTTAGTTTTCTGAAAATTCTATTATCTGACCTGTACAATAGGTGGGTGCTGAAAAAAACCAGGAAATCTCTTGATTTGGTGTCCCCCCATTGCTATCAAAACTCCCAAATTTTCAAAAGGAAGAATGATGGTAGTGCCAGTGTGGTAACACACACCACCCAGATGGTTTTTTCTAAAAACATTGATGCTGCATATATTACTAACCATAGCACATACTCTCATTCTGTTCTAGACACTCATTTGCTTCAGCTTCTTATAATAACCGTGTGCTGCTTGGGATTCTGTTAAGTGATGTGACTTAGACGTATCACACTTCACTGGTTCTTCTGTTCTTTTCTAAGGCAAGATACTTGGAGAGTAGGAGTTTAGCATGTAAGTGCTGCATACAGAGCATAAGGCTGCTGGAAAGCATTTCACAGGCAGTGAAGTGGAGTTGGTGGTTTGATAAAGGCTTCATTTTGTCCTAAACTAGCCCCAGAAATTTCCCTTTCTTCAACAGAGGAGGCTGTCACCAGTGAAGGTGCGTGGCTGGAAGTTCTCTGGGTTGGAGGAGGAAGGTGAATAGTGGTCTGAAGCCCAGAGCCTTACAGGAGGATGCTCAGAGGCCCTGAAGTACCTGCAGCATGAATGATTAGGGTTTGGTGTGGGGGGAGATATTGTGTTTTGCTTGTTTGTTTGGTTGGTTTGGTTTGTTTTCCATCCAGTGAATATTGCAGAATGAAATTCTGTCTCATTTGTGGCTACAACAAAAATGAGCTGTGCTGCAGACATTGTTGAAAGCCATCCTTGGGCTGACTGCTATAAAGCAGCTGAATAAACCTATCCAGTTTGTCTACTGAGGTACTGAGCATCATCAGAGATTTGCTGTGATCCTTCAGCATCATTCATCTTTATTTGGGTTGCCTCAACTCTTCATGATCTTGCAGCTTTCCTGTGCTGTTACATATACCAGTATAAACTGTTACACCATGGGATGTCTGGGATGATGGTGTCATGAATAAATTGACAACATTTTCATGAAAATACACAAGGAAAGGTGTTTATGGAGAACTTGCCTTGCACCAACTGAAAATATTGTGGAGCACTGTGCTGGGAAGAGAAAGCAAGATATTAGTAATAAAGTTAGACCAAGCCTAGGCTAATCTGAATTTTTCTTGGGTAGAGAAGGGAAGTCCTGTAGATGGTAACAAGTCCTTTGGCTTGGCAGCAAGCGTGGACATAATACAGGTCCATGCTAGAACTATAACTGTTCTAGTAAAGGCATTTCTTACCACTGAAGCTTTGTTGGACATTGCAAATTTAGAGTTGATTCCCAACTGTAGAATTTGTGCTTCCTTTCTATGCAGACACAAAGTCCATCAGAGAAAACAAATGTAAAATAAGGTAAACTTCAAATTGGAAACATGATCTGTATTTCTTAGAACCTACTTCCTCACTAATGTGAAGAGATAATGTTTTTCCTTTGGTCAGTTATTTAAACTATTTATCCCACGTTTGACCTCAGTAAAGCACTTGTATTTAATGTACAGATTTTGTCTGTATAACTGTGAAGCTACCACACTGAATAACATCATAAAGAAGTTTCTAATTCTCTTTCCTGGAGACTTCTGTCCTAAACACTATCTCTGGCTCACAGATTATCAACACATATTATTAGTATGGGATTGGTTGGAAATTGTTCAGCAGATAATATATTATCATCTTAGATCACTTCAGTGGTTAAAGCTTTCAGTTTAGCAGCATTTAAGTGATTTTCACAGTTCACTTCCAGGCATACCCAGTCCCTTTTCTTATCTTCATACAGCCATGGTTATAAATTGTGCCAGCATAAAGTCAGATCAATAAAAAAGGATTTTGAAGAAGAGTGAAAATAAATGTCATGCTTTGTAATTTCTTTTAAGACATTGCTATCTTTATTATTGTCACACACTTTGCTAAAAATAAGCACAGGTTAGAAGCCAGAGTTAAATTCATTTTCAGATATGTCTTTTTCAGGTGTTCATTTTCAGGTGTTCCCAAATAAATATTTGATACTGATATTATATACTGCCACTCTTCCAAGTTACATGCCTTCAAAAACTCAGAAGCAAATCTTCCCCAGGCTTCCAGCCCAAAGGATTCGTGACATTGTCACTCACTGTGAAATCCCCTGTGAGCCTTTCAGGCCTTAAAGCACTCTCAGAGGAGAAAACTGTTACCTGTTGCTGAATTTGGACAGTAAAGTTGCTGGTGGTTCTTCTGAATTTTTGTGTGTATAAACACCTGCTGGGAAGGAAGACAGAGGGGAGTAAGGAAGAGAAAACCAGATGCTGACAGTGCAGGAGGCACTGGGTACAAGTTAAACCACATGGAATTCCACCTGAAAACACTTTTTTCTCTTGTGAGTGTGGTCAGACTTTGGCAGAAGTTGCCCAGAGAGGCTGTGGAATCCCTGTTGGTGGAGATACTCAAAAGCTGACTGGATACAGTCCTGAGCATCCTGCTCTGAAAAGGTGAAGCTGAATGAGGTGTCCTTCAGGAGAAATCCAGGTGCAAGGGGCTGAGGACCGTTCGAGCCTCATCCATTTTGTGAGTCTGAAATTTCCCACTGGCTCCAGGAGCTGCATGTATCTTGCAGATGCCTTAACACACTGAAAGGGGTGGTGCAATTCAGCATCCCTTAAGAGAAATCTGTCTGTGAGTCTCCTTTCACAGGTGTGTGGAAACCTATTTCCTTTTGAACACACAGCATACAGACTGAACACATGCAGAGCTCATGTCTGAAGGTACAAATATAAAAACAGGGAGGGAAGAGGGAAATCTTGCTGGGCTGAAAGCTTTAGTGTGAGTTATTGTCTCCTGCAGTGATCAGTGAAAGCAGAGGGAAGCCTCTCCCTGTTAGGAATTACCAGGTCAACCCCTTCATCTGTGAAGACTAAAACTGTTTAGAGAAGCTGCAGAGGTTATATTGGAGTTATGGATTGACATCCCTTTTGTGACAGCTTGATACCTTTAGGTTTACAGAGACATCTAATTTATAACATCAGGATTACATTCCTCTGAATAGTCTTTGTGATCCAACTGCTGAGATGTAGGATGTAGTACAAATGCCAAAAAAAAAAAAGTTCATTTAAATGCTCATGCTCTTTTCTGTCTTTTAAAAAAGGTAGGTTGCTGTATGTATGTAGATATTTTTGTTTTTGAGGGGCCCTTCCTACACTTTTGTTACAGGTTTTGCTGTGGTTTTACTGATGCAGGGATAAAATAAAGTTTACTGAGTCTGAAAGGAAAATGAAAGCTAGAGAAACAGCACTTACTGGTCCCTCCTTGGGGGGTTCATGCCTGCTAGTCTGGTCTGGGGCACTGCTGTGTCCAGCAGCCTCCTCGGACTCTTCCCAGACCAGATGCTGCTTGTACAACACCAGGGTTGGAGGGATGTGGAAAACAGACCCATGTGGGGACAATGATAGGGGATGATTTGGAAATGTTTAGGGAGCTCTGCCTTCCTTAGTTTTAGCACTCATCTTTCTTTTTCCCAGCTAATCAATAGTGTCTGTTGCATTTGCTTTACCAGGAGAAGTATTCCTCTCTGGAGTGCAGTGTAAGGAGTGGTTCACATCTCTGGTAGGGCTCGGCTGTTAGGATTTATTGGCTGAGGTGGCAGGAGCATTTATCCTCACACCCCATTGCAATGGTAATTTCTGCATTTTCACACATGCTGCTCTCATTTGGGGTCATCTTGATACATCTGACAGGCCATCAAAACAAGCCTTCAAATGATATCATCAGACAACTTGTCAACTTGTGTAAATAATTATGTTGAGAAAATCTTATTCACAAGGACTACTAATTAGGAGAAATTGAGAGAGAGATGGGGAATGAGGCATCAGAGATCAAGAGACTGGGAGTGAAAGATAGATCCAAAGCAAAGGTATGCCACCCATGCTGCCAAATTGTTTGTTTTAAGTGGGTTTGGGGTTTAGCATGTGTGAAAGCACAGTACCCCTGTTCACCTTGATAAACAATTCTGTTATTTCCAGTAGAGAAAGTTGGAGGGAATTCAGCATGCAACAAGCCCACAAAATTGTCTGAAAGTTAAGTCCAGGTGGAAAAGCCAAGAAATTGAACACAAAAGCCTGAGCTTAAATAAAATTGTCTGAGCAGAAATGTGATGGCTACAGGTACACAACAGGAAACAGTGAAAAGGTCAGGGATGGAGTATCACCATTAATGAGTGAGGACAGAACAGAGAATAATGGGCCCAGTGTGTGGCTGGACTCAGAAAGTAACTACAAAAATGGCACAATATCTAGGCAGTCTCTTGGCTGTTTGTGATGTTTGAATGACTTTCCCAGGCAAATAACTGCAGTGCAGGCTTTAACAGTGAGCTGATGCAGCCTTGCTTTCTGCTCTGGGACCATGTATGTGCAGCAGAGGCTCCCTTGGCAGGGGAACTTCTCAGCTTTTGCTGGTAGGCTGGACCTGCAAGAAGACACAGTGTAGTGAGGGAGAAGGAACCTGGCATGGGGCAGGGAAGAGGGGGTGCCCTGTCCCCAGATCAGCACATCACAGGGTGTAGACAGAGGTATACTGTAGGAACCCTGGAAAGAAGAAAACTGAGGGGAATGGGCAATGCTATCGGGGGAGGGAAGAGAGGAGATGGCATTAGGAAGGACAGCCAAGGGAAGTGAATGCAGGGAGCTGGACAGCCCAGAAATAGGATGATTCCTGTGTAGGAATAGGATGATTCCTGTGTGTGTGTACACATTGAGCTGATTGGGGGGCTGAACTTGCTTTACACCAGGGCTGCTGGCACTCAGAGCAGAGCTGGGTGGGCAGCACTGGTCACAGAATTTAGCGCTGCTGTTTCCTCACTCCTCAGGGTCCATGATTCAGTGGAGAGATTTGGAGAGTTCAGAGATGGGTAGTCAGAATGCCCCTTGGGAGGTGAGGAAACTCCCATTTTAGAAGCTTGGAATTACACTTTCTGAAAGCTTGTTTCCAACTTCAGTAGCACGGAGTTGGGTTTCTTCCTATAGTAGACAATAGTATTTCATTATTAAATACATTGATTGCTTCATATGGAGATGGATACTCCTTAGATTGGCTACCCTGTCTCCAGGACTGGTAATCACTTTTGTGCCATTTTTACACTATAAAATACTTTTCTTCTCTTTATGCCTTGTCTTGTGATGTATTTATTTATAAAGTGCAATCATACTTCTTCTCAGTCCAGGGTGAGTAAAATGAACCATTCTTTTTCACTCTTCATGATGAATTGTAATCTCCTGCTCATACCAGTTAACCTCCCTTTACAATTACCCTGCTTTTAGCCCCTCTCTCCTGTGTGCAGTGGGCAAAACAAAGGTGCAGATTAAAGTTAATTTTCTGTTAGTACATATTTCTCATCCTTGCTGTAAACGTCTGGTGGTTTCCTAAGCATTCATTGCATAATTTGTTGAGGCTGGTGAGTGCAAGTAGAATAGGTTTCATTAGTCTGACTTCAACAACCTAAAAGACTTGAAGACAGCTTTTGAAACAAAGGAGAATGGGTAGCATAAAGCATAAAGTAAGGATGGATTATGCTACCTGTACCTGGTAAACAGGGCAAAGTGCCACTGCACTGTGCATACATGGAGTGGTATAGCAGGGAGGAATGATAGACAAGCAGAGCTGCTGCTGCTTTAGCAACTGCACTGTCTGTGAGGAACTGGCTTACAGGGAGGCAGAATGCTGTGAGGATGAAAGCTTTCGCAGCAGGAATTTGCTAGAGGAGTTTCCCTGTGGGAAAACTCCCTGCAATATTTGCAATAATGGTCTTCACACAAAGTGCAGTGTGCTAATGAACTGGGTTTTGCCATTGCCTATAAATAAGAATGGAAGACCATTTTAGGATAGATCTTCAGAATAAATAGGGTGAATGGATGAAAGAGGTTGTGACAAAGGTTGTTTGGATCATAACCAAAGGTTGTGATCATGATGTATGAGCTATGGAAATATTAATGGAAAATAGCAGAGAGTAGAACTCTTGGGGGTGAGGTGTCTAACTCCACAAACAGAGAATTTAAGGTAACTGTAAACTTAAAAGAGGAGTCTCAGACAGACTCAGTGGCAGCTACCAAGTTGTGTGTGCTGCCCAGTAGGTTGTACGGTAGTTTTTCCATGTTCCTATTAGTAGCTCTTTTGTTGTGAGGAAACTGAACATTGTCCTTGCCATGTGATCTGTGTCTGGCTGGGCTCCACAGGCTCCTGTGGGGCTCTGAGCTGACAGGAAATCCCATTTCCACATGGACCCCCTGGCCTGGACCAAGACATTTGTCACTCTGGCATCACCAGCAAGTGGTTGCATGGTACCTACAGCAGCCAGGAAGCAACTGCTTATCCTCAAGGAGATGGAAGACTCCAGGATGTAAAGCAATGTTTAGCCAGGCTTGCCCACTGGTGCTCTTTAGCATTACTTTCACAAGTGCAAAACTTAGGTCTCCAGCTGTAGGAATTCACTTTTCCAATATTTCCAATTATTTAAAAATAATTGTTCCTTTTTGGAGGGGTATTCTTTCTTGTTAATACGTCCCAGTAAGGTGGTGCCTGGTCTGTATTTTAAGTCATTCTCAGGAGTGCAGGATCTATCAAAATATTTTCTGCAAAGTATGACTATGCTATGCAGCCTGATGCAATTTGATTCCCACTCTAATGTCATCCTGAGCAAACTTTTAATAAAGGACAGCAGAGCTTGAAAAAAAGCCAAAAACCAAATTGCAATTTTGAACTTACATCAGATTCTCCTGCACTGCACATCCACAAAAAATTCAGGGTATGGTTTTAGGTGGGAAATGTGACCAGGAGGAAGTATTTTCTGGCATGTGTATGCGGTTTATTTACTAGCATCCAGAGGAAGGATATGACTAGAGCAATCCATTTGTGGCTGTGTAAACAGCAAAATCTTGCTGTCAGTAGATGCTTGTGTTTCCGTTGCAAAAATGTGTTGGTTCTGTATGGGACAGGTCCTTGAGTAATGGCAGGCAATCTCTCCTTCTGGTAAGGGCACTAATGGAGCTGCAATAAACTTTCCTCCCAGATGAGCAGCTCATGGACATGGAGATGATTGAGCCCCTGATACCTGCATCACAGCCAAGGGGATTGGAGCAGGATGGTGGCACAGCCTTCAGATGGAGCTCCCCACAAATCTGGGATGAGGGCTGGAGGAGAAAGGGAAGTAAAAGTCTCTGGAAAACCAAAACACAGTAGGAAAGAGGTTCTGGCAAATGTCCACCAAGGATGCTGTTAGAAGGATGAGGACTGTGATCAGATTGAAGTAAAGGTCTGAGATGACTGGTATACCTGTGGGAGAGGAAATACTAATTTCTCTATGACTCAGTCTATAATATTGTTGCTGATGGCTGATTTGTTTCCTTAAACAACAGTTTGCATTTATGCAGTTCATTTAAAATCAACTTTACGTAGAAATTATTTTAACAGCCATCAAAAGGAAAAAAAGGCACACCTAAAATAGTTTTACAGGGTTAGTCATCTGCCTGTAAGGATGACCATGACAACATGACCATTTCATAGCTGAAGGTGTTATTGATTCATACCCCTGTACCACATCCTGGATGTTGGCTCTACAGGGGACCATTTCCAGGATCTCCTGGCCTGGAATGATGAAGGTGCTGAACTGAGAGAACAGTCACAATCTAGGTTTGAATTGCAGTGTTATTTATATATTTATATATATATAAAAATATAAAATAAATAATATATAATATATAATACAATAAATATATAATATATAATATATAATATATAATATATAATATATAATATATAATATATAATATATAATATATAATATATAATATATAATATATAATATATAATATATAATATATAATATATATATTTATATATGTATATATTCTTAGTCGTTGAAATTACAGCTCTACCGAAATGATGACCATGACACTGGTAGTTGTCACAGCATCTGGAGATGCACCTCCTGAAAGGAGAGGAGATTTACACTTTTCTGTGAGTTGGGAAATCTCATACAGACCTGTAAAAAACAGGAATAATATAATTTATGCAGTTTTTACCCACTAATTTGCTCATTATAGACTGTCAAGTGTAATAGTAAGCCAAAGGGACAGATGATAATTCTATTGTAATATAAGACATAAACTCTTACACCTTTTTGTCAATCAATGTGAATGTACAAAAAAATAATGACTTGCAGAAGCGGTGGAAGGCTGCCCCAGATTTTTCTGCTTTTTAATATATGTATCACTGGATTGTGGTAATAAATTTAAAATTGGTCTTCCTATATTCCCAATAGCATGAGTCAAACATCTTGACAGGACAATTCCCTCCAAATTACAGAAGGGAATTAATGTTTTCAGTACTTGAACTTGTGGAAACATTGAGGCATGTCCAGGCAAAAGGCTGTTAAATGTCTTTTATCAGACAGAGTTTTAGGTGAAGCTTACTCACCACAATATTAAGTTCTTCAAAGATTTTCTTCCTTCTCTAAGTGCATACAAAACAATAGAGATGATGGACAGATACTTTATTCCTGGGTACTGTTAGCTTTTTCACAATAACCTGAGTACTTTCTTGTTATCATGTTCAATTTAGAAAAAAACCTGAACATATGCACTAAAATTTGACATTAAAATTAAGTTGAATAAAGAAATATTAGAAAAATATTCATTTAATGAGGCATATATTAGCTCTCAAATTCTGACTTCACATTTTCTTTTCAACAGTGTTCATATATTTCAGGAATCTTTGGGTTAGAAGTGATTTGGTATTTTTATCTTCAGTTCCTCTTTGTCTCCAGTTCTCAGAACTAATGGAAGTTGCTCCTCTCATTTCTTCTTGAAATTTGACAATGGAGAGACCTTTTCGCTTGTGTATTAACAGAGTTCGACAGATTATATAAACCTGCAAAATATTGATTTTGCAAATGGAGGGTATCAAATCATTTGAATTATCCCTTTAAAGAGCTTAGACAGTGATTAAATATACTAAGTGACATTTAAAATAATAAATTGTAGCTTTTTACAATTGCATGTATTAATATAGCTGCATATTTTATGGTGGTAGAAAAGCATGCACAGCCATAAAAATGCACAGTTTCTTAAGAGGAGTGGTTCAGCTTTAATTTTAAGAGATGCTCCTTATTCCCATCCTAGAGATTTAAAGATGCTACAGATGAATGATCCATGCAATATTTTGGTCTGGGGAGGGTTACAAAGCCCAAGTCCACACTCAGCTCTCAGCAGGAGTGTAGCTCTCCCTGCCTCTGGCCTGGCCCCTATCCATGGAGGTCCCCACTGCTGTAGAGTCTTGCCCAGCTAGACTCCTTTGCAGGACAGGGCCCTTTCTACAAAAAATAAGGAACAGTCCCATATCTGCTACAATTTCAATTTTTAATGCAAAAATCTACATTTTGATGGATAGCTGCATAAAAACACCTCGAGTAGCTGAGCTGGTGTATACCCAGTCCCTCTGGATGTAACCACTGGACCTCATTGCTCCAGCACTGCAGAATCTCTGGGATGCACCTTCTGGCAGAGCTGGGCTGGAGAGCATAGCTGGCACGTTTAGGGTGAGGTCATGCTTTGCTCTCCAGTGCAAGGCCGTGTGTGCCACACTTGAAAGCACACTGTTGGCACATGCTGGCACTTGTCTGCATCAGCAGATGGCTAGAACTGCCCAGGGATCCACATTTCCCTCTTGGCACAGACGGTGTAGCACGAATGTGATGGGGACTGCATCAGCAGGCAGGTCTCAGCAGTTCTGGCTCTGGGTGCCCCTACCCAGACTGTGCATGACACATCCTGACACATGCTAATGCTCCTCTTGTGCTCTGTGCAAGAGAACTGATGTTCTTAGTGAGTGATGTTGCAGGATGAAAACATAGGCATAGTCAAGGACAGGAGGATTCTGAATTATCTTCTTGGTAGCTCTGTAATAAAGGGCAAGGTATAAGCATGAATGCTCTGTGTAGGACATTTATTCAAGATGCTGGAGCTATGTCCTCTTACTGTCACTGTCTCTCTGATGTGCATTTGTACTATGGTTCCTCTTTGATACTGAGGACTTTGTGCTCTTTAAAGTTCTTGAGTGGCTCTTTTATAAGTGGGAACTAATGTTAAATGCTCCCCTGACTTGGCTTGTCAGCTGCTTAGTGAGTCAGGAGAAGAAGGGCTGCAAAATGTTTTTTCCAGTGGAGTTCAGCCACTGGCTTTCCTGATTTGTGCAGAGCTGCTGGGATATCAGCCCACTGGCTGGTCTGGTCAGCTGGTCTGGCAGTGATGCTCTGGTTTGAGCCAAAGTGCTGGTATAGAATGTCATGTCACCATGAAACAGAGGAAATGGGTTTAGATTATACAGAAATCATCACAAAAATATACCTTCTTTTTGAGTTAAATATTTTCTAGCTTTCACTTCTTTATAATTAAAATAGATTCTTCCATTTCTAGCTCCCACCTCCACCTAATGCCTGTTTTTCTATCTATCCACTATGACGTTGCTTAAGTAAATAAAAAGATTTAATGAAATGACACTCAGAGTAATTCCTTTCCCTTTGGTGCCCTTCTGAAAACATTATCAGTCCAAATAATATTCTTCTGACTCCTTCACGTATGATTATATTGTAACAATACCAAGTCTGTGGCATGTGAGGTGTCCCTTTGAGTTAGTACAGGAGTGAAGTAAAGAGGAAAAAATAAATTATTCAGTGTGGTTCAGATTTGATCATGCAAATGAGTAAGCTCAGAGCTCTGAAGTGTAGTAGCAGTCAGAAGTTCTTCTGCCAGCCTTCCTCTCATAAAATCACCTGGGTTTTCCTCTCTGTATTCAATGTTACATATAATGTGAACAGATGGGCAAGAAAACACTGCCTGCAAGGCTGAAAGCAGAGCATTGTCTGCACTAAAGTGCTTACTGGGCACTTCTAGGAGTATTTAGGTCCTTGACTCTTGGAGATGGTCTGTGGGAACTGAGTGTTGGATTCCCATGTGCCCATTCCAGAGAGAGGGAAGGATCCTCAAAGAGATATGCTCATTCTTCCTAAAACTGCCTTCATTAATTTCCCAAATTTTGAGAGCAGTGATTTTGCTTTGGAAGTAGGAAAAAAACAGGTCTGCTGT
Source organism: Cinclus cinclus (assembly GCF_963662255.1). Lineage (NCBI taxonomy): Eukaryota > Metazoa > Chordata > Aves > Passeriformes > Cinclidae > Cinclus > Cinclus cinclus. The sequence goes on along the minus strand of NC_085048.1, from coordinate 14,659,934 downwards.
TCTCACTATGGCTGGTTCTCACATTAGATTATTCTCACTATAGACACCTGTGGTGAGTAGACACCACCTTCCTGGAGTCCAGGTTTGAAAGAAATTGAAGGGAGGGAAATAGGTTTCCTGTAGTGTTGCCAAGTGTCTGGGGAGACAATGTCAGGAATGGTGTGCAGGTGGCTGAACCATTTACCAGTCCCTAACTGGAGCTTGTACTAGGGAAAGGACTAGAGTTCTGCCATACGGATTCCAAGGAAACTGGTTTAGAAATTCTGCAGGATGTGAGGAATGAAGTAGAATTTTGAAGTTAAAACACAGACACAGTAGGAAGTGCTGTGTTTTTTCTGTATTATTTTCACTTACCTTCGCTTAGTCCTGCTAAAGATTGAAGAGGCATCCTTCGACTCAGTCAGAAGAGCCAGCCATTTTCAGATCCATCTACTGTGATGGATCCCTCCAAAATCATGGGCCAGAATATCTGGAGCTCAATGATTGGAGAGGGAGATGACAGCTCACATGAGGAGGAAAATGAGATGTGGTGTAAAATACTAAAACACAGGAAAGAAATTGTGCCCTCATGAATTCCAAACTCTCAAACATAAAACCTTTGTAGTGGCTTCAACTACTGCTCAGTGGTAGTTCTGGGAACCACAGAACTGAGAATATTCTGAGTTGGAAGGGTCTCACAAGAATTATCAAGTCCAGCTCCTGGCCCTGCACAGCCAAAACACACACCAAAAACAGGACAGTCCAGAAAACCACATCCTCTGCCTGACATTATTGTGCAAGAGCTTGTTGAATTCTCTCTGGCTTGGTGCTGACCACTTCCCTGGGGATCCTGTTCCAGTGCCTAACCCTCTGGATGAAGAATCTTTTTCTGATATCCAACATAAACCTCCCCTGACACAACTTCAGTCCATTCCCTCAGGTTGTGTCACTGTCACCACAGAGCAGAGATCAGGGTCTGTCCCTCTCTCCCCCTCTCAGGGAAATTGTAACTGCAGTGAGGTCTCCCCTCAGTCTCCTCCGGGCTGAGCAGACCAAGTGAACTGTTCCTCAAAACATTGAGTAATTACTTCTCTTCTGAAGGTGAAGGCCAAAGCTTTTATTACCTTTCTATCATCTCTTGCAGATGGCATTCTGGCTTAATTCTGGTATTATTCCAGCTTACGTGGAAGAGAATCACAGCTGACATTTACTCTTCTCTGCAGAGAAGCCACCCACAAAGACCTAATTCAGCATAGCAGTTTAGTGCAAAGTTTGTCTTCCAATGAAGTCTGACAAGCTTTAAGACAAATATGTGTGTGTGTGAGAAAGGGTGCATTTAAATGTCTGTTCAACCATGAACCAGCGTAGGGTGAACACCTGCCTTCCAACCCCAGGTTAGCTGGTCCAATTCATGCTGCTTTACTAAGGCTGAGAGGGCAGCTCAAACCCCTCTGCAGAAAATAAAGTATTTTCAGTCTCCAATGGCCGTGTCTCAGTACTTTTTGTAACATTTAAATCATTTTAAAAGGTCTTTAAGAATTTACAGTAAGCCCTTGAGTTCTTCCACAAGCCACAAATTAATGAGCTTGCTCCTTAAATTCCAGCGAGTTAAGTGGAAATGCTTCAGAGGTTCCTTTCCTGGAAAATGTAAAGCATCTTTTGATTAACTCCCCACTTCATGATAACGAAGGCCTGGGTTTTTTTTTTCACAGAGATTGATGTGATGTTTAAATTTAAGTATCGAAGTAGGGTTTTAGTCAGTGTTTGAGATTAAACTGGTACTTTACTCAAAGTTGAGGGAAAGAAATTAGTTGGCCACCAACAAGGAGAGACCCTTCTGCCAATGAGAGAAGGACTATCCAGCTCTGCCTGCTGGCTGAGGCAGCTTGCAAAAAAAGCCCAAAGCAATGTACTGCTCACAGATGGAGACAGATCAGAGGCTGGGGCTGCAAACCTTGTGGGTGCACGATATCACAGGAACATAGAATGGTTTGGGTTGTGAGGGACCTTAAAGAGTGCTTGCAGTGTGTGTAGAGTGCAAAAACCTCTACAAACTCTACTGGTGGCTGCATCCTTAATGCACAGGTTACCACAGTATGGTGGCCAAAAAGTTGTGTTGTTTTGCTTGACATTGGCTACTCAACACTAAAATCTCATTCCTGTAGAGGGGCAATTTGGTTGAGTAAAGCAACTAACAACTAAACTTCAACTAAAGATTCTTCTATTTACTTCATATGCCACAGAACTGAAAATTTTATGATTATCGGCTCATAAGGGATTAGACTTGCAGGAGGGAAAAAATTTTATACCTGATCTTTGTTAATAGCTACATAATGGTTGATTTTGTTTTCTGGAGGAAACTAAGTAGGAAGTTGCAAAGGATGAAAAGATAGGGGCAAAAGAGAGTTGAGGGGAAAGATAATAAAATGATCTGGGGAAAAGATAGTTGAGGGGAAAGACAAGAGTGTAATAAATTGAAGCCTAATGAAAAGGCATTCTTAGGGAGTAGACAAAACAAATACTTGTGCAGTAGGTTATGAAAACCTTGGGAAGATGATCAGCCCAGCAAAACACTGCTACGAGGTTGTTGTTTCTGAATTACAGCTATTTAAGCACTTTCATCCATCTTCAGAGTAAGAATAATGTAAACCTCTTTCATACTCTCAGGTCAAAATGTACTGCTTTATTTTTCCTTCAATAGAGACATTATGGAAGGTTATGAAGTAGAAAACATTGCCATGTTACTGCAGGAGAGTTGAGTTCCTCTCCCTCTAATGACAGTTTTGCACTGTAATACATCTATGTTTTTATACCAGCCTACTGCTTTTTTTTTAATTTAGGCTGTGACATAAGGCAGGATACAGATTGTGTATTTCAATGACTGTAGTACTATTTAAGGAGATAACAAAAGCCAAAGTAGTTGAGTGTATAATACTCAACCTTATTTTAAAGGAAAAACTTGCAAAGCAAGCGTGCTACAAGGAAAGGCAGTTGTATAGTCTCAGAAAGTAGGTTAGGGTACCCCAGAGACAATTTAAATGAGCTAGTAAGAAAAAACAGATCTGGGACTATTTTGAGATATTCCTCCGATAATATTGTAGAAATGAGTAAATCCAAGGGAAAAAACCATCACATTTAATATGTACTGTTTCATTTCATAGTCTTGTGCTGATTTCTCAAGACCTCAGTAAATTGTCTGTGTGTGAACTGTGGTAAGAGGGGATGCCAGGAGACTAAGATCTGTGACCCAGTGTAACAATACTATAGCAAAATTTACAAGAAAAGACTGGGTTTTGTTTCTTATGACTGAATGTAGGAGAACCTTTTGGGGTCTTTGTTTTTTCTGTGCATGGTGTGTAACCCTGCTAAACTGTTATTGTTGCTATCAAGGTATAAGAATAAAAGCCTGCCCTGACTGTGATGTCACAGTTTAGCAAGATACTCAACAGGACTTAATAAAATTTCTTGAGAGGGTGCAGGAGACTGAATCATGGCACAAGTGAGGTGAGGAACATGATTGGTGGCATGTGGGATGGGAAAGGCTCTTGCTAAGGCTGCTCTGAGCACTGTACCTGCAGCTTTCTTGATATAGAAACTCACACCGTGCAAATAGCAGTCAAAAAAGTGAAGCACTGCAAAATGCAAGCCATCAGTTCCGGCTCTTGCTAGCCAAAGGCAAGTCTTTGTGCCTGAGGCTGCTAATGAAGGGGGCTGTAGGCAGTCTCTGCTGCAGTTTCTGTGGCTCTGGACACCTCTGGGGTCTGGTGCTCTGGATGCTCTCATTTGGCCAGCACAGGAGGAGTTCACAGTACAGTCAAGCCTCAAATCTTTCAGCTTGGCTAGCTGGTAATCTTTTCTCTTTATGCAAAAAGAATCCTTCATTTCAAACACAATAAATTGCTGACAGGATACAGGCAGAATATGTAGTGGTCCTAGAGCAGCTTTTATGCCTTTGTTCAGTTACGCTCTAGTTGTTCCATCAGCTGAGAACCTGCCGTAGGGGAAAACACCACTTATGCCCTGTCCTTATTCCTTTGTAGCATCCCCAGGTGAACAACACCGTTTAAAAAAGCCCTCACTATGACCTTCTATCTTCTTTATGACATGGCTCACTCACCTGAAAATAAGATTTTATCTGTTGTTAAAATTAAAAACCTTTGTGTGAAGTCAAATTTATTTCTACAGCATTTTGCAATGACATCTATTTCATTTGGGATTAAATTCTGCAATTTCCAAAGCAGTAACTGTGAATACTGCTGAGCATTATATATCAGAACTGCAATTCTAAGCCCATTGCAGACTATGATAAAATTCCCAAATAAGCTGGAGCTAGGTTTACAATATAGGAACAGGAACAACATACAGATTTTCATGTAGGTGTCACCAGTTTTAACCATTTGGTCATATAACTATAGCAAAAGAAAGGGTGTGTGCATGCAAATTTGCTTGCAAATGTTGATACTGATATAGAAAACAGAATTCAAAAATTTGAATAAAAATCTTGAGAAAAATCAGGGGTTAAAACCAGAGGAAGAACTCTGTCCAGCAGTATGTGACAACCAGACTGATCTTTCATCCTTCAGGTTTTCCAGAATCAAGTACTATTTATATTTCTACCTACTGGATGATAAGAAGGAACAAGCAATTTTGTGAGCACAGGTACTGATGGAGTTTTCAGTGTACTTGTCTGTCTCTTGCCTGCTGGCCCAGTGGATCTCTTATCCTTAGGGAACTGAGTGACCTCATAAAAAGGCTCATGTAGCTGGCATTGAGTTGTGGGCTTGGACTATAGCTTTTCCATTTGTTAAGGCACTTACAGCATGTTTTCTCTCTCCACTTATGCTCAGCCCTTGTGCTTATGATGCTTGAGGAACTAGAAATATCTCCACATTTTTTTTTCTTCTGCCGACTTCCGGCTGGGATGAGCCAAAAGGTTCAGAAGTTATTAGAAGGAGACAAGAAGAAAGTGTGGAAGCATTAAGCCTTGTTCCCATAGAAACCTGTCTAAAAAGCATTTTTGTTGTCAGATGGCAGGCAGAGAGAGCTGGCTCGCTGCTCCTGAGTGCTCGGCCACAGGTGGGGAAATATGCTGGTGCTCTCAGATTTTTATCTTCATGTGCCCAATTCTTTGTGCTGCCAGCAGGGCAGAACTAGGCACCAGGAATACTCCCTCTGGTTACCTTCTTCTGGCTACTGGTCCTGGGTGAGGTGGGGACAGTATTTTCAAAAAGGACTGCATGCCTGCACCTGGGGGAGGAAGGCGTGTTTCGCGCACAGCCTCACAGAGAGCCAAAGAGATCAGGCAACTACTGAGATAAGCATGCTTCCAACTGGATTCAGAGAAAAGAGGCTTTTCCTTAGGGCTCAGAGGGGCTTTACAGGACACACTGCAAACTAAGAGCCTTGCTGAGGAGACCAAAGTTAGCCCAGAGGCTGGGATAAAATCACAAAAACACAGAATGGCCTGGATTGGAAGATCACTCATTTACAACCCTCCCTGCCATGGACAAGGACACCTTTCACTAGACCAGGTTGTTCTAAGCCCCATCCAACCTGTTCTTGAGCTCATCCAGGAATGGGGCATCCACAGCTTTTCTGGGCAACCTGTTCCTGTGCCTCATCACCCTCACTGTAAAGGATTTCTTCCCAACATCCAACCTAAACCTACTCTCTTTCAGTCTGAAGACATTCTATCTTGTCCTATCACTTCATGCCCTTGTAAAAAGACCTCCTCCCATTCTCTTGCAAACCCCCTTTGGATTCTGGAAGGTGGCAATAAGGTCACACCAGGACCTTCTCTTCAGGCTGAACAATCACAATTCTTTCAGCCTTTATTTATAGGAGAGGTACTCCATTCCTCTAATCATATGACCTGCAAGGTCATAGATGGCAAAGAAAAGACTGGCAGACATCTAACTTGGAAGTTGATTTTTGCTACATACAGACCCAGAGTTGGCACTCTCTTATTGGTTTTGTGATCCACCTTTCAGCTTGTACTGTTTTGTGGTGAACTTGTGCTTTGACACTGTAGGGTTTCGTTCCACATGTCACTCAGCCATAGAATAAAGATGCACAGCACAGAGGTGGCAGAAGGAATGGTTTCACTGTGCCTTGGTGAAAAGGACTCTGTTCCTAGTGTACACATTCTGCATGGGTGCTCTGTGGTCATTATGCTCTGTCACTGGGAATCTGGGGACTTTTCTCACCATTTGTTGAGGTACACCAAGTGGAAGTTGGCCAGAATGAACAGAGTTTCTAAAAGTTTGGGCCAAACTCGATATTTCATCATTGGGTCTTTTAGAAAATTATATTCAGTGTCCAAGTCTTCACGTTGTATCCAGCAGCACAGAGAGGCATCTTGGAAAACTTTTTCCCTCTAGGTCCTTCCACATTATTTCTCCATGCCAAGCACAATATGCCCTAAAGCGTCTCAACTTGTTCTGAACAGTGAGGGTGTCCTTTGCACTCCTGACCACCTTGTGTCCTGGGTCACTGAGCAGAGCAAAAAGATTATCTATTGAAGATGCAGGTTGTCAGCTCAGTGGACAAGATTCTACTTAGGTCTGCATGAAGGGTATTTTCTGAAAAACCTGTGAAGGGTCTTCCCTGAACCATTTAATAATGAGGAAGAAAAGGGGAAAAAAGCCCAAGACAAAACCTCCCAAAGGAACACCACATTTTGGGTTTCCTCCATTGCTTTTGCTGAATATCCATCTCCATCTATTACTAAAACCTTCTGGGACCACATCCTGCACAGTAAAGCTCCTCATTTTGCCATCTACAGCAGGATTTCAGCTCTTAAATGTACTTCACTTAATATAAATTGGCATTCTTTTACAAATCTGAGCTGACATTCCTGTATATGAGTGGTTACTGTGGTCATCTGCGCTCCTTTTGAAAACATTGTTTTAAAGAACAGAGCAGCTGCAGTCTTGGAAATATGAAAAAGAGATTTAGAAGAATAATTAAAATGATAATTTAAAATCATAGCAAACCCAGTTCATGGCTTGAGGTGACTCCTGCTTCAATTTTGACAGTGTGATTCTGTCATAAATGTTCCTTTTTCTTTCCTCACTGGGATGATGTTACAGTCTGGTGCTGATCCAAGCTGGCAGGGTTGTAATGCTAGGCATTTCTATCCTCCTTTCTTGCAATACTGCATCAAAGATAAAGTCTTCTCTATATGTATATATAGCTGTGGCTGAGGGGTGAGCAGTTTGCATTCTGCTAAAGGCCTGATAATGCTGAGCCAATTAAAAATAATTCAGAATATATAGGTTTTGATACAGCTATTGCAGGCTGACAACAGTTTTTGCAGAAAAGGAATTGAATTTTCTTCCTCAACTATTTGAAGATGTTGGGGAATTTGAAATTATTTTGAAAACAACTTCTTTAAGCACTCATCATTTTTTCCATCCATGTCAATTGAATCTGATAGCTGCAGATTTATGTCAGACAAATTCTTGCTTCTTTACATTACAGTTCTTGTAATGTGTTCTGTTGACCCCTTTGAAATCCTGAGGATTTTTGTAACACCTAAACTTGAGAAACTGATCAAGACAACCAATTTCAATTTGCTTAGAGAAGAACTGGGTCAAAAGTTTTCAACTAAAATGTGCTGCTCCTTTTAAAAGTAATTTTTCCTTTATTAAATTCTCTAAAACATTGAAATGGAAAACTTAAGACTTCCAGAATGGTATTTTAAAGGCACAATGCTTTTTTAATGTCAACAGTTGTTTGTGGGTGTAAGCTTGCAGGTTTTGGAAAACTAGTTCACTCTTTTCCACGAGAAAATGTCCAGTTTCCTCATGTTATAAAATGTGAAGCAAGGAGTTGAAGTGAGTCACTTGTGGTTGTGCTATCACAACCATTGTTGTCACTTGTGATGGTCAGTTGCAGAGCTGGCACGGATGCTTGGCTCTGGAGGGTCCCACCAATGCACTTCATGCAGTTCCGAGCTTGAATTGATGGATTTTATCTACAACTTCCAGCTGGAAAAAAGTGGATGGCTGTATCCTGTTGCACTTCTGGAGATGGTAGCAGCTTGGCAGGGCTGAGGGCAATGTTGTTTTAATGCAAATTTTGGGGCTGCCATCCTTTGGTGCTTTACAATTGTTTTCCTTTTAAGGGGTGTGCTGTGTAATCCATGACTGAATGTAGCCACAGAGATCTGTAGCCACAGAGATGCCATCTTATCAGCATTTCTACCCACCAACATCTTTAGTCTTTACTCAGAAATGGGAGCTGTTTTAAAAATAGCCTATGAATACAGATTCAATGATGTTGTTGTAATTACTGTACCAGACAAGATAGCTCATTTCAGGAATGGGAAAGTAGTTACAAATGCAGCATTTCATAAAAGAGACTTTAATTAAGTCGAAAAGCAAAATATAATAACAGTCGTCTTAATGTGGACATTCTGTATCAAAGATCCTCCAACTCACAGGAAGATTAAACTGGTTAAGGTTTTTACATCAACATAAGTCTTGAATTCAGCACTTACCAAAATAAATAGGATCATAAAATAGGCAGGTTTTAATATTGAAAACTATGGAACATTTACATGATTTCATTTCTTAATTTTAATTTGGAAAAGAGTTTCATTCTCAGTGAATGATTTACTAGTATGTGCACTGGTATAATGAGAGATAGTAGATCCCTGAATTAATGAAAATTACCCAGGATCTACCTCACTTCTTCCCAATAGAGCTTGATCCTGGCCTTATCTTTTCATATATACAGTGGTATTCATATGTGCACTGCTCCCACTAAAGCACTGCCAGTCATGGTAGCAACTTCAATAGCTTTTCCCATGTCCAGTGGGAGTCCTTCAGTGGTGGCCCTGTGATGTTCCACACTAAAAATCTCACTAAACTTCCCAAAATTCTCCAGCTCTTGTGTCTCCCTGGAGGTGTCTTTACATCCTACCCCAGCTTGTACATGTTGAATTCTTTCATCTATCTCTCTGTTTTTATTTATTCTCCATCTTTGCAAAGTGACAGGGCTTCTCTTTGGGACTTGGGATGCAAAAATAATCTCAGTGGAAGCAATTTCTTTTCCAAATTCTTATTCTCCACATAAGCAACAGATTCCTTGTGTTATTTAGAAAGCCAGACTTTGTTGACTTGATCCCTAGGACTGCCCTTGGCATGAGTGGTCAGTCTGGGCCAACTCTTGGGTGTCCCTTCTGCTTCCATGGCATTGTTAAAACCCCTGGCCTTGACTGCTGTAGCAGCAGATGGGAACATCAGGGACCAACACTGGAGCTTCTCCCCCAGGAAGGAAAGGGTGAACTTTTCTGATCAAATAAGCACCAGGCGCCTCTTGTGCTGTGGACTTGTGCTGCCAAGTCCTTCAAACCTTGGACTTAAATCAGAGACATCAGTTCCTATCTTGGACAAAGACTTTTTTTTCCTAAGTCATGTAGGTCTATGTCACTAAAGATAACTTTATAAGCCTGACTCCACTTGCAATGATAATTTCTGGTTGACTTCAGTTAACTTCTGGTTAACTTTAAGCATTTGGAACTAAATTTTCTCTATTTATGCGATGTGGATCCTTTGCTTTCTATTCGTCAAAGTTGGCAATTGTGTTCTGTATAATAATTTGTATAATAGGACACTGCTACAGTAATACTATTAATTATTAGTGAAATTTTGGCACAGAATAGCAAATGAGGATTGTGAATCACTATTTCCTTCAAGAACTTCATTAGGGCTTTAAAGTGGGGAGCAAACCAGGACTATAGGCTCAACTGTCATTTCACAATAATTTGAATTATGATGGCCCTTTTGGATAAAAGACGTTCTATGAATCAAAATATTATTTGCAATCATTCAATATTTCATAGCTACTCTGCAATTGCTGACTTTCATTACTAGGAAGAAGCAGGCCTTTTGGAATTCAAATGATATACAGAGGGTATCATTTACTGGGATGACTCCACTTTTGTTGGCAATCTATCAAATGCCCTGTCAGTGGGAGTCCAATTCTGCAAGATGAAGAACAGTCAAATCCACTGCCTCCACTGCACCCCACACTGGTTTTCATCCAGGTTTGAAGATGGGTTCCCAAACATCCATTCGCAGCCACGGCTGGTGGTGGGGTTGATTATGGCTGCTTGAAATTCTTTCAAAGGTGGGAATGTTTCACTGGCAACAGGAAAGATACTGAAGGCTCCCAGACAAGGGTCTTGTTGCTACAGCACTTGCATTTTCAGAAATATCCCCAGAAAAGCATTTTCTCTACGTGTAATATTTTAGTTGCTTGGGGCCTTTTTTGCTAATCAGGTTTGTTGATAATGATCAGGTTTTTAATAATTATGTAAATAGCATCTGTTTTCACTATGGTATGTGCAGAGTACTCTTGGGAGATAAGTGACCTTTGTCTGGTTAAGAGATTGACTTGCCATCAAGTCAATCTACATTTATCATTCTGCCATCTACATTTAACTAAGAATTTATAGGGGGCATTGTCTTGGTCTGGAGCCAGGAAGCAGATTCCCTGAGCTCGGGTTATATGTCTGCATATTTGGGTCCCACAGACAGGGACTCTTTAGGGTTATCTGGTTTCATGCGAAGGCTTCTCTGAATGACTCTTTGCTGGGCTGCTTGGGAAATCCCTCCTCAATCTGGCTGCTCTGCAGCTTTCGGAGGTATCATTCAGCTATTTGACTTCTGTTCTGGGACTGGGTATGCCATGAACATCCCTTTCCTGCTCTCCTTGGCGGGGACCACATACACCAGCTCACCCACATCCCAGCTGTCCCAGGGCTCCCTTTCCCAAACTGCCAGGAAAGCAAGGTCATGGCAAAGAAGGGGGAGGAAATGTTTTCCTTCCCATCTGTCAACCCCCACATTATTAACATAAGAACTCTGTCCAAAGGTGGACAGTCTAATTCATCTGAAGTGGTTTCAGGCAAGTGCTTCTTGTTTTTCAGACCTAAGTGCAGAGATCACTGTGAGGAGGGAAATATTTGGGAGGATTTAAATTGGGAACCTTTGGCGCTTGAAACCTGCTGGATAAACAGTGGTTTTGCTCCTGGCAGATGTTCTTAGCACAAGTCTTTAAGAAAGTAAGATGTGAAGTTGGGCTGTCAGAGAATGCCTGGGTGGTGCAGGGTGGTGCAATGCACTGGGAAAATTGGCTGGAGGAGAGGTGGCTCTGCCTCTCCACGTAAAGTGCTTGGGAATTAATGAAACAAAGAGCTAAATATGAGCTTGGTGATATCGTTAATGAATCGTTGTGAATGACATGCTGAAACAGAAAACATTGAGAGAGTGAGGCACTACTTTTTGTCTCTTACCATCTCTCTTTGTCATCTTTAGCTGGTCTCTGCTCATCATGCCCTCCTGTCACATCCAGCAAAGAGCTGCAGGCTTTGGCAGGCTTCCCAGCCCTCCTCCACAGTCCAGCCACTGCAGCTGGACTGCAGCAAGGGCTGCTGCTGGCCACATTAACCCAAGAGGGGGGATGGAGACATTTTTATCTATCACGACTAGGTCATAACATTCTTTAAAAACAATGAGACATATATACAAAAGATCTTCTGTGTCTCCAGCTGCACGTACACCTCTGCAAATCCTTAAACAGCAAAGTGCCCTAGTGCTTGCTGTGTAGGGTGTAAAAATAGCTCACTAATTTAAAGATGCAAACCCATGGTTAAATTGCTGGGTTATGTTTCTATGGCTAAAAGCTCTTCTTATGTACTGCTGTCCATTTGGTTAATATTAATGCCTGGGGAGGTGAAAGGCAGTGTTGGATTTCTGTTGCTCTAAGTTCCTTCTAAGTTGCTGTCAGTTTGGAAATTTAAATACCATATGTGGGTAGAATTCCAGTCAAGCTGCAGAGGTCCCATTTGGATGCTGAGTATCAGGGTTATTTTCTGATCTATGGAGATACTAAAATATGCTTTGTGTGAGGGAGGCACACAGTGGTCAAGGATACTTGAATCTTTTATAACTTATTTGATAACTGAATATTTTCTTCCTATTGCAGCAGTCAGAATAATATATTCAGTTTTCTGATTACTTTCTGAAACCATTCAGCAATTGCAAATGCTTAAACAACTTCACAGATTTTATTATCTGCAATACCAAAATCAAACATATTAAATAGAAATGGAAAGTAAACATTGCTTGCTTCTCCATTAGAAGTATTTTCTATTTAATTTCTGAGATGTCATCAGTGTCTGCATGATGCTGTTAACATACTTAGAGAATGGATTTGCCTGGTAAAACATGATAAATAATAGCACAATATAGGTTACAGTTTCAGGCACAAGGAATTGCTCAAGTCCATAAACCTGCCTAGGTGATGATCTGGCCCTCCCAGAAACTGGTTATTTTCAAAGTATAGAAGAGTGAAGCAACAGAGTGAGCATGTGGTAACATGTTCACACGTTCTTTCCATCTGCACCTCCCATCTGTTGAGAGGCACAGGTGGTATTTCTCCAGGTTGATACTCTTCAGTGGGCTCCTGTCCTCCTCCAGATTTGTGTAACTCCATTTTTTGTACCCACAAGCTTTTCATAACCTGTGGCAAGGAATTCTAGACATGTTGCATAATCAGATATTTTCTGCTCCCTCAAAATTTTGTCCAGCTGGAGAGCATTAAATAAAACTGATAGGAGACAGGCTGAGAAATTATCATCCTGCTTGTCTTCTCTGTCCCACCCAAACTTTGGAGCTCTCTGTGGTGCCTCTGATCTATTGTCTCCCTGACCTGAACACAACCAGTGTCTTGAACCTTCAGTGCCCTGTCCTGTGTCCCTCCCAGCTCATCAATGCTGCTGGAACTGGAGGGCACCTGACCCACACACTGTGACCTGGAAGTGTTCTCTGCATGGCCCCAGCCCCACTAGGACAATTTCTTTACTGTTCTTTGCTTCTCTCCCTGTTGTTATGATCACTAATTCTAACTGCCACTGTTGAATTGTTCAAAAGCTATCCCATCCATTAACCATATGGAAAAATAATTTAAAATTCATCTTAGGCAGGATCAGAATTTTTTCCACGTGTGTCACTGCGTATTTTTCCCTTAATCACCTGCCAGTTTACTGTCCAAGTACTGCTCAGTGAGGTCCTTCTGAATTTCTTCAGGGTTTTTTTGTTCTAAATAACTCTGTGTCAGCAGCAACATTTTTTTGATTTCTTTATTCAAGCTCTTTACAGCTCATCACATCTGTTATAACTTCAGCATCCTTTTCCTGAGTAGCAATGGATTGTTCAGAAACCACTATCATGGAAGTAAAGCAAGAGCTGTTCTTCTCTTGTCTATTTATCCACATTGAATCTAATTTGTCATTATAGAAAATTATGTTGCTTTAAAAAACAAAAGATATTTATTTAAACCAGATTTTTAAAGAACCAAATAATGAAGTAGAAGATCTGTTTTGAGATATTAAATTATGACAAGTGTATTAGGGCAGAACTTGCTATAATAGCTGAGAATTTAAGTTGATATAAATTAAATGGACTATTTAAGAATGACATTACTTATTTTCAAAGCAAGAAAAAGAATGGCCATAAAGCTCATAAAAGTCACCACAAAAACATCTAAAACAAGAGGGGTTTTTTTTTGTCAAAATAAGACAGTTTTACAGCTATTTCATCTCAGCAGGAAATCAGTGGGGTTTTTTTTCAGCATGTTCATGTAGTTGAGCTCCAAAACAAATTAATTGAAAGCTGAAAAACTGTTTCAAAATAGGAAAAAAACAAGTGTGATTTTTCTGCATTCTCATAGAGGTGGAATGTGAGGAGAGCAGTTTTAATGGTTTCAATGTCTTGACAGACCCTGTGGTTACTGATGGCCCATTCAATTAATTTACCATAGAAAATGCCTGTGTTTATAAATAAAAAACTTTTTCAATAGCAATCATGTTTCATTAAGGATTTAAGGACTATACAACCAAAATAACTGCTGTTTGTTTTTTATTTTTAAGTTGCTATTGTGCTTTGTAGACAAAAAAACTTGATACCAATTACCTAGGAAAAAAAGTCATATGCAAAGAACAAACCTTCAACTTATTTTAAAATAGGAAATTATGAGCTACAACAAAAATTTGCAAGCCAGACATACAGATAAAATTTATCCACCAGTCCTCAGACAGTACCTCATGTATCACAATATTTTATTAAGTTTTAAAATGTTGTACCCTGGTGAATGCTAGAAAATAAGAATGTTTGGGGTTTTTAAAGTAACTTATGCAAGATATGCAAATAAAATTAATTTATTTCAATCTGCAGTTGACAGAACCTATTGAAATTGATGAAAATTGCAAATGGTCAGAGTCCACCCTTTAGGAGAGAGCTGCCACTGTAGGTCTCCTAATCTCATAATTTTGCTTCCAAGTCCATGAGCAAGATACCACTTAGCCAGAGAGTCACACACAGTATTGCTTTATGGCAATAGATTAAATAAAGATAAATGGCTGGGTAGTTGAGTATATTCTGGCTAAGATTGATGTAATTTAGCTGCTGTTCCAGCTAAACTTTGTGATTGATAACAGGTCTCCTGATTTGGAACAAACCAGTTATTCCCTTCTTGGTAGAGCCTCTGACACCCTGAACTTGGGCAGGTTTTGATTTTTAGGGACTTTGGCAGTGACATGCAAATGGCCATTAAGTGCTGCAGCTTCTGCCAGGTGAGATCTGACACTAAGAGCTTCCTTAATCTCCATAGGCTGCTCCTGGACTCTTTCAGCACTGATCTGCTTCTCAGTCAGAACACATCCACATAACTCCATTGACTGCAAAGGAGGCCCATTGACAACAGCCATGGACTGAGCCTTGTTTGTGCATGTGTGTGTTTTACCTCTAGTACAAAAGAAACGTGCTAATTGTTCATGTTGGTAATTGTTCGTTTTGGTAATGGCTGCCCTTTTTCATCTACCCCCTCTGAGGTATGAATTAGCTTTCTTGCTTCTTCTCTGATGAGCTTAACAGGGTGGCCTTCCTGGAGGAGGATTCAATTAACATGCAAATATCAGATTGTATGGAGAACAGATGACACCTCTGTCTCAACCTTTGTGAACTTAATTCATAAAGCATTGTAAGCAAAATAATTGCTTCTTTTCTGAGTCTGTAATTGCCAAGTACACTATATTTGGTGTTCAGGAAGAAATTATCACTGTGCTATCAGATAAAAATCTGGAACTAATAAGAAACACAAAATTTCATGTCAGGGAAATACAAAACAAGGTCATGTAATTTCTGCACATAATTGTGATAATATAAGGCCTAATTCTGCAAGACCATTGAATTTATCCACTGAACATAGTTTTGATCAGACAGGTAATTCTAGGAGTGGGTTCCTATTAAAATAACAATTGTGAATAACATTCCTAACAAGACTTAAATTGGGATAACAAGGCAGTGTGGAAAGCATTCAGATAAGACATGTTAGATTCGATCATAAGATGCATATGTAGATAATAATGTAAAAGTTTCAGGGAGTCAGCTGACTAGCTTTTGTCACATATAGCTTTTTAAAGCAAAATATAAGAGACTGCCTGATTAGGGAGATAGTATCTCAGCTGCTGATTTGAGGCAGAACTCGATAGCAGATGTTCTCACCCCAAATCAGTGATGTAGTACAACCAGGCAGATTTCTTTTGACTGTGGTATTTTTGTGGATGGACCAGATCAAGGAGATGGAGCTTCTCTTAAAACGCAGATTAAACATGTAAAAAAACAAAACCAAAAACAAACCATCTTTTAATCAAAGAAAATATGACTAGAACCACAATGTGAAGGAAGGGTGTTAAATGCTGAAATCTCATGCACTAGACTTGCCAAAGCAAAAATACCTGCAATGGTGTTACCAACTTCAAAACAAGCCTTGTGTTGGTATCATTGCCCCCTGAGCTAATGCAGTGCTTCTGCAAACAGCAGAACACTGACAAAGCTGATTTTTCAAAAGTATGAAATGAGGAGGAGAAAGAAAACCTCTTAACGCAAAGCAGGAACAAGTAATGGCATGGGATAAAATGAGAGGTAAGGACTAGAGTTCTGTGCAGGTTCTGCCAGTCTGAGAGGCTTGGAGCTGTTCAGAAAGAACCATGCCCTTCCATGGGGGCAACCCCCACCACAGCAGGAAGGGGTAATTCCAAGTGCATGAGGACGTGTAAATGAGTGTGGGGACAAGTGGAATCACAGCTGTGGTGGGAATACTGCTGGAAACACTTCCCGTACCCAGCTCTCCCCGTTCTGGCAGCTGGTGGCAGGGAGGGGACAGCTGCTAGCAAAGGGACCAGGTTGGCCACACCGCACACGGCTTGGCCCTTGGGGATCACAAGGTGAAGTGCTTTGCAAGGGTGGATAAAAGCCTCAGGTGTGTGTGTCCACACCGAAGGAGACAATCTGCCACAGCAGCTGGGAGCCAGTAACAAAGGCAACTTTGTGCCCAGTACTGTCTTAGTGCAGAAATGTGCCCTGTCTTTCCACGTATGATGCCTGGATGTGCCATGGTCACATTCCTTTTGACAGGAGGCAGAAGCACCTCTTTTATTCTGCTTTTATTGCTACTTGATACAGTTCATGGAAGCGAGCATGATCTTGCCTTGGACTAGGCGAGGGAGCAAGTAAGCTCTGCCACAAATGCTGCCAATTGTGAGGTAAGATTATGCCTTGGAGAGAGATTTTCATTTCTGTTAGATAAATCTAGTTAGGTTTCCTTGTGATTGCATTTATGAGTATGTTTGAATGAAGAAAAGGCATTCTCCTTTTTCAGGATTCTCTTGCTGCCTAGGCACTGTGTGTCTCTGCCTGCCCTTCACCCACGTGTTGGTACCTGCTGGGAGCAGCCACAGCCTTTGCCAGCCGAAACTGCAGCTTCTCACACAATGGGGCTCCAAGTCAGGGCATCTGGATGCTACCATAAGGTCAACAGCAGCATATGGGTGGAGGTGCACAGCATAAAATTTGGGAAAAAGAGACGTTTATATGGGACATCCACCATAGCACTCCTGAATTTCAGAAACTGATACCATCTGCATACGCACGCCATTCTGTAACTGGGATTATTGACAGGACTGACAGTGCTCTCGTAGTATTGGAGTGACATTGCAGTAATTTCCATCTCTTTAATTACCAGCTCCAGAAAGAAAAGATATGTTATGTTGGCATCTGCATTATTTGTAAGATGTTCTCACTATTCATCACAATAATTTTGTTTCTTGTCTCCTTCCTCTTCTCTCCTTCTGTGTATAAATGCAGCATATTAACTTGGTTCCATGATTTTTCTTTCTCTTATTGTTTCTCAGAACTGTATTTCTCTTCCACATAAGACTGACTGCGCAGTTTGATATTGCTTCCTTTCTGAGAGTATTAGATTTCTCAGCAGATGAAGTATAGACAATATTAGATGGCATTGACTTTTTTAAAGCTGTAAGTAGTGGCTGATAAAATCAGTAACACAGATCATTTTAAGTGACCTTTCATCCTAATAATTCTTTGGCTTTGTCTGATATGGAAATTAATTTTATTAATTTAATAATGTGAGAAGATATATATATATGGAGTCAAATGAGCATATTTTCTTCTGAGTTACTGAAACTCGCAGCTGTATTTTCTCTTTGGAGTTTCTGTCATTCTTTGTGGTAAATGACTGAAGATGCTCTCTGGCTCTCTGTGTTAAAATTTTGTGCAGTGGAAGATGTGGTTAATGTGCTGTATAGGTACTGCAGTCGCACTGTGTGAATTTTACAACTCCATGAGGGTCTGCAAGAGGCCAAGAGATCTGACCCTGCTTGGCTGTCTGAAGGTGGATATTTGCAAGGGTTTATTGACAGAGACAGGAACACCTCGACTCACCACAGTGATGTCAGTAAGGATGAAATCACGAAGGTGGAGTGGCAAAAGGGTGTCTGCAGTGCTGGAGTCCTCTCTGAGGCTGTGACAGCAGCTGGAGAAAGCGTGTATTGGCTGAGGATGAGCATGGTGGGATGATGAAGCTGCCTGCCCAAGGGCTGTGCTGTGCAAAGAGATTCAGGGCAAACTTGGGCACATGCATTTGGGGATGGTCCAGCAACTTGTGATCTGCAAGAAGAAAGGCTGCATAAAGAGATGAAACAAGGTCCAGCAGATCCTTAACCCAGAGGTATTGGGTTTTTTCATTTACCATAGAAGGATGGGTAGAGTAGATCCCCAAATCCAGAAAAGCCAGTGCCCTGGCCTCATCTGGAAAGGAGCTGCAGGTACTCACTAAGTGGAAGACAGATCTCACACTCTTTTTCAGAGACCATTGTCTCTGTCTGCACAGGTGAAAGAGGACTGGGTTGGGAAAAGCATCCTGTGACATTGTGATTGGGGTGGGAATGGAGCCAGAGAGTGCAGTTATTGCTGCTGCTGGAGAGAGACTGATGGCACCTGCTTTAGATGAACTATGGGGATGGAAAGAGAGAGCTGGGGAGAAGCTGTGCTGCTGACAGAGCAGTGATATTGTTGATTCATATTGTTGTAACATTCAGAGGGCAATATTTGGGTGTCTGCTCTGTTGCAGGCTGGGTAAACATGTAATTGCCATCAACAAATGAGAGCAAATGTCAGCTTTGCTTTGAGGCGAGAACCTCCTTCTAACTGAGAGTAAACTAAAGACATGAAAGGCCCAAATTACTTGAAAATGTCATGTTCTGCAGTATGGTGCAGGGTAATACAGAGAAACATGTTTTGTGGGTAACTGAGCGTGGGATCCTGGAGCTGTAACACATGACCATGGAAGGTCTTCCATCAGCTTCTAACTCAATCATAAACTTTTTGTCTTTCAGAAACTGTAACTGGACATTTAGGAGGGGTTAAAGATGACTGCCGGCCCCAAAATTTGATTTTTTTTTTAATGACACTCGAGATAAACCTTGTTTAGTGTCTAATACTTTATTTGACTAAATATGAAGATTATTACTAGTAACTTGTATTTCATAACCTTTTCTCTGTGCTTCCAGACTCTTGGAAGAGAAGAACATTTTAATTTTCACAGCTGTGTGAATTCAGAATTACTGAACAATTTCCATTCTCAACTCTTGTTTTCAGTTGATTCTGCCTTGTCAAATAAAATTAAATCCAAATTAATTACATATTATACCACCTGTCCCAGAGGTTGGTGGCTTTGCAAGATTCAGCAAATTTGATCCATCAAATTTGGAAAAAGTCTGACACAAACCTGTTTAATTTCCTTAAGTCAGAATTCTTGGAACTCTTTAGCCTGAGCTGCAGTGCCTCATTTTGGAGCAGGAAATGAAGCTCAGTAGGAGGGTTTGATTTGCAACTGGATCAGTTTTCATTTTTCCCTCTCAAATGGCCAAGACATAAACCTCTGAAAAAAAAAAAAAAATCACTATTTCACTTACACTTTAGATATATGGTGCTGCAGATAAATTCTCAGATTATTTCATCTCTGGACTTAAGGCCCCAGCCCAACACAGCCTCAGGAACTCTTCTTCTGTAATTGGGCACTGAAGCCAAGGATGAAGGAACTACCACACTTGCAGTTCAAGCATATGGATGCATAAGGCAAAGCTGTGAAAATCAGGTGGAGACAGACTAGTGAGGGGAGAACAGGTGTAGAGATAGACAGGCTAATCTGGATGGTAGGAATAGGAGTAGGGCAAAAAAGCACAGTAAGGAGCTGGGATATGAAACAAGAGAAGGTGGTGGGGAGGCAGGTGGGTTTGTAATCAATGGAACATACGACCTTCTAAGATCAAATTCAGGATAGGTGGGTTTTTCAGCATCTTCCCCAACAAAAGGACTAGAAATAACATCAAGTAAAATGTGAGCGTCCTCCTACATAGAAGGCAAGTGTTTGCTGTCAGCTCCATGAGCTGAGTTTGCAGGGATTCACAGATTGATGCAGCCCAGTGGGGTAAGGACTGCTTTGGGGTGAAGCATAGAGGGGATTGGGATGCCTGACACACACGAGAGATAATGGACTAGTGCATCAGAGGGAAGCAGAAAAGTGCTGGGACATTTCAGTACAAGGTCTCCTCACTCCCTGCGTGGGACAAGCCACCACAGAGGAACACTGCTGCCACATTAAGCAGATTAGTCTCTAGTGATAGCATTTCAACAATACCATCAAAATGCTGGCAGACATGTTTCAGAACACTCTAATATCTTGTATAATGTCAGCTAAGGAATGAATTGCTTTTCCAAGCTTCATCAAGAGAACTGGGACAGATTGGCAGAGCACATCATACTGCAGAACGCATGACACTTTGAAGGAGAGAAGTACAGGAGACAGGATATACTGAATTCAATACCTTTTGTATTAACCGTGACAGCAGAAAATAGAGCTCTGTGTGTTTCTATGCTAAACCTGAAGTGATCCATTCACCACATATAGTGAACCCTAGCATTTACTGCCATCTGGGTTAAGGGTCTGCTTTTCTCCTCTAGGAAAGGATTGGGAAGGGTTGACAGCATTTGAGCAGGGTTGATGCAGAGACATAATTAAAGGACAAGGAAGGTATTAAAATTAGTGGGTAGCTACAGGGCACTGATCACAGGAAAGTGACAATCCTGCAGCTGGAGCACAGACTGGGTTACCTTGGCAGGGAGAAGAAGTGAAAAGCTGGCAAAGAAGTGAGGGATGTAGCTGAGTCATGAGGGAATGAGGATGGAGGGGTGTGTGGGGTGCTTTGTCCTTCCATTCAGTGCCAGGGAGATGTGAATAGTGGCATTTCAGTTGTGAATGACTGATGCAGGCTTGGTTTGAAGAAGCAGCCTTGAATCTCTGCAAAGTATTTTTTAGAGGTAGCATTTGCAAGAGCCATACATTTCCGACACGAGATCAATGCTCTTGAATCCAACTGAGGAGGCTTTTGTGGAAGATTATTCTCCTTGCAGGGAGATCTGGTGCACCCTTGCTGGGGAAAGAGGGCCAGGAGACCACTGAGCAGTGCCAGCAGAACCCAGAGCAGCAGCTGGGGGGCTGTTGTCTCTCAGACCTCTCTTGAGTGCAGTTATGACATTTGTACAGGGAAGGAACCTCCCCTGTGCTCCCATCCTGAGTTTGATCACCTTGATGGTATGCAATATGAACCATCCCATGGTCACTGAATGGTTGTTTGTGGACTGTAAAAAAAAAAAAAAAAAAAAAAAAAAAAAGATAATTTGGAAGAGCCAACTTGGTTAATTGAGTTTACTCATTTGGAAATTTTTCCTGAAGCTTCATTTGAGATCTGCATGCATTTAGCATCTCATGTCTTGTAAGTGCCAGAAGAAATTGAAAATGCAGGTCATGAAACAGACCTTTGGATGGCCTCTCAGGGAAACAAAGGGATATTTCAATCAAGAACAGTCTCCCTCCAGGGCAGTGCTTTTCTGGCAGAGATGGCCTAAGCTGCCCTTTTTGATCACCATATCAATACAAAGAAGTGTGTTGGGGTCTTACTTTTAAAACTGGGCAGGTTTCAAAACCCTCAAATACTGGATTTAGCAGAAACATACAATTTAACAATTTAATGTTAGCAATACATTAATGTAAATTTCATATTGAGTGCTGCCTCTCCTCGCTTGGACCGAGACTAAAATGGATCAGATCCTTGGCCCTGCTCCCTTCAGTGTCAGTCCACAGGCTGGGACCAAGCTCAGGGTTTCCTTCCTACAGAGTGAAGGGAGAAGCTGGCATGAACAAGAGTCCTTACATGGACCTGGGCAATGTCTTGGTCCCTCTACATCCAACAGAGCCTTACAGATTTTGTGTGTAGCACTATGGGCTTTTTCTTGCCTTGCAAAGGTCTGCATTAGAGAAACCAGCCCCAAGACACATTTTCAGTGAAGAAATAATGTGCTTAACATACATAAGAGGACTTAGGATTCATCCCTAAGTAACACTTTCCTGAAGACAGTTTTCATGGGACAGGCTTTTCTTTGAATACTAATGATCTACCTTGGAAAAACAATTCTACAACTTTACTCATGTTCTTCATGCAAGTAAAAGAACATAAATTATGAGCTTCAGAGTCTAAGTCAGGGCAGAAAGGTAACACTTGAGAGGGTTTGCAAACTGGTTTTCCTGGTGGCTGCATCATATTTCCATAAATGCTGGTTTCAGTGCTGATACCATCAACATAAGCCTAATGAAGCAACATTGTGTAGAGAGAAGGAAAAAAAAAGAGAGAAGGAAAAAAATCCTTCAGTTTGGAGATGAAATTTACTTTTCTTTCTTTTTCAAGGTTCATTGTTTTTGTACTGCTTATTTAATTCTGTGGTCACTTTCCAAGATCTCCTGCAGGGGATTTTACCTCTTCCCCTTCCCTGGGAAGAAGGTTATGCAGGAATTTTCCAGCTATGTTCAAGTACTGAGCAAATATGAAATTTAAAAAAGGAAAAATCTGTCTTTTTAAAAGGTGAGAGCCAGATATCTTTGCACAGAGTTGCACGAAATGATGGATGAAGTTTGGAAGGTTGTTATGAACATAAGTGGTGCTGCTGCCTGATCTATTTGTTATGTACTTAATTTGTGGCTTAGCTTTAAATGAAGCTAAATGCCAGAGCTGTCAATCTAGCTCAGAAATGGTACAAAATCTGTGATTCTGGCTGCAAAATTCGTGTTGCTCAAGGCAACCTGCATTAATAGTCTAAGGTAACCCATCTTGCTTTTCCTACAACACAGTCAGCCATTTGGGTGATGTATATGCTCCTGTCTACTGTAAGTATTGGTGATACTTCCATGTAGAAAATGCTATCAGTGTGACAGATATTCACTGCCAACACATCAAAATGGAAAGCCTGCTGCAATTCAAATAGAAATATCCTGGGAGGTTCTCAGTATGTTGAATTAAGGCAGGAAGAATAGATCAAATGGTTTTTTTTCTAAGCTCAGTTAACTCCATGAGAACAGGACACAGCTGTGAGTCCCTTCAAGGCAGTACAGTTGTCTGCCAAGTTAGAAGGCAATTATTCTTCATAAATCTGTCTTTTTAAATTCAAGCGGATTGATTGTCTCATCCATCTTTTGCCTACTCAAGCACCCGGAAAGGCTCTTTTAGTACCACCTATGACTAAGCACCCCTCTTTTCAGGACAGCCACACCATGGATGTGATGGAAGCCCTGGCAGCCCTGCATATTCCTTTACAATGGTGGATGTAAAGGTATGTTCATTTTACTCACATTTTTAGTGTTTTAACCAAGAAGTCTCTGTGCTGGTTTTAAACATCATCTTGGCTCTAGATATCTGACCTCTACTCAAAGAAGTAGAACACTTCTAAAATTTTATTGTTTAGCTAATAGGCAGAAAAATGTTGCAAGAAGAGAGGGAGGTTTCCTTACGTATACTGTCATGGTTACATCAGTGTAGAGTTTCCAGAACTGCACTAAAATTGGCTTGGTTACAAGACAGTCATCTCCTAATAGCCCTATTTTGCCAAATCACTGAGGCTCTGAAAGTCAGAATGTCTTCTGCCCTTCCTGGTGACCTGTAATCATGGGTAGACATCCAGCAGATCCAGTGAAAGCAAAAACTGTTTTGTGCAGTTTTATGCCAAGCCTACATAAAAATATGTGCTCATTTTGATCTGAGTAACACACTGGTGATTTTCACTTTTTTTTTTCTTCTTTCAGATAGGGAGAATGCTTTTCAGTATTTGCAAAGTAAATTTTGAGATTGTTCTGACTACAACCATTACTGCTGTGGTGTGTCTTCTCTGGCTGACATTTGGCCCTAAAACTCCAACAAATGCTATAAGAAAGTGAGAGGAGTTGGCAGAAATTGTTCTCCCCCATGCTGCAGTGACACAGCAATGAAAGAAAGGGCGTTTATTTTTATTTTTATTTTTATTTAGATTTTGTTTTAAAGACCATATTGATTTATGTATCTATTCTGTTATCATGAAACAAAGCAAGGAAATGAGATGTTTGTCTTTATTAACAAGCCTCCAGACAGAATCCAGCAGGAGAAGTGAGCCAAGGAGAGGTAAGGGATGGGAAGTGGTGTGGAACAGATTCAGCAGCAAGCTCCGGGCCAGCTGCTCTGTGGCACTGGGTACAACTGGGGCAGCCTGGAGACACACCCTAACCATTGGCAATGTAAATACAGGGGAAAAGTATGCTCTAGATATGAAAAAGTATGGGAAATTCTGCTGGCACTTAGGAATTTTCTGGTTTAACTCTGCTGGCATCATAGAACAGGCCCCTGGGGTCTTAGTCCCAGCTCTGATTGCAGTATGACCAACTTAAAAGTTAGGTGAGATTGGCCACACCCTCATTCCACTGAATTTTGAAATTCTAGGATGGCTAAAACATTGCTTCTCTGGGTAACAATCCCGTGGTGCACTATTCACCCTCCTGATGAAAATATCTTGCTCGATTCTCCTGCTGCATCTCTGACTGCTCTTCTTTGTCCTTTTGAGGAGTGTATCTGTAAAGAGGTGAAGCACCTTTTGAGATATTTTGTCTTTCCCTATATCCCACCGTGCTATTAAGCAGCAGGAGGCTGCTTCCCTCCAAAAAAAGCAAACTAAGAAATTAGACCTGAGCCAAAATATTCATAAATAGCTTCTGGGAGACTGAAAAGCCATGTGAATCTCAATTTGTGAATCATTTCTGCTGCAAAAGCAGAACAAATTCACAAAAGTGAACAGCTTGGCATTGGCACTTCCAGAACAGGAATTTGAGGGGGTTTTCTTTAATCTTGATTTTGAATAGACTTAGAGATCGACAAGGAATGATGGAAGAAAGAAGAGTCAAACAACTTGGAAGCTGAACAGAAACACTGTTATTATTTTCACCCATCTGTAACTGGTTGTTTATATTTCATATCCACAAAAGCAGAGAAAAGCTAGGAGCATGACTTTCTCAGCTCCAGAGGAGATCAGAGCAAAGCCTGCTGGTCACTTCATGGGGGTTTTGCTCCAAAAGTTGTGAGGTGTCACTGGACTTAGACAAGAGGGCTTTCACTTTCTCCCAGCATCTCCATTGCAGTGTTGGACAGTGGAACTGAATTTTTAAACCATGAAAATGTGGAAAACTGTAGCTGTGAATCATCTGATAAATCACAGAAAAACAGGGATAGAAAGAGTCACAAGGGCTCATTTAATTTTTTTCTCCAGCCTCAAGGAAGGTTGTACCAATTTATAATTTCTAACCACTCCCTGTCTGACCTGTATGTAGGATGGTGGAAATTTCAATCTCCCTAACTGCTCTCCTTACCTGCAGGATTTTTTCTCCCATGAATGCTCTGAATTTTTGCTTCCTTTAATTCAAGCTCATTGCCCCTGCTTATGGTAGATATCCATTTATGACAATATTTTACGTAGATAGAGGATTATGTTTCCCTTCAGGCTTCACATATTTAGGCTAAACCCCTATTCAGTCAGCCTCTGCTGCTGGGGTGTTTTCCACCCCTGCTTGGCAGCTGGGCTCTCTACAAGCTCCACTCCTTGAGACACAACACATCACTCTGTAATTTCCCATTGTATGGGCTCTTCTCCTACTATATCCACACTAGAACATATATGTTCTGCACAACAACATGAAATTGTTAAATCGTGTTCACTCTGCAATCCACAACCCCCCTCTCATCTCTTTTTTTGGCAGCTGAACCCAGGCTGTGTTTGCATAGCTAATTGTTCCTGCCTACCTCACACACGTCTCTACTGAACCGCATCCTTTTCCCAGACCTTTTCCCCATCTTTTCATCATTGCTTTGAACTGTCATTCTGCCCTTTTCCTGCCCACAGCTCCCACCTGCTTTGCTTTATCCATAAGCTGACAGGCATACTCTACATTTCTCCATCATCTGAACGCTCAGCAGATGCTCTTCCCTTTAATTGACCCTAATGTTTTCGGACACAAGGGAAAAATATGTGATGTTTTACCTGCCACCCACTTTAGAGACCTAAAAAGCCAAGTTTCAGAGAAATGGATTTTGTTCCCTTTGGAGCAGGAACCCCACAGCAGAGCTGGATGCATTTTTGACTGATACAGTAATTCTTGCTTCCTCTCTCTAGTTGCTTCATGTCATGTCAAATAACTCCTGCACTTGCAAATGAAGGAGAGGATATCTGCTTATAACACATTACTCCTCTTGTGCACATGGAATGGCAATGGCACATAGAAGAGCCTTTTGCTTTGGAAGACACCAATGCTCTTAGTAAATGAAATCTCTAGAAGATCATAGTTCACCACCATGAAAAGAGTCCTTGCTTGATGGTGTGCTATGGCAGTGCCCAGTAACTTTGGACTGTAATGAATAATGCCACAGCAGGGAGCTTGTGGAAACAGGAGCTGACACAGGACAGACCCCTCTGCCAATTCACATATGTCTTCAGTAAGGAGGTATGACTGGAAGTGCCTGGGCCTGTGTCAAACAGGACACTGGACATTAAAACAGCTCCTCTGAAGTAGTGATAATCTCCTTGTTGGTCTGAGAGTAGCCTGACACTTCTGGCTTGCATGAAATTGAATTCTCAGGTGATCTGCTGTTGTTACTAAGAAAAAGCAATAAACTCCTGCCTCTCTGTGGGTGTGCTCTTCCACCAGAAAAACGAGTAAAGGCAGAGTTGGTCTGGGGGATCCTGTGCAGAGACTTGTGCAGCCCTCTGAGATGCTGAGGGCTTTGGGATTGCATGATGTCTGCCATAAACCAATCACCCAACACTGGCTCTTCCAGCACTCAATTAAACCATGCCCAGTACACAGCCTGAGTACGTGTGTTAGCACATAAACTATAAAAATCCCACATCTCCCTCCCTGAGAGGGGTGAGTTAAATGGGCAGTCCTAAAGATTCAGCATCTAACTGGGCACAGTAATGACTGGCTTTAAATTTAGGAAAATGAAAGAAAACTTCTGTGTTTGCTTGCTGGTGACTCAGGGCTCAGGGTTAATGTTTTGAAACTTGCCTTAAAAAAATATGGACTAGAAATATATCTGGTTATGAAATTGAAAGTCTGTGTCTGCAAGCAACACATGAATCCCAGCATCTGGGGCTTTGAAAAAAAGCCTACATGTGATATGGTCCACAAATAAACTGGGACTTTATGAACCAGTGGTAACACAGTAGATATGGCAGTGGAAGCAGTATAGAAGGGAAACAGGTTGAACTAGCATATAACAAAATACTTCAGAAAATATCACTCCCTATTTACACCTGGGACATGAATGCTAACCTGAAAAAATTGTACTTTCTTTTTTGCTATGCCTTGCCTACTAAGAGGTGTTATTTTAGATTTCTACTCACTTCATCAAGTTAGCTGTAGAGGCTGCTTTCTCTGCCTGGACTGAATCCACCCCAGCAGGAGTTCTGTATAAGACTATGCAGTTCTGCCAAGTCTGAATTTGGTCCACTACGCTCAGCTGTCCTACTAATGCATCTGTATTGGGTCCAAGTGCTCTCCTGGTTTGAACTATAATTATCATAAAACTAGATTTTTCTAAATTTCATTCCCTTGTAGCTTTTTATAGTTCTGTGAATTAATTATTCAGAGCGGTAGAAGTTCTCAGCAGTGCTTTTCCATAGCTTTTATGGACATGGATGCATTTCACTCATGTAGAGCAGAGCATGCACTAGAACTTCAGATGGGGACAAGGGAAAGACTTTGTCCAGATGTCAAACACACTGAGTTCAGCATGTCCTCCTCTGACACCATCTTCTTGAAATTTCGAGGCATAGATAGTCTCTGAGGCTAAAAGTGTCTATATTCCCTCCCTGTCTTTTTTAGGCTTTAAAGTCTCCCTTTTCTTGTTACAGGTTGATGCTATCTGTAGCACTATGGGGCAGGTGGGGCTGCTGTGAGCACGAGGATCAGTGGGGCTGCAGAGCTGAGCACTGCCAAAAATACCTCCGCATTTTGGCTGGGATGGGGGTGAGGTGCAGCTGGGGTGCAGGTGCTGGAGGACACAGACTTGTAGCCTGGAACCAGAAGCTGAGGAGAAGTCAGCTATCTCATTTTGCTGCTGAGAGTGAGTGGCTGTGTGTTTGGGAATGGCCGGGCTCCTGGGGACATGTGAGAGGGGTGTCTCCAGGATGCAGGCTGGGGAAGATGAGTCCAAATAAAGCATAAAACTTTGTTTGAATTTCACTTGAGCAGGAAATTAGTAGCCATATTTGAAGGTTATGAAGGCATCAAATCACAGACCTATGGGGCTGCTACCGGCACAGTTGTTCTGGCTTGCTCTGGTCTGAGCAGTCCCCAAAGCAGGTGTGTGGGGAGATGTGCCCACATTGAGGTGCTGCTCATCCCATCTTCCCAGGGAGTTACAGCTCCTTCTTTCACTGGACCCTTTCCCTTGGAAAGGCCACTCACATGCTGGGGATTTCCTTCACACAGAGCAGTGGAGGGAAAGGTCTGTGCTGCAGCTGCCAGGCTCTGAGCAGGACCCTGGTTTCCCTACATTTGGCTCTGCAGAGCCAATACAGAAGCACCAGCACAGAGATTGAGCCTCTTCTGCCTCCCACATCCTCCTTTGGGTAAATGCAGAGTGTGTACTTTAATTAGTGATGATACATGAGGGAGACAGGAGATCAAGCAACATTCAAATTAAGTATCTGCAGAGCTGGTAAGAAGGTAAATATGAGCTCCCAGACTTGGGGGATTTTTTTAGTCACTTCTTTTGTCACAACAGTTTGTATTTTGATTCAAAAGGCAAACAAATTGTTGTTGCAACTTGGTTTTTTTGCACCAAAATGCACCTTTGAGGTCTACCTTCACAGGCCTCTGAGCTTTATGGCACTGCAAAGCCCAGGGTGGGTCAGTGGGGCCCCCACTGCAGCTGGGGCCAGGCCATTCCCATGCCATCAGGAAAAGAGTTGTTGCTTCCCTGCTGCAGACCCACAGTGAGGGTGGTGGAATGACACCTGCACAAAACCACCAACTCTCCTGCAGCAGATCACCCTTGAACACAGTCAAGTCACAGCAGGTTTGGAGTTTTTCCTCAGAAGCAGAGGCTTCAGTGACCTGCTAGCTAGCCTGACTCCTCTCTCCATCCCTTTGCCCTGTCAGGGGGGCTGTGAAGGCATCTCTGCCCTGACCTCTGCATGTGTTTCTGCTCCCATGATCAGGAATCACTGCTTACAGCTCTGTACTTTGTACCACTGCTCATCTGGGACATCTGAACAGCTCACATTCACCCTGAGTATCCCTTTTCCAGCTGTCATGGACTGAAAGAGGGTGGGATGTTAAGCACAAATATTACACAGGTGCCAGTAGGACAAATGAAGGTTTATTGAGAAATAAATTAACCTTACATTAAAAAATTGTTTTCTTAAGTGATAAACTTCATCTCTGTCCTATAGGACATTTATATTATTTTTGTTTGCTTTTGTAAGTAATATGGTATTTAATTATTGGACAAAGCACATTTCCTAGCAAAATACTCTTTTTAAAAAGCATTTTGAACTGATAAACACCAAGTATTCACACCTCCTTTGCTATGATTTCACTTTAATAATGATTTTGGTGTTTCAGTATGAGTCAGGCAACAACAGAGGAATTGCTGAAGAAATTTTGTTAAAAAACCTCTCCGAACAAACAGTTATGAGTCAGAGGAAATACAACTGAATTTTACTGGCTCAGGGCTGGCTTGGTTGGGTCTGTAATTTCAGAAACCAAATTCCACATCTGGAGATGTCTACAGTTTAGCTATTAATAGGATGTCTGTGTTTTTATTTCAATGCCACTACTGGGAGATAGGACCTGCCCTGAGGAAGGGGTGGCTGCCAGTGGCCACTGATGCCAGACACAGAGAATCCCACTACAACAGGAGATTTCTGCAGTGATGACTCAAAAGAAGAAGCCTTTTTTCCAATAGAAAAATGCATTGTCAGTGTGAAAGAAAAATATAATTAGCAGAGGCCAGGAAAGGAAGACACTGGAAGACTCCAAAAGCTCCAGAGTCCCTAGTTTTGCTTTCTGCCCCGGTCAGTGCAATTTGTTTACCTATATTTCTGTTACCTAAAATTACATTTTAAGTGCCATTAAAGGCCAGTTTTTTCTGAAAGGATCACAAAAAAAAGCAGCAGTTGTGTCATTCTTGGGAGTTCATGTGTGGAAGGACAGATACATGCTCTTTGCCTAGTTAAAGCCAAACTGTACATTAATTAATCAATGTTAAAACTCTTACAGGAAAGGTGATTCCATTCAGCAGTTTTAGGAATACATCTGGTTTAGGAATTTATTGGGTGCTTTTTATTATTTTTCAGTCTTTGTTAGCAAAAAAGCATACCTCTAAAACCTTGGTCAGAATAAATTTTG
Source organism: Cinclus cinclus (assembly GCF_963662255.1). NCBI lineage: Eukaryota > Metazoa > Chordata > Aves > Passeriformes > Cinclidae > Cinclus > Cinclus cinclus. Next base: position 14,629,763 of record NC_085048.1, on the reverse strand, counting down.
CTCAGATACCACCAGCACGGAGTAAATAACTGAATCTCTTACTTGTCTGAATATAATTTGATATGAAACAGAACACCTGGTATCATGATAATATAAAAAATCGGGTGGTATTTACACGGCAATTGGAGCTCAGAGGAGCTGCTGTGGCTCCAACAAGCTGCCCTTTGAATGCTGTCAGGAGGATCAGCTGAGCATGGCTGTACCTCACCAGAACACCTACAGGATGCTGATAATACCACAGTGTCACACATTGTCCAGGATCCTGCTAGCGGGCTCCTTTATTGGATTATTGTCTCTTTGGAAAAGGGAAAACATCCTCTGCTTGAAGCAGATTGCCTCATGGTTTGTGCTGTGATAAAAGGTGGTCAAGCATCCATGAAAACTGCGAGCCTTTTTATTTGCAAAGTTGCTGTCTCTCTCTCCATTGGTTTTGAGGAAAAAGTGCATGTTTTGGCAGTGCTGTGGCAAAGGTAGCGCAGGATGCTTGGCAAGGCTAGAAAGCAGCCTGCCCTGGGGAGAAGTCCTGCCGTTCCAGCAGGAGTCCTCTAGACTTGGCTGTCACACTGCATGGGGTGAGCAGTCCCCGTGTGCCTGTCACAAACTGCGGCTTCGTGAAATCGCGTGGTGGGCGCTCCAGCTGGTGGGAAACACACATGGACTTTTCAGGCCAGTGAGTGAATGTGGTTGTCTGCATGCTTGGAATTAAGTGTGTTTTTCAATACTTGAAGTCAAAGCTTGAGGCAGGAGAATTGGGACATACCTGCAAGAGCATGGAGGATCTGGTGATTATCTAAATACGTAATCAATACCTCCATTTACTTACTAGTGTGCGTTTGTCAAATGCCCAACAGTGTGATTACCCTATTTAAGTATTTTGTTCAGGCATAAAGCAACCTTTCCAAAATTACTAACTTTTTTCTCATCGAAGATGTTGTTAATTAATACTTTTAGTGTCCTCCCCTGTGATTTACTTTCTCTTAATTACCAACAGGAGCAATACAGGAGTGCTCCACTACCAGTGCCAAAATTAAACTGACTTTTTCCAAATTGCACTGAATGATCCACATGGTTATGCCTTCAGGTACTAAGCAGGAGACCTCAATCCCATGGGAAATGCTGCTTTATGAGGCACTCTGTTTTCACAGAATCACAGATTGATTTGGGTTGGAAGGGACCTTTAAAAGTCATCTAGTCAAACCCCCTGAAATTCAACTATATCAGGTTGCTCAGAGTCCCATTCAACATGTCCTTGAAAGTTTACAGGGATGGGGCATCCACTGCCTCTCTGGTGGATGTGCCAGTGTCTCAGCCTCCTTCTGTAAAACACGTTTCCACGTATCTAGTCTGAACATGCCTTCTTTTAGTTTAAAACCATTACCCCAAGTCCTACTGCAACAGGCCCTGCTAAAAAGTTTGTCCCCATCTTTCTATAAACCCACCTTAAGTATGGGAATTAATTTCAATAATAAGTATTTCAGGGTGGTTTCATGCAGATGGGAGCAGCATGAGGACATGGGTGTCCCAGCAGTAAGGTTTGAGCCCTGGGTGAGATGCGCAAACGTGGTGCAAAGTCCCTTAACCCCAGGGTGCTGGGGAAGCAGCATCCTGATTCCAGTGGGATGCCCTGGCTTTTGCAGGGCTCTGGAAGGCATCCCAGAGCATGCATGCTGGAAGAGCACTACAGTATCATCTTGTTGGCTCTGGCATTCCAGGAAGAGCTGTCAGATTTCTTTATCTTTCTCTTTTGTTCAGCCATACGAAAAAAGGTGGTCTCAGCAAAACTGAAAGTTGCTGTGGGGAAATACCAGGCTTAGAATATTACTTTTCATTGCCCTGATTGAAAAAAAATACTTGGCATTACAAAGCCTTGCAAGGAAAAAACTAATTTTCATTTAGACACACCAGTATTTTTTTCATACTTATTTTCTGACTTTCGTGTTCTCCAATCATGTTTCAGAGTAGAAACAAGTAACAGTATTTATACTTTCTGCTGCACTGAAACACTTTAGTCTTCTTATTCTATTCCCCCTTTCTCAGCATAAATTTTCCATGTTGAACAACAAAACCAGAGTTCACTCTGTTACATCTCACAGAAACTAGTTTTTCAATGGCTACTTCTCTCTGTGGGAACTCATCCATTTCAAGGGCTCTCTGCTATTTTCTGCTCAGACAAATTAGACATGTCGTTTTGTGTTTTGAAATTGCTGCTGCTGCCAGCGTGAGGAAATAGCCTGGGTGGGAATGCCAAGCCCAGGTGGGAATGCCAGGGATCACGGGCAGACACCCAAGGCCCTGCTGCTCTGCCCTGATGGTGGATATCCTTGTGCAGAGACCCTGTGGGACAACAGGGTTGTTGGTAAATTCAACTGAAAATAATCATGAGCAGGCTATGGAGTGTAGGACTTTCCAATTATGTTTTCCCAATAGATACAACTAAAATGCCCATGGCCCCAAATTGTGTTTGATGATGAATACCAGAAAATATTGTAGCAAACACAGAGTGAAAAACTCTAGTGAAAAACTCTAGCAAAGTACCATAGCAAGAAATGAGGTTTTTAAATTTTCCTTATTTAGCAAAGTCTCTTTTTGCATATGAAACTTTAATATTGAAATCTTGTCTAAAACACCTAACTTTAGTGTCTGACATAGCAACTGCAGCCTGGGAGGCAAAATCAGGTCCTTTTTAGGCTTCCACGTAATAAATGGGTAGACAACAGTAAATTAAATGAAAATGTGTCAGTTTGATTCATAAATTCTTCACCTCTGTCAAGCCTAATTTTTTCTAATATCTCCACCCTCAGTCTTTCTATTATGGGAGAGAAAAACCACGCAGCCAATTTTCCTTTATGCTGGTTTAATTGTTGCTCTTTTTGACTTTGAAAAGGATACCAAGTGCTCTCATATATGTAAATGTGCCTGATGGCTTTGGCTGTTCAAATACTAAGGCCCCTGTAGGCACTGGGGTATCCCTGGGGCAACCTTAATACAAATGTAGCTAGAAAGTGTATTTTTGTATTTGTCCAGCTGTGCAGGCTCACATCTGCTGTTCTCAGGCTTGCTGCCAATCATTGCAGCTCTTACCATTTATTTTTTCTCACAGGGGAAGAAAGAACCCAAGACAATCCTGCTAAGAGGAAGAAGAGTAATCACGCAAAGGTGGACTATTGACACTATTCTTGTTACTTTCTTTTTTTTTCATCTATCTTACCTTACTGTCATAGTGGTAGGCATAGCAAGTAAGTTGCAGATAAAAAAAAAATGCAAAAATTACATTATATCTTGTGTTGTAACTACATTCTCGGAACACTCATTTTCCCTTGCTCTATGTCATATTATTCAAACTAGAAAAAGAGCCTTCAGAGGTAACTAGCAGATTCCTTTCTCCTGCCTCTCCCCATCCCACAAGGTCATCTAAAATAGGCCAGGGAAGTACACTAGGAAATACTGCAGGGAACAGCCTTTCTTTGGCAGGAAAATGCATTGTAAAAGCCTGTCTACCTGCTCTTTTCCACTTCCAGTTTCTGTGATCCAGATGACTGGCAAAACGCCTTGGCATATTTGTTTCAGTAGTACATTAAATACTAGGTCTGCCTGTTCAGGTGATGCTGCTTGCCTATACAGAAGGTAAGAAGCATGGATGCAGCTGGCATTTCCCAAGTTATGTTCATCTGGTTAGTCTGACTTGGAAATGCAAAGGAGCACAAAGAGGGGTTCTTAAACCTCTTAAACAAAGAGGGGGCAAAAATTCAAGCCCCAGCATCTGGTAGCAAAAATAGGAGGCTTTATAGATGAGCATCCAGAGGTTTACCACTAGAATTCAAAATTTATCAAAGAAAATAGTTCTGATAAACAATTTTCCCTCTTATTTCCTCCAAACACCTGCCAACCAGCTTGGTTTTATCACAAGTAATACTGGCTCATGTGTCCATTACTGTTTCCATTTTAATTTCTCCAAGGTGATCCCTCATTGAGGGCTCTCCAAAAACAAGATTAAAAGAGGATTTAAAAAAAATTGCATTGTCTTTTGAAACATTGCTTTCTTCTTCATCAAACATACATCGTGAGGAAGCTCAGTGATGGAGGGGGTGTCAGGGCTGCTCCTCCAACCTCTCCTGCAAGGCTGTTCTGCAGATGGCCCAGCCAGGCAGGAGCTCCTTCCCAGGCAAAATTGCTGGCCAGAAGCTTCCCTTGGGAAAGTGCATGTGCTTCCAGGACCACAGTGTGGGGATGACCAGGATGATCATGTCCCCAGCTCAAAGCCAGAAGACATGCTTTTGCTGTCACTTTTTGCAGAGAAGGCAAGTCCTGGCTCTTCTGGGAGAGGCACATCAAAGCCAGCTTGACCCACAACATTCTTGCTTGCCAGATGCCTGGCTGTGTGTGGAGCAATTTGTCACCTTCAAGGACACTGCCAGCACTTTCCATCCCAACAATCATGCCAGATATCAGAAAACCAATGGGAAAAGAGGACCTCAAAACTTTAGTCCTTTCCAGCATTTTCTTTCTTTGCTTTTTGGTGCTGAGCTGGCCAGGTCAAGTTGATAAACTGTTCAAAAAAGGCAAATACCATTTTAATCTCTTCCTCCAGTTAATCATGGCAAGCCACAGGAAGACAGATAGTAATTCAAGATTAGCAATAGCCTTATGAAGCTCACATTATTACCAAAGAAATTTAAAAAGCCACATACCTCAAATACCTTAGTTTCCATCTAATCCCTTGATAATTAAACCCCAGACAGCAAAAAAAAAAAAACCTCCACACATTTTGTTCAAATTCTGCATAGTTGGAATGATGCAAATGAGTCTAATTTAATCCCCCTTTGTTTCTCACTCCTGACTGTGGAAACAGAATGAAAAGCAGAAAGAAAAATCAAACAAAAGGTGAGATGCTAGAGAAGTTGTGGATTTAAGTTTGTGAAGGTCCATGCTGGATCATCATGAGATTATTACAGATAGTCTTAACAAATATACACCATTAAAAGAACTTCAGCCAAATGTACCCAGTGGGACCAATTTTGCAAATGCCTTCACAGAATCATTAGTGGATCATTTAGGTTGGAAAAGACCTCTAAGATCATCAAGTCAAATAATTAACCTGATAGTGCCATGTCCACCACTAAACCATGTCCCGAAGTGCTAGGTCTATGCATCTTTTAAATACCTCCAGGAATGGTGACTATACTACTCCACCCAGGGCAGCCCATTCCAATGCTTGACAATGCTTTCTAGGAAGAAATTTTTCCTGACATACAATCTAAACCTTCCCTAGCACAGCTTAAGGCCATTTCCTCTTACTCTACCACTTACTATCCTGGAGAAGAGATTGACCTCCACCTAGCTACAATCTCCTTTCAGGTAGTTGCAGGAAGTGATAAGAGCCCTCCTTTTCTCCAGGCTAAATGCCACAGCTCCCTCAGAAATAAGAATTATTTATTTATTTATTTCTAGAAAATAAGACATATTTTCTAAATCCTTCACCAGTTCTATTGCTCTTCTGGGAAGGGAGAAGCAGCTCTCACAAACTCATTGCACGCTTTTCATCTCAGATTGTTTGTGAACAATTGTCAGCTTTCTATGGCCATTCCTTCCTTTCCCCAGGGATTTCTGTAACTCAGGAATTGATCACCAGCAAGCATTAGGACTCTAAGTCAACTGACATCTCAGTGTTTTTTCTCTGGTTGGCTATCTGGATTGAACCATCTTGCATGCTGGAAAGCTGCAATTCTTGGAGAAAGAAGTTGGGCATAAATGATAGCAACACCTCATTTGGATCTTGTTGTGTGTTTCCCAATAGTTGTTGAATACAAAAATATTTTCAGTGTTTATGCAATTTCTTGTGGGATAAAGCACAGAACATTAGAGGGCTCAAAGAGAGCAGCAGCTGCAGGCACTTCTCAAGTAAGTACCCACTGACCAGAGAATGTCCCTGAGGCTCCCAACACAGGCAGCTCTGACGGACACATCCAGAGCTGTGCTGAGCCGGGTTGCAGAGCAGCACAGAGACCCATCTGAGGATCTCCCCGAACAGGACACAGCTCTCACGGCTGCCAATCCCTGCTGAACCTGGGCAGCCTGGAGAAGAGCCACTGCAGCCTCAGAAATGGCTGCAGGTCTCATCTCAAAACCCGTCCACCACAGGACACAGGGCAGTGCCACACAGTGGGAAGCCTGCTGCTGCTGGGGCCACCGGGTGACAGCCACGTTAATAAGGAAAGCGGGACTGAGCACCATTAAGTGTTTTCTCTCGCCAGCCGTGAGCCCTGAGGGCTGTAAATCTTGGAGGAGGCCTCAAGTAGGTGCTTGCTCTGTTGCCACCTATTCCTGGGCGGAGTGGTGTCGTCACCTGTGCCACCGCCCTAGCTGGCAGAGCGCACGGCTGGAGCCACGGCGCCATCCCGGAGTCCAGCCGGCAGTGCTGGCACAGGGAAAGGTGTGCTGGGAAATCGCGGGGGTTCCTCGCATATCTCCTGCGAGGAGAATCCAGCTTCAAGCACGTGAAGTTGGCAGCGCCAGTTTATCAGATAGAGTTTTCCATTATATCTTTCCAGGTTGAGTTGCTTCTAGTTTAAACTGTTCAGGTTCTTTAGTTTCCAAGTTTGTTCTTTTCCTTGGGCTGATATTTTTATTATTTTCTTTTTAAACTGGCAGAATGGTTCAACTATTATTGAAAGACCTTAGAGAAAGTGGTTATTGCTAAGCAATCTCTGTCGCATTTTCTTCTCTTTGCATCAATGCATCCAGTCTCAAGGTATTCCAGCTTTGGAGTACATGTAAAAGGTTTGGTTTCTTTTTTTATTTTTTGTTTGTTTGTTTTTATTTTCCCCTGTCCCTATGAAAATCTGTTGGATTTAATGCAAAGATAAGCTTCGAAAAACTGCTTTGATGTCAGTGAAATTTTTCTGTTTGTTTCTTCCCCTCCCCCCCTCCCCCCCGTTTTGTCTTTTAGATCTTTTAGTATCTTTTTCCTGGTGTGGCCTTGATTTCAGCTCTATTCAGTTCTTATCTCAAGGCAGCACTGAATGTGCTCATGGAGTCTCCTATAAGGGGAGGCAGAGTGAAAGCCAGTGATAAGGCACAGTGGCAACTACATTAAATTCTTCATATATTTTTGACTTGAAAACGTGCTGGGCAGGAGCTGGGAGGGGGCAGGTGGGGAGGAATATCCTAACAGGAAGATTCGCTTCTTTGTGCTACATGCCATATTTCTGAGCAATGCTTCCAACCACGTCCCTCAGGAAGCAGATTACCATCAATCCCTAAATCCCCTCCATTTTGTGATGGGGTACGCGGAGAGGTTCTGCAAGTTCACGTCTTGCACAGAGCAGTGACGGAAGGGCGGGCGCCTGTCTCCAGAGAGGGGGACGGCAGCCGTCCAGACTCAGGCACGGCACCAAGTTCACCTGTGCCGCTCTCCACCCTTCTGGGGGCCGCTGCCGGCACGGGATGGGGGCACTGTGGTGGCGGGGGGCTGCGTCCCATCGCCCTGCTCAGAGGGAAGCGAGAGGTCCATGCGCTGGGAGCCGGCGGCGCTCGCATCCAGCGGCCAGTCCAGGCGGTCACTGCTGCCGCCGTCCTCCCCCCGTCCCCATGCAGCCAGCACTGAACACCTTCAGCCGCGCCACAGGATGCCTACAGGGCATGGGGGGAGCTGGGGCCGCGCGAGAGGTCCCTGTCCGGCGTCCCCTTATTTGTTGGTGGGGTAAAAACCACAACGCACACCTCCCCCCCGCAAAAAAAAAAAAAAAAAAAAGGAAAAAAAAAGTGTGTGGGGGGAACCTTCCAACATCAAAAATCAGAACTTCTCCGTCTCCGCTGCCCATGCTCGCGGCTGGGGTGCCGGTGGGGCCGGTGGCGAGCGCAGCGGGGCGGGCGCAGCTCCCCGCGGTCGCGCAGCCCCGCGGAGCCACCTCTCCGCGCTGCCCCCCCGGCCCCGCACTTCCTGCCCGCGGCGGCGGCCCCGGCGGGGCCGGGCAGGGCGATACCAAGTGTCCGGTGCGGCGGGAGCGGCGGCGGCGGCGGGCGGCCCCTGCGCGGGGCGGCCGCGGAGCGGCGGTACGGAGCGCTCCGCCCCCCGGCGCGCCCGCTGCCCCGCCGGGGAAGTTGCGCTCTGTCCCTCGCTCTCCCTGGTCCCTCGGCGACGGCTCCTTCCTCCCCCTCCCTCCCTCCAATGCGCCTCCCGCTCATTTCCTCTTTTCCTCCCCGCTCGCCGCCGCTCCGCAGGCGCGCGGCTCGCCCGGGCGCCGCCGCGGAGTTGTAGCTCCCAGGAAGCCGCCGCGCCCCCGCGCAGCCGCCGCTGCTCCAAGGCCGCCCCGGGACCCCGCTCCGCCAGCCGGGTAAGAAGCCGGGGCTGCTCCGCCGCCGCCCGCGGAGCGCCGCGGAAACTTCGGCGGGGCTGCGGGAGGTCTGCGCGCTCTCTCCTTCCGCGGGGACTGTCGGGGGGCGAAGCTGAAGGGAGGGGGGAGATTTCTGGCTTTTGGCGGGGGTATTTTCGGGGAGAGAGAGCTCAAAACGTCCTGTTTGGATTACGGGCGCGGGGCGCTCCGCGCATCTCTTACATCCCCGTGGGGCGCGGAGCGGGGCGGCTGCTCCCTTCGCCGCCAGGAGATGCGGAGCGGATCCAGGCGCCCTCTGCGCGTCCGGGGGATGCGAGCGGATCCCCCTCTACCGCCGCGGGGCTGCGGTGTCAGCGCTCGCCTCGCCCCGAGCGGAGGGAATTGCCAGCGTTTCCCCTGCCCTCAAAAAACCCCAAGCCGTGTGTATCTGCGTCCTTGTGTGTCTGTAGGTGTATGGATATCTGTACGTCTGTCTGCGCATATCCCCGTTCAGCTCGCGTGTGTGTTCGGCCGTGTGTGAGCCTCCCCGATGGTGAGGGGCATTTTGCAGCTCTGCTTTATGGTGGTTAATGGTTTACCCGGAGAAGTTCCCGACGCATGAATGTTGCAGGGCCCTTTGAGTCAACTCCTACAGACCCGGACTTCCTATTGCCAACCTTCCCAAACGGCCTTAAAAAGTACTGGCGTTTGCCTCTGGTGAGTTGGCCTTTTTGTCTTTCTGCTTGCCTGGGAGATGTCTGGGGCTGCGCTGGAGGCCGGATGGCTGCGGTCAAGGTCACCCCAATTCCCTGAAAGCTGGGCAAAGCGGGACACCCTACTCCTGTGAGGTTGTGGCAGCAAAGGAATCTGCCAGCCCGGGGTTTGTATCAGGCTGCTGGGGGTCCTGCTGGAGCACATGGCTCCAGCACACACTAGCTGCCGAAGTAGGGAGAATTACAAGAAATAAGAAATAAAACAAGGCAAGTGTATTTACAAGTAAGTTTCTATGTAAATAAGTTCCTGCTCGATTTGGGGAAAGGTCATCTAATGCATCGTCAGGAATGAAAGTTTGCTGAGAAAAACAGCTCAGTAGGTCTGAAAACCAGACTCAGTAGGTCTGTGTCTCCTGCTCACAGCTGGGTGGTTTATACCTATATGACAAAATCCTGAGCTTTTTCACAGGAATACTTGTAGGCAAGCACTGTAGCTGAGCACTGTCCTGCACTCCCATTCGCAAGTGAAAATCTGGTAGGAAGATCAAATTTTCTCTGTGGGAGGAAGAATGGAGGAAACAATCACTCCCTCCCCAAAATATTTCCCATTTTTCCTAATGGAAGCCATTTGTCATAATTTCAGGTTCAAAAGTTCTTTTTGTCTGAGATTAAATTTGAGTGAAGGCTGGGGGTCTATTTCAGCAGCCACTGATGCTGTCTTGCATGGGGTCCACCAGCACTGCTGGGTACTTTTGGCCAGGGAGCAGAGCCAGGAGGAGCCTCCCTGCTTGTTCCAGGGCTGAGTATCTACCTTGCTCCTGACCCCTCAGCTCTTCTCAGGTGCTTGGATTGGGAACGCTTTGATTCAGGTGAATGGATCTGAGTGTGTTTGGCTTCATGTAGTGTGGTGGGGCTTGGGGAAGGCAGATCATCTCACATTTTCCTTAGGTTTGCTGAGGAGGTGCTGGCCAGCCAGCAGGACAAACATCACCTCATCCTCACACCTATTTTCTGCATTTCTTTGTTTCTTGCCTTTCTCTGTGTAGAGGTGGAAGTGCAGGAAAGTATAAGGGGAAAAAAATGGGTGCCACTATGGAGTGGCTGTTGCAACACTGTCAGGAGCTCTGCTGAGGAGTCAACTCTGCTGCCAAAAAAAGTGCTTTTGTTGGCATAGCTTAGTCTGTTCAGGGAATTGCTACGGTGCTGGAGCAGGGTTTGCTCTTGCAGCTGGCTGCTTGCACCAGCAGGAACTTGTGTAGACAAACCTTTGTAGCTCTCAGATGAGGCTGCCACTGTCGATGCAGGCGATGCTTTGCTTACTGCATGTCACAGCTGGTGCTGTGGTGCCCCCATTCTACCACCTGAGTTCATGGGCATGGAAGTAACCTGGGCCAGTTGTTGGGAGCTTGGGGATAGAGATTCATTTGTAGCCTAAGCAACATAAACTTCGATTATGATGCCACCAAAAAAAAAAAAAAAAGAAAAAAAAGTATGTAATGTTTAGAAATGTTGCAATTAAAAATATGTATGCAACATGATTTTATATATTTTTTACAAGCAAGGCAATATTCATTTGAGTATCTATTACTTTGACATAGGGGAGAAAAGAATGCTGGTAGACTAAGGGGGCAGTGTGAATTAAAATTTTGTATCATTGAGCTTTTTACTTCCTTTTAGTGATGTGAAACTGTAAGCAATGATGTTGCACTGTTTGCATGTGCAAGATGCACTGGTACTCATGGGAAGAGGATCTCACATTTCCAAAGAACTGCTGGAATTTCCTTCAAGCATGACTTTTAGGTCAGATTCAGGAACAAATGCAATGTGTTTTCCAGTTAATGGAAGAAGTACAGACTTTTTTTGAATTTGTTTTTTGAATGTGTTTTCCATCATGTTCCTAGGATGCTTTCCATAATGTTTATATGTGGGATCAGTTTCTTTGTTCATTATCTGTATTAAAAAATTGTTTGTGTCCAACATCTGCATCTTCATTGAGCTTAATTTGGCCAGAAGTTAAATTTCTTTTGGTAAGAGGCTTATCTTACATTGTGTTACCTGTGTTACTATATTAAGTGGGGTCCTACCTGTGAATAATGAAGGAGGTTTTTTTTGCAAAATTGTTGATATTTAGCTTTAATGAACATAACTTGTTTTCAATCAGTGCCTAAAATTTCCATTGTTCCAATAATCCTCTACCAGCTGGAGAGTATAACAAATACAGTTATCTTCATTTCATCACTTTTTTGCTGTATAAAAGGTTCCACAAGTTGGTTTTGTTTTGCTAACCTGCTAATTAACCCATTGATTTCTGCATTTCTCAACTTACCCAGATAAATATCCTCTGCCTGTTTTCATGCTTTGCTAGCAAAGTTAATTGAACAGTGGGGGCAAATACTCCATGAGGAGCTAATTTCTTTACCTCTCAGAGTCTTGCAGTGGATAAGGACAGTATTTTCAGCTGAATCTCCTGGAAATGTGACCTTTCTGGAAGTCTAGTGTTGCTTAATGACTGGGAGACCCACGATGACAGGGCTGACCACAGGATGAATTATGCATTTTCCTGCTCTGATTGTGCTGGAATTAGAAGACAGGGGCTGGGGAAGGGGGGTGGGGGGGCGGGCAGACCAGTCTTGTAATCTAAGAAATATTGCAGTTCTTCTAGATTGCACTGCATGAAAGATGCCTTTATTACTATTTTTTAAAAATGCTGCTTATCATTTGCACAGTAGGCTTGTAGATACCTGTGAGTAATCGGTGTTAAAGAAATGGCAATGGTACTTGGGTTGTTTCAGTGTTTCTTGTCCTGTAGGTGTGTATCTTTTTAAAATCAAAGAAAGCAACAAGTAGTTTAAGGAATTCTCCCTGGTGATCAATATTCATTGAGATACTTGGAAATCCATGCCAAGCAGCATTCTGTTCAAAAGGTGCCAGCTACAACCTGGCCAGCCTTTTACTTCTCTTGCATGCAACATATTTCCCAATGATTGAGCTGCCTGTCTAAAGTGGCACAATCTACTTGAAAAAGCAGCAGGAAAACTTAGACATAGCTGTAGTTGCATGCACTTCAGGCATCGGTCTTTGAGACCTTCTGACACTTTTTTTGGGACTCCTTCAAATATGTTTTAACCTTTTTTTCTTTCTGTACCCTCTTTTTTTTAAAGGAAATCAGGCTGCCTGGTGGGGAGGAGTGCAGCTGCGTAATTGCATGCTTAACATCTGGGGGAAAAAGGATGTTTTCTAGTATTTTAGTTGCTGTAATCTTAATGTACTCAGAGAGGTGTTTAAGCTGATGGTATTCCTTTGAATATACACTTGGTTGGAAAACACTGGATTGGTGACAGGCACACTCAGAGATTTTCAAGGGTGGAAGGCTTGGCTTGCACCTAGAGATACTTGCTGAAAAACAGGCAAACTGAGATCCTGATGCGTTTGCCAAGAGCAACAGCTAAACTTGGGCAGCTGGTTTAGAAATTAAATAATGTTTCTGTTTTGGACAATGGGTTTATCGTAATGAATTAGCCGGTGGACTAGTCAGAGTGGCAAAGGGGTTTGTTTTTGATTCCCCAACCATGCAGCTTACCAGCATCGGGCACGTACTTCCCAGCAATGGAAGCACAAGAAGTATTTCACACCAATGGTCCGGGAGTGGGAGCATGTACACTTGTGCGTCCCTTGTATGTAAACCCCAGATTCTCTTAATCTCTTGAAAATAAAAACGTGATGGATGGTATAGCTCGGGCATGGAATAAGGAAATACATGGTGCCTTGTGCTTAGAAGTTGGCGTGTGGCTCATGCAAAATCATTTTAGAATAGTCGGGGGCGGCAGTGGGAGGAGGGAGGAAAAGAAATGCCTTCAGGGGGCTGGGAGCCAGAGCGTGGGTGTGCTGCAAGCCATCCTCGCCAGCCTTCTGCGCTTCTCATTCACCTCTGCTCCGCAGCCCAGCCTGGCTGTGCAGAAAGGAGCTTTTCCTTGCTCAGAGGTAGCAGGAATTTTTTTCAGATTTCTTTCTTTCTTTCAAAAGGGCATTATACGCAGGATGCTCTGTTCTTGGCAGCTCGCCCACTGTGCGAGGGGAGAAAGCTCGCTGGTTTGGTCACAATGCAGATAACCACTGTCAAAGCCAGTTAGCATTTGCAGGGCATCCTTTACTTTTTCTCTTAAGTAAAGCTTTTTATATTTAGCAGGCAAATTTTGTTTCTCCAAACACAATCCCTTTCTTAAAACTTGTCTGGGGAGAAGCAGACTTTTCTCTGTAGAGCAGTTTGAGGTTGCTGGATGAAGGCTGCTTGTGTGTGAGAGGAGAGTGGGAGTTACATGGGAAGATGTTGTGGGTGTGTAACCATTACCACCGACTTTGGTTATGAAATGTGCGTTCAAAAAATAAAACCAACCATACTTCATAGTGCTTAGGAAAAGACCTAGAAGCAACATCTGTTCAGTATGTTAGAAGATGCTTGAAAACCCTGTATCTTGTTTGCCAGAGCTGAAGGAAAGGTAGCAGTTTGAAACCTAGGCTTGGAGCAGGGCCCTGGCCCGTGGCTGTCACAGGCAGCTGCCTTTCGTTGTCCTCTGCAGAGTGATCAAAGCACTGTCCTGGAACAAACTGGAGTTTCTGCTTTTCCTTCTAGTTTCCAATGCAAGATTCTTTTTCGACAGTCAATACCCCTGTGTCTGATCTCTCTTCTCTGGTGTCTACCCTCCTAAAGCTTTTGTATTGAGAGAGCTGGAGTTACTGTACGGGGGGCGGGGTTGGAAAGAAAGTGGAGTCAGCATAAAAGGTCCTCCATCGTCCTCCACCATATTTTTTGCTGGGCTGAGTTTTATTGCTCTTGAGCTCATATATGTCTGCTTTGCTTCTGAGGGGTTCTGGGAGGCTTTCCAGAAAATGGGTGCTCCTGTGTGTGAGAGTTTATTAAAGGAGGCGCTTGTGCCAAAGAAGCGTGGGTTGGAAACACAGGTATTTGACAGTTGTGGAATCACATGTGTTAGTGAAAGTCAGAACCATTTAAATGGGAATGAGCACATGCTTGTGTCCAGCCTCTCTAGTGGCTTTGTGTTATGCACCCTGGATGGTTGTATCCAGGTGGAGGATGGCAGACCAAGACCTCCCCTGATGTAAGAAGCCTGATTTCCCCAAATCACCTGGCAAATTATTTCCTTTGTCTTAGGCCTGATGTGAAGCAAACTGGCTGAAATCAGTTGTGGGAGACTTTTTCATTTCAAGTGGTTCCCCTGCCTATTGTCTGGAGATGGTTCACTGGGTGCTGCACCCTCAGTGGTGGCTGAAGCCCCTTCTCTGGATGTCAAGAGTTTGGTCACTGCACGTGTCTGTCCCCCAGGGACCACAGTGTGAGCCTGAGTGCTGTGCCCCTCCATGCCAGGCTCATCCCAGGCAGCAGCTCTGCCAGAACCAGTCAGGGTTTCTTCTAGGGTTATCAGATGATGCATCAAAAGATAATTTTTTTTAATGGAAATTAGATTTCATTCCAGCTGAGGGTAATTGAAGTGGTGGTAATGGTCTGAAAGTAAATGAGATTCAGCTCTGTAGACTGCGGCCACAACTTTCTGTTCTCCTCGTGTTACGCTTCTTAAAATGGCATTCGTTCCTAAACCTGGCCCTAAAGCTTTGTTGCAAAGAGCCGTATTTGTCTCAGGAAATAGGAAAAGATCATGCTTTAATTTTAATTAATTCTCTAGACCTCGTCTCCCATCTCCTTAAGGATTCCCTGAACCTGCAGGCTGAATTTCCCAGCCAGATTTGTCCCCATGGGAAGCTTTCTGACCCCACTGGGATTTGCAAGGGAGCAAAGAGTCCGTCTCATCCTGTTCAGCTTGTTCAGATGAACAGCCTTCCAAAGCAGCTTGCAGTTCCAGGCTGAATAATCTGTGACTCCAGCAATGCTTCTTTACCAATCACAAAGAAGAGAGGAATCTTTGCAGGGGAAAATTCCATTGCTGACACCTGACAAGGTACCACTGGACTGTCCAGAGTGGAGGACGGATGCAATTGCTGAGCCTGTCACAGGGAGGGATCTCCCTGTCTCTCTTCTGACAGAATGTCTTGGTATACACGGGGTTTGCCAGATCTGATCTGCTCAGTCACACCAACTGTGGTTTCTCTTCCCTCAGATCTCTTGGTGCTTGACTCTGTATTGCGTGGCCCCTGCTGGGGGCTGTTGGCAGGCTGTTCACATGGTGTGTGCTGTAGCTACACAGAAGCCCCGTCCCTTGAGTAAGGCAAGCTGTTCCAAACTGATAGCACCAGAAACAGCTGAATTTGCTGAGTGCTTGCTTTTATGGGTGTAATTCAGAAGGCACAGTTTGGAAATGAAGGTGCACTTGCTGGCCATTTCCAGAACTCTGATTTGTTGCAGGACGCATTCAAGGATGATCTTCCTCAGCATTTGGCTGGGCCATCACCTTCTGGGCACCAGGGGCTTCACAGCCAGGCGTGGTTTAGTCCCATTTGTGTTGGGACATTTTGAATTAGCTGTGCTGAGCTTTGTTTTCAGATGCTTGATGCCCACTGCTGGTGCTGGGGTCCTCTGTATCACTAAAGGCTCTGATGGCTTTTTATGCTTGGTGGGGAGGCATGTTTCTAACAAAAATGCTCTGCAGTGCTTGCTCAGTTCCAGGAAAGCATTGCAAAAACATTTTGGTGAAAGTTTTGATATTCTTAAGCTGTACGCATGCAAAAGTCCAGGCTGACTATGGAATATTAATTGTTCCTCAGGAGCTTGTGAGAAGTGTGCCTTGAGGTGGAGTAGCCTTAGACAGAAAGATGAACTGTGAGTGGCATGTGAGTACCACGAGGGGTTTGATGCTGTGCCTGCTGCTTTCCATGCGAGCACTCTCCCCATATTGTGCCCGTGCTCGAATGCAGCAGGACCTGAGGAAGATGTGCAGGGGCTGGGGCAGAGTGGTGCTGCAGGCTGAGCTATTCAAGGCCAGCCGGCACTGCCATCTCTCTCTGTGACCATTACATCCCTGTGCCAGGTTCTGTGTCTCTGGCCACAGGCTGTGGCTGGTGTGCTGTGGGGCTTGCAGGGTGCCAGTTTGTTATTGCTTGTCTTCTCCACCATCTCACCCTGCTGCCCACATCAAGCCATGGAGATGCCAGGCTCCTACTCATGATATCAGCCTCCATTTAAACCCATTTTTTAGCTGAAGTGGGTGAAGTAGTCAAGAGTGGGTGAAAGGAGAGGGAAATATCCCTGACTGGAGTAGCAGCGGTGACAAATTTGCAAAAATGTCAAGGCAGTCACAGTCAGACTTCTCCAGGAGCTTGGCTTCTCACAGGTCATGACTCCCACTGAGTAAAAAGACAAGGGGATTTCCAGCATTGTCACCCAGGTGTCCCTGTGGCTCCTGAGGAGGAGTTTGGCCAGCTGTGTTCCAGACAGCCCTGCTGCTGGCTGAACCCATCTGCAATGCCCTGGTTGTGCCAGGACAGACTGTGCCAAGGTAAGCTGTGGGCTGCAGCAGGACTGCCTGTCCTGGCAGAGCTAGGAACACCCCTCAGCTTAGAGAAATCTTAGTCACCTGAGGTTGATATTTTACAGCCTCTAAAACTGTGATTGATGTGTGCTGGAAGTTTTGCGCTCTAAAGTTGCTTCTCCAGCTCCCTGGAGGTTAACAAGACACTGGTGAATCTGGTTTTTGCTTTGCTTCCAAGGTGGTTTTCCCTTTATAAAGATGAGAGTGAGTAGATTTTTTTTAAATGAATAAATAATCTGCCCAGGAGCACTAGTTTGTGATAAATTTAATTTAAATGCAGCTGTATATTCCGTAGCTGGAGTGTGGTTTTATGTAGCATAAAAGAGCCTCAATATGCAGAGAGGATTAAGGTTATGTGAGGCACCTTGGCTCTGCCATAACAGCTTACATCACTATAATATGGGTGTTGAATTAATTCAGGCTTCATTCAGTCCTTGAAAAAGTTTTGAACTATTTCAACTATTGATCTTTTATGTCAGTCCATCTGGTATTTTAGCTAATATGAATTACAGTTTCCTGTAATAAAAGACAGTTGACTCTAGGTCCTGTGTAGCTGCTTAACAAATCTTATTTTAGCAGATACCTCCCTTCTCATGACCTTCCTCATTCATTCTATCACTCCCAAATCTTTATTGTGTAACTTGTTTAGTTTAGAGTATCCTGTGAAGCAGGGAAGTGCCACTGAAAAGGAGGCTAAAAAGGGGAAGAGAGAAACTTCCTGGCCAATGGATGTGTAATTGCACAATTTAGTTAATTGTATTGGAAAAAAGTTTAAGAGGAAATAGAGTAAATAATGTTCTGTCCCCAACTGCCTTACCCTGTTTAGATGTAGGCTGATTGCTAGTGTGGAAGTCAAATCAGGCAGTATGTGGCATTTGCCAAGAGTCTTCTTGGGGGGAAAAAAACCCCAACATTGAAACAACTCTGTGATTCAGTAAGGAAAGTCAGGAGGGATGGGAGCCAAAACTGCCATCTAATGCAGAAATGCAATCTGGCAGTTTGGATCAGGGGACTTGCTTCTGCCTTCACCAGGATGAATCAGTGGCAGAGTAGCCCATGATATGTTTCATGAAAGGCCTGGTTAGCATGCAGGTTTCTCCTTTGTACAGGCTTCTTCTGGCTTCTGTTGATTTCTCTGCTCTTTCACTGAGTCTGGCAGGGATCTCTGCTTGTTATGATAACATCAGTTAGAGATAAGGTTCTTGTACAGAAGGCTTCAGGCTGTCGATGGTTTAACTACCGCATTGCAGCTGTGTTCAATAAATAAACCTTTGGGAATTCTCAAATGGGCTTTCTGGAGGTGTGGAACAGTTAGTCACTGCAGGCCTAAGCTACTAGGTCCTACCTTTATGGAGTCTGCTCCAAGTCTTTCTGTGCTATGAAGAGACCTCCAGCACAGCAGATATGCAATGAGCATATATAGGGCAGCATGTAGCATTTTCTAAATTCCCACAGGAAAAACCTAAGGCAATATATTTGTTCATTTGGTGGGATTCCTGTAGCTTCTGTGAGCCTAACTCTGATGTCTGTCAGCTAAGGTGTGATACTCCTGCTCGGGCAGGAGCATAAGTCACAGCCTTCCAGACAAAGATGTTGGTCTCTTACTTAATGGAGAGTTTAAGCTCCCAGGTGAATATCTTGTTGTGCTCTCAAGGACTTGTTGATTTACATGATAGACTGATTGCCAAGGGAAACTGAAGGAAAACAGGGCAGAGATTATACCACCAACCCTGCAGAACCCAGCAGACCCACTCTCCTTTGTTTTAAGCTGGTGTTTTGTTTTGTTTTGTTTTGTTTTGTGGGTTTTGTGTTTGTTTGTTTTTTTAATGGTAATTACCTTTTTAAAGATAATGGTTTTAAACTGGAGGAAGGTTGCTTTAGACTGGATGCCAGGAACAAGTTTTTACTGTGTGAGTGGTGAATCGTGGACACAGGTTGCTCAGAGAGGTGACAGATGCCCCATCCGTGGGAACATTCAAGGTGAGGTTGGAAGGCATTCTGAGCAACCTGATCTAGTTGAAGATGTCCTTGCTCATTGCAGGACTGTTGGACTGTATCACCTTAAAGGTGCCTTCCAACCCAATGATGGTTCTTTCTATGATTCTACATCCACAATTCTTTGTTCTTTCTTCCCTGCTGAGGGGTGGACCTGGCTTTACATTTCACTCCACTGTTACAGGTTAAATTCACCAAGCAGTGTCAGGATGGCTTTGTGAACAGATATAAGAACCAGCTACAGGCTTCGGGTTGCAAAAATTTATGTTGGAAGGTTGTCTAAGTAAACTGCAGTAGGGAAACCCTGGAGGCAGAGAGCTGGCAGGAGTTGGACACCTCCTAAAAATGCAGGCTGCTTTACAGCATGTGAAATCAAAGCAGTCTGAGAGCCTGTTGAAGTTGTTCAGTCAATAGGTGTAGAAGGTGTTCCAAATAAGCAATACATGGCCTCCAAGGAATGTTTTGAACTCCTCCCTGTTGCTGTTTCCTGATACTATCAGTGCTTGGTGTTTCCTCCATGCTCTGGCATTATTGCTGTATTGTACTGGGGGTGTTGCAAGCACATTGCTTAGGTGAAATGGTAATGGGAGAGGTGCCACTAGAGGAATCTGAGGCAGAAAAAGGAGGGAAGCAGTTTATGCTGTGGACACATCATCAATCTCTCAGCAGTACCAGCCTCTCAGGTGATGCACAGTCCAAGGTGTTTCTGCACTGCAGCCACAGCAGGGTATCAAGAGGAGCACTTGAATTAGCTTTTACATTAATCAGTGCCTAATTCCCTAATTGTAGCACCCTGGAGGTCAGGAAGGGCAGGAAAACCTGTGCAGGAGCCTGGACTGGGCTGCGATGGCATCTGGGCTCTCTTGAGTGAGGTTGGCAGTGCTCTTGGGTAGTAGCTGTCCTTTGATGTAGAGTGAATTGACCAACAGCTCTGCTGGAATGTAGGGACCTAGAGGCCTCTGTTTCTGCCAGGGAGTTAGTTTCCTGGCACTGGGGGTTGAATCATATGTCGAAGTAGGTTCCAGGCATGGTGGCTTATGGGCCTCGTGTTAAAGATGGGGAGGAGGAGGGGGGTGACATGTGAGTGGGAAGAGACTGTGCATTAGAGGAAGGGGTGAGTGGACACACTCCAGAGCAATTGGTCAGCCAGCACAAGTACTGGCATGGCTGCATGTGCTGTCTGGATGCATCCACAAACATATGCAGAAGTGAACAGCCAAAGCTGAGGTGCAGTAGTGGATGATCAGTTAGCTGGCTGACGGGAACTGGAGGAAAGTTAGAACAGAATAGAACAGTTCAGTTGTAAAGAACCTACAGTGATCATTGAGCCCAACTGCAAGGCAACAAGACAATTAGTTCTTGGCTGCCCGTAGAGTACTGCTATCCCCAGATGAAGGGGATGACAAAACTGTGTGTCCTACAAGCCTTCATCAGTTTGCATTTGCAAAAAAAAGATAACATTCCACCCCCCCCCCCCCCCATTTATAAAATAACAGAGTCTACTTGAAAAAGAAATTGCAAATAAGGGAGTGCAGAGATGTAGTCCTGAGAGTATCTCCGCTGCTGCACACGGCGTTTGCAGGCAGGTCACGCCATCCACAAACGTGGCAATGTTAATAACAGTATTGATTTGTCTTAATGCAGTTATGAAAGCTGAACCTCGGAGGTGTAGGAGGGCCTTATTGGTAATTGGCATCAAGATTGATGGAGGATAGTATAAGCCAAAGGGAAGCAAATGGAGGCTAGAACAGGGCAGGGTAAAATAGTGACCATTACAGGAAGAAAAGTGGCCACTTGAGGCTTCTCCATTGAGAAGAAAGAAAACAGCTTAAAATGTAATGCCTATGACTCAAAGTAAAGGAATGGGGTTAAAATCACTTTGAAAAACAAGACAAAAGAGAAGTCAAGATGTCTGCAGTGTCTTTGTTGTAAGCCAAGGCCTGTCTGAGGATTCTGCAGGACGTGGCAGAGCTGCAATGCCTGCAGGGCAGGTAGGGGTGGCTGATATCTGACCCCTCAGAGGGAGTTTTACCCCTGTCAGATCAAAACGTATTCTGAAAAAATATTTTGTCACCTTGGTTTCTCAGGTCTCTCAAATAAGCTTTTCTTGTAAGGAGGATCTTTACACATGAGTATTTGGAGCATTCTAATTCTTAAGCTTTTTGCTAGCAGCTCTGGAAATAGTAGACTGATGCACTCACCTCTTCCTGCCCAGCCTCCAAAAGTTTCTGACATCTCTTCCTTTAATCCTGCTTTGTAATTGAATTTCTGCCATGAGTTTCTTCTGCTAATTCATTTATAGCATACTTTTAATTGTCAGTGAATATGAATACTGCATGGACTGTAAACATAGAAATTAATGTGTGCTATTAAGTTGCCCTCCACTCCTGCAGGTTGGAAAAAAAGGTTTTATATGATTTCAGACATCTCTTGAAGTCTTTTGAGTTGCCAAAATCCAGCATCTGGACTGTGAAATTCCATTTACTTTGAGCATGTAAATATGGCCAAATAATATTTTACTGTTTGGCTTGCTGGATGTGGGAAGTACAACAATTTTGTAGCAGCAACACAGAAGAGAAATTAAAAGAGTTTGTGGGTTGTGTTTCCTATTTTGCTGTTGACTAAATTCAGTTTTTCCATTGGGGTTCATTTGTTTTGCAGCTGGAGAAATAATATCCATCAGTCTATAAGACAAGGATACTAAGTTTTTATCATAAAAAGGTGTTGAGTCTAAAATTATTAGCTTAAATGTTTTTGTTGCTCTCAGGCTGCAACATTTATGAGTGACTGCCCAGGGATCTCAAGTGTAAAAGAAAACTTCATGGTAACAGAAAATTTATTGGAATTTACTTCCTGGGAGCAGAAGACTGGTGTAATTAAAACCTGCACTGATGAGGGATGATACCAGGATAAAATAAGAACACAGTTATTTAGGGGACACACACTTAAGGGGTTTCCTCTTTGTCTTTATTTTTTTTCTTCTAGGCTCTTTGGGCCTTAGGGAAATTTGTTGGAAACTGCTCCCCAGATGATGGGAAGGTGCATGTGGGAAGGTTGGTCTTCAGTACGAGCCATTCAGCCAGCATCACTCACCAGTGATCAGGGGAGAGGGCACCTTCAGGGGGTGACTGGTGGCCCTGTGTCAGGGCAGGATACCCTGACCTCACTTCTGTGACACTTGTTTTGTTCTTGTGATTTGTAGAAGGAGCTGCATTTCAGCAGGCTGTTCGACTTCTTTTCAATTTCTTCTTGGTGTTTGCTTCTGAAAACCTGTAAAGAATTTGTGAGGTTACCATAACAATCAAAAAGCAAAATATATAGTGCTAATTTTTTTAAAAGGAGGAGATGGAATTGCAGCGTAGCCACTCTGACTTTTATTACAGTGTTTTTCTGGAAGTTAATGAATTATTTCCCATCTAGTCATCTTCTGGGTGCTTATGAGTAACAGTCAGCATGGGTTAGTTTGGAACAAATAATGTCAGACCATCCTAATTACTCTCTGGAGCAGACTAACAAGTCCTGTAGATAGAAAAAGAGCAGATGACATTATTTACTCCAATCCTAGTTAAGGTTTTGGTGATGTTTTGATAGTAATAGAAAAAAATAAGGAAAAGAAATTTTGTTGAAACTTATCAAGCTCAGAAGTGGTGTGGTGTGAGGATTTCCAAAAGTGGACCCTATGGCATGGGTTATTGATGCATTTGATAAAATGCTGGTTCAGATTCAAGTAGCACCAAACTAGGGGATGTTACAAGTACTTGGGTGGAGAAAATTGATTTTCAAGTAGCTCTGGACAGAACCAGAAGATGACCTTGGAGTACTGACAGTGTGAGAGAGACGGGGGCACTGAATGGTGATCAGAATCCAATTTTTACTGAGCACTGCAAGTGCTTATATACAATTTACAGGAAGGCTGGTAATATTTTACCACAATCATCTTGTTAACCATCACATAGACAAACTTTACATTTCAGCTTTGCAGAATCTTATTCCCCGTAAGCCAGACTTGTTTCAATCTTCTTGCAGTCAGAGCTGTTTGCTCTTGCCATGGCATTGCCATCCTCATTATCAAGCTGCATATCCTGATTAAGTCTGCAGGACTATCAGTCTCATTTGCATTACCCATATCCACATTGGAGGGTACATCATTCTCACCAAAGGGCTTTAGTGTGCCCTTGCATTTATCTCTGGTGAATGGGTTTGCTTTACAGAATACTCAAGGGTGGTTGGAGTGCCTCCATTGAAAACTGTTGTGGGGTCATGGTGGGTCATACATCACTTTTCCAGTGTCATCCTACTCCAAAGGCAGCAGACACATGCTTCCATAAACAGCGGGTGGACTTCTTGTCCAGTGTTGGGATCTCCTGGTGCTTTGGCATTGCTGGAGTACTAAAGCCTGTGTAGGGCACTGCACCTGATGGAAGATGTAAAAAAAATGAAAAGGCCAGTGAGGATCTGAGTAATAGGACTCAAGAAGTAAAATGGGAAGGAATAAGGGTGTTTGTTCTGCAGAAATGGTGTAGGATTGGCATGAGGAGTTTACAGTGTCAGGAAACAGCAGCAGCTTGCTGTAAGGGGAGAAATATGAAACCCTGTGTCTGTAGGGGTTAGTGCCAGTGGAAATGAATGTGAATGGTATCATGAAAAGCAGGAACTCCTGCCTGTAGGGATGGTGAGGTGTCAAAGGAGACTGGTGGGGGGCTTTGTCTGTCATGTCTGTGGCTGGGATTTGGCATTGGGCAGACTACATGTGTGTAAGTGTGGGCTGGAGGCACCTGGGAGTTAAACACTGGGATTTTGTTTGCAGAAATTACATGGTGACTGGGTCCAACAGTAACCTGCCTGGGATCTGGCAGGAAAGAAGTTGTTGTATTGGATTGGAGAAGATTAATTCTTCCCACTTGAGTTTGGCCTTGCTGGTAGAGGAAAATCATGGTCTGCTCTGTGAGAGAGGGAATCAAAGCAAGTCACTTGCTTTCGATTTTCTAATCCACAGATTTTGAGAGATTAGGCACCATGGGAGAAGGTGAACCTTGCTCCTGGTGCGCTTATCTGTGACTCCTTAAAGGCTGATGAACCCTCAGCATTCAGAGCTGACAGATGCTGATGGGATGCAAATTATTATATTCTTTTCCCTGAGAAACATGCTCAGTAAAAGATAAGTGATTTCTAACCTCTCAGAGCAATGCTTAGTGGCTGCAGTAAGCTTTGATCTGGCTCTCATATTTTTCGTTTATTTTGTTCCAGTTTTTGCATCTTGGTGTAGTAATATTCTGTGGTATGAACCAAGCAAACCTTCTGAATCTGAACTTGATACTTGCAACTTTGAAAGATTACAAAAATATTTAAAGAAGGGTGATTTCAACAGATTTTTGAACATCAGAAGAATTTGCTATCTGAATTCTAGACAAATCTGTGCATTTTTCAACATGTTTCTTATTTCAGGACAAATAATAAAATGCAAATGCAGAACAAAGCTGTTTCCTATTGTAGAGTAAGAACTGGAGGGCGGTTTTTGCGTGTTTAGACTATTTCTGTTTTTTGTTGTTTTTGTTTCTTAACTGGGAACAGTAGCTTTTACAGGAGAGGCCAAGAGTATGAAGATTATCACTTAGAGAAAAGCTGTAATGTAAAGCATGTTTGGTTTGTGTCTTCTCTTCCAGGTAATCAAGCCCTGTGGACTTTCTCTGAAGAGATTCCAAAATAGGTGGTGAGTACTTTGCAGAGCCTGCTCCTTTCAAGGCATTCTTTAATTTAGTAATATAAAACTAAATGAGAAATAGAAAATGCAAGCTTTATTTTTTGTTCTGCACTGAGTGCAGAAGTTTGCATTTGCTAGGTTAATGGCATACTTTAATTTTAAAACTGGCAGGGCTAAACTTTGAGCAGGGGTTTGTTGTCAAAATGTTAAGCTTTGCACTTAATAATAACCTTTGCACTAAAAATAATTTCCTGAGAGTAGATAAGCGAACTGTTACATTTAAAAAAAATGCTTGACTTTAGGGGAAATACGTTGTATTTTTTTACTAAAAGCCTACACATCCCACTGGGGTGGTGTTTTCTGTGTCAGAAAGCAACCTTAGGATTTTTTTTTCCCCTTCTGTTCTGTCCAAGGTGTTAATCTAAAGGAATGCAACTTCCAGAGTTAAATGATCTGCATAACCCATGCTAATCTCTGCTACATGTGACTGATTTTGTTCAGCCTGCACCAAAGGCTCCCATGCATTTCATTTGTATGCACTTCATTAGGTTCTTATTTGTGAGTAAGTGAAACGTTAAATCAGTCAAGAGCTGCAGGAGGGTGAGATAGCTAAGAACTGCCAATGTGGTGCCATTGCAGGTGCAAAGCCACCTCTTATGCTGATGTCAATCAGTGGAATTTCTTTTCCTCTGCTGGAGCTGGTCTCTCCAATGGTGCCAGACTCTGCTCTGCAACACCCTTTGCTGTTTGTTTTTGTTGTTTCTAGAGAAATACATACTCTGTTTCCTTTTTTCAATTCTAGATTTCTTTCCCATGAGATTAACCAAATTATATAATTACCCATTAATTCATCAGGAAGTCCATTCTTTCGTTGTATTTCCCTAGTGCACAGGATACAAGCTATTAGAGCTCTTGTGTGTTCAGACTGACTGATGAGCTATGGCGGGATGCCCCAAACCTCTAATGGACTCCTCTGCCTTCCAAATCTGTGTATTTCCCATAGATCAGATGCCTTTTGATACATATTTGAAGTGTCTGTACAGGGGAAATGTAGCCATCTGTGCTGGTGATTTCTCAGGGCAGGGGAGGATGATGGAGTTTGGTGTGCCTGTCAACCTAAACATGTGTTCATTGTGCTAGGAAATGGTTACTTTGTATTTGTAAGTTATAATTTGCTTAACACCTCCTTAATGTATATGTTATCAACTACATTTTTCATCAATGAAAACATGCCTCACTTAGTAAGATGTCTTATCCTTATTTTCTGTACTGAGGGTTAGGTTCCTAAAACTTGAGTTTTACAAGCCCAAATCACAAATCCCATGTGCTTTTCACAAAAGAGCAAAATGCTCTTGTGAGCATTGCTTGTGGACCTCTCCTCTTCCCCAGACCTGCATCTAGGATGGGATCTGTATTGTAAACCTGCATGGTTTGTATTGCTAATTTCTGTACTGGGACCTGAATATTCAGTGGATCTTTTTTGAGAGGGTGAAAAATGAAACAAAACTCTTCTTCTGAGAGAAGAGTATGAGATGGATGACAGTAATACCATGTGTGTAAAATCCAAGTATTTAAATATTTAAATTAAATTTTAAACTGTCTCTTTAAATTGTACTTAAAATTGGATTTTCTTGTTGTCTTGTTCCAGATAACACCTGGACAGGGTATGAGTAAAAAAACCATTTGTTGGTACTCCAGATTGTTTATTATTGTTAATATGTCTTTCTTCTGGGTAGTCTCTTTGGGCAGTGGTTTGAAATGCTCCTGTGGTCTTTCGGCAGAGCTTGAGCTCCTGATGCACTTTTGCTAACAGATTAGAGTTGTTAGGGGTTCCTACATCACATTTTTTGGTGCTCTAATGGTCTACATTCCTCATGTTTTCAAGTTCAGGTGTGTCCTGATTTCAGTTTGGGAATTTATATGATCCCTATATTTTCCAAAATGTAATATGTAGCCAGTGGCACATGGAAGGCTTCAGAACAAAGTATGAAACTAAAATGTGTATGAACATGCCTTGAATTTTACCCCAGCTAAGCACATCTGGAAGTCAGGATGCTGGCCATGGAAAGGGGGAATTGGCATTTGGATGCTCTCCTGCTGGGATACCACAGGGTCTGATGCAGCAAGCTGCTTAGCTGTGTTTCTGCCTGTAAGCACATAAGCAGCTCTGGGCAGGGAAGACCAGGGAGCCAGACACATAATGGGAGATGCATCCATCAAGGCCACCCTGTGCAGGACACCTGAATGGACAGCTGGGTCAGGGGCCCCATGCCTTGGCATGTTCCAGGGTGCTGCTGGGGTGACTGTGCTGGGAGGTTGGAGCTGGGATGTGCTCAGGAGGGCTGGCTCTGTCACAGGTGCAGTGCAGGGGGCCGTGGTGGTGGCACTGCTGCAACCTCCTTGCTGCTCTGAAGGAGCACATAAGTGGCTGTGACCATGGCCACGGAAGGCAGAGGATGGGAAATGAGTTGGTGTGAACATCGTTTCAGAAGCTGCCTGTTGCTTGCATGTACATGGGACTCTGAGTCTGGAACAGGGCTCCTCACTTCTCTGGTCCAGAGCTGGTGTGTTTGATGCAGTGTGAAAGTGAAACTTTTTGCAGCCAGACTGACAGATCTGTCCTACCAAACTGACTTTGAGAAACATTCTATTTCTAAAGTGAAAGATGAGTTGAAACCTCTGCAGCCATTGTATCTGTGGGAAAGGGGGTCCCCTTGAATGGGAGGTTGCAAGAAGTACTGGAGGGCTGAGTTTCTAAACATATCTCAGGATCACCTGTGGCAAGAAATGGAAATCAGGGAATGTTCTCGCCAATGGTGTTGGGATATTTGTTGGATATACACTGTATGTCCTGTGCACAGAGTAAGGCCATGGGCATCTCCCTATGACCTGGCTCTGGCCATCACTAGAACATTCCCTCTCATGGGGATTTTGTCATCCTTGAGTCCTGGTGCCTTTCTGCTTGGCTCTGCCTGCCCTTATCAGCATCTCCCTGCCTTCTCTATAACCCACCTATATCCCCATATCCAGGGTCCCATGGGATCACCCTTCCTGTGAACATTCAGGCTCTGCAGGAAGAAAAAAATCCCAGCAGCAGTGCCAGGCTGAGCACCAGGGCAGAGAAGGAGAAGGGTACAGGCAAGATAAGTGGGAATTTGAGGCTTTTTTCTCCTTCCTCTGGGCATTATTTTCACTGCAGCCTTGAAAATCTGCCTTGTTTCAAAACTCAAGTCCTCTTGGGGGAAGGAAGACCTTTCAGTTCTGTTAACTTTTCCTGTTACCTTTCCCTGCTGTCTGGAGGGAGCTGTGAGGGCCACATATCTACTATACATAAAACTATACCGTGGGTACAGGGAAGAAAAGTGGAAGTGCAATTAACTGGAAAACATGTTTTAAAAAAGAACGAATGGGGAGTGCAATAGCAAGTGCTAGCAAGTAAATAGCAAGTGAAGTACCTTTTGTGAGTAGCTTATGTAACAAAGTAATTGAAAATAATTCATTATGGTTTAATGTTTCTTTAATCAAAGCTTCAAATTTTTTCCTTAACCACCTTTGAAAATTGCTATTTGAGTCTTTGGCTTTTACATTCTTGTTATTAATAGGTTTTACTGATGTCTCCTCTGTTGAGACTTTTCTATGTTGTACTGCATGTTTGCTTTCCATATTCACTGTTTGCTCATTCAAGGATGTTAAGAAAAAAACCCAGGATGACTGTGCAACACTGCTGTTTGGCTGTGTTTGTTTTTATGAATGAGTATTCTGTGTGAGTGTTCACAGGCTTTGGGATTGCTCACTTTCCAAAACCTTCTAAAATTCAAACTTTTCCTTAATTCTTTACTGCGATGGGGAAAAACTAAAACAGGCTTTCCTTTGAATAAAAGTAAATTCTTAACCATGATTTTCAAGCTGGAAGATAGTGGGAATCTATAATTGCCTTGTTTTCCACATTGTGCACTGTGCGCCTGCAAACAACACCTGGATTCTCCATTTTGTAGAGATGTTGCTATATAGGATGAAAAAGGAGTGGCTCCTAATGCAAGTATCTCGTGTTGATTCACTGCTATACAACTGTTCATCCCCTAAGAGTGTGGGATTACCAAGCATTATCATGCTCAGATTGACTCAGGTAGTACTATTTTTATTTAAGCTGTATTAAGGTATCATTGTGAATCTTTGGTCTTGCAGCATGGGTGTAATACGATTTACTATTTTTATAAAAAATCAACATGTCTGTACAAATCCTGCCCATGGCAAGAGCTGCAAAGATTAGTCATGAACTCAACACTTTTTCTTCCTCCACTCCTCTACAGTGAGTCGTTGCATTTTTAATTTTCCTGTAACCTCCATCATGTTGGCCAGGTTTGGAATAAAGTAAGAGAGTGCCTTGGTTTATGGTGTCAGGGTCTTGGTACTTGCTGGGAGAAGCTTTGGTGTGAGTAGGGGGGCTTTGTAAGAGGGTGTGAGGTTTGGGGATGCTCAGTGGAGTTACCTGGGCAGTCACCAAGGGAGCACAGTGGGTTTCACCCTCCTGAAGCTTCTTGAGGACCCTTCTAATTCAAGCAAACGAGACCAGCAGTTCTGTCCATCTACCTTGCTGGCTTTTATATTAGGCCCCAACAGTTTTAATTTTTAATAAATAGTTATTTGGAGTGGATCCTTACCTTGCTCAGCTCAGCTCCTTCTCATTACCCTGCAGCAGCTTAGTACCCTGGTAATGCAAAGAGAAGCATGCATGCTAGGGTTGAGGCTGGCTAAGGGATGCAGTCAGAAATATCTACAGACAGCATGTCTGTCCAGCTGCATAGATACTGATAGTAGATAGGTTGGATAGACTGCCAAACACTGTCTTTCCGGAGGGGAAGGAAAAAAAAAAAATCATGGCCTTTCTTAAAAAGGGAATACAATGAGATGTCCTTAACTGGGACAAATACGAAGGTGATCCAAATAAGTTCCTTAGCAATGGGTCTGACTGGAGTTACCACTAAAATTCAGCATGGTTTGCAAAGATGGTGGGTGCAAAAACTGCTTCACCACATTGCTTTGGTAATTTAGGAACTGCATAGCAAAGTTACAGTAGCCCAGGGAATATTTCCTGTAAGCTGCTTGGATGCAGCTCCCATTCAGGGAACTCAGTAGAACGGACATTGCCATTCCTAGACTTCTCACCTCCAGGATTCACTGGGATGGGAGGTTTTTCCAGGGCAGGCAATGCAGCACTGTGTCCTGAGGGGGTGTTTCTAGGGGTGTTTCTGGCCTTCATCAGCATTTGGGAGGAGAGGTGATAGAAAGGGAGGCTGAATGTGGGCATCCTCCTGGGCTCTGTATCCTGGGACAGCCTGGCTGGTGAGCAGCTGAATTGCTGTAACTGGCTCATGGCACCCAAAGGCAGCAGGAAGCAGCCATGGTTGTCTTGAGTGTGATCTGCAGTTTTATGAATATGAACATACAGAGAGACAGAAGAAGCATTTCTATCCCCATCAAGTTTTCATTTGAAATGAAGGAGCCATTTAATATGGGGGTTTTTACAGCCTTCTCCTTAATTACCAGGAATGCTGAATAACAGTCAATAACTTCTTGACTACTGCTTTAAATAGAAAAAGCCTCAATTGTAGTGGCTGTATGCTCCATGGTTCGGTGTAGGCAGCACAGCATGTCCAGTGAATGGTGGAGAAGATGCTGTGAGTTTGCTGGTGCAGGTCCACAGCCAGGTTCTTGCACAGTCCTGTTCCCTGCTGACCACGAGCTGTTGCAGTGAGAATGGAAATCAGCTGGTGAAGTCTGGTCTCCATAACACTGTTTAGGGTGGAGGAACATTAAGTGACAATTTTGCCATAACAAAATACATGGATAATTTTGACATAGGATGCACATTGCTTTGTTAATAGTTTTGTTTGGCACACTTTGTTTGGGACTTTTTTGGGAGAGGGGATTTCCCCCAACACTACCAAGGGTTGCATGTACATCTGCTGTCATGTCCAGACATTGCCCTCCTCCTGCACAGTGGTCTGGTGATGTTCCAGCAGAGCATCAGTGGGGTTGGTGGGGTGCAAACATTTTTGTGTGAACAAAGAGAGTCTTGGCTAAGCCAGGCAGTTTTGTTTTCTTCTCCCTATGCAATTGGCATTTATAAATATCACCCTTTATAATAAAATAATTATTATTATGGCTATCATAAAATCTGGTCTCTTAGCAGTCTAAGTCCTAGTTGTTCCTTTACAGAGAGCTGACATGAATTCCCAGGAAAAGCAGACATGGCCCTTGTCTACATTTTGTTGCTGTCTGGAGGGAAGCATTGGGGTCTGTTGGACTAGATGATCACTCTGGGTCTTTTTCCAGCTAAACTATGTTCTATTCAAGTGCAGACAGGATTGGAGAGCTGGAAGAAGACTGGGCTGTAGATCCCAGCTGAAGCTGTGTTCCTGCTTTCATGCAGGAGTGGTGGGAGAGATTTTCTATGCTAGGTGCTTGCTGGCTGCCTATCTTACACCCTAAAGCCCAAGAATTCATTGTCTCAATATTGAATTCATTAGTAAATTGAGTGTAGTAAATCTGTTGTAGTAAAAATGAAGTGGATTAAACTACAGAATTTTTTTCATTACACCAAAAAAATCTTATTTGGCCTTCATTGAATTTCAAAGGGAATATAATTTATAATTTTATTCAATGAAATGCCACAGGCAAAATAATTTAGGAAAAATGTTGCTTTTAGTAATTTGGGGACGAAATTTCATTTTAGGTATTTACCATCAAGAAATAATTTTGTGGCACATCAGTATTAAGACATATATCCTTATGGGAGTATATAATGTCTCACTGCTTGTTATTTACAATTACTGTATATTTGTCAGAATAGTTATCTCATTCTGATAATTTATATTGGAATCACTAAGGCAGGTTGTTTTTAAATCCTTTTTTTTCCCTAGGTAAAAATACCTTCTCTCTGAATGCTAATGAAATATTTTAACACTGCAACAAGGAGCACAAAAAATAGGTATATTAATACAAGTACCTGAAAATATAAACTTGAGAATGTAAAGTCTGTGCTCACTGGTTTCAGAATATGTAATACAATACCTTCCTTGAGTTTTCATGTGTTTTCTCACTGTTTTGAATCTGAGAAATTTTTTTTTCTTTTGTTTTGGTTGGTTATTTGTTTTAAGTTTGACCAAGTAGAGTTCATAGATTCAGGTTCTCAGTCTCAGAGTGAGGTAAGAAGAGTGAATAGTCTCTGTTCTCCGCTATAAAAATAGAGGGAAGTGAATTTACCTACAAAGTGGCAGCTGAGTGGAGGACTGATAGAAGATAGCAGGTGCAAAAGGAATTTCACAGGAGGCAGGTACTAAATTATATATTTCTGTGGTACCTGGGGAATGTCTTCAGAGTGTCCTCCTGAATCGGTGTGTTTTAAAGATCATAGCCTGGGACTCCAGGAAAAAAGGTTTGGTTTTGCAGGTTGTCTGGTTCTTCAGTTGTTTACAGATGTTTGACAACTTTGTGGTAGTTTTCCCATGCAGCCACATTTTCTCTGCACCCTGGATAAAGTGTGACTTAGTAGGAAAGTGTGCCTTTACCCCTTCTGAATCCTCCCCATGATGATAAAGAATATCTAGACAAATGTAAAAGTTTTATTTTATTTCTCATTACATCTCAAGCATCCTTCTCCCAGGCTCTGCAAGATGCCCCAGCGGGGGATGATGATGATGTCTCTGCCTGGACAGTCAGGCATCCTGGGGGAATTGAGCAGCATCCACCTCCATGACAGCACCCATGCAGAACACAGGATTTGTTATGCCTAAACACAAGTCAGAACTTGTAGTAAGTGGTTTAATAATGGGAATATCTGCAGACCCCTGAGTATAATACTGCTGCGGTATGCTTTCATAAATCTAAGGTTTAGGGATGACAGTTACGATGCATGGCATTGAGAGTATCTGAAACAGAAGTCATTAAACAAAAATGGGCTTTTAAACTAATGACAGCTACCTACATGGCTTTGCAGTGAAACAGATTCCCTGAGGCTACCATTCTTTAAATAATATACATCCTATTGACATTAAAAAAGCAGGAAAATATTTTGTGTTCATGCTGTAGTACTGCTTTTACATTCATGCCAAAGGTCAAGCTGTGAAGCATTTACTAGGCTGTAAAGTGGAGGTGTTAGAAAATAATGAATGGCAGTATTTCCAGTAATTAATTAACTATTACTCCCCTGAATTAAGCCACGTGCCAAACCAGGGGTTCACACCTGTTCCAAGATGGGTTTGAAAGTGAGTATGGGGACACTTTTCTCCATCTAAATTCAGCTTAGTGTTTAACCCAGTAGGTAGTTCTGCACAATATCTCTGTTATACAGAATTGTATCCAAATGTCTTTATCAAAACCTCTTCCAGCTCCTGCTGGTTTAAAATTACACACAATAAAGCAGCATGTTGCTTTTTCTCCTTTGAGGACATTCTCAGCCTAAAGCCAAAGGTTTAAAGATGTATGTTGTCTCTTTTCCTTCATGCCAGATGTCCTGACAGACAATGGCTGCCCATATCTGAAATGCATTGGCCAGATTCCTTGAAGACACATTTTAAGCAGGTTGATGGTTGCAGAAGACCAACCTATTCTTAGTCAACCACTTCCACATCTTTTTAATTTTTGCTTTTCCTCTGCCCAAGTTTGGTTTCTTCCTGAAAGTGCTTATTTGGCTTCTGTCTTCCTGTCCCTGTCATTCTTCACCTTTATCAGAAATCATGGGTTTTTTGTTCTCTTTTTATTACCAGGAACATGCAGAACAACAGACTGAATAACCCAGACTGGGAAAGGATTGTCAAACAGCAGAATTTGGTTCTTCATACCATACACAACAATCTCTTCATACCATACACAACTTGGAGCCCACTTCTTGCTCTATAAACCCATCTTCAGCCTGGGGCTGACCTTGCTTGCTGAATAACTCCGCATAATTCCATTTTTTTATAAAGCAAGCAGTTCCACTACAAATGTGAAATCTGTTGAGAGCAGTCATATTTCACTTTCTCCCTGTCATGAGATGGCAGTTTGAAACTGAATGCTGAAGTGCTCTCTGATATTTCTTGGGGCCCTGCAAGACAGCAGAGGTTAGGATAGATGAGATGGAGGGTGGGCCAGAGGTCTCCTGACAAACCAGGAATGTTGAGTGCAGCTTTCAGAACCTGACAAATTCTCTTGCAAATGTCACCAGAAATCCTGGCTCTCTGCAGGCTTTGGTGGTCCTGGGAAACCTGGATAGTACACTATTATTTCCTCTTCTTCTTTGCCTCCGTAGTCTGTCCTAACCACAGACGTGCTATCTGTGGGTGGTTCTTCATGGAAGAGGAGGGCTGTCTAGCTGTGGTGACTTCAGCCATATTCTCCTCTTCCTAGGGAATCATACTCTCTTCTTCCTGGGGAGTATGCTCGAGTCAGGAGAGAAGAGTGGAAGAAGAGTTATATTAACTAAAACATGAACATTTGAACAGATGGCTGACCTCTGTAACACCAAAAAACTGTTTAATTTTAGAAATTTGCAGGCTGTTCCAAGTTTGTCATGCTCCTTTACAACCATCTGAGCATAGATACATAAAAATTTATTAGCTTACTGCAAAGCTTTGTTTAATTTTCCTGCAATTTGAAACACTGAGCTTTAGGTTGAATAAGCAAGATCCTGGATCATCAATAGGATTAGTTCCCTTTGTGACAACTTCAAGTCACTGAAGGCTGAGAGAGAGGAGGTTCTCCCAGTCATGGTGGAAGGAGCTCAGCTCCTCTGTTTTTCTCACTTCCTCAGCGTGCTCAGTCCTGGCACAGACAGGGGCCATGGAACAGTTAATTGTGGGCAGGGAGGACACAGATGATTATCCTGCCCCAAATCACTTAAACGCCTTAGGAGTCCACCCTTGCCTGTCTGAACAGCCAACTAATCTTTCAGTGAGTTGCACAAGTGAGCACTGAGTTAGATATGGTACAAAGAGGGAGATGACACAAAATTTTCAATTTCCCCTATCCTACCTCTACCACAGTAAAAATTGTGCATCCTTTGCTTGCTTAATAGTAGAAGAATGTCACTCTTTGAAGAAATTTGTTTCTGGCTATGGGGGGGTTCTCATCCTCTGGAAGCTTTTAGGTCAGAGTTGCATATCTTTTGAAAACAGGTATATAGGCGAAATGGGTGTTGGCTGGGTGCCAAAATTCTTGGAGACATTATTTGAATGAAAAGGTATTGGACTAGTTTAGTGGTTCTTAATGCTTTTTTGGGAGATCGCATTGAATTCCCAAGAACTGTGCTTCAGGCACTTGTGTGGCAATTTGAAAGAGTGATATCTGCATGGTACCCACACATGAAGTCTTTTGTGCTGTCCTGGAGACCTTCTGGGATGAGTGATGCCAAGGGTCCCATCTGGGATTCAATGAGTCAACATTGGAGGAATAACTGCAAAGGACTTGAAAAATGTCTTTATAAGGAGTGTACCATGTTAGTCCACCAAAAAGTGAAAGAAAAAAAAAATCTGTATCAATGCACCATGTATTTCTTTTATAGACATCTGGTTTATCACTGTGGTTGGCTCTTCTTAATTACTGCTAATGCTTCTGAAGGCTGTGCAGTTGGAGATAGAATGTGGCTGGCCCAGAGTCACGGCACAGCAGCTTTTATTGGGGCCACTCAGAGACAGGCCATCTGCAAAATATTTTTCTCCTTGGTTGTCTTCTCTAAATAAAAATGTGATGCTTTGAGAATGTTAGTTCCGTCCTATTCCTACACTCCACCAAAGTTGCCATTTTCTGACAAACAGTTTTTAAAAGTTGTATTTGGCAAATGTCTGTTTACTTAATTCCTCTCCTGTCACTGCTGCTTGTCCATGAAACCCAAATCTCTTTGCATGCAAGCTCAACTGTAGCTCAGTTCAGAGTATTCTTTAAAGTGTAGTTGCTTTATGCTCATTTGGGGTTTTTCTGCTCCCTTCCTTTGGCAGTGGAAGAGCTGCAGGTACTTCACATCTGATGGAGGCAAACCCAGAACCTGCAGAGCCAAAGGCTGTTAAAGAAGTTGTGACAGTGGTGTGGTCGGGGTTCCTTGTTCACCCCAGGGGTTGGGGCTTCAGCACCCTTGGCACCCCATAGCTCTAACACAGAAGTTTAATGGCTTTAGCTTTGAAGGAGTGAATCTCTTCTGCCTGCAGAAAAACATGTGAAGATCCTGCTGGCTTAGGTCTGTAGCCAACAAAGGAGACTTCATCATTACCTTCAACAAAATTGTCTAGTCAGGAGAAGACTTAAAGAAATAGCTTTTTTCTTTTTCTTTTCCTTTTTCCTTTAAATTAATTTCCCTGGTCTTGGTGCCCTCTCTGAAGTGTACATAGCTGGGTTTTGTTTTAGAAATAAAATAGTCTTTCATCATAGATCTCTGTTCAATACTGTGCTGTTCAAATCAGTGGGGGAGAATGAGTAGTCCCTCTGTGACCCTGATTTTATAGCATTTTTTAAAAATCTGATAAATTTAAGGCTTTCCCGGTAAAAAAGTAAGCTTAAGCAAATAATATATTTTCCCCATATCTACAGTGATGTAATCTAACTTTGGCCATCCTTGCCTAGCAGTAGGTGTTTCTGGAGGAAGATGGAGAATAGGGACTGTAGTTAGAAAGGCAAATGTAATTACAAGAGCAAACAGTTGTTTGTATTCTATAAAATTGGTACTCATTGCTCTCAGGTTCACCTTCCTTGCCTTAAGGTTTTCTCATTAGAAGCAGTCCCTGTAAATACCATCTCTTCCTTTCCCCTTGGAGAGATCTCAAAAAGCTGGGCTGGAATTAGTGTCTGAGTAATCAATAAACTCTAATCTACATGATGGGGTTTTTTTTTCCTTTAAGTTGGTTCTTTCTGTACTGGAGAAGAAGTGTCTAAAGCAAATGTAAAATGAAGAAGGGTTATATTTGACTTGATTCACTGTTACTATATGCGCTTACAGTTTTCCAGTATGAATGTCTTCCAAAACAATTATAGTTATTTCAAGGTTGACAACTAAATGATTAATCTACTACCAGACAGCCAGTGCAGTAGTGTATTTGAAACAATATTTGAGTCTCTTCCCTGCTGTTCTTTCCCTGCAAGTCTGATTTAAAGATAAGACACTGACCATAAAATAAATCGTGATGTGTGTCCTGCTTCTTTTTCAGTCTCCTCCTTTGCTTCAGTATTGTGCTTCTGTCTTGCATTGAAAAAAAAGTGTGTAATGAAAGGATCTGAAGTCTGCCCTGAGCCAGAACATCCAGTCTTGTATTTAATTTGAGGCATATGCTTAAAATATATTGGGGTTGGCAGGATTTATGTGTGCACGTAAGTGCAAGTGCATGCTTAATCCAGGTGAATAATGATACTTGAAAGATTTTGTTGATGGGAGGTCACAAGTGTTT
Source organism: Cinclus cinclus (assembly GCF_963662255.1). Lineage (NCBI taxonomy): Eukaryota > Metazoa > Chordata > Aves > Passeriformes > Cinclidae > Cinclus > Cinclus cinclus. Next base: position 14,593,130 of record NC_085048.1, on the reverse strand, counting down.
TGGTTTGTGTTAGCAGCATAAATGCAGAGCATGTGAAAATATTCATTGGTCATCTCATTGTCTGGAGCAGTCCTTGTAATGGAAATTACTGCTTATATTGTGGTTTTCTTCTCAGAAGGTCTTTGCTTTTGGCCACATAGGGTAGAGGGAGAACTTTTCATGCTTAGTTAAGGAAGAGTTAATACAGCTGAATTTAGGGAGGTGACTAAACACTGTAAAATCCAATAGTTTATGAGAGAAAAGGCAAGACCGCAGAAAAGATTCCAGTTTGGTTCTTCATGCATTCTATGAACTTGGACATTTTTAACATTTTTACAGCTACAAGTCTTAACACTGTGTACCATGCTGTATCGAGACAACTGACTCAGAGGAACCTTCTAACACCTGTTGATACTGTGGACCTGCCTCTGTGCTAGTTCTGGTTTTAATTGTCTTGCTGTTTAAAGAGATGTCCCCAGATGTGACCTGAGGTTAGAGTTAAGCTGTTCCTCATTACTCTGAATAGCAATGATACATTTGGTTCTCTGCCCCGTTGAGCCGGCTTGGAGCCGATGAGCAGCAGTGGAGCTGGGCATAAATCATGGAGTTACTCACAGCTTCTTAACCTTTTCCTTAAGTTGTTTTGGCTGGTAATACATTGTAATAATAATTATGGACAATAATAGGTTTGCTTCTCTGGCTTGTGTGATGCCAGTTCTGTTGTTGCAAAGATTTTGTGTTTAGCTCTCAATAAATATCAGGCACAAAGCCAGTTGCTGTGTGCATGGTCGACCGTGACTTGATGAAGCTATAGCACATTTTGTCTGCACTTGGAAATATTTTCTTGTCCCTTAAAGGCAACTCTGTGCTCTGAAAGTGGCATTTTCATTGGAGAATGAGGAAACTTTGACACTGGCTCCTACTGCCCACTTTTACAGCCTCAGCTTTCTCAGGTACATTAATCACCTTTCTTAATTCCATGCCGTGGAAGAAACAGTCCTGAAGTGCTTATAAATTATGTAGCTTGCATTGCTCAGTATGCTGAAATTTGGGTGTGACCTCCAGGGAGATATCTGTGCTGTGTTAAGGTCATTCAGAGCGAAGCTTGGTTTTGGTCTTAATGCCTTTGCTACCAAATTTTAGCAGGTAAAGGTGAGACAGACTGCTCCAACCCAGCAACAGGTTATTATTGTTTTGGTGGGGCAGCTTTGGTGCCTCTTCAGAAGTAACTCCAATGACCAGTACTTATAAATAAACAGTCTCCATTCCTCTCAACCTCCAAGTGTGGGGGACCTGTGCTGAAATGAGAAAAGGGATGCAAAGGGAGCATCAAGAGCACCCTTTCCTCTGGGTGCTGTGGGATGAGGCTAGAAATGGCAATTTATCCCATTGAACCTTATTTTTAAGATATTTTTCTACACACTCATCATCACACATCATCACACTCTCATCACCCTCTTGTTTAGGTTTCTCTGTGAGCTGGTTGTGGTCAGCATGTTTCAAAATAGCAGATTTCATGATGCTGTGTGGATTGCAAAGCCCAGTTTCGTGTTGTTGCAGGGAGTAGACTCCAGCCCAAACAAATTTCTCCCCTCTTGGATGCTTTGCTCTGGGGATGGGCTGTTCACCTCCACCCTGACTAGAAACACTTTCCGTTTCAACTTGATCATGGGCTGTTTAATAGTTTGAAGGGGCTTTTTGTCAGTGCTGTGGGTTTTTATTTTTCCATCTGCTGTTCCCCATCCTGATGCAGTAACAACAAAAGCTCCTTTCCCTTCTTGTGCTTTTGTTTTAAGATATGTCAGCCAAGTGCTGCTCGTTTCCACTTTCTGTACTTTTTTTTTTTAAATTGTATTATGGAAGAACATTTTGATCTTTGCTCTTTATTTTCGTTTGCATGACCAAATTCAGATTGACTTTGGCAATTTCTCTTTCCCTCATTGTTTCCTGACCTCTGATACAGATATCTTTGGTGAGTAGCCCTTCTTCTTCATTCCTTATATATGCTCTGCTTAGTCCTAAAAATCCATTTTTTGGTGATTTTTTTTTTCCATTTGGGACTCATTCCCTAGATATCCCCCCTACTTTGTTTAGAGTTGCTCAGTACCAACTTTTTTTTTTTTTAATCTTTGCCATACAGGTATTCTAAGCTTCTTAGAAGTATGTTTTTGAGCACTTCCATCCAGTTGACTTCCATGACAAGTTCCTTAGATTCCTCAAAGCTTATAGGAAATTGAAAAGATGAGTTTTTTGTGTTTCCCTAAATCACCTCTCCATGATTACAGTTGCTTCCAGAATCACTTTCATTGAGGACTTTCAGCTACTTACAGTGTCTAAATTAGAACTGCCCTTTTCTAGTTCAGCAGCTGGAGGATTACAGTTGTTGTCTTCTGCTTCCAGAAGTATCTGTGGTCAGCTCTTTACATTAAAAGTGGGTTCTTCTGTTGAGTATTTTGGGAAGTTGCAGTCCCACAGTAAGATAAGCCCTGTTGGCACTTCTGTCTTGCTATGAACCTTGCAACCTTCACTGCACTGCCATACAGACTCTGTAGGGTGTAGGATAACCTGTGATGTGGCCCCGCCTTCTTGCAAGCAGTCTTGACCCCATACCACTGCAGTCCTTTGGAATTTCTTATTCTGCTATCTCAGTTTTCTCTTGCAGTGCCCTTTCTCTTGGTATCAGTATGTTAATCCATGCTCTTGTTTCTTACTCATCATCTGTGATTTCTGGCTAATTATCTAACATCCTATCTGATTGCTGCTATTAATGTTCATATGCTCTTTGCCCTCCTAAGTTTGGATATTATGTGCTTTTTTGTCTACATTTACCAATCCTCCCATCTGTTTATTAAAACTGGATGTGGGAATTAACTGATTTTCCTGATTATCCTGTCTCTAGAGGTGTTTTTTTCTTTTTTTTTTTCTGTAGTTTAAAACTCCTGGCTGTGCCTGCTGTGATTACAGAAGGACATATCTCATACACAGAGAAACGTCCTCTTTTTCCATAAATGCCTTCTGCTGGTGGAACACCCTTAAACTTCCCTTCTGGTGTCAGCTCTTGAACATATGGATGACATTAACTTGTAGCAGCTTTTCCTTCCTTTTGTAGCATCAAAAGGTCCTCAGGGGTGATGCTCAGAGTCTAAGGCTGGTCTCCCCAGACTCTCTCTATAGCTAGAGGGAGGCAGACACCACCAAAGAGCATCTAAAATAGGCTCCTGCTCCAAATTGCCTTCCTGGTCTACCAGCAGAAAGCCTGTCCTCTTCTGGGCTAAATTTAGTCCTGAGCCTGGTTCATGCCTGTGGTCGAGTTCTCCATCTGCACACTGAGACCAAGAGCCCTTCTCTTACTGGAAGGCCAGAGATAAACCTGTGGGGCAAAAAGGAACTAAAATACTCTTAATAAGGAGAATGAAGTGAAATGGTATAAATAATCAGAGAGCTGAGGACAGCCAGGGGACACAGAATGGAAAAGGAGATGGGGAAGCAGAATATGATGGAGAAGAGTCAGGCCTTCAACATGTGAGCTGTGGCCTTGCAATCAGAAGCAGCTGAAAGACTTTCCTGGTGCAAAGATATCATGCATCATCTCTCCAAGACAGAAAAATTAGTCCAGATTGCTGTGTCTAAAGAATTATTGTTTTATTTCCCATTAAGAGAGTAGAAACAAAATCGGATTTCCACTCCGAGTTGTCTTATATTTTTAGCCTGTGATTGGATTGCAAATGCACACTGGATATTTACATTTCTGGAAGCAGATTTTCTGGTGCTGTCTTCTTAACCAGGATCCAAGTTAATTTGTTGAGTTTCCAGATGGGAGCCATTTGTTTCTCTATTACACATTTGCAGGAATGCTTGATTTAATCTAGATTTTCTAGCTCAGTAATTTGCCAATTTTAGCATTCAAGCATTTTCCCTACTTCCCTCTCTGCTTCCCCCCGCTCCTTATACTCTAGCTGAATTATCCACTGTGCAGAATAAAGAAAATGGATTTCACAAAAGGAGCCACCAGTCCATCATCCATCCAGTATGGAAGGTCTTGGGGAGCTGATTGTCCTTCCACCTCCTACAAAACGTTTCCTAAGAGGTGCCTTAGTGCACGGCATAGGTGGTAGAGCCTCTTAGCCCTGTTTCACTTGGTTTGTTGAGACTCATTACATTTTGCTGTCTTCTTTGTTTTAAACTATTTAACGGTCACCTTATTCTGGTCCAGTCCTTGTGCTGAATATAGATGTTGCTACACTATTGGCTCTTTCTCTGTTGTGGATAGATAAGGATATTTGTAGGAGGAGGTTCATAATTTTCCTTAGTAACATTCAGCCTCCAGTGCATTGAGTGGCTTGTGATTGCATTATAGTCATTTATTTAATGAAATTTTGAACTACATGTCTCTCTTGCAATCACTTTTGCCTGGGGTCCTTAGCCAGGCAAGCACTATGTGTAACATTGCTGTGGTGTACTGAGCATACTGAAGGAGCAGATGAGGTGCAGACAGGTAATGTTAGCTCATGAGCCAGCTCTTTTCTTCATTTGCTGCATTTTCCATAACAGCCAAGACTGTGGTAGGAAAAAATGATGCACCATGTTATAGCTACTTTAGTTTCAGAATTACTATATTGAACCAGCTTGATGTCAACTTTATTATTTCTTCTTCCTGTATAACAAATTCCCAGTGCTCCAAATAGCCAAATGTCATTCCAGAAAAACACAGAAGTGCTGCACAGAGAGTTTGCATCCCTAAGCCCTGGTGACACAGCATGCCCAGGGCAACAGGCACAACTGAGAGCTCAGCTTGAGCAGGTTGGGTTGGCACTGTGCAGTACTTAGCATGTAGATGGATGTGTACAATTGCCCTGTGTAGTTTCTGTGTTGCTTGTGGTGATGGAGCAGCTGAAGGAAGCTGGGGCTGGCAGGCAATATGCAATAGGCAACTGTCCTACATCATTCCTTGCTGAGGTGAGTTGTCTGTGAGGCAGTGATGATGCAATGATACGAGGTACCAGAGAATATATTTTTATTCTTCATCTGTACAACATAAAGTCTTGCTGCTTCCTGGTCTGGGCCTCAAGCCCCAAGATGCTGGGGTGATGTTTTCAGCCAGGTGGTGCCCAACCCTTGCAACTAGGGTGCAAAGTGGGGGAGCTGTCTATGCAGTCAGGTACTTACAGTCAGGTACTTACTGTCAGGCCCTTGGTACTTGTACCTTCTGGGCATGGAAGGGTCAACATTGGTTTCCTCCACAGCACATGAGCAGACAGGTTTTGGAGTGCTTTATCAGATGGAGGAAAAGGTGAGGCAAGGCAGGTGAAGAAATACTGTGGCTTGCTGTACCTGGGAAGGTGGGCACAGGCTCAGCAGCATGGCTCATCCTTAGGATGAGGGCAGGGGATGGATACATCTTGTACATACTCAGAGGGTCAGGGCAAAACTTGGCTGTGATTCCCAGCAGCACTGGCAGGCTGTTAAGCACCACAGAGACAAAGGTGATGTAGTGGAAATGTCACAGTAAAAAATTATTTGGCCACCAGTTCTCAGGTCAGCCTGTCAGGTTGACAGACAGTAACTCAAACAGGGTGGGATTTCTTGAGAAGGAATAAAGTAGTATAAGAGATGTTTAAATTCTTGTCTTACATATTTGAAGAGAATAATGAGCCATATGTGGGAGAACTGGTTTAATTTACTTACAGGAACTGAAATGACATTGTATATTTGAATAGGAAAATAAAATTTTAAATTATTTTATATAAAAATTATATATTTTATTAGAATATTGTTTCTTATCTTTCCCTACCACTGTAAAAAAGGATGACTATAAAGAAGAAAAATATTTCATTTGTAATAACTTCTGATATGTAGCTGGGAGATAAGCTTGTTGCATTGAGAAGGCCATCCTGGAAGTTTTCTCCCTATTAAGCTGTGTATGCAAACTCATTACGACCCTCTAGGAGTTTCTCAGAGTCTTTCCTGCCTTAGTGTGATCAGGACACTGAAAACATGGGATTATCCCCTATGCTCCCCCCAGTCATAGCAGTATGCATGTGTTGTGAAAATGGCTCAACACGGCTGCCCTGCAGCAGCCCGAGCTGGTTCAGGCTACCTAGGAAATCCTATTAAGATAGAAGTGTCAATACAGTATGCACAACTTTGGTGCAGAGGGGACTATTTATAGCTTCAGTAAGAGTATTGTGTGCACAGGGCTTTTCTTTCACACCTAATCAGGGACCTTGACAGATTCACAGTCCCTTGTACCTGCTCAGCAGCTGGGGTGCCAGACCTGTGAGAGCACCGGTGTTTTAGCTGGAAATCCTCATCATCTTCTAAGAGCAGCTGAGGGCTATTGTGGAGGAGGAGGTGGTGATTTTCCACCTGCCTCTCTGCACATCATTTCCTCCTCTCCTGACTCACTGCATTCAGCCCTTTGGCTCCTGGGGCATGCGGTGCCCTGCTGTCACCATGAGCCTTGCTGTGGGAAGAGGAGGGGTGCCATACACATGTCACTGATGTCCTTACATTTCTGAAGCTCTTCAGTGGTGAGTGAGCTTTGGGGGGGTAAAGTGTGTAGGATCAGTGTGTGGAGGGACAGAATGTGGCAGAGCTGCAGGGTTGATAACAAGGTGAGGTGCTTGGCCTTCATGGGCAAGGTGATTTTCACACTCCACTGGCAATGTCCATTCATGTTTTTTTTTCATTTTTCCCCCCCATGCCTGGGGAGATAGGAAGGACTCACCTGTAAGGAGTTAGGAGTCACCTATAAGAAGTTTCCAGGCTGGGATAATCCAGTGGCAGGGCAAGAACCTCCTCTGTGAGTGTGTGTTCACACTCTAGTTTTAAGATTTGGCATTTAGCAAGCACGCTAATGGTATGTCAAGGAATTACCGTGAATTAGTTTCAAAATAACATAGCATTGAGTGGAGCACAAAGAACAAAGAGGAACACGTTCCTTCCAGCAGCTGGCCTGAGCTGGGGTCCCTGCTGCTGCCAGCCCCCTGAGATCCTGCCACAAAGTGCAATCCAATGTGTTAACACAGTGTGTGAGCTTTCTGCAGGCCTACTGCATCGAGTGAGTTGATTAGAGAGACTCTTGATTTTACTGGGTTTTTATGTTCTTGCTGGCAGCCATTTGTCAGTCTGCACAGAAATCTGATTAGCTGAGAATTGCTGGCTCTCTGGTATATGTTGACCTATAAAGTGAAGGATGAAGCAATAAACACAGCTGGGCTGCTGGAGGAATCTGTAGGATTCTTTGGAGGCTGGGAAAGAGAGTTCTTGACACTTGAATGCCTTTCTTTTGGGAACTTGACCATGTTTGACCTGAGGGTTCTGTGCCAGCATTGCTTGAGGGGGCTGGCAGCTTGTTTCAGCCCTCTGGGGCTGCTCTTTGGGGTGTCTGTGTCCACCCCTGTTGTGAGACAAGAGGGAACTGCCTTGTTATGGGTAGCCTTGTGTGGCAGGAGGATGGTGTTACTGCAGTTTCAAATCTACCCTGTTGTTAGAGGTGAGGCAGAGCCTCAGGTAGTGGGAAAGGGAATATGCTGCTTCTGCAGAGCGAGGAAATTGTAGCTGACTGTGGTGTTTCTACCATGCTTCCTAACAATAAGCACACTGCTCCTTGCACAGTGTGGTTAGTTAGTTAAGTAGGTTTAAATTCAGGTCTCCTTCAGGAAATGGGGCTCAGTATAAGGTTTTCCCTTCGCCCAGCAAATACACCTCTCCATTGCTCTGTGTAAAATAACCTGCCCTTAACCAGGGGGATAATTAAACTTGGCACCAGGCACCTTGGTGCATTTTCAGAGGGTGCTGGTTGGGCACTGTCAATAATTGGAAAAAGCATGGACAAGGTGGCTAATGACACCTACAACAACCAACAATGAGCTGTTGTGAAAACCCAGTTTGTCTGGTTGAGATGGGCCAAGAGGAGTGAGTAAGAGTGAAGCAAGGAGGGTTATTAGCTAACATAGTCTGCTGTACTAAAGCCAACAGCTTACCATGTGTTTGTTAGGTTGGACTGGGAGATGTTCCACTTCAGCTCTGCTTCCTAAAATATACAAAAATCGTTGCCAGCTTTTCCAACAGATTTTTTTTTAATTAATTAAGGTATCTGCAGGGTTGCATTGAATCTACTTTTTATCCTAGTGTAGAAGAACACAGTGGTTGGAGTTACCCAACCGTCTTAGCTTCCATATTTTTATATACACAAACATCTTATTATTGTTGATGTTGTGGAGCAAAGCTTGTGTCTTCAAGTCTTATAATGCTTAAAGCTGTCCAGTCAATCCTTGAGCTGCTGTGCAAACTCACTAAATTCTTCTTGTCTTGGAGGTAAAAGTCAGTAGGGAGATATTAAAATTGAGGCAAATGCCTTCTTATGTTTTCAGGTGCTTTGTTTTATCTCCCAAGTTTGCATTCATCAAAACCGATGGCTTACACTTGCTGTCCAAGCATTATGGTATTCAGCAAGTACTGAGGACATTTTTCTGCTTGGGATGAGGCATTGCCAGCAATCTCAGGGCGGTGCAGAGCTGGCATGGTGTTTGCAAATGATCACTCATAAAGCCAGTGCTGTGATTAATTAGTGTTTTCAGAGCTCCGAAGCAGGCATTTCTGTATTAAAAAATGTTCATGTCTGAGTGGCACCATGCTGGTACAGAGTTTCTCTTTGAACAAGAAGTTGAAAACAGGTAATTTTGCCATTAGAGCCTGAATGTAGCCACATCAGACTGTGGGCACAAACTGGGTCTTATCTTAATGTATTTGCTCCTTGAAAGTTTTTCTTGCTTTGATTCATAAGTCTTGCTGCTCAAGGTGTAGATATGTGTGTACTGACATAGCTCCCCCCTTCCTTTTAAAGAAGGTGATGTTTCAATAGACATTTTGGAAAAAACAGGGGATCTTTCAACTTTTTATTTTAAATATGAGGGAAGCAAAGTTCTGAGCCAAAAATTCCCAAGGTGAGTGATGGTCTCCTCCTAGCTCCAAAAATTCGACCTGTTGTCTGCAAAGCTATCTGCTGCTGGGAAACCCTTTAACTCTTTCACCTGCCTGCACCTCTGAAACTAAAGTTTGAGGAGTCACTTGAGATCCTGTAACTTGTTTATCTGAAACACTCAAAGAAGTTACAAGTAATGACATCTGAGGAGCTGCAGAACAGAAGCAAGAGCCAGCTTTGGAAGTGTGAGCCGCAGCTTCTGCCAGTGCTCCTGGATGTCCTGCATGGTTTTTGGGATGGAGGGAAAGGGGGAGACAAGCTGAGAGCAGTCACCCTCACTGACATCTCTCTTCAGGCTTTGCCTGCTTTGTAGACAGACTTAATTCAGCGCTTAAGAGACTCTTATTTTGCCAGTAGGAACAGGGACACTGAGGGCCATAATGGAAATCTGTGGGGTGATGTCTCCTCTACATCATTGCCTAGGAATTTTTGAGCATTGGAAGGATGCAAAATGTAAAACCCGTCAGTGGGTGGAGTGAGCGTGAACGTGTGGTTTATGCATGTGGTTTTGCTTTTTATTTAAGGGAGAAAAAAAAAGTTAAAAATAAACTGCTGGCTTGCCTCCACTTCCTGGTTCACACAGGGCTGTGAAGGAGCAGCGAAAGGGATGGGGTGGCCAGTCCAGCCTGGAGACCCTCGTGCCTGAGCCCAGGGCATCTGGAGGGGTGAGGTGAGGGGGGAGTACAGGGCAGCCAGCACCCTCTTGGGCAGCCAGTGAGGAGTGGGGCTGCTGATGTGGGGCTGTTCCTTCTCTGGGTGCCAGGGGGTGACACTGCAGTCAGTTGGAGTCTGTCCCACTTGGCATGGCTGCACAAAGTTCTTCTACACCCGTATTTGTTGTGGGGCAATGTTTAGGTCCTCCATCAGTGCCAAGTGTATATTTTGGCAGTGAGGGAAGGAGTTGGCTTTAAACCTTAAATCCCAGAGAGTAGTTTAGAGGTCTGGAGTGACTTAGAGGTCTAGGTGAAATGGGTGAGCAAGCAGAGAAATGGTGAAGCCATCAACAATGTGTAATGTAATGGCAGCTCCTTATGCTGAGGCTGCAGTGTGGTGATAGGGTGATGTAACTGGTGCCAAAACTGGGCCTGAGAGCCACTGGGCACTGTGTGGCACCTCCATGCCAGCTGCAGAGGGCTTTGCTCTCCAGCCAGGGAGGAGCAGTGACTGCTGGGGTGGTTTGCTGAGCTGGTTTGGGGAGAGCTGCAGGGAAAGGAGAAAGGCATCTCCTGGCTGAATGGATGGTACAGCTGTGTTTGTCAAGAGTTGGCCTGGGAGTTTATTTTTGCATGAAGGATACTATATTTTGTTGGTTTTGAAAGAAAACCTAATGACACTGTGTAGGTAATGCACAGGTGATTAAAATGTTCATAATACTAAGATGTTTATGAATAAGTTGACAAAAGCAATTGGAGGTTGCATTGTGTTCTCTGCTCTTTACAAGCAGCATTGAAATTCCCCAAGGTTGTCATCAGTAAGGTGTTGTGGAGCCTGGTTCTGGCCCAAGCTATCAGCAGATACATTTATGTTGTCCATGTCCAGCTAAATTTGTTTTACTCCACCTTGATTGAACCTCCATGAACCTGCCTCATTTGTCTTAAATTCAGGAGCTAATGATTTGGAAAGATTTGTCTGAAAATCCTCCTAAATTTTATCAGTGACTCCATGTCATTAGTCCTAGCAACCTCTCTCTATTTACATTGCATCTTTATGCTACACAGCTTGGTAGCTCACAGAGGTTCAGAAACCTGCTGGAAAAATTTGTGTCAAGCAGTGAAGCAACCTCATGGGAAAATCAGTGGTTTTTGTCCTTTGTGATCTCACTTTTCTGGCCTATATGCATGTATTTTTCCCACAGCTTGGAGGAGATGGTGCTGGCAGGCACAGCTGTGGGCTGGTGGAGTGGCACCAGGAAGGTGTGGGCTTGCCAAGCAGGGGGTTGCACATCTGTGGTGGCTAATGAGAAGCATTTTAAAAGCATTAGAGGATAATGGATATTGCATCTGTGTGTAAAAGGTACTTTAAACAGTGTCTGGAGGGGTTGCAGGTTGCCCATCTAGCTGTCAAAGCATCTGAATGTCAGAGCTGTGTGGAGAAGCATCTTGCCATACTTGTGACTTTTCTGAAAAAGAATAAAATTGGTGGATGTAACTTTGTGGAAAGAGAAAAGTGGCTGGTGTAGTGAAATTAGGCAATCTGAATTTCTTTACACCTATCTTTTTATCCAAAGCAAGTCCCAGCCCTGGTGGCTCCACCTCTGCTTCATGACCCTGTGGGGATGCTCTGGGCTGTGGCCACTGAGCACCAAAGCACCCAGGGAAGAGGTGATCCAAGGGAAGAGGTGCTCCTGCATTGACTGGAGTGGTGGCACAAGGGCTGGGAGTTTGTTTGGCAAGGACTGCCATCACCTCGTCCTTGCTGCCATTGCAGTCCAGGGATGGCTTGTGGCTTTTTATGAGCTACAGGTTGTGCATCTGCTTGGTTTGCCTCTGTGGGGGAAGAATTGATTCTAGCACAGGGATGCTTTTGGTGTATCTCACAGTTTCAGCTCGCCTTGAATTTTGTGACTAATTGCTGCAGCAATTGAATTTGGTGTCTGAAGACAGCACTGCAGTCATGCATGATGGAAAGGGACAAAACTAATTTTTCTGTTTAGCTTCTTTGAACGCTTCTTTTAATCCAGCCAGTTTGGCCAGTTTAGCTGTTGTGTGTTTGGTTGGGTTTTTGTTATTTTGAGGTGTGTATGTGTTTGTGGCTTTTTGTTCTTAAGAAAAAATAATAGTCTCTTGCCTCTTTAATGTTATGTAATTAGACAGCAGAGCAAACTATTGAGTGGCTCTGGCTAAAGCTGTGAAAAAAGTATTTTTAACTTCATGCTGTTGTATGAAGGGTTTTCCTTTTTCTGCCTTTATGATGCTGACTGCCCTTTTATATTTTAGCATCTGTTCCTGTAAGAATGTGGAACGAAATGAGCTGGTTCAGCAGAAACTGAAACCCAAACTAATCTCATGCTGTAGTAAATGCTCAACAGTCTCATTGTCCATGGGCACTTCAGCAGTGAATTAGGGAGGGGGGGAGCAAAACCAGCATTAAAACCTGAAATAGATGGTAGAGAAAGCACCAAAGCCCTTTTGTTGTTTTCCCCAGCATCGCACAGGCTCCACTCTCGTGGGCCATGAGCACAAAGCTCAGCAGCAAAGCGCCTGTGTCTGTGGCTCAGGGTGCTGGGTTGGGTCCTGCTCGGGGTGCTGGAGCCTGGCTCCTGTCACCTGCCCCAGCAGCGGGGCAGCCAGGTCCTGCCAAAGCTCCTTATGAGCTTTCCGAGGCTGGCTGCCACACGTCCCACAGAGTCCTCCTGTCCTTTCACCCCGTGCTTCCCTGCTTACATAACTGGCTTAGGTATTACACTCCCTGCCCTCCCTGTCATGCCTTCAGCACTCCTGCATCACTTGGCCTCTTTGTTCCAATAAATAGCTTCCCAGCCAAGTCACTCCTTAGGTGAGGCTCCAAGTGTTTTGAAGCAGAGACACCAAGTTTACATTCTTGCCTATTTTGTTTTGCAGATCTGTTTCATACCTAAATTCACAGGGATTATTTACTGAAAGGATATGGAGAATAGCATTTCTCATTTAAAAAAAAAATCCTGGTGGCTTGTGAACCCGTGGTGCTTTCTCTGGTCAGAAACTGAAAGTGAAATGGATTATTTTTTAATTGCTCTATCAGGCTGGAAGAAGTGTAGCGATTAGGAGGGCATGCAAAGAAGGAAGTGAAGAATCTCTCGAGTGTTTTAATGATCTGAGTGGCTAATATTTGTAGTGTGGGTTGTCACTGCACCTTCAGTTTGGCACTTAGGGTTTTGGTTTGTTAAATACAAATAAATAAAGCATGGAAACAGAGTTTCTAACTATTGTGGTTCAGTGTAGCTGTGCATATATTCTTCAGTCTGTCGGGCAGGTTTGCTCAATCCGTGTTGGTATTCCCCAGCTGGGCTTTTCCATGTGAAGTGCAACAGGTATGAGGCAGGTGTTCCTGACCCTCTGCTCTGGTGAGACCTCACCTGGAGCACTGTGTCCAGCTTGGGAACGTTCAGCACAGGCAGGGACATGGGCTTGGTGCAGGGAATCCAGAGGAGGGTCATGAAGATCATCAGGGGGATGAAGCTCCTCTCCTATGAGGAAAGGCTGAGTTGTTCAGCCTGGAGAAGGCTCCCGGGAGACCTCATTGCAGTCTTTTAATATGAAGGGGCTTATAAAAAGATGGAAAAATGTGGGGTATTTTCAGGGCCCTGTAGTGACAAGGAGCAATGGTTTTAGACTGAAAGGGGGTAAGTTTAGATTGGACATAAGGAACAAATGTACTGTGAGGGTGGTGACAACCTGGAACAGGTTTCCCAGATTGTGGATGCTTTATGTATTGAAGTACTCTAGGACAGGTTGGATGGAGCTTTGAGCAACCTCGTCTGGTGTGATATGTCCTGACCATGGCAGGGGGTTGAACTGCATAATCTTTAAAGGTCCCTTCTGACTCAAACCATTCTGTGATTATGTGATTATTTCAGTCTGATCTAGTGCCAAAATTTGCATTTGTTTACTGGCAAGGGCTAATATTTATATTGTACTATAACAACTGTTGGCACTACTGCTTGATGAAGGTAAGCAAAATTCCTCTGTATGTGTGGAAAAAATGTTCTTCAAGTTTAAGGCAGGAGACCTCTAATATTTTCAGTCAGGGTAAATTTAACTATATTTAAGAGTCTGGGAGGCAGAAGTAGGAAAAAGGAACATAACCTTTTGAAGACAGGAAGGCTGGTTTTGTTGTTGTTTTTTTATTGCTTTCCAAGCATTGCCATTTGTCAGACAGCTCTTCTATCTCTAGCCCATCTTTAGACCTGCTAAGGACTGACTTGAAAGGACTGTCTACCTCATCATTGGAGGGTAATGTTTGCTGCTGCAAAATGTGTTTCTGCAGCCAGCTGCCTGGCAAAGCAGGGAAGTCCCATCAGCTGTCTTTCAGCTTGACTTACTCAATTTTTGGCACAGCAACAGACTCTTTTTGGCCCAGTATATGGTGCCTGGCACAGCAGAAGCAAGATCTCAGCTGCCACTTCTCTGTATCGCAGCAGGGGCCCTTCAGCATCCTGCTTTTGTGTTGGGACAGCCACTGGCAGGTGTTCCCCCTTGCAGAGCTGGAGCAGTAGGCTTTGCCACTGGTTAATTTTAACTTGTACTAGCCTAAGATGTGCTCTTAGTGAAAAAATGGGAGCTCTCACTGCTTGTACTGATGTTTGAAACCAGGCTACTTGTATCAAAGATAGCACGGTCTGGAGCGCGCGCATGCCATGGATTTCTCCTGGAAAGCTGCAGCCTTGGAAATCCTGGCAGTAACAACAGCATCAAGAAATTGGATGTTTTAGTGGGGTTATTTGTGGGCAGAGAGTGGTGCTGTTTTTGAGGAGCTCTGTGAGCTTTGCCTGAGGTGCTCCCCCAGCAGCTCCTGTGAGTTCATGGTGCAGCCTCGAGGTGCATGCTGCTGCTGAAAAGAGCAGTGCCAATGGAGAAGGAATCACTTTCCATAGGAAAAGTCAATATGGGGGGTTTTATGAACACGCAGATTTTATTCAGTGGCATGATGAGACATTTTTAGTGACTCATACGTCAGCAGTGTTGGGTCATCAGGGTGAGTGCCCAGCTGAGCAGAGCTGGCCAAAGGTGCCTGTCTGCTCCAGTGTACATCCAAGTGCCATTATGACATAGCCCAAAGTTCTGGCAAACTTGGGGGATTTTTGCAAAGCTTTTCCCCATCCATTGGCTTGCACAGTGATCCAGTCCAGAGGGAGTTTCTGGTTTGCAGAAGGTCATGTTGTGGTGCAAATGCTGCTTGGAGCTAAGGGAAGAGTTGTGCAAGATCCCTGTGGGTCCACCCATGGGTTAGAGCAGCAAAGACACACTTGTTTTGATGTAAAATTTCTTTCAAAAGGGGAAAAAAAGTAGTTTTCTCAGCAGCAAATCTCTCATTGACTACAAGCACCATGGACCTGTAAGTGTGCATGAATATTTGTTGAACTGCTGCTTCTGCTGCCCCTACAGTGGATCCTGAGGCTCCTCACACTCCAAGGGAGCTACAGCCTGCTTGCAGTATTCAGGGGTATTTTCAGTCACCTTTTTCGCTGCTTAGTAAGGGGGGATTTTTTTACTCTATTTTCAGAGCAAGCTGCCTGATGGACTTTATGTGTGCTTCAGCTGTTCCTCTGATGTGCCAGATCTGAATTTCACCCTTTATGAGGAAACAAAAAAACCCTTTATTTTGAATAAAATAGAAATAAATATATATGTGTAGTACACAGGTCCTACTGAATAACAAATAGAGAGTGACTGTGGTCTCCCCTAGTTGAGGGTGTGGTTGCATTTGGTTGGTTGGTTGGCTTTGTACAACTCTACTTTTTTTTTTTTTAATAGATAGGCTATTATTCCCTGTTTGTGCACTGGATGAATGATAAAAGTGGTCCTCCTCATTCACCTGACACTGAGAGCTAGAGAAGAAACTGGAAAAATCCTTGTATGACTCGCACTACTAGGTTTTACATGTGGAGATGTTCCAGGAATGTGCTGGATCACTTACTTCTTGGCGTTATTTTTCCTCTGAGCTTTACATCTCATCTATCAGGCCTTTTCAGCAGATGGATTTTTTAACCTCCACATTCAGGGTGCACAGGTCATGTATCTGGTGCCATGACACTGCCATTTGCCATCAGCTTGAAAAAAAGATCAGGATGTCATTCTGAGGGAGCAGGGTACCCCTTTGGATGGCAGGAACAGAAGAGGCATGAAACACAGGGTAGTCTGTCCCTGAACAGGGGAGAAGCTGCTCACTGGAAGTATGGAGGAGAGCCCAGGCAGAGCTGAACACAGATTGACCCAAGGCACTAAGGTCAAAAGGCAAATCCCCTTCTTGGAAGAGTGCCCAGTGCAGATAAGGAAACTTGGTGTTGAGATGGTGCGTGCAGTGCCAGGGGTCAGGAGGCTGTCGCTGCACTAAGTGCAGGGAAGGATTTCTGTGACATGGGGAAAGGACACTGTGTGTCTGAGAGGAGGCAAGAAGAACTTGCTCAGTCAAACCAAGAAAGCCAAGGCTGATGTGGGAGTGATGGCTGTTATCCCTATGTGTAGCAGAGGGGTAGTTCCAGAGAAGATGATGTTGGGACCAGAGCAAGTGTGGTTACCAGCACTGAATACATTTGAGCTCAAATTAGAAGACAATTTTTGAGCCAGTAGAGGATTGACTTGACAGGGGTGGGCGCAAAGCCTGGCTGGCTTTTGGGATAAAGCTCAGGAAGAAAGCCACTGACTGATCTACACTGCCATATCAGGGCCTGAACATAGTTCTACCTAGAGGAGCTGGTCGTCTTCAGGAATATTGAAAATAATGAGTATTGACTGCATTAAATTACAAGTATATTAAGATATATCCACTCTGACATAGCTCTGTATTTAAGCCATTAGGACAAAGCTGAGTAACAAAAGCTAATAGGACATTAGGACAGCTTGGAAACAACGAGAAATACAGAAATAACCTGTAATAGCCATGTTGAATTTGCAGGAGGAGTGGCATTCAGCATCTTTGCTTCTGTGCATGCCAGTGGTGGATATGCCTTCCCAGGGCTGGCACTTGAGCAGGTCTACCCTTCTCACTCTTGGCTGCAAATCTGGTGTTTGCATGGGCTGCTTCTTACTGCACTTTGCCTTATTTAAGCCCAACAGAGTCACCTCCCCAGTGGAGTGCTAACCAGATTGCCATGGGGTGTGGATTAGTAGAGGAAATCTGGGAATTCTTTAACATTTATTTATTGAGTTTTATTTATTGATAGCCATTTGCTGTCCAGTGAAGCCAAAGCCCAGTAGATAATTGCTATGAGAAGTAGTTTTGACTCTTTTACTCCTTTGTAAAAGCAGGACAGGAGATGAGAACTTTCCCAAATTAGGACCAAGTGCAGTTTCAATGTCTGTCTCAGCAGGTCAATATCAACAGATGTCTGTTCCAAACTGGTGGGTAATTGCTTTGTGCAAAGCCATTAATGAAATAATTTTTTCCTCCAGGAATGTGAAATTTGCTTATTCCATCCCATTGCAGAGCAAAGCCATTTCTTACTGTAGCAGAAGTGTATGCACTCTGTTCCTTCTGACCTGCCTGTAGCTTTGTTTTTGAATATAATATAATCTGAGAATATAATTTGGAGTATATTTTTCCACATTGCCTCTTAATCTGTCTAGTCTTGATATTTTGCAAACCCATGGTTTCCTTCCTTCTCTCTCTTATTTTCTTTTATTAAGTCTTCCAGATCACTGAAAATATCTGAGATGTAAATTTTAGCAATTTTGCCACAGTAGGAGTCTTCTTTTGGGTTGTAAGCAATGGGTGCTCTAGCAGACTAA
Source organism: Cinclus cinclus (assembly GCF_963662255.1). Classification (NCBI taxonomy): domain Eukaryota; kingdom Metazoa; phylum Chordata; class Aves; order Passeriformes; family Cinclidae; genus Cinclus; species Cinclus cinclus. The sequence goes on along the minus strand of NC_085048.1, from coordinate 14,575,739 downwards.
GGACAGGTTGGAAAACAACAAACAGGCTTATTGCTGTGGGCTGATGCTCAGGGTAGAGATCAGGGAAGATGGGGTTATTACAACTGAGTATGTACTCTAAAATGGATGGACAAGATAATTGATGTGGCACTGTACAGAGGAAAGATCCGGATGGCTTGCAAGTCTGTATTACTGTGTTTAGGGTCTGATTCTGTTGCATCCAAGTGAAGTAAATATTCCATTGGTATTCGTTAGGAGGGGGTTGGTTTTTTTTGTCAGTGCCAGTCATTTTCTCATCAGTATTGTTGCCCAGCTCTGGCTGCTGTGTTCATGGCCTGTGTGTGGGACCATTTGAGAGGAAGGAGGAAGATCTTACGGGACTGCAGAGGTGGGGAGTGTGGAAAGGAGCTGAGGGAAATGGAGCAGATTGAATGTCCATCAGAATAAACATGCTGCTGCAGCCTCATAGGCCATACCAGGAAGGGCTAAAAGGTAAATGAATCTGAGAAATGGCATAATGTTGAAATGGCATTACAGAGTGTAAATGTACACTTTGATTTACCTTTTTCATCAAAGGATGTGCTTGACAGGCAAGTCTGGCTCTGCACCTTTGGTGGCAGAGCTGAGAGCACTGTCTTGAGGTTTTACAGGCTTTTTTGTCTAGTTGATGCCAGTCACAGTGGGACTGTGGGCAGCCCAGCCCTCCCCCAGATCCCACCAGCATGCTGGAAACTGCAATAGAGCAGTAGAATCCCCTAGGAGAGCCCCATCAGCCTTCAGCTGGGTTCCAGTCAGACAGGACTTTCTTCCAGCAGCAACCCTTTCAGTCTTCAGCAGAGCTCAGGAGGTTTATTTAAAGCCCTGGTCCTTTCTGTGGAGGAAGTAGGAAGCGCTTCCTCTCTGTAGATCTCTATCCAAACCTTTTGTCCACTTTCTTACAGTCCCACCCTGCTTGGAGTCGCTCCAAAACCCAGCACGCCAGGGCTGTGCTATTGTTCAGCAGGGTCATCCTTAGATGTAGCTCCTCTCCTTTTCTAAAACACAAGAGTTTGGGCATCAAAATGCTGAAGACCTCTGTTCTGGGCTATGGGATGTATGAATGCCCATCTGTCTATGCTGCCCCACTATCCTCCTGCAGCTGGAAATTCAGTTGCAGAGGAAATACAAGGGTCAGCCCTCCTTTGGGAAGCTCTTTGATTCTTGCCACTGAGTGTTACTTGGGAAACTTAAAGGAGGGCTCAAATTAGGTCTGACAAGTCACAATCTTTGCAATAGAGGTTCAAGAAGCTTAAAAAATAGTGTTAACCACAAGAATGCAAGGGCCTAAAATGCTTTTAAGGTACTACTGCTTACTCTCTTCAGAGCAGGGGTGGGGAAATGTGGGATTATTTCTGTTGTGATACATTTATCTCAGAGAAGTCCTGCGGCAGGATCATGCCTGTGTTTGCAGGGAGGATAAGAAGAGTCTGAATGGCAGGCTCAGTCAGGGGAGAGTGTTGGCTGGAGGATTTATGTGGTTCTTCCATGGTCCTGCTTGGAAGCTTTATTTGCTTCAGCTGAGCAAATAAAATTTCATCTTCCTCTGGCAGGAACCTTTCCCCCAATGCCAGTGTGACTCCACACATCTGTATCAGTTATGGAACTGACTGACCCTGAGGGTGGTACATTTGCTGGCCTTCCCTTTTCAACATATGTAGTGCCAACAAAGAGCTGTTAGCAGGCTTGAAGGCAAAGGGAAGCAGCCTTGCTGTTTGTGCTGAAAAATGATGTGTGCACACCCCAGGAGAAGGCATCACTTCAGAAACTTTCGATTCCTGCACCATCCTCCACCATCAGAGCCCTCCTTTTAACCACTGCCACAGCCTTTAAACACTTTTTTCCTGTTCCTTTCAAGAGGAAAAAATAAATGATAAATTATTGTGTTGATCTTACGCAAATGTTGCATTTACGGAAAGATCTTGTTGACATGGTTTCTTGCACAGGATACATTCTCCTCCTGCAGAAAAGTTGCTGAAAGCTTCCAGGGAGATAGATAATGTTATCCTTGGGGAAAGGGAATTTAAAAAAAAAAAAAAAGTGCCAGCCTGGTGTGGATCTAGTGTGGATCTTGGTTTGCAAAAGATGCAGAATTAGGTTTAGTAGGATTTTTTTAGTCCTGTTAGAAGTGGAACAGACTAGTAGTTGATACCAGGTGTAGCTTAGGATCTTTTCAGAGACCAGAGTGGTAAATTAAGAGGTTACAAACTGGCTGAGGTCAGTATCCTGACCACCTGTTGTGCCTTACCCAGGAAAGCTTATCTGTCCATGGCCTGATATGTTAAAACCTTATGGATTAGATGCTCTTTTTGCATTCACTAAAATAAAGTTCATTAAGATCTTTCCTGAGAGAACAATTTTAAGGGGATGTCAGTAGTAGATTTTCTTCCTCATCCCCTTTTCCTCATGTGAGCATGAAAGTCCATCTTATATATCACTATTGAGAGAAGGCACATTTCCTGTTTTTGCAGTCGAGACCTTCACCGATGCAGCACCAAGGCTGTGGGACAGGATGTGCCCCCTATGTGGTCTCAGGTGGAGGTCAGCTCTTCTCACCCCAAGCCTGTTGGGATGCTTCCTGCTTCAAAACCATCACATCTTCCTGTTACTATACCCAGTTAGGGAAGAAAGTACACCCATTTGGCCACTATTGGCATCAAATAGATATAAATATAAAATTCAGCATGATTTGATTTTCCATTTGTTTCTTACCCAGCCTGCTAACTGAGGCTCAGCTCCAGCCCTCACAGTGCTCAGAAAAACACATTTGGCATGGGTATTGCTGGGGATGGAGCCCTGTGGTGGAGGTTAATGAGAAAAGTGATGTCTTGAGTGCAGACTGCATGATCTGCTTCCAAGATGATTTGCATTGAAGTGTTAAATGCTACACAGAAATGCCAGAAGGGAGAAAAGATTTTCATAGGGCTATTCTTGGTGCCCCTAAAATTACCACTGTCTCTTCTTTCTCCTCTGATATGGAGCACTCCCTTTCTTGGAGACAGACAGTCATATTGTTCTGCATAATTTATAGTGAATGCACTTAAGAGCAAATCAAACTCTTGAGTGTTCAGGATTAATGGAAGCTGCAACTACTAAATGTGTGGGCTGGGACTGGAGATGTCCTGCTGTGCTGCTGCACCAGCCTCCTCTTGCCTTAGTCTTGCCTGCTGGGAGAGTCCAGTCAGTGCTGTCTCTGACAGCTCACTGAAGGGGTGGTGCCCATTTTTGTAGGGATTTTAGAGGAACTAGTCACAAAGTCATATGGTTTGCTTTTTTTCTGGAGATAACTCTCCCATTTTTAATGATGGAAGCTGAAGTGAGAGGTAAGAAGGTATTACTGTATCCCTGAGCATCATGCATGGCCAGAGGATGATTTGGTCACGGCTGGTCTATCACTGCTGGTCAAAAGGGCCCATTATGCTCAGGATCCAGCTAAAAGGAGCACCAGTGCTGTGCTCATCCCTGTGATCATTTGGTCTGGAGTTCACACCATCAAGGCACTGCCTTGGGCAAATGCCCATGCGTGCCCCTTGCCTGTGGGGAGCCACCAGCCTGGGTGTGCCTTGGCATGGGCAGTCCTTGCCACCCAGGGAGGACAGCAGGACATTGCAGGACAGCTGGGTGTCCACATCCCAGCATAAATGTTGCCATAATCAATAACAAGGTGCATGCTATTGTGTTCTCAAGGCACAAAGGCTGCCCTGATAATAACCTGAACACAAACCTTGCATCATGTTCCTGGTGTGACGTGTTGTCCAGGGTTTGTCCTGGGTCCATGGCTTTCCTGCACAGGATAGTAATCATTGTAATTTTGGCTCCTTGATTGTAAAAATGAATTTTTAAAAACCCCCATGAGATTGGTCCACAACTTGAGTAATATCCTTAGCTATTGTGGAGCTTGGGTTGATTCCTACCAGCAGATTTGGTCTTCTGCTCCTTGAATTGCTGCATCCAGCAGAACCAGGTTCCTTCCTGTGGGTGGGATGCTGTTCTCGTGTAGTTATTTCACTCTCAGTTTTTAATTCACATCTCTGCAAGGAAAAAAAAATCCAGGTTTGCTGTTAGATTTGAAACTTCAGTGTTTCTTTTCATTCAACAAACAGGAAAATAAAGGTGTTTGATTACTGTTATCAGTGTTTACCACTGAAGGGGAAACAGAACACTGTTTTGAGAAAAATTTTGGTTTAGTGGAGTGTATTTTTGCAAAGAGTTTAACTTGTGGCTTTTGTGATATTTTGAAGTGATGATCAATTTTTTAAAAAAAGGTACTTTAGAAATCTAGATTAATAAAAGGAATGGGTGCATATACATTAGATTTAATATTCTTGGAACAAAAACAACCTGTGCATTAGTAGAAGAAATTGTTAGTAATAGCTGTGAATTTGGAGGTTGAACATGTTGGTGACAAAGAACCTTTCTCTTTTGGTTGAATTTTTTTTCCCCTGGTATATCTTAATATTTTTAGTTAATGATGAATTTATGTTAGAGATAGCTGGTTGGCATATCTCCAAAGCCACATTTTGGAGCATCTTTTTGATGCCTTAAGTTTTAGCTTTCATATTTTCCAGATTCTGTACTGCTTTAGTATATAACTCTGAACTTCACATGAAGCATTGGCAAGTTCTTACAGTTTAGTTAGCCAAAGCAATCCTTTTCCAGCCCAAGAACCAAGAATACCATGGTAGCTTCAGGCCCAAGAAGTATAAACAACAGTGAATTATGGAGAGCAATGTGGGAGGATGGGACTTCATAACCTGAAGCTGTAATTGGATAATTAACCCCAATATATAAGTGGACCAAAACTTAAAAAGTGTGAAAACTCATGACCAGTGGTCCATCTTGAGTGTAGCCATGGCTGGGCTCTTGTACTGCCCAAGCTGTATCCTTTGAAGGCCTTTTTAATAAATAACTACTTTATTCCTTTAACTCTGTCTAGTGTCTGTTCTAGGTAGCCTCTCAAGCCATCATTTTTCGCTAAGGATACACGTGCTAAAGAATGACTTTTTTAGTTAAATAAGGCATATTCCACTCTTTGAAACCAAACCCAACTCTCTTCCCTGCTCTGTTTCAAAGTAGCTACCCTGAAACCCCCTTGATTCCTCCAAGCCCCGTATCTCAGCACATTACCTGCAGCTGAGGAAGGGAAGTATGTCAGATCTTTTCCTTTTTTTTATTTAGGTATCATTAGCAGTGAGGATGGTTTTGCAGACCATGCCTGAGGGCTGGGTATCATCTGTCATTGTCTGGTTAGCTGGTGTCATTGTCCCCAAACTCTCCATCTTCTCCACAGGAGTGGCTCTGATGCTGCAGAATTTGCTCAGGTGCCATTGGCTGGCTCTTATTACTGCTAGAGTTTGACAAATTCTTCTGAAATTTAATCTGGGTTCCTTTCTCCCAGGGCTATGATTTTTCTGTAGAGAATTCTTCTGTGATGTACCTTCATCAATTGAATAAATGCATCATAGGAAACTTCTAAAGTCTAATGACAAAACAACCCAACTGTGCTACTTCTGTTGTTTTAATTCTATTAACAACACAGTGCCTTGTGCTAATTTTTGTCATTTTTCTTCCTTTTCTCTAAAAATATTCTCTCTGATTTCCCGGTTCCTATCAGGAACCTTCCCCTGTCCTGCACTCACTGAGTTTTATTAAAAATTATGTATTACAATACTATTTCAGTGAACATGACGTGAGTTTTTCCTCATGCAACCCAGCCTTCTCAGAAAAAGACCTTGTGCAGTAAGACATTGTGCAGACATATTTTCCTTGATCTGCAATATTGTGTAAACAAACTGTAATTTTTTTAAGCCTTGCCAACTTTGCACAGTGTCTGAAAAAGTAGGACTGGCTGCTTGTCCCTTGGTTTTGTTTAAAAAAAAAGGACAAAGGGAGGAGATGAGGAAAATCCATTCATGATTTTCTTTTCCTGTCTGCAGTCACTGCCCAAACTGCATTGGTGCCCAAACTGCTCCCATCCAAATTAACCCAATTTCCTAATTTACTTGAAATATTTCTGTGCTTTTCTTACTGCATTGGGAATATTTGCCCTTTACAGTAATAAGCTCTCCTGCCTGAACTGGAGAACATCATCGGGAGCTCCCCAGAGAATTGCCACTTTTCTGGTCCCAACATGGGTCTCATTTATTACTCATTAGCAACAGTTCATGAATGTTTGGGGGTAGTTTGTGTTTCTTTTGCTTCTTTTCAGTAGTTTTTAACCATACCATCCATGGCAAACTCTCCTCTGCTGGCGGGGGTCAGTGTTGGTGGGCACAGTGGGTAGCAGTGGGTGCAGCAGGTGTCAGCATCCCCTGGCTCCTCGCTGTGGCTCCAGCACCTGGAAAGAACCTGCCACTGTGATCTGCAAACACCTCTTCACCACACACTTGTGATCTGAATGTAAAATGGTTCTCAGGGTAATGTACTGATGCTCGAGGTCAGGGACTAACTGATTTTTCCCTGTAAATCAGGAATATAATCCTGAATAAAGTGACTTCAATAGATTGGAACAACCCAGACACATGTAAGTGAATTTTTCTGTTCCAGCCTTTGCAGCTGACTCCATTAAATGAACATGCTAGCCTGGAAATATTTGTCTCACACAGCCATTTGCAGGGTTGGAGCATTTGTAATTATATCCTTCTTTGGCAAGGTGGAGGGTAGGTGGTTATGTGTAATGGATTTCATCCCAGACCATGGAATCAGTTTTTCAAGACCACACAGTTCCTGGCTATGTGTTCATGGATAAACTAACACAGTGGGGTGGCTCGAGGTCTCTTTACCAATTGACTCCACCTTTCGAAGGACATTCAGTGAGCATATGTGAGTTGTTACTGAGTTTTCTGAAACTAAAATGTGGGTGGTACCTAGAGTGGTCCTTCCCCTTCACCCACTGTTTATATTAATAAACTTCTGAAAAAGATTGAACTTGAATGTAAGTTGTAAATAAGCAATGTTTCTTATATAAATAAAAGCAGAATAAGTTACTGGAAGTGAAAAATTTAAGAAAAGCATTGATTTATTTAGAGTGGTCTTTTCTTTACTTGTCAGGTTTCGTTTTTCTTTGTTTCCGCGAAGGCAGCAGCAGAAGCAGCTTCAGCCCCTCTTGACACAAGCCTTTCACATCTCAAACCCTGCAGGATTTGAATTTTTTTTGCGGCGTTATCGATTAAGATTTTTCTTTTATCTCACTGCTTCTGTTTACTAGCTTTTCAAGAGGTAAAGATACTCTTTGTTGCAGTTCAGACTTTGTCAAAAGGTGTTACTTTTGGCCCCGTGTCTGCAGCCTGGGAAAATGAGACAGGTGCTGCAGCGGCTGGTGTGCGGGTGTCGGCTTTTGCCGCAGGGCAGGAAAGAAGTTCACTTGAGTTTACCAGGCAGGACCAGATATCTATAGCAACGTATTTGTATATCCTGTGCCTTGTCTGTTGCAACGCTCGTTGCTTAGGATACTGACATTAAAACATGTAACAAAATCTGCTCTTCACTCTGGAGTTCATTATCTGTCCCAGCCCCTGTAACTGCGCATTTCCCCCAGCTCGGATCCGAGCCGCTGACCAGCCCTCTGCAGAGCCTGCTCCAGAGGGTGTTGTTGTAACCCTGTTTTGCAGCCGCTTGCTGCATGATCATTTTTTACCTAAACGTTTGTCACTAGCTGGGGTGTCCGGGAACCCATCTCCCTCTTGCAGCTTAGCACACGGGAGCTGGAGGCTTCCTAAACACATCTGTGTGCTGGCTGGGCTGCTGTGAGCTGGTGCTACCCCTGCATGAAATGTGTTCTCAAGAGTGTGCTCCAGAACTGTGGCAACACAGATCTTTAGTGGCTGAGGCTTCTTGCACTTGGACTGCTTGTGGGGAGTTTTTTTGTGGGGTTTTGTTTGGTTGGTTGGTTTGGTTTGCTCTTTGTTTGTGGAGGTTTTGTTCGGGGTTTTGTTTGTTTGTTTTTAATACAAGGATCAAGCTTTTAAAAATAGAGCCTCACTGACAGATCTGGTGCTTTAGGTATTAACAAAAAATCTTCCACCTCTGCCAACATGGTTCTTGCATTTCAGGCCAACCCAGAGCAGTGTTTGCTGCCTGGCTTATACTGTTCATTTTCTTTAGGCTCCTGCAGTCCTGGAGGCACTGTGCTACAGCTTCATGACTGTAACAGATTTGACACACTTATTCTGCCTTATAAGTGAGCACTGCAAGAGAAATGGTGCTACACTTCTCCCCTGCAAAGCAGATGGCTCAGATAATATGAAGGGTATTTGTTCTGTTTCTCTATGCACTGTCTTTCTCAGCTGGAGAGCACCTCTGTCCTACAGGCAGGCATTTCATCAATTTTCCTCTTTTTATTAGCACTAAATTACTATCCAAGGGGGTTTGCACAGGGAAATACATCTCTAAGGAGTTATTCCTCCTTTTCCAGCCATAACTGATTCCCTGAAAGGATCCCATCATGAGCTCCTTTCAAGGAGGTTTTGCTTTCACAACCTTTGCAGTAAGAAGCTGGTTTGGTTTCTGCCTTTCTGGGTTACACGGCCAAAGCCTGCTGCTGCTGGCTGTAACTGGTGGTTGAGGGAGAGTTCTTATGAAAGTGGGATGCCCTGAGCTTTGTTACAAGTATTTCAAATACTTCAGCGCGTGGATGCCGACAGCCAGTCCATCTGTTGGTAAAAACACAGAATTGCTACTTTAGCTGTTTCAGACTTTGCTACAGTTACTCATCCCAGTGCTGCACAACTCGCTGTTGTGGTTTAACTCCAGACCCAGTGGGACGAGGAGAATTGAGGGGTAAAAAAAAAAAAAAAAAATCCATGGGTCGAGATAAGAACAGTGTAATAACTGAAATAAAATTTTATTACAACAATGATGATAACAATTGTAATGAAAGGAGAGATAATAAAAATAGTGAGAGAGGTCACATCCAAGAGAAACGAGAGATGCACAGTACAATTGTTCATCACCTGCTGACCAGTGCATCCCTGAGCAGTGATCGGCCCCCTGCCCCAGCAATCCCCCCCAGTTTATATTCTGACCATCACAGGATGGAATATCCCTTTGTTCAGTTCAGGTCACCTGTCCTGGCTGTGCTTCCTCCACATTTCTTGTGCATCTCCTCACTGGTAAAGCATGGGAAACTGAAAAGTCTTTGGTTTGGGGTGAGCACAGCTCAGCAACAACTAAAACTTCAGTGTGTTATCAACATTATTCTCATACTCAAATCCTAAACACAGCCCTGTGCCAGCTACTAGGAAAAAAACAAACTCTGTCCTAGCAGAAACCAGGATGCCAGTGTGTGTCTTGGCCTCAGTAAAAGACCTTTTTGGTCCTTGCTGGACTTTTTCTGTGAGATCATTGCTGATTTTTTGTAAAAAAAGGACAGAGATTACATTCAGGTGGGAGTTCTCTGGCAGCTCGGTTTTGAGCCAGGCTTGAATTAATTAGAATTAGAACAAGCGGCAGCACCACATAATTTTAACAAAAATTTTGGTGTGGCACTGGAATAAAAGTGCATCTGGATTTCCCCCGTTTAAGCCTTACATGGCCCAGTGTCTCTTTCATGAGCAGTGATCGACTTGCTAAGCCCTCAGCTCTGCATTTAGGCTACCAAGCTGTTCCTTGTCTGATCACCTCAAGGGCATTCCTGCGATTGTTTTTCTTACTGCTATGATACTGCCAGATGCTCTGAGGGCTTTTGCTCGTCAAGGTGAGCAGGGACAGACCTCACTGCAGTGTATGTGGCATCAATTCCCTGGATATCACCCTGGTGTGATGGGAAATGAGGGAAAGGCAGGCTGTGCTGGAGTTAGGTCTCTGCTAACTGCCCAGGGCAATGTTGGGTGCAAGGATGTCTCTCTTGCCTTGCCTTCTGCACCCACTGCAACAAGTGATTTGTCTGGTAAAGGCTCGGTTAGAAAAGCAACAAAACACAGCCCTAATCACAGGGCTGACCAGAGCATCCCAGCCCTGCTCCCTGTGATTTCCATTAGCAGCCATCCTCTGAGTGGTCTTGTGGCTAAATCAGCTGCTGAGCCTCTGGAAGGTGATTTGATGAAAGCATTTTATAGCAATTGAATGAAATGTCAGTTGGATGCCAGCAGCAGGGGTTGCTGTCATGATTAATGAGATATTTAGGCATTTCATTTTGAAGGAGCTACCTGCTACACAATTTACATCAAAGCTGGGTTTTTTGGATGGGCTTTAATAAATTAATGTTAATGTTGGTTATTTACTTATTCACATCAAATTGGTTACAACTGTAGGATTGCATTTGGGCTGAACATGTTATGAAGACTTTCAGAAAGCTCATATGCAAAAAAAGAGTTGCTCAGAACATTGCACATCTACTGATATAAAGCATTGTGAAAGAGGAGAAAGGGTTAAAAAGGCCATAATCTTTTGAATGCAAAGACTGTGTGAATATTAAGTTTTTGAAGCTGATATTTAATGAGCATCTCTTCAAATAACAGGATGTATCTGCCACTAGAAGTAGTGAAATGTAGCAAGAAGAATTATTACCTCCCCTCTCTGTTGTCAAGGGGTCTCTGTTTTTAAGGAAACAGGAATAATGAAGGTATTCTAGGAAGAGGGAGAAATTATATTAAACCTTTTCAAACCTCTTTTAACTACCAGTTGGAAGTTTTGCAGTCCTTAACCCTGTGAGTCAATAAAGCTGAGGTAATTTCTGCTTAAAGCCCAGCTCCTGCGTTAAGTGTGCTCTACTGTTCCTCCTCCCTCTCTCCCAGGGAATTCTGAGGCAGTGCTTGGTGAAGCAGGGACTGCTTTTCGACCCAGACACTAGTTCTTACAAAGCATCTGGGAATCATGAACTGAAGGGGCTTGCTGAAGGCTGGAAACTGCAGGCACCTCCTCACCCAAGGACAAGAGCATACTGTTACAATTTCTGCTCTTTAATGAAAAGGACCACATCTGATCCATTATTTGCTCCAAGCTGCTCTTTTCTGCAATTTGACTTCAGCAGACTAGAATATTGTGTTTTCTGCTGTCGGCACTGCAAGGATGACTATCTGGAGCAGGGAAGATTCAAAGATGGAAAGGTAGTGGCAGTAGCTGAGAGTTAGTGGTTTAACTGGAGAGCAGTCTAATGCTCTCCTAGGGGTGATGCTGGCAGGAATCAGGAGCAAGTGACATCCCTGCATGTAGGGAGCAAGCAGAGGTATGTCAGGTAGGTCAAGAAAACTGCAATATGATGGACAAAAATAAAGCTTTGGAGTTGAAATATTGGCAGCTTTTTCTGGAAAACAGAAGTGCTAATGATAACACAGTTGTCTGTTAAGCCCAATGCACGGAACTGCCGAGCAGCTGGCTGGGTTTTGTCTCTGAGCACTAAGCCACAGAGCAGGATGTGGATTTTTTACATTGCTGAGGCAGTGCACAGACTAAGTGGAATACAAATAAAACAAGCTTACATTTCGCTGTAGAGCAACTTATTTTTTGCTGACCTTTAGCATTTTAAATTTTTTGGGCTCTTATGAATGCTTGGAAGTTTTGCTGTCTGGGAAGTACTTAGCCCCTGTTTTTCCTGGTCTCTGCATGCTTTGCAGCTCAACTCTTGCAGTTTCCAGGTAGTCTGCAGTGTTGGCCTATTACTAAACTGTCTTCTGCATCAGCTCTGAGCAAACCTGACACGCACAACAGTCTGTGCAGAGAAATTTCATTTATGCAAACCAGTCACAGGGGTTTGGATGTGACTTTGTGCACACTTTAGAATGAACTTCTTGAATTTGGGAAAGGACATGCAGCTGAACCTCTAGCTTGGCAGCAGTTTGATATTGCTAGGTAGCCATGAAAGACTGCAAGGGATAAAAGGCAGAAATTATCATGGTTTTGTTTTCTTCCTGTTGTTGCATAAGTGCAGACCCAGCCCTCTCCTGATATCCTGATGAAATCCTGAATTTAAATGAGCTTTGACCCTTGTGGGGGAATATTGAACCTACTGAATAAGCTTTACTAAAAGTATAAACCCCAGTAAACCTGAAAAGAGTTGCTTTGCCAAACATTTTGCTTTAAAAAGCCTTATTCTCTGATTCTCTGGGATGGCTGGAAAGGATGAAATCCCTTGTGCTGGTGCTGCTATCACAGTGATCTATCTGCTCATGCTGCCTCCACAGCTGAGAAAAAGAGAAGTCTTTTGGGGTGCTGCTGTTGAGCATGGGCTATGCTGAGCTTGCCATGCTGCACCCTCTTGTGACCCTCAGGTGCCACGAGGAGCACCAACCAAGCCCCACCACACAGGGGCAAGCCCCCAGTGCTGTGGAACAAGGGATGTAGGGAGGGAGGAGAAGCTGTGTAAGCCAAAGGATTTCAAAGAGCATCTGGACAATGCAAACATGACTGGCACGGAGCCACCTGTCCTTCCTGCTTCTTGTTCAGCTGCATTTACTTTCACTTTTGAACAGATGAATTTTTCGTTTCATCACTGCTGCTGTCCCTGCCCGCTCCTGCTCAGTCATTGCAGCAGATCAGCCTGTGTAGGAATCCAGAGCTGGGCATCACAAGCTGTGTGATGGAGGAGTGGGATTGCAGCAGAGAACTAAAATACTGAGCTTTATTATTTCCCATATAATAAAGATTAATAATAAGAATCAATATTTCCCAAATACTTCCTCCTGAACTACCTACCCTTCCACAGCATATTAGTCACCAGGAGAGCCTGGAGGAGAGAAAAGGAAACCAAATTAAATGAGGTCTTTACCTGGTGATTTACAGCATCCTTTTTATCCTTTTACCCCCTTGCCCCTGGGGGACCCTCTGTTTCTCGCAGGGTTCTCCCTCTCCCCAGCCTCTCTCTGCCTAGTGTGGCTGGAGCTCAGGCAGATTTTCTCTTGCTTTGCAGCTGCTGAACCCGGACCCAGAAGAGGATGGGGAAGCAGAACAGCAAGCTGCGCCCCGAGGTGCTCCAGGACCTGCGTGAGAACACTGAGTTCACAGACCATGAGCTGCAGGAGTGGTACAAGGGCTTCCTAAAAGATTGCCCCACGGGCCATTTGACTGTAGAAGAGTTTAAAAAAATATATGCAAATTTTTTTCCCTATGGCGACGCGTCAAAGTTTGCGGAGCACGTCTTCCGCACCTTTGACACTAACGGCGACGGGACGATTGACTTTAGGGAATTCATCATCGCCCTGAGCGTCACCTCCCGGGGCAAGCTGGAACAGAAGCTGAAGTGGGCATTTAGTATGTATGACCTGGATGGCAACGGGTACATCAGCCGTGGGGAAATGCTAGAAATAGTGCAGGTGAGGCATTATCTCTGTTGGACATCTTATTTGTGTTGCTGTAACCTCTTCACCATCAGACAGCTGGAGCTGGAGATGAGGGATGTGCTGTGCTGGGTCACTCCTGCCCCAGGGAGGTTCCTGACCCCATGGTCCCCAGAGGGACCCATGGTGGGACCTACAAGATACAGATGAGGAAAGGGCCTGACATATGAACGAGGAACTTGTGCAGCTGGCCTGCAGCCAAAATTCTGCAGCTCTCCCTGGGGGTTTCTTAGTGTGATGTTCATGGGATCAAAAAACCCTAAATGCAAATTCTATTGACCTGATTAATCTCGGAATTAATGCTTTGAGTCTTCAAATCTGAGTCAATGTGAACTCTGGATGAAAGGCTGTAGCATGCCTTTGTCTCCCAAAGGCAGAGGACGCATACACCATGGGCTGTAGTGGGGGCAAGCAGCAGTCCCTTGTGCTCCTACCCCACATGCTGGCAGGGATTTGGCCTCAGGAGGGGCTGCTTGTCACCCACTGTGCAGCTGAGATGTGTGTCCTGCGCAGTGCAAGAGAGTCATGCATCAGCCAGTGTTCTGACACTTGGTCCTCATGGCTGAGGTGGGATAATTTAGGTGGAAGGACAGGACTGCAGACACTCTAAAGAGATCTTATCATTATTCATGTTCTTGCAAGTCTGAAGATGCATTTCCTTACCCATCCACAAGGAAAAACAACCCCTATTTCTGTATATTCATATTCACCATAATCCATGTAGCATGCCACACTCATGCATGTAACTGGGTGGAGGGTGAGAGCCAGACAAAGAGGTGATAGCTTAGCCTGGCTGCAGAAGACAGGGTCGCACACCTTTGTCTCCTGTATTTTAGCTCAGTCCTGCTCATACATTAATCTAGGCAGACTTTCAGTTAAACTGACCCAGCGCTTCTTCTGGAGTACAAATGAATGCAGGAAAGAAAAACAAAAAAGCTGCAGTCAGAAATTCCCATTCATTTTGGTTTGTAAAATCCTGCAGCTGCCTGCCAGGGTCAGCTGTCTTTTTTTGTTGCTACAGGCTTAAATTATTTTTTCTCTGTCCCGTGCTTTATCATTTGGGTTGTGTTTTTCTTATATCTCTTTTTTTAAACTTTTTTTAATACTCAGGCAATTTACAAAATGGTTTCATCAGTAATGAAAATGCCAGAGGATGAATCCACTCCTGAGAAGAGAACAGACAAGATCTTCAGACAGATGGACACAAACAATGATGGTAGGATTGCCACTGGTACCCCTTCCTAAGCTCTAGAAACAGAGGTTTTCTAGTCTAGCCTTGGTAGATGGCAGAATTTGGGCAGAAGGAAGAGAGGGTAGGGATGTCCCCACTGGTGCCTCTGGTCTCTGCCTGGCCTTGTTGAGCATCTCTGGTCCATGGTAAATAGGGTGAATAAATGAGTAGTGAACAGAGGGTATATTCTCCTGCTGGGGGGTTGGTAGGGGAGCAGTCTTTCCCTGACATTTCACAGGTGAATCCCCTCCTGTAAAGGCTCTTTTGAAATCCCTGTGTCCATTTTCTTTGGGTTATTTTCTCTGGGCAAAAACTTGGTACAAGGTTTTGCTCCCACTGTCCTTGATAGGGTTGCACCTACCTGGGTTTGTCATCAGTAACGTGAGTCCTGAATGTGGTTGGGCACCTGAAGGCAAAAATTCCCCTGGGTCCGTAATATTTATTTTCCATGCATGTTTATGGCATGTGTACATACATGGTCACACATCTCTGTTGCACTTTGAGCATCAGGGAGATGTAGCAGCTCCCAAACTAGGTTGTGGAGCTACTTGATAAATTATCTGACAGTGTACCCATCACAGCCCCTCCACCTGTGCTGGCTTATTTCCTTGGGCTTGAAAAATACAGGCAAAAAATGATCAATTTCCTCTTCTCATCAGCCTGCTGATGTTTCCTCCCTTCCTAGTTGAGGTGGAGCTTTTCCCGGGGAATTACCCTGTCAGAGGCTAAGGTGGCAACTGTACACATCAAAGTCAGGAGCTGTGTCCTACTGATGTGCTCAGTGGGAGCAAAGATTTGATTCTAGCCCTGAGATATGGAGACCTGAAAAAATACCATCTTATGTACAGAAAGGGGTTTATTTAAAAGAATGTTATGGCTTCATTTTGGTGTCTGCTGCTACAGTCCCCAGGGCAAATTCCTGGCCTTGCTGAAGTCCTCAAGTATTTTGCCTTTGACTTCATCTAAACTAGCACTTTATCCCCTGGCTTGATTTGTAGAGGGCCCTAAAATAACATGATTAAAATATTTTTGGTCTGCAGAAAGTAGCAGTGCATGCAGATGTGTAATGGAGTAGTGGTCCCAAAATCTGCTATATATATATGGATCCTCCATCTGTTGCACTTTGTTGCTGAAATAAAATAATCCTGTTCCCAGTAAAATATCAGCCCTACAAGCCATGCAATGCCAAGGAGTAACATCTGCATGTGTGCGTCTGAGGGCTGAAAATGTTTCTTCCCCCATCTGACTATTGGGAATTGCAAATAGATTTTGATTTGGGCTTTCCTTTTAAGTAATACAAGGCAAGGAGCAAGCTAATAAATATCCTGGTAATTAGGAGGCCTCTTCTTTTCTTAAAAACATTTAATTTAGGAACATTAGCTTAAAAGCCAAAAATCAGTGTGCCACAGGTTTTTGAGCTTCTGTAATTTCTACGAGAGGAAGGCTTGGTCATTATGGAATCATAGAACTATATCCCTTAGTGTCACATCTGCACGTCATTTAAATGCCCTGGACAGTCTGTTCCAATGCTTGGCACCCCTTTCGGGGAAGAAACTTTTCTTAATATCCAATCTAAACCTTCC
Organism: Cinclus cinclus; assembly: GCF_963662255.1. Lineage (NCBI taxonomy): Eukaryota > Metazoa > Chordata > Aves > Passeriformes > Cinclidae > Cinclus > Cinclus cinclus. The sequence goes on along the minus strand of NC_085048.1, from coordinate 14,559,639 downwards.
TTGGTGCAACTCGAGGCCATATCCTCTTGCCATATTACTTGCTCCCTGTTCAACCTGTTTTGTGTGCTTGCCACCACGGTCATTGCTCTTCCATCCCCATAACAGGCTGGTAACATCCTGGGGCTGCTGCAAACTGGCACAATGAGCTGGTGCCTCTCTCTCTTCAGGTGCATGTGGCCAAAAGTAGCAGCAGGCACGTGCCAAGTGCAAGATGTTTGTGTGTGGGTCCTGTCTCAAGCATAACAGTTTGGGGTAGGTAAGGATAGCCCTGGGGGGTTGTGTGAGGGTAGGGTAGGTGAATGTATGATCTAAATGGGAGATCACTAGACATGATGTTTGGGATGCAGAAAATGTTTGTCTATTCCTTTTCATAGGGAAAATTGTTTCAATTTTTGTTAATATTGCCATGTTCTATTTCTGCCGTGGTTCTGAGTGCTGGAGTAGGGGACTATTAGTGCTAGCTACCTGCCAGAGGGCTGGGTCACCCCATGATGAGGTCTGAAAGATCAGATGGAATATTTCCTCCTTGCTATACCATGCTGTGCCATGCCATTCCACAGAGCTGGTGGAGCCAGGGGATGCTGGGGTGGTTGCTCCTTCAGAGATCAGTTTTCAGACTGTTACAAGGTCCATCCAAATCAGTTCCTCTGGCCTAAACTAAAGATGTATAAACCAGAAGTGCTCAGGAGCAACACATAGCAGTAGATGTGTCCTAGGGCTGGCTTTGTTTATAAAAAAAAGGAAAGACAAAACCCATCCTGTTCCTGTACACCCAACAGGGCACAGCAAGTGACTTGCAGAGTGATGGAATCATGGAATAGTTTGGGTTGGAAGGGGGTTTTAAAGGTCATCTAGCCTAACATCCCTGCAATGAGCAGGGACATCTTGAACTAGATCACATTGCTCAAACCCTGGTCCAACCTTGTGGGTGCCAGAGAAGCCATGACTGCTCAGCCCTACGTGTCACAAGAAACAAGAGGACAAAGTGGGGATATTTGAAATATTTAGATTTAAAATGTTGTAGTAATACAAGCATCATTTCAAAGCATACATGTGTTCAGGTACCGTACTTGTGTTTATGTGTCATGTTATTTTATAGTCTGGTTCTGAGCAAAAAGCTGCCAAATGGTATTAGAACAGTTGTTTTTAGATTTGGGACTGTCTATTTAAATAAAAAAATAGCAATTATTATGCTGGATTGTTTTGCAGAAGAAAAATGCGTTTGGGCTTAAAGGCTTGAGTAGGATTTAGCTGTTGTGCATTGCACTAAATTCCCCTCGATGCCTTTGCGATAGATTAAATAGATGTTATGTTGCCTCGGTGAGGAGGGATTCTTTGCTACAGCAAAATGGTGACAGGAATAACTGACTTTAAAAAAATGATTTCCGTTTTGGTTTTGCTCCCTGTCAGGTAAGCTGTCGCTGGAAGAGTTCATCAAAGGTGCCAAGAGCGATCCCTCCATCGTGCGGTTGTTACAGTGCGACCCCAGTAGCGCAAGTCAGTTCTGATAAAAGCGGACAGTGTGCTCAGAGAATCTCGGCTTGTGTCCTTCAAGCTTTGCTCGCAAACGGATGCCTTCTCAACCATCCCTCCTCACTTGGCGGATAAGACCCCGTTGCCAGATCTTGTGTGTGTGTGCGTGTGTGTGTGTGTGTGTGTGTGTGTGTGTGTGCTCCCCCCACTAACACCAGTGCAGTTCTCCTGCGGCAGCTCCGTTTCTGCTTCCCCGTAATGTTACAATTCACTCTGCACATTTTAAACATTAATCGAAAGGTATGTTTACATGCAGCTACGAGAGAGTCCAATGGCTGATGAGACACCACTTCACTTAGTCCATGACAAAGGTGATGTTTCCATAGTTCCCGAGAAGATGCTAGGTAGGACTCTTACCCAAAATAGAAGATGGTAGATAATTTATTTTGCTTCGGAAATTACTATGTTAAAAAAAAAAGTGGACTGAATGGAGTGGAAAGTTAAAAAAAAAAAAAAAAAAAAGAAAAAGAAAAAAGGAAAAAAAAAAGGCAGCTTTCCTGGGCATGGTTCCAATTTTCTTTTTGAGGAAAATTGCTTGCACTTATCTAATGGTCTTTACTTTCTTTTAATATATATATAAATTATATATATATGGTGAAGTAAAATTTTAAATATTTAGGTCATCTATTTAAGGCATAAAATAGAATTCAAGCTTTTTTTCTTCTAGTTGTCTGTGATTTATTCAAATCTTGGAGATTGTTTTTTTGTGATATTTATGCATTAGCAAATTGCTGTTCCAAAAGAAATGCATGACTAGCAGTTTGTGGATATTTCACTCTGTTTAATTCCTGAATGCAAATATTTGTTCATTTTTACTGTCAGTCATTCCAGCATTACTGTATTAACAAAAGACCTGAAAGAAGTTCATCCTCATTTTGTATTTCTCAGTGGAGTCCTACTTTCTGGTGGTTGCTGCGTTAAATGGCTTTTGAGTGCCCCGAGGTGACGTGACTGGCACTGCTGTTCTCGACTTGGCTAAACCTCCTCCCTTTTGCTGTCAATATGTTAATAGTCTTGTGCATTCCAGTGTTATTTAATATCTGCCTAATGCCAAGAAATATTAATTGAAATAAAAGACTACTTTTCTTGTCTCTCCCTGTCTTGGTCTAAGCCATGCACCAAGTTCCTAGCATCAGGTATTTGGGGAAGGGCAAGGATGGCTCCCTGCACATCTCCCAGTCTTGTCCAAGACACATTGCCTTTTAAGTACATAGGGATTTTGGGAGCTGGCTGTTGTGGCTGGGTTAACACAGTTGTGTTGGTGCCTGTGGGATCCAGCTCTATCCCAGCTGAATCCAGGGTAAAGATTGCAGGGAGGTGACAACTCAATTTCTGCTGGATGCAGAGCAGCTCAAGGCAATGAAGGAAAAGCTGCTGGCCCTGCTGGCTGGGCTACCGTGGCCACAGCTTTACAAAATAAAACTCCTGTCAAGTGCCAGGTACTTGCTGTTGGACTAATTGAGAATGGTAGCATGGGAATCAGTTTTCTCCACATTCATCAGGTGTGCAAGTAGCTGCATAAACCTGCCCTCTGCAAAATAAAGTATCAAAAAATTATTTGGCCTGAAGTTAATGTTGAGCGTGTAATGAAGGGTTTTTTGCTGTGTAGAATGTTCTAGTATTGGTTACATGATAATACATTAATATTAAAAGAAAGAGAGATAAATGTTTGCAATATCCAAGTGGAAATACATTTATTCAGACTTGGTCTACAATACAAACTTGTGTCAGTTCTGCTAAGCAAAAGAGTGTGTTCATTTTTCCCCCTGGAAATCCAAGTTTGAGCAATTAAACCAACAATCCTTTCAACCACAACACCCTGCTGATGAGGCAACCCTGAAAGGGATGTTAATCAGAAGCCTGCCTGCTTTCCCAGGGTGAACCCAGCAAAAAAACCCAACTATTGAAAAAAATGGAATTCCACAGTTGCTGATAGCCTGTCTCCAGCCTGCTTGTGCTCATGCTCTCAGTCTGTCTGCCAGAAGATGCTGGGGTGTTATATATGCTGCAGATGTTCTTACACTAATGACTCTTCTTGCATGGGCTGGCCCCAAAAGCAGCTGTTTAAATGTGAATTGGCCACCATGGGCTTTTATCATTTCTGTATTGTTCTGAGAGTGTGAAAAAATGTCTTTAACCTTGTCCTGGGATGGTACGACTGAGGTGGACCACAACATTTGAGTCTTCCTTGTGCATTCTTAAAATGAGTCAGGCATATCGTCAGTCAGGCATTGTTTGATATCTTGGGTACCAAAGATGTAAAAACTGTTTTGCTGTAGCATTCATAAATGCAGCAGTTCTTATTTCATTTGCTCCTCTAAGTGGAAATATTACTGCCTTTTCCTGGCATCTCACTTCTTCTGGTCTGCTTTGCTGTCTGTAGTGAATAGCAAGTATAAGTAGCTGTTTAACAAAGCCCAAACTCTTCTCATTTGGGGGAAAAAAAATCTCCTTACAGAAGCTTACTTTGATAAATAAGCTTAACTTGTTTTTGCAGAAAGAAAGTGAAAGAATCTAAACTTTAGAGGTTAGAAAGTTTCAATTCTTTGATGTCACAGTTTTTTCTCTGAAATGGGCCCAGGTATCCATGATGGAGCTTGCTGCCTACCACAGTCTGACAAGCCCCTGCACAGCCCTATGCAGATGCAGGGATTTTGTCCTGCTTCATTGGACCAAATTTCTTCTCTTTCCCTTTGCCTCTTTAAACTTTCCAGTCCCAGATATGTTTTGTGTTGTTTTTTTTTCAGTTATCCCTCACTGTTTTCATAGCTTTTAAGGACTTTCTTCAGGGCAAGATGATTTCATTTTGGACTGTGACTGGCACAAATTATGTGAGTAAAATGCTCCCAGCTTGCCTTTCAGGAAGAGGTGAAGGAAGGTGCCCAGGAAAGGTGGTTGTGCATGGCATCCCAGGAAAAATGAGAGATGCTCTGAAACCCAACCAGGCTGAGCTTGTCAAAGGTGGCTTCTGATATGGGGAACCCTTTAATTAAAAGGCTAGCTAAGTACTGGAAAGGGTTTTATCTGCTGCTGCTAAGCAGCTCTCTTAAAATTAGACCTGCTTCAGTGGCTGAGGTTGTGCATCCACAGTCACTGGGTAACTTTGATCATCTTGGCTGTGCTAGAGCAGCTCCTCGGGGGATGTCTCTGCTTTCCTGACTGGTAACGAGGACTCAGAGGGGAGAACAATTTGCAGGCTCCTTCTCCAGGACATCGTTTGCATGTTGTTACAGGCAGAGTTCAAAACCAATGGAGAGATAATGAAAAAATAAGGGAGTTTTATTGCTTGTTGTGTTCCCAGGAATGTCTCTCATAGAGGGGCTGCTGTGTAGAGGGGTTAGTTCAGGAGATTGAAAACTTCAACTTGTTAAGTGGTGTAAGTGTTTTTGTGAATCTCATTTTTAGTCAAAAATTGAGTCAAACTTAGCAAAAGTACTTTAGCACAAAAAGATCTCACCACTGTGTCCAATTTTACTTCACTTTAATAACCTATGTGATTATTTTCTTGCCATGGAGATAGATAGCATTCTGTAAGTTCTGGCTAATTACTACATGTATTCAGGTTTTTCTGTGTGAATTTCAGGTCTTGTTAAGCTAATTCAGAATTATGTCAATGCAGCCTAACTCCAATGTGGTTGATGAAGGTGCTTGGGTTCAGTCTTGGGTGTCTCTATTGCCAAGTTTGAATTGGCCCTTTGTTTTTAAACCAGATCCTTTGCAATGTATTTTTAGCATTAGCCTCTGAGTAATAAACTCCTGCGAAGAACAACGTGAATATTTCTGCAAGCACGGGGCAGATTGTCTCCATGGATAGTCCTCGATCCATTATGCAGGGCTCTTCATATTTAAAGGTTAGGAACAGCCATCGACTTAAATGGTCCAGTGGGCACACTGGCATTTTGAGCTCCCTGTGCTGCACCATGGCAGGATACAGTGCTGATGAACCCCATAATTGCTGTTGCCTCTTTTGGGAGGAGAGATGCTTTATTGAAAAGAAGGAAAAGGGTGGGAGAGGAGAGCAGAGTATCTCTCTGTGTAGGAGCTTTGGAGACGTGCCTGCATCGCTGGGAGCAGTGTGCCTGCAAGCAGACCTTACCTGCTGCTCACGTGTATCAAGTGTGATGATTTGCATGCAGACACACTTCTGAGCACTCTGTGTTCACTGTGGCTGAAGGGCAACCAGTGAATCCCCAGAGGGTCAGGTTAATCCCAGGCTTTCAGCCATGTCACCTGAGTCAGAAACTACTGCCAGAAGGAGGAAAGGAACTGTCATGGCAGCTGCCTGGTGTCTTTGGGGATAGATGGGCAAGGTCACGACCACCAGTTGGGTAAGTTATTTTGAGAGCTAGCTGACTCTTCCTGATGGAGGAACAATTTATCATGAACAAAATCTGTATTGATTGGGCTGTCACTAGAGAGAATTGTCTCTCACATGAAGGTGAGAAGCAGGACCCCCTCCTTGCTCCTCCCCACACACATTCCCACCCCTTGGTGTTTGGTGTTGCTGGGGCCTGGGTGGGTCATGCTCAGCTCCCTCAAACCCTCCCTGCCTGTGGACTGTAGCTTTGAACACATCTTTAGTGTCTTCTCTACCTTTAGTCTTGTCTTCTTCTTCCTGTACCTGGCACTGGGAGCTGCATCACTAAACATCTGAGCACTGACGGCTCCCGGCTGTGTTCCCAGGGCAGCCACCCCCAAACTTTTTTAACCTTTCCAAAACAATGCAACTCTTTTGCCCAGGACTTTGGCAGCTTCCTTTGCCTTAACTTTTTTTTTTTTTTCATTTGCATAAACTGTTCCATGCAGAGTATGAGAACTTAGTGAAGAAGGTAGGTCACACTTTAAAATCCAAGCTGGTCACAGATCTATTACAGCAAATATGACAAATTACATGCTAGATGAAATTTGCCTCTGCAGTGTCACCCAGGCCATTCTGCAGGAAATTAGGTGTAGGCAAGGGAGCCTGTTTTTTCCCTGGCACTTGTCTGTGCCTTCTCTTTCCCAGCACTGGGGATGGGGTTGCACTGCAGCAGAGAGCAGGAGCAGGGACAAGTCCTGCCTGAGGGTCCCATTGTGTCAAAGTCACCCACAACATAAACTTTCATTGTTTTTCCCCAGGTCAGGACACAGATACTTTTCCAGACACTATTTGCATTTTGCTTTTTAGTTTCTGAGTAAGTACTATCCTTAAAGCCTTATGTGACTATATATACATTATATATATTGAGACAGGATTGAATCCAGATTTTCTTCAGCAACATGTGGAGAAAGCCTGAGAAGAGACCTTATTGATTTGTGTAACTATATAAAAGGAGGTTGTAGCCAGGTGGGGATGACTAACAAGTAACAGGATGAGAGGAAATGGTCTGAAGTTGCATCAGGGGAGGCTTAGGAATACTAGGAAAAATTTCTTCACTGAAAAGGTAATCAAGCATTGGAACAGGCTGCCCAGGGAAGTGAATGAGTCATCATCCCTGGAGGTATTTAGAAGATGTGTAGATGTGGCCGTGGTTTAGTAGTGGACTCTATGACCTTACAGGTCTTTTCCAACCTAAATGATTGCATAATTCTGTGACTGTGCTGTGGCTGTGTGTGGTTCTGCTCCAGTTTTTCTTCACTCACAAGAGCAGCCATGTTATTTCTTCTATTAAAGCTCCTCTAATCCTTTCTTGACTTGTTTGCTTGAGAAGAAGATACAAACTCTATGTCCCTCTGGTGTCTCCATTGTTTGTACTTGCAAGAAGAAACACCTTGTTCCTCCCATATGGGGTTTGGATTGTAACCAGTGCTGTGCTGAGCCTGCACCAGCAGTTGTGAAATCCAGAGGAGGTATCTGGCAGGCAACCTCTCCTTTTCATCTCAGTAGGACTGTTGTTCCTGCTTCTAAGAACTGTTCTACTGCATCTTTGAACTTTTTTACTGCATCTTTGCCATGGCACAGGCTGCAGGGACAGCCCATCCCACACTTTCTGCTTGTAGCCATAAGATTCTGTGCTGGAGATCTGTTTAGCAGTGCTGGGGCATTCCTCACCCAGGTCTTAAACAAAACATGACTAATGGGCAATGAGAGACATCAGGCTTGTTTGAAGAAACACTGAGATGCCCAGGCTCAGAGGAGAGTGCCAGCTAACTCACTAGGATATTGGCCCATCCTCTCATATGGAGAAACAGAACTGGGTTAGGGAGAAACAGAGCTGGTACAGATAACTCTCTCTCTGAAGCTGGAATTTGTCTTCCATTTGGGCTTTTTAGGAGCAAGATGTCTTTGTGAATTATTTTTAAAATGTTTTGGGAGCAGCCAGGGGAAATGCCATGTGCTGAGCATCACAGCATGGAGCTGGGAGCATCATCCTCTTGGGGACACTGAGCCCTCATTTGCTGCAGCTTGTAAGAGCAGCAGGCTTCCCATCTCCAGCTCCCTCTGGGTTGCTGTGTGGGAGCTTTGGTCTCCCTGCTCCTGTGCAAAGGTTCAGTCACAAAATGGGGGTGGGAGAAGAGACCTCTCCTCCCACCAGACCCCGCTGGTGTGAACAAACACCCTGCTCCTGGAGCTGCAGCAATGACTGAACATGTGTTTTTCCTTTTTATTCTTTCCTTTAATATTTTCCTGGACCCTTTTCAGGGCAAATGCCACTGCTGAGCGGATGCCACGGCAGCAGGCGCAGTGCTGGCAGCTGGCTCCTCAGGGAAAAGGTGAATGCACTGACTGTGCCTTAATTAATGATCAGGAAAAAAAACACAAACATTACAGACACTTTCCTTGGAGAAAATAACATAAACTCAGCTAATTTAGATGTTAATGTTGCACAGCCATGGTCATTCCTTTGCTGCTTTCCTCATGAATTATTAATACATGTGAGACTCACGACAAGCAGGTTTGATGCCTGCTGAAGGACACAGGCAGTGCCATTGCATGTGTGTGGTGACACCCAGGCTGCCTGCATGCAGTGGACAGCGCTGGTGCTTGAGATGGGTTTCAGGTGCCAGGGTTTACCCCACACTGTGACATCCTCCATCTCACCAGCATCGTGTGCAGTGATGCCTGGAGGAGCTGCTGCTGCCAGACACCCTGACCACTCTGGAGAAAAGTGATCTCTGGGGAAACTGCCTTTTGTAGCCTTGCTCTACCCCACCTGGATAGCCCTGTGGGCTAAAGATAATTGTGTGTAAAAGAAGAACTTCACTTTTAAGCAGGAGTGGCTTAAGTCAGCTTTAAAAGCAGCTGTTGAACCCTTCTGAATTACTTGGCAGGGAATTCCACATCCACTTCTCATTGAGCTGCTGGTGCTTCAGGCATGTCACCACCAGTCCCCTGAGGGACCTGCTGACAGCTGCAGCATGGAGCAGCATAGTCCCCCACTGTGGGACTCCATCTGTCCCATGAGGATCCCAATGTCTTTTTGGACCAAGACATCATGGCCCCATTGGTGAAACCTTCAGGACTGCTGTCTTGATGAAACTCACCAACTCCAAGTCTGCTCAGACCTTTAATAACTGCCAGCACTGCTGCTAGAAACTCTGTGGAAAAAGCAAAAAGAAAAGCAAGAAAAAAGGTCTCTTTCCTTTTTCCCTTTGAGTGTGATGCTTCCCCAGCATGCCTGTGAGGGAGATGCTGGTCACCTTGGCTGCACCTCCATGTGGCCGCCTCCTGTGCCCACCACATGGTGTCCAGATGATGGTCTCCACACAGCAGAGGCCAGGGCCACCTCAGTTGCTATGACGGCACAAAAAAGGAGCCAGGAGTTTAATTATTTTTTTTTTTTACTTTCAAAGCAAAGCAACTTGCTTGAAACCCCACTTTCTGTTTTGGGTGACTTTGCAGCCCTCATGTTCACCTTCTCTGCACAGTTCACAGCATCCACACTGGGCAGGATGCTGGAAAGGAACAAAACACCCCTGCTCAGCACCATGAGTGCAGCCATGCACAGGATGGTCTGGTGACCAAGGCAGTGGAAGGGACCCAAGACTTCTCTTTCTCTTCTCTGGTCTAGCAATTGTCTGGCAAAGTTACCCTCAAGGCATTTGTGCTTTGCACTCCCCTGCATTTTTGGTGGAATTTGGCATCACCTAGAATACAAGGAAAGGGACAAAGAGGACTGAGAAGGACAATTATGATGAATTTCCATATTCTGGTAGCTGGATCTCAAAACAGACCTCACTATAGCAAGCCTGGCAGAGCTCAAGAAGCGTTTGGACAATGCTGTCGAGCATTGTCTCAGGAATGGTCCTGTGCAAGGTTGGGAGTTAGACTTGAGGATCTTTGTGGGTCCCTTCCAACTCAGGATATTTTGTGATTCTACCACCAACAACCAGCAAGGTTTGTGCTGTTTCTTGCATTTACATCATCATTCTTCTAGTTTTAGTTTCTTCTGTGCCAGCTGCCTTTGTTAGGCTTCTTCCACCCAGCTACAAGTTTCAGTGCTCTTATGTGGCATGTGTGTTTAAACTTCCTTTTCATGCTTGAGCCAGCACCAATTGACAGTAACTCCCCCAGCAACCCATGCTTGATTGCTTTGGGTGTCCCACAAATCCCAGCAAGCCACCTTGCAGCTGAACTTTCAGGCAGGCAGCAGGCACTGGTGGCAAGGGGACTTGCTTGACAATGTCCTTTTCTTGGCTGATGTCACCAGCAGTTCAGAAAGCTGATGGCACTGAGAGTGTGGCTCCTTACTGCGCTGCTTTATACTCACAAGTACTTTGCTAAGGATAAAGCTAAATGTCCTGCCTCTGGGATTGCCTTGTTCTTCCCTAGAATGAGCAATTCCTACCCCTAGTCCTAAAGTCTGAGTCACTTCTTCAAAATTTTCACCTCCATCAGCAGCATAGCTCTGTCTTAAAGGCTTTTTCTGAAGCTAGACTGCTGAAGTCGATTCCTTCCTCAGTAATGTGATTTAAATCACCCTTCAATCACTAGTCATTTCCTCACCTTGTGGCAATAAGGACAAATTAGCACCTTAAATAGGAGAAACATGTTTCTAGGAAATGGGTTCAATTTGGAGTGGGTTTTTGAGAATTGGCTGCCAAGTTTGGATCATTTGATTTCTCTGCAGATTTCTCTGAAGGAAAAGGGCACAAGCAGGAAGAAGGGCACATTCCCATGTTGTGCATGACAATAATACAGAAGGAAAGGATTTCTGAGCGCTGTAAGGGAGTGCTACCAGAGCACTGTAGTCATTCCTGCTTGCACCCTATCTTAAGTTGCACCAGCAGCTCATGGCCACAGTGGGTAGATTTTTCTGGATGGCCCAGCACCCTCTGAAAGTCAGAGGTTTCAGTGCTTAATCAAGTCCTAGAGGTGAGGGAGTCTGTCCTTTAAATGGTACTGGGATCACTTTGGGTAGAGGTCTGAAAAGATCAACTCAGTGCTCACCTTACAAGATAAAGAAGCTTTTGGAGAGCCTTACAGTCTAGGATGTTACTGACCTGGGTAAAATGGTTCCATGGGCATCACATTCATCATATGGGGTTACACTGGCCTCCAAGACCTGCCATCCCTGCTCTGGCACAACATGTCTCCCCTGTGCAGGCTGCATGCCCATGTTTCTCTGCCCTTAGCTCTGTGCTTGACAATTTAAACTTTAAACTCTCTACATGGCAGCTGGTACCTGGCTAAATCACACACAGTGTCAGCCATACCTGTGCAGAGCAGCGGCAAAAGGCTTCCCAGCTTCCTAATGCAGGCAGAGAACATTTGGATCAGCCCCTCTTGACCCCACAGCTAATGCAGGCCAGTGAATCTGCCTTGGTAATTTGTGTACCAGACTTGTACCTTTGGCCTGAGGCTGGAGACAATGTTAAATATCTGCTGCTGGACTCCTGAGGGTGACGTCAATACTCTTTTGTCCTAAGTCTAGTACCGGCTCATTTGCATCCATCTCTCCTAAAGATAAATTATATTTTGTGTGGTATTACTCAGGACAGAAAGAAACTCATTAGGTACCAGAAATTAAGCATTTTACACTCATAGTAATAAATAATGACCAGGGTAGATTTTTTCCTCACATTTTGCTCTTTTTCTTTCCTTTTTTCCTTTCTGCCTGTGCACAGGCTCTCAGGGAGAATAGAGGAGCTGGCAGGATGGCAGAGGATGGTTGCAGTGTCCCTGTGCATTACTGGGGACAGTGTCAATAAGCCAGGGCAGAAGAGATGCACTCTGCCTTGCTGCAGTCCCACTGGTATCCTCTGCCCAAGCAGGGTGGCTTTCTGCAGGAGACAACAGCAGTGGCAGAAGCTCAGGGCCTTTCCCAGGGCATGTCTTGGGGTGATCCAGGGCCACACCCAGATGAAGCTGTTCAGCCCTGGGTAAGGAGTGACCTCCACCTCCCACGTGCAACAGGCACTGTAAGACATTTGTCTTCAGCCTTCCTTGAGCTATGGGATGCTTGTCCGGTCAGGAGAGCAGGAGCTGGGCACAGCAGGACTCACCTCCTGCAGAGGATTTTAGGGAACCCTCACTCTACCAGCCTGCCCTTATCTCTCACTGGCTGCAGAGACTTCAGGGAGACTCTGCTGCATCCCACAAACGTCTGGACTCGGTGCATTGGGCAGAGGAACGCTGGGAGCCGCTGGCAACCCACCTGGAGGGATGCACCCTGGGCAGGCCCTCTCTGCTCTGACCTCTTCCCTCCCCACCATCTTTCCTCGAGCTCAAAATCCAAAGATTTAAAGAGTTCGTCTTCCCTGCCAGCCCTTTTTCCCTCTCAGCTTGCCTCAGTGCCAGTCGATTTATTTGCTGGTAATAAAAAACTGTCCTCTCTTTCTCCCAAAAGTATAGTTGCGGGCAGTAACCACAGCGTTGGGAAGGTCTGGGAGCTGAAGGGCTGCTGCTGCTGAGGAGCAGGGTTATTTAGCCTGCAGCCAGGGATGGATGCGGCAGGGTGCGGGAGGAGCGGCCCCAGCGCGGGCTGCTGCTGCCATCTAGCCATGGCACAGCCCAGCCCTCACCCCGCCACCTCCCTCGGCTGCGTCCTGCCCACATTGCTGCTCTCCTGCAGCTTTCCTCTTCTGAGCCACCGAGAGAAGGTAGTATTTAAGGTCTCTTCGTTTAGCCCCGCAGGCTCTGTGCACCGCATCCTCCTCCCTGAGATTCACCTCTTCTGGGGGAGGACACCCCATGCCTGGGGCTGGCATGGTTATGGGATCCAGTGGCTCTCCCACTACCCTGTCCTAAGGACACCACCAGTGTTCTAAACCTGCGGCTGGAAATGGGTCTCAACTTTTGAAGCCATTTACTCCCCATAATGTCTGTAGCTCTCCCAGGAGGAGAAGCAAACAGTGATCAGCACATTCAGCTGGGGGACACAGGAAAACTGCTTTAGGGTGGTGCGGCCACCTTATAAATGCCAGGGCTCCTGGGTGAGGAATCTTCTTCACACCATGGAGCAGGAAAAGACTCTTCCCTTTGTTCCAACAGCGACACTGTGTCTTTGGTTTAAAATCCATTACCAGTTCTTCTCCACTACTTTTTCTTTTTTCTTGAGGCAGGAGTGGGTCCTCTCCCTTCAGCAGCTCCTCAGAGGCTACTGCCCACTTTAGATCCATTTTATCACTAGAGCACAAGCCCTCACCAAGCAAAGCCCTGTAGAGGGACAGGCAGCCAAGGAGCTGGTAGTGTTGGCAAACCCCATTGCTGAATGAAAGGAGCTGTGCTGCAGGGCTCAGCCCCATGGCACTGCCAGGCCCACTAGGGAACAGGCTGATGACAAGCACGCTAGGATTGGAAGGGACTTCAGGAGGTATCTAGCCCAGGCTCCTGCTCCAAGCAGGATGTTCTGGTTTAGGGCAAATTTGGGAGGAAACCTCTGAATGGGGTCCCTCTAGGAAACAGATTCAAGCAATCCCTCCCCCAGCTGGTTTGGGGAAAAATATTTCCTTGGAAAGAAGTAAAAAAACAAAAAAACCAAACCTGTTTATTTAACAGGCAAAGCAATCCCCAGCACAAAAATAAGCAATACTAAACAGCAAAATTTCTTGCCCTTCCAAAGAGATGACAAATTCAGCAGAGTCCCTTCCGTGGGTTGCAGCCTGGCTCACTCAGGCTGTTCTCAGTCCCTCCAGTCTGGGAAATGTCACAGCCCAGGCCAGGCCTGGTGGGACACAGGTGTGAGCTCCTGGTGCTCTTCTGGGTTTTCAGTCCAAAGCAGGTTTGAACAATTCCAAGAAAAAGGAAAGAAAATCAACAGTCCAGGGAGCTTCTCTGCCTTAGCTAGCCAGAAAAAAACCAACCAAAAGTAAAGGAGAACTCTCTCCTACTATCCACTGCAGACAGCACAGTCTGTGTGAAGGATGGAGGGGAGCAAGTGCAGTCTCTGGTAACAAACTCTGCACCTCTTCTCTCTCCCTTTACTGCTGGAACCAGCCTTAAAGCTGCAGCACTCAATACTCAAGACCAGCAGAACAGACGACTAGGAATAGAAGCATCATAAATTCACCCAAAGACACAGGTTCAATTGCAAAATCAGCTCAGGGCTGCTCAAGACCTTAATCTGACGGGTCTCAAAAGCCTCCAGAGATGGAACCTGGCCAACCCCACTAGTGCTGGCTGTCCCCATGAAGCAAGTTTCTCCTTGCATCCAGCCTGACCCCCAGGTTTCTGCCTGTGTCCACTGGCACTTGACATCAGCAGTTCCTCAAAGCTGCTCTACAGAAGGCAGTATAAATCAGTTCCATGCACTTACTCAAAAAAACCCTCCCAAACTCTAAGAACAGCAAACCTAAATTAACTCCAGCAAGAGAGAAGAATAAAAAACATCACAGAAATAGCTATTGAAAGAACCAAGCCTCAGACTGGACTCAAGCAGGAAACTGGAAGCTGACAGGACATTTGAGGTAACAGTCTTAATAAATAATTAAAGAAACCCTAGCTCTTTTTGAAATTTTCTGTGTACTAAAACCTTCGCATCCTCTGTTTCTCATCTCTGTAAATGGATGGGATGAGAGCTTTGGTTGGGATTTTTTGAGCTGTGCAATAGCTTAATTATTACTTTGTAGATACTTTTTCCTTGTACTTTCTTATTTGCATTTGTTTACTCTAATAACATCTTGCTCATGCTGTGGTCTAACATCGGGAATGTGGTATTCATTTGAAAGCTTTCTGTTTCACTCCTTTCCTTCTCCTTCCCTGCCTCTGACCGACAGTTTTTTGGCTGCATTTTTTTCTTTTTTGACCTGAGCTCCATCTTGTGGGCTTTTGCGTGGTTAATTAGTCGCCACATCCTTGTCTCTGGGAGAATCTCCTTTGGATCTGGTCAGAGGAACACCTCCCTGCTTTGCTTGCAGTCAGGTATAATCATAGAATCAAGCACAGAGTTAGAGAATGGCTTGGATTGGATGGATCCCTTAAAGGGAAGGGACCCTAAGTTCCAACACCCTGCCCCTGAAAAGGACACCTTTCCACTACACCAGGCTGCCCAAAGAACCCACAGGGGAATGAAACCCAGATGGCAGAAGAAGGTGAGTCCCATGGTGCCTGACTCATGAGGACTTTGGGACCCATTCTGGTGGGGTGCAGGAGCAATCTCCCTCCCCTGAACAGCAGTCTCTGGCAAGTTGGATTTTCTTTTGCTTTTCACTTCAGTCAGATGCTTTGTTTAAAGCATGTTTTGACTGCAGAGAAGAGGGACAACCATTGCTGAGAAATATTTATTGAGCTGTTACAGTGAAATGCTGTTGCTACTGATGAACTATAGTTAAAAACAAGTAAATGGAGTTCTTAAGCAGGATTTTTTTTTTAATCTAACAATGCAATAGACTATTTTCTTCTTTTCCTCACAGTAAGGCCAGCAGCACTTCTGTTCTTATTGAAATCTGCATCCATGTTATCCTCTTCAATCATTGCAACTCTGTGCTTTGCAAGATTGCCAGTATTTTCTTTCTTCCAGCTAGTGAGCTTAGTAGTCCAATATAAAAGGTGATGTTTAAGCAAACTGAATGTCCAATTCCTGTTCTCACAAGGTAGGGAACAGCTGTCTCAGGATAGGTTAAATAATACCTGTAAAGTATTTTGGGAATTCTTTGTACTGAGCTGCTACAGTTGCCCTTTCTCAGTCCTTGCTGAGAAATTCAGTGCCTGCTGAGTTCTCAAGGTACTCTGAGCCTCCTCATCCCTGGCAATGATCAGGTGTTGGTAGAAATCCAGCTGGGAGCACTGGTCTCTGCATCACTGCTCTGAAAGTGTCTCTGCCTTTCTCTCCCTTCCTGAATTGCTGCACAGCCTTGCTGTCTTTTGGTTGATCTCTGGACTGGAACATGGCAGTTGGCTCTGTACCACAAAAGCAAGGTGAACCAATTAGTCCTTTGCAAAGCACTTTGAGAGCATGAACTGAAGAGACTATAGCTGGAATAAGAGAATATAACTGGAAGGCACTTCTTTTTTGTGGGAATACTGTGGGTAAGACTGGGACCAGCTCCCTAAAATGAGTGAGAAAGGGAAGGGTTGGATTCAGCATGCTAATGCTTTTGTCTTCAGGCAAAGACTAACACATTGTTGCTGCAGTGTAAGCATCAAGAAACACATGCAAATAAGGGTCTAATATTTATTGCACTGTAGCAACACTTACAAGACTACATGCACACACAAGAGTGCAGTGTGCTCCCGTGAGGGAGCTCCTTTCATTTGCCAGTGATTTCCCTGTAATGCTTGTGGCTTCTCCATGCTGAAGTGGAGGGGACTCAAGGGGCCAGTGTTGTTCATGCCCAAAGTGCTCACCTTCCTCCTCAGATTCATCCTGCAAAGGACAACATCATCTTGGTGGCTGTGCCCCTCTGGGTGCTCATCATCAGCTTTCCTAAAGTGGCACCACAGTGGCTGAGTTGCTCTAAACACCTCCTGTACTGAGAACTACAAAACCAACTGAAGAGTAAAGCTTGCCAAAAACCTAAGTCCCAGCGCCAATACTTGCTCCCTACTCTCAGTGTATTTTTAGGGTGGTCAAATACAGTGCTCTAATGAGCTTTAGACAAATTTGAATTGCAGGCAATTGTGACATGGGTACTGAAACCAGACCATGGCCATGGAGACACCAACTGCCTTCAAACTGTGAAGAAAATCAGGTGATGCAATCAAAACCAGGGACACTCTCCAAAGCAAGTCACTTGTTTTGGTACAGTTCAGTGCTTCATTCAAGAGAAAATGAAAAATAAGAATTATTTCAATGGTTGATGACATTTTTCTTTTTGTCAACTAAATAATAATCATCTAAGCTCCTCTTGCAATAGTTGTGGATAATGATTTTTTTTTCTTGTTTTCTTTTTTTTTCTTTTTTTGTGGAAGAGTTTTGGTTTTGATCTGGAAGTCTTACTGCAAATTGATACTGTGCTTAGCTATAAAACAGGACACTATTTATAGTAGTTTCTGGGGATGAAGTCTGTTGCAGAAGAGCTCCCTCCAGCTCCAGGTTTGTTCCTGCTCCTGCAGGCGGAGTCATGGGGTCCCTGCTCAGTGCTGCTCCCAGCTCTGGGTCTCTCTGCTGGTGAAAGTGAGGCAGCAGAATTGACTCTGCCATGGCAAAGGGTGCACTGACACTTTGTCTGCAAGGCCTATGAGGTAGCCTAGAAGACGGCAGCATAAAGAGCAAAGCATGAGTTAAATGATCATGCAGTAAGACAAGGGATATCTACCCCATAGTACATTGCCAGCAGCAAATTCCCCTTGTCCCTTACTTCCTCTCACTCTGTGTCAGTATTCTCCAATCTCTTCTAAAACATTTCCACCTCTGATTTTCCACCTGATGTAATTCCAGAGGACAAGGAATTTTCTTTTTCTCAGCTTTTTTTGGTATATGAAACTACCTTTGCACCAAAGAATATCAGGTGAATTCCAGTACAGGGCATGTATGGCTACTAAATGGGGACTAAATATGGGAACTAAATGTAAGGTCTCAGCTAGACCTCGTTAGATCTCAAGTGGCCTCACTATTCAGAAAAGAGAAATGGGGTAATGAGAAGCCATCTCAGGCAGATGTCTTGGTATTTTCCTTGGGTATTACTTTCTTTTTACATGTGTGATCCTAAGAGAATTGACATCAGCATCAGTGGTGCCATTGAGTGGAGTGAGCACCAGGAGTATTTGGAGCAGGGATGCCACAGTCCCTGCTAATGTGCCAGCAAAGCCCACATTGAGACACAGCACCATACAGAGCAAGGCTAGCAAGGAGCAAGCTGAAAGGCAGAGGCTATTCTTGGCTCCAACTTTAATATTTGTTGAGCTAATCACATCAGACAGACACAGCTGATCTCAATTTTTCTGGCATGCAGCTCCTGCCTTCCTCCTGTATCAGACAAGCCTGCCCCAGGGAGGAATAATTAAGATGTGCAGTTAGAACAACTGGATTTGATCAATAAACACAGCAAAACAGAGCAAAGGCTTTAATGTCCCAAAAGGCCATCAAGGGGAGGTCAAACTAAATCATACGAGTGCACTGCTAACTTTGTTACAATCTTTGCTGTCCTACATGCCCTCACTCCAGCTACCAGTAATAAACAAATTTCCCTACTGTAGATTGTAGGGAATACCCTATGACCAAATGCTGTCAGCTGGGGTATTTTAAAATCAATTAACAAATGGGCAACTAAGATTCTGTGGAAGCCAGGAGCCAGGCAGCAGTGAGATGAAGTATCCCAGAGCCCAGAACATCTGTTCAGCATAAACTGAGAAAGCTAAGTCTTGCTTAGACACACCAGCATTACTGCAAACATGTATTACTCACAGAAAGTACTAAAAGTCCCTTGGCAAAATCCACTGTTTTTTTTTTATACGGATGCTTCATATTAGCCATTTTTAAACACCTGACACTTGTTAGACATGGCTTAAAGAGCATCAGTCAAGTCTATGACATACTTGCCATAGGAGAGAAAGGTAAAGAACTACAGTCAGCTACATCTCTTGGGGAGCATCATATTCATCAAAATGCTGGTTAACATGTTTTCACAGTCCTGGGTTCCAGCAGAGATATAAATTTTGGATTTTTGAGACAAAACCCAGTGAAATGGCTAAAATAACCAAACAAGTTAAATGGAGATGAATAAATTAATTGACAACCTGCCAATTCCCTCTCAGTGAAGCCCACTAAATAGTTTCCATAAGTGATTGCCTTCAAAGTACCTGCTGGAGATGATCGCCATTGGCTGTGAGTAGAGGAAGGCAGACTGTGCCACTTACCCAGCAGGACTCTAGGTGCTCATGCAGGTATCATATAAAGTCTCACTACAGCTTAACTCCCTTCTGACTCAAAACAGCCCCAGCCTTCAAATAGGCACTTTGAAAAAGCACCTACAGCTCCTTTAGACAACTGCAGCTTCTCAGAGCGTGTATATATATATATTACACATGTGTAAATATATATACATTGACCACCTGTTCAAATGCACTTAACTCTCAAAGAGCAAGATTTGGATGTGGAATTGTTACAGTAGCAAATGGCAACCCAAAGTTAATATCTCTGTTTACATGTAAGAATCATTAAGTTTGCAGCTGATTTTGGAGAAGCTAAAGGAAACCCAGGTTTGGATGTAGTGAGTTTCTATGAGATTAAGGCTATGGCTCCACTATGTATATATACTGAAGTTTGCCAAATGCATAAGAATAAAGGCAACCGCTATTTCAATCATAAGCTTGAAGCTGGGAATAAAGCAAAAAGTCACTTGGGTTGCTTCACGGGACTTAGGAATGAGGTACCATCACTCTTGTTTACCCTGCTAATTCAACAAATGGAGAGTTTCTGCTGGAAGCACAGAATGGAGGTTAAACATTGCCTTTCAGGGCTGCTTGTGCAAAACCAGCTTTATTTCTCATCTTGCTAGAGTCACTGTTTCTATCAGCAATGCTAACCTTTGGACAACCCTTCAAATTTTAACACTTGTTCCAAGTTAGCTTAAGCTTTACCTGTTTACTTGATACATTAAGATCTTTATACATCAGGCATTTGCTATGGCATGCCTGCAGCCCAGGACTTTCTGGCAAACCTAATCCAGCTCTAGGACCTATTAGTTTATCAGAAACATTTTCTAACTTTAGTGCAAAAAGCGGCAGCAAACTAGCACAGATTAAAAGTCAGAATGCTTTGCTTCAATAA
This sequence comes from Cinclus cinclus, assembly GCF_963662255.1. NCBI lineage: Eukaryota > Metazoa > Chordata > Aves > Passeriformes > Cinclidae > Cinclus > Cinclus cinclus. The sequence continues at coordinate 14,540,035 of NC_085048.1, read as the reverse complement.
GCAGACTATTTTTATCACCAACATCCCTGTATTAGCTCCTAGTATTTACTACTTACTGTCATCTATCACATATAATCCAAAGTCAGAAAGGTAACATGTCTTTTCATAACATTGAATTAGAGCTTCTAATTGAATTGCACATACAGTAGATGTCAAGTCCCATTTCTTATCACTTTTATACTAAAGTCCTAGGCAACACAGGTCAAGAGCCTGTCAGCCCCACAGTTTCAGCTTCCTGGCATTTCCTGTAACATATTTTAGTTCTTGCACATCTAACAAGCAGTGTGCCAGTTGTGGAGCCTGTGCTGTATTCCCTCATTAATGACAAGTTATGTTTATTAACAGCCATCAGTGCTGGCCACAGCACTTGTAGACTAGCTTGTAGACTAACTTGCAGAGAACCAGCACTGCACTGAGCTTGGAATATGCAACTTGTTACACACATGTTCAGTAGTGAAAAACAAATGTGAATTAATGAGAATTCACACAGTATTCAATTCTTAGACAGTCAACCTTCTTCTAATCACATATGAAAAAAGACAATTCAGTTTCCCTACCCACTGAGGGTTTCCTTCACTTCAAGTTGGGAAGGCAAGGGTACAGGAGATCCATTTATTCGTAAGTTCTGGGCTTGCAGCATCTGGTCTGCCCTCATATATGCTATAAGAGCCATCCATGACACACTAATTTTCTACTGATTAACGAAGCACAGGACCAGTTATTTCAATATACTTTATTTTAAAACAGGTAGGTCACAAAGCACTAAGCTTAGCCCGTTCTGCCATACACAAGCTACAAATACTTGTTTGACAGTTGAGGGTCAGTCTTCAGTAGCATACATGAAAAGTGAATAAAAATCCATATAAAACAATATTCAAATAGTTTCCATAGGAACACAGATAATTGTGACCCATCTCCTAGTAATTTTTCTTGCATTTATGCCAAACCTAAATGTTAAAAAGACCACTTAAAAATTCTACCAGGAATTAAGTTAACAGTCTCCCAAATGCCCTAAATTCAATGACTAACCTTGCACTTAGTTACTAAATATTACCTATACATTAATACTAGCTGAAGCACAAGTTGCTGGATATTCAATTCCACTTTCCCAGGCACAAGAGACTGGCAGACTAGCAACATCCTGCTCTTCCACCTCAGCTAGGAACCCTTGCTCCTTGATCTGCTGCATTAGTTGCCTAGAAAGAAAAAAAAATAAATTAAAGAGTGAGTCACAAACTGTTTCATTTCAATCTACCTAAAACTGTAAAGTAATTTTTTTACTTGCCAGTGAATATGAAATGAACTCTCTATGCATCACTTGCAATCCAGACATTACTATGTTGGGGGGAAAAGTAAAAATAAAAGCAGAATCCATGCAGGTCACTTGTGGCTGGCTAGGCTTTAGGGTAAGTGCCAATACCAACCTGATTTTACCATTTCTGTGTAGGATTTAGATCTGTAAAAATGCATCAATATAGCTGTAGCTACATCTGTATACCTCATGCTATACAGATTTATTGACATTTTGCTCAGTAGTTCAGAATTTCAGATGTGAAAATCCCTGACGGCCTTGACTGCCACTTATCCCACACCCCCACATTATTGGGTAACTTGGATCAAGAAAAAGAATGGATAACAGACTAAGAACATAAGGGAGCTGACCAGACCAGTAAGAACCATGCAACTCCCTCCATACTCAGACAAGAGCTGTACTAAAACACAACATCAGAAGAACTTCAGTTGACTGAGTTTTTGGACTTAGTTCATAGATTCACAGAATGGTTTAGGTTGGAAGGTGACCTTTAAATTTTAGTTCTAACCCCCCCTTGACATGGGTAGAGACATCTTCAACTACACCAAGTTGCTCAGAAACACATCCAGCCTGGCCTTGAACGCTTACAGGGATGGGACATATCTTTCAATTGGAAGCCATTACCCCTAATCCTGTCACTACATGATTTTGCAAATAGTCTTGCCCAATCTTTCCTTTAAGTCCCCCTCAGATATGGGAAGGTTGCAATAAGGTCACCCCACGGCCTTATCCAGGGTGAAGAAATCTATCTCTCTCAGTCTTTCCTCACAGCAGAAGTGCTCCATCCCTCTGATCAACTTAAGTGGCCTTCAGACTTGCTCCATGTCCTTCCTGTGCTGGGGACCCCAGGCCTGGGTGCAGGACTGCAGGTGGGGTCTCACCAGGGCAGAGCAGAGGGACAGAATCCCCTCCCTCACTGCTGCCCACCCTGCTTTGGATGCAGCCCAGGGCACATTTGGCTCTCCAGGCTGCAAGAGCACATGGCTGGGTAAAATTCAGCCTCTCATCCACAGCACCCCCAAGTTCTCCTCAGCCCGGCTGTTCTGAATCTGTTCATCCCCCAGCCTGGATTCATACCAGGAGTTGCCCCCATCCAGGTGCAGCACCTTGCACTTGGTCTTGTTAAACCTCATGACATTCCCACAGTCCCACTTCTCAACCTTGTCCAGGTACCTCAGAAGTTGGGTGGTATCCTGTCACTCAGGTGTGCCAACAACAGCACTCTGCTTGGTGTCATCTTATAGTTGTAATTATCTTAGGTATGCAAGGCAAACAGCTGTACCACTGCATGGCTCCTCATGTACTACTAGTTTTAATTTAAATACATGTAATCATGTTGTCCTTTATCTTTCACAGTTTCTAGCCACAAATTTAGTTGTACACCCTTGCAATATGCAGATGACATTCCAAAAGACTTTTGCCCATCCTAGAAAGATATGCACCATATTCTCACTGATGCATGCCTCTCAGTTAAAGACCAGCCTTTATCACAGAATTCTCTTGCCAAAACAGAAAACACACATAGAACTGAAGGATGGCTGTGCTATGGCCTTGGATGACAGTTATGTTTGCATAATTAAGCTCAGCATGGCTCAGACCAATTATTAAACTTTAACAGCAGCCCAGTAATACAGTGAAAAAGCTAATTATTCTCCTGCAGAGCCATTTTTAGTTCAATTAGACATAGTTTTGGAGTGTTGAGGGAAATCTAAAAGCTTCACATGTTTTCAAAAATGCTTTAATTGACCCAAGGTTTCACAAAGGGAAAGAAACAATACAAGTCCTGCTTATACCAGCAGGGTTAGTAAAAGAATAGAGGAAGCTTCCGCTTACTTTTATGTCAGGAATTCCCCTGAACTTAAAGATTTACTGAAAATTTGATAATAACCCAACACCAGAGCTAATCATGCTTTAGGGTAACACTTCTGCCCAAAAGCCCCCTCCAGTTCAGTAGGCAGATACCAGTAGAGAGCTAAGGGCTTTCTCTTACAAGAAAGCCCACTTTTATAGAAGGTGCAATCCATTAACCTGTGTTGCATTGCAGAGCACCCAAGTTGCTTTAAACTGCTGTTTAAGTTGCAATTTCACAGTATCCTTGCACTTAGAAGGTAGACCTGCTTTCTTTGCTTACCTGTTTAATAACTTCCCATGGAAGTCTAGCACTCTGCACTGAACCAGAGCTCAACCTAAACCAAGGAATAGCTCTCAAACAAAGAGAGGCCATACCGTGAAGCAACACCATTGAATGTCCCTGTACCCTGCAGTCAAGATTTAGTAAACTATTAATTTAGAAGACAACATATTATAATTGTGATTGACTAGTCTCTGATTACTAGTCACACAAGCGGAATGTAAAGAATTCATAATGATTCTGTGTGTTGTGCAATAGGGAAAACACTTGCTAGAATTCAGATTAATGAAGTCTCCTAACATTACACCTTTAAAACAATCTCTCCTGAGACTGTGTACAACAGACAAGAGTAATTAGTGGCATCAGCATTTTTACAAGCACACATCAAAAACCTTCAGAGGCACTGCTTTCTTCCACACCAGGAGGTTTTACAAGAGCTGTGGCACCAAAATTACCCCTGATTGTTAAGGCATAGCCAACTGACACGAGCTATTTATTACAGTGATCTCAGAAGTACTGACGGATCAAGATATTTAGTTACTAACCATGCTGGTCTTGACATCACATAGTGTATTGTTGGCCTCTGGAATCCATTGAAAGTAGAAGCTGCTGCTACAGTATAGGCACCCATGTTTTCAAACAGGATCCAGTCACCAACTTGCAGCTCCGGCATATTAAACCGCTCAACAATCCGATCTAAGCCATCACAGGTTGGTCCCCAAATGCTGCAGGAGTAGCAGCTGTCATCTGGCTTAGGCCGCTGAAGGAGAGAGTGGAGTTTAATTATTTGACTACCAAAACAGAGTTTCCAGAAGTAGTATCATAGTGTAACATTCCACCTCCAAAGAAAAGGAAGAGCTGCTTGCAGGTTCTTCTTTACCTCTGGCTTTGAGTTAATTCCACTGCATGCTTTATAAGTTAAATACCAAAGTCTGGCAACATGAAGGGAGCAGTGAACTGAGAAGTGACTGCTGTGACAAGGATTCTCCTACATCCACAATATGTGACTAGTATGTGATAATTCTGAACAGGCATACCTTTTGCAGGACTGGCTTAACATGTGCATGATCATACAAGATGCAGTTGAATGATCCATAGACCCCATCATTCACATAGTACATAAGAGTTTTGTCATTTGCATCATCTTCATCTGGAAGAAGTTGAGAGACCAGTGAGAAAAAGTCTTGGAAAGAAACACACAGTTGACTAGATCTAAGACTAGGTCTCATTTTACATACCATCAGACCCCGTTAGCTCTTTTAACACAATTTTCTTTGCAATGATATTGACTGCCAGCGTGAATGCTGATGCAACATAGTATCGTCCTGGCTCTGCAATAATATTTATTCCAGAATCTGAAGGGAAGTATTTATCCAGTGCTGGGTTGATTACACTTGTGATCTAAGGAAAAAACAGATGCCAGTATTAAAATTTCAGCAGCTACTCAGGTGCTACTTTAGAAGTCTGAGATGAAGTAAGACCCTGAAACTCAAAATTATATACTAGTGAAACATGTAACATCTATTAACATCTATTGTAATTTCTATTGACTGCTTTTGCTTTTTTTACTCATTCAAAATCTTGTTTGCAACTAAATTTATACAAAGCAACAAAAGCAGATATCACTTGCAGCTTAAAGCTTAAGTAACAAAACAGGTCATGTTTGAGGCTGAAGGAAATCACCCCTCCAAGGCTCACTAAACCATCATTAATACCCTGCAAGTCCCCACACTTCAAATTTTCTGGCCCAGTTGTACTGCTGCTACTTATGCACTATTCCACAGCTTACTGTCATCTCATGGGATCATAAGCATACAGAGGGCTTTAGTATCATAACTGAAATTCAGTTGCATTCATGAACAGTGATTTCCAGGTTCTGAAGTTATCATGAAGTTGTCTCCAACTGCAACATGGCTGTATCATGCCATGAAGCCCAATGACATAGTTTGCTTTTGATGCTTCGTCTATGCCCATACTGCACTCTGAGAAGCCAAACTTCATTAGGAGGTACCAGAAGTGCTACAATGTTAGCTCACACTACTATAAAACAACTTTTTTTAATGTATTTTACTGTATCCCTTTGTTAATATGTAATGTTTAACATCTCCTTGGGTTAGAAGGCAAGGTGCTCTGACAACACTGCTTTAAGTTGAAGTCCTATCAATATTCAGCCCCCTTGTCTCTTCTGAAAGCAGAGCGATTGCTGAGGTAAAGCAGACTGGAAAACACTGAACAACTTAAAAATTATCCAAGAGCTAGTCCGAAATCAAATCATACACTGACCTTGTATGCTGCCACCCCTGAGGACAGTGTGGGTTCAGGACTACCCTTTCACCCTGTTTGGGAGCAGTGCTAATCTATTCAGTCTGAAATACAGCACCAACTGGAAGAAGCCTATGCCAGTAAGAATTAAGCCTGCAGTTAAAACTGGCTTTACTTTTTTGAGACTTCTGCATGCTTGTGCAGTCATTTAGCAATGTATCTAATGAGCTCATCTATTTCTTAGTTTTCACAGTATCTCTCCTTTTCCTCTACATTTCTGACCAAGCAGACACATTTGCAAATGTGTCTGCATACAAACAGGAAAAGCAAAATTTTAGTTAATCCAGATCAACACTCAAGCAGACTCCACAACCTGAGAACTTCTTAGCAAAGCTTACCTCTTCAAATTTAAGCTTGACATCTTCAGAGCCAGGGAAGCCACCACCAATATCAAGCAGATACATATTGAAGCCAAGTTCAGCCTAAAACGAGATTAACAGCAACACTGTCAAGAAAAGCTGATAATTCATCATTTTAACTTAAAAAGTAATGTGAAATCATTTCATTAACACTTGAAACAGAGCTAACACATGTTCAAGTAACAGGTTTTTGAGTTTGAGCTGCCAATTTTAGTGCATCTGTACATGAGGTTTGCCAGGCTGGTCAAAGTAAGCTATCAGGGCCTAAAAAGTTCCAACAACATGAAGTCAATAATTTAGCTAGCTTTTAACCCCATAACAGTTGTACACTTCATTCACTTTTGCAACAACAGTTGAGCAGAGAAAGTAGAACTAGACTTACTCCCATATCAAACACACAGCGAGCATCAGAAATGGCTTGAACAAAGGTCTCTGGGTCTGTACATCCACTTCCAACATGGAAACTACAAAAAGATACAAAATATCAGTTGCTATTTGGCAAGAAGTTTTGTATAAACTCATGTCATCACATGCGAAGGCATCTCTATTGTCAGGTAGACCATTTAAAGAAAACTTAATTAATGCAACTGTGTTTTGATACTGTCAGCTCACCTAACTCCAACAATGGCAAGGTCAAGTTCTTTTGCACGCTCCAGAAGAAGCCTGCTAGTCTTAAGTGTAGCTCCAAATTTAACACTCAGACGACAGACTGCTTTGGAGTCATCGGTGGTAATGCGTAAGACTAACCTAGAAATATGGAAAAATAAGTAGTTATGTTCCAGTATAACAGACATCATCATCAGGCAGGTATGATCTCAGACTGAGACTGAGCTTAAAGATACAAGCTGCTCTATGTATCTCTTCCTACAGAGACAGTAAACTTTACAAGACTAGATTTCACTGGTTAAAAGTATGTTTCACATTGGAACCCTGAAAACAGGGAGTTTTGAACTTTCTGTTCTGTCAAGCACTAATCCCCAGAAGAATATTGCTTTTGACTTAAGGCCTTGGAGAAGGCTTCCAAAATTGAATAATAAAACTAAAATAACTAGTGTGTAGTTTACATAAAAGTGTGCAATATAACACAGAGAAAAATCTGGAATTTAAGGCTTTAAATTATAGTAATAAGTATAAAACAAAAGAGAAGCTTTAAAGTGAAAATTTTTTCAGCTTCTTATCCTTCTTCTTGGGATCAAGTAGTATTTTGCAATTAAATAAAAAAAATGCTGCACTGCGAGTCACAGGTATTTAATTATTGAGTCAAAAGTAGAAGTAATATAAATATTAGTTTTAATTAGACAATTAGGCCTTAAACCTTGTAATGAACAAAATACATCACCATTTCTTCATTTTTAACTTGTTAACTAGAACTGCTGTAGCACTCGCTGTACTATAAATAAGAATTAACAAACGAGTCCAAACATAAAACTTCTCTTGTACCCTTAATCCTGACTCTAAAAAAATAAGAAAGATGATAAAATCTAATAGTTTATTACTTCACAGTTCTGCAGACTATCTTAAACTAATGAGAACAAGTTTCAGATAAAGCAGATATTTCTGTATCCTGGTAACCCAAGGAAGAATTATAGAACAATTAGTATTACTTACTTGGCTTTTGGATGGGCCCTTGCAACTTTCATTAGTTCTACTTCACTATCAAATGTCATCATCTGCACACCACTGCTGGCAGCATGTTTGATTTGAGATACTTGTTTGCAGGGATTTGCATATATTATTCTCTCAGGAGGCACACCAATGCTCTGTACCAGCTGTATTTCCGTCTGAAGAAAGAACAGATTACACTTGTACAAGATGTTTCTAGATGGATGATTAATGCAATCAGAAGAACAAAAGCAACACCACTCAGTTATGCTTAATTTTATACAAACATGTTTTGTAAGGCTGAACAGATACTTCTAATCACAGATCAGAAGACAGTCAAGATCTCACCTTACTGGCACAATCAAATCCTGCCCCAAGAACAGCAAGGGTCTTCACGACAGCTTTGCTGTCGTTACACTTTACAGCATAGAAGGGGGTCACCCGAGGAAGGGCCTTATGCCACCGCACGTGCTTCTTCACAATGTCCCCGAGGTCAGCAACGTAGAAGGCATCTTTATCATCCTAGGGCAAACACACATCTTAACTTTACAAACAACAGATAACAGAAAAAGCCTAGAGGTCAGCATTTGAGGGGGCTGTCTTGTGGATTACTTGCAAGGACAACCTATTTTATCAGTTTATAAGTTTGTAGCATCATGAAATGTAGTGGTTTTCCCATCATACTTACAGAAGACGACACTTCATTTATTTTTTGGTCAAGGATATCCTTGGCAGTAAAGCCTTCATCAAGGAAGGTTAACTCAAATTCTTCTTTGCTGAAGTTGCTCATGACTTCCAAGATTTCAGGTTTGTGTGAAAGGACTTGGGTATGAACTGCTGAAAAAAAAACCCCATTAATTACTTAATTTGAATTCATAGTTTACATTCAATCCTTCACTTAGGTTCATACAGTCATTATATGACCACTACTTTGTGCTCTTATCATTTACAATTATACAGCTCCTACAGTGATCACTAATAGCTGCATAGATTAGACACTGGCATAATGACAGAAGAGATGTAATCAGAACCAAGGAGGCAGGCCAAAATAATCCTGCAAGCTGGAAGGCAAGTTCTCCTCTGTTCAAAAACTCTGTAATGCTCTGAATCTACTCAAAGAAAAAAAAAAATCAATTAAATAAATGCTGTCAGATATTAGTATAGCTGCCTGGAAATTTCTGGTGTCTTTACCTTCACATCAGAGCTATTAATATTATGGCTAGTGTCTACTTACCACCTTTTTTTTTTTAAACAATTCATAAGCACTATTTAGGTCACCAGTTTCAGCAGAAAGGGTTTACTTGTTATTTACAGCAGAATCCAAGACTGCTACTGACTTCTGAGTAGCAAAAACTCTCATTAGGTCTGAGCCACATAAGTATCTGGATTCTCAATACAGTTCACACTGTGCATAAAGCAGACCTGAGAACAGGACTTTCCTGGAAGTTGCTTTGTTCCTAGACAAGGTCTTCACAGTGATCCCAACTAGCACTTCAGAACAGGATTTTACAACAGTCCATTACAAATTTTCATTACTAACAGAAACAGAAAGTCTGCTGAGAACTAGAACTAAAGAGCACACTAGAACTAAAGCACACTTCTGCCATCCTTGACCCATGGTACACTTTGAAATATTAGCAATTGTATTTCATTTCAACTTTCAGAAACATATGGCAACAAGAACTACTTCAAATATTTTGATAATTTCTCACTTATCAAAGACATAAGATCTGAGATTCAAACGAGATTAAGCTTTGATTCTAATAAACCAAACAATCCATGAACCTCATTCTCACTCTGCTCTCATTCACGTGCAGAGATAATTCTACCACAAACTGGATTAAAGTCTTCTCTTAATAGCCTCTTTGAAGGGACCATAAGAAACAGCAAATTAATCACTTCTCAGGAAGGTGATTGTTACCAAGGAGAAGTTGCATCTCATCATAGACTTCCAGCTTTGCAGAAAGCAATTCAGGAACACTTCTACTGTGGTTAAGAGAAGTGAACACCATCAAGAAAGAATTTAGTTTAACCTCCCCTCTGCAGAGCACTGCATGAAAAGCACTTTTCCTTTTACATTTAAAAGGGAAATGATTTTTACTGGCCACAATAGATTTTGTTAAAAAGTTCTTGCAAGCTTTCAATCTCCACCTCATTGCACAGTTTTAACTACAGTAATTACACAGCATATAGACAGAACGCGATCATGTAGGTGCGAACTGCAGCCTCTCAAAGTATGTTTCTATTTGGACTGTGCGCAAAGTGTCTGCAGCTCCCCAGAAGAAAGGCAATTTGTGCTCATTTAGAATTTGTTCTCCAGAACATTCCCCTATTCAGCAGCTGTATTTAGACAGAGCTGAGTCATGCCTGCAGGCTCCGTACTCAAACAGCCAAGCTGCGTCTAGAAAAGGTGCCCGAGGCGCCCGTGACTCCGGAGCCTGCAGAGCGCAGCGCAGCGCTCCGCGGGACACCGGCTCCCTCCCCATCCCTAGGGGCATGCAAGGCCAGGCTGGACTTGGCTCTGAGCAGCCGGGTCTAGCGGAAGGTATCCCTGCTGTAGGCAGAGTTGGAACTAGATAGAGTTTAAGGTCCTTTCCAACCCAAAATACTCCGACTCTCTGATTCGCTCCTAGACCAGGCCAGTGCCCGCCGGGCGTGCAGGGAGCAGCGCCCCGCGCCGCTCGGCCCAAAGGCGAGCCCAGGCGCCCCAAGCCCCGCTCCTGCCACGTTCCTGCCACGCACCTGCCTTTCCCCACCCCGGAAACAGCCCGGCGGCCACAGCGGGGCCATCGCTTCCCCCGCTGCCGGAAAGCGCCGCCAACACTCCCCAGGCGAGCCGGGAGCCGGTCCGGTCCGCTTACAGCCGCCCGGAGCCCCCCGCCTCCCTGCCGGGGTCGGGGATTGCCCGTGCCCGGCCCGGGCCGCGCCGCTTGGCAGCGGCCCCGCAGACACGTGGCTCCGCTCCGCTCCCCGGCACGGCCCGCTACATCCCGCCGCCGCCCGCCTCACCTCGCCTCGGCCAGCGGAGCTGCTTGTCAAGGCCCCGCGGTAGCCGATCCCCTCGCTCCGAGCCGCCTCCCCCTCCTCCTGCGAGCCGGGCGCGGTGCGCGGAGCCGGGCGGGAGCGCCGGACCGGCTGAGGAGGAGCGGGGCGAGCGGGAGCGCCGCTGCCGACAAAGCTTCGCCACGGCCGCCCCGCTCCTATTTATAGCGCCGCGGCGTCGCTGTGGCAACGCACCAGCTCAAACCAGCCGCGATCGGCTGGGACCGGGCGCGCTCCCACCGCCGCTATTGTGACGTACGGCCGAACATGCGCACGGCGCCGCGCGCCCCCCGGGCCCGGCCGGGCGTGCCGAGCCTCTGCGGCGCGATGCGCGCGCCCCCGGCCCTGCCGGCTGCCAGCAGGTGCACGGCCCGGGTCGGTGTTCCCGGGTCGGTACCGCAGCGTGAAAAACCGGCGCTGCAGAAGGCCGGAGGGCTGCGGCTTCAAGCGACGCCTTTGGCAGATGCTGGAGGAAAGCGCTGCTGAGCTCAGGGGACCCGGAGTGTGTCACAGCCGGCTGTCGGTGGGGCGGCGGAGCCATCCAGCTTGCGCGGCTCTCGCAGCCCCTGTGCTCGGCACTGGCTGCTGTCCGCAGCGGTGCTGCCCCTGCCTGCGTCCCTGACCGCCGAGGGTGTTATCCGAAACACTTCCCGTAACGCTGACCACTGTTTTTCCACCCGCTCTTGTTCTGATACTGGCAGCTGTTTCCATTGTAAGGTTATTTTGTATTGCTGGCTTGTTTTACAAATGGGCGTCAATGGAAGGTGTAAGAAGGTATCAACTGATACTTTTTTTCGATCAATTTTTTGTTTAGCTCTGAACGACTGCACTTTCTGCCCTTGCCAGGACAGACATTTTCTGCCCCTCTTCCCCTCTCTTTAAAAAGTTCGAGCCTCACCCCATGGTAGATAGACTGAGTCCTTGCCCTGGTCAATGTCTGCGGAAGGATGGAGCTGCCCCTGCTACGCTAAAAAAGAGATTTTTACACCGTGCCGCCTCTGGAGCATTTATAAGAGAAGCAAGGAACCTTTCTGCAGGACAGAGCTCACTCAGAGTGCTCCAGCTCCCCATCTCCAAGTCACTGAAGGCTATTTTAGCGGCTTTCTGAAAGTAGACATGTGGACAGCCCCTACCCTCTGTCCTACATGGGGAAAAGTGATGGGAAATGCTGGCTGCTGTGGGGTGTGGGATGCTTTCATGGATATACCCAAAGCAGATTGTGCTCACTGGCCTCAGAGGTTCAATCCTTGGTCTCCCACCAAGCTCAGCTGGAAAACCCACTGTATTTCAGGCAGAAGCAGATCAATGGGATGTCCTTGTCCATCCCACAGCCCCTGCCACCTTGAGCGGGGTTGGAAGTGGAGGGCAGCAGGCTGGGGCTGCAAAAGAATCCCTTGAAGGATTGAAATAAAGGGAAACACCACGATCAAGCAGGTAATAAACAAAAGGTGGATCAGAACACATCCAAAAGAATGGGGACAGAGGTGCTGGTTTTAGTTAAAATAATTTAATGAAAGAAGGAACAAAATATCCTAAAATATTTTAAATATATATATATACTGTGTGTGTGTATATGTCATCACACATCCAGGCATGAATTACAGAAGATTTTCTAAATTACAGCAAGGAGTGGGGGAAATCATCCCAGTGTGTAGCACCTACATGAGCTGGTCCTCAGGACACTACCTGCCCTTGGCAGCAATTCCAGTGCAGCAGGGCTGAGGCCACTGCTCAAGCATTGTCTTTGCTGAGATAACTCATCAAAATCCCTGAAGAATTTCACATCATCTCCCCTGCCAGTTAACAGGGCAAATAATGGGGTTCATATGCCTCTAGATTTGGCTCTATGGGCAACAGTTATAATTTAATTTAATTTTTCTTCTGCTGACTATAAGCAAACAGGGATTGCAGAATCACATAGTAGTCTGAGTAGGAATTAAGCATTGGAAAAGCAGACAGAGAGGGAAGTGAAGGGAAGGGCTGTGCCACCACCACAAGAGCCAGCTGCTCACTGAACTGGCTCAAAAAGCAAGGGCTGTGGTCTGGATAAGAACAATGGCCATCACCTGGCCCCAGTGCTCCAATACAGTTGCACCAGCTGTTCCCTCTTCATCTTCTCCCCTCTGGCTGGGGCTGGAGAAGAGCCTGTGGCTGTCCTCAGCGGTGTCCTGGTTGACTGACCTTGGCTGGGGCAGGGGCCAGTGGATAGACACGTTCTGGTGTGAGACAAAATGGAACGGTATCCGAGTCTGGGGAGCAAGGGCTGGACTGCTCCAAGGGAAAGAGGTGGCAAAAGCAGTCACAGGCTGCAATTACCAGAGGAACCGATGCATTCATTAGCCGTTTGCAGATGCTTAATAGCAAAGTTTTATTAGCTCCTCAAAAGGATGGGATTACCAAATATTTTGTCCTCCTCCCAGTTCTTGTCTCTGGAGGATCGTGAGAGCTGGTGGTGACAAGGGCTTGTTTTGAGGAGCATAATGTTTGCAGAAGGTGCTCCAGTTCAGGACCCCTGTGTCCCTGTGCCAGGGGACAGTAATGGGCAGATTTCAGGTATATCAGGTACAAAAAAGGATGCAAGTCCTTTACTTCCTGTTTCCTGGCTAGTGCCCTGAGGGTCTGGCCAAGCTGCTCTGAAGGGGATGAGCAGATGCACAACTCCACCAGTCACAGGGGCAGAGCAGATCCATGGTGTGAAGAGCTGGGGGATGCTCCTGCAGCTCTTGGCAAGTCACCGCCAGTCTCAGACTAACTTATATGAAGCAGTTGCTTGGGCCAAAAATGTTTTCCAGAAGAGGGCACTGGAAAAGCATTTGTTGGTAGGAGACTGTGGCCGTATCTTTCTGATGTTTCCCCTCCTCACTTTCTCTCCGCTCAGGGCCCCTTGCTGCTGTAGAAGGACAGGGGATGGGGAGGACTGTCTGATTTCCCCATAGTTGTCAGTGTCTCCTACAACTTGCAGGGCAGCAGCAGCCTGGTGGGCCCTCACCCTGCTGAATGACGGGTGTCCTAGCTCTTATGGACCCCTAAATTTGAGAGGAGTTGGAGCCAAGCCCCAGGTTCCTTGAGCTTTGGCCAGGTGGGGAGAGCTGCCCAGTGGGAGAGAGACGAAGTGGCTGGCACCACAACTGCAGCTGGAGGAAACCTCAGGTAATGCCTGGCATTTCTCAACTGCTTTCCTTCCCTCTGAGTCTGCCCAGGATCTTTGTGCCTCTTAAGAAATTAAGCCCTGTGACAGCTCATGGAGGCTGGTAAATAGTACCTTCACTTCATGGATGAAAAAGTGACTCAGAGGAAGATTCAGTAACTTACCGAGTATTGCAGAATAAATTCCAGATAGGAGTGTGCTGAGATGTGGACTTGTGTGAGGTGGAGGTACTGCATGGGGTCTGGGATGCAGGATACATGCAAGGGGCAATCTCATGGGGCTACCTCCAGCTCTCTTGGGGCAGCAGCTCTTCATTCGTTTTCAGTTCATTGACACAGAGAAAAAAACCCTACAAATTGTCCTTGTCATCCAACAAAGACCATTGGAGAAAACAATGTTTCCAGGGTACATTTTTTGTCATCTTTTATTACACATTTTCTAGGCATAAGAATGCAGTTTATTGCAAGTCAGTGTTACAAATGTGGTGTTTCATCCTTTTGAGTCAGAGCAACAAACTAAAATAACTCCTTCCAGTGGCTAAACTACAGAAGATACAGTAACCAAAATTCTTGTGCAGTGTGTGGAAGGCTTGCTTTGCAGCTCAACTCTAGAAATGCTTATGGATCTGTTTTCTGATTTGCCTTTTTTGGACTTAGTAGCCCATTATGGTTAAAAATTAGTTCAAAACCTCACATGCCATGAGGTGAAGCACATAACTCTGACATTACAGCACCAGTTTTGTGTCTGAGCCTTTTCTAATCATTCAGTTACAGATTTTAGATAGATATATATGAAAAATAAATTTTAAAAGTCAATGCTGTCATATGTGTGTTGTTAAATTTACTTAAATAAATATCAAGGTGTTTGAGTATCATCATCCTCTGTAAGAGCTCAGCACCCACCAGAATGAGCCAAATAATGAGATTTGTCTCCAGCATTGTAATGGATTCATGGATTCTGTAGGCAATACACAGTGGTATAGCAGAGTTTAAACACTGTGTATTTTAATAGACTCCTCATCTTGCTCTCAACATGAACAATGTCAAAATTCTCTGAGAGTCAGAAAGAAAGAGAAGAGCTTTTGCAAGCTGTTGAACATTAGCTTGAAAAGCAGAGGTCAGCCTGTTCTGTGGGATCAATGGAAAGGGAGCCATGGAAGTGACAGAAGATCCTGTGTGTGCAGCCAGCAAGTGGGGAGGCAATGACAGTCCTGTTGGCACCGCACTGTGGTGCTCAGCCCATACACTCCATCTCTCTCTCATGTAAAGGACTGTCTTCTGCCATGGTGGAGCCATTGCTGGGACCACGGGGCATTTCTGTCTCACATAATTCACAGCCAGCTTCTGAGCCCACCCTGGTACAAACCTTGATTTACTCCAGAAACAGCCTGACAGTTGGAGCAGTTTTGAGTGAAGAAGCACTCAGTGCTTATATGCCCATTGAAAACCACAATCAAATGATGACCAGTGGTGGTGTCAGTGTTGGATCTGACCCCTGTGTATTCTTCTCTGGCACATACTGCAATGGCCACTCAATAAAAGCGAATGCTGCTGATGAGAGCAGCTGCAGGACCTGAATATGCCACAATTTGCAAAAATTAACATCTTGCAGATTTATGTCCTAAAACCTCTCCCATAGATCAGATCTTAAGGTGTTGTGCAACCACAGTGAGATTACAGACAGCTCCAGCAAACTCACAGTTGCTGGTGGGGAATTCACTGCATGATGTGAATAGACAGGGTACAATGTTGGCCCCTGGCATGTATTGGTGAGCAGAGCCCAGCCCTGTAGGACCTTGTGTGTGCGTGCTGCTCATACTGACATTTGCTCATGAAGGTTTGTCTTCTGCATAATGCATATCCCAGTGCAGAGCTCTGAGCACACACTAATGATTTGCAGTAAAAGGAAGGACAGCTGGAAAGCTCAATGTCTTGGTTTTCCCCACAACCTTCCTCCAACTTTTGCTGTCTTGATATAGATGAGTATCCATAACATGTAGGACATCTTTTTCTCTTAGGGCAGGGTAAAATTTAAGAAGCCCATCAGAGGTCAGTATGGTTTCCTGGGGTTTGTGATAATATTAGTCTTTGTTTATCACCTTTGATAGGAGGAATTGATGATGTGAATAGTAGAAGTGAATATATTGAATAGTACATCAAACCGGTGACAGGACTCAGAGTATTTGGGGAAGAAAAAGAGAGAAGTGTAAAATTTAGCAGGTTATAGATTCTGGATATGTTAAACATAACAAGTATTCATTCTCTTCTGTGATAAATCTATGTATATATTGTGTAGCAGACAACTTCCCAGACTGAGAACTTCTGAAGGTTTTCATGTCAGGGGAAAGGAATAATACAGTTTTATATCCTACCTTCCACTCCCAGAAAAGTTTTGTCAGAAGTCTTTTGACATTACACAGCAAATGGTACAAGACTTTGAAGTGGTAGGGTTCCTTACTTTTAGTTCATATTCAGGGAATGAGTTGTAATCTTACCTATACACTACCTGCTGCAAACAGCCGAGAAGCAACACCTCATGTTGACAGCCTCACATTTTGGATTATGACTGGAGTTTAGTTTGTGATTAGTTTAATCTGGTGAAGAGGAGTTTAAGAGGTGATTAACTCAAGGGTAGCTAAAAAGATGGTGCAAAATTCTCAGCATTGTCAGATCTTATAGGGAAGAGCAAAGGCCAAAAGTTGTGCCACTGGCAGTTCTGTTTGGATATCGGAGAAACTTCTTCTCCAGGAGAGTAGTGCAACACTGAGACATAGGTGGGACTGCCATCCTTGGAGTTTTTCAAACTTACCAAGAACACGTCATAGCTGACCTGATCTGGTGCCTGCTGATAGTCCTGCTTTGGGTGTGAGGTTGGGCAGGAGACTTCTTTTACAGCTCGTATTTCTGGCACTGTATTCTGCACTCAGATAAACCCATGGGTGATGCAAACAAACCTCATGACATTTTTCTGACTTGGTCCTTTAATGGTGTGAGTTGAGGTGTCTGCATGCCAGAGAAGTGGCAAGGAAGGCACAGAGGCATGTTGTGATGGAAAATGGGTGACCACTTCTCCCAGGACCCTGCTTCCTGTCTGAAGCACAACCCCTGCGTTGGACTGGTGCTTCAGACAAGGACATTGACCAGGATGGTCAAATGTCCTTGCAGGCAGGGGATGAGCAGTGTGATGCTTCAAGCCTGTGCAAGGGGGAAGGGAAAGCAGGGAGCTGTCTTTGGGAGGTGGTCATGGATCTGCCAAGCTGTGCAGCTGTGGCCTTGCTCCCTGTAAGGGGTTGTCCTTCATCAACTTGTGCCTGAAACTTTCACTTGCCAAATCATACATGGGGAAGGACCAAAGAAGCACATCTTATATGTCAGGAATGACATTCAATCCTATATCTATTGGTGGGCTTTTACCTCCCTTGTTCTCCAACAGGTTAAATAAACCTCTGAAAACCTGAGTTTTGGAAGAGTCAGAATTCAGATCCAGATTTTGTCATCTGTTCAGTCCTTTCATTAATAAGGTGGAATAACTGCTGACAGCAAGTAGTGGTTTTATGGAGTGAGACAGAATGTTATGTGTCTCAATGTGAAGCCTGGAGGCACACAATGGTCTTTTCTTTTCCTAAACAAATTGAATCCTACAGTTGTCCCATGGATGGAACCTGCCTGAAATCAGGGGCAGCTCTATGCATGAGGAGTAGTAGGAAGGATCAAGGCTTCAATTGTACATTTTCATCATAATGTTTGAAGATTTACGTGTATAACTACGCAACTCAGAGTGAGACTGTGCCTCTAAGGCAAAACATATGAGCTCATATAAGAATTTGTCATTATAATAACAATTTGCATTTCTATAGAACCTTTAATCTTAGGATCTCAAAGTGGTTAATAAACACAAATTAATTAATCCTCACAACTCTCCTGCAAGGTAGACATGCATTATGGAGAGTCGCTAGCAGCTAGCTTTCCATTATAAGTCTCATTTTAACTACCTCCTAACTTTGCCAAAACTAAACCAATACACACAAAAATTTCACAAGAATGATCTTGTCCTGGGGTAGGATCTTTTTAGAAATTCTGGAGCAAGTAGGATAAGATAGTTTAAGATAAGTAGGTTAAATGGGGAAACCAGAAAGATATCTCTGAATGAACTAATGCACATATTCCATTAGTCCAGAGGGGAGGGAAATGCAGAATTTGGGACAGACACATGCATAAGTTATATTCCATAGCTTGCTGGAATTGAGATTCCAAGGTGATAAATGATTGTTCATTGCCCACTCTACTGTTTATGAAACTGGTGATCTGGACGAGTTCAGGAGGTGACCTGCTTTTTTTAAAGGAAGACTCCTTTACCAGGAGCTTCACTCATCCCCAGCTATGAAGAGGAAATCACTGAGAGCCACATATTACATCCTTTGAAGAGTTATTCTGTAAAACCTTTGGGAGAAGGCTGGATGAGCAGACCTAGCGACAGTCTGGTGTTGTAGATGGAATATTGCCTTTAAGGAGAAGATGCCAAAACCAGCTTGAGAGCCAGTGTCTGGCAGCATGCCCACACATGGATGGAGAACAAGAACAAATTCTTCCTCTGCATGCAAAAAAATCCCAAACAACCTAAACAGAAGGAAGAAAACCATCCTGGGGAAAAAAACACCTCTGACAACTCAGAGCTGCTCAGACCTGGGGCCCAGGCGTGGAGGAGAGATCCAAAGCCTTTCCTGTTCCCTTCCTTCCAAAACAGCAGGGTGAGGTGTAGGTGGACAATAGGGTGGAGGCTTGTCCCTTGGCCTCCGATTGGGGTTTGCTCTGGCAGGCTTACACAGATAGCAAATTGCTGCCACTCCCAGGAGGAAGGAGGAGGACAGGGGATTATGACTCAGGTGTTTGTAGGGTGCTACAGCCTCCAGGGATGCTTCCCCAGCCGGGGTGTCCTACGCTTCCTTTGGAGCTATGCTGAGCACCTTGTCCCCACAGAGGCGATCGGTGCAGCACCGTGCCCTGTACTGCTTCCCAGCTACACCTTCCCCTCACCTCTGGCTGTGCAGGAATGACTCAGATGCTCCGTGTCACTCACTCCGTGTCACCCGCACCACGCTGCAGCCCTCGGCTGGGATCCCGTGGGTTGGCTCAGCAGGTGCTGTGTTTTGGTGACTCTTAAATTAAATTTAAGAAAAAAAAGAGCAAAATTTGAAAATAACTCAGAAAAGTTTTGTAAAATCTGTGATGACCTGGTTGTTGGAACATTCTTCAAGAGTATGTGGTTGGAATGTACAGCAGATAGTACCTGTAATGTTGAAAACTTTTGATATAGAGCTATCAGGGAGATCCAGTGGTAGTTTTGTATTAAAAAGTGGGATTTCACTCAAAATGGGGAGTGAGACAGACTCTGTTCATAGTACAGTCCTTTGGATATAGACAAGAGGAAGAATCCTCCTTGCAAAATCTATCAAAGAAGGGAGAAGAGAGGTGGAAAAGGAAGTACAGTCTTCATTTTGCAGACAGGTGGGTCCCATGGCCCAAACAGACCTGGAACACTGCAGGGCCATGCAAGCAGCCCTCAGCAAAGCCAGTAGCAGTGTTTGCTGCCAAAGCAGAGCCAGGGCTCCTGGCCAGGGTCAGCCCAGGACACCCCGGGTCAGCACTGCCTCCCTTTCACCACTGGGAGATTGCACAGATCAACCAATTGATATTGAAAAGGGCTCCGGAGGTGCAGAGATAAGAATAATTTATGACTAAACACAGTAGACCAATGGTGTTTGTTTTGCAGCAGTTCATAGTCCAGTGCCAAGACTTGGCTTTTATCAGGTCACACATTTAGCCAAATTCTGGGCATGTTTTCTTCTACTGTGATCAAATAACCTTGTCCTTGCAAAGGTGGGTAACATTTGGCCTTTGTTTTCATTGCATTTGTAGCTGTGCAACAGCTACAGCACAGCCCCAGCAGGTACAGGTACAGGTACAGGTACAGGTACAGGTACAGCACATGGCCTGTTGTTATCAGCCTTGTTATAATGCTGTTATCAAGAGAGAGCAGAATTGCACTTCACTGTGAGACCAAAGTATTTTGTATTCTGAGGAATGAAGACCTTGAGTAGTCTGCTCTTACCCATGTCAAATTGTAACTTGCTCTTCAGACAGTATTTTGGGTTTCAACAGGATGAGAAGATAATCTAAGTATTCAGTCTTAATGACTTCACTAGTTGCTTAATTTTTCATATGCATGTGCTATTTAACACAAAAGGCCATGGAGTGGACAAAAGCCAGAATAAAAATGAAATGTGGATTATTTTCTAGTAGCTCTTCTGGTCAGTTCTGCAGTCTCCTACAAAGCTGCACACATCCAGCCCAGGGCAGTGGCCTTCACTACATGCTGTTGTTAACAAGGGCTGTGAATACAGCCTCAGACACAGAGTGGCACAGGAGGAGAAATGCCTTGAGCTTTAGTCCATGAGTACTAACATACTGAAGCAAGAAGTATGAGAGAATTGATGAGTATAAGCAGCTTGTTCTGTACAGGTAAACCATACTGGAGTTGTCTAGTTGATGTTATTTTTTGAGTCTTTCCATGGGTAACAACAAATTAAACTGATTACTGTGGTGTAGTAAAGCCTTGGATTTACCTTCAACTTTTTCTTTAACCTGAGTGCATTTTGAGGGTTTTCTTCCCAATCCAGCCTCCTGCTCAAAGTAGGCTGAGCTACGGTATGAGTATTTTGTTAGAGGTTTAGTTTTCCCTGTCTCCAAACCATCAGATGAATGGCCTGGTCACAAGACCAGAGTCAGACTTTCTCCTTCCTGCTTTCCCTGCTCTCACGTTTGATTGTGCAGTGACTCAGCCTCATTCAGCACCTGAGTGTTCCCAGGTGAGATAGCAATAGCAGAGATCTCTCATGGCACAGCATCAAAGTCCTCCTTCACAACTTCTGCTCCACTTGGCTGGTGTGCAGGAGGAGAACACTGTGCTGTCACTACCCATCTGACTTCTGAGGAGTCTCCAAAATTAACTCATCTTGGCTTCAGGTCCCCTGCACAGAGGGACTCTTAACACTATCAAAAGGTGGAGCTCTCCAAACTGGATGTGGACATCCAGACAGCTGTCAGACCAAGCATGGATATGCCCAGTGAATTTACCTGCACTAGGGCTGCCTGGATACAAGGCAAGTGGGTTTCATAACCCATATCCCAATTTTGGAGGTATCTTATTAGGTTGGGTACCTTTCAGCATGTATAAATGCACAGCAACTTCAACGCATAGCACCTCTCTGCAGGTGGGTTGTGAGAATCCTTTGTGCATTTTAAATTTGCCTACATTAACATTTGTATTAACACATTGACACTAACGCTAGTATGTGTACATGGAATTATATTAATATCTTCACTATTTCCTCTATTATAAGTACCATGTTTCTTAAACATTTCCTGTGTGGAAATTGCAGTATTTAAAAGACACTTGTGATAGATTTTATCAGGAGAATTACAGTATAATGAAGGCCCAAGAAGGAAAACCGTATCAGAAACAGAAAAAACCACCAGATCAGCCTGTGCTGTGGGTGAAATCGATGGTAATAATGCTGATACCTTCCACTGTGAAAGAAAAAAAGGCCATTAGGGAAACTGTGGTGATATTAGGATTACTTTCACAACGGAAGACATTAATTCTAGGACATTTCCATGGCCAAGGACAGTCATGCTTCATGATGATTCACGACCAGCAGCTGATTTGTGGTGTCCTTCGTGGAAGCAGAGCAGGCTGTCAGCTGGGTGAATTTCTTGTCATGACTCTGGCTGCTGTGGACCTTCAACAGGAGCATGCTGGTTAGCTCTGCTTCCTCCTTACTTCCCCCACAGAGCCATTGCTAGAGGTAACACAGCCGTGGGGAGATGAGGTTTCTCAGATAAAGTACTTCACACAGTTAGGATGTTTAGGAAAGCAGGGCTTCAGAGTACTTAAGTGCACGTTTCTTCCAGTAATTTATCTACTATACCATCAGGCATGGGCAGACAAAAATTGCTCTGCCAGAAACCCAGCATTAAATCTTATCTACATAAGGACCTATGTGTCAAAGTTTAACCCCCAATAGCAGCCAAGCCCCACACAGCTCCTCACTCACTCCCCCATCAGCAGGATTGGGGAGGGAATAAGAAAGGTAAAAGCTGGAGAACTCCTGGGTTGAGATAAAGGCAATTAAGTAGGGAAAGCAAAAGTTATGCAGGCAAGCAAAGCAACAAGGAATTAAATCACCACTTCCCAAGGTCAGCCAGTTGTTCAGCCATCTCCAGGAGAGCAGGGCCCCATCACATGTAACAGTGAATTGGGAAGAAAAATACCATCACTTCAAAGGTCTCCCCTTTCACCCTTCTTCCCCCTTTTTTTATATACTGAACATGATGTCCTATGGTATGGAATATCTGTCTTTCTGACTAACTTCTCATGCACCCCTACTCCCCTTGCCAGCATGGGAGTGTGAAAAGGAGAGAAAGCCTTGCCTCTGTGTAAGCCCTTCTCAGCAAAAACAAAAACATCTCTGTATTATCAGCCCTACGTTCAGCACAAGTCCAAAACATAGCCCCATACCAGCCAGTGCAAAGAAAATTAACTCTACCTCAGCCAAAAGCAGCACATTGTGCTAGCCTGGCAGCCAGGGAATTGCTGGAAGCACCCCCTTGTTGTTATTCTAGAAAGAAAGAGAGGGCACAGAGAATGAGCCAGGTAACTCATGGGTAGGAGGGAGTCACAGAGAGGACTTGTCCTTTCCAGAAAAAGGGACTCAGATCTCCTTGCATATGTCTGCTTGCTTCACTGACTGCAGAAGGATCCCAGACGCCTAAAGCTAGAAGGAACATCTTGGCCTTTTTTTCCCTGCCATAAAGGGAGGATAATGATGTCCTTTTAAAAGAGCCTCTGACATCAACTGATAAAAAAATTAAACTTGTAAGGGATTATTATTATTGTTATGTATCTTTGAACAGAGGAAGCAATGACGTTTCTATGACATTTTATAATCCACATGAAATGCTTCCATAATAAAGATAATGACACATATGATGGACAAAGTATGCTTAGTTGTGGTATTTGGCAGTGATCATTTGGCTTATTTCTTTTCCTATGTATTTTATGCAGAAGAAAAAGAAGAAAAAACATTAGCAGACACCTCTTGCAATCCTGCTAAAATCAAAACTCTGCCAAATTGAATACATACAGAACTTTTTCAGGCTTCAGAGAAAATACACAAACTATTTTAGAAAAAGGTATTTGAGAACGGAATTGTTGATCTCTGTGGATAGCAGTGTTATTATGCTGGTAAGAATTCTGACCTTCCTGAAGCTGACCCTCTTGCAGGAGCTGGGCATGAGTACTGTTCTCAGCTGTGTGGGATGTTCTTTCTTGACTCCAGGTGTGATATTTTGCCATCTACCTTTAGTGGGTTGGGCACTGCATAGGTCGCTCAGGAGCAGTTACCCTGGGTTCTGCTTTGCTCTGTCTCTCCTTCCTGTGTACACACCAAGCAGACACTGATGTTAGAAAGGACCTGAAGGGACAGACCAGTGATCCACACAGGCAGTAGCCAGGGTCTGAGGACAGCAGCAGGAGATGCTATTTAAGGAGAGCATATGAGCACGGTCACCTTCCTGGTCAACTGCCACATTCAGTCCTGCAACCCCATCCAGCCACTTTAGTGTCTGTCTGTGGACATCTCACCATGAGTTCATCAAACCCCTTTTTGACTGGGGCCAGTACCTCTATAGCTCCCTGTGACAGCACAAGAAGCGAGTCTGTGGATTAAACACAGTAAAACCCTGGCACAGGTTTCCCAGTGAGGTGGTAGGTGCCCCGTCCCTGGAATCATTCAAGGTCAGGTTGGATGGGTTTCTGAGCAGTCTGATCTAGTTGATCTCCCCACTCATTGCAAAGGGATTGGATTAGATGACCTTTAAAGGTCTCTTCCAACCCAAAACATTCTGTGATTCTGGTATTGGTCCCTGGCTACTAATGATATGGTTTCACTTTTCTTTCCTTTTCTAAGAGTTTTTATTGGCTGTTTTCACTCTCTCATTTTTCAGAGCAAACTTAGCCAGACTGATTTAAGCGATAAAGTGAACCATGATGTAACCAGATCCTGAGATCCATTGCAACTGACTCCATTAACGAGCTGAATGTTGTACATGGCCACCAATTCTGTGGCTGGAAAGAAGGCACTACAAAATGGGGATATGACACATCCCCATTTAGTAATAACATGGAATAATTTTTTTTCCCCCCAAGACTACTTGGCAAAAGTTTCCAAGAAATAGAAGACAGAGGGACACCACTGGATGAAATAAATATGAAATTTAATATTCATGTAACAGGCACACTAATACTGATATTTAGTATTTCACTGCCAGAACACATCGGAAAAAAAAATAGGTTAAATTTTGCAAGACGAGCTCTAATGAAAATCATTGTCCTCAAATCTAAGAAAAATCTTTGATTTATCCCCTGGCTTAATCACTGAGTCCTAGCCTTAACCCAATCTGTGTTTGCATTTATGTATCTGGCCCACCACCAGCCACAGCTGGACTTGGAAAGAGGCAGCCCAGTGCGGTATGGAATAAAACATTCCAAAGGTTTGGCAAACAAGGCCCTCACCACTAGACATTCTGAAAACTATACTAAAATTTCTCCACTCATGGAACCAGACAGTCAAGAACGAGGGTAGGGGGAGCACAAAGGAACAGACCTTTCCTCTGCAGAAGCATCAGCAACAGCTGCACTGGCAAATTGGGCTGTGGGTTTTTTTGGTCCTGAGGACAACAGAGGGCAAAACAACTCAAGTCTCTGAAGGAGAGAGTCAGGTTGACATTGAGAGATCTGCTGTTGGTGGCTCTTGACCCATACCATCCCCTGGGCTGGCCCTGGCCACTGTTTGGGACATTTCTGGAGTCTCTACCAAAACCACTCCAAGGACTGTGCCAACTGTATGGGCAATAATGTTCCAAAGCCCAGACCAGTCCCCTGCTTCTGTTCCCTTTCTGAAATAATTGTGGCATCTTTCCCACCTTTTGGGAACATTTCTGCCTCAAGGCATGGCCTGCAGATGAGCTACAATGGAACTACAAGAAGGCAACTGAAATTCTTAGGTGTGACTCAGAAAAAACATTTGACCCTCCCATAGCTCACTTCTCAATGCTCAGCTGCTTGCGGGAGGGTTTGTGGGAAAAGGAGAAACAAAAGGATGCTGGTAATTTTGCTTCTTCCTAAAGTCTTCTTCCTGCTGGGCTAGCCACTCAGCTGATAAAAATGCCCTTGTAGTCGCTCATCCCCAGAGCTGCAGGAATCCAGAGCCCGAGCCACCATGAGGGAGGTGTGGGTCTGCGGGTGCTGCTACTTGTTACAGCATTACCTGATGTAACATTACAGACTACTTGTTACAGCATCACCTTAACAGCATTTCTGCCTGCAAACCTAGTCCGGGAAGTGCTGTCCTAGTTAAAGTCACAGCTCCATTGTGCACCTGCACTTTTGCTTTCTGCCTTATTTGAAGAGCCTCTGTAAATGTCTCTAAAGTGGTCCACAGGGACTGAAATAAGAAAAAGCAACCTTTCTTTGGAAGAAATAGGTAGCTGGCTGGAGCAATCTTTAACTTTTTTTTCTACCTGTTTGAAGATCACAGTGCAATATGTGCAGTGAACAAATGAATCCTCCATTTCTAGAAATTATCTAATAAATCATTTCAGCTTTCTGTCTTATTGTGTCCCCAAGAGCACTTGGTATGGTATCTGTAGCTGATAACTCATTTCAGTGCGGCTCATGTGAGCACTACTGGTGTCAGTGACTATAAAAGCAGTAGGCTCCTGACACCCACTCATGATTTTCACCTCAGAATCACAGAATCACCACAGTTGGAAGAAACTTTCTAGATCATCTAGTAAATCTAGCACCACCATAAGCACCCTTAAACCATATTCCCAAATGCCAAATCCAGACGCCATTTGAATACTTCCAGAGATGGTGACTCCATCACTGCCCTGGGCAATTTATTCCAATGCCTGACCCCTATTTCAGAGAAAAAAAAAATCCTAGTATCTAATCTGAACCTCTCCAGGGATGATTTAAGGCCATTTCCTCTCATCCTTTCACTTGAGATATAGCAGAAAAGACCAAACCCCACCTAACCTCTCCTTTCAGGTAGTTGTAGAGAGCAGTAATGTCCCTCTTGAGTCTCCGGAATAAACAACCCCAATTGCTCCCCACAGGACTTGTTTTCTAGACCCTTCATCAGCTTCATTTGCCTTCTTTGGACATGAAGGCTTTCAAAGAGATCCATCCTGCCCTGATTATTGACACCGACTATAAAACCATAGTCTTGGTTCAGACAAGGACTTCCTCGCATTTTCAAATTTAACCTTGAGTTCAAGTCCTGCAAATTCTAGTCCTTTAGCACACTTCTGATTGCTGGTTTGAATTGGGGCCTGAGATCTGAGCCTAAGGGACACTGGACAAGGTCATCTTCATGATGGCTTCATCTGTCTTTAAAACCTTCCTTGCTGTCCAGTCTGCTGACAGAGTCAAATTAATCAAAGGTTATTCTTCAGAGGAGCCAGAGTAAGCATGGACCAGTGCCACTGTCCGAGTTGTATCTCTGGATGGACACCAGTACTACCTTCTTTCAAGCTCCTTCTCTGACACCTTTGCTTTATAGGAGAGCTAAATCCCCCTTGGTCTGGTGGCCAGAACAGCAGGGAAGGTCCTGCATCTGTGCAAGTCCCTTTATAGCCCCAGGGGTTCTCCCTAGAACATGGCTGTACACATGCACAAAGCCAGGTGCCAAATTTGGACTATACATTTCATTCCCCATGATGCAGAGACCTTGTCATTGGGGAATTCTGTTTCCCACCCAAACATCTGTGGGATCAGGGCCCTTAAAGTGCAGAGGAGAGAGATTAGGATCTGGTTCTGTGTGGTATTGCTTGGAGGGCTGTGGCCAACTCAAATTGCACTTACCATTGTGAGCTATGCACTCACCGAAGGGAAATGCCTGTCTTGAAATGAGCTCATGCTGCTGCACTGTGTTCTGTGCCTGTCAGCACTTTTGTGGACTCTCATGTTTGCAGATATATGAATTACCCTTTGGCATATGGCTGGTTTCGCCCTCTTCTATTCACATGTGCATAAGTGAATATAAAATTCTATTCACTGCAAGCTTTTCATGCATAGTCTTGTTTTCTAGGTGGATAAGAAAAGAGGTTTCTATGTATGCACATTCTCAGCCCCAACAAATCATTCTGCTGGTCAGGATCAATGAAAAGGGACTAGGTGATCTTCTGGGGTTCCTCCAGCCTTATAATTCTCTGAAAAGACCAAGGACAAAGCTGATCTCATGGTAGTTTAAGTAATCACAGTGTTTTTATTATATGGGCTCCTAATTGTATAAATTAGACATCTCTTAATACTTACTTTTCATATTCCATGTTTAAAAAGACACAAATATGATCTATCTTTGTACGCAGATGTCTGTAGATAAATGCAAACACAATCAGTAAGTTGAAATCCTACCACTTCTTAATTCTGCTTCTGTGTATGACTTGAACAAGGATAATTCACTTGTTTTACTTACCACAGGCTGTAAATATATTTTTAAAATTTATTTATGTATTTATTTGTGTATATAAGATGGGATCACTTCTGGAGCCTGGATTTGCTTCCCACTTTGGCCAAAGCCTGACTTTATGTTACCTGAGCATACACAGCATCCTTGATCCCCCTTTGGGCCCAACTCTGCTCAGGACTGGGGGGGAACTAAATTTTTTCCCTACATGTGGAACATGCTACCCCACCCTAGGCTTGCATCCCTGCCTGTGAATGGACAGGATTCACAGGGGCAGGGCACTCTGGCAGTGACAAGAAGTAGTAGGAACAAGTGCAGAGTGTGATAGAATCATTAAGGTTGGAAAAAACCTCCAAGATCAAGTCCAGCCATTAACCTCACACTGCCAGGGACACCATGTTCCCAAGTACCACATCTGTGTGACTTCTGAATAATACCAGGAGGGATGGTGATTCTACCTCTTCCCTGGGTAGCCAGTTCTAAATCTTGGCCACCTTTTCCATGAATAAATCTTTCTCACTATCCAATTTACCTCCCCTTGCACAACTTTAGACCATTTCCTCTTATTTTACACTTGCTACTTATGAAAGCAGACTGAACTTCACCTGGCTACAACCTCCTTCAGGTAATTCTAGAGAGTGATAATGACCCCCTGAGCCTTCTTTCCTCCATACTAAGTGACCCCAGCTTCTGCAGCCTCTGCTGTAGGTGTGTAGCCTGGCTGCTGGGTCTGACACAGTGCAGGTTATGCAGTGGCACAGAGTCCATTTGCCAGTAGGAAATGAGCCCCAGCTGGCCCCCGAGGCTCCCGGGGTGCGCCATGTGCCCGCAGGCTGCTCAGCACACACCCAGCAGCGTCTCGCCGAGCCCATTAAACTGTTTAATGGGGAAAACAAGCCTTTCAAACATGATGCCCTAATAAGAGATTAATCCACCCAAGAGAACAGTCGTAAACTAAAACAGCTTATAAAATAAAACACATCATTAAGTACAACTGAGGTATTAAGTAATAGAGTTTGAAATACAGGATGAAATTTCTTCATGGGTGCAGGGTCAGTGAATGCCCATTTGCTCCACACTGGGATTGGCAAGTGGACCAGGAGGAGTTTTTGACCTGGTTAAAGGACTTCATACTCCAAGTGTCCCTTGGAGCAGCAATGACCATTCTCTTGTCACTGAGTTATGACACAGGATCAGCTCTGCTAAAAATTCTGTTTGCAACAAAATGAGCAGATCTCTGGTGAATAACTGGTCAGAGCACCATTTTCTGCCAGGGTGAAGTCCATGGTGCCTCTTCAGGGGATCTGGGTGCAGGAACAGTGATTGTCCAGTTGTAGTGACCAAAAAAAAGCAGCCCTCACATAGACAGATACCCCCAACTGTGTTACTGGTGATGATGCATTTGGCAGTGAGAGCCCAGATGAGCTAAATCGGGCGTGCTGGAAAGGTGCTAGCAGATGACACCCCTTATAAACATAAATCCAAGCAAACTGGTGAAGTCATTGAGACCTCTTGAGTGTACACTCCTGAAATCCTCCAGCTTTTTAGAACTGTACCCTAAATAGAAGAGCTGTATATGTTTGACTGGTTCTTGCTATAGACATATATTTACCCTTCCCTAAGATAATTCTATTTCACTCTTTTTTCTGACGCTATTCAGGCAAGTAGGGAAAAGACCAAAATGGCTACACCTTGCAATATAAAACAAATCTGACTTATTTTTTTCTTTTTTTCTTCCTCCTTTCTTCTTAAAAGGTATCTATCCTGAGTTCTACGTGGCCCAGAAAATATTAAAAATACAGAGTGGGATTTTCACAAGTGTAACAAACTTCTTGTCAAGTTACAACCAATGACATCTGCTTGAGTTTTTTTGCCTTCTGCTTGTGATTCCTTAATTCTCACCTGACTTTAGAAGCAAACAGACAGTGACCCACCATGGATAAACTCCTCCAAAAATCTCCAGACCTCAGAATAATATGAAGTTAGGGAACACAGGAAATCTCACTTCATAAAACTAGACATTCAGCAAGGAATCGTCCCTACCTTCATCACTCAGTGTTCATGGTGTCCTACATGCAGGCTCTACACCACCTCCTTTCCCGAAAATTATGGGCTTTGCCGCAGGATAAAGGGCAGAGCAAGGGCCCTACCAGGTATGGGTGAAGAAAGGGATGGGTGCTCCCACACACACCTTCCTCTTTTGAGTGGAAATTTTAATTGATGGACCCTGTGTGATGGATCACCTTGGCAGGGAGGAGAAGCAAGGCAGAATGCAGTTATGAATCAGCTGGCAGGTCTGTGAATGCAAAAAGGGTGGAATATTGTGAATCATCATCAAATCTATTTCTCAGCTCTTCTGTAATCAATCTCTTTGTCTCTGGCAGGCTTGACAATGACTCATTCTCTGACATGCCTTTATAGATTTGCTAAGTGCACAGCTTGCCAGCCTCCCTGGTGCTGCTCAGTTGATCTGCTGCGTAGTACCTGCAGAGGTTGAAAAATGCAACACCTGATTGCTTCAGGATCACTTCAAGAAGCAGAGCAAATTCCTCCTGTGATGATGTAGGTAGGGAGCACGGTGGGACAAGGACTTGGAAAGTACTTAGTAAAATTCTAATGGATTTCTAAAATGTTCATAAAGCGTCCTCTCCTTGAGCACAGCAGAGTGCTGAATCCTCCAAGGTCTGTGGCCCAAGAGGCTCTGCCTCCCTCTCTGCAAAGCCTTGTTCACCTCTGAACTCTGGGCACTTTGCACCAACTGTGTTTTGCCACCCTCCCCAGTTTCTGGCTTAGCTCTGCCCAGACACTTATGTGCTTAGGCTGTGCCTTTTATTGATACAGTGTGTTCTGTCCTGTGCTCCTTTGACCCATCCTTAAAGAAATCTACTTGGAATTGGCAGTGGTGTTAACAGGTCTGAGATTGACAATGGCCCTGATTGTAATATTAATCATAATAATGACACATTCAGTACAGGCTTCTCTGGACTGGAGCTAACATGAGATTTCCCATCAGTCAAGGCAAAAATGAACTCTGTGTCCCTGTGGGTGAAGTCTCAGGGTTTCGCTGCCCTGGCCATGGCACAGGAAGGCACAGTGGTTGTCCCAGAGAGAACCACGGAGCTCACCTGTCCCTTGCTGCTGGCTCAGTTTCTGACTACTTTGATGCAAGCCAAGGAGGACCACAGCCATTTGTATGCAACTTCACTTTAGGAAGTTTACTCCCCCTCTGCTGCTACTTCCCAAGGGCAGCCTTGTCTTAAACTCTTCTTCATCCCACCCCACAGTGACCATTCCCACAGTCGAGTCATCTCAGAGGTGTTTGGTCTGCACTTTTCTTCTCCATTTCTTTCTACTTTCCTTGGTTTTCTTCATCTCACTGCAAAGAGTGACAGACTTGCCCAAGAGCTGTTTATCTATCTTATCTTTACACCCAAGCTGAGATCAGAAAATGAAAGCTGACATCATCCTGTTCATCAGATCTACTCTATGAGTGCCATACTCAGGCCAAAATAAATGTTTACATCGTTTTTTGTCTGAGTAACGTGGCAAAGCCAACACAGCCAAGACAGAGTAAGAGGATTTACCTCCTGCAGAATCACTTGTTTCTTTGTCACTCAAGGCAAAGAGACACCCTTCAGAAATGGGAGAGTTATCTAACCAGCTTGCAGAAATGGCTAAAGGGAAAAGTGCTTTTTTTATTGCATTTGCAAATTAAATTAAATTAAACTTGGTCTTGTGAGTGTCCTTTTCTACACCTATTATGGCCATCATCATATTCTACTAATACACTCTGGATTTTTGCTGTTCCTGCTGCAGTCATTGATAAGGATATAAAGCATTTCCCCTTTGCAATTCTTACTGAATTCTTATCCTGAATTCTTACTCTCTGTACAGGGGCTTCTCCTTCAGGCCCATCAGTTTCCCACTGGACACATCTGTCTGCCACTGTCTTTCTAACCAATTTTTTTTTTCCCACTCTATTGTAGTTATCTCATTTAGTACAATAACAAAGACCTTACTGAAGTCCAAGTAGACTAGATCTGTTGGAGTTTCCTAAGGTATCATTTGTTTAGAAATGTGTTAATTCTACAGTATTTGTTTTTAGATAAATCTCTATAGCATTTTTTCATTTCCATTTACTTACATGACTTTAATTAGATTCTCAGTCACACTTTTAAATAAATGTATTTACTTCTGTGTGAGACTAATGGCTCAAGGCTCCCGGATGGCTTTTCATCCACCTTTCAAAACACTATGACTGTAACCTTACAGCCAGAATGTACCAAGCTGGATTTGGTAGCCTGACTCTTCACCGTAACTGCAATTTCGCCCAAAAACTCTTTAATATTTCCAGAGAAGTACAGTCCACTCCCTTTGGCATGTACACAGTGAACCCTTTGGCTTTTGCTTCCACCACTACTGCTGTAGTTGTCATTTACATAGAGACTATCATTAGACAAGGTGTCTTTACATACAGGTTTTACCCTGGTGTCCTAATGACAAATTCAAGTGAAGTACTCATTTAGTTTTGGAGCCAAATCTATATTACCTTTCATCTCTACTGTTTTTCACCACAACGCAGAACCACTTCCTCTTCCTTGTTCTTTTATTTATAGAGCAAAGAAGTCTGCTATTTGTTACAATCAGTTTTACAAGGCTGAAATTGGTTGGGTTTGGCAGTTGCCCAGACACCATTTTCCTTGCTGATCCATGCTTTCTTCCATGCATTGCAGGCTTACTGGTAAATCCTAACACCATGTATCTCATCTAGCCTGGCATTATGCTTGACAGGTCTGTGATTTATTCTGGCCACCTGTTAAATCTAGTTGTCAAATTGACTCCCAGAACAATGTATGTGGCAAGCCAGGATACTTTGCTGTTCTCTGCAAACATGAGGATGATCAGAACAGAAATTCTTCTTGGTCAGCAGTGCCCATTTGTATAGACTTTCCTTATGCCTACCCACTTATGTCCTAGGTTTTTGATATCTGTTTGTTCTTTCTTCTGTCTACAGGTCTCTCTCTGTCTCCAACCTTTCTTTCTCTGTTATGCTGGTGTTAGCTATGTTTTTTCAACTCTTCTTCCTCTTTTGCTGTCTGGATGTCTTTATCTTTCTTGCCTGTTTTATTTGCATGTTCGTGCCAGAGAGATGGACCTGGACAAGGAGGATATATGCAATACCACCACATATGGGAAAGTCTATCTTGTGTGGAAGATCTCCTTAGGATGAAAGAAAACTATTGAGGTAGATTTAGAAATGTACCAAGGAAACAAGGTGATAAAGAAGAAAATCACATCTTCAGATTCTTGTCCCACTTCTGTCATTGTCTGCAAGTGTCCATGTATTCAAAAGGTCTTCTCTTCCACTGACTTTATCAAGCAGTAGCTAGACAGTTTTGCTTGTTTAAGCATAATATGAAGATATCAGGTTCTATATCTAGCCAACTTCATTGTTTTCTGTCTTTCCTGGGTTCCTTCTGAGACTGCCTCAGTAGCTGCCATTAATTTTTACCAAATCCCCCTTATTTTTTGTATTACTCATCCTAATGTTTATGGTAACCTATTCAATACAAGAAAAACGTATGTAAAGCTCCACTACACTATGCCAAAACCATTTGTGGGTCATATATGTGTCTTCTATGTAAAGGGGGAAAGATCCTGGTTTAGGGTGATTCCTAGCAGTAAAGAGACAACATCAGAATTCAGCAGATTTTCAAACAGGAATAACAGAGCAGTGACATCAGTGGGAATTTCAGAACACTGTGGCAAATTGCTACTTTTAATTAGGCTGTCAGCACCAAGCCTATGGGATTGCAAAACCATTACAGACCCGCTTTCAACAGAAGTTAGCAGGCATCAGCCCTGCTGACCTTTTGCTGACTTCAGTGCACAGACATACACCATTTATTGAGGCAGATACCATCTTGCTAAGGCAGGGATCACACCCGAGACACTGAGGGAAGGCTGCAGAGGAGCTTCCTTTGGATAAAGGTATTTTTGATGGGGGATGGTGGGCACTTGACAGGCATGAGTGGGAGGCTGTTCTAGGAAAAAAGGAGAGATGAAGCACGGTGCCAAGTCAGCAGTGAGACACAAAGCCAAGGGAGCGGTTAGAGCAAACACAAGGAACAGGTGAGTGTGAGGAAACAGGATCAGGCAAGATCGTGTGCCAGTGCGGATCCCCTTTGACAAAGACTGATAGTTGACTCAGGATTTTGTACTTGACTGACTCCTTACATTCAAGCTTGAAAACAAATGCAGGAAAAATTCAGTTCTGAAACACCTGATTTCATACTTTTCCAAACAGAATGTGGTTATATTGATGAAATGAAGAGCTCACAGCAGCAAGGACACATGAAGAGTTCTTACAGAAGCTGCAGGCAGTCTTTCCATTTCCACTTACCTCTTGTCCTTGGGAGCTGTGGACCAGATTTACACAGGCACTTTAGTGCCAGAAGGTGCAATGGATAATTAATCATAATTTCAAAACAAGCAACCCAACCTCAGTAGAAAACTCAGAAGCTCAGTATTCAGCAATCTATTTTTTGAACTACCTAAATAACCAGGAAATGGCTTCAGGACTTCATTTTAGACACAACGGAAAAAAGAAATACTGACAGAATTCCTTAAGATTTATTTCACTAACAAATGAAGAGGTTTTTTGGGTTGTGAAATAATATCCCAACAGTATCTGAGAAGAACCTTCTGTGAGGTCATTCTCTCAAACAGTAAAACTAAATTAAACATTCTTTCCCAGTTGCTTCTGGATAATAGGGCTCAGACAGGACATTTTCCTTCTGCAAAGATGCTATTTTGCTTTGAATGTCACAATCTACCTTAATCCAGATAAACTCCCTCTTCAGTATAACTTTTCAGATATTAATTTCTAAGGCAGTGGCAGAGATCCCATTATTTTTAATGGGGACAAGATTGGACCATCGTGAGCACTTCCATTGGAATGAACAGGGCTACAGGGGACAAGGGAAAACAGGGAACGGTTGAAGAATTAATGCAAACCTTGATTTTGCTCTCTGGGATCAATTCAGGAGAGCATGGAGGTTGGCATACGTCCCCTAAGTTTCAGCAAAATTAATGATGGATATCAGAACAATGATATGCTTCTCGGTGAATAATTACTAGAAATGATCTTGACACTGTGCCTGGTGACTATGTGGCAGAGATAGGTGAGCTCCCTGCTTGATGTCATGGTCAAGGAATGTCACTGGTTCTGCACAGCCTAAATGATACAGGACTTTACCCAAACAGCCAAAGCAGGTGGGTGACATTTGAGTTTTTCCCAAAGTGGTATGTGAGGATTTTCCCAGTTGACCTGCAACAGACATACACAAAATCTGCAGTAGAGCAGAACCAAACACCGTCTCCCCTCTACGCATCTGCCTCATGCACCCATCTATTCATGTGCCTGTAGGAACCTACTGCTGTGATTCCCAAAATGGCAAAGCCCGTGGAGATGCTGTGCATCCCAAAGTAGTTTTAATCTATGCACCTTTATTCTGTAATCACAAGGCATGAAGCAACACAATGCCCACAAAAAGTGCTTTATTTGCATCCCTATATGAATACAACCTATGGCAGATATTCAATTCCTGTAATCTGCCAGAAACATCAAACCTTGAAGGCAAACTCAGATAGGAAACAGGTCATTGACTCACCCTTCTGGCTTGATAACAATAATAATAATAATAATAATAATACTTAGCACTTATTTAATTCTTTACACAAATTAAACAATAAATCAGTCTTCACTACGTGACTGTAAAACTGACAGACATCCCAGTTTAGGAGATGGAGGAGCTGAAGAAGAGGAGATCAGAGCTTTGTCCAACAAAGCTGCTGATGATTCTACAATTAGCATTCCTGTTTCCCTGGTCCCATGTGAATTTTGGGACTTAGAAAAGTCTCAGAAGCATGAATTATTTAGAGCTGGGAGAAAGGCCATTTCACAGTCATGGTTAGTCCTGATATTGCATTTATGATCTGTATAAATAATCTACACTATAAAAAAATCACATGACATTGAGAATTCACTGTCTATTTTTCACAGCAGGGAAGGAAGGGCAGAACAATTAAATTAATTATGCCATACTCTAGAGAGACTTAGCATCTAAACCAGAAGAGCTGAGCTCCTCTTCCTTTCTTTTGGTGACTTAATTCTGAAAGAAATCCCCACTCACTCCATCCTCTTCTATAAAAAATGTGATCTTTTGAAGAAATTTTTCTTGAGTTTATTTCCCAGCAGTTTATATAAGGGGTGACCTCTGTTAGAGGTTAATGTACCACGCACACTCCTCCAGACAGGAGAGACCAGAGCTTGTGTGCATGTGTAGCTTGTGCATACGCCCAGCTCTAATGGAAAGTGTCTCCAGCCAGACATCAGCACACTGTTGCAAAGCACCAGAAGGGCCCTGGCTCTGGCTGTGCCATGCCCTGGGGCTCAGCTGTCTCAACCCACTGTGACTGGGGCTCATCTGAGGCTTTTTCGGGGAGAGCAGTCAGCTCAGGGCTGACTGTTCTGGCTTTGGGGGAGATGCTGCCTATTTCCCATGTGTCCTCTGGCATAACCTCACCCAGCCAAGGCTCCCCTCTGCTGCTTGTGGCAATTGTTTTGTAGCATCCAAAAAAGCAGCTTTGTCCCTCCACAGAAGTGGCAATCCCATGGATCCCAGCTCTCCTGGACTGTCCTTTGCCTTGGCTCTCTGCAGTGATCTTATTCTTGGTTTCTGGCAGGCCATGCACCGCTGTTCCCAGCTTTAGTTGTGCAAGTATCAGTAGCATCAGTAGATAAGAACTGGAAGGTCCTTTCACTGGGAGAATCAGTTTGGGTTTTCTCACCATGAAGGTAAACCACTCATTACTACTCATTGCCAGTGCTCACAAATGAGAGATAAGTGTTCAGAGAGCAGCTTCCTACACTTGTTCCTCTGAGATGAGCTGGTTTCTTCACGGACCTTGTCCATTCTGGGTCTAATGATTTTATGAATGATATGTTGGTCCAAGAGTGCTGTCATGATGCATCCATGGCACAGGTTGGTCACCTGTAGGAAGGAACTGCACTTTCTCCCATTCATTGTTTCATTGTGTCATTTGTAGGTGAAATAAGTGCAACCTAGGAAGATTTTTCCTTCTCCTAGACCAGAGGCCATCCTATCTTCACACCCAAAGTGAAGAACTGCCTACCACTGGGAGAGCTCAAGAGGAAGAAATAACTGAATCATGGCTTTAGGCTCCTGAAGAAGGTCCTAGACAGCCATGGGAGGGGTGAGACACATGCCCTCAGAGCAGTCCCACAGCCCTTTGGAGAGGTCAGCATGCAGCCCATATCTGCCTGCAACCAGGACATCATCCCACCCTACAGCAGCTCCATGATAGTGCTCTCCTAACAGAAGTACAGCCAAGGGCTGCAGAGGAGGCTTGGTGAAGATATTCAGTGTCCTCTCAGCAGAAGAGAGCCCAAGATAACCACAATCTCTTCATGTCCATGGTTGCCAGAGTAGTCACAAACCAATGCTGCATGTGGGGTGTTAAAAGGCAGGGACAGAGGGATGGCTGGATATCACAACACAAGTTACACATGGATTCAACATGTTGCATCACACAAGTTTAAAATAAGGTTCTTTCTTCTACCTGTTCTATTACAAGCCGTGAAACTCCTTTGTTTTGCTGAGGAGAGAATCTCCGTTGCCATTTCAATATGCTGTAGTGAACTATATTAATGCGCAATTAATTGTAGAGATTAATCATCAGGCAGTGTTATCAGATGAACACCATGACATACATGAGCATAGGCTAACCCCTGGCTCATGCTTTGGCAGGCTGAGGAAATGATTCTTATGTGGATGAGCCAAGCTCTCAGGCTGGGTGGCCCACATCTCAAGGGTGACCTTGATTCTTTCACATGCCTCATCCACTTGGTTTCAAACACATTAAGTACCTCAGCAGTCCCAAAAACTATGTCATCTCATCCAGCATTTCTTTCAAAACAAAACTCCATTATGAAAAAAGTGCTGCTCTGCCTGACATCACTGAGCACCGAGCTCTGTTGCTGCACCTCTCATACATACATTTTTTGGAGTACAAGGCAATGATTTGACTACAGACACAGCTCAACACTCTGTGATTTGCCAAATTGAGTGACTTAATACAGCTGGATCAGCCTGAACAGTGAACAGGCGACACCAACACCCAGGCCACCCAACACATCTGGCTATATCAGACAAACTCAACTAGCTTTTCTGTCTGCATTGTCTTTCCTTCACAGAAATGTTTCTACTCTTTTCTGGATCTGTCTTATACACAGGCAAGTCAGCAGCCATTTTGGGCCAAGAACAGCAAAAGGATTTGGGCACTGGTGTCCTATGGAGTTGTCTTAACCATAACCTTGCTTCATTGAGTTTGTACCTTTAGAGGGACTAAAATTGTCCAAATGCCGAAAAAACCCTCTTTTGTCTTCATGTGAAGTACACACCTGCATTCCTAAGGATTCCCATGTGTGCCAAATCGAGGATCCATCTATCTCAGGATCTTTTCCCTTCCTGGCAAAAGAGGTGCCAGGGAAGGCATAAAAGGCCAGGCTTATAAAACTGCTGCTCCGGGATGTTCTTCCACCCTTCATGGATATCCTGGAGCAGAGGTTGTGGTTTCATAGTTAATAACTATCAATGGATAATTCTTCCATGATTTGAGCTTGTGTAAACATTGAGCACCTACCACCTCTGGCACCACTGGGTCCCACACCTTCACCTCCTTCCTGGGAGCACAACTGCCTCTTTC
Organism: Cinclus cinclus; assembly: GCF_963662255.1. Lineage (NCBI taxonomy): Eukaryota > Metazoa > Chordata > Aves > Passeriformes > Cinclidae > Cinclus > Cinclus cinclus. Next base: position 14,501,737 of record NC_085048.1, on the reverse strand, counting down.
CTTTCCACTGACCTTGCCATCTGGGAGTTTCATTTGGCATTCCCCGATTCTGTTACTGGAAGATAGAGTGATTCCCTAGGTTCTTTCTTCCTAGCAGTCACGACTTGGTGGATTTGTATCTCATTGTCCTCCAGCAATCTCTCTTCTCAGTCTATTCCACCCCCTGGACAGGAGCCATTACTTACCTTTGATCAGCCCTGTGGTCTTTTCTAGACTTTTCCAGCACTGCTATCAACACAGGAACACTAGAAAACCTTACAAATTAGAAGGCATTCCCAGCTATGGACACTACCCAGAGCTAGAGGAGCAAACAGAATGGTCATCCTCCTCATGCTGAGCGACAATCCCACACTTGACTCCCAGCCCCATCCCCTGCTTACCCAGACTCGTATTTCACTCTTTGGCAGAGCACAGCCTTTGTCTTTGTGACCTCACCCATGAGATGCATGTCACTGGTTTGGTCTGTGTCCTGCTGCACAGCTCCGTCAGGCGTGTGGCCACTACAGGAAGACCAGAGGCTGATGCTCAGAACCACAAATACAGGGAGTGTTTCACCTCATTCTCCAAACAGCTTCACCTCCACCATGTGGAGCTCATTCTGTCTGGACTGAAACCAATAAGAAAGGACAGCTTCTCTGGGGATGATGCAGCATCTCTGGCTGGTGAACAGGCTCCCACCACCACCAGGGACCCTGGTGCTCCCACCTGCCCAAGCCCTGGAGCAACACTAAGAGGTTCCAGGCAGTTTCTCCGCAGGCACTGGGCTGAGATTTATGGAAAATCATCAAACACATGAAAATTTGAATGCAGTATTTTGGACAGTGCAGTGATAACATTTTCAGAGAGAAGAACTGAGGTCAGTCAACCTAAATGTCCTGATGAAAAATCAGACTCTGTGGTGTCAAGAGGCTGAACAATAGGCTGGCCAGCAAAATTCAGTGTCAGCTCATGGAAAGTGGCACATACAGGAACATCAGCTCTAAGTATATACAAGCAGCAAGAGGCTTTGCTTTATCATGGAGAAAACATAACTTGGAGTCATGGCTCTCTGAAATGTTACCTTGGTGTATGATATGCACACAATTATTGTCACCAGTGGTGAAGAGATTGTGCAGGTCTGTGAAATTTCCAGGACTATAATAAGCATGAACCCAAGTATGGAACAGCTTTGTCATGAAGAAAGAGTAAATGGTACTGGAAAACTGAGCAAAATTTCTAAAAGGATGATCCTGTGAAGGAGATGGATGAAGAGAATATATTGAGCAAATATTATCATAAGGTGGAGAACTAAGGCCCAGCTGAAGAAATCATTGTACAACAGGTCTGGACCAAACAAAACCATGCTATTAGCCATTGACTGTGGAATTCATTCTACACTTCTGTAGAGCACAGAGTGAGGTTCAGTGCAGGGTTTTAAAATTTGCATTTCCTAAGACACTGAGAGACAAGTTCATGGGGGACAGTTACACCCATCCCAATTGGTCAGTTGTCTCAAGCTTCACAAGAGTGAGAAGCACTGGGTGCTTGTAACAAGATGTTCCATGTATGTGTCCAGGTAAACTCTTCACCCGAGAATTCACCTGTGATTAGGCAGCTCTCAGCTTTGATAGCCGAAGTTAGTTCTTACACTCCTATGAGTCACTTTGAGATCAACAAAGCAACTTTTACCAAATGTTTTACTAACTCTAGTAAAAAGCACTACAAAGACCTTTTTCTCTAGAGCTTCGCTCCTTCTTGTCTTACACTGAGGGTCTTCGGGCAAACCACTCCATACTCATCTCAGCCTCACCAGTACAACTTTGTCTGCATAATGAAAAACACAAGGAATGAAATGCAGACAACTTTTCTCCAAAGCCAGCAAGAGCTGCATGTGCCAGTGCTGGTTTCTGTGTTGCCTTTTCATGAATGCACACAAACAAATGAACGATTGCATATACACAGACAGGTCTGTGGCCAGGAAAGCTGAACTCGTACAGCCAAGAGGAAGGCAGGGTAGGGTGGAGCAGAAATCTGAACACTGCAGGGAGGCAGCAGGAGCCTTGAGCTCCTGTCTCAAGAACTGCTGTGGGCAGCAGACACAGAGGGTTTATCACTGTCTTTGTTTTGGAGAACGGGGAGGATGTGAGTGAGGAGCCACATGCCAAAACACTGCAACAGTCTGTTTGCTCCAGCATAAACCCAGCCTGGTGATGCTGCCTTTGAACACCACCCTCTTGAGCCAGCTTGTCCCACACCTTCACTTTGGGAAAGTCACAACTTGGAAAACTGAGAGCCACCAAGTGGCAGAAAGGACACCATGAGAGGATTTTGGCACTTGGAACTTCTGCCATTTTGAAGCACTGGGGGGATGCACTGCTGTTCTCCTGGCTGGACTTTGAGTGGATGCATGGATTTATCCTGGCTTCCAGGTGACACAGACTGTCACTAGGCAATCAGAAAACACCATGAATTGCACAGAAAGGAAGTGACTTTATTGACATCTCAAATGAGCATGCTGCAGGCAGAGGGCTTATACTGGGTTTCTTTGTCCCTTATACCCACACTAGTAACTGTCTGGATAGAATCATTAACATGGTCCCTGGCAGGATTTTGACCCAGACCAGTTTGCCCAAGAGTTTCTTAGGCACAGGCTGGGAGTTTGTGTCGGGGAGAGATCACTCCTCACAGGTAATTAGGATGTGTCCACTGTGGTTTGGAAGCTAAGAGAGCTTAGCAGGGAGGCTGTGGTATGGTCTTGCCAGCCAGGTCAGGGTAAATGTCAGACCTTGTCCAAAGAAATTGTTCTTTGCGTAGATTTAGCCCAGGAACTCCAGACTCCTTTGGCACTTGAGCTAATTCATCATACGTCACTCCATTTTTGCCTCTCCTCTGTCCTGCAAGGGCCAAGAGTGCCAGTCACGCCTGTTGAGAGGTGTTTGCTTACTGCTGCACTGTACCAATTGATGTGTGTCATGGAAAGCCTTGACCTTCCTTATTTAGCTTTTCTAAATGCTTCATTTACACTTGTGTGCACTGTTTTTTCCTGCTCAATGTTAAAGTTCCTTGTTTCCACATTGAGCCTATTTGTGCTAAGATTTCCTGCCTTTTTGCTGAGTAGTTTTGACCTCCATTCAATAAACCAATAATCTTCCCAGAACTTCACCATAGCCTCTCCTGACTGCCCCTGCCTTTTGTTGCAGCACTTACTTTTCTGCAGCACTTCAACAACAGCTTGCCTGGAATTTTGCTGAATTATATGATTATAGCATTGCTCTCAAATACAGATTAAACAAAGTATCCTTTCATGGGGTGCTTCTGCTCAGTCCCTAACCCAGCCATTTAACTTGACAAAACCCATTTGTGCTGCAGTCAGTTATCTCTTTCTTCCCCCAGGCAGTCTTGCAAAGTCAGATCTGGGCCCAGGTGGACTGTGTGCTCTTCTGTCCTGCTCCAAGGGTGACATGCCAGTTATCAGACCTGTTACATCTTGTGGGGAGAGCAGAGCCTTGCAGGAGCAGCCACTTCCTGGAAGATGTTTCCAGGGATGGACATTGGCTCCTTCAGCCTTCTCTAATCTTCTTCAAAAAACTCCTGTATTTTCAGCAGTTCCCAAAGCAAGCTAGCAAAGAAAGCTCAGACAGGTTCATAGACTTCAGCTCACAGAAACAAATGCATTTCCATAGTACACCATTTTTTGACTGTACTCTCAAATCCAAGACCAGATTTCTCAATTGGAAAGGAAAACATAATATTACAAACTTTTCTCAGGATTTATTTTCCTCAAGGATAACAAGGCTTTCTCTCCACAGGAGTCCAAAATGTTGTATTTTTTTCAGAATTCATCCATGGTATTCAACTACTGAATACTTTTCCTAAAGTAGACTGCTTTCCACCTCAATTTAAGAGGGGAAATAGGCCCTCAGCCAAAGGTTAGATCTAAATTCAGATCTACAGAACAGTGCTGTTTCCATCTTTGTTTGTATTTGGGCTTGTCTGGCTTCCTAGGGTGAAACTCTCATTCCAAATTTGCACAGCAAACATCAGCTTCGCTATTGTGCTTTCTGCTCTCCCTTTGGCAAACCACTTGCTGGAAATCAGCACATCTAGGGAGATCAGTCCAAACTGCCATGGGAAACTGGCTATTTTTCTAAAATACATGATACAGATCAACCACAAGTTACTGCCTAGATTACTAGTTTGTGGAACTCATGAGATCAGACTAGGTCATCATGAAGGTGCCTTCTGGCTTTCAAATCTATCACCCTATATAATGCATTAATGAAGTAACATGGAACAGAGCCACATTTGTTCATGTGTAAGGCATGTTAATGATGTTCCTTTCAAAAGATGGAGCAGTGGATTGATGCACTGAATTTCACCTCTAGGGACTCTGACTTTGGTTAGGAGACAAATGAGTTTGATAGCATCAAGTAAATACTCAATGGATATTTGCCTCCATCCCCAAAGCCATCATGCAATTTGGCAGGAGCAGCAGTCTGTGCTCACGAGACGTCTAGAGGTGCTCAGGGCATTGGCAGTCCTGTGGGAGGAAGCATCTGGCTGTGCTGTGCCTGGAGTTACCCAGTGCTCTCACCCTCCCACTTCCCCAAGCATCAGCAACACTCTACTCCCCAGAATCACTGCAAAGAAAACACAAAATTAAAGCTGAAAGAAGGGGAAAAAGTTATTTATTTGGGTTCATGAAGTGAACTAACACTGGAGATGAGCTGAACTACATACTATATCAGCTTTGATGCATTATTAGAATTGTGAAAACTTTCAGTGTTTCAAGGAAAAGATTTTTTTTTCCAGGCGTAAGATCAAAGCCATAGCTAAATAATATTGGGTTACAGAGCACAGGACTTTCAAATGGCTGGTTTCGACTGCTTTTGTATCTAGAAATGTTGTGATAGGAGCAGCCCTTTTTTACAAGGCCCAGTAACAACAATGTAAATCAAGCATTAACCAGAAGTAGACAGCAAATTATCTACTTTTTAAAGAGACTTCTACTGGAGCTGTTTTTTAGGGAAGAAGGAGTTCTGTTTTTAATAGCGTAAAAATACTTGTCCGGGAGGCGCCACTGTATTTTTGTCCCAAAGCATAACAATGTTAGATATAAACCAACAGCCCTGAAACAGCTGCTAAAACTACATATGGGGATGTTTTGACAAAGAGCTGCTAGGATACAACTCAGAGTGAATCCTTACCCTTGTGTGATTGGTTTTTAGACTCCTTTCATAAAGTACTCATGCTAAAAAATGAGAGAGACATACTAGCAAAATAAGAGATATAGAAAATCTGCCTGAAAAGTGTGTCCTTGTTAGATGGGACATTTCATATCAGCAGTCTTCTGGACACAGAGGTGATGACAATGGCAGCTGAATTTGGTTGAGAAGCAGCACATTCACAGCAACAGGACTGTGGGAGCACAGACTAGGAAATTACACACACAAGGACAGCTAACTCCACCCTTCTAAAAATCATACATTCAGTTTGAACTGGTTGTATACGTTCCCTCTGTAGGTAAGACAGAGAGGCAAACAGCTCTGGAGGGAAAGTCATCCTGTCCTAAGACAGGTGCTTAAGGCAGTTGCTGAACTGCTCAGCAAAGGTGCAGTTTTTTCCTCCTTGGCTCATAGAGCCAGAAGAATTCATGAAGCCAAGACACCTAATTTCCAGGTGGTTAAGGCAGTGAGATGCACCACCCCACAGCTAACTTACCTAATCATCATAACTGCCCTTATGTTTCCAGACAGAAAGAATAGCCAAATATTTTCAGTCTTGGATATGTTTATTTGAAGAAACACAACAAGAAAGAACAAAAGTGAGGTGTTCCTCCAGGACACGGACACAGTTTGTCTCTCTTCTGGAAGGATTTCAGTGAAGAGAGTGAAATGGCTGCCTCCCCATGTTCAGGACTGCCTTGGTTTTCTGCATAAGGTAAAAACACAACCTTTTATGCAGACTGCCCCTTGCCCATGGATGACTTTGTTATCTGAATGACAGTCCCATAGATTTCTTTAGAAAAAGAAATCTAAAGATCTGCTTCCTCTACAAATTGCAGACTACCATAATTTTGGGCCTAATTCAATTGATGCCACAGAGAAAAGAATCCAGAAGTAGCACAGACTCTCCTCTTAAACCTTTCAGGAAGCACAGGCTGTTCTGAGGGTGGTTTTTTCACTGTCAAACTTTAAGATCAAAACCATGGTTGAGGAATACCATACTGTTGATGACACCCCTTTACAGTGAGCACAGATATACACAGAAAAGAATATTCAGACAAATAAAAGGTTGGATTCAGTTTATTCATGAGATGGTGTTTGCTTCTTTCTTGACTGAAGCTTTAACGTGTAAGTCAAGCAAGGCCAAAACACTTCAGAAATACAGTTCCCACTGCAAGAATGATGTCAGGAAAGCATTTATTTCTTTATATGTTTATATGATTATATATTCAAATATATGCATGCATATTTGGCTAGAATGAGATAAGATCATAAGACATGACAGGCCAGAAAAAGTGTACCTATATCTGTGCACATACTTATGAATGTACAAACATGCTAACCTGGATAAATAAATACAGAGAGACTACAAGGTGGAAAAGAACATGAAGAAAATCAAGAGACAGATAAAACAAAGAATGGTAAGAGATAGGCAAAAAATCCATAGAGTAATTGAAATTGTAAATGTGACTTACATCATACATCCCATTTGGCCAGGATGCTCTTTCCATCAGAGAAGGCAACATAGGGAACAGTGTTGAACACTACAAGGCCCTGATACAGATACAGATCTGCAAGGTCTTACAGCAATGCTCAAATGCAATGGCTGAGAATGGGCTTCACTGGACTGCTCTCTTTTGCACAGCCTAGATCTGGAATAGCATTGCTAGAGCCAGTGAAGTTACTGCAGAACTGTAGCAGTGCAAGCAGAGATAAAATCTTCTGAGGATTTAAGTAATCCTAGAAAAGGATTTGGTTAAAGGAAGCAAAGCAAAAACAAAGGAAGAATGTAAGCATTTTGCTTCACAGTCTTTGAAGCGTTGTGTCCTTTACATGGGAGTAACCTAATCCACATTCGTACTCATGTTTTTCTTCCACAATTTACTCCAGAGATTTTCTTTAAACAATAAATAGGAAGTACTCTCACATACAGCTGTGCAGGATATCTAGCTCACAAGCCATTTTTCCAGGGTGGAAACTCATCCGTTAGGCATGACAGTCATGAAAAAGAAAATACCAAATGTGATGCAGGAAGCAACATTGCTGGCTTTCTCATTTAGTATCCATTCAATACCAGAGTTGGATGAGATATCCCTAGGTGACTACCTGGATGAAAATGAGATGTGTTCCAGCTACTTTGACCCAGGGAAAGTGCCATCAGCCTCCTGGCAGTGGTCCTGTTAACTTTTGTAATGAGCTACTCAAAATAAAATGCAGACCACATGAAGATGCTCTGCAGCACCACTTAATCTTGGAGATCATTAATTAAGAATGTGCCTGGTAACTTTGACACTCCTAAGATGATTTTCAAAAAGGTCCTGATCTGTAGAGAGATGCAAAAATGTTGGACATAGACAGGTTTAAGCACTAGTAGTCCAAAACTTCAAATTGATTTGGCACGTGTGCTCAAGGGAGGCCTACCCAAAACAGGAGCATTAAAATCAGTCCAGAGCACATCCTGACTTGCTTTATCCACTTCTGGAAAATATCCCTATGCCTAGAACAGTGTCTACTTCCAGCAAGACCTCTCTTCCAGTATCACCAGGCTGCTTGAGTATGAGCTTTTTTTCCTGTATACAGAGAAGAATATCCTGGCCATGAGGCTATATCATGTCCCTGACATTCAGGGTCCAGGAAAGTGGTATATGTATTTATTTATATGTATATATTAAAGCTGGGCCACATGCAGTCTGAGCTGCAAGTCTCATAAAGTCAGAAGATGAAAAAGTGAGAAGCAGTCTCATCATCAGAGGACAGAAATAAACTGTGCTATACCCAGAGACTGATTAAACTGAATTGGAAAACACTAGATAGTAAGCTGGATCTGTTCCTGACCTGTGCCCAGGTGGTCTCCATGAAGGGACAGAGGTGAGCCTGAGTCAGATGAGTATATCCCTGAAAGGAGCATAGCTTACATGGCTGTGCTTTATTTAAGATTTATAAAGTGTAATGCTGTTCTGAAAAGCAAAGAGAGGAAAATGGGATGGTAGGTGTCCAAGCTGAATATTTTGGTGACTCATATCAGATATCCCCTCCTTGCAGAGGAAAATGAGGGGAAGGTTCTCCTTCATCTCACCTTCATCTGTGGTCAGATTGGTTGTTCTATAATGTGGTCATTAATTCTGCCTGATTTTGCCCAGGGAAAACAAACAGCCATTTATTAAAGGATTATTCTGATAGTGCAGTAAAGGACTAAAAATTCAGCTTTCTACCCATTAGAGCAGAGGCAATACACCATGGTGAGCATTAACAAAAAAGTGAGTGAGTATATACAGATGTGGTGCAGTGATCAGCAGTTAGCACTCTCAGCATATATGGGATCTGATGAAAAAAGGGTTATTTTCCTCAGCCACATTCCCAGGCACACTGGAATTACATAGTAACTTCAGAAAATCTTCAGTTTAAGTTCTGGGTTTTCTTTTCTAGGACGTCTTTGTCTCCTTGCTGTCTTTCACACTTTGTATATGCCCGTGTTCCCATGCACAAAATAGATGGAGGGCTGAGTCCAGATGCCATTAATTCTCCTTGTTTGGCAGGAGCACTTTTGATATATCCCATTAAATTTGGGTGGCTCATTCACCAAACAGATGGTGGTGGCTCATGCACCAAAACATCCCATGATTTTTCTTGCAGGAAGTGACCAGTGCTAAGCAGCTCAAGTCTCACAATGCCACCACAATGCCATCATACCAGTGACAGGGTTGGCACCCGACCAGCTGGCTGGGCCTGAGCCTGGTTTCACTCTGCATCCACAAAAGAAGAGCTAAACCAGGCAAGAAGAAAATTCTGGCACTCAGTGCTGGCAAGCACTCTGGCATTATTTATTATTTCATGCATTTTCTATCTTCTGCTCATACAGTCAGTTCAGATTACTTTTGTCTTCCAGAGATAAATTAAAGCCCACAATGGGCTTCAGACCAAATTTGATGAAAAGCTGCTTAAACAGAGCATGAATTTGCCCCTCTACCTTTGCTCTGATTTAAGGAAGCATGCATGCCAGATCATTTCACCTGAGGTAGCCAAGCATTAATTAATTACATAAAAGCATTTGTGAACCTGTTAAAACTATCTATTAGATGAGCAGTGCTGCTATCTCCACCATCTCTCTAAACGTTTTAATTAATTTGGGGGAATTTACACATGCACATTGTCTGCCAAATTCAACACAACTTGCTTTACAAACTAATAATAGCATTTGCTTTCACTGTGGAGTTATGCAAGGTCTGTATGTGCATGCAAGTGGAGGGTGCTGGTCACAGCACACAGCAGGGTGCTACTCAGTGATTTACCAAGAAACCAATGTTCTCATCAATATTAGTTTCATATTTCTGTCAGTAGAGGTGCACCATGCATGAAAATGTGTATGCAGCGTCTGACAGGACCAACCCATCAAAAATAGTCCTTTTTGTTAATTTTTTTCTCTATAGGCTGAGAAAAAGTGCAATTTGTTTTCTCAGAGTGATGCAGAGCTATCAGTGAGGCCTCAGTGGCTTGTGCTGTCCCGTTTTCCTGCTGCCAGTTTCTCACTGCATTCAGAAAACACAACTGCAATGGCACATCAGGGCTCAGCTGCTGCCCATGAATGGCTGGTGCATGATTTTTAAAGGGAAATTACTGCCCTTTTTGGAGACTTTGAAAGGATAACTCATTAATTGGGCAGCTCGAAAAGTAAAATAAAATCCTAATCACCTTCAGTGGATTAGCACACAGGATGAGAAACTAAGCCTGCATAAATGTGAAGAAACTTCACTGAACAGGGCAATGTCAGTTCAGACTGCATCCAGCAAAGTCCTGATCCTCTACTGCACCGATGGCATTCTCCCCTAGCACCTGGACTAGACAGCATTAAGAGCACTCACCATGGGAATTCCCCATGCACCATCACAGGTGTCTATTCCAAGTTTCATCACCTGCCCCATAGTGCTCATGCCTGGATAGGAGGAGAGGGAGCTGTCCTGGAGCATCCTGGGGGCCCTGGCAGCCACAGCCCCTCGGTGTCTCACAGTCTTCCACGAATCTGTCCTCACCCCACCTCTGCTGGCTGAGGGGAAGGCATTTCCAGCAGCATTCAGACACTCAGATAAGCATCTGGTCCTGCACCTTCAAAGGTGCCAAGGCTGTGCTTTGCTGCAGCTGGAGCTGAAGTGCCCCTACCTGGGGTTTTCTCCAGTTTAACTACATCACTCCAAATCCATTAAATAAACTGATACAACTTTTCTTGTATAGACAAGACCTTAATTTCTCCATTTAATCTGTTCTTGCCATTGTTCCTCCTGGCCTGGGCCTCTCGACAGCCCAGAGCACTGAGGTCTCAGCTTCCTGGGGATGAGCTGGGATCTACCCTGTGAATTCATTTCCACTTGTGGCTGGCGTTGGGCTTGCACTCAGCTCCCTCAGGCAATATTTGTTCCGACAACTTTTCCAGCCCATTATACATTCAAAATGCATCTCCTTAATTTATCTCCCTCTCTTGATACTATCTTTCCCACGTTCCATGGTGATTTCTTTGTCATGACAACCACTTTTGACAAAGTTCTGCTTTATCCAGCTGTAGCAGGCACAATGAGGTTTGGTGCACCACATCACACTGCAGGTGTCAGATTGCATCTCCCGTCTTTGACAGGCCCTTCAAACCCATTTTTAGAGAAATGTGGGGAATCCCATCCAGTCAGTTAGAGAGTTATTGGTGCTTCATTGCCTGCCCAGCACTGCCTGCTTGCTGCTGAGGGCATCTGCATGGCTCCCACACAGATCTACTGTACTGGGTAGCTCTGTCCTTTGTGATAAACCCACAACTGCTTGTGCACATAATATTGTGCCATTCCAAGAAAGGGCTGGCTTAGTTTCCCCTTTTTCCTCGCAATTGCTCACTCTACCCAGATCCTTGCTGTCCCCTGCAAATCACTGAGCTCCTACTCCAACCCAGCCTTCATCTCTGAAGCTCCTCACAGCACTGTATCCCCTCCAAACAAACCCCAGTGTAGAGAAAACAAAAAAGCAAAAAGAACAGGAACCCTGAAATAAACAGGAGCCCAGAAACGGTGTTTTGGGAACATTGATGCTCTTCTGGTGTCCCTTGCCTGACTGAGGGAAATTGCTGCAAGAAGTTGGTATTTAGTTGCCTTAGATTGAAGTCCTATACTCCCATGCCTGTTGACCAGGTAATGTTTGATTGAGAAGATGACTCTGACTGCATTAGAATGAGGTCAGGCTCCTGTTGGAGGTATCAGTCCAGGTGACCACTTAGCTGTGCCCTGCTCTGACCTCAACATAGATAAACCAGAGGAGACAGCAAGTAGGAGTCAGCATCTGGCTGGGGTCAGAGACTGGTCTGGTGGGAGGTAGCAGCTGTGTTTTATAGAATCTATATCATGGAGGCTCCTGACCAGGTCTTCTAAGCCTAGTTTATTACAAAAAAAATAATAACCGGAACCATAAATCTTAAAATCAGTCTGTATTTATGCGTTTGCTTTCCTAGCCTGTCTCAGTTTATTTGGAATGTTTCCCATACAAAACCCACAACTAAATGTGCAGAGGATATCTTCTGCTGAGCGACAAGAAGAAATGCTTTCCACTTAAGCAAGATTTGGAAATCAATTTTGAAATTTTCTTCCAGATGGTCCCCAAATCTCACAAGGCCTTCAATATAGGGCGCAAAAGTACATCTCTCTGTTAATAAAGGTGGCTCTTAACATCCCATGGGCAACATATTGCAATACTCAGACTGTGCAGATAGTGTTTGTCACCTGCAGAACCTCTGCTGTCCCCAGAGTGGTTGCAGACCCATTTGTGGTTGCCTAGAAAAGTAACAGCACGTGACAGTGCTCATCCACCTCTGGGTCCGTGGGGGTGTGTGTGTGCTGGGTCACATCCCTTCCTCACACTGCTCCCTGACAGTCGGTATTTCACTTAGCATCAATGACACCAGCTCCTCACCCATGTGAATGTGCATCTGTGCTTGACATACCATGTAAGAGGAAAACACCAGAAGGGAAATATGAGCAGACACATCTGCAGGATGTGCAAATCAAGCACAGAAATGAGGAATTTGGCAAGTCTCTCAGGAAATGATGACGGTGATTTTTTTCATCTCATGCCTTTTACTTGTTCACCCGGGACACTATTTCCTATTTCAGGACATTTCCACACTGCATATCTTCTGGGAATGTAAACACAATCCAGGATTCAGCTACTGCTTTTTCAGGAGAAACATCTGCTTTCCAATGTTACCACTGGCTAGAGCCCACATGGGGAAGCATTTATGGGAGAAGCGACACAGCCTGACATGAGCTGGATGGACCACAGTTCCATGTTGAGCTCATGCTGTGTGGGCATGGCAGGCAAGCTCTCCCTCTCCTTACCTTACTTTTCGTCCACTGCAGTTGGGGAATTAGGCTTGGAATACTCCTCTGGATAACCTCTGATGTAGTCATGTTTGGTTGCTTCCTCTTGCAAGGAAGGCATTGCTGTGGTCCTATGGATCTCAGTATTTGGAAAAGGGTTCACACCCTCCTGCTGTGGAAAACACAAGGCACACAGAGGGGAGGTGTGTAGGGGCTGGAGGGGAGAAGTTGGGATGCAGTGGCTCTGGGACCAGAAACAGAGCCAAGACTTGTAAATGGCAAAGAGGGAAGTGAACATCCAAAGCAAAAGGGGGAAAAATAAGTGTCAGGACCTGCTCACCACTCAGGGTGCTGGGAAACACTGTGATTAGTGAAGCAATGGGCAAGGATGTAATTTTTCCCATAGGAATTATTATAACTGAGGGTGGAATGAATGCATGTAGGGACTCAGAAGAAATGCACAGGGACAGTATCTATGGTGAGGAGGATGGAGACAATTGGGACAGAACCATCAAGTAAAGGTTTTCAGAGGCTCACTTTTAGAACAAGAAGGTCTCACCTGTTTTTCCCATGAGGCTGACAAACTAGAGCGCATCCTCTTACAGAAGATATTATCCCATTTCTCCCAAATGATTATTTATTTGTTTTTGTCATCATCATCCTCAAGTGAATAAATCCCAGTAAAGCAAATCAGGTGATTGGGATGTGAAAACAGATCAGTGATGAAAGTCAGAAGAGACTCACAGGTGTTGAGCCTCCAAAACTGCAGGCAGAGAGGAGCCAGGCAGCAGACCATTGCTGCACTTCCCAGCCTGACTTCCCCTCTGCAATGGACCTGTTTTCCATATAGAACACCAGGTTTCCCAGGCCCTCAGCATCCCACACCGGTTACTCCTTCAAGATGGCAGCAAGTGAATGAAGGAGGGCAGAAAAGCCGTTCTGCCTTCACAGGATAGTGATGAAGAGTGAAGATCCTTGCTCTTGATGTCCCCCAATGGGCACTTTGTACCCAGCACCACAGTAAAAACCCATATCATACATCAGGCAGAGTACAGGCTGTGCAGCTACTCAGATTTTCTGCTTTGGTTTACAGCTTTTGCCATTAATATCATCTTGTTTGGTGCTCCCTGTGCTTGCCCCACTTTGGCATGATGCTGTCAAAGCACTTTGCTGTTCTCTTTAAAGTCTGTCTTGCACTGTAGACATTCAACCCATCCCTGACATTACATCTCTTGCTGCATTTTCTGCTTCTGCAGAGTCATGTTCTCTCCCAGTGCAAAGCTGTGAAGGGATGTGGTAACTTTACACCCCTTGAGGATTTGGCCCTAAAAATCCACCCAAAAGGGCTGCTGAATTTGAAAAAAAAAAAGAGACAAGATTGCTGTTTAGGCTGTCCTGCTTCCCCTCTGCCTGGTCAGAGTATGGGCCCCTGCTTTGCTTTTTGCTGCCCTCTCCGAGGTGAATGGAGAAGGTTGCCTCTTCTTCATGGTCTAATTCTGGCTCACTGGATTCTGGCACTGAGTTAAGAATAAATTAGAATAAACAGAATGAAATAGGACTGGTGCTCCTATAGATAAATTCATGATGGGCTGATAGAAGAAACTTCTGCCATTTACTATTACCTAGCAGATGTCACCGTGCCTTGCCACCTTAGCCAAAACACACTGACTCTCCAGCTGAGAGAGTCTGCAGACAGGCACCCTAAATTTAAACTAGCATCAATGCCTGTTGGATGGCCAGTGCCCAGCTGAGTATCCCACAGATCATGCCTGCACTTTCTCAGACACCATGGAACTGGGACTTGGGGTCACTGCTCCAGGCCCTTGATGAAGTGGTCTTAAATAAGTTCGGGAGTTAAAAACGCAGCATTTCACACAGAGAACCCTAATACATCCTGTTAATTACCCACACAAGAATAAAATTGTGATAATTAGAAGACCAGATAATGTTGTCTGGGAAACACCAGAGCAACTACAGCAGAAATGTTGGTTTAGTAATGAATGCATGTTAAGTACCCTAAATACCTTATTAACAGCTGGGATGTGATTCCCAGCACCAGACTCAGTGTGCTAACAGCAGCAAAACACATGGCGCTCTAAGGTCAAATGGATATTTTCACCTTTTTTTTTTAATTAGTGTAATGAAATCTCACAAAAAAGGGTTTTTCACATCTATTTTTCTATTTTTCAGCATGAAAGAGTTTACATTTTTCAACATGGTGAAAAACACTCAGAGTGAGTTACACTGCTCACTGTTATTTAACTTTACCTTCACAAAAGTTGTGGGGAGAGACCAAAGGGGCCTGAAAACCAAAGCAAGGAAGAGGAAAGGATATGGCACCATTGCAGCAAATTGCCTTTAAAAAGTCACCAAATAGAAAATGCCACAGTAGAAAGATCTTGCACTTTGACTTTGCTCTCAGCTCAGAAATCTTTTGGTGAAATAGCAGTAGGGAAATACATGAAGTGGGTAGGAATGAATCAAATACTGTACCTGCAGTGGGGGAGTAGGGGACATCCTCTAACAGAGACAAGCTGTTGGAGCAGCTGCTTTTCCTGTAACACCTGGATTCACATCTGCTGGAAAAGTGAGCTAAACTCAGGCAATTACAAACCTGTTTTTGAAACTTTGGCTGGACTACTGTAGGATATTCAGGAAAACAAAGTCTTTCCCATCAAGAGGTCTGTATTGAGAAGAGCAATGTTTAGAGTAAGTAACCTGTGGCTAAACCAAAAGCAAATAATGACAATAGCTGCATCACTGGTTTTAAACCTCCTTAAATAAAACCAAAGGAAAGAAAGGGGTAGGAACAGCAACCACTGAAGCAAATTGAGGGGTTATCCATCTCTGGAAAAGTTACAAAAATTACTCATTACAACAGCCAAAGCCACTCCTGCAGACAGATCTCCGTCTCCAGTTTGCCC
Organism: Cinclus cinclus; assembly: GCF_963662255.1. Taxonomy (NCBI): domain Eukaryota; kingdom Metazoa; phylum Chordata; class Aves; order Passeriformes; family Cinclidae; genus Cinclus; species Cinclus cinclus. The sequence goes on along the minus strand of NC_085048.1, from coordinate 14,486,266 downwards.
CAGCTCCCAGCATGTCTGGCCACAGATGGGTGAGCTCCTGCTATAGAGGACAACCTACCCTGTGTGGTTCCATTTTGCTGAATGTGATACCATTAAGACTTGTCTGTCAGAGGAGGAATGACTTTTTAAGCCATTTGTTGGCTGCTGGACAGCCCTCTGGCCAGACCTGGCATTGTGTCAGTAGTGGGTAAGTGCCTGAAAAACACAGCTCAGTTTGTAACCCAGATACTCTATAGACTCTGAAGGGGCTCTGAAACCACACAAGCAAACAAGCTGTGGAAACTTCACACAGTTCAGGACAATATTGTAAGTCTATCATTGAAGAGGATGAACCATGGCAAAGGATTTTGCAATTGTGTTCACTAGACAAATTCACTCTAAGGAAGGGATGCAGCCAGAGGTGTGCCTTTACAGCCCTACATGCACAACCATGACTAAGGCCCTTATGTTGCAGGGAGTCCTACTGTCATTTCCTGGAGAAATATTTTGTCTTCTTGTCCAGATCCTGTTATTAAATTACCAAGATCTTAGCAGCTGGGAAAAAGAGTTAATTGTGACTATTCCTGAAAGCTTGTGAAAGCAAGGAAATGCTGAACAGCCTTTCTCCAGCAACTCTAGGTACTTCCCTATAGATTAAAATATGAACATAATCTAGGGAGTCATTCAGGGTTTTTCTTAAATTACTGAAAGCTGTTAGGTTGCCAAGTGCTTGCTCTGCTCCGGACATACTTTGATAGCCAACTGGCAAAATTCTACAGTTATGGGATAGGGATCAAGCCATTTAATCATTAGCACCCTGTGTCTCCAGCCCATGATTCTAAAGGTAACATCAGTCAGTTCTTAATTAAACAGTGATACAATTTCAAACTTGTTAGCCAGTGTTTTGGGTTGGGTGAGACTGAAGAAAGGGTACTTTCCAACTTAGAATTTCTTCTGCTCAGCAGATTTCTGTCCAGAATATTTTGTCTACTGTAACATTTTTATGAGAGGCTACTGAAGTAAAAATGGGCTTTGGACAAAGCAGCAGCATTTACATATCTGTGAGGGTTACCTATAAATGGATCCAACATTTCAAGTTGTGACCTGATGGGCACCCTGTGATTACCTCAGGGATTTCTCCTTGCAGAACTCATGAGCTCAGGCTGGTCAGATGCATCCATGACACTGCCAAGACTCTGTCGACCATGTCTCCTAAACCAAAGATGATCTTTGCAAGTCAAAGCCAACCCTTCACTTTGGACTGAAACATACCTACATAGTATATCAAGTGTTTTATTTTCCTGGTGCTGCTACAGAAGTATGAATATTGGCAAGTAATTCCAACAAAGTATAAAGCAACAGGATTAGTTCTGCTTTTTTAAAAACTGTAGGCCCCAGGCAGCTCTGAGAGATATGAGGATACACCAGCCCCAGTAAAAGGTGAAGGGACAACTTAATAGTAGAGGTCCAGCCACATCACTGAAGTCTCTTCAAGATGAAAGATTTCATGGGTCAGGGACACTGCCCTTAGCTCAGTGAATACCTGGGAGAAACTGAACATAGAACCACACATGGGCTTACATATACACACCCATATACATATATACACACACATATATACAGATATATGTGTGTGTCTGTGTCTTGTCTGCATCCATGCCCCGTGTGTTTTTTTCATGATATCACAATATATACTGAATATCTGCCTACAGTCTTTACAATGCTTGTTATCTCTCTTTCACACATCCCTGAACATGTGAAATTCAAAGCCAGGGCTGGAACTTCTACTAGCCTGAGGCAGCTGGGCCCTTACCTAGGAAAGGCCTGGAGTAAGCAGGAAATACAGTGTTTAGTCCCCATTCTAAAACAAGTGAAGAAAAATATGTTCTTGCATCTTCCTTAGAACAAGGAAAACATAAAGGTCCAGCACAGAGAATCTAAACACAATCCAAACCCATCAACTTGAAAGAGATTTTCCAGGCCTCTATTCCAGCAGCACTGGGAGATGAAGTGCTAGTACCCAGTCCCAGGCAGCAGACCTTGGGTATGCGCCCATCCTCAGGAGAGAGCAGCTGCTCAGAAAGTCCCATGCCCAGCATTTAATTCTGGCTGGCTTTGGGAGCCTCCAGCACAGCCTTGGGGCTTTCTGCATCTCTGTCCAGCAGTACTGACCCTACTGACCATGGGGGGCTGGATATATGCACCAGGCTGCCTTGGCAGGGCTGTGGCAAGACTGCAGCAGCAAGGGGGTATGAGCCAGATGGCTGCCTGATCCATCCCACCCCTCTTTTGGATTTGCTACATTTTTCTGGTGCCAGGAGGAAATAATCCAACCAAAATATGCTCAGCAGTGAGCAGTTTACCTCAGTGAAATGTTGAGAGCCAAGGCAGGCTCTTGGCCACGGCAACATCAACTTCTGTACAGCAGCCCTAGGAGTCACAAAGCACAGCACAGGAAGTGATCCCTCCTGAACTTGCAAAGTGCAGAACAAATTAGCTATTCCCATTAACTACACAGGATCAAATCGGTGGAATAATTTATTAGGTAAGTACCATCCACCCATTCTTCACTGATTTACCCATTCTCAGGGAACTCCATTGTTTCCAGATGGATACATGGCACCACTTCCCACCCTGAAGTCATGTGCCTTGCCTGTTACCCCAACACTAAACCTAAGGCACAAATCTTTCCAATTCATTGCATTTCTGACAGGTGCCTGAGGTACTGCCAGCAGCTGTGTGGGACTGGGCTTCAGCAGTAATATTCTTCCAGTGTTTTCCTCCTCAAATGAGGCTTGCCTCTTGCTATGTCAGATAAAAACTGGAGTACAGAGAAAGAAATAACACTGCACCTGACCAGGCCTTTGTCAGAAGTTACTGCACTTTTGTTTTGCAAAACCTAAAGTGGCTTTCAAGCTGCTTCTGGTACAACAGAACTTGCTGCTGTCGGAGCCTAATCTAGGCTACTGGGTTACAATGCAAGCTGACAAAGAAATGTAAAGCAATAAAAAGATTAGTAGTCATAAGGCATTAAGCAGCGGAAGTAAAATGGACTAATGTAAAGTCTTTTTAAGCCGCCCCATCATGGTTGTTTTATTTGAAAGCCATTTACTGAAAATGAACATTTCCTCTCTATTTTGTGCTCCTTCTCAGGGGGTTGTCATCTCACTGCCAGTTTGCACTGCTTGCATGCATACGTGATGTGGCAGAGCCCACCTTTCAGGGCTACACCATCTGCACCAAAGAGGCAGCTTGGAAGTTCAGAGTTGAGCTGATAGTTTACATGTTTAGTCCTGCCTGGAGCCACAGCTGCCCTGCATTCCCTCTTCTGGGTCACACCAGGACCTCCACAGCCAACAGCACCGTGTGAAAGACTGCAACCTGCTGAAGAGGTTAAAGTTCTGGGAATAATGTGGCACAAGAACTAAACCTGCTCTTAGTAGATGTCCCAGCACTTGTCAATGGTCCCAAAGGGAAACCTTGGCAAATACCCAAAAAGTATTTCTGGGGTCTCCTGTTATGGGTGCTGCTGACTTGGTGTTACATTAGAATATATGTGGAGTATTCCCATGCAGCTTTTCACACCAGACACGAGTGACTTCTGTTCCTGCTCTGAGTAAAGCCAAAGCAAACCAGGTGCAGCTGGGGCTATGCAGTGGCAGAAAGTTCAGGAACACTGTGACCACAGTGACTTGGCTTCTTGTTAGGCATTGGTTTGGCTGGTGACAGGGAACTTTTCCACGTCACATCAATCTGCAGAAGACTTATATTCCTTTGGAATCATTTCCTCAGAGAGCCAGGATCATGTGCCTAGTGGAGGTTTTTCTGATCTGCCAAGCACTTTGGTTTGTGGCTGCTCAGGCCTCTGAGACAAAGGCATCTCTTTGTGAGTTTGCAAACCCAGAGACCCCTTTCTAAAATGCTTGCAAGGGTATTTTCTGCTGGGTGCTGTTTTGGGGTAAGCAGGGACAAGTCTGAGTCTAAGGGCCCTGCAGGAAAAAGGCTCAGCTACACTTCCACATGCAGAGGGGTTCTCCAGTGGTTGTAACCATGACAGTATAGAACACAGAAAGAAAATAATCTTGTAAGCAAGACACATAATTTTGAGGTCTAAATCAAATTCAATCTAGAGGCCTATAAGCACCAACTGTTTAGATGACAGCATTACATAAAAGAAGCCTCAACATACATTTTTAATTATTTTGCAGTTCAGTAGCAACTGGAAACCTCAGTGGAGTCATGCTCCAGCATGCCAAGCACTATATTAACAAATGTCATGGGCTGGTCCTTACCCCAGAGAACCCAGTGTACACAGACAAGGCATATTCTAAGAAGGAAGCTGAGATGCAGAGACAGATGACATGACTACCCCAAGGCCAAACAGTAGGTGGTTGGTGGGGCAGAGATTTCCCAGCACCACACTGCTTTCAGGCCTCAAAAGTCCTGGCTTCATACACCATCAATTGGCAGTGGTCAACCACAAAGCCCTGCTTAGCACCTAAAAATCAAGTTATGCTTTTGTGTCACATTCCAGTACCTTTTTGGAGGAGATAGGAGATTTCTTATCTTTTTTTTTTCTCATGGACTTGATTTTTATTTGTTTGTTTGTTTGTTTGTTTCTCTTTTGTTGTTGTTTTTGTTTTTTTGGTTTTTTGCCAAGGAGGTTTCTGTAACTTCTTACAGAGACAAAAAATAAAAGTATCTAGGTATCTAGCTCTGTCCTCTTCACACTGTTGGGTGCACATTCCCCATGGGGTGAAAATACAGACATTCACCAAGACCAGAAGTCTGTTCACTCCCAGAATGAGACATCAGAACCTCTGTCCTGTGTCTCAGTGCATAAATACACTCCAGGCTGGCTGTGTACCACTCACTGGGCAGAAGCACCTGGATTTTTTAACTTTATCGTGAGTGCATAAGACCTTTCAGAACTGAGCAGATATGAAGCAGACTTAAAGCCAGTCAAAAGAATTGCAAACAGCTCCGTGCCAGCTTCAAAAACCTGATGGAAAATATATCAGCCAGGTACAGGTGACTTGGAGACCACCTACCCTGTCCATCACAGTGTATCCTGAGATTTCTGAATGCTGGTAACATTGCACCAGCCACAGACTGAGCAGGAGGCAGAACAAAGCTGGGAACTTCCCCAAGAAATGTGGGAATGCAGCAGCATCCATCCTGCAATCATTTCAACCCATCAAATCACTTATCTTCCTGTAATTGCTGTTTAAGGAAGACTGTTCTTGATAAACAGCTGTGGTCTAGAGCCCTTTAAGGATTCTCAGTCTCTGGGTTCAGGGTCATGAGACAGTGCCTCACATTACACCAGGCTCACTGCCAAGGCACCAACAGGGGATGAATTAAGTGCGTTGCAGAGCACTGGCCCAGCTCTTTGTAGATTTCTATGGCTTATGCCAGGGCTTGGACAGCAAGAATCACCACTCCATGTGGAACATAAAATAGTGTTTCATAAGAGTGTGAGGATATAGATATTAATGCCACCCCACAGCTCAAACACGCCAAAAAATTATTTGCTTTATTTGGACTTAAATACAGTTGAAGCTTACTCCCTCAGTAGGTGCTAATGACACACTTGGCTTGCTAGCCATGTTTTGGAATAAAAATGACTGTTATTAATTACCTACAATCAATGTATTCATTACATTATGTAATGCAATGGGACCTGGATGATTTTGCTGTTAATTTTCAATTAAATAAAAAATATGTTTATTGCAGAATTTAGCAAGTCAAATGGGTTTCTTATGTACATTAAATGCTCTTCCAAGATTCCTCTGTTCTTGCAATGTCCATATGGACAAACATGAGGAATTGCTTACACAAGTATGTAGATGAAAGACAGGTCTTTAGCACTGTAGCTAACAGCCCACCACCTAAAATAACCTGTGATCCTCATTAGACTGGACAGATTTATAGAGGTGAAGATGCCAAAGTAGCTTGTGGAGTACCTTGCTAATACCAGGCATGACACTGGAGAAATGCCTCACATGTTGCCTGTTTCAGCAAGCAGAAACTGCAACCTGTTTTCCAGGTTGAGGAATGATGGAGACTAATTGAAGGGGGACTTGAGCTGCCACGGTAACAATCTCAAAGGGGACAAAGGAAATAAAGTTAAATAAAGATGGTGAAATTAATTTTTCCTCTTGTTAACTATGTTATTTTAACAGAAAATTGCTGAATATGATTGCTTTTAGATAAGAAATGACAGTTCTTTAGTCTTGCTTTTAGATAAGAAATGACAGTTCTTTAGTCAGTTGGTCCAAATTCACTTCCACCACAGGCAGAAGCACTGAAAACAGCACCAGTGACAACTAAGAGGAAAAAAAAAAGAGCCGAAAGAGCTGCTGTATGTATATAGCTTACATAATAAAGAAAGGTGTTACAGGTTTTTTTGTTACAGAAATTTTTGCAACAGAATGGAACATATCATATAAAGCAACAGCTGTACTAAATGCTGGACAGTTGTAGGGTAAAATTCATACTGCCTTGACTCCTGACTGCCTTAAACAGGCACACTCACTGGGAGATGGGAACTGGGATCTCAGGTAGAATATTTCCTGGAAAAATTTGGGTTGCTCTACCCTGAATTTTCCACCCCCATCACCAGATAGCCCAGGCTCAAACACTGAGGAAAACCACTACTATCTTTTTAACCCAGAGTTTAGAATATTCTGGTCCAAATCTGCTGTCTCAGCACAAGACTTTAAAGTGGAGGTCTGCCGTCACAAAATGAATTCTAAGGTACCCTGGTGTGGGTATCCCTCAGTGCTTCCTGTTTACAGAAACAGGAACCAGTGCCTGAAATTACTTGTTCAGGGCTAGAAGATTGGGTTTTATCCTGTGCATTAATCATTACTTTATAAAAAGCAAAAGATCCAACATAAGGGACGGAGTGCTTGCAACATCTTTCTCCAGCTCCCTCAAGAGTATTCTACTGCACTCTTGGTGGCTGGGGCAATGTCCTTGGGAGGATGTGCAGTTTCAGATTCCCTCAGGCAGAGAAGTCAGTCGAGCCCCAGGTCTCCCACATCCCAGCCCCAGCCACGTAACTACTCATTACAGCCAGCAGCCATGTGCTGGGCTGTATTACCTGAGCCTAATCTTGCAAAGAACCTTTAGCTACTCAAACAAAGCAGCTCTTTGTGGATGTCAAAGCATCAGCTCTTCCCGAAAGGTTAAACAGGGCCTTGACTCCTTCAATTACTTGGCTTGGAGACAATGAGCTTTCTCAGGCTAAGCAAAGCTCTGCATGTGAGAACAGCTGAGCTGACATGTATTTAGTATGTTGCTGGCTTTTCCTCCTAAAGGCTTTGATCAATGTTCAGAGAGCAGGTAAAATGCACAGCCCTTGCCCAGATGCCAGTGGCAGTTCCAACAAGACACCCTGGCAAGAAAACCTCCTGATCGGATAAAAATGGGAGGTCTGTGATGCAAATAACGAATGCCACACAAATGCTCCCATCTGCTGATCTAATGAACTCTGCTGATAGACCCTCTATGAGACTTCCTCTTTTGGTTTTACACCGAAGTAACATATTTTCTCCACTTTTAATGCCAAGACACTAAAGTGTAGAGAAACTTGGTGAAAGCCACAGAGCAAATCTGCCATGTCAGAAAAGAACTTCAAACGTTCAGCTTCTGTGTGTTGTTTCCCTGTATTTTCCTCCCTTGGTCTTACTACTTTTTGGTGCACTGAGAGCAGGGACTCCTGTGAAGTCACAAGGAAATATGACTGGAGACCACATTACTCTAGTGCCACCTGTCTAATCAAGTCCATCTCCTGTGTCCCTTGAGAGCACAGGGATGCACAGAGTGACCTTAGGGGTGCAGAAAACCCTAAGAGATGTCTCCCTGGGTATCGAATGGTCAGTCCTATTTCAGGTCATGCTTTGTACTTGTGGCATGCAAAGCCACCTTTAGGATTTAGGAAAATCTGGGTGCAGACACTGGACATAGAGAGAGGCACAAAGGGGACAGTTATACCTGCAAATAAAATGGGCCCAGGCCCATTCTCTGATCCTGAGGACAACGACCTGCCAGAACAGACCTGTCCAGTTCAGCTTTTTGTAGCAGAGTGGCAACATCCAAACCACTTAGTGAGACTGAGTCCAAGTTAATTCCCAAGCTGTGGGATGAACATTGCCTAAAAGTCCAAGCTGACTTATGTCCAAATCCATTTAGGTCCAAACAATGCTAGGCACAGCAGCAGGTCAAGAAGACTCCACAGACACCATAGGAGCTGCAGCAGCAAACCTTCATCAGAGGAGAGGGTGTCTAGTTCACCTCTGAGTGCACACACAGGTTGAGAACAGGGTTGTCTCTGCCAGAAAAAAAGGCATTTTCATTGCCAGGGTGTCTCACAACAGCACCTTCTTACTCACAGCAACCAGATCTGTGATCCCCCAGCAGAAGGAACCCTCTACACCAGGACTCCCCAGCCTGCCATTCCCAAAGTCACACAGATTATAACATAACAGTGCTGACTCTTCAAATCCTTATGGCTGAAGATGATCAGAGGTTGTTTGTATGGTCTTGTCCAGCATCAGATCTTTGGAAATGGTCAGCTGCAGAAAACCAAGACCTGCACTTCAAATGGCATAGCTGACAGCAGAGGGAGGGTTTGCTTGTGCCCTCACTGCTGGGGGACAGATTTGTCTTTTCTGGTTAATGAAAAGCACCGAGTCAATTTTTATTTGTTAAAAAGAACTGTCGCAGCAACAACACGGGAAAAAACATTACAAGGAGAAAATCCAGGCAAGCCAGACGTATCCAAAGGCTCAGAGCAACTTGGTAGAGATCAGGTTGAAAGCAGGTTAAGCTCAGTTGTGGTGTCAAATGGGATTGGATTGATATGAACATGAATAAATTGTATCAAACCTACTAGAAGGCTACTGAAGAGTAGCCTATTTCTATTTCACAGAGACCTATGAATCCAATTCATAGCCAAATTAGCAACCCATACAGTGAACTAGCCCTCCAGACCAGAAGCTGCGGTCTTCTGTTTTATCTTTAAACACAGCAAGAGCTCTGTCTTGCCTTCGGACTATCTCAGATCTCCAGGGCTGAGTGAGGAGGCAAGAACAGGAAGTAAGGAAATGTACCGTGAAAAATATAAAGCATGTTTAGTCTTGTGGACTGGCAGTGGAAAAGAGATCATAAAAGAGCATAACCAAAGTACACTGACAAAAAGGAAACAGTTGACCTTGAAAAGATAAATAGATTTAATGATGTTGTGAAAGTATCTGTTATTTATGACGTCTTTCTGCTGCTTAATAGCATATGAACCAAGGTTAATAATTTTTTTTACTTCCTATCTTTCTTAAAACCAATCTTCCCTAGTTTTATTTGGCACATTTATTTGGCATTCTTAAATACAAAGGACAAGATCTGAGATTTTACCAAATTCTTTTTCAAAGTGTTGAATAAGTATTTTGCCTTATTTTACCCTCTGATATGAAAGAGGGTAAAAGAAAGGCAAAAAAAACTATTCTCAAATTTCTTCACCACTGTAGTAGCATGTTTTGAAGACTTGTTTAGAAAATGAATTAAGCAAAACCATGTTCAAAATTATTTTGACAACCCAATCAATTTGACAATATCAACAAACTTTAAATTGTGGTAGTTAAATTAGTGCAAAATAGCCTGTGGAAGATGCTTCAGAGCTCCTATAAAAACATCCCTGCTTTTTCAGCAGACTTCTGACATATGCATACAGAAAAGCCCTTGAAAACATGGGTTTTAGCAAGCCAAAGCAGAAATGTTAATAGTTAAGATAGACCTACTCCCTAACTACTAACTGCAAAACCAGTTCCCTTTAGACAGATGAGGAGCATTTTCAGAAGAGCCAGCCTCTCCTAGCTGGCCATCTCTCTCTGAGACTGTGTTGGCAAATTTGTCCCACTTGTGCTCCTCAAAGAGCAGCAGAGGCTGCTGCAGATGGGCTGGCTAGCTGGGACATCAAACTTCCTGCTGGAGCAGCTAAGGGGGGGTAACCTGTAACACTGCATGGAGCTGATGACTGGGCAGCTAAAGCACCCAAAAAATCTCAGTCAAGATTCCTTGAAATACACCCACCACTTCATTCAAATAGGCAGACCAAGTCCAACTCCTCAGTTAAAATGCTTGCATTTATGAAGCCCTCTTAGCTTCTATAATCAGTTCCTAGGAAGTTTCAGGAGAAACTCAAGTTTATAAGCTGATGTCTTACACTCTGCAGAGCAGCTGTCTTGAAAAGAGCATCAACAGCTTTGACTGGCTGAGAATATGGCCTTGTAGAAGTCCAGTGCTGGTCTCAAGGATCCTGTGATCCCTCAGCCAAAGTTACTTATGCACCTTCCCTTCTGGCTCCTTGTTCTGAGGTCCAGCCATGTCTGTGCAGCAAAGCTTTCCCCATCCCAGTTTGGTCAGCGCTGTTTTACTGAATGGGACAGACGTACCTGTTTAAAAGCACCTTCCACTGATTGAAAAACATGGATGAGAAAATCCCAATCAAAACCACTAACTGTGAAATTCCAGTGTCATCTGAGGCTACCAGGTAATTCTCTGAAGTGTCCTCAGCTTCTCTCCATGTCCTCAGTGATGGAGCAAAGACAGTGGAGACAAACTAGCCAACTGGTCTCCAGATTGATCGCTTGGCACTTCTGGATGTGTGTTCCTGAGAGTGATCTGACCCTAAATAGGTGTTTTTAAACAGATTACCAAGTGCTGTGCCTGTCTGTCAGTGATAGCCATGGTGCAGGACTGTATTGTCATGGAAGCCTTGTGCCCACCATGAGAAAGGACTTTCCTTCATGGGCAAATTTGCCTACACACAGATCACTGAAAGTTAGACACAGCAGGGTAAAATCTCTCCTTGTTTTAAGGCTGAATGCTTCAAAAATCACTCTAACTATAAAAAGTTGAACCTTGTGCATCTGTAAGAGACACCTCAAGAAAAATAAGAACCCTCAAAATAAGAAAAATCAAACTTGGAAAACTTCTGTCATGTGACACCTTTTACCACCATCAAACAGGACCCTCAAGTGCCACAGTCTATCAGCTTCTCACATCTGCTGCTTGTTAAATTCTCACAAACATTTTCTTCACCGTTAAGACACAATACAAAACTTTTTCTCTTCTGAAACAGGGAATTGCTCCTGTTCCTAAAATCAAACAAAATGAAGTGGATTTTAAGTGACTTTCAAAATAATCACACAGCAAAGTGCAGGTAGAAGCTGTTTAGTTCTACTAATTCAGTGGTCTAACTGTAAACCATCCTTCCTTCCAGACACTCTGCTTTAACAGGAAGCTAATGAAGAAGTTTCCAGTGCTGCTGTGTGCCACCATTGTCTGCTCTACAGGGCAGGAAGCACCACTGTTATCTTGCATTGGGCAATGCCCACGCATCCTTCTCTGCAGTGAAAGCACAGCTAACATCAGCATCCACAGCCAAGGACACTGCTGATGAGATGCCACATTGAAACGGATGCCCAGGATGTTTGTGACCAGCAGGGTGGTAGATCTCTGCACCTGGAACCAGTTCAATGCAGAGTTTATAGTCTTCAGCTGCCCACATCATGGCTTACTCCCATTTTTGGATCCTATCTGCTCTGTAGTTGTGTGGCAATATTTTTGCTTGTGTGGGGTAAAAAGGGACACAGAGATATGTCCTTTGCAGCACATCACGTGAATGGGCGCTCTCTGCCTCCATTCCCACCTTCCTCAATTGACTTAAATGGCATCCATCCTACAGCAACTAAAAATACATGAAGTCCCTATCTGCTGCCATAGATCTAGGAGGAGGAATGCACTGGAGACTCCAGAATGAGAAGCAAAAACACTAAAAAATTCTGTGCCTGGATGCACATTCAGAGCATCTTTTTGCAGACCTTCACCAGGGTGCCAGGACTGCCCCGGCCTCCAGGGCTGTCCCAGATGGGTTTGTGACCTTTTGCACATTTGAGCTGGCACAGGTAAAATTCCTGCTGCCTTTCAGTGGTGTCTGCATTTTTGCAGCACACAAAACAAACAGATCCCCATTGGAATGAAGAGGCTTTTCTGCCAAAAGGCTCAATCATAGGAGCAGTCTCATCGGCCTTGCGGGGGCCGATACGATGAGTAAGGACTAGTCCCATGAGTAAGACCCACGGGACTGGACGCAGCTTGTCACTCATTTTTCAAGTGCTTGCAGGCCTGCTAAAGCTGACCTATAAATTGGGAAAGAACGCAAACATTAATGGCTTTAACACTGTCCTCTCTTCTAGGGCAAATCCTGGGATGCCTGAGGCACTCTTCTTTCCCATCAAACTTCCTTGGCTTCTCCAGGAAGCTGCAAACTTGGGGTTTGTGGCCCTTGACTGAGATGAGAATATAATCTGACAATTTAGAAGACCCCCATCAACTTTCTAAACACTGCTTGCTCTCCTTGCTTTGCCTGAATTCCCTCCAATGCAGTAGTCAGCAGGCTAAAGCCCTAGCATGTACTTAGGAACACTGTCCTTTAAAAAAATGCATGCAGAAGTTAACACCAGCCTGGTGAGAAGGGCCAGAGTAGGGGCTGCAGGCAGGTTACACCACTGGCTTTCCTCTGTTGACAAATTCGCCTCCATTTTTTGGAGTGAGAGCTGACTTCTTTTGATGTCAAGCTGTTTGGATAAATCCCTTTTCCTTTAGAAATGTTTTTACTGATTCTACAGCAACTGAATAAACTCAAGAGAAGGAGATTTTGCTGGAGGCAGGTATGTAATTCACCTTCCCTGCTCTTCCAATAACTCATTCCCACAGGTACATTTACAGTAACATATGAGCTTTGTGTGTCAGTAGAAACACAACTGTAACTTCTGCAGTGTCAGCAGCACCAATTGTGAATGAGAAACAAACAAAAAAGCATGTTGTAAATTATGGTTGAGCAGAGAATGCCCTAAGACTGGAGTCACTGGAATTTGCCATGTATCAATCCACAGTGAAAATGTGTTTGCATTCATCCTACATATCTTTGGTTGCTATTCTTAGATTCCTTATCACCAAATAACACATATATGCAATATTATCATCATATTACCAGCATATTAGCAGCTCCTGGTTGTACACACAATCATTTAATTTCCTGACCTCTCTGAAACACCTTCTGCTACATGGCTGACACAGAACAAAACTGAAGAGGGAAAAGATCAGTGAGGACACTGACCTAGTAAAAGGTTTACTGAAGCCAGTCTGTTTACAAGGGATTATTACAATGTGCTGATTAAAGAGATTATGATTATCTCTTTCTAAGAGATTTATCTGCTATGATTGTGTGCACATAAATGCTTCACTGCAAGCAGCTAGAGGAAAAACTATAGTCAGATAGCACCAGATCCACAACCCAAGTATTTGGGATAAGTAATAGAAAATCTCTTAGGAAGCAAACAATATCTAGCCAGATGCCACGGAATCTTGTCTGGCAACATTTCATCTGACAAAGTGCCCAATCTCCATCTGGCAAGAACTGGCAATGCTCCAGTGACTGGCTGAAGAGCTGGCCTATATTCAGCAGAAATCCCATCTTTCCCTTCTGCTTCTGAATTACACCAGGCAGAAAGTCAGGAAACCTAGCGAAGAGTCAGAAGTGAGCTAATGGCTCATGCTGGTCAAGGTGGGCTGCCATAATCAGTTTTCAGATTAGGCTTTGAGAAATCCTCTGGGGCTATAATGACACAAGATGCCATGCACACAACATGGCTGTGGTAGGTCATAGCCAATCTATAATGCTGCATATGTGAAAAAGGGGGGAAATCCAGATCCACACCTATTTGCAGAATTATTAGTCCATGTATTATCTATGCTCAAGAAAAAAATTGTTTGGAGATTAAAGGTCTAACAGAGGTGATGTCAAACTCACATCCAAGTAAAAATCTCAAGAGAACAATTTGCTCCATGGCTGACCCTGAAGGGGCAGAAGGGCCCACCCCAAGGGATGTGGATGCAGGCAGCCAGGGCAGAGATTCTGGCAGTGGCTGCCTTGTTCCATGCTGCCCTGACAGAACAGCAACAGCACCACAACATAAGTTCCTCCAGCAAAGCTCTCCCTGTGAGCAGGACACTTTCCCAGTTGAGTTGTACTCTTGGGGGGATGAACTGGGGGATGGAACTGCTTAAATTGGGGTGTTGCAAAAACTGAGACTTCAGAGCAGACCCGTGACAGCCAGTTGTTTGTGATCATCTTTTCTGGCATTGCTACATGGAAAAGGTCTCTTTTAACTCCAGGCTCTGCCAGAACCACACTAACAAATTTTACCACAGTCGTTTAAAACATCCCCTTTATCTTGTAGCACATCCAGACAGATGGGGCTCAGAAGAGCACCCCAGCTACCCAGCCCATGCACAGGGGATTAGTCTGTCACACACAGGCGCTGAGACCAGCTAAAGGACTCTGCCACCATGTCACCTCATCCATTGCCTGACAGTCTGGGGGATGACAATGGGGAGAATGGTGCTGCAAAATAACTCAGTGACAAATATCACCCTGGCCAAGCCAAGAGCTGCAGTGCACACTGCTTGCTGATGGAGGTACAGCAACATGGTGCCTGTAGTGTCCCCAGCTCCTGGAGGGTCACACCAGGGAGAGGTTACTCACAACAGAGGTCACTGACAGCCCAAGAAGCTGCTGCCACATTGATTATGAAAGAGAAGCAGCCAGACATCCAGAGGAAATGTCAGTGATCCTCTTCAGTGCAGCATTCCAGTTCACACCTCAGGAGAGACTGAAAGATAAATCATAGGTTCTCACAGTTTCTAGACCTTGCTCTTATGGCTGTGTCTTTATCTCTCTCTTTCCTGGGTAGCCCTATCCAACCACCCCAGGAACAAACTCCTCTTAGGCTGTGAATCTTGCTGGCAAGAGTGGTGCTACTCCAGCCTTGATCTGAGCACTGGGACACAAGTCAGGTAGGGTGGTTTCAGACATAATAAGTCTCATCATCATTGATTTTCCTGTCTGCTTGTGCTAACTGGTGGCAATCTCAGGCTTAGATGACCTGCACCACAGAGGGAATCAGTGCTCATCTTTCTCTCTCCAGACCCTTTCATCAGCTCCTATATTGGACTTCTGGGTGCCCACAGCAGAGCGTCACAGTAAACCCAGCTTCTACCTCCTTCCATGCTTACCCAAATCTGTTCTCCAGAAGACTGAACTGTGGCATTTTCTTTTCCTCCTGCTTGCACTGGTATAGAATAGATCAACCTCTGCTAGCAAGTTTTGTGATAAAAGGAGACCCTTGCAATAAGAGTTTCTATCACTGGATGCAGAATTCTATTAGAATGAGAAAAAATAAATTATTGACACTCTTCTGCTTTTCTCCATGGTCTTGCTGGGGACCCAAATTACTCCCATCTGCCACCCTGCTTCAAATTTAAAAGCAGCAGTAATCCATAGATCCTTGCAATTATGATTAATTCTATCTGAGAAGGAAGAAAACCTCAGAATTCAATGAAGAAGTTACCACATACAAAAGAGATGTTGCCTAATAGTGGCCCGCTTTAATTTTATTAGAACTATAACACTGAAATTAGTTACTAATGTTTTGAGGTCTGCCTTTGATCTGAATAATGTATGTGGTGAGAATTGGACAAATTGGTAATTGTCTCCAGATGGAGACAAAGCAGCTGGAGGAGAAGCCATTTCAGGATCCTCTGTAGTTGCTTAAGTAAATCCTAGGATTAGGAACATGTAAATTTTACTGGGGGAGAGAAGGGACTTGCAGTGCTCAACAGGAAAATGAACAAAAATTATTGTAGGTGGGCCAGGAACTGAAAATGCTTGATTTGAACTGATTTCAAGAAAATAGAAAATTCAGTTTTTCCCCATTCTGTCTGAAAAGAAAGACAAAGGCTGATTCACAGGTGCTGCTGACAAACCTATCCAAAAGTTCTCTCATAGTTAGGGCAGAGAGAAAGAAGAGACATGACAAAGAATTGGTTCTGGAAGTCTCCTCTTCTGTATGTATTGGTACAAATGAGTAATGCTCCACATTGGGATGTTTGAACCATAGACTATAGAACCCTTGTTTTCTTCTGCAATCCAAGCTGGAATTTTTGCAAAGGACACCTGTCCTGCTTGCTGACCAAGGCGAGCCCTATCCCCAAAATGTCTTGTTGCTCAGGGGTGAAGACATGAAGACTCCTCTAGTCAGCTTCTGCAAGAGACAACAATTTTCTGACCTGCTGTGAGTGGTGCCTGAATCCTTCAAGAGTCCCACCTAAAAAATCTGGGGAATTCAGGCTGGAGTTTAAACAGGTCAAAACAACACGTTTATACAGAAGAAAAAAAAAATCAGAAGTACTTTTGGAACAGCAAAAAGTGTCCTGTCAGGTTCTATTTTGCAGCAAGCTGACAGAAATACCACCTTCAAGACTACTAGCAGTAAGACTGGCATTCTTCCAACCAGATTTTATTCCACAAACCCATCCTTTATGGTCTAATTTTTTGCTCTGTACCTGTGTTTCATAGAATTATGGAATAGTTTGGGTTGGAAGGAAACTCTGGATCATCTAGTTCCAAGAGACACCTTCCATCAGACCAGGTTGCTTAAAGCCCCAACCATTTAATGAACAAAAAATAAACAAATGAAAGAAACATACCCTCTAATCACTTCAGATGTTATCAGCAACAGTTTAAAACAACCTGGAAATATTTTCATTTGTTGGTTGCTCTGGTTTCAAAAGCATTAGGGAAAGATCTTGCATAGGAAAAGGAGAGGACTTGTAGAAGCAGAAGGTATTTGTGGACCGCAGGGAGCTGTTCTCAATTTTTATTTGTAGAACATATCTTAATGGAACTACACTGAAGTGGTTTTACTTGTGGTTCACAGACTGCGTGTTACTCATATGTGGTAGACACTATGAGGCTGACTTGGGCAGGAGCCATCAAACACTTCAGACTGCTCAGCCTCACAACATGCATGATATGGCCATGGAAAGCATCTTCAGGTTTTTTCACAGTACCTAGTCAGAGCCTGGAAGGTGTTTTGCCTCTGAGAAGGGATTTCCAGACTTGGGTGTCTGTGGTTAGATGCAGCTCCGGTCTTCCAGACCGAAGGCCAATGACCACCATGGAAAGTTAGAGGTTCAGCAACTTTCCTGGAAATAGCACTTGTCTGTTAATAACAAAAGACCTCAGAGTAAGACCCTGGGAGAAAAAAATAAAACAACTTATAGTTCACATAAATCTTTAGGTATTTTAAAAGAGGATATTAGGGAATATGCAATAACCCACTGTTTGCTTATATTTTTCTTTACATGATGTGATTTGCAAATGCTAGTTCTGAGGCATTATCTTCATCTCATCTCTTCTGATTTTGGAACCCAGCACAGCTCATACATTGGGAATGTGTGTGTGAAGTGATGGTATAGCAGAAATGTTACACAGCTTTCAGTGTTTCCCTGCATCCTCATTCCACTTTGGGAAATTTGGCAACCAGGAAGTGGGTTTGTGAAAAGCATACAGCAGGTCTGGTTTCTCAAGCAGAGTACCTTGCTAGACTTTGGCCTCTGAGGCAGAGCAGAAACCATGGTCTACTCTGCCCGGCCACCATTAGGGGCCAAGGCCACAGCTCTAAGACAGGGAATTCTAACACCTAAACAGCCACTTCCCCTGACCCCAGCATGACAGACTCCTTCCCCTCAACAGCACCCAAACCAACAGGCAACCAGTAAGCCAGGCAGCACCTTGTCACTGTCACAATAAATATACAGGCAATATAATCTCAACAAAGGTAAAGCTCCTCCAATGCCAGCAAGAGTGTGTCTTGATCTGCAGGTGGAACAAAAGCCCAAAGAAAATGAATTGAAAAACTTATTTAGCTACAGTTCAAAGCCTGCATGTGGGATGGAAGCTGTCTTATGCTTGATAATTCTAAGAAATTTTTCAGTAATAGTTCATCCTGTGCAATGGGTTCTCCCTAATGAATGCAAAAAGCACCCATGACAGCCAATAAAAATTACATACCAGTCATTCAGATTAGCTCTCTCTGCCTCTGGGTAGTTATGCACCCAAGAGCTTTCAACTGAGAGAAAAATCTTTTTTAATGATCACATGCTAGTTTAGTTCACCCGAGATACAGGTCTGTTGCTGAGGGATTTGAAGCATGGCACCACAGCTCACTCACATGTCATCACTGCTTCTCCAGTCAAAACACATGAGGTCCCATTGACATAATAGAATTTCCCTCTTTCAATGCTTGAAATCCACATGCAAAACAGTGTTCAAAGAAAATTCAATAGCTTTCAAATTTCTTGCTTTGAGGCATTCACATAATCTGATTTAGAAACTGACTGAAGTGTCCCAGAATAGTTACTGTCCCTTATGTATTGATGTCCTTCTGCCTTGGGGCTTAATACTCCCTTCTCTGAAGCCAGTGGCCAACTTTACTTTTACAGACCTGCAATATTTATGGAATAAAGTCAAACCTCCCATGGAAAGTTTTGATTCTATTGCTTTTCAGCTTGGTGGTGAGGAACACTGTCTAGGATCCACTGGGAGCCTGTGGTACCTTGCTGAAAAAGGGAAGATATTTCTAGATACACCAGCTTTAAAATGCACTGACGTATAGAAGGCTTTCAAGAAAGAGCATGAAGATTGTTCAGAGAATGCACAGTAGAGGAAAGGTTGGAGGCATGGATACACTGACAAAATCCTAGGACAGCCTTGCCCTGGGAATTTCTGAGCTGTGTTCAGAGATTCAAGCACACCTGAACTCTGAGCAAGCCTGCAGGCCAGTCCCAATTCTTTTCCTAGCCAAAGAAGAAGAAGCAGAAAATTTGACCTGTGGGAGAAACACAAGCTCATAAAGTAGAAGTTGTTTGGCTGTACAAGTACCTTACATAGCAACAGCTTCTTAAGTCCATCTAGTTCTTCTGTCCGTTTTGTATGTTCAAGTTAGTTATATAGATGCCCTAAAATGCATTACTCACTGTGATGAGCTAGATGAAGGGCATAGATGAAGCCAGAAGTAAGGGGGTCCCAAATTCAGAAGCTCTAAGGCTTCCTGTGATTAAGAAATCATTTCCACTTAGCTCCTATCTGTTAGCTTCACCAAATTCCAACTATACTAGGGAAAAACAACATTGATAATAATTTTCATTCTTACTATTCCTATATAGTGCAGAAATTGTTTTGCTGTTAAAACTTACCAGCTAAAGAATAATTTTCATTCTTACTATTCCTATTTAGTGCAGAAATTGTTTTGCTGTTAAAACTTACCAGCTAAAGACAGAATGAAAAAATGAAGAGGTATAAGGTGCCCCAAAGCTCCTCAATCACTGCCCTCCTCAGCTCGACAGGGAGGAGAAAATATAACAAGAGGTGTCAAAAACATGCTTACATAGGAGGAAGGGAAGATAAAAAGGGTTCAGACAGGCTAGCACTTTAGCCCTTGTGATCAGAGTGTGCCCAAATATCTAACCCCCTGTAATTCCAGATGTTGCAGGGGATGGGGGGCAGCAGAATCAGAAAAAATTTTTGAAAGAGCTTACATTACTATTTCTACCTGACCAGCTGTACCTTGCCATGCTGGCTGGAGGAATCCAGTTTTTAGAAGACCCTGAAGTGCAAGAAACTGCACAAGGTCAGGACAGGACTGCACCTTCTAGGGGAAAACAGCAATAAAATTAAACACTGAAAGTTTTCACTGAAAACCCCAAATGAAGAGCAGATTAGTTTCAGCTCTTGAAAAGCTGACATTTCCACTGATAAGCCTTTTTTTTTTTCTTTTTTCTTTTTTTTTTTGTAAAATGTTTTAAGAGAAACATTTGGCCAAATCTCAAACGATTTTCTCCCTCCTTTCTCCCTGTCTTTCCAGCTGCCTTACTGACTGTCTTACTAAACAGTGACTTTTTCTAAGTTGTTTCTATGAGAAATTCCTAGTTTCATGGGAAGTGGCCTCTTCGAAGGGAAGAGTTCTGATTCCCCAAATCTTCAGAGACAAGGGAAAACTCTCAAAAGTGACACTAACAGTCAATTACTTTTCTGATTAAGAGGAAGCATGTAAATGTCACTAGAAGCCAAGGCAGACATCCACTTTTGAGCATGACTTCCTAGAAATCCTTTCAGTAGACATCACGTACACATCATTTAAGAAGGGAAAGAGGGATCCTCTGGAGGGTAGGAGCCACCTGCCTCGACTGTTTGGTCATTTCATCCTGTAGCACCCTGAAGCACAGTGTTCTCTCTGCTTGGGAGCAAATCCTCCTTGATTTGGTCACATTGCATATCCAGCATATCCTGGCAGCCTTGCCATCACATCTATCCCAAACGCCATCACTGAAGTAAGCTTTCCTTCCCACTACTCCAGGGGTCAAGCATTTCTTGAATACCTGACATAGCCTTGTGCCTCACCTTTGCTCTGGAGAAATTTCCATCTTCTTCCAGTTTTTAACTGGAATCTTTCATGGTTTGGGGGACAGATTACAGGAATAAAGAATCATCATCTGTGAATTCTCCTGGAATAACTGCCTCTAAAGTTGCCAATCATTCTAATGTCTTCCCTCACTGGCTAAGTTGTAGATGAGCGACACCAGTCCTCGACTACAGGCACATGTGAGATGTTACACAATGCTCCTGGTTGTGTCTGTACTTGTAAACTGAACAGTGTCAGGCCCTGTCCTAAGAATTGGAGAATAATCATCTACACTCTTCTTCATCTAGTGGTTCTTAAGTTGCAGCAATGCAGTTACCATGACATTGTGCAAAAGTGATTTGTTGAAACCTGTCTAAAGAATCTCTGATAGAGGATACTTATTTGCTTTGGAGATCTGTTTAAAATATTGCCTCATTTTCAGTGCAACAGTGTCACAGTCCCATTAGGCAATATACAGTTTACATCTGGGAAAGGAGAAAAAGTACCTATGATGAAACTTCCCTTTTGATTCAGTTTACAAGAATATCAGCAGAACCCCAATAGACAAGATAATTACTTTTCACAACACTGTCGCTTGCATAAGATGATTAAATCTTCACAGGTAGGCATGTGGTCTTTTATGACCCATGCTGTATGCACTCCATATTATGGCAATATTATAAAGGTTAAAAAGAAGAAATGCTGGTAAATGGAAAGGACATAATATTAATGATTGAAATCAGAAAATATATCACTTGGATGCTTTTAAATGCTAAATGTTTTGTAATACAACTCTACATTGCAATTATACTAATGCTGCAGGTAAAATTCTTTTAAAAAATACAAAACACACCAATCCCAGTCAAAACACCTAGACCTTAGTGAAGGAGAGCTAGCAGTACGGATCCACACAGAGCAAAGTGTATTTCTGGGGGAAAAGCAACACTGCACTGCCTACTGCCAGTAACATGTACAGGAGTGTGCACCAGCTCTCTGAATCCCCTCTGGTGCCACAGCTCTCTGGATCTCCAGGCTCACACAAATTCTTTCTGCTCAAGATGTGCCCATACACAGCCAGTCTACTATTACCATTTTAGTGCTCATTCTCAAATCTGTGCTCTATCTGTACAAATTTGTACCAGAGATCCTGATATTAACAGAAAAAAATGGAATGTAGACAGAGGCACTCCAGAAGAAAGAGCCAGATGTTCAAATGAGATAATAAGTAAGAGAGAGAGAGCAGCTTTGTCAGAAACTGCTGTAGGGAAGGGAAGGGTGGTTCCAGGAATTGGGAGTATAAATTCTGATTAGGGCTGGGCTGGTATTTCCCACTTTAACTGCCTAGTTTTTTCTTTAATGAGGAAATGAAGTTTTTACTTTTGCCCCCACTCAATGAAGAATTAACTGGGAACAAGGCCTTGCCTGCATAGGTAAACTGACCCAAATCTCAGCATAACCCCACTGAATGAGAGCATTTCAACTTGTATCTGATCTTACTGCAAAATTATTGTCCCTCAACTCTAATTAAATATAGCTGTCAAAGGAAGTGCAGCACTCAATCCTTTTCAAAGAGTAAGATAAAAATTACTCCTTTCTGAATATGCTCAGGGTGAATTTTCTCTTCTTTGATATGCTCCATAGTCTAAAACAGTAAGCAAAGAACAGAAGATAGAGATCCTGAGAAACAGTCAGCAACAGGTAGACACATTTCTGAGTTTACACTAATATGGATGGTTTGGTCATCATGATTTTCATTCAGTTGTACAAAAACCCACCTATTTTAGCTCTGCTGATACATGAGTGCAAACCAGTCTGTACCAGGGGATACTCAAAAGTATTTTGTATGGAAATGCCACTTGCAGGACAAATGCAAAGTAACGTGTCACTTAGCAATAGAAATTTGCAACTAGGCCCCATGTGGATTAAGGATCTGGGTCAAATTACAAAATAAAGGAGAGCCACTAATTTGATCACAGGCTGGAACATCTCTTATGAAGACAGGCTGAGAATTGGGGTTGTTCAGCCCGGAGAGAGAAGGGTTGGGGTGACTTTAGAGCACCTTCCAATACTGAAGGGGGCCTTCAAGAGAGTTGCAGAGGGATTTTGCACATGGGCATGTAGCAAGCGTGGAGATAGGACAAGGAAGAATGGCCTTAAGCTGAAAAGGGGTGGGTTTAGGTTAGATATTAAGAAGAAATTCTTTACTGTGAGGCTGATGAGGCAGTGGCACCGGTTGCCCAGAGCATATGTGGACTCCCCTTCCCTGGCAGTGTTCAGGGCCAAGTTGGATAGGGCTCTGAGCAACCTGGTCTAGTGGAAGGTTCTCTGCCCATGGCAGGGGGTTGGAACGAGATCATCTTTAAGGTCCCTTGGACCCCAAATGACCCTATGATTCTATGACCTGGAGATCCTTTAAAATTCAGGAAATCCTTTTCTTCCAGTTGTGTAAACTGTATGTGGTGCTAAATCTGATTATTTTCTGCAGATTTTACTATAAACTCTTCGTTTTGGTGACAAGACTATTTCATGTTCAACATAAAGAGTCAGTTGTTGAGTAAAATGGGCTTTGAAATACAGAGATAAAGATCAAGAGGTTAAAATTAACAACAGATTTATATGCTTTCGTTCAGTTTAAAATCCCCGTACTTCTCAAGATCAGACAAAATATATTAGCTCTGGACACATGCCAAAAGAAGTACTTAATCTTTAATAAAGAGATGGAGATAAAACTAGTGAGTGATTCAGTGGAAGGATGAGACAAAGGGAGAAAATTACTCCAGTCAATTAATGATACACATTTCCTCCCTATCCCCTACAACATTCATAGAGGAAGGTGAGGTTCTCTAAAGTTCATTAAAGCATTCCTCTTCCTCAGGGAAGGCTCCACTACACCTGAAGGTGCAGACATCTATACCTGTAGATGTTTAATCCAACATCACAAGTCTTTTTGTGGACATTGCACAACCCAGGCAAGGAGCTGCACTGCTTCACTGTATTCCTGCATCTGAAATACGGTTCTTTCTTCAAGGAATTAAATTATATTCCCCATTTTCAAACCTGGAAGCATGAAGAATACAAATATAAAAGGCTGCTGCAAAACAAGATGGAGTAATCTGAAAACTATTCCATTCTCTCTCACAACTCCTCCTGAATCTTGACATCGCAAACCTGCTTTAAGCTTCATACGTAAACCCTATGAGTGTAAAAATATGCATATACGTTTTACACACCCTTGCTATGTATGCAAGGTAGTATTTTAAAACCATGTTTCTTTTGTTCAGATATTAAAAACCAGCAGTGTGGGGTACAGTAAATTTTTTTCACTGTTTTGTTTTAATTGGTAGATGCTCTTAATTTCAAACATTTATACCAGCCATAGGAACATAGAACAATTCTTGGCTTGGTAATAGAATTTTTGGAAAGAACATTAGATAATTAGTTTTTGTTCAATGTTTTTTGAATGACTAATAGCCTAACTGATATAAATCATATTACCTGTGGAGTAAAAAAGTACTGAAGTACAGCTGACACATCAGACCTAGGTCATTCCGTTATCCCATGAGCATTTCACTCACATTTAACCACTATCTTTACATTTATTTATAGTGAATTTTTAAAACTGATTCTCACCACTATGTTCTCACACATATGAAACAATCAGGGTTTCCATAAGGCTACAGCATGTGATCACACCTTAAGAGTACAAATCTTAAATGTCACAAAGGTTCCCAGTAGCTGCTCAGCTTCTAGGAATTGCAATTCTGGATGAATACTGATTCCTGCAGTACAGAAAATGATGTGACTGCTGACTGAAAAACATTAATGAAACCCAGGCTGACACTTAAAAAATGCCTGCTTTGGTTGCATGATGAAGTTAATTAATTTGCAATGATGTTGCAGTAATACGCCAGCTTCTACTGAAACTTCCAATCTTCCCCAGAGAGCTGTTCAAGAGGAACTTTAACCTGCTGTTAATCTGCTTAACCAATCCCAACAATCTAAGCATGCTTCATGCCAGCTCCCTATGCAGACAGTGATGTGGATTGTGAACTGGCTGAATGGCAGACCCCAGAGAGGCATCATCAGTGGCACAGGGTCCAGTTGAAGGCTGTCACTGTCGTGTCCCCTAAGGGTCAATATTGTTTGACTTATTCATCAATGACCTGGATGAAGGGACAGAAGCCTCTTCAGCAAGTTCCCTGATGACACAAAGCTGTGAGGAGTGGCCAATACCCCAGAGGGCCATGCAGCCCTTCAGAAAGACCCCAACAGGTTGGAGAGAGGGGCAGAGAGGAACAGTTTCAAATTTAACAAAGGCAAATGCAGGGCTCTGTACCTGGGGAGGAATAACCCTGGGCACCAGCACAGACTGGGGCTGACTTGCTGGGATGCAGCTCTGCAGAGAAGGACCTGGGGGTGCTGGTGGACAATAAGCTGTCCATGAGCTGCCAGAAGGCCAGTGGTGTCCTGGGGTGCATTAGGAAGAGCACTGCCAGCAGGTCGAATGAGGCGTTTTGAAGGGTATCCCAACTTTCTTTGTAGTGAAATAAACAGCACTCATTTTAAGCTGAAAGTCAACCATTTCAAATTCAATGCATTACCACCCTGTAGATTAACCATGTTTAGTTTTTACTGCTCTTGACAGCCCACAAAACCATTGCTGAAATACAGCTGCCTTCAACCATAAATGCAGCTCTAGATCAAATATAATAGAATTCAGGCCCACCATGAGAAGGAGCAAACTCTGCCAAATTCCTGCTCTTACACTGCCAACTCTCCATTCAGTCCTCAACTCTCCCTGTATCAACCACGATGGAGGCCAGTTTCCACTGTTAACCTTCCTACATTCCTACAGCCCCATGTATGATGTGAGCACACTGGAACTGCACACAGTTTCTAAGAGAAAACATAATGCTCCAGGGGGAAGATGTTGCACTAGTACATATTTTAACTTGCATTTGGATTTCAAAATCTTGAATGTCAAAGGACAACACTACAAAAAGAGGGACATACCCCAAAGCAACCACAACTGCACTCACATTTTCTCAGTGCCTAAGAAGTAATAATGGTACTTACAGCATAGGTGAGACTCGCATTGGAAAACTGAATAGTTCTGGGCTAAATGAAAAGCATGAGAAGCTTATGGACAATGCAGAAATTTCATAGCTAGAGGTAAAAAAATAGGTATTGAGAGACTCATCCTTTAGTTGAATGCAAGTGCAGAGGTGATGACTACAATGAAAGTTTTTAAAGATAAAAATATCATGTGAAAGGGCCTTTTTAAACTAAAGACAGCAATATAATTAAAATCAGAAGGAATTAAAGCACATAAAATAAAGTCAGGGAGGAAAAAAACCACCCACGTGGCTTGTTTTTCTATCATCTAACAACAAAACAAAACAAAAACAAAAAAATCAGGCTATGAGAAATCAAGGCCTTTACTGAAGTAATTGCAAAGATTCTACAAATACTGTCCAAGGGACCTGACCAGATTAATACCTCTCTGTTTTATAAAGCAAAACACTTAAGATCCTATGAATGTGTTAAAAAGATTAACAGTGACAGGGAGATTCATTGATTCTTATTGGATCCAAAGTTCAGGTTTTATCTAGGAAAAAGGCAAATTATAAAGGCTTTTAAAAAGCAATAAAAAGGTTCATTTAGGATCAAAGGTAAAAATTAATTTATTTGTTAAATAGTGACCTACTTAGGTTCAAGGGTTTTTTAACTTATTTAACTAAACTCTTTTTTTGAAGCATAGGAGACTGCTGGCATGGCCTTAAAGTGCTTGTTATATGAACATATACCACTTAATCTATGTTGAACCATGGCTGGCTTTCCAAAACAGAAACACTGGGTTTTGTATTTACAAAATCTAAGTTAACAGGACTACCACTCTGAGCTTCCCCTTTGTACACTGGGTTGGCTAGAGAGGTTTCCTTATGGAGTGACTCAGAGGAACCCAAATCAGGCATTCTCAATTGTCCTCCTGACAACCATTTGTACCACTTGCTACTAAAGGCAACCCCAGACTATAAAGCCAAAGTCAGTTTTTGAAAAACACAATTGTGTGTCATCCTTCAAGAACCAGAAAAATGTGTTGTGCCCTTATAAAGATAAGCTTTTAGACAAAATAACTTACCCTTGATCTTATATCTAAGCAGTCACAAAGACTTCAGGAACTAAAACTCACAGCTCTTAGTTAAATAAAAGACAGGCAGCCTTGTTGTATACATAAAGTCTTATATAGAAAACCTGTAACAAAGTGTTACATAATAACCAGTTGCTGGTGATTTCTGAACAAATGCAGTTCACAATGGACCATATTTATAATGTCCTTTGGTCAGTACTTTAACTTTCACAAACTTTTCATTAATTAACACAAGGTTTAAGAAGTTCTGGTTTCATGTTCACCAACGAATCAAAATTCAAATCCATTGGTACTGTGTCCCAATTTGAAAAAGTCCCTTTTTCAAAAGAAAAATGAGGTAAAAAGTTTCTTAAAAAAATAACAGAAATCAATGGAATAGTCGTCCTCTTCCACGTCTGCTCTTGAGATGACTGGCAGAGCGCCGAAGAGTTTTCCTCTCTTGACGATGTCGTTTCTCAGCTTCCTGCTGTTTCCTTTGCTGTTCTGACTGGAATATTAAAACAAAAATAGACTCAGGTTCCTGTAAATTTACACATCACCTCATTGTCCCAGTACCAATATATCAAGACAGAATTCCATTATGCAAATCTGAAAATGCTACCATTAATTGCCCCATGCTATCATGTGTCAGACTGTAACTTAGGCATTATCATTCCAAGTCTTTCAGAGTAAATGTTTAACATAAAGATATCAAAAAACAATGAATAATGTATTTTAGATTAAAAAAGCATGCTTAACAATACACTCCAGAATTTATGCCTAAATACCTTAAGAATATCCCAATTTGTGGCTACTTAGTATGTACTTTCATTAACTAGTGTTTTCAAGTTTAATCACAGAATCACAGAACAGAATAAAGTGAGTAGGAAGGGACCCACAGGTATCACTGAATCCAACCCCTAGCACTACAGGAGTCTCTCTGGCCACAATCACACTGTGTGTGCAAGAGTATTGTCCAAACGTTTGTTGGAATTTGTCAGGCTTAATATTCCACAATTTAATTTTAACAAGACAGAACAATTAGTTAAATCTGCTGAACATACATGTTTCCTAAAATGTGTTCTTATGAATTCTTGAAAGTGTTTGATATGCTGTATGCAATTCTAGAAAGACTTTCTACATGAAAGTAATTCTAAATGTCTGCTCCTATGCTCTATTAATGTTTCTTCTCTAAATCAAAAAACATGTGGGAAGATGTTTTGATGTACCGTATAGATGAAATGGCTCTTACAGACACTAACTACTATTTTCTATGGAAGACTAAATCTTGTCTTTAAACTAAGCATAAACTGTAACTAGCAGACTTGAACTAGCCAAGCTCAGGCAACTGTCCATGTCAAAAAGTATTCAAGCAATTTGAGCAAGTTCAAGCAGCCCAGGATAACTGCACTGAGAGTGTGACAGTATTACCACTGTGGATGAAGCTGCATCCCCACTGCATCTCACTCTGTACCAAGAGCATTCGTGTCAGTTTGTCCCCCCCATTCACAAACTGTTTAAGCTGAGCTAGAGGTTTGCTTGTATGGACAGCATTTTGGTTGAGGTGAGATACAAACCAATTCACCAAATATAGCAATCAGCCCATACTGGTTATCAAGGCAGAAAAAGCTACTGGTCTTTAGACTTTGATGAAACTTATGAATTCCCACTTTCACTGCAAGTACAGCAACAAGAAATCCACTATTTGAAAATTCAGGGATCTTTTCTCTGTCTCTAGACCTCTTCTGAAAGAATCTTGATGAATCTTACTTAAGTTCATATTGACAGCTACTCATAGTGTACTGAAACTGAATGACCTTGATCTGCACTAGAAGTTTTAAGGTTTGGGGTTTTAAAATGTCTTCTATACTGTACTAGTAGTATAAGTACTTTGGTATTTTAGAAATCCTGCTATTTTGTTAGATCTGTTTGCTATGATAAAGCATATTGAAACTGAAAAATAAGCAGCCACACTGCAGGAAACATATTCAAATTCTCTGAAAACTAAACTGTGAAATATCAATGACAAACTGTTTCATCACTGCATCTGTCAGTGGTAGCTAGGCACCAGGAGGCTGCCAACATACCAAACCTGCAGGAGCAAGTCCAGCCTCAGTTCCACTGACTTAGGAGCTGAAGTGACAACAACCCTACAAAAGGACAATTCCCTCCCCTACGAAATTTTTCCACCAACTCCTAACTACACCTGCTCTCTAAGGAAATGACACCACAGAACAGAAGCTGATGTTTCCAGTGACACTAAAATCCCTTTTTTGCTTATCAACTCCAACTCTTCATCCTCTGAAAAGAAGTGCCGCCAAGACTGCACAGTGTGACTTCCTCCTAGCTTTCCCTGATTCATTCCTTGGGACTTCAGAAGATATATACAGAGTCTGTTAATTTGAGAGAAGACTTGGAAGTCTTACTTTGTTGCTCCCTTGACTGAAGAAAATATCCTCCACTGCACATGCATTATTTTTCTTTAAATTAGATTTAAAAAAACGTTTTAATGCAGATGACTACAGTGTACACATTTCAATAAAGCAGTATGAATAAATAGCGAGGAAAAGAAAATCCATAAATGTTAGAAGCACCATAATTAAAGAAAACCCTCAAAGCTGTATCTTATCTGGTGGAATCAAGTAAAATTGGCACTCCAAACCACTGCTGTGTCTGTCTTCTTCCTGCAAGGTCCGTCTAGCTTACTACCAAATCTTTGACAGTAAAAATTGACAGTTTAGTGTGCACCACCAACTGCAAGAAACCTTGTGGCTTTGCACTTTTTAAGTTAAAGCTACTGTAAAAAAGACTGTGCTTTGAAGCCCTGAAAAGCCCATATAATAACCTACAAGATACCATCAGTTACTGAGCTGGCAAAATCACCAGAAAGGTTACCCTACATGGCACTGCAGAGGAATTTGCAACTTAACTCCACAGTCACCACATTTGAAGTTCCAGGAATATAGGAATAAAAACAGATTAAAAAGGACATCTGCAAACAGATAATAATCAGTAAAGTAAGGTAGAAGCAGTCAATAAATCTGTGGGGTTTTTTTAATCCAGGCATATTCAACATGACAATTAAATAACTATTTAGCCATTTTTGTGACTGTTTTACCAGTGAGAACAGTATTTGACCAGTGGTAAGGAGAAATGTATTATAGGAAAGATGTTTATCTGAGGAAAACCAATTTTAACTAAAATAAATTTTGTCAGGTCAAGTATCAATTCATATGGGTATTCTGCTTTTAAACTGAATCCTCTCTTCCGTTCTAAAGCAATTTTCTAGTAAAAAAATCCCTTAGTGTACTGCAGCAGTAGCAGATGCACATAGGCATTTATTTAACTGTCCCCAGACTATAAAGCAATCACCTGTATGCAATCTGCAAAATTTTTCAGAATGGAAAATGAAAACCCTTGGGGGAAAGGTAAATAGGAAGCAGTCAACTACACCCTCCATACAGAATTTGACAACCAGTATAGGACAAGAGCTCATTCCTGTGACCTGTGTTCCATAAGGTCAATAACACGGGTGGTTTGGAGCTCTGCTTCTATCATGCCGTGACCACTCAACACACTAAACCAAGAGAAAGCCTAAATTACAGCACCCTGAACTGTATTTGGATCTGCAGACTGAGATCTGATCAGTGCTAGCATTGAAGTCAGGCACAGCCACAAGCTTCTGGTGGCACCTCTGCAAATAACTATTACAAGATGCAAGCCATTATTTTCCACCAGAACATAAGACTTTATGAGTGTTGCCTGAGTTATACGGGATAAACACAGAGTACTACCGGAGGCTTTCATTCTCTTGGCAAGAACCTGAAGAGTTGGCAGCTCATAAAGAAATGAAGAGGGACATTTGCTTGACGGTTTTAAGTTCCTGTTCTTTCATGCAAAAACTAAAGTTACTTGTGCATTATCTTAAAAATTATATATATATATATATATATATAAAACTCACCTTCTTTAATTTGAATGTTGCCTGTTTGCTGCCTACTGTGGTATCAGACACATTGAGTGTGCCAAGTTTTTCTTCAAGCTTTAAACGATCTTCAAGAGATTTCCTGCAGAGAAAAACTAACATTAGTCCCTATTTTTGGCATCTTTTGCTATAAAAGTTGATAATGCAGTCAAAACTAATCCCAATATCTCTGAAAACCTGAAATGTCATAACTAAAAAAATAAACATTAAGGAAACAAAAAGATAAATTCAAATCATTCCCTCCAGATACTGCTTTCAGTAGAAACACTTTTAAAATTTATTTAAAGTTCATTGTTTTTGCTGCTGAAAAAGTAACATGATTCTAATTGAGAAAGAAACCACACCCTTCTACTGCTATAGTTTTCTATGAAATGTCAAAAAAAGTTGGTGACATTAAACTCCACAAATAGAAGAAGTAAGGTTAGTTGTATTCCGTTTCCTCGAAATCTTGTAATTTCTGAATTGGAAATCCTTTGATGGCAGGAAGTAAGCTGGACTATACACAGGAATGAATCTCTGAACGAATCACTTCACTACTTAATCCAAACACAAATGCCTGTTTGGTCACTGTGCCCACAACAGTCTAAGTAGTTTTCTGAATAAAAGAACAATATAAACAAGAGAATGTGATAAAGACAGACCCTGAGCCCAGACAGGAACTCCACAGAAGCATATGCCTTCAAGCAGAGAGCTTATCAGCGAGTTTCTGTAAGCAAACTGGTGTAGAGCCTGTCCCTCAGGCACCAAACTCCAATTCCTGGGAAGATGGGGTAGGTGGTGTGATCAAAACTGACACTGGTTTGAGCTCCTTCACTGGAAGTTAATGCCCTGCAAAAGCAAGACACATGGACGTGCCCCAGCTGCTCCAGGTTGTGAGCTGCTGTTTCATATGATGGTAGCTGACCAGTTAAAGTGGGCTGTAAACTGCAACAGCTGAGGAGCCTCCAGCTCAGGGGGAGGCAGGCAGGCAGGGACAGGGCTGGCTTCAGCCAGCCTCCCTAAAGGCACCTATAAGTCCTAACATGGCTCATCCTTCTCCTACAATGTAGGTCCTATGAGTTAAGTAGCACCCTCTGAAAATGGGACATGGCTTGTACACCAAACTCACACTGCAAGTGCTTAGAAAACATTCTCCTAACTGTAAAAACAATTAGTTTTTGCAATTTGAGATGGTATTAGTGCCTCATTAGCTCTCTCTGAAGAGGGTCAAGAGACATTTTCTGTACAATTTTAGAAGTGGAAAATAAATCATCATGAAAACAGAGATGATATATATAAAAAGTAGCAGCCACCAAAGTCAATGGCATTTACTGTGCATGAAGAAATCATGGCTGTGGCCTATGCATGAAGTGTCTGAAGTCCACTGAATTTTGGTTAATGAGCCATTTTATGTAACAAAGACTTTTCAGATTAACAATGAAAAAATTACTGTCAAGAACTACTTTATTTCTCATGACTAGGTACTTTGATTGTATTTTTTTCTGTAGTATATTTTTCATTGAGTACATGTAAAAACTTGTTCCATCTGTGTGAATCGGAAAGACAAGCTAAGCCTTAGAGCTAACTGTGGCAGAAGATCAGTCACCAACATTGTGGTGGGATTTCTACATTCAAGTGAAGTCCCATTTTTCTCCCCTTTGAAAGTGAACTGGAGAAATATGGCTACTACCCAGCAATTATTTAGCATGACTGCCTAGGCACTGCTTCAGTCAGGAGAAAAATTAAAATTAGTAGATACTAGCAACATGCTGTGGGGGTGTAATGTTACTGAAAAAAACACAGGCACGGCTCTATTTATCTGAAAATGTGAACACCTCAAGTGACAGTGAATTGTGCATACTGGTACACAAACAACAGCTGTTTTTTTCTGGTTTTTTTTTTGATGGGTTTTTTTTTTACATCTTTCTCAACAAATTAATTCAAGGGATACATTCACAGCGTTATGAGAAGCAAATTCCCCTGCCCTAATGTAAAAACCAAACAACAAAATTACCCATGCAATTTTTCTTCCTCATTATAAGACGACAGTTTTTCAGGACTTTTCCTGCTGCAAAACAGGAATACTTCTTCAGCAATACTAACTAAGTTTCTGTTGGCTTTCTTTTCCACTTCTGAAGAGACATACCTTAACTGTCATAGTTTTTATAAAATATGACTACTACAATTTTTGATTTTGACATATTTTAACTTCAGTAACATACTCTTTAAAGGGACATCAAATAAATCAAAAGAACTCTTAGCACACAGATAAAAATACTTTCCTTTTATGGTTTCCTTTCAAGTTACTAGGTAGGAAACTTATGTCATAGGGAAAGAAAGCAAGGATTTACAGGTTCGTTGTGCAAATGTAAGAGTACAAAAGGGGAAAATTAAACCTAGATGGATTTGAGACAGGGTGTTTTATAGAACCAAATTTTGCAGCTTTTCTGCACAGAGAAATATGTAGACTGTTGATCTAGGAAGAAATATATAGTATGCACCACTGCTTTAAAAGTTGGGCTTGGAGCCGTGCTGAGTCAGGAACATGTCAAAAGAAACACCCAGTTTTATATAAGTCATAAACTGTTTCCTCAGGTAGAACATTATATGATTAGAGAAAAAAAGAACATCTAGCCATTAAATGCATAGTGAAGGTATTAAGGTACTTAATTATATTGGTCACAGACCATCATTCCATAACTTGGATATATCAAATCAAAGACAAACATGCCAGCCTCACCAGATTGTACATGCCACTACAGTCTTTCCAGTTTTCAGTATGCTACTTGAATTAATTACTTTTATTCTGACTACTTATCACTGAATAAGACCAGCACAAAACATATTTATTTTCTTCATAAAATTCTAATATGTAAAAATGCTAACTTAACCAAACAAGCTAGCTCACAACACAGGCTAAATGATTATGACTACAAAATCATATCAGATATGCATTATATGAAAAGATACCAGCTGTTGATTTTTAAATTTTTTCTAAGAATTTGAGGCACACCAAACTCTATGCTGAGAACAATGCTTGGAGGAACACAAAGTGATCAGCGAGTATAGAGCTAATTGCTTAAACAAAACTAAAAAAACCCATGTAAGTCAATTCAATGACAGCAACTCAGAAAACAAAGGAAGTGATGCTACCACATTCATTTTTTTGGTCATCCTATTCTGTCCTCAAATTGCTCTCCTTTTTATTTTTTTACATTTTACATGATATCCTATCTGTGCATCTACCAGAGAGGGTATCTAGCAGCAAATCTTAAGACAGATTCTCCTTTCTTTACAAGAACTCTGTTAAAAGTCTTTGGATGGTTTATGTCATCACACATTTTGATCTACAGGACAGGTCTCTGGTATTTACTTTTGCTCTGGGGTGAAGAAATTATTTTTCTCCCTTAAATCTAGATGAAAGAATTTACTTCATCCTGTGTCAAACTGGATTATTTTTTTCTAAATGCTTTGCATCCTTACAACTGTCTTGGCTTATTTACTTGAATTTGCGCACTGTTGTTCACATTTAAGCCTTCCATGTTTTGAACAAAATGAAATCTTTACTCTTCAAATTAAGTGTCCCTGAGAATTTGCTTTAGAACTTAGCAGCTGAATTTGCACAACAGTATATGAGTAGGCTGCAGCTATATAGCCTTTTAATGAAATATTTCACTTGCACTAGGAATACAGTGTCATTTGACCAGTGTTTCAAGCTCCTTCCAAGTTACAGGTAATATGACTATAAACCTATTCACAATGTAAAAAAAAATAAAAAATAGCCTATAATACTTTGTCAGAGCATCCAGAGTAGACTTTCTCCTGACAAAGAAGAAAAACTGACAAAAAGTTGCTTCCTCTTCTAGCATAAAATAAAAAGAATTATACTCAGAAGGAATATAATTGAAATATCTAAGGAAATTTAAAGTTCAGAATAAGTGGGTATATTCAATAAAGAGAACAAAGAAAAATCCCTGTGTGACATTACTTGTTGATAAAAAACAGCTAACGAAAACATGGCAATTAGTTCTGCTGAACTGCTATAAATCCTTATTTATAAAATACCACTATTTCTATTAAAAGAGGTCTTAAAGGTACAACATGGAACTCATAAACCATCTGACTACCATAGGGACACTGTCTTGCTAATACTTAAAATCCATTCATCGATCATTCTAGCTAAAAAGCTGAATTTTATCAAGCGTGTTCAAGAATGTTTCTTTATGTATCTCCTGAAAATTTCCATCATAAAACAACTAGATTGTAGAGTAGTCATTAGTGACATAATGGAACAGCCCCATTATATTATTCACTTTCTTTTCTTTGACAGTATAATTTCATTCTAAATAAAACCAAAATGTTTATTATGAGATCCATCTAGCCCAACAAACCATTTCCAACATTAGTCAAAATTCTGCTCTGCCCCAGCTGTGCTGGAAGAACTTTGATGCTACTGTCTTGAAAGGTTTAACGAGTGTCTGTGCTCCAAACAATAAAATGCTATTAAATCTCATCTTCTGAAGGGCTCAACTCACCTCTGGAAAAAACTAAATCAATGAGATCTGCAGCCATTGAGCACCTCAAAGCCAAGTAGTCCTCTTCTTGTTAGTTTGACATGCTTATCCATGTACCCATTATTTCAGATGATCATCAATTTAAGGAAACGAAAAAACTGAACCAAACCAAACAAACCACACTTAAAAAACACCCTCCTAGCCTGGTACTTTGTATTGCAAAAAGAAAATCAGAAATACTAAGTCCTGACATTATTAGAACAGTATATATTTTGAAAATTTCTAGATGCCATAAAAACACCCACATGAAACAATTTTTCTTTTACCATGTTGATACATCTTGATCTTATTCCCAAAACAGTGACTACTCATGTAGCATTCTAAATCCTTTTAGATAGTCAGATGGAAAACATCCAGCCTGTTAACCTCACACTGACATTGGTGGAGAAATATAGCCAGTCTCACAAGAGATCACTGTTACCTGCAAGAACAGCACTTCACCAACACTGAGTAATGGATCCCCCAATCTGACTCATCAGTATCTTACTAATTTCATTTGTGTTGTCTCTCTGTCCTACTTGTGTATCTGTTTATCTATAAAACAAAGCTTTCAACGACTATGTCACTTTAAGTTATACCCCTGGATCACCAAATGTGGCTTTACTAGCAAGTGCTTCCAAGCCAAAACATTGTGGGCCTGCACTGTAGGGAAATACTTAAGTTCGTCCACCCCCACCTATTAAAATAGGAACATTAGTCTTACTTCATTAATTTCTGCTTTTTGGCAGAGTCTTTGAAGCTTCTGAATTCCTCTCCTTCTTTAATCTCAAAAAACTGAGGTTTTAGTAATGTTTGCTGATCCTCCTTGAGCCTTTCCTGCCGCTTTAGTTTTTCCTCTTGGCGTAAAAGCTTGCGCTGTTTCCTGACCTCTTCAACCCAGCCTTTTTCATCATCTGAACTCTCAGAACTTTCTGCATCACTTGCTTTTCCTTCTGGTTCTTCCTCCTCTTCCTGCAGACAAAAATAGTATAAAATAAGAAATCATCAACTAATTTTCTTTCCAAATCATTCCTGCAATCAGATTATATGACTGCTTTTACACAGATACAGCTGAAGAGAACTACAATTTTTGGACAAAAGCAGTAACAGCAAACGAAGCTGAAAATACATTACAAGGTTGTTATCATCTATGTATTTTATGTTTTTCAAACCTGTATTTGTGCAAAAACAGTATTATATCAAAACAGTCAACATTATAAATTACACTTAATTTATGTAGTTAATAAGACATTCTTACATTGCCTCCATCCTTCTGGAGTGAAAAGTCTGAAGCTTGAAACAGAGGAAAAAAAAATGGAGTTTTCTTAATCCAAATGGAAAATGTTTTACCTGTCCCTGTGCTTCCAGTTCTTCTAAGATCTTTAGCTTCCTCTTTCTTTTCTCACTTATTTTAGAAACAAGTGGGTTAAGTAGCCTAAATTCTTCACTCTGCTCATCCACCTGGAAATCTGGATTCTCAAACATGACCTTAAAACGATCATCTTTTAGGAGACTGGGAAGATTCTGGAACAGAAGCAAAGCATGAGCAAGTTAGACAATTCTGAAACACATTAACAAAATAAGTAACACTTTTTCTTAATTAAACTAAATTAATAACCAGCATATGAAAGGCCAGTTGCTTTAGCCTTCCAGGTCAAATAAAAATCAAGATTTATGCTTATTGTATTTTTACAAAGATTATTTTAAGCTACCTGTAAGCAAGAGGTTTTTTAATGCACAGTACAGACAGTTTAAATACACAATTACTAATATTTTCAAATAAATGTTTCTCATCCATCCAGCCAGCTAGTCTGGAGACATGTTGATATCTACTGACTAATCAGCAGTACCTCCAAGGCAAATATACTGCCTGATGGGGATGTGTCTACAACATGTAAAACAAATTATAAGGGTACATGTCTTTACGCAATGCTACTATTATTTTACTGTAAATACTTCAGAGGAAATGTTATACATATTGTAACACTTTTTCTTCACTACTTTCATATACAGAATGAAAAAGGCAGTTTAATTCATGTCAAAGTAAAATGAACTCAGTGTAAATTATGCTACTGGTGAATTCAGAACAATTCAAGCTACTAATTCATCTTATGAGAAGACCAGTTATTGTCATTTTAAAATCATTGCATACATAGCTTTTTATTAGAAAATGCTTATTTTTTAACATTTTTCAACTTTTACCAGAACATTAATCCCACTACTGCATTAGGTTTTCATTGTTACTGAAGAAAAGGAGGGTAGAACTAAGGATACAGAAAACAAGAAGAGTAAATTTCAAGAACAGAAACAGTGCAAATGAGTAACTTTAAAGCACAGCCAAAAATTAAATTCCAAACTCTAAAATAAACTGCTTGTCACAGGACTCTAATACTGTTTCAGAAAAATAACCTGAATGTACATTTTTACATACTCTATTTAGTCCACTTAGTAACACAATCTCCATGTACTCCAAGACAATCAGTCCCCAGCTACTGACCTCCTTCATTGTAAAACTTGCTTAAGTTTGCATTTAAGTTTCACCACCACCTATCTTTTTAGTAGTAGTTCATACTTCCTACTAACCTTAACAGACAAGATTTCATTATTTATCACATGCAGCTGGTGTCTGCCTCTCACAAATGCTATACTCCTGTGAGAATGAGCACCTATGAAGTGCCACCTATAAAAAGCCTCCCCTCCCATTAGATATTAAGCATTTACCCATTTCTTCAATTCAAACTCCTCTTAGCAGAAAAATGGATTACTTTTAACACCCAGAAGATCTTCTGTTGCATAAAAGCAAACCATTTTGGCTATTCTATAAAAAATATTTAACTATATACACAAAAGAAGGCAATTGTATGCTAAATTTTACAGATAACATCTATCCTGTCACCACCAAAATACTGAAAACAAATGCAAACAACAGGTCTTGTTTGAACAGTTGTGGTATTGAGGCTGTATTAACCAGCTTCTGGAGTCCTATGAAACCCATGTTACCCTCAAAGTGAGTATTTCATCATTTTTAGCTTCAAATTACTATACGGTCTTTTTGTGCTGCAGCTACAGTCAAATCCATCTTAAAGCCATCTACCAAAATAAGTTATGTATAAGAAACAGGAACAATGGTATTTCGAATCTGTTTGGCCAAACAGCAACAACTAAAAAACCCGAATCCTGTAAGCATTGCTAGCTCTGTGCTCCCAGCTAGAGAATTCACCAAAACAAGAGCTCACCTTTTGTTTTCTTTTTTTACTAGACTGTTGCTCTTCTCCTTCTTCTTCAATCAGTTTGAGTGCAAGTTCTTTATTAACTTTTGGGAGTTTCTAAAAAGAGGAAAGCAATTAATAAATTAGCCTTTTACACATGCAACCTACATGGTTTATATTCTTACAGCTATTGCAGAAAAGCTCCTTGACTGGTTCCAAATATCTCTAGGTACTAGTAAAGCAACTCTACTTCAAGAAGATTTAAGAACTTATGTATTATTTTTAACTTCCAATGCATCAGGTTTAAAGCTTCAAAAGCAACTCTTTTTCCTTTTATGTTGAACAGATCCAATCTACAAAGTGACTAGTTGTAAACACAATACAATTTTCATATATCACTTTCCAGAGTATCATGTCTCAATGGCTTATGTAATTTAATGACAGAAGTAGAAAATGCAAAGTTTTACCAGTGGATTATCTGCTCAAGTGGCAAATGAGATGAGAGCTGCTCTTTTAGTTTGGTATCAGCCTTTCAAGAATCACATGTATGGGAATTTTATGTTTCCATTCAAGAAGTTCTATAAATTACTTTGTGTATCCAATAATAAAGAGAATCAAATCCTAAGTCAGTACATCTCTAAGATACACTTAGGAATATATTACTCTTTATGAATAGTTTTCCCCAAAGTACACCATTTGTTTCTAGAATTTACCTTCAGTTGAACCCTCTGTGCACGTGTTTCTTCTATCTTCTGCCTTATTTTCTCTCTTCTATATTCTTCATAGGCAAAGGGATTGGCCATCATTTTTGCCTTTGAACAAGCAGAAGGAATTAAAAAGAAAATACCATTAATACAGGACACAGTCCATTATCTGGATGGAAAAAAACCCCAGCCAAAACAAAAAAACAAACACAAAAAGACAAAGAAAACTCCCAGCACGTATATTTTATTTTTTAGAATAAAAATTGACAAGATTCAGCCTTATTTACCTTATGATAAAGTCTTATGTCCATGAAGAAGCCATGCATATATGCTCTGAGCAATGATGACCCAATGAGATGAGCAAGGCCTAGGAAAAAGGATCCAGAGAATTTTAAAGAGCTTTCACATATAAAGAACTTCTATTCCAAGCCAGCCAGTTTACTTCCTTAAGACAAACAAGCACTGCCAATGGAAAACATCAATCAGTCACAATCATGACCTCAAGACTAAGTAAAACTGGGAATAAAAATCATTTTGGTGAGCAAAAAATTATAAGCTTCTTCAGAGCAACCAAATCCATTTTTCTTGTCATAATACAAGTTATTGAGCACGTTTTAAAAATGCCCACATGCACTATGCTCTATAGAAATTCACAAACAATTCCAGAGGATTTTTTGATAGTCCATAGGTGTTTGATAATCCCTTTTTTAGTGTGATAGAGAGATCTTTTTAATTAAAAAGGCTTGCCTTGGGTCAAACCCAACACTCACAGTGTAAACAACACTCAGAGGTAAATTAAGTAAACTGGAGCAAAGCATTGCAATCAAACCATGTAACAGACAGAAAAAGGACTAATTCCCTCCAGAGAAGGTTGCTTACCTTCTCTGTTATATAATTATCAGTATTCAAACTTCTTGAAACCATTAGCCCTAGAATGATTTGTATTTTCTGAAAATTACTACATTCAATAGGGTAGCCTTTAGCTGTGAGCTCCAATTCTATTTTGAGCACCTCAAAAATATTTTGAAAACTAAACCAACTTCTCTTCCTATGCCTTCCATTTGGCATATGAAAGCACACACAACAGGTTCCCAGCGATATTATATCATCAAATATCAATCACCTTCTTGGGATAAAAATCTGAGACACCTAAGTGTCTAGTGTTGAACTAGTTGG
This sequence comes from Cinclus cinclus, assembly GCF_963662255.1. NCBI lineage: Eukaryota > Metazoa > Chordata > Aves > Passeriformes > Cinclidae > Cinclus > Cinclus cinclus. The sequence goes on along the minus strand of NC_085048.1, from coordinate 14,446,182 downwards.
GAATCAAAGAACTTACAGCCATCATTCTGGAATATTAATAACCAAGAAAACAAGAGAAAACTGCTGTCAGTGAATTCATAAGAGTGCTCATACATCACAATGAAATTACAAAATTCAGATGCGCTAACGTTCAAAAACTGAACAAAGAAGTCAGCCAAAGAGCAGATACAACTATTTTACCTAAATTTTCAAGGTCCTTTCTGGTAACAAATTTGTAATCATCATAAACAGTGCTTTCTGGATTCTCTTCCAGTTCTTCAGTCAAGTTGTCCAAGAAGGAACACCATTTTGGGGCAGGTCCTAAAACCTGTGGATATTATGGAAAGTTGTAACATTGCATTTTCTTACAGAAAAAGCCTACAGTTAGGCTCTTGGCTACTGTGCTGTAATGAAACAGCAAATTAATCCCACAGCACTTAGAGAACACAATTAAACCTACTGCATGCATTACCAACAAAGTGTATTATAGATTATGTAAGTGTTGTTTTAATTTAGGTCATTTGAGACCAGGCAGTTTGGAGGTTTCAAGTTTAACTGTTTCAAGTCGTCCCAGTCTGATTAATTTATTAAAAGCTTAGAGCCAAACATTACAGAAGAAATTACAAACTAATGGCACTAGATAGCAACTAATTTGTAAAGTGCTGCTGGATCTTGAACTCATTAGGTTCACTATGCAATCATGTTAAATCCTACTATGACCTACTTATTTTAATTATAACACCACAGATATATTTCACGTATTTTATTCAGGAATAAACCCAGACTCTACAGACAGATAACAGGAAATATTAAAAATACTTGCATATTTCCATGATGAGGCAAAGCATTTGTTTGCCCAGTATTAGGTAGCACTATCAATACATTTTTCCATATAAGCTTCCTCCAATTTCCCAAGTTAAAAATCAGCTCCCTTTACTTTTCCCTCCTGCTGTTCTGATTGAAATTCCTTTCCATCTTGACTCATGTAGCCACACTCAGCTGTTCCAGCAGTCTTATTTTAGTAGGCGAGTTAGCAGCATGGAAAAATCTAACACTGCATTTCTCTCTCTAGTGCAAATTAGCTGATGTTTTAGAATTTTAAGTGACCAGTTAAATCCTATAGTGGGACTTTTAATGAGGTTTCTGATTTCTTTCCTAACAATTCATGTTAAGAACTCCGCAGTCAACCATAGGAATGCTTGTGATACACCAGCAACATTTTAAGAACTTATTCAATTATGGAAACAACTAGAAGTGATTTTATTTATTTAACACATAGTTTGTTTTAAAGTGATTGTGTGATAACAGCATGAGATAATACTGTTCATTTAAAAAGTGTCTTCTAATTCAAAAGTCCTCTTTTGAAAACATCTTCACACAAAAAACCCTGTAAAACTGTGTTCTAGACCATAACATTCTACCATACATATTCTTGCCTGTAACAGTCCAGATAATAATATTTTATTCTAGACCATTACTGTCTTTGTATTAAATATGATTTATCTTCCTAAGATCTCAGCCCTAGCTGAGAACCATTACATGCCAAATTAAAAAGGGCACTTTTTTCACCATGCTGCATATTTCATTCCAATTACCAACCACTTCCAAGGAAATTCCCAAGATGTCACTAACAAGAAACATTTTACCTACTTAATTAACCAAAATCCCCATGTCTGCTCCAAGAATAAATGACATATATAACATTCAGATTGACTTCTAGCCAGCATTTCAAAAGCTTTTGTCTCCACCCAGATTTTAATTTTTTTTATTTTATTTCCCCCAAACCACTTATTTAAACACCAAGCTTTTATATTAAAAAGAAAGCAGTCTAGATCAATGAAAGTCTTCATGCCACTTAAGAAATCAGTTATCTGTGCCTCATTACCAGACCATCAAAACATGACTGGTGTGGAAGAACCTTATGTTTACCTATATAATTTTTTTTTATATGAAGCAGTTTGTCCTTATTAAAAGAACTCCCAAGCTGTTTACTAACTAAACAAAACCTTTCCTGTAATAAAATTTAAAGATAACATTCTCTCCTATACTCAACACCCGATACTAACAGTAAAGTCCTTCATGTGGCATAATCTTTGCCATAAACACCTAAGTCAAAAAACCTGATTATTCACAATAATCTGTGGAGTGAGTTGGATGATCAGATAATAGAAAACAAAGTGGGGGAAATGAGATAATGGAAAAAAGAGGTGGCAGAATACCAGGAAAAAAAATAAAAAGTCTAACTGTTATTCAAATTTCACATGTTCACTGACAGAAAGGAAAACCCTACAGAGATATCTGTGTGTGTTTTATTACCCCTTCTTCCACCCCACTGAAACCACTTATTCTACCTATTCTTGAAGACTTTAGGAGCTCTGTTTCGTGCATTAAAATGAAACATTTTTTTAAATCTTAGGAAGAAATTAAAAAACAGAAAAGGCAAACAATATCAGCCACAACGACAAGAACATAATGGAGAAATGCCCTCCTTTTGCAATAGTAATCCTTCACAGAACTTAACTGCAACTGCATTTTTAACTCCAGAATTTAATGCTCTGCTGTCAAGCAACAGCCACCCCACAATGATGCTAAAAGCACTCCAGAATGCCAGGCTCCAAGAACACACCATTCCTCTGCCCAGGTACGAACAACAATTGACAGGGTTGGTCTGTACTGCGCCTCCAGGGACAAGGTGGGACAAGTGAAACTGGCCTGTCTTCCCCAGTTCACGACTTTCCATATGGTGGCCACATTGCAACCCAAGTGGGACCCCCCGGGACCCCTTGGAGCCTCTGTCATCCAGCACTGACACCACCTCAGCCTTGGCTGCAGTCCCTGTTAAAGCCAGGGGTTTTAACAAAACAAAGCTGTGGACTTTGTGTAGGTCAATTAATATACCTGCCAATTTGGAGTGGAAAGGTACCAATCTACCACACCTCACAGAGAAAAACACACTGAAATTCACAGCATGAATAAGAAAATGTTACGAAATAGGGAACTGCATGCAACTTAAGTGACAGAAAAGTACAGACAGTACTGTGCCACCTAACATCAAATTTTTCTTATACGCATTAGAATACTTCTTAACTTTACACACAGAAAACACCAAATATGAGTAGTCCAGCGCACAACTGAGCAGAGACAAAAAGTCCGAGACTAAACTGACCAAGAAATAGACAAGCAAAATTTTCATAGAAAAATATTTTAAAATATTGTAAAATAACTTCAAAAATCACAGATCTTTGTCTTCTATTCTACAAGATATTTGACTTTGTAGTCTTGTGGCACCACAAGTCTTACACGGCACAATGTTCTTATGGCCATGCCTAATTCCTGAGCACTTCTGTAGAAAATAGAACCCTGTCATTGGTCTGCAATTCTCCTAAAATTAATGAACCCTAGGACAGCATAGGTATTATTCCCAGCCCACAACAGATGTTCCATATCTTGAATTTGGAACACCAAACAGCACTTGTGCACTTTTAAACACCACTCAACAATTTGACATTCAGCTCTGCAGAGCCCTGAGAGAAAAAAACCCCTGCCCTAATCCTAACTAGCATTAAACATGCTCAACAACTTAAGAGAAGCCCAGGATGTGTAGAAGCTTCCACAGTCAGATGTCAAGAGATATAAATTAAACTACTATGAATGCACATCCATACAAGTATTGTTAAGTATCTGTTTTAAGGTTTCTGAGACCAGTTCTACAGGAGTGACAAAACAGTTGCTCTTTTCTTCTCAGGGAGTAAAAACAGGTTCCAAAATCTGTTTTTCTGGATGCTAAACAGTAAGTTCCTGGAAGATTTCAAACAAGGCAGCGATAAACTCTTCAGCAATGAACAAGATGTCAAAATATAGTAAGACTCAACCCTCCCAATCTTCACTTGTTTATTTTAGGAATCAAAAATACGCAAAATGTTTACAGACAGCATTAATCGGATTTGAAAATTATTCAGCAGAATCTGGAAAGTTTAGACTGTCTGAATTCCCTCTAAAAGACTAACTTAATGTATGTGGACATCATTCAACCACACAGTTCCAGAGGTTTTGGAAAGCAGAGGCATTATTTGCTGTGGCTGCATGAGACAGCAGCAGGCAGATGCATAAAAAATTTAAATTTCACAAGAAGTAACTCTGTAAGGCCGCATCATGCCACACCATAGGGATACCGATAGTAACAAAAACCCATGAAAATACTATCAATGTTCTTTTGTGTTTTAGAAGTAAAACCTTCTGTCAAAAATCTGTGTGGTACCTTCTAGGCATTTTGACTAAGACCATTACTAAGTAGCAAAAAAAGGACTAACTAAATAATTAATTGACATATTATTTGAATAATGGTGATTACAACAAAAATAGCATATATTTAGGGTCTTCAACAAATCCCTATGTACAGTGTATTGTGTAAAATTATTGATGAGTTGGTGGAGACATTTTGTACAACTCCAGTATATGTGAATGAGAACTGTAGCAAGGACTGTGAAAGGCAGCAAGGAGGATTTCTGAAACAGTAATGCTTACACAAGAATAATCCATCACAGAGACACTGTAAACCAGAGCTGAGCTAAGCACCAGAGGAGTGTGACTCTTAACAGCCTTTTAAGTGGAGATAATGGAGAACGACTAATATCTTGGGGTGACTTTATGATGTTTCTATCCCCAGTTGTCTGTTCTGTTGGTGTTGAATATTGAGTGCTGCAGCTTTAAGACTGGTTCCAGAAGTGAAGGAGGAGAGAAAAGGTGCAGTTTGTTATCAGAGACTGCACTTGCTCTCCCACATCCTTCACAACTAATTTTCAGATGAAACCTGAAATATTCAAGGAAAACTATACAAGCCAAGTGTCTGTGATACAACGGGATTTGACTTCACAGTCCAAGGTGGATTCTCCATTCCTCCGTTCCATTGAAAAACAAAACCAAAAATAAAAGCATTTCAACAAAGAGATATTATTTTCTAGACTACCATTTCTTGAAACTAAATATATTTTCTATATTCAACTCAATGACTTCACATACATATTTACCTATAGGAGACAAAAATAATTCTTTTGAGAAGACAAATAATAAAATCTTAATTTTGTTTGTTTTTTAATAAAATGGCATAATATAAAGCATTTAAAACCTTTAACAGGACATAACTGGTGGAAAAACCAAATGCACATCTATGCATGCATGTTCTCAGTTTCAATCACACCATTTAACAGGAGAAAGAGATTACAGAAGGTCTAATGAGGGAGGTAAAAAAAAAGACGATCCCCAGGGTATGGGCAGTGACTGAAATGTGCAATTGCATTTTTAACATAATTAGCTCCCTAATTGTATAGCCAAATTTAATTAATGCAATTACATAAAGTATTAATTACTATTTATTTTAAGAGTATTGTTTTCAATGTTTTGTTCTCTAATTTTAAGAATTAGACAAATCTCAATATGTAATAACTTTGAAAAGTTTCCATTTAGATGCATTGAGAAGTCAAGAGAAGAAAGAACACCTCATTGCACCTTGTTAACAATAAATCAATTGCAATTGGGAACTCTAAAAACCCAGGAGGATTATTTCTATCTAGTAGATGTGGAAAGCTGCAGCTCTCTGTTCCTGTTACTATGCTTTTGGCCTTCAACCATAGCCAGCCCAAGAGATCAGCTGGTGTCAGGAAGGAGCCTGGGGATCACAGATCTTGTTATGTTTCTGTCTACCATGTTTCCATACACAGCATTTCCATAGCAACCAACATGCTCCAAACAATTTGTCATTTTGAATTCTGCCATTCTTTTGTAATCTTCATTCTTCCTATGAATGTTCTACAATCAACTCCAATTATGCCCTGTTAATCTCACAATCTTTTTTAATGGATTGAATAAAATTCTTTGATTGTTTAAATTAAATTGGTTTGGGGAACAAACTCTAAACAAGTCTCCTATATATTCTTCATAATTTCATGCTTTCATTCACCCTGCATCATATGGTGTAGATTTGGTGCTTTTAAAAACATCAAGTAGCTCAGTGAAATACAGACATGACCAAGAGAGATTAAATAGCACATTCTCCCTTTTTGGCATACTACTGACAACAGCACTGCAGTTGGTTTTAAGCCCACACACTCCTAAATTTCACTGAACTATGCAATGAGTTGGCTTTTTCTCTCATCCTAACTCAGATGCACATCCAGACATTTTTGGCACATTCATTAATAAGAGAGGTTGAATAGTTGGTTTTCCTACCTTTCACTATGCTGTGGAAGCTGCCAAATCAACTGGGAGTTTTACTCCAGAGAGAGCAGTTAAAGGAAACATTGCTTTTAAGATCTTCCCAGTGTTAAACAAAAACTGCTGCAGGAACTTGCATGCATCTTCTAGGAATGAGATACTAAATGTTTCCGCCCTGGTAGTTATCAGATAGCAAGAACTTCTTCTACTATTTCTAAGCAGTTTGGCTTTATAATGGTGGTTTTGGCTTCTTTTTTTTTTCCTTTTTTTAAAAAAAATCTCATATTCTCTGGTCTGACAAGTACTACAGTCAGTTACCCAGTCACAGGTCTGCTCTCACTGTGAGTGCTCTTGGTGAAGCCATCTTTTGAAGGAGACAATGGTCCAGTTGCTCATAATGTAGGGAAAAAACACCCTCAACCAAATAAAGTTACTCCTTAAAACTGTAAATAAGATTACCAGAATAGGTCTTTTCCTCACAAGACAGAACTAAAAAGGGACACTTCTCAAGTCATCTGTGATATACCAGCCACAGCATTAAGAGTCTGATGCTTCCACCAATGTCCCTACCATGTTCTGACATAAAACAAACACTTTATCAGTATTGCTACAGATCTGTTATTTATCAGACTCCCTACAAGTTTTAAAAATTGAGACAATGTGAAGTCAGAAAGATACACTGAAACCTGAAGTACAAGAACACACTATTTTCACATGAAGTCAACTAATCAAATGAAGCCCAAAAGGTTAAGAGGAGAGTGGCTTCTCAAAGCCTATGTTACAACCATGTATTACTTCAAGCACCTTCCCAAAAATATAATCTGGAAATAATTCAAAAGTTACCAAAAGTCTGTCCTTATTCTAACACAGCAGCTTCTACAGCATACCTGCTGTAAAAAGAGAGGAAAATTGCCTTAACAGGTTAAAAAAAAGAAGCAAATTGCATTAACACTGTGCAGTTACTTCAGCTGGGACTCACTTCACAGGTTTCATTTACCTATAGACATGCACTGATTGTCTTTGTTTATCCATGAAAAAAAAAAAGGTGCAGATCAGGTATGATCAGCTGATCTAATACCTTGCTGACAGTAAATCAGGAACATTTTACTTTGGCCATCCACACCTTCTATTCCCTACTACATTTGACTAAGTGTTCTTACCAATTCCTTAGCACAGGTTCTGGGACTCATTAGAACCTTAATGAAGCTAGTTTACTGCTCAGTGACTCTGTGTCACTGAACCAGCACAACCTCCCTCGAAAAGGACCATCTTCACAGTTTACAGAATCTAACAAAAAACTCCACTCTATCATGATACATTAGAAAGAATAAATTCCTTGCCAAGTTATCCCCTTGCACTTACAATTGTGACTGCAGGAGAGGCAGACAAAGCAATGGTAAGTGGGAAACTTTGTAACTGTCTTGGCCTTCCTTTTAAACAAGGAAATAACTTCTACACAGCTTCTAACTGTTCCAAAATGTTCAGAAATCTGTTTCTCAAAACATAATGGCACTTCTTGCAATACTAAGAGCATAGGCTATCAATGGACAAAACTGCCACTACTAACAAAGAGTAACTCATGTATTGGTTTTAGTACGTATGCAATAGCTCCTGATGGCAATCTAAATAAACAAGAACCACTAAAAATAAGCCAGAAATGCCAAGTCCCAACACATCCCCTTATTAGTTTCTCTTGAGAAGACAGGAAAATTCCTCAATTGTCACACTGTGTAGGATCCTGCCTCTCACGCTTTTAAGTGGATGGGAACAAGAGAGTTCTTACAGTACACACCAGATGCCAAGGAGTGTTACAGCATGTTACAAGAATGTCACAGTCATTAAAACAAAACATACTGGACGATAAACTGTATTTTAAGGAAATTTGAGGAATGCTATAGATTATTACCTTTATTAGGTATAGACTATGGATTATATATGAAAGACTATTACCTTTAGTAATGGTGAATCCAGCTCTTTGTCCATCTTACATGATTGACAAACTACGGAAATGTGTGAATTTCTAATAACTCTCTACCATTGCAGCTTAATTGCTTTTTGAAAAACTGGGAGGAAGACTGCTCTGTGAGTTTATGCAAGTACTGCCAGACAACACAAAGGGAAGGAAAAGCAACTACCTGTTAGGAATGTGCAGCTCCTCCAGACAGATAATGAAGATAAGCTCAGCACAAACCAACCTCATTGCAAAGCATAATGCTAAATAAATTCTGTATAACTCAGGAAATAATTTTAAGTAGAAAGCAGCCTCCGAATAAATATTCAAAAGCTTTCACATATGCGATGGTTTTATCTACTTCTATGGTTTTCTGGGATCGGATTCTTAGATCTTCATAACCTACTATTTCTGCACAAAATAGTTGTAACTCACAACATGTTTAAATTCTGAGTGCAACACAGAAGATGACAATACACTTACCCTGTACTTTTAAATGAAATTAAGAGTTGAAATTATTACACAGAAAATTCTCACGTTTTGTCTTTTCTGATCCAAAAGCTAAAACACTGTAGTTCTTATTACATGCAGATAGACAGGTAGCATAGTACAAAACTTCCTTTCAGCAATTACACATTTTCATTATCTGTGACTGCCTCTCTCTTCACTGACTGAAGCTAAGCAACTGCATCTTTAAATTTTCAGAAGTGAAGTGTAGAATAGATGGCCTACAGGAAGAACAAGTGCAAGTTAAGAAATAAAAAAATATATTTCAGATACTCAAGACTTAACAAAAGAGGAGCACACTCCCCCCTCAAAACACATTTCTTAAAATAAGAACTCAACAGAAGGTCCATTACCACCAATTGCTTGAGAAACAGTCACAACACTAAAAAGCATTTGATTTTTCTATCAATGGTCAGAGCAATCACCTTGTATAATTCAACACAACTTCTGCTTTTAAGAGTTTTCTCCTGTGCTCTATGAAGGGTTTGACATAAACTCTATGTATGACTTGACAGTCAGTGTGCTTCTGTGTGTTCAAAAAAATAACAAAGAATAGCTGCTTAGTACACTAACAGCCACAACTGCACTAAGTAGGGCTCATACACCTCCATAATCTAGACATGATGTTGAACTAGTACATCATAAGCACCAGAAAATATCTAAAACAAGTTTTACAGGAAGATCAGAAATTGTTTCCTGATTATCACACATAGGTGTTTTCCTCATATACATATATATATATATATATATATGTGATAAGTGGTACCGTGTCTCTCAGCCAGCACATAGGAAATGGAGGATATCCTTTGTTGGGAATAAGCCCAGTGTGTTATTTTTCAGTTTGAAAGTGTTTAGGTTTAAAGTAGGAAGCTGACATTTCTGCTTGTGAAGATAAACAACTTTTTTCCTATGCTTGTAAATACTGTGAGATAGGTAATGTATCATTCACCAGACATTTTTTTTTAAAGAATCAGACTGTTCTGGATGAAAAACACAATTTTGCAAGATTGATATATCAAAACTTAGAATTAGTTTAAAGGCCAAACACACACTCAAGTGTCTTTTTACTAATGGAAACTTTCTTCTTTTGATACTTGGCAGCCCCAAAGCTCAACCATAATACATTACTTCATAACAACCCTTCTTTCCAGTCATTTCACAGTTTTCAAAATGAACAAACTAAGATTAAGACCAAAATTTTCCATTCTACGTCACAACTACCATTTTATTTTACAGTATTTTTTCCCAGACAATGAAATCTTTTTCAACATTTTCTATTGTTTCAGGATAGAAAAAGTCTGTCACCACAAGCTAGTTTCATGGCTGCTTTCCACTTTACCAAAAACATGTTAGGGAAGGGCTGTATTGAACAAGATGAACAACTGTCTTCTAAAAAACACTGCCTCATCGTATGATCTTCAAGGCAACATTTGAGGCAGCACCTATGCAGAATGACCTAATACTGCCAATCAGAAGATGAGAAAACATTCTAAAACAAATCAAAATCTTGCACTCTACTGCTAATTTGTCCTATTAGTGTCAAAATGCCAAACACAAATATAGTAAGAATTGCATCATTTGATTCATAGCTTTTACCACACAAGCCAAAAATCTATACAGAAGGTCTCACTGTAACTCTAACAGCACCCACAAACTATTTGAATGACAGCTGACTATACAGAACACTGGCCCCAAAGGCATGAAGGACAAGGTGTGGACAGGTAGGTTTGTATTCCTATCATATAAAGACCCAAAAGAGAAAAAAAGACAATCAGCAGACCTCAAATGGATAAGAATGTAAGTCTCAGAGTGATAAAACTGTTCTGAAAGGCTATGATCTTACAGCTAAGTGTGGAGAGTATAACACAGGGGAAACTTCCCACACCTTTAAAGTGAAAAATGACAGTCTGTAAAGACAGGTATCTGATGGTCATAACATCTTGTATAGAACCAGTGAGAGCACCCTGTCACAGACTGACAGAAAATACCTACCTATTTCAGATAAATGCTTTTTCTGTGAGTGAGTGAACAGAACACAACTCTGGTCAACACAGCCATTTAGGTGCAGCTCATCTGGATACCTATGATCAAAGCAAGTTCATCCCTAATCTACATTCTAGAACTACTCAAAACAAATATCCAGAAAGAAACACAGGGGATGAACTAATGTAATAAAAAACTGCTTTCGCTTGTATTTCCTTCAGTCCAAGCTCCCTCTAGAGATTTGTTTCACCAAATACCCAGAGCATTAAATGAAAACTTGTAAGATAATAGGATTTGTTGCCTTAATCAGTGATTATGTTATTTCAGGGTTAACCACACTAAGGAAAAAACTAGTATTTCTCAGGTTTTCTAGGACTATTTCTTTTTCTAAATCCAAGGAAAAAAAATTTTAGGATAAGCATTTTTGATGCATATTCAAAACAAAATGATGCTGATAATCAGTAATTAAACCAGACAAGAGGGTTTTTTTTTTAAAAAAAGGGGAAAACAAAACTAGTTAAAGAATGAGTGAAAAGCAAGAAGTACCAGCAATGGCTGGTTTAGCTGAAAAACCACCCAATTTTAAGAGGACAAAATTCATGGTATTTCTAGCAATATGGACAGCCACACGTCCAAAGTAGGTATTGTATTAGAAACTAGAACCCTCATACTCTTGGAGAAACTGAATCATCAACTAGGCAAGAAATACTTGCTCTTGAAACATTTCCAGTTTATAACTCCAACAGCCCTGAATTAGGAGAGTGCTAGGATATCAAATGATTTTCCAAAACCACCTGAAAAGAAGCCAGAGATGCTCCAGGATTTATTTTTTCTTAAAGAGCTTAATATCTTCACTATACCAAAAGTACATTGCTTCTAGCCTCAACAGGGAGTGTTCTGCCAAGACTGCAGGAAAGTAAAAAAAATCCAGAACACAGAATATTACACTCAATTAATTACACGCTTAATTGCTCTCTTCTCTTAACAGCCTAATGAATACAGCAAGTTTCAGTTTCAGTATGTTCATGTAGCCCAAAGTTACAAGTCAAATAAATGAGACAGGACTGATTTGCAACATCTGTGCTAAGATCAGACATGTTTGTGTAACCAGAAGTACACAGAGTAACACCTATGGCCCTTGCTCTCCACCCAGAGCACCCAGGAGCTGACATGTAGGGGGTTTTCTGCGCAACCTGCAAAGAAAACGTTGTATGGCATGGAACATGACAGACAGCCTCAATTAAACTTAAAGAGAATCTGATTCATCTCAGATCCCAGGCCAAAGGACCACCATGTGTCAGTGGAACTTTTGCCTCTCTTCACTTCTTTGGCCAGGACCTGGTTGCACTATTGAATCAACTTATATTTCTGAGTCAGTAGTCTAAAAACTATCCCAAGGCACACACAACTTTCATTTCAACCTTCCCAAGGCACACATCAAAGTGATGTACCAGGAAGCCAGCTGGCAAGAAGCACGTTTTCCAAATGTTTGCATAAACTGCAAGTTAGCTATTAAACCAATGGCAAACAGCCCAATTCCAGTCAGGAATTCAGAGGCACTTGCCCTCATTACAGCCCAACAAAATAAAACAAAAACAAAGTCTCTAAGCTAAGCCACTCAAGATGTTACCTATGTAACACAAAACATCTCATTTCAATGGCGAGATTCAATTTGCTTTTTGCTCACTCTGCACTGTGTACCTACACAAGGTATCTTGCTATTTAAAAGCAAACCTGCCTGTCCTTTCTAGAAAACCAAAAAACCATCTTGTATTTCCTCTACTTACAGCTTTGCATAGAAAGGAAAAAATTTGCAGAGATTTTTTTTACTTTTTTATACAAAATGCAGTGTTCTCAGACATTCCTAGTCTCAACTGTCATACCTATCCTGATGAAACTTCTGAAGGGAAAGCTGATGTGTGCCATTTATTTTACAAGCAATATTATGATACTCAGTATCATAACCTTTTATAATCCTAAAGTTCAAGATACAGTAATTTTTTGGGTTTGAAATGGAAATTTAGCTCTGGCACTAACAATGGAGAGAACAGGCACACGTACACAGATAATTCAGTCAGACATGAGCTCAGTCAGAGCACATTCCAAGCTGGCCGGACACGAGCCAGCTCCAGTTCAGCAGTCATGAGCTGTGTTAGCACAGCACTGTGCCCACACTAATAAAACCTGCTGAGAGGCTGGGTATGCCAGGCTGGGCACAGTCCTGCACTGTCTGGCCAACTCCAGTCACGGACAGCGGACGCTGGGTCTGTCTGCAGCCATCTATGCACACACTGCTCTGCAAGACTCCCACCGCTGCCAGTTATTTCTCTTTTAGAGCACAGCAACATACATTTGGGATTTTAAGTGTCCTCCTTGGTCATAGCCATGGCAATTCCTTACAGCTGTTCCAATGATCATTTCAAACATGAGAATAATTATTAGCACTGCAAGCCAATAACGGGCATGGGCAATTGAATGGACTTTATTTACATAACTGTCCTTTACAGTTAGCAGCATTTCTCCCAGGCATTTATTCTGTTATGGAATTCAACGAGACATAACTCAGTTCCTGTCAACATCTTAAAGACAAAGGACACATTTCCAGTGGAACTGAAGTCTACCTTAAAGTAAACAAATAAAGAGAAAATTAAGTTACTTATAAAAACTGTGAATCCTAGTTCTTAAATAAAAGAGAAAATAACACCATGAAAAGAGATCAAGTAATAAATTTCTTTAAAGTTTTGCTCCAAAGACCCATGTAACAAAACTTAACTTTGCCTGTGCAAGGAAATTAGTAAGTCTTCCAAGGATGGGAAAAAAAACATGTATTAATCATCTACTGACAGAGAAACCAAAGGACAGGTGTGCAACTCTGAGCTCAAACAACTAGCCTGGAAGATCAAGAAATAAAACTGTAACATGAATGCGTTAATAACATTAAGTTTTCCTTAATAAAAAATGCCCTGAAGAAGTTGAAGGCTGACACAAGTCCTCCATTTTATATTTTCTTCATTTAAAAGGCAGATTAAAAATAAACAAAACCGCCAACAGAAGTGGATTTAGTGAGCTACATACTTGATTTTTAGGAAATGCAGTAAAACACCCTTCAATTATATAATACTGGCTGTGCCAGCCCCTTCAATCTTGCCTGTAAAAAGGCACAGGGTAAAAAAGTCAGACCAGAATGTGAGATTTCTGTCTCTATTTCAAATATTTCAAAGTAACTTCTTCTCACTACCATTTAACTTTCCTATTGTCTAAAGTAAGCATTACATATTTTGCAATGAACCACAGATTGTCAACTAAAAAACTAACAACAGTATTTAAAGTATCTTCAAACTCAAAGCCATTGACACAAACTGGTGAAGCTTATTTTAAAAGCAAATTTAGTCTGGGCAGTAGCCTCTGAAAAAAAATTTAAATTTTCTTGCATACAACAATACCTTAAAAATAAAAGCTGTATTTGGATTTATGCTTTAACATTCATCATTTGGGTCCATTTGCAGACTCATATCACTGTGAATGTAAAACTCATAAAAAAGTATCATCCAAACAAGTTTAGGCAGACCCAGGTAACAAAAATCAGGGGATGGTGACACAGGAAGATAGTTTAGGGCAAGATTTATTTTACTCTTCATTGGAATAGCCTGCATGCTGTAAAAATACTAGATAGTAGTATTAGTTAGTATTTAAGTTTGCAATATTGTCTCTAGGTAGGATCTGAAATCTAATAAAGAGCGATTGTATTTCTTTACTAAAAATTATTTGTCTGATTTCAGAAATAAGAATTCAATACTCACAGAGGATTCTATGAGAGTAAGATTTCTGTGAGAGCAAAAAGCAAGTACTTTTCATTTTGATTTACAATATGTCCAAGAATACTCAAAGTAATACTAGCTTGAACAAGTTCTAACAAACATTCATCACTGGTGACAATCAAGACAATGAAATAACCTTTTGGCTAAGTTGGATGTGAACCTCTAATAGCTGACTTACAGCTGTCAGGTTCATGTATCATGCACACCTGCACGAAAAATAATCTCAGTGCACAGTTTTCAGAGAGAAGTGGAATCTTACCTTTAGTGACAGAAGGAATGCTTTTTTCATCTGGATTATTTAAACTGACTAACTAGTCCATTCCAGTTTTAAAAACTCATCAGACTTTGAAAATATGTGAGTTTCTATTCCCTAATCCATTAATTTAAAAAGATGATAGAGAAAAAAAATGCTTGGGAAGCTATTCTCTCAACCTTAAAAAGGATGAGGTAAATAGAAAAAAAGTGTTCAGCTTCTAACTACAGCTAATATTTTGTCATAAATAAAAAAAATACTTGTTGCCCTCCCTTTGTTATCCAAAGCATGGAACAGTGCAGTTAACAAAATTTGAATTGGTTAGAGCTAAATTACAGAAACAGGCAATTCACATCTGAAGAACAACCTGACATAACTCATGTATAAGAGATGCCACATCTCTTTAAATGCAAAAATCAAATAATGTAAGTAAATATATCAGACTACAGAATTGTTTAGAGGGGTATACTCTTGTGTTTAGACACACAAAGAGAACATGCATATATATTCTATTCCACAAAGAGAAACATAAATTTATAAATCTCCATCCTGAACATAATCAAGATCATACATAGTGGACATGGCAGCAGGAGATGACCATAATGAACTGAAAAAAATTAAATTTATATTAATTTAAAATTTATTAATTAATGAAGACTTTTTGGCTCATTTAAAAATAGTTAAATATACATTTTAATATTAATAGATTTTATAGTTTGTCCAAAATGAGAATAAAATTAAGAAGTTTACATATTTTTAAAGTCTGGTCAGCTATTCTGCATGTTATATTTACATAGGTATTCTACTATTTATCTTCTATCAGGACAAGAAAACCTCTACAGAACGCACTGTAGAAACTAAACCAAGACTGAATTGCAGGTGTAATTTTCTGTACCATTCCCTGACACCAGAAGGCTTGCTGCTAAGTCTCCCAAACACCAATCTACAGAGATAATGCATATAATAAACCTTCAGTTAAGCCTTTCAAGTGGAAAGCTTATCCTGTGAAAAGCTGCATTCAAAGAAGGGCATTGAGGAGAAGTTACAGTCAAGAGCCATACTTGAAGTCACACAATCACATTTTTTGTCAGAACAGAGAAGAATATTTACTGCTATGACTATGTCACTGCACACCTCATATTAAAGAGACTAATGAAATATTTCACAACAAAGCAAAGTTATTATCTTGAAAAACATAGTCCCAGTTTAGGAATTCTTTTTCATCAGCTATCAAAAAAAAAACTTCACCTGAATTTTCTACAGCCACTTATCAGTTTTGAAACTGGTAACAAATGGCAAATTACAGGTTGTTTCTTAAGTAATTCAACTTGTTACATTAATAAATTATGGTTAACCTAAATTTACGTTATTGTGACAAGACAGTGTAGATATCAATTTCAAACAATTGTGTCTTTAGGAGCAGTATCAACAACAACTTGTATTACTTACTGGTATATAATAGATATTCATTTTAGGGGCTTCATTGGCAGTCATTAGCATTCCTAAAAAGAGATTTCCACGTTTAAAAATATTGATCAGAGGAGAATAATACTATTTTTAAAAAAAGCTCATGAAGTACATATTCTTGGCTTGCAATGGACATTAATCAAGACCTGTAATAAATTGTTGCATGAAATACCATGAAAAGAAAGGTGAGATATCAGCATAATTAATGAAGGTTAATTTTCTATATATTCATTCCCTTTTGTCCTCTATCTTAACTGTTCAGCACCACTTTAAGCAACATTAAGCTCTACCAAGTGCAGGCTGCCATTTTTTATAATAAATATAAACAATTCATCCCTTAATACTGTTCAGAACAAGTCCAGTTAGTATTGCAGTTAAAAACTACGTTGGACATAAAATTGCCTTATTAATACATTGATATTAGTACATGGGGTTGTTTGTTTTATTTTTAAACACACACCTAAACAGACCCATATATCATAACATGGCTTACACCTTCATTCATATTTTATCTTGGGAAATAAACACAACAGCAGCTTCTCAACCCAAAATGAGATGCAGGACACTGTAGCTTCAAAAGGAGTAATACTAGTGCTATAACCAAACAGGGCAAATGTAGAATTTGAAGTACCTAAGAATAGACCCAAGAAACAGCATGAATAAGGGGTTTATGTACTCTGAATATAAAAAAAAGTACTGTAGGAATATTAAAATCTGTGGGAAATCTACTGCCACAAGATTTGACATAAGTTCAAAATAAATACTCTCAATTTTTTTCTACAAAAACAAGTAATAAGAACATGTGCCATATACTTTTATGTTTATCTCAATTTTGTCTTTCCAATGTAGCTGATCAACAGGTAACACAACAGACTGATTATGAAGAAGAAAAGTGCCATCAAATTAGATAACATTCTGATCTGAAAGAACTGTAACATATGCCACAGAGACTATGAATAATTGGGTCAATTACTACACACCCAGAGGGTAGAAATATAATTTACACCCAACTAGAGGAATGCAATTAACATGGGTGGAGTAATCCTTGCTACCTAATCCTTTTATTATAAATACACAATACAGCTGGACGTACAGTGTCAGAAAAAAGGGGGCTTGCTTTCCCAGCAAAGCAAGATATTTGTGAAAGCTTAGTCAGCAAACAGGCTAAAAACTGTGCCTGGAAAGGTTTGCAGGCAATTTAAGGAAAAAGCAAGAATTTATAGCAGATATTTGAATACACACACACACACACACACGGAGTACTCTGGTATAGTATACAAGTTACACGCTCCCCTAGCAGCATGCTCAATACTATCTCAAAAGACAAAGCATCTTGCCATTGACTGAATATGAATCATTAGAAATAAAGACAGAATTAAATTCTGCAGGTGCTTCAAAGATGACAGTGAAGTAGAACTTCCTCTCTAAGAGTCTGCCATCAATAATTAAAGAATAAAACCAGAGTTCAGAACAGTATATAAGAAGGGAAATAGAAGAATGAAAGAAAGGTAACTACTCTGAAAGGAGAAGTCTATTCCACACATTTTTATTGTTTCAGCTTGTTAGTTTTAATCAATTTTGATGGGAAGAGAGACCACACCCTAACAAACTACATAACAGCCTAGTTTGATTACTGTAGAAGTGAAATAAAGGAGAGCCTTTTTGCAAAAGTTTTAATAAGATCGTCTTTGGAAAATGGTGTGCAATACAGTATCATGTAAAAGGATGAAAATGGAAGTATGAAGTGATAGTATGTGGGAGCAGCAGTTTTAGAATATGCAGATTTCTGCCCTTTAACCTTTCTCACAGTAATTGAAACAAACGAGACAGATTTCTATACACTGAAGATACTGTCAAGTTTCATTTATATTCTACCACTTAAACTGACTAAAGGCTATTTGGTAAGTGGTAAACCTTTTTTCCCCTAGTCCCATTCTGTTCATGTGTGATCAGAGGAAGATATTAAGACTATTAAGAGATCCACTGAAGTCTGTCATCGTGTAGTTTGGTCAAAGATATATGAGGGTTTGCATCCCAGGAAAGGTACCAATACTGAAGCTGGTTGGTAAAATAATTTAATTTAAATGCACAACTATGACAAAACCATCACCAAAATAAACAAGTTCACAATACACTGATCATCAGTTCAGCATAACTGATAGAATTACAGAATCATAGAGCAGTTTGGTTTGGATGAGATTCCCACGGGCTCAATTCTCAAGCTTGTACAATTACCCCTGGATGGCATCATATCCTTCAGCTTGGCATCATCTGCCAGTTTGCTGAAGGTACACTCAATCCCACTGTCTACATAATTAAGGAAGATATTAAACAAAACTTGTCCCAATACAGAGCCCTTAAGGGACACCACCTGTCACTGATTTCCATTTGGACATTGAATTGTTGACTACTACACCTTCTGGGTGAGACCGTCCAACCAATTCCTCATCCCCTGAACAGTCCACCCATCAAATCCTTATCTCTCCAATAAGGGTGAAAATGAGCTTTTGCCTTTCTGAGCAGCAGTGACACACAAAGTGTTAAAACACAAGCTGGCAAAGATCTCCTGGGTTTCCCGTGCCATGCATGTAGCCAGGCTCTGAGAATGCTGGGGCACCAGTAAGAGCACTGAGCCAAACACATACTGATACCTGAAATCATGTTATATTTCCAACCTTCCACAACTGCAAGCCCGTCTTACTTGAAAGCATTTCCATATTTTCACATCTTCAGTCATGATTACTCCTTAAATCCTGGACAAGCATGAGGTGGTTCTAGGAATCTTAAATGCTGGTCCAACAGTATTTATGATAAACATGTCATGTACCACCTCTTACCTGAGATCTCTCAATTTCCTCTGCAACGTGGTCTAGTTTTTGCCCCACTGTCTCCATGTGACTATAAAATACAACCTAGTCATCTTCTCACAACAGTTCTGACAAAAACCATCAACCTGTCCCCCTACAGGCAACAAGAAAAGCAGGACTGGTTTAATAAGCAGGAGATGTGGGACACAGAACTGGACTGCACAATCTTGAGCTCAGTCACAAACATGTGAAAAGCAGTGTCCAATAGCAACATTAGGGAAATGTGTGCATTCAATTCTTTGTGCTACAAGACTCATCCTGCACAGTACCACGAAAATAATTTCTGCAAAAGCACACGAGGCATGTCCACATACCTCAAAGGCTACAGAGCATCCACAGCTGAGTAATACCCATCCTTGACATAATCAAACTTGACTTGACCTGAGCAACCTGATCAAACTGAAAGCTGGATCTTACTTCAGGCTGACCATGCTTTGAGTAGGAAATATACAACTCCCATGGGTACTTTCTAACCTAAATTACACTATGATTCTACAATGACAAAGAACTTTTTCTGCTCCACTCCCTGTGGTGAGCTCTTCATTGATGCTGTGTGGACATTAATTTGCTGCCGAGTTCACTTTTAGATGGAACTAATAAGCTCACAGGTGAAACCTGGGTGAAATGCTGAAAATAATTCACTCCAATGATCTCTCTCTCTAGCCTCCATGGATGAGGGTTTATCTGTCTCCAGGGTGCAGAGTCCACCCTGTTACCACACAGTTATTCTCAAATACACCCACACAAACTCCTACATTCAACCAGGGCACATGGCATGTACTCTGGTCATAAGGTCAAAAATGCCCACGATCTTATGTGGGAAGAATATTTAATTGCTCATTTTACAAAAGAAAAAAGGAAAAAAGAAAAAAAAAAGAAAAAACTTCAACACATTCTTAACTGAAGTTGGCAGAAAAGACAAAGATAAGTTTTAACTTGCTAGAAAACTCAAACTCACTTATCTAAAACCTTAAATTTGAGCTGCTAGTATGAATCAAAGTCAAAGTTCCTCTGTCTTTACTGCTACCTCTCTCTAAAAATCAGGATAAGAGTAGTTTGCAACATAGCCACTGCCTATTTCAAGACTTTTGCTCTGTGCCATCCTAGTGGCCCTAACTCATTTCAACTTTTACAGTATTTCTTTCTAAAAAGGAAGTAGGTGTCACACTGTACTTAAGAACTAAAGCAACTCATCTTAAGCAAGAAAATTAAGTCCAGTTGCAATCTGAAGTATAACCAAAGCACATAGGCACATATAACAACCACTTCATAAAATATTCTTACTCAAAAATTAAACCCTGGAAACCTTGGTTAAAAATGATTCTCAGTTTTGATCTCTAAATATAACAATTACAAAACCCAGGTAAATTTGTGCACTTAAGAAATCTACACTTCAAACCAAAGTATTAAACCTAAGGGATGGCACAATTTAAGTGCTGTATTTAAATCAAGGGAAGACCAAATCCTTGAAATACATGAAAAAAGTCTGTAAATCTGCTGTAAAGAGATTTTTCCTACCTCTAGAAAGCAAGCTCTAACTCATCTGGGACTTAGTCAAGACAATAGGCCAAAATTCCTATTCTTATGAAATGAGTCATTTCAGATATTTGAAAGAGTAAAAGAGGTCAATCACTCAATTAACAGCACAGCAGCTTCTAACTGCAAAAAGGCTCCAATGTAATACAGATGCAGAGGAAACAGGGACACTAACTGACAAATAACCCCTTATTCCAAGCACTGCCATAAGGAGGAAAGTAGATCTAAATTGGATCATCTAAACAGAAATAAAGACCACACCCTGGGTGAACAAGTTTTTCCTTTTGAATTTAGAAAGACATTAATATACTTAACATACCTGAATTTGGATAAAGGCAGACATCATTTATATCATGTTCTGGCTCCATTGAAGTAAATATCTTTCCCTGAAATTGTAGGAAGAAAATAAATCATAAAGAACTTCAAGCAATATAATTAAATTCAGTAAATCTAAACATTAATAATCACTACTATAGAAGCAAAGATGATGGAATAAAGATGGAACAGATTTTGCAGAACAGTAAAATGTTATTAATATCTGAACATAACACAAGGAACTCAGTATTGCATTTTATCTCTGACTTGATCTCTTACAAGGAAGTGCAGCCTACTGGCAATTGAAGACACAGCAATGTACAGTGGCATCGCTGATTTCTCAGCTTAGACTTCTGTGTTGAAAGTATGTATCAGATTCAAAAGTGGGGCTGAGGTCCACAAGTTCCTGGTACATTTTCAGTGTAACCCTTACTTTATTCAATTCTAAATGTGGTAGTTTTAAATAATTTTGCTTTGCTTTAAGCAATTTTGTTTTACGATCAGCTGAAAAAAATGGATTAGGAGCAGAATTTGAATCTGGAGCTTGGTTCTTCCACTGTACTAATGTCTACATGAAATGAAATATAGCTCAGCACTTCATCTATGATTTATAAACTCAGTCTTAAAGAAGTCTTGATATAAAATAAAAGTAGTAAGAGCATGCAGCAGTATCTAGCTTGGATCAGAATTGAAGTTATAAAGGTTACTTAAGAAAGAGGTAAAAGCAGGAAATATTCTCAAAATAATAAGAATTGGAACACAGTCTGAAGAACCCAGACAAAATACAGGTGCTCTTATAAGCCAACACACAAAACAGTCAGTAAAGGAAGAGTCTCTAACAACTGGACGACATAATCTGAAGCATGAGACTACATGCCTACACAGTTCTAAATGAGGGACAGGAACAAGGCAAAGTTTGATCCTGTTCCTCTTTTTTTTTTCGTTCCCTGCAGCAATCCCACCTACCTTTCTGGGCCCTTCCTTTCCTTCCCAGTTACACGCTGTTACCCCACCCACCTCTGGTCTCTCCCTGATGACTAAGAAGAGTCCTCCTCCACCCCGGCCTCAGCAGACAAAAGCCTGGTGCTCCCCACCCCAAGGCACGTCTCAGCATGGGGCTACTCTGGTATCAAAGCCATATGCTCTCCACCCGCAGTCTGCCTCTGCACTTGGTTCCCAGCCAGAGATAGTCAGGAACCAGCATCTGGGAGAGGTGGAGCCAGCTGGAACATACTCTAGGAAAGAGTCCAAAGCTATCCTTGCCTTCCAGCGGTGAGAAACCCTCCCTTTTCTCACCAGAGGCCACCTGACAAACCTTACAGTGCTTCATTCTCAAGGAGGGAAATATACATACCTAGGAAAAATGGAGAGAGGCCACTGCAGATGTTTTAAATAACAGCCAATAATTTCTTTGCTCTTTCAAACAATAAAAATTAACTGCAGAGGAGCTTACAAAAAACTACTTGGGAACACAGAAAAAATAAAAGGGGCTGTTGAAAGTTCATAAAGCAGCACAACAATACTGAAGTGACTGCCTGAAATAATTAGGAAAAAAAGCCTCTACTACAACTCTCTTTATGTTTCACTACAGAGTTAGAAAAGCATAGATGGAGCATGTCTGTTAGAAGGAACACAAAGACTACGGATATCCCCTCAAACCAAAACAAGTTCCAGTAGTTTTACTATGGATCCACGGGGTGACAAAATATGTTGCCCCACAGATTCATAATAAGGTTCATTGACAGAAAGAAAAGGAGGACAGCATGATATAATGAAAAAAGTGCTAGGAAAAGGAGAGATTTCAATTTCAACTAGGGGTGCAAAGGGCAGGGATAAAGACGTGGCCCACTGCAACATAATCCCCTAATGTAATGTAAGACACACTGTTATTTGGCTCCAGGTATAGTATCTGCTTCAGTATCCAAATAGAATCCTGGGAAAATAAGCAGTACCTGATTTTAATAGGTCCTTAACTAACTGATCTACCTTTGATATTATTTTGAAATAAAACTGAGCAGGGAATTGGAATAAACATGTTTTCTCTGGTAAAAAAACATAACTGAATGTATTCAAGAACACTGTGGGAAATATACAAACCAAGGCAATGGCTAAGATACTACTTTTTTATGTTTAAATCCTTCTCCTGAAAGAAGCCTCTTGGCCAGACATGTATATGTAAAGACTGTATTTTTATACCTGACAGGCTATTGAATAACTTCTCAGATGCTGATCTAGTTAGACAGGACAAAACGTTACGTAAATTAAGAGACATTAAACCTCAACTTCTTACTGAATTTCAGCCTAATAAATCAAGATGCACAAAAAACACTCCAAAACAACAAACAAACAAACAAAAAAGACACCAAAAAAACCCTTCCAACTCAAATCAAGTAAAAATTTAAAAATCTGAATGCAGCAACATACAACTACTTACTGTATCTTTGTTCCACATTTTTATGATTCGAGAATCTGCAGAGATAATTAAATCCAACTGATGCTGAAACTGAATTGATTTAATAGGCAGGCCATAGTGGTGATCTTTGACTATTAATGGATTACTAGACCGGAGATCATATAATAGGACCTTGAAGAATAAGAGACAAATTAAATTTATAACATTGTAAGATCATGAGGAAGTCACGCCCATCAGATCTTCACTAAGCATTTAACTAAATTTGAGATTTTACTTAAATACATAGGCAGGATATACATAAAATAAATTATTTTAAATTCTCAAAATAACTTACAAGTGAGCCCAGTTTATTCTAACGAGGTATTTTAACACCACCACACTTCCATCTAGAAAAATTAACAAATTTAAGACCTCACCATCTTTCTAAAGACTTTTTAATTTCTACTGAAAAAACAAACCATGTTTTGTTTCAATACTCTTAGTACTTCATAATTAGTAATATTTCACTTTCAGATTCTTTTGTTGTTGTTGTTACATGATTTACATTTTCAGACTCCTAGATTCAGTCAATGCTACTTTCTCTTAGTGAAACAATACAGAATGTAATTTTTTATGTTAAGGAAAGTAGAGAGTACAGGCCCTGGCTTCCATAAACCTCTATTTTATCTCCAGTTTCCTATGGAACTTGAGAAAATTAAATCTTTCATATGTAAAGTGTGAATAACAATAATTTTGGGGAAAAAGAGTATTATCAGTTTATTTAATTGGAAACACAATCTACAATAAAATTTGTCTGACGTGTACACTAAGATAGCAAATACAATTCTCACACACACACATCTGGTCTTGAAAAAGCTAGTTTTCTAAATCCGTGAAAATACTGATGAAGGCAGGAAACAATCCCCATGCCTCCCTTTACAAATATGACAGTAACAATAAATGAACTGAAATGATTCTTCCTGTCAATATAAGACACTAAAAATAACAGTTGAAAGACAATAATTCCTGAGTTTTAGCCACCATCAAGACAAGTAAGCACATATGTTGCATTGAGATGACACTCCTAGTCCCAAAAAGCAGCAACTTCCCCACATACTTGACTTAAGTGATAGGAAAAAATGCAATTCTCAAGTTATGCAGTACATAGGTTATAATGATATAAAGTGGTACCTACAAAATTCTGAGGAGCACAAGCATTTGATAAAATTAATTTGCAGTTTGACTATTACTACTCTATACATGTAATTTATGGTCTAATAAACACATGCAGTAATATATATATACTGCACTCAATGTAACATAGAATTGGATTGGGAATTGCAAAAGCAGGATCTCATAAGAACTGTGGTAATGAAGTCAAATCTACCTGCCCTGTAGATGTTCCAACAGCCATGTTCAAAGCCCCATCAAATTTCAGTGCTGAAATGGATGGCAAACCTTCTATCCTGCAATGCACAATGCTTACAGTTAGAGACATTCTTTCAATAAAGCCTGAAAATAATTTTTTACTGTTAAAAAATAGCTAAGTTAATTCTTAGCTAATAGTAAAATAATTCACAGGTATCACTCAGAAATACTACTTCAAAAAGCTGCAGTTTACATTTACAACGTGTATTTGCATACAAAAATAGTGTCTAAGAGAATTCCATTATGACTAAGAAAATCCTTTATTCACACCAGCAATGACAAGAGAACAGGCAGGTCATTTTAAAGTGAAGTGGGATTTATTTCTAAAACCGAAACTTCTGAAAAATCCAGAACAACACAATTTGAAAAAGTAGCCTTTACTCACTCTGTGTCTGCTGTCACACTGCTTAAAGCACAGTCCAACAGCCCAACTCGATTTCTAGTTCTAGGATCCCAGCATTCCACTTTACCCTAAACAATTAAGAAAATATGGTTCAAGCTTATGCAGCAGATGCCTGGTAGTCTGAAAATGCTTAAATAAAATTATGAATTATCTAATCTAATGAATAATTAACAAAATTTCCTAGGCTGACATGAGTTGTTCTAATAATGATATACAGGCTGCACACATTTAATTTCTAGTTTTTTCAATGCAATCTAAATCAAAATCACTAACACTAATTTTCTTAAGATTAATAGGGTACACATGCCATCTAATTTCTACAGATGGCTATGCTGCAAAATGAGAGAACATCATTTTTGCTCCCATCTGCAAAATCTCAAGTGCTCAGCATCCAAGTAACTCTGTTATTTTATCTGCACTATGCTTTGAAAAGTCATCTTTAACATATCTATATCTAACACAGTAAATAAGACCAATTTAATTAATTAGGATCATGATGTCTTCTTATCCTCCTGCAAATCAATATAAAAATGAAACAAACATTACTGCCCTTTTCATAAAAGGAATGCAAACATTTACCTCAGCTGTCCCCATAGCAAACAAGAAGTGTACAGGATTTATGTCACAGACATTGCTCTCTCTAAAAAAGAAAAAGGAGCAAATTTAATGACCTCAGAACAACTTAACACATGGAACTAATAAGATTTCTGTAATCACATACACTACTGTTCAACCTGGAAAAGCAAAAGTTGGAGGGAGGGACAGATGGCCACATAACAACAGCTCCCCATACTTAAAGGAAGCCTACTAACAACCTGGAGCCAGAGACAGCGCTGATTACTTCTAACAGGTAAGGTTCCAACTGGAAGTAAGGATAATATTTTTATGCTATAAGGATAATTAAGCACTGGAATGTGTTAATCATAGAGGCTGGAAAATTTCCATCTTTGGAGTTTTCAAGACCCCCCTGAGAAAATTCATCTGAATTCATATGACTGTACCCTGAGCAGAAGCCCGGGCTCTGAGGTTCTCTGCATTCCTATGCCCATATCCACCCCCTGCCACCAAGCCCTGCCACATCACTCTGCTCCACTGTATTCTAAACAACTCAATAGGACATGAAGAATGGCCTCAAGGTGTGCCAGGGGAGGCTCAGATTGGATAACAGGAAAAATTTCTACACTGAAGTTGTCAAGCACTGGAACAGACTGCCCAGGGAAGTGGTTCAATCACCATCCCTGGAGGTATTTAAAGGATGTGTAGATGAGGAATCTGGGGACATGGTTTAGTGAAGGACCTGGCAGTGTTGGGTTAATAGTTGGGCTTGATGATCTTAGAGGTCTTTTCCAACCTAAATAAATCTCTGATTCTAATTACATAAAAAGATCTTTGTCATTACTTATGTTCTACAGCTTACATCTCCAACATCTTCTGTCAGACCAATGATCTCCTTTCTCTCACTCAAGTATCCTGTTTCTCACCCAAGTATCCTGTTTTGTATCTTTTACCTCAAGAGCCCTTTATTTCGACAATTCTTCCAAAATACAAATATTTATCCCTGCACCACTTATCCCAGCATTTTCCAACTTCTTCCATTCAAAGCTCTCTATGTCCAATTCTGTCACTCATCCAACTCCCCCACAAAACCTTCTCACAACTTAAGTCTCATCTCTCTAACCCAGATTCTATTCTACACCCTTAGCTCTCCCATTCCAGGATTTCCCCCTTTTTTTTTCTCCTGTTACTCAGCTTTTTATTGAGCCTTCCCAAATACTTCTTCATCCATTAAGCTACTCTGCCCACTGAACACCAGCTGGTACCCACCAACAAGCCACTCTATCTAGTGAAGTCTGTTCTTTCCATCTGCCTCTCCCCACATGAAAAAAGCTCAGTCCCTACTCTGGTAGGGTTTTTCAAAAGAATCAGACATATGCTGGAGATATAAAAATTCTCTTTGGGCTACTTCAAGAGCAGAAGGACAAAGACATGTCTGGGAAAGTACATACCCTGTGGGTAGATCTCTATATGATGGCTAAATTGAGTAATAATGGCAAAGTTTTAATGAAATGCTCGTAAGACCAAGTTATATAATACCTATTTAGTTCATATTAAGCAATTTTAAAACATCCACAAAAGAAAATTAAATTAAACATAAAAACTAGAACAAAAAAAAATTACAGAACATAAAATGAAATGAGACTCAGACTCAGCATATGTTTGTTTTCAACTCTGCAAAGCATTTGGGCAATGTTCACAGACAGTACTGGTGGTGAGCATGCTAGAAGTCTGCTTCCACCTGGTGGAAAGAACAGAGGTCATGCATTACACAGAACTTACGAAGCTTCAGTTTGCAGGGAGTTCAGAAATCTTCCTTGTTCCAGATTTAGCCTGTACACTTCAGAACTACAAAAGAAAAACCCAAAATTACTCTTTTGTCTTATGAATACTGAAAAACATTGCTGTACATTTGGAGGCATTGTAAAGACTCGTATTCACAGCCTAATTTTGTCAAATATATAATTTTCAGAATTCACAATTTACAACAAGACAAACATATACTTTGGTGTTCAAATTGCAGAGAAAAAATGTGCATGTTCACCATTCATTTATTATACTTCAATATCCCACCAATTACTACTTTTCCAGACAAAAGATACATTAAGTCATTTCTCAGGATCTTTTAACTTCCCGTTATTTAAGTTACATCTTGAATTTCTACTTACTCTGTTTGAGACACTAAGGATCTAATTTTATTTTTACTATGTCTTTTCAGAAACCAAATTAAGTGATTTAACTCACACATCACAGCAATAAAACACCAACCAGGATAGGAAGTTAGTTAATTTTCCTTGCTAAAATGTTAAGTATTTTTTAAAACAATACACTGACCTGAAGTTTTTAACACAAATTTGAAAATACATGATATACATGGTTTAAGAATCAAAGAAAAAAACAGCTTAAAAATGGCATGGGAAACTGAATTAATTTTAATCTTCCCACATTTTCCACTCTTCACTGTCTCCCTTATTAATTTGGAAGAAATTGCCACTTCTTCCACTTTTTAACTTTCCTTATATTTTAATGTTCATTTTATTATTGGAAAACACTGCTAACAAAACTGAAACAAAGTATTTCACTAAATACCTTGCTCCTACGAAATACAGGTCGCATGATGGATAGTGGTAAGAGAAATCTCTACCAAATTTTGGTATTCTTGTCTTGTAGTAATGGCCATGCTGTGAATGAAACTCCACAAATCTGCCACACTGCAAGAAGACAATCTGAAAATAAAACAGAAAGCACTGAAACATACAGAAAGACAAGGATTTCCTCACCTTGTCTTACAGCACAAACCTCAGTGATTTTTTTTTCAAACTCATACAGGCTTATCACAACTTATTCAAACAATTTCTACTAAAATGATAGAATCAATTACTGTTTCATCATTCTCACTAGCCACAGCAAAGAGTTTTGTTAATACACATTATATAAATATTCACAAAGAGACCTGCTGAAAGTGACTCTGCAGAAGCACAGTTATCTCATGTTCTGCTGCACCAAAATTAACATTTCTACTTCTTTCAAGACACTACAGTTAGTGATTTCTTCCAGGTACAAAGCTGTACAGACACCAATAAGTTCACATGTACTAAGCACATGAGCTACACATCCTGATGCATGGCAGCGTTCCAATAAATGACACCAATGATCCTTCTGCACTACTGCTCTTTGCCAAGTTAATAAGAACATTATTTCTTTCTGAAACTTAGACAAACACCTCAGTCCCGGAATAACCTAAAGAGAGGCATTACTAAAGAGCTCAGTCTACCTCAGTAAATAACACAGGTACTGCTGTTACACTCCTGATGGCAGGTTAACATGGCACATACCCACAGGAAGGGATTCTTCCCACTCCAGAGACAGGATCTCACCCACATCACCTGTTGCACTCATGCTGTACCTCAAACCATGGCCAGGCACTGTGCAGTGGGGAAACACTGGCCTGGTCCTAACTCTTGCCATGCCTGATAATCACAGCCAAACATTTGTCTCTGAGCCTCATCCCTATTTAGGCTGGATTAGAAAAGTGATACCTTAGCTCAGCCTGTGTAGTACCTGCATCTTTTAAAAGCAGTAGATAGTGAATATCTAAAATTCTCTACTGCTGAATTACACTGTTAGAATGCAAATAAGGATGAGAAACTCAGGGCAAGTGGGGTATATCAGTTACTTTAAATCTATCACCTTTATTTCTATATCTGTATATTCTTCCCTTAAGAGACATGGAGAAAATAAAGACCTGGGCTGGCACGTCATGCTTATTTATTATTAAGTCCCTCATTACTTGTGTGCTTTTTCTGATATGAGAAAACCTAGTGTTCCAGCTCTCATTCATAGACTTACTCATCGTGGTCCAAGACAAAGCAGAGTACCGTATTTCAGAATTGTAACCAAAATTTAATATAACTAAAATTTAATATAAAGTTACACATATGGTTGCTCAGCTAATGTTACACAATGATGCTGTTCATATACACTGCACTTTACTCTTCGTGTGTCTAATGTCTTTATGATTTTTCCTGAAGGCTTCAAACAAACAAAACTCTTCACTTATCTGCTTGAAACAATACTTAGACCAAGTATTTTCTCTATTATCATTACAGAAGAAGGAATATCTGTGTCTTCATGCAGTACAGAAGCTACATAAACTATAAGAACACAAAATAAACCATATTTAATTTAAAAATATCAGTATCACGTTCTTAGTTCACTATTAGTAAGTCATCAAAAACCTGTTTCAAGGAAGAGAGAAGATGCAGTTTACTTTCAAAAATAAAAGTGAATTTTCTTCTCACCTACTCTTCCTCCAAAAAGATTGTAGGAAGTTTTTTATAGCTGCCAAAGGCGTCCAAATATTCTCCTAATAATTGTTTTACTGATAATAATTTTCTATTTAAACATAAATTTCTACAATATTGGACTTGAATAAATTTGTGTTCTCTTTCATTAGTAGTGGATACAGCTCACTGTAAATCACGGTTGTCTTTTCTTCTTACTAGATTAATTCTGGTCACCACCAGAAAACTACAACTGGTGGGTAGCAAAAGCATTGGCACTGGTGTGTGTGGCAAAAATACTATGTGGAAATACAGGTCTCCTGGCAAAAGGCTATAGGAAAAAAGACACCACTCTCTCCCAAGTCTAAAACTGTCCAAGTCTAAGACTTTTAAGCCTAAAACTTAGAAAAGCACAAATATGTAACTGACCTTACGCACTAATCTGTATGAAAGAAAACAGGTGCTTTCACTATGAAAATACAAGTAATCTTCAAAGCAACCAGCCTTCCAGGGATGGCAGAAACAGATCTGGAGAGACATTATTTTTCCTGGCTATGAAAGGATACTGAGAGCACCAAGAGAACTACCAAGACTGACAAGGGGCAGAACACAGACAGTACCAAAAAAAAAAAAAAATCCCCTCTTTGCAGTAGCAACAGTAAAAACTTAAGATTTTCCTGGGCAGGTTTGACAGGAACTAAAAATTCTTTATGGCAAGGTAGAGCAGAATTGCAGCAATTTATTCGGTAAATCTGTGGAACCACCATGCCTGCAGATTTTGTCAGAACTGTTCAAGCATTAAAATGATATTTTTAAGTCCCATTCCAATTGATACTTCTATGATTCTAAAAATTTCAAGTGCAATTTCTCAAATATTGTTCCCTCTTTCTAACATGTCCACAACACTATGACAGCTACTTGAAGTTTATTTTTATTTCTAATGATTTCTTAAATTTTAGTATAATAAAATTGAAAACATAAAGATTGTATTAAGTTGAAAAAGCAGAGCTTCAGCATCAAGTATAGCACCCATTTCAGCTGAAAACATACATACCTTTCTGTTCGTAACCAGTCAGAAGCATTTGGGAACACAGCATGTTCCTCAGTCTCCTAAATGACTATTTGGTATGTACAGCCAGAAACATCTTCTACCAGGCACACAAGTGGGAAGCTACCAGCCACTACCTTCTGCTACTTGAATTCATGCACTTCCTTGGAAATCTCACAGGAAAAATGTAAAAAAGCTACAAGGCTAGATGATCATGTCTCTGATCAAACAGCAGTATTGATTCAAACAAACCTATACCTGAAATAGTAAGGTCCTTTCCTTTCACAGAAAAAAAAAAAAAGTGTAAAATCAACACTCAGGTGTTTCCTTCAGGTACAGCACTTCATTTAAAAATAAATAAAATTAAAAATAAGACTGAAAAAATTACTTCTCTCCTCATTCATATGCTCATAATCATCATGTCTGTAAAAACACCAACAAATCAGGTTATTAATTTACCCATAGCTATCCCACTTTTCAAAAACAGTGCATGTGTACATCACTTGTCACAAGGAATAGTGACTAAATGTTAGCCCAGAAAAAATAGTTAATTCCATTTTTCACATGACTTTGCTTGCGGGATAGATCACTATTTGAAGTTCTTCTCTCCAACAGACAAAATACTTTGAAAGTGATAAATTATAGCACAAACAAAATTTTAAAGGTACAAAAAACATTTATTGTGTTTGTTGTTTCTAAAAAACCATTTTTTTTTCCAAAAAGCTGTGTTGATTGACTGCCTTTACTATATATGAAAATGCATTTTAATATACATACTAAACAATTTTTTCATTTATACACTGAAAACTATTAAACATACCTTTGAGTAATCATCTGATAAAATCTCAAACGTAACCACTAAAAGAGAGAGCAAGAGAATTTTGAGTCAACTAAGCAAGCAAACTTACAAACACTGGCATAATCCTGAAAACATTTGCACTCATGCTAATCTAGTCATGTAAGTATTCCCCATAGGTGTCAATGCATAATGCAGACATTAATCTTTAGTAAGATCTCTAATTACGTAACTTGATTTGCAAAACCGTAAGTAGTTTTCTAAAACTTTAGGAACACACGAAGCATCCTGTAATCTTGTTATTGTTCTTGTATATTTGACACGTTCCTCAACACATGCTCAACTAATGCTCAACCATGTGTTTTATGGGTGTGGGAATGTCTGATCAAATGGTTTTCAGTGCGTGTGTGGTCCACAGAGCTTTGGTAATCCATCAAAGACAATAAAAAATCACATTACTTTGGACATATATGCATAAACTTGCACATGCAGTCCTTCCAAGGGGTCAGCATTTCCACAAAAGAAGTTGTAAAGTTCAAAAAAGTCACAAATGTGAAAGCTACTACTTGTGCTGAACACTACTGTATTGAACTTTGCCTAGTTTTAATTGAGCTGAGTTGGGAACATTAGGGAGTAGCTGCTTCAGCTAAATTGGTTCTATTTAAATGAGATAACTCATTTACAGTTACCTGAAGTGACTCTATGCTAGACTTCAAATTAAACGTGCTTCTGCAGTCTACTAAGATGCCAGCTCAAAAAAATTTAATTAGCAGCAAGCATTTATGATTACAATGATTTCTACTCTTTTAAAGAGGGTTTCACTCTTGCCATACCCTCCCCACCCCAGCCTCTCTGAAATCCTGCCTAACAGTGCTCCTTCACCCTACATGACTCCCTGTAGTCCTGAGGCAGAGAGCAAAGTAACACCATGCTCTTATTAAAATTCTTATTTCTCACATCACTTTCACACACATCAAAGTTAGACTAGTTCAATTCTTCTGCAATGGATGTGCTAACCTTCTCATTGTTTTGGTCACCCCTATATCCCAGCTTTCACTCATCAGTCTCCTAATATCCCAGTCTTCAGACAAAAAATCCTGAAATAAAAACTCCCACCCACCCAACCCAAAAAAAAACCACCTAAAACAAAACAAACGAACAACAACAACAAAAAAAAAACTACAACAAAAAAAACTCCTCAAATTAAGCACCCTAAAAAGCACTCTAAAAGCTCAGAGCTGTGACAGCTCCTGCCCTGCTCTGCCAGCTGCTTCTCCCTTTTCCATTGTCTAGATGACTCCTTTTTTCCTCACCACAGTTGTTCTCCCACCAAATTTAGTAGCAAACAAGGTGTAATTAGGGCCTTGGCCATGCTACCATCTACCCCTAAGTACCTTGTTTCCAGAAAACAAACAGGAAACCAAGCCAGCAAGCAAACAAACCAACCCCCCCGCCACAAAATTCTCTTTACTCTGCAAGTCACCTACTGATCTTGGGCTCCAGAGAGAAAATGGAGCAACCCACAGTGCATTCTCCTACCTTACTGCTTCACAGAACAGGTAAGAAGGGAGATCTTGCCACCACCCAGCCACTGTACCTTTGTCACATTCACCAAACAGAACACAGATTTCAGCCACATTCACCCTCTGAGCCCCACACTTTCTGGGTCAAGGTAAATCTTACATCCCTCTCACCCTCTTTTCCAAGCAAGGAAAGAACTTTTAAATCAGAATGAAAGGGGAAAATTCAGAGATGAAGACTAGATGGTTTTACTCTAGATTACTGTGTTCCCCTGTAGTACATTCTGATCCCTCAGCACAGGGAGCAGAATTTCTGCTCGAGTCCAACCTGAATTATGTATGAGAGACATCCTGTACTAACATCCATGGCTTATACTTACCTTCGGAATCTAAGCATCTTTCAAATTTCTGGGATAACTGATACGTATCAAAACAGCGGACCCTGGGCTTGTAAGTTCCTGAAAGAATAATCTGATGTTTAATTAAATAAAAAGCTCAAACAAAAAGATAACACAAAAGCACTCTTTTTTAAAGTATAATGCGTTACATATACAGGTTTTACTGTGTTTCTACTATAAGTCTTCTTATCTTCCCAAAGCCTCTGAGACTGGAAAAATAATGCCTCTTAGTAATACAACCTTACAGCCTAGTTTCTCTAAGCACCCCACTTGAATGCAGGTTCTCCTAACTACCAGATATGTCATACAGCATCTAGTAACACCTTCCAGTAAATCTGAAAGACCAAGGCTCCTCATGTTATTAACACCTACTAAAGTATTCATGTTTGGATCCCATTTTGGCAGTTACAAAATGCAGCATTATCCTCCTCCTATAAAACAATACTCAATGATGACCAGAAGTTATTTAACATACATGCAATAAAAGTAATTTAGAACTTAGTATTTAACTGTATTATAGTCGGATTTATTAGTTTTTGATTTGCATTATAAACCCTGGTGGCAGGGGGACTGGATTAGATAATCTTCAAAAGTGCCTTCCAACCCAAACAATTCTACGATTCTAAGAATTTATGTATTCTAAACAGAAGTGTTTCACAACACCACTCCCAAGAAAGCTGTTTATCACATGTTAAGAGTAAACTTCCAGCATAATGTTCACTTCCACACTTTAAAATGAACTCTTACCAATTCTATCTGAAACACTAAGTCACTCTGCACCCCAGATTACCTAGGACTTTTGGCCTCTGTTAAGAGACAGCTTGTTAACTCACCAACTGCCATAATATACTGTCCATCTCTTGATACCTTAATCTTTGTGCTAACCGTGGGCATTTCAAAGTCTTGAATAAGTTCAATTCTTCTACGGATATCTGTAAAGAAAAAAAAATTGTAGAATTACCACAATTCTATCAGTCCAAAAATCTGCAATGGTTTCCTAAGGAAGCATGTTGAGTTAACTGACTATAGGGAATATCCTTTAGAGATATTACAACCAATGCATTATAAGCAGATAACTAACCCTGAAAAAAAGACTCCCTCTGTGCAAAGTAAATTAGTACTCCAAGGTAATAGTATAACAAATTATTATATTAATGTAGTAGCAAATACATATTGCACACTTACATAATTAAAGCCTTGTATAAGGTATTCCATGCCCTGTTGCCTGTATGCACTTTTTTATTGGTAAAGTTTGTTGTGTAACACTTCCTATGATTCCAAACAGCCTTTTTTGTTTTGTGTAAGAAGCTTAGGCTAAAATTATGTGGTCCTGCTCTCTAAGATTAGCATTACATCACAGAGGAGTTTATGGTCTGACTTTAACATAAGGGGCAACATGGAATTCCTCCATCATGTTTCTGTTACAATCCACAACCCAAATATTCAATGTCTAAAATTTAAAACACCACCGATTATACAGTGTTCACATGAAGCTATACAAGAAGTTGAAATAACTATCTGTAGTTCAATACTGTAGTTTATTTATTATGACTTAGGGATAACTTCTGTGCATCAGTCGGTGAGGAGTCTCCTCTGGACCTGTTATGTGTGTGGAGTAGTCGAGTATTGCTGAGCACTCTGCCAGGGGAAAACTCACCCACATCTTTCTTCTGTAAAGCTCTTTTCTTCCTGTCAGAGAGCCACTGCAAGCAAAGGTATACATCAGTCTTGAGCTCCTTTTTCATACAGGAATCCGAAAATCACTTAACGTTTATCCAACCACTCGAAATAGAAGACATTTAGACCGCTCATTCTATTGTCTTTTTTTTTTTTTTTTTTTTTTTTGTTCTTGATTATCTTCCGATTTCCATCCTACTGTTAAGTTTAACCATTCCACACCAAGAAAGCGTACAAGGTCGTGCTGCTTATTGGTCTGTGGACCAGCACCGCTACAGTCAGAGGTTCACGCACTCAAACTGCATTTCTAGTGTATGACACACTCCGAGCTGTTTCTCGGTAACTATCCCAACACAAGCGCACATGGACCGGGGCAGCTCAGCCAGGCCGGGCCGGGGCTCGGCCCCCGCGCCGGCACCGCGCGGGTCCGGGCCCAGCTCCAGCCGCGGGACCCGACCCGAGCCGGGCCAGGCCGGACCGGGCCGGGCGCGTTCACCCCGCCGCCCTCACCTCCGGGAGGCTCCTGCCGGCGCTCAGGCTGTAGATCTTCACCTCGTTGAGGCTGGAGACCTGCATGGCCGCAACTGCGCCCGCCTCTTCCCCAGCAGAGGGGAAGCGGAAACCCAGGCGCTTCCGCCGGCTCTGCCTCACCCGGGCGTGAGGGGCCCGGAGGGGGAGGGCGGCCCTGAGCCGCGCGTCTGCCTCTGCCTCTGCCTCACACGGGGGAGAGCGGGAGAAGCATAGCCAGGTCCGCGAGCTCCGCAGCTCACAGCAAAGCACAGCACAGCAAAGCTGCTGCCTCCTCCCTGGGCTATGCCCGCGGTCCCCGCGCCCCGGAGCGCGACGCTGCCAGGAGCCGGGATGGGGGCAGGAGCCGGGATGGGGACAGAGGACAGGGGGCAGGAGCCGGGATGGGGACAGAGGACAGGAGCCGGAATGGGGGCAGGAGCCGGGATGGGGGCAGGAGCCGGGATGGGGACAGAGGACAGGGGGCAGGAGCCGGGATGGGGACAGAGGACAGGAGCCGGAATGGGGGCAGGAGCCGGGATGGGGACAGAGGACAGGAGCCGGGATGGGGGCAGGAGCCGGGGCAGCCGTGTGCCCTCTCCGCAGGGCCCTGCCCGTGTCCGCACCCAAGGAGCCCTGTCTGTCCCGTCAGGAGTGTCCATCGGGCTGTGCCGTCACTCTCGGTGGTTTTCAGGAAGGCAGGAAAGGCAGGAGTTGTTCCCGCAGCCTTGGTGGGGCAGGTTAATTCTCTCACCCTGTGGCGAACCGTGTCCGTTAGCCATGGAAAACAGTGAGTCCAGGATTTGCTGATCAGAACCTTGCCAGCAAACATAGAAAGACACATTCCTATTGCTTTTTAGCATCGCTGTTGTCAAAAAAAAGAAATCCAGAATTTCAACCATTGTTCCAAGTTACAGGACCAAAAACAAGGATTGGAATAATGTATATCCAGTCCATTTGTGTGTTGAAGAAACAGTGAAAATTGCAACTAAATTTTTAATGATGCCTAACTCTGGCACAAGGTGCAAATAGAAGCACTTTCAAATAAGTCTTATGCAAGGTGTTCCCTAAAAGATGTATCACAACAATGATGATACCAATATCATGACTAGAAAGAGCTCTATTCTGGGTTTTATTAGCGGATGTTAGAGCTGAGATTCCTGGGAGATGAGCACACCTAAATAAAGGTACCTGTACGTTTAAGCTAGGTGTTTAAGCTCCCATTTCAGAGAGCTAAGGCTTTACTTGCTTATATGTAGGTTGTCTGGTGACAAATATTTGAGATGCCATATGGTATCCAGGGCACCTGGGTGGTACTGACACAAGACTGGTGGAAAATCCAAACCCTTCTGCAGTGTAATCTGGAGGTAGGCATGATGTGCAGGGATATTTTTCGTGGTACTAGAAGTTCAGGCAGCTGAATCTCATCCCTGATAAATGCGGTTAATGAAGGGTGAGGAGTGTGGTGTAGCAGCCACTGGGTGTCTTCTGTGGGATGTGTTTCATCAGGTTCCACAGTCTTAATTTGAGCACCATGAGCTGTTACTAGACATTTAAAGCTGAATTGCTGAATTCACTTGTCCACAATTGTGGATATTGTAAGGAATCCCAGATATTCATGGGGGGGCTGTTTGATGTGACTTGGGATGTGCAGGAGGCCTGTGTTATCCTAGAACAGCAGCTTGAAGGCCCAACAGGATATTCCATGGCACCTCAAAAGGCTTTCAGCAGCATCAGATATCTGAATCTATAAAGAATTCCTAGAGGTGTAGAACACTGGAGATAGCAGTTTTCCTTCTAATGTCAATTGCATAATTGTCTAGGTAATTAATTCTGGTTATCTGAGAAAGTTGTCTTGGGAGGTACTTCAAGTAGGGTATTTCAGTACTCTTAATGAGAGGCAGTGTTTTGCTCCCTCACCTGAAGAAGTACTCAAGAATACTGAGGGAGGAAAAGTTCATTGCTTTGGTGGATCAAAGGGATCTGAAAGACATGTGATGATCATGAGGGAATTAGACAGCTCTGAGATCACATGGCACCACATGTGGGGCCAGCCAGGGAAATGAGCTGGCAGAACTGTGTTACCATCAGACTGCAGCATGATCCTTGACCCACAGCATGTGCTGCCTGCTGCTTCCCTTCCACCTTCACCTCTGCCTCATCCTAAAAATATGTGTTGGGGTAAAAAGAAAAAGTTTGAAAAGTCACAGTAAACTGAGAAAATATGATAAACATTCAACAGGACATTGCATAGACATTAACATCATGTTTTCTTGGTGATTTTCTTTTAAATAAGGTGCATAAAATATTTCACTTTAATAATAGTAAATAAAAGCAATATGAAGAAAAAAAAAAGACATTCCTGTTATAAAAATGTTCAGTAATTAAGAAGTATATATTGTAGAATCCAGAAATCCAACAACCTTGCAGCTTGGATTTTACCTTATTTGTTATAACATCCATGTGTACAGAAAAATATTGCTAAAATCTGGCACCACTGCAGCAAGAAACTTTTCTCATCTGTTAGCACTTATTTCAACTTACATAATTCTAAATTTAAGGAGATTCTGGGAGTGTAATTTTCTAAAATTAATCATGCAAAAACATTTCCACAGCTTGAGACTGCAGCAAGGATCTAGTTAAAACTGTTCTTGGTTTCACATCTTGAGATGGGAAAGAACTGCCTTATCTAGGTGATCAGGTCTACTTTTATCTGCTTTATCTAGGTGATGCAGGTCTTTCAAACCTGTAAGCTGTGGGTAAAGATATATGATGTACTTATTCAAACATTAGTTAAGTATGTTTTCATTATTAAAATGTATACTCTAAAGAAACAACAAAAAAAGAAGGATTAGACAATAATCATTTCTTCTGTGAATGTCATCTCACAGATCAATACATTCGTTTTTTCCATTACTTCTGGAGAACCCTTTTTCATGCCCTAGGGAACACTGTGATTGAAAAGAATTAGAATCATAGCAGTTATGAGAACTGAAAGGTTCATTAGCCCAGAAAGGGGGAAAAAAAAGCCAAAACAAAACAAGTAAACAAAAATGCCCCACGACATGGTTATTTCAGCTACAAATCTTCTCAGTGTCTTTTTCTGGAGTGTTTTCAGTAGAGACTCCTCCTCCACACATGTATTGTTTTTTTATATATCACTAAAACTGTTACAGAGAAGCAAAGGAAGATGAATCCTTGGCTTACCTAAAGATTCTGCAAATTTAGAGCCTAAGACCCTGAGCTACAGGTTAGCTACCTAAAGTATGATTTACATGGTGTCATTCAGGATGCCTTGCATCAGTTGCTTCTTCCTAGTGCTGAAGACACTTAAATCTTTTAGGGGCCTTCATTTAAGGTTCTTGGAAATGTCAAGAGGTCTTCTGTGCATGACCAGACCTGTCTGGCCTCGGCATATCAAACCCTCTCAGTTTATTACTGGTCGTGTGGAAAACCAAGAGCATCCTTCTATTTAATTTCTTGTGTGGGCTTCATTTACCTTTGTTACAGAGAAACACGAGTTAAAAATAGACAATTTTTTTAAGAAAACAAGCCTTCAGTAATAGCAGAGATTGCCTAAGTGCTGTATGACAGCACAGGAATTAGACCACTCAGCTGCAAGATGAGAACTGGATAACCCCCAGCGAGGGCTTGACTGTCTCTTGCAGAGATGCCTCTCAGAGGCAGGTACCGAGTGTTTAGACACTTGTTACCTTCAGAGCATGCCTGGATTAGAAGTGCCTAGAGAACGTCATTCCACACAACCTGTGAAAATCTCCCAATGTCTTAACCAAGCTTAAAGCAATACAAGACAAGCTTAAGGTTTGGTAAGGACTAAAAGCCTCAGGTACACATGAAGGAAAAAGCATCACCAGGAGTATAAGCATCCCTATTTTGCAGACTCCTGCACCCTGTATTTGTTAAATGAGGCGCTCGGGGAAGTCCCGGAAACAAGAGTGTCCTAGAAGTCTCTTTTATTATTCCAAAACCTTTAGAATACCTTGCTGAAGGTAGTCAGTGTTTCATAAAAACGGATCGCCTCTGCATTATTTGCGCCAGTTCAAACGACAGCCAGGAGATGCAAAGCTGCCCTATTCAGGGCCGTGACGGAGCTTTTAGTGATCAGGCACAGCAGCCCCCTGTGCTGCGGGAGGGAACCCTGGCCCCCTTGCACCCACCCGTGGATGCGGCGGCCGCCCCAGGCCTCGCTGCGCTCCGCCCCGACCCTGCCCGGCCGCTGCTCCGGGCACGTCCGCGCCGGGAGCGGTGCGGGAACGGGGATGGTGCGGGAACGGGGAGCGGTGCGGGAACGGGGATGGTGCGGGAACGGGGAGCGGTGCGGGAACGGGGAGCGGTGCGGGTACGGGGATGATGCGGGTACGGGGATGATGCGGGCACGGGGATGGGGCGGGCACGGGGATGGGGCGGGCACGGGGATGATGCGGGCACGGGAAGCGGTGTGGGCACGGGGAACGGGGATGGGGCGGGCACGGGGAGCGGCAGCCGCAGGCACTGCAAGGACAGTTGAGGCAGAGGGCAGGTAAAGCAGCGGGGCCCCGGCAGCCCTCCTAGCCGTGTTGGCAGCGCTCGGGCACGGCGGGGCCGGCACCGGTGCCGAGGAGAGAGTGCCGCGCCTGCCCCGTCCCGCGCACCGGAGAGCCGGGGGCGTGCGGCGGGGATGCTCCGCGGGAGCTCTCGGCATGGAACGGAGGATCGCGGTGTGGTGCCAGTTACTCGCTCTTCTGCCCTCATCTCCGTGCTTCGCAACACAGTAGTTGTCCCTCTATTCTCGCCACTGTTCCATCTGAGTGGCTCTGCCGATACCGTCCCTGAACGCCAGGACTTTCCTTCCTCCAGCTCCTTTCTATTGAATCCGGGAACAAAAAACACAGAGGAGAGCAATATTCCGTCTTGCCAATGGCATCTTTTGCAGCCTCTATATTCAGCAGAGGTCTTGCTTTCATTTTTCCTTGCAAATGTCCAACAGTTTGAGAGAGAATATTTATCAAGCAGAAATTCTGTATTACATTTGGGTTGTTTGGTGAAGCCCCCAAGCTCCCCAATAGGCACTGAACTTAAAGCACAAGGCAAGTGGAACAGGCTGGGAGGGAAAAGGGGAGGAGGAAGCTTCATTTCTTCATGCAGAAACTGGATGGAACAATCCTGAGAAGGAAGGAACAGCCACACACTTTCCGTGACATTCCAGAGAAGGTCATGTTCCATTTCAGCCTGAGACACAGAACTGACTCACTCTCCTGGTGTTTCTGAAGAAAAGAAATCAGTGATCTGTTCTAACTCCTTCTGTTCTTGAGGAAGAGCATATTTTGTGTGGTGCTCTTTTAGCCACTTACCTGCTTTGAGTTTCTACAGTGAAAGGGAAATACTAGATCATGTCAGAGTTCTGGCTAATTTCTGCCCCAGGAGACAAAACAAATCTGCAGGCATGGGAGAGAATGAACACTGTGACATCTAAATCCAACCTGTCTAGCAACAGTAAATTCCATATTCCAGACTTAAAGGTAAGTGAGGAAGTGGTTTGTGTGTGGGCAATACAGCAGCATTAGCCAGGGCTAAAGACTTCTGTGATAAATATGGGATTTATCATTTGGAATAATATGCAGAGAGTAGAAGGAGACTGTGGTTGGGGGATGAGTTGTGTTCAGTTAACTGAAAATCAGAGAGAAATTGATTTCTCAGAGAGAAATCATTGTGCTTGAAGCTGAGCTTCACATTGGAAGGGTATATGTATGAGTGAACATGAGTGAATGTTAAATAACTGATCTATTGCATTTCATGTACAATTTGTTCCTCATCATCAAAGTCATACAGCAATCCACGGTACATCATGAATTGCTAAAGCAAAAGGAGTAGCTGACTACCCACAGCCGTGGTAGCAAGATTTCTGACAGAGAAAAGAGTGTTGCTTTTTTTGTATGCACACTCGAGATTGATAGGATTTTTATCATCCATGGACCTTACTTTTACCATCTGTGCATCTTACCCCACTGGTGGTGGTGCAAGTCTGCTTATGTTGAAGGAAGTAAAGCATTAAAGATGCCCATCCCTATTCTATTTATTCTACATAAAATTTGTTTCTTCTCCCTTAGATTGACCCTACGTAATGTTGAGCTGGCAATATTATAAGAAAAAGGTTTGCAATATGCTGCAAAACATAAAATAAATATGGGGTTATGATTGACAGCAATTCAAAAAGCAGATATTGGTCAGAAATGGCTTTGTGAGAGACTTGCTTTGTTAATAGCAGAGAACACAGACAGCCACCCCCTTTTGAATAAGTACAGCTTCCCTTGGTTCTCTCAGCACATCTGACTTGTTTGTATGTGTGCATTATTTGTGTGCATTTCCAGTCACTGTTTTTTCTGGTTAAAGACTATTCTATGCAGCTCGATGATAGAGGATGAAGTGAAAACAGGAAGAAACACACTGACATGTAATCTTGAGACTTCACATACTTTTTTCCTTTATTGGAAAAGGCTTTTTATGTCCTAGTTCTTGGGTAAAGGAATCACTACTATTTTCCACTAAGTAAATAAAGTTCTGCCAAACTGTTAAATTCATGCGTACTAAGGTCAGGTCAGTCTTCTTAAGGCTCTGCCAACAAAAGCCTTAGACAGAGTTGTGCATCTTTCACCTAATTCTCATCTTTTGCACAGGTGGGGACACTGGATGCTCTTGTTGGTCTGTCAGATGAGTTGGGAAAACTTGATAGCTTTGCTGAAAGGTAAAATAGATCTTATTTACCACCTACAAATGAGAAACAGACATTGTTTTTATGGGATGGTATGTACTTGTACTCACCTCGTC
This sequence comes from Cinclus cinclus, assembly GCF_963662255.1. Classification (NCBI taxonomy): domain Eukaryota; kingdom Metazoa; phylum Chordata; class Aves; order Passeriformes; family Cinclidae; genus Cinclus; species Cinclus cinclus. Next base: position 14,403,464 of record NC_085048.1, on the reverse strand, counting down.
TGACTCAGTTCAGTTTGAACTACAACTGGACTAAAGTGGATAGGCTTTGTTTAACCCTTGTGTTGATTGTCATGGAGTTATCACAAAGAAAGAGTAATTTCTTAAAATTTAGCTTTGCCATCACAGCAATCCATTCAAGTGGCAGTGCTAGGGAAGCTGTTTCTCATAATTGCTTTAAATGGTGTGTTGTGGGGTTATTTTATTTTATTTTATTTTATTTTTGTGCTTTTGTTTTCTGTTTCTTTTTTTTTTTTTTAAGAACATCCTCCCACCTCATCCAGAAACTTGATAAAACAACATTTAGAGAATGATCCTCCTGATCATGTTTTGACAGAATGTTTATATAGAACCTTCTATACTTTTATACCTTTTCAACAAGGTAGAGGATTCTAAGAATTACATTCTTTTGAATGAAGTCCAGAACTCTCCCTCTCAGGCTTTTAAACTCCTTAAAAAACAGAATATTGACTCATATTACATCAAACCTACTTAAACAAAGACTCACATGATCTCCTTGCTGGCAATTGCCAAGACTGCCTTTTGGGACAAACTGACCTGGGTGTACAAAAGAATAATGTAGTACAGAAAGCTGAGAAAATGCCGTGCTTTAAGATACTTCATGGGACATGGTAGATTGCAAGGCAGTGAAGGTATAAGCAACTAGGGATTTTTTTTTTTTTTCTCTGCTCTGTTTTTTGCTTTGGCAGTTTACCTCACATGAGGTAACCTTTGGTTACAGAGTTGCCTTTTTTCTTCCAGTCCGGACTGAGAAGCATTGTCTTGTCTAAATATGCTCAATCCTTTCGTGGATCTTTGTGTGGCAGTTGCAAAGATATACAAAAACCCTGATAATAAACTGTTTGCTTCTATGCTAGGCACTTTAGGTAAAAGTTGGTCTGCTAGAATACATTTCTCCATAGCAATTTTTTTCTGATTTGCTGGTGCTACATAAGGGTTATATAAGAGTGATTGCATCTGATATCTCTGGGTTGCACACAAGATTGATCTTTTAGAATCATAGAATATGATTCATATCTCCAGTTGAAGTAGACTCATAATGATCATTGAATCCAACATCCTGCTCCTCACAGGATTACCTAAAACTAAACCATACTGCTTTTCCAGGACTTTAAGCAAGACAGAGCAACTTAATTTATGAACAAAACCATCTCCATCGTTACCCTCCCAAATATACTGCCCCATATTCTTTGTAACACATTGCAGCTTCTTCTTCAATTGCAGAGGTTCTTGAGGATGTGGAAATGGGGACAAATTTGTGGAGAGATGTTCTAATGGAAAGTGATGATCCTTGTGGATATCTTCCAACTCAGAATATTCTGTGATTCTGTGTCTCTAGTCAGTGTAGCAAATAACAGATAGAGTCAAGCAACTGTGTGATCTGGGTTTGAGGGCTACCAGAAATTATCAGAACTGATTTTCAGAAAGGCATAACTAATTCCCAGCTTTTAGGACTTCTGAAAAGCTGATTGCAGAATTCATGTAAGTTCGAAGTGAAATGTCAGTAGGAGCTCCTTAGGCTCACTGATTCCTGTTATCTTTGTCTTTACTTGCCAGCATGATACAGCTGCTTGTTCAAGCTGAACACCACTTTACTCCACTAATTGTCCCTTTAATGACCAGTAAGACCAGTTAAGAGCCAGTAATGACTCTTACCCTCTGGTGGGCTCTAGGCACAGAGCAAAGGGGTCAGTGAGGCCCTTCCACTCTAATCTGCTGAGGCAAAGACTCTTCCTGTTTGTCTCATTTGTCTGTCAAGATAGGTAACCAGGAAGAATCAACACGATTTAAAAATAAGAAAGATGTTTTGAAAAATAAGAAAAATGCATTAGAGTAGTAACATTAGAGCAGTGACAGAGAATAACAGAATAATCAAAGGTATTAGCAGATCAAGTCCCACAAGGACATACAAAAGCATTTTGCATTAAATAAATGCTTCAGGTTTTATGTCTAAATTTTGATTCAAGGGTTGAAATGCCAAGCAGTCACACTTGGTTGAAGTTAATGGCATTCAGAGGGTTAAAAGCCTGTTCAGATGACCTGAGCATTTATATTCCTGGTGCTGTGAAAGAACTGCCTGCTGAACTGTTGCTGGATAAACACAGCTGCCAGTAAAGCCAGGCAGCACAAACCTGTCAGCGCTGCCTCCTGCCAGGACAGCAGAGAAGGGGCAAGAGTTTGCAGGGGCTATTGTTTCCACATACTTTTATTATTTATTTACACAGGGAGGAGGAGTTTTTTTCCATGTCATCCTGTGGTAGCATGGAGCTCGCTCAAAAGCTGACAGTCTCATGGGTCACTATTACCTGGGGATTGGCTCTGGTCCTCAGTGGCATACTTGGGAGTGGCCTCAAACTGCAGAACTTCTGCTCCCTGCAGTATTTCAGAGGCCTGGTGGGTAGCACCCTTTCTTTCTCAGTATCCATTCAAGAGCTTTTGGGGTTTGGTTTGTTTGTTTGTTAGTTTGGTTTTGGTTTTTTTTATTGAAAGCTAATGGCATGGCAGCAGTTGCAGAAGCAAAACATCAGAGTCTCAAGACATAATAGTAGGTTAAATGAAGTTATTCCCTTTACAGATTTTTATTACTATTTCTTGAAGCAGTTTTGCTGAAGCACTCTCTTTTTATAATGCATAATTTGATCATGCTATTTGCTCAAGATGGGATTCATCTCATCTAAAGGTAGAGATCTGATGGCTTGTTGTGAAAACTGCACATTGTTGGATGTCAGTATAGTCAGTGGGGCTCCTTCATACTGACTATAGTCAGTGGAGTCTGATTCCTGTCATTTGCCCTAGACATTAGTGTTGTGGAGGGGATGGGTTCTGTCTTTGCATGGGAAATGTATGGGTGAGTGAGTCCCACTTGCATTTCACAGGTTACAATGCAAGGCACAGAGGCTAAGGCAGGACTGGAGAACATTCCTGTGGCATAGTGTATTGCATATAATGTGGCTGTATCTTGCTGCAGGGACCACAGGATCTGTGGGCAGGAAGGGAGCCAAGCCTTGCCTGGGCAGGTAGGATTGTCAGGTGCATGAGAGCACACACCAGTCCCAACCTCTGTAACCATGGAGAGAGGTCAGAGCTGTCTCCCACCTGTCAGATCAGCCACCAGATGCACTCAAAAGTAATGAAAGCAGCTCAGGCCCTTTGGAGAAGCTGCTGATTTATACATGTCCCTGTGAACTGCTTTCTCCATAATGTCTTTATTCTCCTGCTATGCTGATTTTACCAACTGCTCTCTTTTTACAAGTTCCTCTGGGCTCTCTGAAAATCATAAAGCAGACAAAAAATAGCTCTATCTACAAGCTGAGATTTGCAGAAGTGCTTGGAAAGGTTGCAATTGTCAGGGAACCTTTGTGTGGATCCCTCAACCCCCCCACAGCCTGAGTATGGGCAACATGTGCTATACTCCAGCAACCCTCAGCTGCTGCTGGGTCCCTGCAGGGCTGCAGCCAGGTGGTGAAAAACTGCAGTAGCTCTGAGAAAGGGATGTGAACTGGAGCACAGTGGTATAGATTTCTTCTACAGGCACTCTGAACTGCATCTGTTCAGGGTCATGAGAAGAATGATTTGGGCTGAAAGATTTAAAGATCCTCTAATTCCAACCCCCTACCATGGGCAGGAACACCTTTCATTAGTCCAGGTTGCTCAAACCCCTATCCAACCTGGCCTTGAATGCTTCGAGGGACTGAGCATCCACAACTTCCCTGGGCAACCTGTGCCAGTGCCTCATCACCCTCACAGTAAAGAATTTCTTTCTTTATGTCCAGTCTCAATCTTCTCTTAGTTTAAAACTGTTGCCTCTTGTCCTGTCACTACAGGCCCTGGTAAAAAGCCTCTGTCCAACTTGCTCATAAGAGCCCTTTATATACTGAAAGCTCACAAGATCTTCTCTTCTTCAGGCTGAATTGACACCAAACAGCACAAATTTTAAGTATCACATTCTTGGCAGCATCAGCAATCTCAGATTTTTCCTACCTATCATAGGACTGGAAAACCTTTCCCAAGACTAAGGTTCTTCACAGTAACATAGATGCAACTGCTTTGCAGCACATGAAGAAAAAAATCCTCTTCTCTGATTCTTTCCTGGTATCTATACCTGGCCCAAAATTCCTTTCCTTCTTTTGAAAACCACAGTATTTGTCACAACATCACATTGTCCAATCAGGCAACACATTGTGCAAACACTGTAGATGCCCTTTCAGTCTCTAGCTCATCTGCAGCTGTAGTTGTTTCCTCTTAGTAAGGAAAGAAAGAGAAATGAAGCAGAAATGAAGCCTGCTGTTACATTCCCTGTCATGATGCCAAGGATTGTATGCACTTTGTGTCTCTGCCAATTTGATGGACAGGCAGTAACCTTGTAGCTGCTGGTTTTCTATATGGTGTAGTCAACCTAGGACAGTTAGGGAACTGCAGGCTAAATTCTGTGAATATTTTTGAGTGCAGAAGGATACTTAAACAACCAGAAAGTCTCTCAGCCTGTATGAGACAGGTACTTTGACTAGAGATAGGGGGAACTACTGCTAGAGGGACTTCATTAATCCATTTCTTAAAATAAGTAAAGAATAAGTGGCACCGAGGAGACAGTGTTCTTTGGGAGGGTCTCTGTGCAAATCACTACTCTGAATTGGGCAGAAGGATTTGAATCTAGTTCTATACCTTAAAGGAGTGTCTTGTCCACCATGCTAAAAGAGAAGAGAGAAAGAGTCCTGTAGAGAAAAGGAATAAGAAATAAATTCCCCATCAAGCAAGGTAACACTGCTATTTTCCCCTGAGTATTTTCTGAGAACCTTTTCTCAGCAAGGCCTAACGATTTCTTTAGCATCCTATGGAACAGATCTTCAGTCAATGTCTGTATGTAGCCTCCTTTGCCTTCATTATCTTGGGGGTTTTAAACAAGAGCTTTCTGCCTTTCTTGCCTTCTGGTTTCAGCTATGTGTATAATAAGTGTGCAGAAGACTGAATCGTGATCTTCTGTAGGTCCAGACCACAGGCAAAATTATATTACTTATGTTGTTTTGCAGAGAACACTGTATTTAGAGGTAAGACATTTAGTTCTTCATTGTGTCCTAGAATTTTTATTATCATTTGAATTGCAAATTAACCAGCCTTGCTTCAGAAGTGGGCATTTCTGTGTTTATCAGATCACTTTGAAACTGTTTTGTAGTAATTTTGTTTCTTCACTAACAAAGTTTGTCTTGTTACACTTAAGCGTAATAAAGAAAATAGCCCAGTACATAGGAGAAGTTATGGAGGACTCAAAAGATAAAGTCCAGGAAAATCTTTTGGCCAATGGAGGTAAGTGCTGTGAATGTGGGGTTTTAAATGTGTTGATGCTGCTTTTGCTCACTTTGGAATATGAATATGTGGAATTGAAACCCTGACACTTTAGAAAGGACAATCATCAGCAACATTTTATAAGGATGTGTCTAGCCTGCTCCCATTTTTCTCAGCAGAAGCTAACTTTGGAGTGAAGATGAAAGTAAGAGATATCCTTGTCCACTCCTAACATGACCTAGCATATTTCTGTGGCCTGCCTGGGCTTGATTTCTTAAGGGCACCTAAATCTCATTCTGTATAGCTGTGTAACAACTGTCAGTGATTTGTCAGTAATTTGTATTCCCCACGTATTGTGGCAAAATACGACAAAATTGGATGTGGTATGCATGCTGATTACAGACTTGGAGCTTGATACTTTTGGATAAACTAAGAGTGCCCATTCCATCTGCCTTTGTCTACAATGTTGTATTTCAGACCTGTATTAGTAAAGGATGGGGAGGAATTTCTTTTAGAAATGTCCTTGAATGATATAAAACTGATATTTGATGTGTGCAACAGTTCGAGAAATACAATAATCCCACTTACTGTGTTTCAGGGCTAAAGGATAAAATGAAATGCCTCCAAAGTATGTTGAGGACTGATGGTTGTAGTGTTGTTACATGCATGCATTTGTGTATATTAGTGCTAGACACAAGTCTTGGTCTGGTTGTAGAGATACAGTGATCAGGTTACGATGGATTTCTCAAGTAACAACCTCATAGCTTGATCACGATATCCCTATGACTTGAGAAACAACAGGTTTTGTTAATTTCCTTTGTTTTCCTCTTTTACACCATTTCCCCCCATCAGCTCTGCATGTGTTCTATTAGAAGGATATAGAAATTACTTGCATGTGTTGCTAATTTCCTCTGCCTGGGTTTGATCATCCAAACAAACTATATTGAATTAGGATATTAGCCTTTCTAAGATTATTGACTGTATCTTAAAAAATGAAGTCAGCTTTAGTATATGAGAATTCCCTTAATATATTCCAGTGTCAGTCTTCATAAGCATCAGTAACTTTACTGTACCAATTCTTCCTCCTTCCCTTTCTGATTAGCAAAAGAACTATAAAGTTGAAGACTTCCTCAAGGCTGTGAAATTAGAAACAAAATTTTTAGACATAATTTCTTGCTGTGTGGTGAAACAACTCCTGTTTCATACTATTTGACCATCCCAAGATGGTTTTAAGTAATCCTTACTTTAGCTCACTTGCATACAACCCCAATAGTAGTTTGGTGGTGACTGTGTGTCTAAAAGGTTTTTTTGATAGATCTGTAGGGGAAAAAAAACAAAGTAGTAAAAATACAGCACTTTTAGTTACATGAGCTTGCACACACACATATACAGACACTCAACTTTACAGTTCCAGAACAATGGTTGAAAGCAGCCACATGCAAATTTCTCTTATAGAGGGAAACATGTGCTTGTGTAATATAGAAACTTTAATACACCATAACAGTACAAACAGTCTTTCTTGAAATGTATTTAAAGCTTATCTTCAAAGATTCATACCAAATTCTCTCCCATTTATGGAAATGTTAAACCTAAATTAATTTAAAAATTTGGTAAGTGGTAGAATAACTCCATTCTTTATAGTGAGCCCAAAACAAAGCAAAATGGGAAGCATTACAATTTTGAAGAATCAAGTCTTTTGGAGAGGAAGTATTTCACATTGCATTTTAGAGCTGGGTGTCTAAGTTAGATTATGAGACATTCAGGCTATGGATCCCCTGGGCAGCTGTGAGCTGGTAGGAATCGTCTCTCCTGAGTGGCCAACTGTGAGAAGCCTTTCAGAAGTGACTTGACAGGTTCCATAAATGAGGGATGCCATTCCAGGAGCATCAGGGTGCTGGGGCTGCTTGGCATGCAAGCAGCTCTGCTAGTGTGTTCACAGTAGTTTTTGCCATTCCCCAAGATCAGGCTGCTTAACTAACCTGCACCAGTGCCAGCTAGCACTGCCAAGCTCACTCAGGAGTGAGCTTGAAAAACTGGGCTGAGAACTCATGCCATGCCCAACTGCCCAACATTTGGATGTTGCTGTGATTCAAGGAATGTGAGGATAGAAAGGGCATGTGAAGTCCTTCAGGGAACTTTTATATCTCATCAGCTATAAATAGGTCAGTGTCTGTCTTTAAAGAGCCTGTGCCTGCAAAGCCTAAGCACACGAGCTTAGAAGAGAGGCAAGAGGGTGAAATCCTTGTATTGTGTACTCCATGCTACAAATGCTGTGTGAACTTTGTTGCTGAAGTATTTTTGACCTCTCTGCATTCCCCACAGAGATCATGAGCAAGCACCAACAGAGAAGTGTGCATGCAGCAGCTGTGTAAGAGCTTCAACAGCTGTATCATAGCTGTGTCAATCTTTTGCAGTTTTGCCCCTGTTCTATGTCCTCCCTGTGCAGGAGAATTTGCTCATTCCTGAACAGAAGGGCTGGATCTTTGCCCTATGACTCTTGTCCATGGGATGTGGGGGATGTTGACACAGCTGTTGTTTTGAAAGAGGGGAGAACACCGCCATGGCAAGTGCTCTCTGCCTTCCAGGCAGTTTATCTCTTGCTAAGAAGCCTGTTTCTCCTAACATAAGACTTTCCATGCTTTGGAAATCTAATAGGGTAAACTGACTCTGTTGTGGGGTGAGAGAAGCCCATGGAAAGGATAGTGCTCTCCTGCCAAGGGTATTCAGTAACACATGAGACTGCTGAGTACCCTCAGCCTGGTAGTATGGCAATTACAGTTTTTCACATTCCTTGGTTCATAAAATTTTCCCCTAAACCTCAAAGTCCAGCCCATAAGAAATTGTGCTCAAACCTTGCTGTGGGGCTGAATTCACTCCCTGAACAAGGCAGCAAAGAGCACTGAAGGACCCCAGCATGCGTGTCCTTGGCACCTTGAGCATGTTTTGCTCCCTGCCACCTCAAAGCAACTTCCCAGACATTCTCCCTGTTTACCCTCTTGTTCTGGAAAGAAGACCACCCTTTAGGTGACAGTACTTCTGGCCTCTTTGTCTAGACCTTGAAACCCTACCTGCTGCCTTCCCCTTGTCTCCCTAACCTTCTGGGGGACAATCCCAGTCCTTCTCGTTGTGGCAGGATGCATGACTTTACCCCATTGTATAAAGGTCTGCAAGAACTATGTAGTGGTGTGTTCAGCAACTGAAGGCTCTCAGACTGACAAAGAGCTGTTTGATTTCATGAGCTGCTGGAGGAGAATTCCTTATTTGGTACCATAGTGTACTAAGCCTTAATGTTTTTTAATATCAAGAACCCTTGTCTTTAAACAGTGAAACAAGAAAATCTTGTTCTAGGAATTGGGTGTTGTATGTATTCATTTCCCCTTAATTCTGGAAAGAAGTTGTGGGTCCCTGTGCTCCAAGGGTGCTGTGTTTTGGGGGTTGCATGCACAGGTCCTTGCAGTGAATTTCTGTTCTTGGATGCTGTGACTGGATTTATCTATTATGTAAATAATCTCTAGCTTTGTGTGAAATGGAGACCTCTGTGTGCAAATTCAATGAGGAATTCCTCATCCCACATGCATTTGTTCCATTTCTAGTGCGTATTTGACTGAATCACAGAGAAGTGACATCTGCTACGCTCTTAATACTTTTGATCAAGCTCTCAGCAACCCTGAATATTACTGCTGATCCTGGGCACAAAGTATTTTTCTGATAGCTGTTGCTGAGATTAAATTCAGGCATATTGCAGAAATCAAGATTGAGATTACACAAAACTGTTATTACTGTGAAGAATAGCTGTACACTGCTATGTCCCACTGATACAGATAATGTTACACTTTTTCTGTACTGTTAGGTGCAATGCAGAAAAGATTTTTGTTTTAACTTTTAATTTTGGGGATGTTTAGGAAGTTGATTAGATTTGGCATAGGTTCTGTGCATATTTGATATAGATCAAATCTCTCTTAGAACTGAGAGGTGGACTTCTGGTTAAAGTTCTTAAGTTAATGAAAGCTATGCCTAAAATATAGCTGGGGACTATCCCCCAAACCTTGACCTACCATCTGGTACACTATCTGCTTTCATGCATCTCTTTGCATTTTCAGTTGACCTAATTAGCTACTTGACACGGTTTGAGTGGGACATGGCCAAATATCCCATAAAGCAGCCACTGAAGAATATATCAGAAGCATTAGCAAAGGTAAATTGTACTCCAGAATTTCAGATGTTAGCATGGGAAAGCATGTCTTTTGGCTGGTTGTGATCCCTCCTCTCATGGCAGTCAGTGGGAGCTTTGCCTTTGGTTTGGGCAGGAACAAGCTCAGAAGCACACACTTTGTACTGAAACAGTTGATATTATTTAACTTCTATTTCAATAATAATAATGATACATATATTGAAACCTATCCAGTCTGTAAGTATATGACACTTTATCAGATTCATTAGAATACGTTGATATATTTTCTGCACTTTAATCCCCTTCATTTTTTAAATATACTGCCATATTATTCCCCACTTGGGAGGCGTTTTTTGTGAAATTGTTGGTTCAACATTAAATCAAATGCCTCCAGGCTGAATGAATTACATGCACTATCAGTTCATTCAGAAAGGCGTGAGGTGGTGTTGTTCAATGTAGTTAACAAATAAAACCATAAACTTGCCCCTTAGGCTCTAGCCCACCAACAGCAACAGCTGACTGAACCCTACTTTCTGCAGAGGTCTTTGCCTCAGGGGAGCTCTGACCCCGGCTCTCTCTTGGCCACAGGCTATTGGTTTTAGGGGAGCAGGCAGCTGTGTCTCTGTGTTAAGATGCAGTAGTAACTAGTAGTGGCACTGAGGTGAGAACAAGGCCTAAAGCACTGCATTGACTCCCTTTTTTCACTTTTTTTTAGCAAGTGACTCAAATAGAAGCAGACCTAAAGACCCGATCAGCTGCATACAACAACATCAAAGGAAATTTGCAAAGCCTGGAGAAGAAAACCATGTAAGTATTTTGCACTAGGGATGTTGTTTTGTGGCTGAAATGCATGCAGTGTGTGCTCACACCATGTGTGGTGGGCCACGTGTGTTCTGGTGGGAACAAGGTTTCTGACTTTGTGACATACTGAGCATTTCAAGACTGAAAACAGGTGGTGGGGTAGCTGATGTGGTCAGCAGATCTCAAGATCAGCTCAGGGAGACTGAAGTTCCTAATAGGATTTTATTGGCAGTGTGAGCAGGCAGTCTTGGAAAAAGTCAACTGTTTTGCTCTGATGGGACTTCAGGGAGTCAGAAATTAGATGAGCAGTGTCAACTGGTGGATTCCTTTGTCACATAGGAGCTGTGCCCTATGTTCTGAACAGCATTTGCAAAGTTCCCACAGGAAACAGCTCTGTCTTGCTTGATCCTGCACCTCACCAGCTTTTTGTTTTCTTTCTTTCCTTCTGTGGTTCAGGTAATGCACTGTTCAGGCTTCCCAAATGTTCTCTCTCCTGTCTTCATCTGCTTATGGTCTTTGCCTATGTCAGTGCTGATACCTGGGGTTTTTTCTAGGATATCACTGGGGAGAATGGTCATATCCAGTAAGTAGTAAATTTAAAGCAACCTAGATGATGCTGTGCAAGCCCTCATCCAACACATGCTCATGTGTGCCACTGTTCCTACTCAGGGTTGGGCACAGGGCACAGGTGGCTGCCTGACACTGGAGTCAGCCAGGCTAGCAGCCAGAGCTCCAGCAACACGAGGAGGGAGAAGAATGGAGACCTCATGGCCAGAGACAATCTTCCTGTCACCATTCCATCCATCTTTAAATTCTGGCAGCTCTGGTGTCCACCAGTGCCAGATAGCTTGGGTGGAACCAACATCTAATAAGTTACTGGCCAGTTAGTTAATATTTAGACTGGCCAAGTAAACTTCAAACCAAAAACTACTAGTTTAGGTCCTTCTTCACTCCTGCCCAGTGACAAGGAGGGCAGCTCCTCTTCACACCTAGTGCTTTCCAGCCATATACACCCAGCCCTAGCTATCTACTTGTCCTAGGAATTAACGTGGTCAGGTGGGCTCAGTCTGTGGAGACCTCCTGCAGGTCCCACCTGTGCGTGAGACTGCTGCTCTCGCTGCCATTCAGCAGCAATGTCTCAGTGTGCTTGCCCATGGCAGTTCAGGAATGTCTGGTTGCTGTGATGGCTCAGGTCTGTACTTATATGGCTGACTCTGCCTGCAGCGTGGTCACGCAAGCAGCTCAATAGGCTTCCTAAGAGAGCAGGAGCTTCCCACAAGATGCAGCAATGACTGGGACAAGATGTGCACTTCCCAAATACTTACACCCTTACTGTAAAAACAATAGCAGCAGAAAGGTGTAATTTTACATAAAGGGCATAAACTGGCTTCCTGTTAGTCACCAATATTGTGTCCTTAGTTACTTTTTGATTATTGTAGTTGCAGTAAAAATAAGGAAACAGCCCTTTCAGAAGTGTAGCTGTGTCCTTTAGCCGCCTCCTTCTGGGCCTTCTTCTACCCCAGTACATGCTATTAGCTTCTCCACCCACGGCACAATGCCTCCAATGTTCTGCTGCTGAGTTCCTGCTACTGTTATTCTTTGTCTTCTTCTCCGTAGGGGAAATCTGCTGACCAGGACCCTGGCAGACATTGTGCACAAAGAAGACTTTGTTCTGAATTCCGAGTATCTTATCACGTTGCTCGTCGTGGTGCCAAAGTAAGGCAACAGTGTGTGCACACACCCTGTGTGGCATTGAGTCCCAGCCCAAGCACCCGAACCAGGTGATACCGGGTCAGGCTGGGGCAGCTCATGAGTGCCCTCACTGGGACACAGGTGGAGTCCTTAGCAAAGATGAAAAAACGATTTCTGACAAGAGTGGTACTAGCACAAAAGCAGAGCTGAAGCAGGATGATTGGCATGTAGACTTTTCATGGTTACAAGTGGGTTCTCAGTCTCCTGATAGGAATAGTATGAGCTAAAAGTAAACCAGATTCTTACTGCAGCATAGCCAGTTTCTAAAAAGAAATAAACCTGTTCAACTCACAGTCTCTCTCCGCTGGCTGTGCCCTTGTAAGTGCCCATACATAGGATGACTGCTACCAATGGGAAGGTTACACAATGTTTTCCTCAGGGCCCTACACAAAGCTTTTCCTCTCCATACAGCCCTGTCCCAACACACACATACAACACCATCACTCTTCTGTCTCTAAAAAAAAGGTTGCAATAAACTATCTGAGGTAAGTTTGTTGACATCATTATCTGAGTTTATTCACGCTAAAAAGAGACTTCTCTCTTTGCAATCTCTTACCATCCCCTTGTTCCCTTTCTCACCATGCTGGCATTCACCATAAATGTAATCTAGCACTGGATCAGCTCTGGGATTGCTCATAGCAGGTATAACTCACCTACCCATGGACCAGAGCAGCTTGTGCAGGGGTCCTGGAGCATGGGACACTGTGTGGCAGCCTGGAAGTATATGCCATGTTCTTCCCACCACCAGCTTCCTGATGTTCACCCTTCCTCAAGCCAAGATCCAAAATGAAGACTGAGGGTGTAGCATTGAGGGAAGCATCTCCTCAGCTGGTGTCTAGGAGAGGAAAGGATAGGAGAGGCTTTATGTATCTTAATGACATAACCCATTAGCTTAATTAACTACATATGTCAATGTTTGCTTTCCAGTATGTAGTATTTATTTACCATGCTTTATTTTGTGTTGCTCAAAGGTCAAGCTACCTACAGTGGCAGAAGACCTATGAATCACTCTCAGATATGGTAGTACCTCGCTCCACCAAGTAAGTGAAATTCCAGATTAAGCTCTCTGTTTCAGAGATCCCTGTCCTGTTTCAGCCCCTCAAATTGCTAGATCCTGGAGGAAATCACTAGTCTAATGCATAGGCTCCACCTTAACATATTTGCAATTCAAATAGAAATTAGTTTGTTGAAGGAAGGTACAGATGAAAGAAAAAAGTTAGTTTTTTTACAAGTAGCTTGTTCCATTTTCCAGTAATCTATTTCTTTTTACTTTCGAGCAGGCCTTTGCTTCTTTTTGTGTAAAACAGGCAATTTATTACATTAATTGAGATGCAACCACACAGAGTTTTATAGAAAGCACTTTATAAAAAGATGAAACACTAAATCTGCATTTTTAATTGCTTCCTGTTATAGCATAGAATAATTTGCTCTAGCAAAAGCCGTATTAACTCATCCTTTTACCTCAGGTAAAAAAATCTTTCCTAGGACTTAAATATTCCATTGCTCAGCTCATGCAGACTATGAGATCCAGTCCAGGGCACAACAGCTGACAGTGGTATTACCTGAAATGGAGAAGGTGGAAGGCACAGAGAAAGAAACAACTGTCTTGTCTACTGCCTGTCTCAAAAACACAAGTGCATATAAAGGTGGGGGAATGCTACCAGGAAACACAGAAAAATCAGGCAGGCAGAATGTGTGTTTATTACAGTGGGTTCAGGAACTAAACCACATGAGTTTTACATTGAGATAGAACAGTCATTTTTCCCCGTTTCTGTCAAAGCAGTTTTCAAAAAGCAGGGTGTTGTTCAGTATCATAAAGGAAAATAAAAAGAATTGCAAAAGGGGAAGGTAAGGTAGGTAAAAAAGGCATGAGGGATTTGCCATGTCAATCATAGAAGTGGATTTCCCTCCCACAGAATGATTGCTGAGGATGCAGAGGGAGGACTCTTCACTGTGACCCTGTTTAGGAAAGTGATGGATGACTTTAAGGCTAAAGCCAGGGAGAACAGGTAAGAAGCCCTGACTGCTGGGCAGGCTAGCAAGAGATGAGGATCAGGTGAGGCTTGTTGTATGTGCAGCATGCTGAATCCATCACTGGTTTCAGGACTTCTTAACTGCTTGAGTTGCTGTTGGTCCTAAAGTCACTGAGAAGACAGGATGGGAAGGAGCTGTGGTAGCAGAATCAGTGATCCTGTTCTTTAAGCTCCAAGTTACAGATTCTGGAATTCTCTTTCTGCTCTCATTCTGCTGACAGCAGGAAGCTGGCTTTTTGGGGGTTTTAACTCCCACCCTCCACATGCTTTACCTCGTTAAATGGCTAGCAACTTCCCATACCTGCTTCTCCCAGGGAAAAAGAAATGACTGTGCATATTACCTCGTTAAATGGCTAGCAACTTCCCATACCTGCTTCTCCCAGGGAAAAAGAAATGAATGTGCATATTACCTGGACTAAGGCTTGTGAGAGCAAATGTAATTCAATTGCAGATTCATGGTTCGAGAATTTTATTATGATGAGAAGGAACTGAAATGTGAAAAGGAAGAGCTGATGAAATTAGCTTCCGACAAGAAACAACAATATGTAAGTAGCACCTTTTGAGTTTGTGGCCCACATAGAGGCAACCTTTGCTGCCAGCATGCCTGAGCACCTCTCAGAAATGGCTTTATGGTTCCAACAGTCTCTGGTGAGCTCCATTGGGCCCATAAAACTGAGGCATGGGAAAAATAGTATGATTTGCTCAAGGTCACTTGAGTTTCTGATAGACTGGGAGCTGCTATCAGGCTTTCTGGGAGCTGTCCCAGCAACCCATGATGGCATCAGTGGCAGTGTTGGCTGCAGAGCTGCTTCACTCAGCAAGGGGATCACAGCACTGTTCTGTTCTCACAGGGCCCCTTACTGCGCTGGCTGAAGGTAAACTTCAGTGAAGCATTTGTGGCTTGGATTCATGTGAAAGCCTTGAGAGTTTTTGTTGAATCTGTCCTGAGGTGAGTAACCACAGAGTGCAGGCAGAGATTTCTGGGGAATTCAAAACATACAGCTCTCTTCCTGGTGCAGTTCCTTTGTGGAAGGAACCCTTACACACGTTGTTTTGTCTTTCTCGAGGTGTATGCCTTACACACTTCACTCCAGGAGCTCACAGGAGCCAATAGATATGAATCTGATGAACTATTCTTTGGGGGCACTTACAGGGAAAGGGAAAACAGAAAGACACTGTTTAGTTACTTTGGCTTCAAAAACAAAATATTTTCCAATAAGGAGGCAGCATTGTTTCTGCAATGTTCACACCACCAGTGGGCATACCTGGAGGCTGAGGAGGGAGAAGGGCACGAGCAGACAGCTGTGTCCCTTCCCAGCAGATGATCACATATGTTGTGTTCCGAGGTATGGCCTCCCTGTGAATTTCCAAGCAATGCTGCTGCAGCCAAATAGGAAGTCTGTAAAGCGCCTGAGAGATGTCCTGAACGTGGTCTTCAAACACCTGGATGAAGTTGCAGCAGCAAGTATAATGGATGTATGTATTTGGACTGCAAGTGCACATGCTGTAGCTTCTCTCACCTTAGCCAAATGAACTCTTCCACTGTCCTGGGGTTAGAGCATGCATCTTCTCACATCTTGCAATTATAGGAGCTCTTTATGCACCTCTAGTCCCAGCTGGTTACAGACTGGATTAGGGTAGCTCAGTTTATAATGCAGATGCAGAGAGACTGCTTACATTTTTCTGCTGAACCATTTGATGTTTACAGCTACCAGAAAATAGGTCTGCTCAGTTATGGCTGTTCCTCTCTGTAAAAAGCTTAAAATCTACAACACAAGTAAGCAAAATCAATTTGGAACTAAATCCTAGGACTGTGACACCTCTAGCTGTAAAAGGCTGTCATTCATAAATAACCTAGGCCATAAGCAGCAGTAGTTGCTTTCTTCTTTCCCATACCTTGAATTCATAACAATTCAGGCTAAAGCAGTAAATGAGCTAGCAGGCCTTCAAAACAGCCTAAAACCAGCAAGCACGGCTCCCAGTACATGAAGGGAAGACAGACATGAGTTGCTGTAGAGCTGAAGCACACAAAAATGCTGCAAGTTCATAACAGTACAGGCATCAATTCTCAATGCTAATTACATTAGGCAGCCTGAAACAAGAAGCATAGCAGATTTTCAGTGGTGAATTCCCCACCTTAAGCATGGCACATAGAAAGCTCCACTGCACCTTTGGGAAAGTACAAAAGCAATCCCCTGGAGCTTGGAACTGTGTAGATTTACTGGTAGTAAAGCTATTACTTCCTTTTGCAGCCTGGCATGGACATCCCTGGGTTACAACTGAGTAATCAAGAATACTATCCTTATGTCTATTTCAAGATTGACCTCAGTCTTCTTGACTGCAGTTAAAGAAGTGCTCAAGCTTCATCTATTAATTTTCAAGACTCTCATATTACCATTAAACAATCTTTAGCTGCTGAAAGTCAAATTAAAATGCAGATGCTGTAGCAGGATGATCTTCCTACCACTTCTTGCAATTTTTACAGTGACTACAATATAAATTCTTATTCATAGTTTTACAAGAACAGATTTCAGAGGCAGAGGTACTATTGTAGTATTTATTTTTTTTTTAATTACAAAGATGGAATATCTACTGGACTTGAAATAAAACAATTTAAAAAGTGTGGTGGCTAATTGATCTACTAGGTGTATACAGTCCTCTTTTTCTAACAAAGCAAACTTAAAACATCCAAACAGAAAAAGTAGAAAGCATCAGAGCAAAGCCCAAAGTTCCTTTAAGTTAACAACAAAAAAAAAACAAAAACAAAACAAAACAAGAAAACAAAAAAAAACCCAAACCAACAAACCCAAAGCTTAAGAGGAAAGATCCTCAAAAGTGCCATGGAACTTATCATAATATGATTTACAGTCCCAAGTACTCATGAGTTTAGTTTTTGCTAAGATATTTCAGTTAGAACAGTTCCATTACAGCTCATCTGCTGGGATGATTTTAGAGTTGGAGCACATCTCCTGCACAGAATCAGCAGTTACTACTGGCTGCCCGTGGTTCTCACACTGCCTTTCATGGGGATGAGCTACAAGCAATCTCTTACAGACACCAGATGACAAATATCCATAGTATGTTATTTCCTTGAAAGAAGGGGAATCTTTCATCTCTTTCATTCCTTATTTATAAACAAGCTGATCACATCAGGGTCACTTCACTTGGCACCAATACACAAGACATGAGCAATAAAATAATTTTTATTAAAAAAGCAGCAGGAAACATCCCTATTCGCAGTCCTGATTCCCCTTCCAAAGGAAATACTAATTTTAGATCAAAACAATGCCAGATGGGAAGTGAAGAAATATTATCCAATTTGCTGGAGACAGCACCAGGATGGTTTTTTTGTTAGCACCTGGAAATCCTTACACCCTCAGAGATTAGCTTAATCACTAATCAAGGGGAAAGACCAACAGCTCCCAGCATCTCTCATTGCAGCAGCAATCCCACTTCCACTGTATTAATGATCTTATGAAGTCTGGCACAAAGAAAGAGAAAGCCCCTGAGACGGAAAAGGAAGACCGAAGAGCATTTAAACTAAGATTGTCCATCTTATCAGGCTTTAGGCCAAACTGTTAAGATGTCACAGCAAGGAGGTGGTTTAAGACTCCCTCTGCACAAGCCTCTCTATTCTACAGTTTGCTTTCAAGAGTCATCCAAAATGGGACTGCTTGTACTATGTGCACCCTTCTTATTCTATACAAGACTAACACTGTGTGTCAAAAATATTTTATTCTTTAATTGAAACAGAAGCTGAGCAGGTTCCGCCTCCATGAAAAAAATTACAGTTAAAATTGCTTACACTAACAGCCTCCAGTAACACTCAAACAGCAAATTATCAACAAAATATGTTCCAAGGAAATATTCATGTTGTCCTCAAAATATTTGTTACACAGAATACAATCAAGTTTACTGGTTATGACAATTCATAGAATTTCTGCAATGTTTTCTTGAGATGCGTACAGCCCGCTGCTGCAGTGCATCCAATAGCACAGTGTGTCATGTGCTACTTCTCCATAAAAAGGCCACTGAAATATCTGTCTGATTGTGATCCAGGCTGCAAACTGCTGCACAGGCTCTCCCAAGAAAAGAAGTTTCCTGAAGATCTCACAGCTCATCTTTATTCCAGTCATCCAGATCCACATCACTGAGATCAATGTCATCTTCAACTGGAAGCTGTTAAAAAGGGAAGGTTTTGAGAACATGTTTAGCAGTGCTTAATGTCAGGAGATCCCTGAAAAGATTCTTACTTCATCTTGAGAGTAAAGCTCTCTCCTGTCGTCTCTTTCATTCAGAAAACTTCAAGTGATCAGTTTACACTAGGAGGTTGTTTTTTACTGATCAAAATACTCCAGATGAAGGCTATACAAATGAACTATGTAACAAAACTGCTACCATATTCCACGTTTTTATCTATCTGAAGTAGATTGAAGGACTGCAGTAACTTTGGTTTTTACATCAATGTTGAACCTTAAGAAGGTAGACTTGGTCACCATGTTGTTTATTACACAGGCTTTACCTGACAAAGTTTCTGGCATTAAGACCTTGATGGCAAGGTCAGCATATTGCAGAACCCAAGTCTCCACAACACTGGGGTCTTGAATGCATGCACTACCATCTCCCTTAGTCAGCACTGGCAATATATTTCTGCCTCAAGAGATCTAGCTTTCGGATCACATAACAGTTAGGCAGGAACACCTGGTCCACAATGTCAGATGATCAAAGTACCATTTGGTCTGCTGGCTGGATTAAGATAATGGGGAAACCATCAACACAACTTGACACAATCTTGTAAGAACAAGAACTTTCACACTGACAGGTGTTCGTTACTCTATCCTGTCACTTCTGAATGCAACAATTCCTCAGCACTTTCAGGAAGGGAGTACCTCTTACCTCACCATCTTTGCCATCCCAAGGTTCAACTGAATGAATTTTTGGGAAAGCGCCACCACCCACTGGTGCTGTAGAACCACGACCAACAGAGAGTTCTCTGAGAAAAAAACAAGTAAAAGTTAAATTTAAGAAATTCCTCCAATCTCCATTCACCTGGAACAGAACCTGCTTCAGATAAGAGGAATACAAGTTCAAGATTTCACCTCTTTAAGTATTCTAAACTGTCTGGATGTAAAAACTTCAAGAGGCAGAAAACTACAGAGCCCGTAAAGTAGGATTGAAAGTTTACAACTGGATTCAAAGACATCTGTGAGATACACTGTTTCCTATTTCAGTAGTGTAAAAATCACAGACAAGTGCAGCCTCTTTAACAGTTTATCACTTAAGGCAACTCCAAGGGGAGCCCAAAATTCTGGTTCTGGAAGTCACCTGCAAGTGTTAGTTGAAATCACCAGTGATCTTCTTTAGTGGAGACAGCCTCCATGGTTCCAAAGGGCACATGGTAACCAGCTTTATTTGAGACACTCCATCCTGAACTTGCTAGTTGGGCTTGCTCAAAAAGCCCAGCATTAAAATCCTGAGGAGCTAATCCCTTTGCATCTTTCAGAGGCAAATAAGACTGAATTAGCATTCCTCTCTAATGGAGTGGAGTTCACAGTTTTTATGCTCTTCACAGTGCCAATTTCCTGACTTGTAGTCAATACTGATGAGACTGCCTATTAGATTGCAGAAGCTGTCTACAGCAGCTGAGTGAATGGCCAGCCACACCAGCTGTGATTATACTGCTTTCTCTAGGCAGCACAGCTAAGCTGAAGCTGAGCACTACTTCAGCTCAGAAAGTAGTGGTGCATTCTAGGAAGCAGTGCTGCATGGTAAGAAAATACAAACCAGTTACTTAATGCAATATAAGCTGTTGTGTCCTGGAAGCATCATCTAACCTCACCCAGGACAGACTTCACTAAGATGGGCTTTACAGACTAAGAAAATGTGCCGTGTCTGATAAAGGTAGACACTTTTACATGCATTAGTACAAACTGTCTGGTATTTCTCTTCTTGCATCTGTATCCTGAACTTAACTTGATGCCCTAAGAATGTTCCTTTTTTGGCATTAAGAAGAAAGTCTGATCACTTTCACAGGTAAGAATATAGCACTGATTCCATTAATCCAGCAGGAACAGCATTCAATCAATCTGTTTCTTATGGCAAGGTGGAGAGAGGCTGTTGCATTTGCTTTTGCAATTCTGGCTGTTCTCTGCCATTCTCCAAGGACAGACACAGAAAAAACACTTCTAATATAAGGTCTCAAGGACTCTTGCATAACTTATGGCAGCTGGTACTTTATGTGGAAGCAGAGTTTCTGCTTCACTTTGACCACACTAAAGTAACAGTTTAAGTTTAGCTGCTCTGTTTCAGTGCTGCTGCTACCTTCTGTCAACATCACTGGCTCTTGCCCATCTACACAACAGGCAGTTTCACAGGACTTGTGCTGAGCAGTGAGCTATTGACTTTTTGGATGGATTGTTGCAACTCCCCCAGTCAATTTATCAATTGCCAGGAGAATGAAAAGGTGGGAGGGGGAAGACAGGACCAAACTGAATCTGAAAGGTGAACAGCAACATATACAACTTCAAGAACTTCATCAGCACCCATTATGATTCCCAAATGGGGGATTTTCCAATTACTAATGGCTAGTCAGAATGCACCATTTGAATTAAATGGAATTAATTAGTAAGTTGTTTCTTAAGTTACCAGAGAAATAGAATTTTTCAACAAAGTCCACTTCTGTTTTCAGATACTAAAACTACTAAAACTTAGTCTAAATGGCCAACTTAATTCTGCACATCACAAAAAGGTAATGACTGCTTTATTGCAATCCTCACTGAAACCATTCCCTTACTCCACTAAATTCTCATCTTAATTCTCTTAACTGTGCAAGTCTGGTCTGATGCAGAAGAGTATGCTTGTGGTCAAAAGAGTCACAGTCCCAGATACAGAAAGACTTAAGTCACTTGAAAGATTTCATACCTGAGAAACTCATTAATTCCTTGTTCACTGAATGATCCTTTCAGAAGGGCAAATTTCATCTTCCGAGCATTAACAGCTGCCATTGCTGGATACCCAAAGCCTCCAATCCCCAGAGAGCTCTCAAGATCTGACTGAGCACCTGCTTCTGTCCACAGCCACCTTGAGGAAAACACGAAACAGAAAATTAATAATGAGGATAGGCACTACAGTAATTTTCAAATCACATATTCTGCAACTCTGCAGAATTAAAAGTGGGGCTCTGTATTGCCCTTGACACTTTTCAAAGCCAGCATGGAAAAGGAGAGTCCGGATCTTGAACCTTGCAAAAGAAAACCTCCTCCCAGCAGCACCTCTAGGCCAGTCCCACCCACAGAGCCACCAAAAGCTGGATAAGAACAGCCACTAAACACAGTGCAGGGGAATAACTGTTCGCAATGTGAACACACTGCTACACTTTAGCTGCTATTTAGGAGAGGGTTTAAAACTATTTAAGTCACAGACCTAAAGATTACAAAGTCCTGCCCAAATATCACTATGGAGGATTTCTAGCTAAGGACACTCAGTTCCTCTCATCTTAGCAAGTCTGCTGAGGAACCTCTGGAATGAGCCAATCTCAACATTTTCCCCCAAGCTTTCATGTCATTTTGCTCCTCTTCACAGCAGTCAGTGTGACAAGAAATCTCTCACTTTCCTGAGAAAGTCCCAAAGATCCTAACCTGCACCTGAGAGAACGAGGAGTAAAGGCATAGCGTGTTGGCCTGTTTCTTTGAGAGCATGAAACATGTTAATAAACTGCAATTTACTTGTTGTTTTGAGAATTCAATAGTCACACTTGCAGACTTACCTACCAGCAAAAGTCAGTAAAAGAAACCTCCCTAAAATACTTGAGTATTCAGGACAAGAGTAAAAGATGCTTAATCTTATTAATGCTTAGATATCACTTGTAAATGCAGAATTTGAGATGTGGATGAAAATTAAAAAAAAAAAAAAAAAAAAAAAAAAAGAATATTTTGAGGTCACAGTATTCCCTTCTCCAGTAATTAGTGAAATACCAAGATATGTTACCCTCAACAAGGAACAACTCTTTCTTGAAGCTGAACAGTTATCATACACGTTTTATTCCATTAGACCCAGAAATGCTCACATCTTTTCCAAGACAACCAGTGGACAATAACACTTACCCCCACATTTTCTTTTTGTATTTTTCAGCCATTTTTAACATGACATCCAGGTAAGAATTTCTCCCTGAAGCTCCTGTTTATTAAACAGAATTGGACAAGTTAAAAAACACAGCTACATGCTTTAAGTGACAAATTCATACAGAAGTCTGATTGCTTTTATGTGTACCTGTGTCAAGAATATGAGGCAGGACAGAAATGATGCAGAGCTGATGAGCATCACAGGTACTCTTCAGAACATCATCACTAATTATCTAGAAGAAAGTAATACAAACTCAATGACAGTAAGACCTGGTTCTTCAGCTGCGACTGTACTTCTCTCCAACAGCCTAATAGCTCCATCCTGCAAGGTAGTAAGCATTGAAACAACTTGACACAAAAGCTTACAAGTCTCTTCTACTTCACTGGTCCTCCAGTACAAGAGTAATTCACAAAGTCTTCTGTTGAGACTTGCAGCAACAGGAAACTATGCAGTACCAAATCAGGTTTACAGAAAGCACAGTCAGATGTCACTTCTTGCTCAAAAAAAAATCACTGCTCTTGCCCAAGGCTGGTAAGATCACCCCCAGGCCCATGCGAATGCCTGCGGGCACAAGGACAACCAGCAGAGGCAGCCTTTGCTGTGGATGAGGATGTTCAAGCAACAGTAACAGCAACACTGGTTTTGTGGGATCTGTCTCAAAAAGGAATTGACCCAGTGACCTACACCAGTGGTCTCCAACCTTTGATTGTATAATCCACCAGTGAATAAATTTCTAAGCATGCAGCCTGTGATATATATAAATCAATTATATGCATACACACATACATCAACATGTATTGCTATATTAATATTAGAAAGCATACAAAATAAAGAATAGGATGAGAAAGATGAAATATGCACCATATAAAAATAGTATGTTAATGCTTATTAACAGTACAGATATTTTTTTGTTTTTTCCTTCCTGCACCCCAATGGACTGTCTTGTGTGCACCTCACTTTGGAGACAAGTGATCACCATTTCAAATCTACCAACAGCAAGCTGAAAAAAGTTGCCTGACAGAGGGTGGATTTTTTTGGACAACAAGCAAAACTACTTATCATTTATCACTTAACAGACAGCTTGCAAATGACAAGGCCCTGCCCTCTTATTGTAAGAAAATAGATGGGGCACAGAACTTAAATTTTTCACTCATTCCTCAAAAGCAGATTCAGACACCCCGGCACCATCCTGTCAATGCCTTCACTGTATCAATCTTCCAGACAGCAACAAACTGACAGCAGAAATGAACATTCAGCTTTTTGTTATTCAAAGCTTGTCATCCTTTACTTTCTGGGGCAAAACAGTGCAGAAGCACCACACTTAGGAAGTTTGATTTAGAATTCATATAAACCTGTAAAAACTGCTGCCAAGAGTATGACGGAAAAGCATTGAGAAAATGATGTACAGGTACCTCCAGGAGCTCAGGTGGTGGTGCATTATCAGAAAACAGATCCAGAGCACGAGCAATAATATCAGATCTAGTTCTCCCACCATCATAATCAACAGGGTCTTCTCCTTTCTGGAAGATTTTAATGGTGGGAAATCCACGAATCTGCAAAACAAGTTTAAACCATCACATAAACTTGAATATTTATGGTGGAAATTATCTGCTTGTCTGATGTCCTCTAGACTAAGAGCAAGGGAGGAGATCCAACATCTTAGTGTATCAAGTCTCACGTGTTCTGGCTCAATTTGAAATTTTTAGCTTCCTACCTTTGCAACAGTTCAAAACAAGGTGAATGCACACCAAAATGCTGCTTCGGGGTTTTGGCCTGATGAACCAGCAATGGTTTCATCTCCATTTAGATGCACCAAGCATTCCAGGTTTAAGCACAATGAGGACCACCTTTACCTTGATATTTATTAAATATTGGTTTCCTGATTTGTCTGGGGATGGACAACACTGGGCCTACATGGCAGCAAGTGGACCTTAATCTCCTTCTGCTACACTTCCAGTAAATCTTGCTCAGTGCTCCCTCTACATTGTCAACCATGTGCACTCAGAGGGAAAATGCAGCACACTGTAAGCTCTGTGGACTGTAGTAAAATTCAAGAGTATCCATTCTCTTTTGGCGAGCAACACACCTGATATTGTTGGAGTGATCCCTGATAATTGGCTCTAAGGGTTCCAGAGATGCCCAACCAGTCTACAGTCTCAAGAAAGAGACCTCTCACTCCAGATGATAAAGGTATACAAGATGTTATGTAAATAAACAGCCTTTCTCCTCAGCAAGATTCAGAAAAATTATCTTCCTCTTTCTCCATTTATTTATGTTGTTACTGACATTCATTAATTATTTGTGGGAAACAAACTGAATGTGTCACTTCTTTTTAGCACAAAACATTTAAGTAGTACCAGATTAAGGAACAGTTCAGTAAGGATTGAAGAGAAATCTGACTTGGTAGAGATGGAAAGGAAATTGTAACCACTGCACAGCACACTCACCCCATATCGGCTTGCCAGCACCTGATTGACTGTTGCATCTACTGCAGCCAGCTTTACTTTTCCTTTTGTTTGTTCCTTCACCTCCGTGGCAGCAGCTGCCCATTCTGGCTCCAGGCTGAAAAACAGAGAGTACAAGTGCACAAAGATTTCTCAGAACTAGCAAAAGTATACCAGATTTCAACATTATGTAGCACGTTTTACTCAATAAAAAAAGTCTCTTGCTGAGAATGATAGCTAAGAGGGTTATCCAAACAAGACTGATGTCCTTCATCCAAAGGAATGAAAAGTTTAATATAATTTCCAGTTCTTATTTCTACTGATAACTGGGAATTTTACTGCTAAGGAAGAGTGCAACCAGAGCAATACCAAGGGGTTCTGAGCAGAAACCCACAGATTTTCATTAGATCACCTTACAAAAAAAAATCCACTTCTGGAATACCAGAGATGCAAGGTCTCTTTTAGGGGATTAAGGGTATTACACAAAACAGACACTAACAGGAACTGAACTGTTAAAGTAAAACCTCATTTACTTTTTGCAGTGCCCACACCATGGGGCATAAAACTCCACCATCCACACATCGTCACTATTTATGACATTCTTATCAAAGCTGTCATCAGTCAGCTCAATCACATCCTTCTTATCTCCACCTCTGCTCTCCCGGCTCTGTAAGAAACAAAAACACCTTCGCATAAGAAGTAACCAAAACTGGTCTCCCACACAGGCCAACTCCTGTGTGTCACATTGAACCAAAAGACCTTTATTTGAGCAAGACACGAAACAGGCAGTGTTAGGTCATACAACTTTCCCTTTTTAAAACTGATAGTACACACAGCCTAGTCATCACAGCATTTTCAAGACAAAGCAAATGAACCTTCTCTTGAAAAAAGAGAAATCAGGTCAAACTGACTACCAAGAAGATATGGGAACACGTTTTCAGCTCTTCATGCTCTGATCTGTTCATGAACTAAGTGCTCCCCAACCCCCATCTCCATCTGGAACTAAATCCTAGTTTCCAGGCAAAACAAACATGTGGGAGTATGATACACACTACAGGGTACAGTCCACCCAGATCTTCTTTGTGGCCACCCTGAGGATGTCAGAATGTATTTGCACCATGACTCAGAAATAGTAATAAGGAGCCAGAAGCTTTTCAATTTACCTTCAGGGAGAAATCCAGCAAGCCAACTTCAGAAAAACACTATCAAGTTAAAAAACCTTAATCTGTCTAATTTAGATTAGGATTAGGCAAATGGTACCTGAACCACTTGAAGAATGGGGCTAACAGAAACCCCAAAGTTCAAGGGCAGATGCACCTGGAGAGTAACAGCCCCATATACCAGTACACACTCAGAAGTGACTAGCTGGAAAGCAATTTTTTAAAGAGGAACATGAATGTCCTGGTGGACAAGCTGAACATGAGCCAGCACTGCAATTCTGTGGCAAAGGTGGTCAACAGCCTCCTGAGCTCCACTAGCCAGAGACTTGCCAGAAGGTCTGAGGAGGCAATCTTTTCTTCTGCTCAGCACAATGTGAAACACCTGGAGTGCTGGGTCTAGTTCTAGGCTCCTCCATAGGACAGACATGCACACACTGGAGCAAGTCCAGCAGAAGGTCAGAGCTGATTAAGGGCTTTGAGCATCTGACATGTGATGAGAGGGTGCAGGAGAGAAAAGAAAACAAAGGCAGGCTCTTTGCTGAAACAAGAGACAAAAGGGACGGAGTTGAAACACAAGAAGTACCATTCCATGATTTTATAACCCAAAACACAAGAGGAAAGATTTCTATTGTGAACACGACCAAACACTGGAACAGGATGCCCAGAGAATGCAGTCCATTTGGAGTCTCAGCTCTTGGAGATACAACTTTAGGGGACACAGCCCTGAGCAATCTGCTCCAGCTGGCCCTGCACTGGGCAGGGCACCTGGACTAGATAAAACGCCAGACATCCCTTCCAGTTCTGTGACTGAGTTGGGAGCTTTGATCTCATGTACAAGACAGCTGAAAAACAAATACCCATTCCCTCAAATACCTGTTTTCCAGAACTGTATCCTCCACTTCTGCCACTGAGACGTTCTTTCACCAGGGACCGAAGAGCACTTAGAGCAGCATCAACAATAGCGTCACTTGTCCTGCCACCTGCAGTGCAGCAAAATAAGCGATCAAACCATCAAAAGGTCAGTTTAAGGCATGCTCCTAACTTAATTACAAACTTAATCCTCTCTCACCCTAATGATCTTTGAGGAAAAGCAGGACTGGGCTATGAGTGATACAGTACTAGTGGTGGGATATCTGACAACACAAGCAGCAAGACTGACTTAACTACATATTTTCATTACCTGGCTTTTTGGATGAGGAGTGACTCTATGGCAAGCTCCAAATAAACAGGAAGAAAGGAATGATTCCTTGAAACTCCCTATCAAGCTCCAACAATTATGAACTGCAGGTGGGACTGTTAGACAATGCTAAGACATACACAATTTGGTCAAACCACTCCCACCCATCTGTCTCTCCGTTACTACAAACGGACAGGAAGGAAAAACCACACAACACAGCATTTACAGTACCATGATTACTGCATTCAGGGAAGATTTTAGGCATGCAAAATTTCATCACATTTACCCTGATAATCCTCTGCTTTGTTTTTGTTGGCTCCAAATATCTTGATAGTTGGAAACCCTCTGACTCCATATTGTCCACCCAAGGACTGATGTTTATCTGCATCTACTGCACCCACTTTCACTACACCCTGCAGAAACAAAACAAAAAATGACACCCAAGACTTCTACAGCTATTTAGCAGCTTTTATACTCTCTGCTGGCAGCACGAGGGAAGAGGGCAAGAGAGAACACAGTTACTAGGACTGCAACAGAAAAGAGGTATTTACCCCACAAGCATTAAACTACAGAACACTCTGAACATCCACTTCATTCTTCAGCATGAAAGAATAAACTTTAAATTGTTTCAGCTATTAGTTAGAAAACCAACCAAAAAAATCCAAGAGGAAGAATATATATATTTTACATAGGCAAGAGTTCAGCTAATCACAACATGTCAAATTCTTCTGTAATTAAAAAAAAACCAGTAAGCACCAATGGCTTACAGAGATGTTTTCAGTCCTAGATAATAGTTATGGGAATTCACAGGGACAGAACTGACTTTTTTCCTCTACAGTTCAAGGGCTTCCGTTAAAAAGCATACAACAAACCAAACAAAAATCCTGATTTTTCAACTTTTCTGGCTAGACAAGTATGATTAAAGTGATAATGGTTTTAGGGACCAAACCCCTCCACGTTCCCAATCCAGATGCCAAAACAGCCAAACTCTTCAATCCACTTCCACAAACACATTTAAAGGGCTAAACTTACTTTTAAAGCTGTTGCTGCTTTCTTCCACTCAGGGGTTAGCCTTTGACAATGACCACACCTTTTTAGAAAAAAAAAAAAAAACAAAACCAAAATTGTAAATGTCATTCAGATCTGACAACTATTTCAGTCACTTGCAGAAAACTGTAGGATACTAAGGATTTACTCATGAAGAGGAAAAAGAGTCTGTGCCACAAGATCATACCATCACACAGGCATGTGAAGTAAAACCTCCACATTATATAGACCACAGCAACACTAGAAGAGGCACAGCAAGACTTCCCCTAAAATTCTCAGTCCAGACAGAGTCAAGCTGTTGCAATAAAAGGCCACTTTCTCCAGAATGTGGAGCTTCAGATGGCAATATCACAGAGGATTTGTACAAAGATGGAATATATATATCACCAGAATTTAAATGGAACAGACTCCATACTCTGGACCTGAACAGAACAGGAAACAGAGGGGTGCTAAATTAAGATGCACAAAGCCAGTATTTTTAAATGGAAATTGAAAATTTTAAGTGTGAATTTATATCTAAGCTTTCACATCAGAATTAGACTCAGAAACATAGACACGAGGGACTTTCTCACTTACCTACTGCACTTAAATCAGTCATTTTTAATACTAATTTAACCAGAAAAAAAAATCAAGTAGAAAAACAGCATATGTTTTGCTATCAGACCCTAATTGTAAACTTGAAATGTCAATTCCTGCCTTTTTCCCTCATGAAAATATTTAAAGCAGGAATCCCAAGTACAACTATTTTACTACTCATGAGGCCATCAGACTGTGCTGCCAACAACTGAAAGAAACCTTGAGCTGATCAGCAGTAGATTCCTGAGCTGCTCCTCTGTCATAAGAGCAAGTACACAACAGCAGTTCTTACCATGGGGCATAGAACTCCACGAGCCAGAGGCTCTCACTCTGAATGACCTCCTTGTTGAAGTTAGTTGGTGTGAGCTCTATCACATCATCACTGGCCGAATATAAACTGTTAACTGCCAGGAACAAAGTGCAGCTTACTGTGCCTACAACGAAAAGCAGAGACATCAGCAGTCCTGTTGAACATTTATGACTCTCCTGTTGCCATGGCTAAATCATCTCCCCACTCTTCACAAAGCAGCAGTGGTGGGAAGGGATTCCAGTTAGACCAGATCAAAAAGGAAGTTAAGGCAAGATATATGCTCTACCTCCTCATTTAAAACATGATTCTATAGGATAATGTAAAATAGGGTCTGTGCCTAAAGCTAGCTGGATTTACACCACTCCTGCTATGGCTCTGCAGAGAGACTTGTGTCCAAGCTCCTACCCTAACTCCTGCTGGTACCAGACCACCAGGATTTCTGCAGGGATCCCCACCATCAGCTACGTTTTCCTTCAGTTCTTACAGAAACTCCTAAGTCAATTGTTCAAACCTCTTGCACAGCAGGCACTCAAACACATCTTTTATAAGATCACATCATGCAGGACTGTCCCAACTAAGCTTGGTACAGTTACACTGATTTTAGGACCAGCACTTGATGTACTGGCAGTGCATCATCCTTACTCATGAGGATCTTAGTCTACTATTATGTCTTTAGAAACAGACTGGAAAACAACAGCTAAATCTCTCTGGTTAACAACTCAAGCACCCTGAGAATGCTAAAAAGGTAACATTGAAAGACAGAAGGAAATGGCTTTCTCTTATGGCTTTGTACTTCTGATAATTTCTGGAACTTATTATTGCTTGAGACTTTGTACATAAAACCTCATATTTCTTCCTTCTACCTAGTCAGGGAGATCAAGAGATGACTTGATGAGATGACAAGCATCTCTGAAACAAAATCCACCCAGCGAAAGACTTTTCTTAATCCACCAAAGATTGGAAGGAGTAAGAGCTCAGACACCCAAGTTAGAGCCAGACATAAAAAAGCATTGCTGCAAGTGGTTAACAGCTTGAATAGGAAGCTGCATATTCTCTCTCAAGACTCAACATGAGAGAAAAACAGGTCAATGATGCAGAACTCTACAGCACATGGTATACAGACTGCACAGCATCACCTACACTTTCGGTCCCACACAATAAAAACCAGTTTCATTATCCCTGCTCTGCAGGAGTAAAGCTGACAGAAGTAATATCTTCCAGGTTACTCAAGCACCAGGACTGAACTGCCATACTATAAACCAATGCCCTCTCCACTGCACCACTACCCCATCCTAATGGTTTCTTCTAGCAAAAGGACCCAACTCTTCCCTTCTGGGGTGATCAAAATTGGTTTCCACCACCAGATGCATGTGTTAGATTGGCTCTGTCTCTTCAGTACGCCCATACACAAGCAGCACTTCATCAGCATTGATCAACTGACTTCCGAGGCAATCTGTGGCTGTCACAGCATGTTACAGTGACCTACAGTAGCAGCTGCTGCTGGGGTAGAGTAAGAAAAAAGGATGGAAAAAGGTCCTTGAATGTTATAGTCACTCTCAAGAGAAAAACTCCTCTTCTAGACAGAATGAGACCATTAAACTGAAATCAGCATATTGTCACTTCACCTTTTAGGTGATCTCTGGCAGAATACATTCAGAAGACAGAATACACTCAGCCACTTCTGTCCCTTGAAAGAGAGAAGTTCTAGCTTATGAAAATATACCCGTTAAAGAGAACTCACAAAAGTACATGGTGAAATCCACCTAGTCCCCTATCACTGCATTTTTTTAAAACTATGAGTCATAAAGTGGTGGCGTAACTTTCCTTTCTTCAACTGCAAAAAAGATCATTTTCTTACAAGCATCAAGCCAGATATAGGCAAATCTGTCCTTGTTATTAAGGAAAAAATAAATAGCTAATCTGATTTCAAAAGTTGCTTCCTAATGTAAGCAAATCACACAGACAGAAGCATCAATAAACCAGGTGAGGCAGCTCCATGCTGGTATTACTAGTCCTAATTGAACTGCAAAGTTGCAAGTCGGTAGATCTAGTAAAAAAAAAAAGCCTTTGTCACGGGATGGTAATGATTCTATGAACTTCCTTCTGCAACAAACCCTCCTGCAGCAGAGCTCGGTGTGCCGAGGCCCACTCAACCCTGCACACGTGCGCTCGGAGAGCCACAGCCCGGGGCAGAGCTCCCGGCACCTTCGGCGATTCCATGGAAGGGCCCGAGTGGGAATCGTTTACCGATACCTGCGGCACACAGAGGCGACAGCAGGGCCAGGGGACGGGGAACACCAGCCCCCTTCGGACTCCTCCGTTTGACACCGCTCATTGCTCTCTCGCTGCCCAAAAAACACCAGATCGCCAGGCAGGACAGCCAGGCACGCACGACACCGGCGCTTACTTAACTCACTCAAATAAATCAAATAAAGTCTTTGATTAAGGTGAGTGATAACCATAATTTTGGGTTTTTTTTCTCTCTCCATGTGCTTCGCTAACAGACAGCCCCGGCCCCGTGGCACAGACCGGCCACAGCGACTGCGAGCGCTGCCCCCACAGATCAGCGGGGCCGGGAAAGCCTTCTGAGATCAATGACCGATCACCCCTACGTCAAACAGACCACGGCACTGAGGGTCGTGTCCAGTCTTTCCTTAAACACTTTCAGGGACGGTGACTTCACCACCACCTCGGGCAGACCGTTCTATTAGCTACTCACCCTGTGTGTGAGGAAATCGTTCTAATGTCCAATCTAAACCTCCCCTGGGGCAGATTAAGTCTATATCCTCTAGTCCTACTGCAAGCCGCCCGGGAGAAGAGGCCGATCCCCACCTGGCTAAAACCTCCTTTCAGGCGGCTCTTCGCTCCGCCCGCGGCCCCGAAGAGCGGCCACACGGCACCTGGCCCCGCTCCCTCCCGCCGCGACGGGGCCCGCAAAACCGGGGAAAAAGAAATCGCGTTCCGCCGCGTCCCGCTGCCCCCGCAGACGGCCCCCCCGCGCCCTCACGGCTCCTACCCCACCACAGCCGGCCAGCGCCGCGCACGCCCATGGCTGCCCCGCTCCCGCTGCCGCTGCCGCCGCCGCCGCCACGGCCTGCGCGCCCCGCCCCGCCCCGCCCCCGCCACGCGCCCCGCCCCCGCCACGCGCCCCGCCGTGGCCGCCGCGCATTGGCTGCGTCGGCGCCCGGGCAGCGCCGCAGCCAATGGGGAGCGGCCGCGCCAGACTGCTGCGGCGCGCGGGGGGCTGGGGAGGCGCTGAGGGGCGGAGGAGGAGGGCGGTGGTGGCGGCTGGGCTGGGCTGGGCTGGGCTGGGCTGGGCTGGGCTGGGCAGGGCAGGGCAGGGCAGGGCAGGGCTTGGCTTGGTTTGGTTTGGTTTGGTTTGGTTTGGCTTCTCGGAACTGCCGGGGGTACCCCCCCGGTGCGGTCGGCCCGGGTGAGCTCTGGTAGCCCGGGGAAAGCTCCCTTAGTCTGCTTCTAGCAGCTTCCGAGGATCTTGCCCTGTCCAGAGCGCCCCCAGCCGCTCCAGCCTCAGCGCTGGTGGGTGCCCGGGCCTGGGCCAGAACCCGTGCAGGCCTTCAGAGGAAGGAAGGCAGGCCAGCGATTTATCCTGTTAGGTGGCCGAGCTGCTTTGCTACAGCCTCTGTGAAAACGAAGGCGTGGATTTAGATCTGAGAAAAAAAAAATGTTTTCAAGTCGCAAGCTTGCCTGTAGAAATTAAATTAGCCCAGCTGAGTGTGCTGCAGTCTGGGGAAATAAAAGCGGGGGGAAGGAGACTAGTGCACCCTAAGAGGTGTGTTAAACCCCGGGTAACCTGCCTGCATCCAGCAGGCTTGGCAAGAGCAGCGCAGCATCTAGTGGCTCTTTAGTATGACAAATCAGCATCCCAGTTCAAAAACACTGGAAACAACTGATTCGAAAAGCTGGTATTCTGCCCGCCCCTTGCCTCGAAGATGGCACTCCGCAGCTGGGCCCTAGGGTTTGGGGCTATATATGAGGCACAAATCCAGACAAAGGCTTTTGCAGAACTAGGATTGCACGATTAAGCGAGCTGTAAATTTCGTTGTGTAAGAGTGGCTGATTTTAACGTACCATTGAAATAGATTTTTTCAGCAGTTGGATCTGAAGTTGTCTGTTTTGTCTCCATCTCCTCCTCCCCCCCACACACTTTCTCATGCTCACAAATTGCACTTTTCAGTACGATTCAGTCCTGGTTTTTGAGAGAATGAAGTTGTTAGCACGGTAAATAAAAAACCAGCTGTTTTCACCCTCGATTTTTTTCAGAAATGGGGACACAGAGATACATGGTATAAATCGGAATGGTTACAAAATACTGATGTCTTGGCATTTCCATCATTAAAGGACAGACTGCTGAGCAGGCAGTTTCAGGTTTGCGGCTTCGTAGCTCTTAAAACAAAACATGTTTATTATTTTACCGATTCCTAAAGCAAACGAGAGGTGCTTTGCAGACCATCAATGAGTATTTCTCGAAAGCATCTCCTACGTTCCACTGGTGTAGTGAAAAAAAAATCAAAGCATGAGACGTCAGGGTACTATTGAGCAATTAGCATGACGTTAGCTCCAGGTGAAATTCTCAAACAGAGAAAATCATAAAAGAATCATAAAAGAAATAATAAAATAATCGTTTCATGGTGTGTAAATTAGAAGAGAAAATTGAGAATTGGGGCCGAGGGAAGAGAATGGCTGAGAGATGGGTCTGCATAAGGATAAGAGCGATTTCCACGGTGTCTGCTACAGTGAGTTGAATGGTTGCATTTAACATTCCTATAACACCAAGAAGCATGTGTTAAAGTACTTATGGCCGAATAAGAACATTTTAAGACAGACTTTTACTACCTCGTGAAATTCCTGGTGAGTTTCTGCAGGAAACTGTTCTACAGGAACAGTGCAACATTTTTATGTTTGTTTTGGAAATACGCATAAGATAGCTCTGATAATACCCGCGCCAAGACAAATATTAGTCGAGTGATAAATAACGATGGAAATGGGGAAAAAAATAGAGGGTGACAAATGAGTTGCCTTCAGACAAAACGCTTTAAAGGTGGCAATGAGCTCCCGTGGGGCTTTAATATCTCAGTGAAGACAGTGCTTGAATGGAATCTCGACAGAGATTTAGATGCTGTTTCTCCATTGCAGCATGAACTTTGATGTATTAGCGCCAAAAAGTCTTAATGTGACTCATGGTACATACAAAGGTAATAGAGGAAAGATACTTTGCAGAAGGTAATGAGACAAGTTACTAAGTCCATATTTAAAGATACATATATATTTTCAGGGGCAGGATTAGAAGGGACTGCAGATTTCCGAGGTCAGCCGGTTGATGAGGATAGATCGTTCCATGTATGAGCCTGTGACACCTCATGGATGTGTGCAGGAGAGCCAGCTGACACCAAACCTGAAATCAGTTACCACACACAGGAAGTGCTGTGTTTGAAAAACATTTGTGCAGGACACTGAGACAAACCATGTTATAAATTTACCACAGTCGGGTAGGTCAATCAATAAGACAATTTATTAATTTGTTTTTAAGGAACGGGCAAGCAGTGCTGGGGATGTGGGGAGTCCACGCTCCCCCAACGCGTCCGTCCTACCCCTGGTCACTGCCCCTTTTACAGGCAGTTTCTTCTTGGGCTGTGTTGTGCCTACTGTGCTGGGGTACAAGTCTGAGCAGGCCTGAAGATGTTGGCTAGCACTCAAGCAGCAGTGGCTACAAGCCCCCACCAGGTCTGGACAAGGCTAGAACACGTTTTTAGGTTGCACTCCTAGCAAGCAGGTAACAGCAGTAACAAGTTTGTTCATGTTCACATAAGCCCACATTTTCTTTATATATAAAAAGTGGATACAATTTATAATTACAGTGGCAAAATAATAAAAATACATGAAACAAAAGACAACAATTCACAACAAAGTGATTTAAGCAAATATAATGAAATCATTATATTTTCCTGCGTCTCATGTCCATGCTTTACTTTGAGTTCAGTATTCTTGTTTATATTGATCCCATGGTGTATTTCTATACACTGTATTATACACTATAATGACACTAATCACTATGTAATATTTCACATCAATATTATATATGTAAGAAATTATCTTGTAATCCAGGGGTCTTGCCTGGCTGGTTCCTGCCTTGGCAGATGAGTATAAGGAGTGTAACACAGAGGCATTCTGACTTTACAAGTTCTGGTTGCTTTCTGACTTCGAGATTGAGATGGGGCTGAGTATTTCTGTAGTGCAGTTCACAGTCAAACATGCATTGCCTGAAAGAACATTTTTCACTTGTGTTATTAATATGCATTTAATTCTAGTCACTTGGAATTACCAAAAGGCTGGAATCAGCCATCTGTCCTATTCTGTTGTTTAAATGGAGCATTCATTTATTCAAATCCTGGATTTCCTCTCCCAATTCTCTACTATTGTGGTCATCCAGGTTCCCAAGGGAATCTGTCATTCCACTTCTTTGTATCATAATTTATTTGGGATTAGCCTCTTTTACAGCCATTTTGTCATCACTTCTGGACTCTCAAAATGGCACTGAAAACCCAGTAGTTTTAGAGGCATCCAGTCTGAACTGATCATGCAGCCACAGCTCACAATGCTGCAGTATGAGGTTTATCCTTTATGCATGACAACAGAAGGTATCACGTTTCTCAGATGCCTCTTCTCCTAGGTTATATCCTGATAGCAATTGAGATAGGTAACAATGACACACCCTGATGCAGAAAGTCACCTGCCATTCATCTGGGCCACGTGAGAGAGCAAGATTGCAAGATGAATCAGAAGAATTTCAGTGGCATTTTCTAGAATATTGTTTGATGCAGGATACCTGTCAGAGGTCCCTTCCTTAAGCTACAAAACCTCTGTTTTCCTTGGATCTGAGGATGCACCCCCTCCTTCAAAATAGCAGCAAGTACTATTTTTTTAGTACTTCTAACATTATTAGCTGCCAGACCAGTTTTACTGTTGCCCATGAAGAAGTTTGGGAGGAGTGGCCATTGCTGATGGAGGTGTTACTAGTGTGACCCTATTTTGTTCTGGCACTGCTGGAAGCAATGACAGCAGGAATGTGGGGAGACCCAGCTGACAGGTCATGGCTTTGTATTCAACAGTTAAATTTCATCTATCTAAACTCCCTGAAACACCTGTGCAAGGGAAGGGGCGGGTTCAGAAACAAGGGTCTGGCAGGACCTCAATAGTTCTGACTTCTAGTAGCTTAAGTTAGCATAGGCTGAATCCTCAAATTTCAGTGGCAAAAGGAAAATAGTCAATAAGGATCTGGTTTATTAAGGATGCCTCTGTGCTGAGAATGCTGCTGAACTTGCAAGCAGCAAGGGAATGCATGATGCAGGAGGAGATGTCTCAGATACCAGAGAGGGTGTATCAGAGGGTATATCAGAGAGGGTGCAAGCATAAGCATCCAGTTTAGGAGCATGAAATCCTTTCAAATTCAGTTAGTTACATGAGAGAGGAGTTTACAAAATTTGTCCCAAAGGTACATAATGACGATACTTCCTGTTCTTACATTTCCAAACAGGGAATAGGAACAGAATGGAAAAAAAAATAAAATTGTTTTGTTGAAAAAAAAGGAACTGCTTCTGGGTCCATTTCCCTGTTTTCTTCAACTTGATCAAGCAACTTGCAAGCACAGCAAGTCTGAAACCTTCTAGTTCAAAGTATCTAACAAGGCTTGACAGCACAGAAGCAGCATTTTCAGCAGTTTAATAGAATCCCTTGCCTCTTCTGGGAGATCTAAGAATATTCTGCATTTAAAGAAAAAACTACACCAAACCATTTCAACTAAACCAATAAGATTTCCAAGAAGTCATGATGTTTGGTGCCAAGGACTGTATTGCCGTTCAGAGGATTCTTTAGAAGCATCTCCAGTTAAGGTTCCCTTCTCTGCTAAACATAGAATTACAGTCTCTTCATGAATCTCGGGGCTGACTAGATCGTGTGTATTTGTATGGCAGGACACACTATCTGTCACTTTGGAAGTCACCCTGGGATTGTCAAGAAAAGACAAGTATGGTGGATACCTAATATTATGGAAGTCCAATGAGTGTATTGACATTTTTCAGCGTAATGACTGCCTTGTTTTTTTTGACCATTTGTGCCAAGGAGAAAAATCTGTTGTAATAAAGTAACAATAGCTGTCATTCATTAAGAAAAATAGGTTTGACTTGAATGTATGACATAGAGGCTAACCTGTTGTATAGAAAAGCCTTGGAAGTCACTCTGAATGACCATGAGCACAGATTGTTCTCCTTGGTGATGAGAGCCTCCTCAGAGCCTCCTCAGCCTGAGTTCCCACTATGTCTTGAGAAAGGACCAGGGGAAATGTTTCAACCAAGGAAAATTCCAACAAAGGAAATTCTCGTTACATGATGGGAAAACATTTTTTACTTTGAGAGTGACTGAGCACTGGCACATAAAGATTTTACAGCCTTCATCCCTAGAGATATTAAAACTCTGAATATGACCCTGAACACTCAGACTTAACTTTGGCTCTGAAGATCAACTGCAGGGGACCTGACTCTATGAAGGCCCAACTCTGCCACTTACCTGTACAGTGAACACAGCATTGCTAGCAGAGTTAATGCTTTCTTTTGCATGACAAACTATTTCTGTGCAAGCTGAGGTCATCTTTTGCCACACAAGCTTAATAGTTCTGTGTAGTTCTACACATTGAATCACTGTAACTCTGCTAGAAAAACATTGCATGTGTTTTGCAGCATCTGTGTAGCCCCTTAACATCTTTGGTCAAGAAAGTCAAAGCATCAGGCCGTTGAAAATCTAAGAGCCAGCATCACAGACCTAATATTCCTGTCAGATTGTATTAGAGGGACTGTAAATAAGTTTAAAAGCAGTGAAATGTTATCTAGTTTTTCCCAAAAGGCTGAAGCTGTATAATCTTGTTACAAATATATGTTTTGGCAGAAATCAGTGATTTCAGACATCTCACGTATAGCTTGTGAGTCTGCTCCAATTCCCCTCTTGGTGTCTTACTTTATTAAGTTGTTGAATATAGAAACCTTTCTAATTTAGCTGCTCTGGACTGTGCTGGTTCTCTTCTACCCCTGAACAGGAGAGTTTGCCTTAAAGTCCAATAAACTTATTGTGTAAGGCCAGCCTGGCTTTGCCTGTGTTTTAGTGAAGCTTTCAGAAGTGTTGGCTTTAAGGGATGTTTGAGAAGTAATGGGACAAGACTAAGAGAGTAGATACTGAGGGAGCTGAAAAGTACAGCACTGTATGTACACCAAGGGAAACTATAAAGAGAAGGGAAAAATACCAAGAGCAGGGGTGAAGACATATATTTATTAGGTGTTGTAGATCTCCACTAGTTTGTTTGCTTGTGTCAGGTTGGTGGAAGCAAGTCTTGCTGGAAGGGGGAGCCTGCACCCTGCAGCAGGGGAGCACTAGTGGTACCTGCATCCCTGGGGGTGCTGGCTGGTGGGACAGGGTTCCGCAGCCCCATCCTGCTCCTCTCCTTTCAGCTTGGTCAATCTGGGACGGCAGTGCAATGCACCAGAGTATTTGTACACAGTGGCAGACAGTATTTTTCTTCCAAGGTACGGTCTGGTTGATTCTTTGGCCTGATTTAATTGCTGTTTTATTTTTTCAAATGCTTTGATTAAGGAATTTATTTTTTGGGGGATGGGTTTGGAAAAAAGCTTGTGTAGGGAAGGTACAACCAGCCTTGTTTGTTTTCTGGAGTTTCTTAGCCTGAGTTGCTAATGGACAACATAAACTCCCTCATTAGCTGAATAATATAAAAGCTTGTCTTTATTTGCACCTTGACAACAAAATAAATGGAACTGCTTTGCTAAAAAAAAAATCCCAACAATAAATTGAAATTATTTTTGAGAAGGGCATCAAGGTGACAGAGGTTTAGAAAGAACTGAATTGACCTGTTTCCTAGTAATGAGTAAACAGTGAAAACAGATGACAAATAACTTTATAGTACAAATATCCATATGATCAAGAAATTTTTTTGTGGAATATGTGGAAGCAGATTAAAGATGATTTGGAATAAATTAAGGACAAGTTCATGGAAGTTGTTTGTTGCAAGAGCTATTGAGAGTTGCCAGGCTTGCGGGTGACCTCTCATGCAGGGGTTTCTTGGCAGGGGAAAGGGAAGCAGAAAAACAGACCTCCAGATTTCCCCTGGCCTTTAGCTTTTGTATTTTATAGTTTAGCTTTTATAGCCCTACAGTTTTTATATTCCCCTGTTTCAGCACTGGTGCGGGGCATGGCCCTAATGAATCACGAATTATTGCTGCTTGGTATCAGCTAAAGCAGTGGCAACCACTAGATGCCACTGTGCCATTTCTCTATGTAAGACTACATGCCCTTTGCAGACCCAAGCACAGTGTGTTCTTTTCAGTGGCAGCTCTGATGCCTTTAGCTCGTGGGGATCTCAGCAGAACACTGGGATATGTGTGTGAATAGCTTTGTGTGCCTATAATCCAACAGAGACTTATGACAGCACTGCCAGAGAAGACAGCAGGGAACGTTATTTGTCACTGAAGTTATGCTAACGGGTCTAGTTCTTATACAACAGAAAGCAGCAGTGGCCATTACTCTGTAAGTTTGCAATATTTTTCTATAAGCTCCTCCTGATCAGTACTCAGCCTGAGTTTCTACTTGCTTGTGATGGTGAGCTTGGGGACAGTCAGTAAAACCTGCATTTGGGGCTACTGAATGGGGACAAAAACATGCGAGAGCTTTGTTATGCACCTAAACAATATTAAAACACAAAAGCCTCTAGATGACACCCTGTACTGTGTTGTAAAAAATTGTTACCTAATCAACACTTCTTTATGTTGCTTCCTACCAATTCAGTGCTGATCCTCTGCCTACAGTTGTTAGTTTAACATGTGGAATACTGGCTTTCTCTGGAGTGATGCCCTTTATTTTTCAAATATTGGTTTAGTCATCTTGTGAGTTCTGCAGTTTTTAATTTGAGTGACAAATGAGTGACAAGCTAGAAGTCAAAACACCTTATCTCCAGACACCAGCTGGTACTCTGTCTGGACTTAACCGATGACTTTTAGAAGTATGTGAAGTCTGTATCAAGCATCTGAAAAGGCATGTGTTTGCCTTGAGTTAGTATTTGGACCCTCTTGGATTTTAGTTCTTGCTGTGCCACATGTTTTCTGTGCCAGAATTTGCACATCTGCAGGCTAACTTATCTTCCTTCCTCCTTACTCAGTCTGCTAATTAAAACATGTAATCTATAAGAAAGCAAATTCCCACTACTGTACAGAAGAGCAGTCTGAGGAAAGAGTATTTCTAGGAGATGAGAGTTGTGGCATGTGTTTATTCTTTGGAATCTAGAGGTCTGGAGAACTATCTTGTTTTTACTTTTTTAATATTTTTTTTTCTATTATCAGGGAGAATGGCTTGGATAAACTCCTCAGAGAGAAGGCTGTTTTCATAACTACACCTGCTTGTATAGTACCAGAAAAAGCATTGTTTCCTAAAAGTTTCTTTATAAAGATTATTTGGAAAATCTCTAGCCAGTTGTCCCTGTTCAGGGAGACATGTTCATTCAGATACACATCTGGAAAGGGGATGGAGAACAAATGGAGGGAGTGAAAGAATAGAAGTGGGTGCACTAGAGACAGCCCCTACACTCTATTTTAAAGGTTCTCTGGGGGTGAAATTAGAGTATCATCTGAGATAGGAGAATATTGGTTATAAATGAGCGTCAGTGATCAGGTCTCTTTTGCCAGATATCCATCTTGGACCTTAGGAAACTTTTTTCCCAAAGCCTTTAAATTAAACTAGCATATTACTTTGAATGCTTTTTTCTTGCAACAAATCAAAATGTTCAGAAAAATATGTTGTAGTTTAGTGTATTTTAAAAAATCTTTATTGAGTTATGAACTGACTCAATGACACATAACAGATATCTTTACTCTAGAATTGTATGGAGAATTGGGTAGTGAGAAATATCATCTTTCCTTTTCTCACCCACTTCTGCTGCAGGATTGCCCAAGTTTGGTGCAAGCCTGCTGCTCCTTGCAGTGCTCTGAAGGAGCTGGCAGATGGTGCTGCTTGCCTTTGACATGCAGCATATTTCATCATTGTGCTGTTGGTACTGTCAAAACAGTCTGTTCATAAAAGCGTTGTGCGTTCGAGATCGGGGATCAAAGGAAGGAGAAAAGTAAAAAGACTTGAACGGGAGTGAGTCTTACAGTCCTTAAGATTTTGATGGAAGCTAACAGAAATAAGATTAGTTTGAGCTAACTGCGTTAACATGACAGTTTGAACTGTTTGCTAGCATTAAAATGGTACATCATGCTCAAAATTGGACAAAATGTGTTGTATTTTATAACTGAGTACTCATAAGTTAATGTGGCTGTCAACTCTAGGGAAAGAAGGGTTCATTCTAATAGTCTGGCCTGACCTGGGTTAAAAAAAAATTTTCTCGGGCTTCCCCTATCTGAAGTAGTCTATATCTTTTAGACAAACAGACAATTGCAGTTCAGAAATGAACAAAGGTAAAGAGTTGGGTCAGTATTAATTTAACCCATCTGCGGAAATGTTACATTAAATTTTGAGCACTGAATTTTACAGTGCTTCTATGGAAGAAAAAGCTCACACTGCCACATATTGCATCACATCATTGTCGGGAGTACTGCTGTGCCATTGTAGAAACAATATTATAAAGCTCACGGGCAGATGTTATATGGAAGGAAAGGTTGTCCCATTTTCTCCCATCCTCATACCTGAATGATCTCAAGTACTAAGACACGTGTGTCCAAGTCACATGCTCACCATTTAGGCATTTGAAATGATCAAGTTGATCAGGTAGACAAGGTAGTCTGGGCCATATGCATTGTGGAGGAAAAATGTGTAAAGGACTGTGATTACTGAGTACTCATCAAATGTCCTTAGTTTGATGACCAATTGATAGTTTTGGATAACCATGTTTCACCCACAGAAGCTGATGGTGACCTTGATATCGTTTCACTATCCCATTGCATCTCATTCAGAGAATTTGCTCATGGTTATTTGTCTCCTTAAGAATAAGTTTTAAATCTAGCCCTGTTAGAATCACAGACTGCAGGAGGCTGGAAGAGACCTTTGAAGATTATCTAGTCCAATACTCCTGCTCAAAGCAGGGTAAACCAAAGCATTTTGCCTAAGACCATGCCAGGTGTGTTTTTGAATATTTCCAAGAGTGAAGACTCCACAACTACCATTTTTGAACACCCCTTCAGGTAAAAAGATTTTTATGTTTAAATGAAATTTCCTGTTCCTCATCTTCTGTCTTGAATCTTTTTTTTAGTCTTGATGTAAGATGTTCTTTGTTTTAGGCTCTCCTTTTTTAACCCAGCCTGGGTGTGAGACATACAGAAACCATTGGTAGATATGCTATGAACTTGATGATGAGCTAATCTAGGTGCCAACACATGCCATTCTTACACCTCACTTCTTCCATGCATCATGGTGCATCCACATCTAGGCATTTATCTTCTTCTATACTGGGACTGATCCTAAAGATTCTGTACCAAATCTTGACATCACCAGTGTCGTATAGGGACATTTGATTTAATGAGGCAAATGCTAGTGCAGAATCACCAGGTATAACAGAAATGGATGTACTAGAGTAAGACATTTTTCTTCTGATTCAAATTAGAGAAATAGACTTAATTGCAGGGAACAGGGCAATATTTCAAATTAAACCCCATAAATTCTCCTGTCACCTTTGTCTGTGACATGGAAATAGGATCTTGAGTGTTAATTTAGGAGGCTGACAATATGGTAATGAAGGGAAATGCAAGAACATGTCCTTGCTACATTGTTAAAGTTAGAACAAATGGCTTCTTGAATGTTGAAGGACATTTGTTTAATGAGCAGGATCCTGAACGGATGCTAAGTGGTTCGGAAGGAGAAATTGACACTGAGTAGTTCAAAGTTCATGTACACAGAATGATCAAAATTGGTCTGTATTCCTCCTGTGAAATGTAAAGTTTTAGGACCACAACATTCTTTGTTGCTTACAAGTTACTTGGATGAGATGTAAGGACTTGGTTGACTTTTCCCAATATTGATGGGAGCATGGTCTTGAAGGAAACTTACAGAACATTTTACTACTTGAGACTTGTGTGCCACAGTTGCTCACAACATGCTGATTTTGTGTTTATTGGCACATATTCACCTCTGGGCTTCGTAGAATTTTGCAGTTACTATGTTGGGCTCTCAGGTGAGCAGTCACCAATATAATGTCTTTCAGCAGGGCAGAGGAGAAAATGCTGTCTGCTTTTAGGCACCACAAAATCTACTGTGCTTGGATTGGGGTGGCTCAGATATCAAGTGGCTCCAGTACACTGAGAAAAAGACGAAAAAGCCTGTTTTTTCACAGCTCTTGCATTGTTAAAGCTTCTGAAATCACATGGAGAAGGCAGCAATACAGCAGACAGATTGGATGGATGTAAAGGCCTGTCTTATACCATCTACATTTCAAATTTATGTCCTTAACCTCTGGAGGTGCCTCATGAGAAGTAAACAGTATGATCATAGCAGCTGGCCACATATGGCAGTGTGATTAGTGACAGCTCAGTGTGCAATACACTTCATCAAGAGGCAAGGTATAGTCTGGGCAAGTGTCACTATTATTAGAACCTGTGATTGAACCTCTGAGCCTGTGCAGCTCTGACATTATACCCCAACTCTTTGCTCAAAACCCCAAGGGCTTTCTTTACACCATTGAATGTGAAAGCAGTGACACCAGCAGTGGGCACAAAATCCAGAGTCTAGATTTCACCAAGGGGATTAAT
The DNA here is from genome assembly GCF_963662255.1 of Cinclus cinclus. NCBI lineage: Eukaryota > Metazoa > Chordata > Aves > Passeriformes > Cinclidae > Cinclus > Cinclus cinclus. The sequence goes on along the minus strand of NC_085048.1, from coordinate 14,359,767 downwards.
TTATGGTTATCATTATATTATATTTTTAGCTTTAAACATGTAATGACAGTTTTCCTCCTTTTACCACCAAATAGATTAAGTTCAATGCAATTTCAGTAGAATGGTTAAGGGAACAATATGAATCTTTTGGTTTCATTGCTTTGGGCTATTGATATACTGCAGTTGTACTGCCAGGGGTAAAACCAGAGCAAAACCTGGCGCCCTTTTTGGCCTTGAAGCCAGCTGGCTATCACCACAATATGGAGCTCTTTAGCTTCTGAAAAATGTTGTGAGTTTATTGATTGATCCTTGACTTGCATTAACTCCAAAAATCCCTGGTTTACATTAACTCCAAAACTGTACCTGAGGCTTGTGTAGGAAAGTGCTAGTGGGCTTGAGACAAAATTATGTCATGGATTATTCTAAAGATGTAGCTAGCCACTCCAGAAAATCCAGTGGTCAGGCCTATGCCTCTAGCTTAATTTATTAATACAAATAGAGTCTTACAGGTTTAAGCATAGTGGTTTTTTGCAGGGGGTATAGTTCATCCATGACTTCTGGAGCCAGGAATCAAGATGAAATTTACATGTGACTCTTTTCTTTCCACAAAACCCAATATCTTCTTTGTAAAAATACTTAGAACATACTTTTAAGCTATTTGTCAGAGTGATTAGAAAAGCCCAGGGGACAAATGTGCAAAAGGAACCATCTAAAATGGGAGCTATCTGCTTGACTTCTATGTCAGTTATTTAAACCATGATGGGATCTTAGACTGCCTTTGTAATTAAGAGAGATAACTGCTAATCTCTCCTTTTCTATCAGAAACTGTATGAAGAATCTGTTTGAATGCCATATTGAGATTTCAGGCAGATGAAATGTGAACAAGTGGGTTCCTGCCCAGAGGCTTTGTGGACACCCCATACCTGGAAGTACTTCAGGCCAGGTTGGATAAGGTTTTGAGCAACCTGGTCTAGTGAAAAGTTCCCTGCCCATGGCAGGGGCATTGAAACTAGATGATCTTTAAGGTCCCTTTCAACCCAAATGATTCTATGATTTTGGTGGCTGTGAAATATACTTGTGGAAACATCTACCCCTACTTACTTCCTCAAGGTTGTTACAGACATCACCAGAGCTTTGTGTGGCTGTCACTTTTCCCCTTGTTTTACATAAACCATGCAAAGAGAGACCTCAAAGTTGCTTTAGTAATCAGTGATTCATCTCCCCTAATTTGTGTCAGAAAATAATTAACTGTGGTTTGCTAATCTGCATATCTCATCAATGTAGACTCTGAAGACAAGGAAATAGATGTCATTCAAAACCTCTTCTTCCTGTTCATGCTGTGAGGGACCAAGGAAGAGAGCTCTCCAGCTGGTCCATGTGGGCAAAGGGAGCTGAGTGTGTGAGTCTGTATGGCAGCTTGGCTGCAAACACTCTCCCTGTCCATGTCTTGCTTTCTGTTCCTTCTAAGACAAGTCAGTGTAAGTCTTGCAAGCTGCTATAGGCTGAGGCTGCACCTGAAATAAGCCACAAAGATAGGAGAATGAGTAGTTTCTAGTGGGGCAGAGACCAAATCCTGACTCTTCACTGCTAAATTCCCTGAGGCCAAGAAGGAGGGCAGCACAAGAGAACTTCTTGTGGATAGAGAGGTCTCAACAAAGGTTATGAACTTGATGCTCTGTTCTGTCAAAAAGAGGATGATTCTTGAATCTGAGCTTTTCCCAATAGGGAACAATTTTTCTGGAGTTTGTGCCAGGTAAACATACAGAGGTCACATTCTTGTGGATGAATTTTAAGATTATTTATATTTGAAGAAGTGGTATAAAAATCCATGCAGTTTGTGCTGCAGATGATGATAAGAAATCCTTAAAGCTGAGACTAAAATCCAGGACAGAGAAATTTAAATTGTTCCCTAGCAATAGCTGGGGAATATTTTTCTAAAAATATGATACAGATGATTTTATAGTTCCCTGAAAAGTTACTGCAGGAGTTATGGAGGGAAAATTTAATCATAAATTATGAACTAAATAAGTTTTAGCCCTGCATTGATTACAAATTTCAGTGAAACATCTGCTATGACATTGCTAACAGGTTGCATCAAGATATTTGGTATCAAATATCTTGAAAACATCAAATTATACAAATTGAAAAAAAAAACATTATAAAGACTATTTTAGAGATTCTGTAACCAGTGGCCCAAGATTACCTCCACCCTCAAAGCAAAACCAAGTAACTTGTTGGAAGTCAGAGAACCCATAGTTATGAATATATATCAAGATTTAGGGGATCCCTGTCAGCCTTTTACACCACCATGAGGAAACGACACTTTATTGGGCAATTGACTGAGACCTTTGAGCATAAACCCAACTTCATCTGTTTCTTGGGTATCAAAGACTTCAATCTTCAAAACTCCTGTGGGGTTGTTGCCAGAGATGCTTGCACTTCACAGGCAGCACAGTTTTCTGTAAGAGCTACAACAAGAACTGGAACTCATGTGCATGCCAGAATAACCTTGTTTTCTACAGGGCTGTACAGAGTTATTTATCTCATATTGTATCCTGACAAGACCCAGTAATTCTGCAGAATTAATAGATGCCCAATAGGGCTCAGTCTAACCAAAGCAATAAAACTGGATATGGGAGCTTATTTATTCTGTTACCTTCTTTGACTGAGCAACTTCTGACCTACGCTGCATGTATGGAAACTAAGCTTTGAGCTACGCTGTTCTGGGTGAAAAAGAGAGGGTGTTGGACCCCTCCTGTTGAAGCTGCTCCTCCTTGTACAAGGGGCTGTAAGGTTCTTCTGTAAGTGGACAGGATAAGCAGACAGCAGTGTGGGCAGGGAAGATCTGGTTCCCATCCTGGAGAATAGGTCGTAGACCTGCTCTGGATGGGGGCTCAGTAAATTTTTTGGTCTTGTATGGAAACAACCTCACAGAGTAATGCCTTTTGCCTCTGTATGTGTGTGTCTTCGGGCACCTCATTCCCTTCAGGCTTAAGTAAACATTTAATAACAGACGGAGATATCTGCAGTCATTGAAGTTACTGGGTGATGGTATGTGATACTAAACTGTGATTTGTCTAACAGTGAAGCAGTTCAACAAAGCAGTACAGTCTGTGAGAAGGTATTGATCCTGAAAATTCCTAGGTGTCCTGAAAAAAGAGAGAAATAATACAGGTACCAAAATTTCCTGGTCCTCAGTCTGTTTTAGCTCCTAAAGCTGACAGAGAAACTTGGTATCAGGATTCTGTTAAAAAGTAGCTAGACACTCTGGGAGCATCCATTAAATCAACAGTGCCAAGCCGTGGACCAAGGAATGGGGACTTGATTATCCACGCTGTAAACTTGCTAGAAAAGTCATTGACTAGTTTCATTCAACTAGTGCTTCTCCAAAGAGCTCATGAGGAGGTTTCCCAGGCTAGGGCCTTTTCTCATGGGCAGGTCACACATCACCATCCTTTCTTGGAGGTGGAGAGAGCAGTCCTCTGGCCGGCTCCTGCCATCTGGCCCTGATACTGTTTACAACATTATGTATACAAGAATGTTACTTCTAGGTATTTGTATCTGTGTACGTTTAAATGGCAGTCACTCTCAGCTCTGTGGTGAGAGACAAGCAGTTTTAAGACCTGATTAATCTTAACACTTAATCTTAAAGCAGACATCTCAGGTGAATCACAGCCTAAAACTTCTACATGCCATTGATGATGGCAGCACAGCTGACTGATTCAGATGGAGGACCACCCGCATTAGTCCAGGCAAATTCCTCCAAGTGCTCAATTTCCCCACAGTACACATACCCAAAGGCCATAGTGTTCAACTGCAAGCAGGTCTTCTGAGGCCAAGGAGAGAGACATGACCATGGTGTGAGTGGAGCTGGAATCTTGTCCCTACTGTGGAGAGGCACTGGGAGCCATGAAGACATTCCTGTTCACTTCAAAAAGTAAATGTCCTACAGATTTAATATCTAGGTTTGCTTGTATAATCCTACTATTCAATTTTCTTATCATTGGCATCTTTTATTAATGTTGTTTTCCAGACCTAGTACCTGAACACTGCTATCACAGATGTGGTCAGACTGGAACTGAACAGTATTATTCCAAAGTAGCTATAGCTGAAAAACTGAGATAGTCTTTTGTGAAAAACACAATCAGATATCCCACCATCTTGGACTTTGGAGACAAAAAATTACTTTCCAAGGCATTGGGTGTCATGATAAAGTCAATTGCAAACTAACATGATCAATAAATGATGAGATCAGCAGTGATGAGAGTGGTAACATGTTAAACTATGCCAGATGAAGGCAGCAGGCAACAAGGGGTGCAAATTTGAGTGCTTGGCAGAGGGAGATGGGGGACAAAAGCTGCAGGTAAGATTCTGGTGGGTGCTGGGCTGCATTGTTTTGCAGTGTGTTGCAAAAAAATATTATAATATTGAAACAGACGGGGAGATTATGTCAGTCTTTATTGTTAGAGGAAAGGACTAGGAATAACTTAATTTGGGAATACAGCATACACAGCAAATCTTTATGTAATAGGTAATTGAAGGCAAATTCTTTCATTTTCAGTCCTTTAACTGTCCTGGCAAGATGAATGTTACCTTTTGCACAAGCTTATACTAAATCTCTAATGATGATTAAACCGTCACAAAATCTGACAGAAGTTAAGGTGTTGCAATAGTAATAAATTTTTAAAATTTCTGATAATAAAGGAGAGGGGCAATATCCAGGGAAAATGCTGACAATTCACAGAAGTTTTCAAAATCTTCCTTGTAGTGAAGTCCATGAGGGTGACAGAAGGAACTAAGGAACCAGCCCCTTGACCTATTTGTAAGATCAAGAAATAGGAAGATTTGGTTCTGAAGGCCGAGGGCACAGACTTAAATGGCAGATTAAGAGATGAGGAATTTGCAAAAAGAGCAATGCAGATTTTAGCAAACACAGGAAATTGGAAAGTTAATTAACAATCTCTTCCAGAAAAGACCATCTTCAAGTGCTCTTTTAGCCACTTTGGATCTGTCTTTAAACGAACTTCAGGAGCAAAGAAAAATTATAACCCTTAGCTGTAGGGAGTGTTGAATTGCTGTGCGCTCACAACTGCAAAACAAAGAAATGCAGGATAGGGCCTTTTGAAAGCTACCTGTTAAACCCCCCCAAATATTGTGAAACCCATATTCAAATATTGGTGCATTTCAGTGGAGCTGAAAAGTAAAGGAGAATCAAGGGGCATTTTTTCCTGTCAAATGGCAGAAATGCTGGAGGCAGCCTAGAAAATAGTTGTGCAGGCTGGAAACCCAGAATTCTTACATATTGAAAACTGTATCAATATGTAGTATTATCTTTATATCGTGAATGGTAGATGTAAGGTCATAAGGTGACATACATCTCTACTTAACTGTCTGTCTAAGAGGTGGCTAAGTCAAAGGTAATTACCAGAGACAGTCTTGTAGTCAGTGGACAAAACCAGGTTTTTCCAGAAGGCAGTTTCTCTCCGACTGAGATGGGTCAAATGAATTGCTCTTTGCAGTTGCCTTTTGGTTGTGAAGTGACCATGTGTTGGAAGTTGGTTTTTTCCCTTTTCCCTCTGTGGAATTTTCCCCATTGTCATGCTAAGATACCTGTTGATTAGGCCCTAATGACAGGGGGAAGTGGGGAGGGGAGAGAAGAGGGAAACCCCTGGATATCCAAACATCCAGAAGAGCAGACAGAAGGCTCTGGCTGTCCCCATTTCCCCCGCGGAGTTCGGAGGAGAAGGACGATCACCGCCTCTGTCCCATCCCTGCCATCCCAGCACCAGGAGCCATCCTCACTGCTGTCAGACCCTGCCCTGCTCCCTTCTCGCTGTAACCTGCCACCATCCAGCACTCTGCTGAGCACCAGGACCCACCCACACCGTGAGCAGAGAGCTCTCTCTCCATCTCTCTCTCTCCCCCTGGGACAGCGCTGCCATCACCCCCAGCCCTCCTGCGGCTCTGCGGGACCCGCCCGCCCCCAGCACCGGGAACTGCAGCTCAGGGAAAAGGTGCCTGCAGCCAGAAAGGACTGGGACTGAGTTACTGTTCTGTTTGTGGGTAATTTCATAGCTGTTTTTTTTTGTTTTGTTCTGTTTTTTTTGTTTGTTTGTTTGTCTTGTTAGATATATTAGTAACGAATTGTTATTCCTATCCCCATATCTTTGCCTGAGAGCTCCCTTAGTTCCAAAATTATAATAATTTGTAGGGAGGAAGGTTCACACTCTTCATTTCAAAGGGAGGCTTCTGCCTTTCTTAGTAAATACCTGTCTTTTCAAACCAGGACACCATGGCTGAGCAGTTGACGCATAGGCAACTAACTTTCCAACATCTACAATTACATTATTTAAATCCTACTGCTTTTACTCTTACATGGTTTGTCACAGCTAGGATAATTTCTAATTGATTTCCTAAATGGTAAGAGACAGAAATGGATTTGAGAGGAAGGCAGTTGCCATTTCTTTATTTTTAGAAGCAAGCTCAAGTTTGAATGTGCTTTCCTAGGAATCCTCTGAGTTAGGACAAAGCAACAGCAGAATCTCACATAGATCACAAAGTTTCTCTTTTCCCCAGTACCCATGTCAGATTTGCAAAGCTAGATAGAAAAACTGAGAAAGACCCAGAAAAGATCTTATCCATTGGATTCAGCTTGGTTCAAGCCTCACAGAAAAAAAATGAGCCATTATAATCTGCATTATCTTGGGAAGAGTGACAGCAGCAAACATTGCTTTCAGCTGTTATCCTGAGTTCCACACATTTACCTTAACAGCATTTACCTTAGCAATTTCATCATTCACAGTGAGAAATACTGGCCTCAACACAAGCATGAATAGGCAATTTCTAAATGACTAACTTGCTACCAGGACAGAGCAATTGGATATTGATCTGCCTTTCAGAGTGGATGACTATGGCAGTTAAGATTTGCACAGTTTTACTTTGGAACCCAGCAAACAGAGCAGTAAATCATGTAATATTTGCACAAAGCAACTCCTTTGACCATGAGAAGAGTCAAACCTAAGTCACATGAGGAGATTTTGTCCTGTAATTTTCTGTTATCAAATGAAACAGTACAAAAATAACAATTGAAGCTACGTCTTGTTGCAGTGCTTCTTGTTCAGGTGTGAAGTACATTTCTGTCCTTATTTGTGACAGTAATGAATGTGGCATGGAAATAATGCATGCTTTTTCCAAGCAATGAGGTCCCAGTTAATTAACAATAGCAAGATAAAGCCACCAGTTAATCTCTTGAGAAAATGACCACATGCTTGTTCAGTTGGATATCACTAGGTTTCAATTTGATTAGTAGAATATATTTTATCCTCTTTTGTTCATACTGTGTATTAGAATGATAGGCAAGTGCTTAATGAGAGACTGTGGTTAATAATTAGCAGTAGCATCTCTGCTAAATTTAACGTTTCATTTCTACTTCCTACTGTTTAATGAATTAGGCAATGAGCAATTTTTAAAATTGGAACAAGCTTGACGTATATATACAAGTTTCCTTTCTGCAGGTCCTTTGACAGTACTTGCTTTGATTAGCAAGGTAATGACAGTCCCTGCTGTGTGGAGGGGATTGTAATTAGTTGTGGAGTTCTTTTTCAAGAAACTGAGCAAGTGTGCCTGCACCTTGGGTTTGAATGTCTGCAGAAATTTGTGGGAAACCAGGAATGTATGACTACAACAAACACCAGAGACAATTCCCAAACCAAGAACAAAATGGATTTTGGAGCTGAAAAACACCTGTGAACTAGTGTCCACTGAGGAATATCAGTACAGGATTTTGTGAGGACTGTGTTCCTTCTATTAGATAAAACAATACTATGGCACAGATAAAAGCACAGAAGTCCAGTTGTCTGTTCAGTTAAATTGTTAACAAGTCTTTTGATTCAGTTTGACACTGGGGCCATTGCAGTGCCATTCCACTTGTTTATGTTGCCAGGGATTGTTCTCTGGGATTATTTAATTTATTAATGCAGCCACAAAGTCCCTCGTCCTCAGTTCAGGGTTGCAGAGGACAGCTGTTCCTTACCAGTTCTCCATCACAGTGGACAGGGGGAGAAAGAACTTGTCCATGTCTCTTATAAGACTCATTCCCATTCTGGGCTTTTTGCTTGTCCTGAAGAATTCTGCTTTAAAAGAGCTCTTAGCCATATCTCTGAAGTCTGGTCACTGTTGCATCCCTGCCTGCCTGTGCTCCAGCTGCATTTGCTGCCTGTGTTCACAGGCAGAGCTGTGGGTGTAGCTGAAGCTGTTCCCCCTCTTTGCACCACTCCTCTTGCAGTGCTTGGTGTCCCTGGAGACAAGAAGCTGAACAGGATGCTTGTCCACTTCCTAAGGCCAGGAGTCACAGCCTGATGTACTGGTGCCTGCTCTGTGCACTTCATGCTGTGCTGATACACAGGGTGATGCTCTGTGCTGCTCTGCACAAGGGGGAACATGAGTGCTACCTCGCTGCTCTGCTCTGTGGGCAGCAGTTCCTGAGAGCAGCAGAGCAGGGGCTCTTTCAGCCATCCTGGCTAAATCCACCTGCAAATATGAGTCAGTCTTAAGCTTCGCTCATGCCTTGCTGCTGAGAGAGCTGTCAGAGCTCTCACTGGGACAAAACTCCTACACAGTGGAAGAAAACCCAAAACATCTTCAGTAAATATCTCCCAGTGTCTTTTAGAGGGGAAGAGTCTGTTTTATCAGTAGTTAGAAAGTAGTTAGGGTCAGCCTAACACCAGTGGGCTTGGGCTATATCTGCCTGGTATTTGAAATTATGTTAATGTTTCACCATCACTTTCAGTGTTCAGACTGGAAGCTCATAACAAGAATGAGTTCTCACCTCTAGTAGTACTTTAGAAAGTGGGCCAGCTACAATACTGGCTAAAAAATCAGTTCTGGGCCAAAGTTTTCCTTAGCAAGGGGCAAGACTTTAACAAGCATTTCAGTGCCTAACAAGGTAGATGGGTGCTGTGCAGGTTGTGCAGGTTGTGTGGGAGGGCTGAACAGACAATTCCTATACTTAGATGATTTTGGAAGTCCCAGTGAACATCTAAATACCTTCACATTTACAAAATACACACTCTTAAAAGTATTTAAACTTTCATACTGCAGAATAATTAAGTCATGTCCTGGGTGTACTGTCCATAGTTTGAGGTATAGTTGAAACCTATTTATTCAGAGAATGCAGTGATGCTCTGTTAGAGCAGCATGGTGGATACATAGGTAATATGGTTTGTTGTTGTTGAGCTGATGCAATAAGTTCTGGGTACAAATAAGAGGAAATATTGCTAAATATTACTTATCTGAATTTTTAAAATAAATATTTCTATACAAGTATCTGGAATAATGATTGCCCAATTACTTTCTAGTCATTAAGACTGACTCTATTATTGTGTGTTTTGAATATCCTGTAAAATCTGGTCATTTAAAACATGGTAGTGGAGTAAAGTCGCTCCAGAAAATACTTTGTGGAGAGGAGGAAGCCTTTCCTTGTCCAGAGGAAGTCTGTATGTCTAATTAAATTCAGGGAAACAATTTCCTTAGATTTCTGGTCTTTTTGTTAATCCAGCAATTTATTTAGGTCTAGTCAAATGAGATGTACATTAAAAGATTTAATAAAATTAGCTAAAATATTCTGAAACTATTTTTTTATTAAAAAGGCTGAAATGAGTAATAACTAAAAGAAGGGAAAAGTTAATGAAAACTGAAAATTTTCTATTTGTTTACTGGAAAGAAGCCAAATTAAATTCTGAAGAAAAGCAGCTATTTTGCTTTACCATATAATTATTGGTATAATATTATTTGGAATTAGAGTTATATAATTAATCATAATGAGATAAAAATTTTAGAATGCTCAAGTTCAGAAGAGTCGAGTAGTATTGTGGAAAAGGAGAAGTTTTTTTATGTGCCTGGGTATGAGCTATGACCTGTTGACCATTAATTTCCTTGCCCAGAAGTGCCCAAGCACTGAACACTAATAGCAAGAAAGTCCATTGTCAGCACAAGCTAAAAAATTAAATGCTTTTTTTTGTAGGTACTGTGAAGGTACTCTCTTATGGGCTAGCTACAGCATGTGAGAATACATATAAAAAGTATGTACATGCATACGGAGGGTTAAATATATTTTATTGAGTATGTTTTTTGTCCCAGTGCCTGTGCACTGTTAAATATCTGGTTGTTCGACCTGTTTTCTTATTATTCCACAGAGGCTTTAATAATTAAATATAACCTGACTTCCACATGTAGAGCCTCTACTTTCTAAAGCCATCTAAAAAATTCAGTGCCATTACAGCTGCCAGGGCTTGTAGTTCCTGGGATTTATGGTTGCTCACAGAAACAATTTCTATTTTTCCTTTCTGCTTCTGATATGTTTAGCATTATATTTTCTGGTGTCAATTTAAAAAATAATAACTAAAACACAAACCATCTGGCTGTTTTTCTTCCTGGGTCGGCTCAAAAATCCAACTTCTTTTGTATTTATTTCACTTCTTTGAAAACACATGGTTTTGCTCAGCTCCTAGGGTGCCTGCAGTCTACCCTTGGCAGGATGTCCCTCCACGAGCCATTTCCAGGTCACAGGTATGAGTCACAGCAACCACAAACAACGGTTTGTAGTATCTGCCAGAGCTGTTGTCCTCTTTCTTGGATATAGAAGTTCCCTGAAGAAGTCTCTAGCTTCTTGAACAAATATGAACTGACTGCTCTCGGTCTTGAGATTAATATAAAATTTAATCACTATTTAAGTCCCTCTTAAGGTCACTGTTAAGAACCTGGGAAGTATTTGAACACTGATCCTTTTCAGGGTTGGAAATTTCATCTCTGATAAGATAAAGGGATTTTTAAATTGTGCTACCAAGCAGACATCTGGATAGCAGCTCCTTTAGAGATGAGGTGCTGTTAAGCAGTGCGCTTTCATTGTACTATTTTCTCTCATTTTCACCCTTTAGCAGACAAAGTTGGTTTGTTTTCAGAATTTCATGATGCTGGCTGACCTGGTAAAAAAATGACAGGTGAAATTCTATCAGTGTCTGCAGGTAATGCACAAGGCAGGGGATGGCCTGAACTAAACACAAACACATGACTTTGCTACCAGCAGTAAGGGAAGAGCTGATATTCAAATTCAAAGGGAAAGAGAATATTAGGGATTGCTAAGAAAAAAAAAAACCAAAGAACTGAGGACAAAATACTTAGTCATTTATGTGCTGTAGAAGTCAGTCTCCACAACTCCAGTGCTAGCTGCATCCAGTGCTACCCAGTGAAGTTATTTTTCCCTTAACCTCAGAAGGTAAAGCAGGAGAGAACAGAAAGCAGTGAGGGAAGGCAGGTGAGAGGTATGCTATAAAAGATGGTGGTCACTCCTGTGACTTGTCAGATGCATTGCACAGAGAAGTCTTCCTAAAGCAGTCAGAGTTGTGGAACTCATTGCTGCAAGACATCATGGTCACAGCAGGTGAAAATGGGCTCAGAGAAATATTGTACCTATTAGTAGAGGCCAGGTCCATCAGAAACTATCAAACATAGTTGTCTGGATGTAGCCTCTAGCTCAGGAAGTCCATAAACACCTGCCTGACAGATTCTGTGGGAACAGTAAATGTATACACACCTAAATCCTGTCTACCCTCTCCTGTCTTGAGACATGCTCCTGGATGACAGGGACATCTAACCCAGACAGTTCACTCATTTTTGAGTATTTAAATGTGATTAGCTTTCCTTCTTTCTAAATAAGCGTTAGGTCAGGGAATACCACTTGATTCCCTGGCTTTATACAGTTTGTGAGCACAGAGCAATGCTTTGCAAGCTTTGCACAAGCTTTCTATATCTGGAGGCAAATGGCTACTTAAATGGGTTTAGCTGTCAATGAGTCATGTCTTTTTCCAGACACACAATAAGAACATATATTTAAAAATCTGTAGGGCAGAAAAAAAGCTTCAGAAATGGAGCATTAAAATTCAGGTGGTGACTGGATGCACTTTATTTGATGAGTTTGTTTGGTGTTTTATTTAGAAAGTATTACAAATACAAAACTTCAAAGGAATACACAGACTACACAGGGGTTATTAAATAAAGCGAGCTGTTCCACTTCCTAGTAGAGTGCCAAGGGGGAGACAGTTGAGTGTAAAAGGCTTAGAGGAAAATAAATGCCTTTTCTTTCTGCAGTATTTCTAATGTTGCTACCATAGAAAGAAACCTTTATTTATGGGGATAAGATATAACAAGACAAAGACAACAAAGACAAGAGATATGGAGAGATACAAGTGTTTCCACTCAAACTTCAGCTTCCCACTACCAAAAAAAAAAAAAAAAAGAAAGAAAAAAACATCACGCAAAGCATCTTAGTTATATATCTTACCTGCAAAATTCAAGTCCTGAATTTTCCTAGTCACAAGGTTCCCCTGGGCAGAACCAGTGGGTGCATCAGGGTTACTAAGGTAAGGAGAATGCAGAAAGCCCTTCTTTTCTCATACGACTTTTAGAGATTGTTGGATGCATTGACTGCTGTCACCACTGCCATTGCTATTGAGGCTATAGTATCTCTGCAATGGTGGGGAGAAGTTAGGAAGAAAAATGGTTATCAAGTGAAGCAGAGGGTCTGACTGCTTTGTCAGTAAAGGGTAAATACTGATTTAGGTGTTGGAAAGCAGCATGTATTTAATGAAATAATGTTTTCATCCTTAGAAAAATAAAGGAATTCTTGAAAATAATTAAGGGGAGGCATTTATGCCCCTACTGGAACTGCAGTCTGGTCTTTGGAAAAAAATAATTAGAAATTACAGACAGAAATGACACAGTTCCATTTAATTCTCCATACCTGTGCAAACCTAGTCTCTAGGTAGGTACATCTCTCCTCTTTGACCCTCGCCAAGCACAACCTACACAACTCTAAGACAGGTTTCTAATCTTCCCTCAGCCTGCCATGCCATGCATGAGGGTTTTGTGCAGCATTTTGGGGGTGATCCCATCAGCGCCCCTTGACCAGAGCAGTGCCGAGTTGCATTTCAGCAAACTGGTCTCATAGAAATGCTGCCTTTCTTATGGGAGCACTCAAGGAAACATAACCCTGGCTTTTCTCAAATATCATATAAGGTAAGTTGTTATATGGCACATAATTACATACATTAAACATTACTGGGAAAGGAAGAATTGTTGGGGCATAAGAGAGCCCATCTTTTTAAAGTGCTGCTCAAGGCAGCAGTACTATGCCATGTAACACATTTTCGTTTAGATCACTGACTGTTAGAAAAATGCCTTTCAAAAACAGTGCAATTGGAGATCTGAACAATAAAATCAGAGTAAATAATGAAGGGTAGGACTGGGGAGAGAGGGGAAAAAATAGCATTATATCACCGGACACCCATGACACTGGGTTTGTGCAGTATCATGGTGTTTGTCTCTGTCTCTACCTTTGCTCTCCCTGCAATATTGTGGGGTATGGCCATTCCTGATGTTATAGCCTGTCCAGGGTTTTGCATGTGCTCCCAGTCCCTGAAGAGAGGAGGTGGCAGGCAGAAGCAAAGTGGCTGCTCCTAGGTGGTGGCAGATGTTAGAGAGGAGAGCTGGACACCGGCAGGACAGGTGTGTGGAGAAGGCCTTTTCCATGGATGAGCCTCCACTCTTGCCCCTCCCTGACTGCAGTGCCCCTTGTCTTTCCTCCCACACACCTCTGGCCACCCTGGGATCCTGCCTGCAGCCTGCAGTCTCTTTCCTTTTGCCAATTTCCTTGCCTGCAGCCCTTTGCTTCTCATTGCTGGGAAAATGCCCTCTGAGAGAGAGTGACTCACAGCAGACCATGATAATTCCAAGCATTTTTACTCAAATAACTGCTACTTTGTCCAAAGATACAAAGCAGGAAAAGAGGTTAAATGCCTAAAGGGCTGCTCGTTTAAGTCTTCATTAAAAGTATGTAGCTTTCCTCATGAAATGTGGACGTATCTGACAGCCTCAGACTGACCCCACAGTCTCAAAATCTCACAGACTTGGCTGTGAGAGCAGCTCCTTGGCAACTTAATTAAAATCCAAATCCTTTTTCTGTGGAGGAAGCTTGTGATCTTCTTCTGCCTTAGGAAAATGAGCTGTTTAATTATAGCTGACAGCTGAAAATAGTATCTTTCTAACCAATGGTTAGAATGGGTTGCTGTTCCCTGCCTCAGAAAAGCTTATTTAGAAATGTCTTATACCTGTCTGTTTTTTTCCACTTCTATATCTGGGCAGGCCTTGGAGCCAGCTATGTGTTAGGATGACACATGAAGCAGATAAACCACACAGTTTATAGATCTCCTCTGTTTCACAGATACATAGAGTAAATGGTTTCTGTTCAAGCAAATGTGAGAGCAGGAACTTTGCTCCAAGACATGAGGCCAGATGTACCAATCCCTGCAGAGCTGTGCAAGCAGAGAAACTGCAGAGGTACCTCTCCCCCATCCTTGCATGAAAACTTGGTAGAATCCTCTGGCAGCATCATGGGCTGCCAGGCCTTTCCCTGGCCACCCCTTCAGTTACACCAACCTCCTTGTGGGAGCTGCTGTGGCTGAGGTGGGACTGATGGGAAACACTCCTTTGAGAGCTGATAGTGGTTTCTGTGAAGGTTTTTACAGCATATTGCAGTTTTATCTGATTTTTCCATGAGTGGGGTGTCTCCAAAATGCATGTCAGAACATTAGCTGCATCCCAAGTGATCTAGGAACATATATGCCTCATGACACTTAAATGACACATGTCTTTCCTAAGGAAGGTAGAAAAGGGGCTTTCCTATATTATAAGACATTATGTTCTGGCTGTGGTGACTCTCAGGGATTGCTTCTGCTGCTTCAAAGAAAGGGAGAAGGGATGAACCACCCCAGCTTTGCTCTCCATACCAAATTCCCTTCCTGGGCAAGGCTACAGACAGCTGCCGGCTCTTGGTGTACAATTTCCAACAGCCATCTGCTGTACAGATCATGCACATCGTGTGTTCTGCCTGTGCATCAGCACAGCCAGTTCCATTTACTCTGAGCCTGCAAGTGTTTTAACTAACATAGTGGTAGTTTTAGCACTCTTGGTTAAGCTCATGTGCAATGACCGCTTGTCATGAACAAACAATGAACAAATTGTTTTGGTGGTAACATCTTGTTGGACAGCCAAGGTGCCTGTAGCAGCTTACAGAACTTGTCTAAAGTTGCTGTGCTTGAGCTGCTGAGATACCTGAGGTTTCAGGCCAGCACAAAGACATTAGAATACATAGGCAATAAAAATGGTTTTAATGTCCCAGATATTGTTATTGTTCAGCTCTCCTAGAGATTTGTGTAATAAAATCATTAAACGTTAAGGGTTTGGAATGGACCTTAAAGACCACCTAGTCCCAGCCTCCCCTGACATGGGAAGGGACAACTTCCTCTAAATCAGTTTATTGAAGGCCTTGTCTAGCCTGGCTTTGAACCCTTCCAGAATTGGAATATTGCCAATCTACCTGAGCAACCTGCTCCAGTGTCTAACCATCGTCACTGTAAAGAATTTCTTCCTATATAGTTACTTCACTGCATTAAGAAATCCCATAAATGCTCAAAGCTTTCAAATTAAATCGATGTCAAATGTTTTAAAAGTTGGTCCACTCAGAACAAAATGCATCACTGAACTTTAAAATGTGGTACGTTCTTTGTTTTGTATTATGTTTTGCTGCCTCCTTTCCTGCTTTACTATTCTTTCAGAATATCTGCCAAAGAATTCGCTTAGCACTTAACACCATCTGCTCTCCCAGTTCTCTTGGTTGTAGAAGGTGAATGTCTGTAAGTTATTTGTATTTAACTGCTCCACCTATTTCATTGATTAAACAGACTATTTTGATTTGGCACACAAATGCTAAGGGAAGATTTCATTTAAGAAACTGAGATATTTGTCCTTAGTTTCCACAGCAAAGCAATGTTATTAGGACACTAAATTAAATATAGACTTTGAAATCTCAGCTTTGCTTATTACATTGCTTTCTGTGATGGCTCCATTGAAGATGGTGGAAACATTCCTACTAAAGCAGAGAGATTTGGGTTAGGACATGAATTGTGGGCATCATCATAGAAGTTAAGAAGAGCAGTATTGTCCTTGGAGCTGAGAAAGCAAGTGTCCTGGGCTGCACCAAAAGCAGTGTGGGCAGAAGGGCGAGGGAAAGGATTCTGTCCCTCTGCTCTGCTCTGGTGGGATCCCACCTGGACTGCTGCATCCAGCTCTGGGGCCACTGACAAAAGGAGGATATGGGCCTGTTGAAGTGGGTCCAAAGGTGGCCATGAAGGTGATCAAAGGACTGAAGCAGCTTTCCTACAGAGACAGGCTGAGAGAGCTGAGGTTGTTCAGTCTAGAGAAGAGTAGGTTCTGGGGAGACTTTAGAGCCCTTTCTGGTGGGATTTTTTCTCTATCATTATACTCCTTTGCAAAATATTTTCCTTTTGTGGCTGTATGTGAAAGTAGTCCTGGATATCAGAATGTTGAGAGAACATTTCGATCCAAGATTTCTGCAGACCTTGGCTCCCAGGCTGCTACTTCCATTCCTGCCAAATAGCCCCTCATTCACACCCCAGGGAAATGTTGTTTGAATATTCTGACTTTTTGCTCAGAAAAGTAAATGTAGCTTTCCTAAGGACAAAGAGGCTCTGCAAATTGAGCCTGTCTGGATCTGAAACAATGATCATGTGGTAAATCTAAATGCTCCCAACAAAACCACATTCATTATTAGCTGGAGCTAATGTAGTGGAGTTGAATCAAACCCCTTATACACTCCTGTTAAAATCAGCTGGCTCTAATCTTGCATGGACAAAACCTGAAACCTCATTTAGTATCTGATCATATTAAGAATACTTATTCTGGGGGGATCCAATGCAGCATAAAGTGAAGGAGAAGTGAGGTATACTCAAAATATTTCCACTGGTCTGGCTGGTAACAGTAATGGCAAAGATGACTCATGAAGTAAGAGACAAGAAACTCAGGTCACAAATGTCATAGCCCTTTATTTTGCAGTCAGAGTAAGAGCCTTTTCCTGCTGTTTAGTCCCAATGTCTGCACTCACTTTTTAAATACAGATAATTGCTTGAGGCAGATTCTCCCCCACCCCCTGACTGGTAGTCTAGACTCAATTCATCAGGAGTACAAAGATGAATGAGATACATTCAAGTTGCTGCAGCTTAGAGAAATGTCTTCTGTGGTTAAAATGAGGATGTCTGCTTTTGGGGAGATTGTTCTGAGGTAGCACAGATGCAGTTGTGAAACTGATTATATATTTTGTTCATAGTTCACCCCTAATCATTTATTATATACAATTATTCTAAAAACTGGAGCTGTACTGGGAAGTATATCTGTCCCAAAGGTTTTTAACTATCCTATGAGTTTATGGAAGGATGGATAATGTTATCCCTCTAGCAAGAATGTCATGGTTACAATACTTATGTTAGCAAAGATAGCACAGCAGAACAACAGACCTTTCAATCTACCACGACCTCAAATTAATTTTCCTTATTTGAACTTCTGTGCCATAGACATCACCACAGTGATTTAGTACCTATGTGAAGAATATTATGTATTAACCAGTGACAACTAGAAGTTCGACAAAAGACTAAACCAAGGAGGAAAAAAAAGCACAACAGTATGCCCTCCTTAAATTTTCTATATTTTAAAATTTCCTTGAGAATGCACAAAAATATTTAAAATCTACTTTTCTTTTTCACTTTTCCTTTGGGGAAATGCTGGGGAATTTTGGGGAATGCTGCCATATAATATTTTTGTCCCTAGAATTAATAGAAAAAACTCAATAGTTAGTTTTGATAATATGTGCAGAATTCCTGTGTTGAGTGGCTTCTCACAGTATAGAAACATGACTTCAAGACTGTTATTTCACTGTAAACTCATTTTAGAATAAAGGATAGGGTAACAACTACAGATTTGATGAGCCTCACACTGAAAATATGAAGTGAACATGATGGTCTTACATACTATATTTTGGGATTTTTGCAACCTTCCAAACCAGTACATGATCCCTTAACAGAGTAGTTCTTAGTAATTTTGTACCAAAACCTCTGCTGAACATGAAAATTTCACAGATGCACAATAGATATTGACTATCTGCATTACATAAGGCTATGTAATGATAAGTCTAAGAGAAGACTCATAAGTCTAGAGAAGATTATTAAACTCAGTAGGCACCTGCCTTTAAATGTGAACATTTATGGGTTTGCAGAGAAAAACATGGTGTGATTTATCCAAAATCAACTAGAACTCTCACAGAGGATTCCTGGGCATGATCTAAAATGTGAGATGAGCCAGACATTCCCCCCAGCAGACAACTGGGATGTGGTCACACACATTTGGTTTTGACAATAAGGACACCAGCCTGTATCTGTTGGCCTTATGGGTCAAAGAGGGGCTCTGGCATTGTTTAGTTCATCAGTATAGAAGACAGCCATGGAACAGCACTCAGTAGTGCATCACAGTTTTTCAGACTGTCCTGGTTAAAAGGATCTTAATGTTTTTGGCCTGTCATCCAAGAGCATCTCACTTAGGGGATGTGACTCTACAGTGTGTGTTCAAGGGCTAACAGCAGTTGTGACCAATGGTAGACACCAAGTGACTGTTCCCACAAACAGAATTCAGTATTCTCATCTGCGGAAAGCCATGATGAAGGGGGTTCCTCTGTTCATTTCCCCTGTTGGAGTCAAGAGGCACTGGGAAATATGGTATTTGTGACCCTGAAGACCAGGGATTCACAGGAGTGGGGCTGGACAGTGCTGCACAGTACTGGCTCAGTCTATTTCCCCTGGGATAAACAAGAACAGCAGGAAACCTTCCTTTCCCCAGCTCCTTCTGTAAGTCACTCAAAGTAAAAAGTTTCCCTGGTCCCTCTGAAGTCAATCCCTTTTCATCGTAACAGCTCCCAGCTGCCCATTTTTTGCAGGGTTTTAACCTCCAGTTCATTTGAGCACCTCTGAAGGATTGTTAAAGGAAATGTTAAATACTTCTGTTCTTGCCTCTGAGTTACTCTTAGTGGAGTCTCTGCGAACTCCGTGGGAACATGGCTGGCAGCGTTCACTCTTGTCTCCAGCCTGATGAGATTGCAGCCAGCAGTGCTGGAGCTGGTGCAGGAGGCAGGCTCATGTTTTTATCCTGTCAATATAGCAGCCAGTGTTGGTTGTGCTTGATTGATTTTAAGAGCAGCAAATTACTGTGCATTTTTAATGATGCTGCTTCTCTTTCTGAGACAGTAATAAATCAGCTTTTGAAAAGGGTACAATAGTTTGCTTTCTGATACTGCTGAGATTCAGAAACCTGTGGTAGTACAAATGTGCAGGGGGAAATTGCATCTTACCCACCTGTGGTGCTTATATCCTTAAATTAAATGGTTGGGTAGGAGCAGCTGAGGATTTATAATAAATATGAGCAAACTTCATATTTTAAGACACAATAATGAGAAATGATAGTAATAATTATCAGAGTCCCATGTCTCATTAATTACTGTCTCCAGTAAATTCTCTGGAATTAAAGAGAAAGAACCCAAAATCCTAGAATCATTTTTCTTATACAATACTAGATATCCTCCTGAAAAAAAAAGGTATAGAAATCAGGAAAATTATTTATAGATGGGTATTTGAGTTTGGAAATATAGTGCACAAAGAGTCTGGATGTAGGTAATTTAGAGGAAAAAAACCTCAAGTCCTCATACAGTTTCTTTAATGTTAACTGCCCTTCCCTGGTTTTCCTGCATCCTGGCATTGCAGCCCCTCTGGATAGCTGCTGCCCTCAGTTTCTCTGCCTGCACACAGGTCGTTTCTTTCCCCAGGCCACAGCAGGGCCAAGGAGGGAAGACAGGGGTGGTTGGACCTGTTTGCTCATTCCCTGCTCTTCCTATACAGAGAATAACTTGGTCCTTAGAGCCACCAGCAGAATGTGGTTTCCATTAACAGATCTGTGACACTGGCACTAGGATGAGTGATTACTCATGAGGGATGAGAGGAAGAGGAAGGTGACTGGGTAATAAGACAAAGTAATTATTTGCTGCTTCATTATGAGAAGTTCAGGGTTTTTTAATGTTCTCCTACTCAAGCAAGCAAAAAAAAGGTTCTTGCCTCTAAATCACTGAACCCTATGTTAAAACGTTATGTTTTGTCTTAACCGTGTCTCCATAGTCAGTGTTTATAGATATTCCAGGTTTCAGCAGCTGTTTGTTTTGGTTTCTTATCACTCATTGCCATATGATTTCTCTCTTCTACCACTCTCCACACACAGATCCTTTCTGAAGGCCATGTCTCTTGAGATACACACTGGAAGTTTGCCTACAGACCATTTCATGCCCAGGAGAGGACCAATGACTAGGTGCTGTGTGAAGGCAGCATTGTGGCTCCCCTTTCTACTGTGCATTCTCTGTTCAGGCATCAGCTTTCACAAGGGGGACCCTCCTGAGGACAGGGGTCCTTCAGCCTTTGGCCATGTTTAAGAGCCTCTGGCTCAGCTTTCTAGGGTTTGAAATGGGGTGGTGGGCAACTGCCTGCATGCAGACACTTTCTGAGGAATAAATAATGCTGTAGGAATGAGAGAGATGCCCCTGCCTTGTGCATTAGCAGATTGCCTGCATCTTTTACATCTGGGAATTAGCAGCTTCTCCTGATTTTGACATCCTCACACTTTTCCCCTGCCTTTTTCTGGGATATTTTTCTTCATGTGCTTGTCCACTAGCCCATGCTGCAGATGTTGCACTTAGTTCTCAGCTAAAGGTTTTCATATCTAGGCTTCCCAAATCCTAGAGGAACAGCTTCCTGATGGAAGGGGCACCACATGGTGATCAATGACAAAAGCTACCTGGAGATCTCTGCCACCAAAACTCATGAAGCTCAATAGGAGGAGGGACAAAAGAGACTTGCTTCTTTGAAGAGGCTTAAAATGATATGCCTTAAAATAGCATGCATTAGGAGAGAATGAATTTTAGTAGTGGGAGGATGGCTTTCCTTAGAGATGATGACATTCTCTTTTGGTCCAAAACAACTGAATTGGGAATTGTCAGCAGCAATTTAACTTAAGCATCACTTTCGTTGAAGAATTCTGTGGCTTTGCATAGGAGGAATCCTAAGACCTAGGGAAGTTGTAAGCTTTGGGGCAAACTTAGAATTAAAATTTAAATCTTTAAGTGACCAAACTTGGATGAGGGCAACTCCATCCCAGTGCTTCAGCACGATGGAGAGTCACTGATGTCACCTGTGCAGTCAGCTTGGGCACCAAGCTTCAAATTGCACAAATCATGAGTGGCTGCAGCATGCAGCTGGTCTATGCACTGCTGCAAAAGTCCAGTTCTGCTGTTATATGCATCAGGAAGTGCTTCAGTGGGATAACCCACTAAAACAAGCACTGTCTGCCAGTCTAGCCAGGAACAGACCTTGAGCCCATGTCCAAAGGAGATGCAGCAAAGAGACCCTAAACCTCCTCTTCTGGGAGGGGCCTGAGTATCTCTGTTCTGCTCTGTGCTTCATAATCCTTCAGATTTTGTCTCTCAATGATCTACTCTCAATAACTCATCACAAATCACCAAACTATGTCCCAGGAAAAATTATGCACTTTACCATTTCTTTAACAAATACAGCTTTATTTAGAATGGAGAGGATTATATTGCTATGCAGTTTTAGAATGATAAATCGCAGGATATTAAAAGATTCTTCAAGGAATGCAAACAATAGAGAACTTAATTATTGCTCAGCGTGTCACTGTAATATTACGGAACAATTTGAAATTCAACTTGCCTGGCTAGGTTTATTTTAAGTCTGACATTTTCAGTCTTAACTTTCACTTTCTGAGTCTCTTTTTCACATGTGACAACACATCAATCTATTTTCTAACAGTTCTAAGATTAAAATAATCTCTCTTAATCTGAATTTTTTTTCTGCCTTATTTTATATTGGGAAAAAGATTTATCTGCACATTCAGCATGGCACAGAAAATCTGATTATATAGGAGACAAATTCAGACCAGCAGCATCTGTAATCTATGCATCTTTCTTGTCATAAATAAAGCTACCTCAACAATCTCAAAGAACAATCTTGCAATGAAAAATGCTGTTTAATTGAAACACTGTTTTATGGGAACAAATGGATTTCTCTAAAACTTTCCTTGAAGAGAAGCCAAAACATTTCATTGCAACTTTATTAGTGCATTAAGATACTAGACTGCAATCTCGACTACTAGAGTGAAATGTTCAGTCATAACAGAAATATATTTCCTGTTAAGTTTGTAGCATTTTCCCTGCAATGTAAAATCGAAAGGGATATATTTAGAATAGATTTTTTCCACTGATCCCAGATACACTTTGTTTTTTTTCTTCCTTAAGAAATTTCAAAATATCCCTTGTCATGATGTGGAACAATTTGTGAGTATTGGGGCATTCTCTGCTGAAAAGACACTCTTATTGTTGTGTCCCTTCATCTGAAGGACAGGCAGCCAGAGGCAGCAGACAGACACACACCTGGTGCATTGCAGTAGTGCCAGAGACCCCTTTCCCAGGCACAGACCCTTGTCTGCTGCAGTCAGCATCTTCTATGGCTGTAGAGCTCCAGCTGAGACTTGTACCATCAAAGCTGAGAGTGACATACTCCTGAGGAAGGGCTTACACCCTCGTCAGTCTGAATGGCTCATGTCTGTTACTGGATACAGCTCCATCCTCTGTGCCCTGTCCAAAAACATCTGGGTAGACTTTATCTCACCCAGCCTTCTTCCAATATCAGTGTGCAACAGTCATTCTTGATATGTTGGTGGAGAGAAGCAAACATTTCCAGAGATTGATCATTCAAAAGCACAGGGCTGGATCTCTCCCACAACTGCTGTTTCTTAGTCCCTGACTAAAGATCATGAGCTGAAGTTTCAGAAATCCCTGGAATTTGGTTAGCTGCACTAAGGGACGTCAGTTTTTTTTCACAGCCCACATCTGTGAAGTGATGTCACCCCCAAAAGCACTTGTGAAGAATTAGAAAGTTTCAGAAGTCTGAGTTACAGCATGATCACAAGGATGTTGGGTCAAGCAAAGAGGCAATCTTTGATGAAAGGGGTGGGCACGACTCCATGGCACGGGCTTGAACAGGAGTTTCCTGAACTGGCTCTTTCATTGAAAGGCTCATCATATTCCACTGTGTCCTCAAGGGAGAGGTTCTGATACAGAAAATCTGTAAGCATTTGTGTAACTTTAGGCATATAATTCAGGTACGTAACACTTCTCCTCTGCATTGAGTAGAGGTGGTACCAGTCAGTAGTGCTGGCAGTGGTCGGGCACATAAATGACACAACATAAATGTTGTGCCCTGTGGGAGACCATCATGGATGGAGATGCAGTTGAGTGTTCTCTGCCTGATCTGCTAACAAAGCACTTCACTTCTCCCTACAGCATGTGCTCTTTCAGGGACTCCTGCAAATTCCCATCAGGCTTGAAGAAAAATTAGGAAGACAAAAAGCTACAAACATCTTGATCTGAGGGGATGACGCAGGAGCATAAAGATCACAGCCCCTAAATATCTGCAGCTAGAAACTTTGCAAAGTGGTTTGAGGAGATTTCAATAGCACTTTATTAAAGGGAAATATCTGCTGAGATTTAAATCACCTCTGAGAGAGGAACACAAAGTACCAAACACACACATTAAAAATAAAGATATAGATGATCTTCAAGGCTCCATAACAGGAACAAAATGTCACTGCCATGTTTGCAAGTGGTTAGCTGTTGTATCCCAAGTTCTGTATTTTGGTTCATTAGATCTCATCTTCCCTTGTACTAAATGTCCAAGGCAGTCCCCCAGTGCCCCATGTCTGCAGCAGGCACATCCCTGGAGAGACAGAGGCCCTGAGTAGTATGGGAGGGGTGGTCTGTGTGTTGGTGGTCAGTCTTGCAGATGGAGCAGGTCACTTGTACAAGGCTGCTTTGGGACAAAGCCATGCCTCATATCCCCATGCTGGAGGAGAATGGGATGCCCTACACCAGCATGGCAGCCATCCCCACACTGAGGGCTTGTGCCCATGGTGCAGTGGAGGCAGCTCAGGGCAATTGTGTGACCCAGCTCTTCTCTGGCCCTGTGTGTCATCTCCTGTCTTTAATTGATGGTGGGAGTTTCCAAAGAAGTACAGAAATACATGAAGACATGAGCTGCATTTTCTCCTATTGGTGCTGAACTGCCTCTGAATTTAACTGCTTGCAGCAAAGAAGCTACAGCAGGAGGTTTAAGAGAGTTTGACTCCCTGAAAAAGCAGGGTTTATTGATTGTTTCCAACCTTACCAGTGCTGTCATGCTGCTATGTGACAGTGGCAAGGAAATTTATGCCTTCTCTTTTCTCTAACAATGGACACAGTATCTTCATAATAAAAGCAAATGGGATTTATCTCTCCTAGCCATCCACTTTTCTGCTGCAGTAGACCCAGCTTCTCCCTTGATTTTTGTAGCCCCTACCTCTGGTTTCCTCCCCTAGATGTAGAGAGACAAGATCTACTGCCTTTGCCCACCTACTCTTCCTCCTGGTTACAGGCATGGCTATTCAGGTTTCTGCTGGGATAGAATTAATTTTCTTTGCGGTGGCTGGTATGGAGCTGTGTTTTGGACTTGTGCTCAGCACAGGATTGATACTACAGAGATGCTTTTGTCATTGCTGAGCAGGGCTTGCACAGAGCCAAGGCCTTTTCTGCTTTTCTTACTATCACACTGGTGAGGAAGTTGGGGATGGTTGGGAGGAGATACAGCCAGGAGAGGTGACCCACATGGACCGAAGGGAGAGTCCATACCATGTGGCATCATGCTCAGTATATAAAATAAGGGGAAGAAGGATGAGGGGGGGGATGTTTGAAGTGCTTGTAATTTTCTTCCCGAGTCACTGTTATGAGTGATGGGACTCTGCTCTTCTGGAGATGGCTGACCTTGAAAAACATTATTTTAATTCACTGTTTTTTCTTTGCTTGTCTGCATGGCTTTTACTTTCCTTATTAAAGTTCCACCATCTCAACCCATGAGTTCTCCAGCTTTTACCCTTCTGATCCTCTCCCTGACCCTGCAGCTGGGGGAGTGAGTTAGTGAGTGGCTGTGTGGGGCTTGGCTGCTGGCTGGGGTTAAAGTATGATATGGTTCATTTATTTTATATGCACCTGAGTCACCAATGATCAGATGCTCTTCACAGTGAAAGCAACCAGAGTCAGCTGGCTTGAGGCTGTGGCAGCCCTTCCACTTCTGACACCAGCAAATTGCACTATTAGCAGCACCTTTTTTTCCCTATGCTCCAGGCTGAGTTTGAGGGGAACGTGGCTCAGCTCTTGATTTTATTCTGCTGTTCAATAAACTATTTTCTTTAAACAAGTTAAAAGAGGATGCTTTTCCCAAGATCTCATGAAATATTTATTTAGTGTTTGAAGCTCTTCATTAAGTAACAAAGGTCTCAATTTGGGAAAGCACAAAGTTTTCTGTAAAACCAAACCGAGCTTGCTAGCTGAATATTAAAAAGCAGGATGGGTGAATTAGTAACTAATTAATGCGTAATAAAACCCATATGAATCTAGAAGTAATTAGCCAATTGTTTTGATTCAGGAAACATTTGATTAATAGCCTCACTAGCTGCTCACTTTCCCAACTACATCAAAATTAACATAAATGGAAGTGACGTTCACATAAAATTAATAATTTAAATAATAAGAAATTCAGATTTTGTGGATGTTTTCATTGATGGCCTGAAACCACTGAATTTTAGTTTTCTGTGCCTGGAAAATCTGCAGTTATTTGACTAGGGCTAACTAAGCTCCTTAATTTACTTAAGTAACAAAAAGATACTAAAAACATTTGGCAGTGGCAAGAACTAAATGCTGAAGACATCACATTATAGTAAGACACAACTTTGTTCAAATGTTTCAGTGGCTGAAATTTCTGAGGGAGAGATGAGGGTTGAGGTATCAGCCCAGAGTGTACCTCCTCTGCTCCTGTGTGCCAGGCAGAGCCTGTGCCAAAGCTGGCTTGTCCTGTGCATGCACACAACCTTTGGATTGATGAAAAGCCTTTACTTGGTGGGAAAGTGCTCCATCTCCCTAGTCAACTTGGTGACCATCCTCTTGCAAGCAAATCCTTGCAAGCAAATTGCTCCAACAGGTCTATGTAATTCCCTGTAATGCAGCACAACAGGGAATAACACAGTCATCCATAATGGTTTTGCCATTACTATCTAGATTCAATAACAAACTAGATACAGGAACAATTAATGTTGAACTGCCTGGCTCGGGGAATGCTCTATAGGAGCCGGAATGTAGCAATGGGGGCTTCACCCAATTTCACCTGCTGTGAGTAGTAATGTGCCAGGGATGACCTAAGCTAACAGCTACCTTAGTTACAGACCAGTCTACTCTAATCTTGCATCTAGAAAACATACCATCACAAATGGTATGACAAATGGTTTCTGAGCTTTTCAGAAGTTCCATGTTCAATCATAAGCAAAGGTAAAAGAGCTGAAACTCTAGATTTGTGCTTCTTTTAAAAACTCTTTACAGTAGCTCTTTATTTTTATGTCACTGCTAGGAATGTAAGATACTCAGGTGCAGAGTAGTCAATAATGATGATGATGATTATAATAATAATAATTTACTTAGAAGTAAACAGAGATAGGATTGGATTCAGTTCAAGACTGAGGTGAGGACTTTTATGTGCCTGTGTATTGGTAGCTACAGGAGTCTGAAGTGCCTAAACAGCTTTTGTAGTCAAAATAGTCCTAGAGTGAGTTCAATTGTCTGAACCTATTCGTATTTGAAACTCCACATGACAGCTATGAGTTCTGCATTCCAACAGCCATGGACTTACAATGCAAGATAAAAGCTTCACTCATTTCCATAGATAAAGGTATCTGATGATCTGTTTGTCCCCTGCAGATCCTTAATTCCCAATGGACATAGGAATATAGCCCATTCATAATAAAAAAATCCATGACAACTGTTGTGATTCCAGGGGGTCTGAATATCCTTTTGGAAGCAGAAATTTTCCTTTGACCACAGGGCCAATATTTTCTTTTACCCAACAGTGCTGCTAGGGTGACCCAGCCCTGGCACAGGGAGGTTGTGGGGTCTCCATCCCTGGTGATAATCAAAAGCTATCGAGGCATGGTCCTGGACAACTGACTCTGTGTGGTCCTGCTTGAGCAGAGGGGTTAGACCAGGTGACCTCCAGACATCCCTTCCATCTTCAGGCAATGCAGTGATTCTGTGGTACTGTGCTCATCTTGAACTGGTCATATGGGTAACAAGGGGGCTTAGTTTTCTAAGATGACTATGCTCTGGAATTAAATCCAGTCAATATGATGTATATTTATATATAATTATACCTCTTAATGGAAATTCTTCAGGCCTGGGTACGAAAGCCATTTTGTCTTGGTGTTCACAGAACAATAGCATGGGTGCTGGAAAAGTGGTGGGGTGTGAAGAAAAAAGAACAGAAAAAATAAAAGACACTTATCTAGTAACACAGTTAATTTTTGCACTTTTTTAGGGCTGTTAAGTGTTGCTGCGTGCTGGAGAAGATAGAACAAGAACTGTACAAATATGAACTTGCCACAAAACCCCACTTCATCTCTAATCTGCAGCCAAAATTTATGTTCTAAATTATCTTCTTGGTAGATTATCAGCCTATAAAAATAATGTAGCTGGATAATCTGATAGAATGCTGCAAAGTGCTTAGTCTCACAGCCATTCTTATGGAAAACTAAGATGTTCTTTGACGTTAAGATAGTTAGGTTAACATGCAGCCTTTGCAGAAGCAAGGCACTGTGTTTGTTTTCTTTTTTTTTTAAATTTCACTGTAACTAGTGAGATAAAGATATAAAGGTTGCCTTGACTGCTGTACCAGAGTCCTATGCCTTGCCTTTGCTAGGATTTTGAGCTGTGACAGCTTCTTTGAAATGCCTCTCAGTCACAAAACCCTTTTTTCTCTTGCAGCAAAGACACAGAAAGTTTGCTTGTCATTCAAACAAGATATTACAGTTCCCTTTCCCCTTATATTGTTGTATTCTTTTATAATTTTTCATTGTCTAACACATTTTTTTCCAAAAGTTTTGGAACAGGTTTCATATCAGTGACTAATATATTCGGACACAGTGCCAAATTGCACTGAAAACATTGCTGAAATGGCAATGGCCTGTTAGAAATATGACATTGCTATATTATTTGCTCCTGAGTGAAGATGTTGTCTCTTCCACAGAATCCAAGTGTAAATGCTTTTTCCAATTGATATCCATTTGTAAATTCACTTTAAGCCCCCTTTGAATGTTGCAGGGTCTTCCATGGAAGAAGAGAAAGCTTTGGGAGAGCAGGGTTGACAGACCCCCCAAAAAATTAAAGTCATCCAAACCATGTATGAAGCCTTATTCTGGGGTCAGTCACATGTGAATAATTCCTTCAGCTTCTGTGGAATTAATCCTTCACTCAGCTAAGGAGAAAGGATAACAGTTAAAATCACAAATATTTATTCAATTGTGGTAGATTTGTGTGTGAAAAGCCACTTGTACAATAGAGCAGGACGATGATCCTACACTCTTTGAAGTGGTCCTGACCTTGAGTATTTGTTATCTCCCAGGGTCTCTCTTCACTGCTCTGCCATTTCATGCTTTGCTTAATGCCAAGGTGATAGCTTGCCTTTGGTTTGCCTTTGTTTGGAGGATATACTTTGTTTCCAAAATCAGAGGTAGAAAAAGAATTATATTTTGTCTAAAAGTCAGAGTGAGTTTTTGTTCTTTCATGCTGACACAATCTGCTAGATTTAAAATTTTATAGACTTGAAAAATGCTGAACACTCTCATTACAGCTGCAGATCAGCATTAAAAACAAGAAGTTATTTTTAGCAGCAAGACACCCTTGTCTTTATTCATATGTCTCTTCACTGGAATATTAAAGGGTAATTCACAATTCATGCATTTTGACATCTTGTTACTTTTATCTTAATTTTCTCTTCAAAGACAATGTCTCAAAATTTCAACATTAATGCTGTGCTGGATGTCCTTGGAAGTCACCCCGTTCTTAAATGGATTGGTCAGACTGGCTAAACGACAACTGGCAGTATATTAGTTGTTCACTTTCCATTCCTCACACACCCCAAATGCATGTTGACTGGAGCAAGGCTTTCGAATATGGAAAGTTCAGAGTTTTCCATGTAAAACACACCATTTGAGAAGGAACTCAAATTGTGCTGAGCACATCAAAATGCAGAGGTGTTGGGCAGCAAGAAAATGATTTAGAAGCCGTGTGCATAGCAGCCATCACTAATGCTGCTTTGTTTTAAAACTCATCTCATGCTATTTCCATGTCAGAAAAAGGGATGTTTGTTTACAAAATATGCCTGTTATGTTAAATTCTGACCTTGGCTAGATACTTGGGAAATACTGTCAAGGTGCCATTTTCACACAGTTTTCAAAGTTTCTGTTCTGGCTGAATGCATTGCTGCACTCTTCAGCCAAATTGCTGCTCTGTGAAATTTTTCAGAAAAAGAAGAATACGACATGGGATCAGTTTTCTATATTTTTGCAAACTAGATGTTGACATCATGTAAAAATTCACTTTCTCAGAAATGTTTTTAATATCAGTGTAAACATTACCCTGTGTCAAACAGCACTGCTGGGCAATTAATCAAGATTTTTGTGTGTTTTCTAACTCCAGGTGTATATAAGAGTTAATGAAGCTGAAAGCTGTTATTAAACCTCTTCATAATTTAGCAATAAAGTTTTTCAAAAGGAGGCTTAAATGAGATAATTAGACATTTGAAAACATT
The DNA here is from genome assembly GCF_963662255.1 of Cinclus cinclus. Classification (NCBI taxonomy): domain Eukaryota; kingdom Metazoa; phylum Chordata; class Aves; order Passeriformes; family Cinclidae; genus Cinclus; species Cinclus cinclus. The sequence goes on along the minus strand of NC_085048.1, from coordinate 14,330,056 downwards.
CTCCAGCATTTGACCTTACCAACAGATTTCAAGCAGTGCCTTGCAAAGGCTTGTGGCATAAACAAGCCTGCAAACAGGGCTAAGGTGCTGGCTTTAAGTTTTGATTGCCTAGTCTTAGCCCCCAGGTTAGTCTGGGGCCAACCAATGCTTCTAGTGAGGAAAGAAAGGGAGAATTGTTTCTCTGGGTATAGCTGTGCAGGAGACTCTGGAGGAATTTCAGAGTGTCATGATGTGTGCTGGAGAGGGTCTGACAACTCACTGTTTCACCTCCCTGAAGAGCTATGGCATCAAAAAGCTTAGCAGGAGGGAGATAAAAATGGCTGTTCCACAGTGTCTGCCTCAAGGGGAGTAGGTTTTGTTGTCCACGACTTTCTATCCAGTCAGCTGTTCTATTGCAGCCAAGTCCAGCACTTAGCAGAAACTTTTGGATTGCTACTTTTAGCACATTTTATAGGGGAAAACATGAATATATGAGTGGTTAACAATGAGCTGGTGTTACTTACAAGAATTCCATGACTATTATATTTGCATAATAATGATTTATAAGCTTCAAAAATCACACCTGCACATCCAAATTCCAGAGATTTTATTTTAAAAAGACATTAAGATTATTTTTAGATAGTTTGTTGCTACTTTTTAAATTTAGATTTTTTTTATATTTTAAAGTTTTGTTTTTTTTTTCCCCAAACTGTTCTGTGGAAGTGCAAGCTGACACTCTTTGGCCATCTCTGTATTTCATCATCTGGTTCCTTCCAGAGAGACACTAAATTACAGGTACATGACAGACTCATAAGAGTTGTCACAGAATGATGACTTTTTTTTTTTAACTAATCTAACAGTTTATCTGGAAAGAAAATATAATGTATTTTTTCTCAAAATTTAGCTGCACAGGTGGAGCTGATTTCCTAGGAAAAAAGAGCATGAGATAACCAGAAAACGCACTGTATATCCTCACATCTTGTAATTTGAAAGTAGTTCGTATCCCAGGACTGCTGGTAAGAGAATCCTTTACATGTCATCCCCTTGGCATCCAAACTTGGAGCTGACCTTGTGCCCACCCTCCTGTGGCTTGGATGTAGCACTTCTGGCTTAGTGGCATTCCTGTGGTGGTGATCAGCAGTTCAAGTCACAAAAGGCTTTGAAAGGAAGGCAGACCCTACTCAGACGGCATCTGCGAAGATCATTATTATTTTTCACAAATGACAGCAAAGTAAGAAATTCAGCTCTTCATCAGGAACAGCATTTCATTTTAAATGCAATGGTTCTGTCACTCACAGAACTACTTTTAGCTTTAGGGCTCAGTGCTGTGCCAATAAAAGTCATGGGAATTTTGTCATTTGCCAGAAAAGAGAGCAGTATTTGGCCTTTCAGAGCAACACACTTAATTCTAGTGTGCAGCCTGGTTTCAATTTTTAATGAGAAAATGGGAATAAATGGAACAAAAAGTGTTCTTGAAGTCACAGGTCCTCAATAAATGCAGTATAATGGTGGAGCTAAAATTAATACTATTTTTTATAATCTGAATAGATGAGTGAGAAAATCTGAGTAGCATTTGTTATATCATGCACAATAGTCAAACTAATTTCTTCTTCATAGGGGTTTGGACTTACTGGGTGTTTGAGTTCTCAACTCAAAACACTGTTAGTCCAAGACCAAGGCAGCCTTGTAGTGGAGAATCTCACTGGGCTGGTGTTGGTTTGCTAGAAATGCTGAAGAGCCCAGGAAAGAGGAGCAAGAGCTCCCTGTGTCTGGGTCTTTGCTTTAATTTCTTATGCAGGAGTGAAGAGGGGAATTGCCAAAGCTCAGGGCACTTCAGGTGTAATTGACAGCAGCAGCAAAATGCTCAGCAGGGCATTGCCTATTTGCTGCCTTTTGAGCTTGTCCCATCACCTCTGAAAGTGTTCATTGTCTCAGTCCTTAGGTCTAACCCTCCTGGAGGCAACAGGGACTTCCAGGGGAAGATTCAGCTGAATTTATTAAGTTCCCATGGGAGTGCTGTCAGTGGGGTTGTTGCACCAAGGCAGTCAGCGGTGCCATTGCCAAATGCCTTCACATACTGGCACGGGGAGACATCAAAGGAGCAACTCAGAATCTTTAGGACCAGCCAGGAATTCATGTCTTGGGCTTGGTTTGTGCAGCCCTGGCTCCCTCTTTGCTGTCATCTTGGCAGCAGTTTATTTGACTCTCCTTCTGAGCTCCTTCATTGAGGAGCCCTGGGGTCTTGTTTTCTGGATCACTCTGAACCCATGTATCTGTGCTAAGACACCAAAATTAGTCATGCCAAAGCAGTCAGCCTGACTCAGTGCTTTAGTAACAAGAGGGAATTTGTTTCTGATTTTTGCCTGGTGATTTGCTTTAAATCAGGTTAGGTATCTGCTTGTTTCCTCACTGTAGTAATTGTAGCAAAGTCTATGGCTAGATCCCATTGAAAAATTTCAGTGGTGATATTTCGTGGGGTGGTTTAGGGACAAGAAGGGGCATTCACAGCATGCAAACCTGGGGGCAGCAGGGAGACGTCTCTTGCAGAGACCAGCAGAAATTCTCCTGCCAAGGGCTTCTCTAGAACCACCAGCTTCTCCTGAACTGCTTAGGGAGAGGGAGGCCAAAAAAAAAGACTGAAAAGGGCAGTGTCAGGGAAGGGAGAAAAAAAAATCTGAGTGCAGCATGTTAGAAGAGCAGCAGACAGCCTGTCTCATCAGGTCGTGTGGGCAGGTCCTGGGCTGTGCCGTGGGGTCATAGCACTGAGAAGCCACAGGGAGAGCAGGTGCACCTGTCTGTTCTGTTCTTTTTTTGCCTTTTTTTTTTGTTTTTGACCTCTGTGTGTGCTGGGCACAGTGGCCTTAAATACATCCCCAGCTGAGCCCAGGGCCCCTGCTTACTCCCACTGAGCTCCAATGGGCTCCTCTAGATTCCTAGAAGTGCCTTGGGAGCGCAGCAAGCACCAGTGTTACAGCACTTCAAGAGCCAGGAACATTGGCTGTGGGAAACAGGAGTGGTTCTTGAATACTAAACAAGTCTGGGATCATGTATATGTAATGGAGAAGCCCTAAAGGTGCTTCCAATAATTTATTGCAACCTCCTCTAGAGGATGAAGCATGAAATGCTTTTCATTTGCTTATAATTCTTCTTAATGGGCTTAAACTGCAGCAAGGGAGATGTAGGCTAAGCACTAGGAAAAACTTCCCACAGATAAGAGGAGCAAAACAAGATAACAGTTTGGCTAAGGATACTGGTGTTCCCTCTCTGGGGCTTAAGAAGCATCTCGGACTAGCTTCTGTCAGAAGGGATTTGGGGGCAGATGCTCCTCTTGCAGGCAGGGACTTGGATTTGACATTCTCAAGAGCTTTTCCAGCTCTGTTTTTTACAGTCACCAGCTATTTTAGATGCTCCAAAATTTTGTGTTCTCAGTATGTGGCTCTGGGAGAGAGAAGGCTGTAGATGACTGGAAAATCCTAATGACTGGAGCAAGGATGCCAGGAAAGGGGGACAGAATCTATGCAAAGGCTAAACCAAGTGAAATTTGCCTTATTTTAAAATCCTCCAAACAGAACAAACACACTTTCCAAACCACTGCTGGGTTTTTTTCCAGTTCCAGTAAATTTGGTTTAAATGTTCCAAATTCAAAAATCATCCCCACAAAAATGTAGTGGAAAATATTTAGAATTTAAAGCAGTATCCCTCAGATTTATACCATCAACAGCCATCCTGATGGAGAAGGTCAGGCAAATGTTTATGTGACCTTAAACTGGGCTTTCAGATTAATAGAGCCTGTTGCATAGCTTTTCAAAAAAATGACAGTTATTAATCAATAAACATAGGAAAGCTGGTTTTGGAAACCAGCAGTCTGCTGGAATTTAGATGAAACCCAAGTAAAAAATTATAACTTTAAAGTCTTTCATCCCAAGATTTTGATTCACTTTCTAAAAGGTGCACTGTCTTGTTTACTATTTTTATCATGAATCCCTGAATCAGTAGTGACATCAATATCTGTGTAATGTGCAAAGGGAAGACATAAAAAAGGTGTGGTAAAAGTTTTGTCTAGCTTTGAGGCACCTTCCAGGGCCATTTCTTAGCAGTACCTATAACACCCTGGCTGATATTGGGCTGCCTGTGGTGCCCAAAAATGATGGATTTCCTGACCGTCCACTCTGTCATGAAGAAATATCAGGTTGGTGAAAGTGAATGATCCCTACATTTGCTGGAAACATTTTCTCAGTTATTTGCTAAAATCATCCAGTTATAATTGCAGCCAACTTGTCTAATCTCTGTGAAAAAAAAAATCCTTCTTCTCTGTAGATTCAGTGTTTTCCAAGGAACATCAATATTGCCTCAGATAATTGGCTTAGATACCCAAAATACAGCTGTGTAAGAAGAGGGAAGCAAAAGAGGATACTATGGTTTGTGTTGTCAGTACTAATTCCACAGGATTAAGAGAAAAACTTAGCATAAGACAAGTTGGTAGAAACACAGAATTTATTGCCAGAGCAAAGCAAGGTTTATATAGCCCCTTTCCTGCTTTATGAAAAACTCACACGATGGGTCTGAACCTGTTATTTTAATTACAAAGTGCATTGCTGCCAACACACATCTAAATCCAAACCATGAGTCTTGTCAGCAATTGTGCATGTTCTATATGGTCTGGAGGAGAGAGGACAAATGAAATCTCCAAGGAGTATCTTTCTTCAACCTACAGAAGCTTTGCAGCTTCAACATCCTTCTGGTCCTCTTGTGACATGGTGCACACTGTTCCTAAATTATTGTGAATTGTATGCCTACTGTCCTCTGTTTTAGAGGGTTGCAAGGAGCAGTTAAACTCTGATGGGTCCTGCCTCAACCTGGTGGGTCCAGCACTGCTGGCACAAAGCCATGGGTGGTCAGGGAGCTGGTGTGATGTGTAGAGGCAGAATGGACTAGAGAAGACAGTACAGCAGTTCCAGTCCTGAGCACAGAAACCCTCGGTGGAGAAACCTTTGAGAAAAATCTTGGTGTGCTTTTCAGAGGGAGTGCTGGCTGATGGACACTTTTGAGGAGAAGCAGACAGTCCCTGCTGTACCTTGGAAAGAGGAGCTCACATATTCCATAAAAGCAATCAGGAAGCAAAGAAGCATTAGATATCATAATTTTGGCCACAGATTTTTGATGAAATGCTTGTCTTAAAAGCAAGAGCCTGCATAGAGAAAGGAATTTTGATGGCGAGTGTCACCCCTCCCTTTCCTGAAGACCTGCTCCCTGTGGTTATTCCTTTGAGATGTTTCCCTTCTGCAGCCTGTAATGAGCACCCAGATCTTGAAACACGCACAAAAATCAAGATCCTCTTCTCAGATGGGAAAGGTCCTGATTTTTGCCATGATACTTTTAGGTCTTAAAAGTGAAAAAGCCTGGTTTGCCATTTTTAAAGCTTTCAATATTTTTACTTAACTGTCCAACTGGATGAGTTATTGCATCTGCACTGTTCCTCAGCCCCTGCTTATTCCTATTCTTCCAGGTGTCACAAATTTGGAGTAGTGGCGGTTCTCCTCTCCTCCCTCTAAATCTTGCAGGTGGGAGCACGTGCCATCAGCTTTCATGGATGAGAGCACATGCAAGAGCTCTTGTTGCCTCCAGGATATACAAGAAAAATGTGACTTGCTCCCCAGCAGCCTTCAACTTAGGCTGTCTCTGATGGGACAGTCTATGTTCCTTCTCTCTTCATTCTTCCCCTTTGGATGTTTCCTGTTCAAAGGTTCAAAGCATTTGAAAATACCTTTCATTTGCCACCTAACCACAGAAGGGTGTCTATTTCAGCCTTCACAGCAAGGAAAAAACAACCTTCACATATCCTGAAGTGTGTCAAACTATCTCTGTGACCACACATATTAACAAAGTAATGCTTATTTAAGCATGAAATGCAGATCAAGCTGCAAGGGCTAATCAGTTTAGTGCAGAACTGCACAGCTTTAGCAGGAGACGTGGCGGCTGTGCATGAGGGAAGGCATGTTTTCAAAAAGAGTTGGAAGCTCTAATTTTATGATGGAATATTACTTGCATGGTGTAGCTTCAGTGCCTAGGCACCACAGAAAATGAAAATCAAACTTATCCACGCAGAAATATGTCAAAATCTGACACCTTAATTTGAAGACAAAACTTCAATCCAGAAAAAGGTAGATGCAAAACCATGGCAATAGAAAGGAGCTAACACAGTACATACAGTTCAGAAAAGCATATTTAATCAATCTCTGTAGGGAAAGGAGACAGCTAAAAAATAGAGTTATTATCCAACTAAGAGAATTAAGCAAAAATTGTCCTTACCAATGTACTGAAAATAAAATTATAAATGGACAGTCCTGAACTCTGAAGCAGATGATAACATTTGAGGCCTTAGAACTGTTAATACCACTGTTGGCTTAAGATAAAAGAGAGTCCTTGGTAAGTTAGGAAGGTAAAACTAACAGTTCCATTCATTGCAATAAACAAGATATTTGCTAATGAGGTTGCTGGCCACTGATAAGTAGTTTTGAAGGTCAGAAAATAAAGAAGAGAAATCGAAAAATCAGATGTAAAATTGACCTGGAATTTTCAAAGATGTATGAGAAGCATATCTGTAATTTAGTGCCATAAACTGCATAAACTCTCCAAACTATTTTAATCAAACTGATTATTATTATTATTATTATTATTATTATTATTATTATTATTATTATTATGCTGTAAGTACATAAAGCACAGACATATATCATTAGCAGTTCATGAGAGGCCCTTTAAGATACATTTAGAAATGTCACTAGAAAATATAACCCCAAATATATATTGGCACATATTGCCCTGGGGCAAAGCTATGAATGCTTAACCACTCCAGCAGCTTTGTTCTGAATCTATTCTGCTGCTTGTGCTCTACTCTCCATCTCCATGTCCCTCTGCCTTTCTACGCTTTTAAAAGATCCTATAACAATTCATCACATTGGTTTTGTACGTTTGTTACAGAAACATTAATTTTTCTGTAATTTTTTGTAATCCTGAAGACTTTTTTCTTCAGCTTGTGATTTTTTAATCACAGCTTTGAGGGAAGGTTTTCAAGGCAGCTCTTGCTACCATTTTACTGTAAAAGTCAGGCACCAAACTACCTGCCAAATGCAAAATGATGGCAAAATCCTTCTCCAAATCTTTAGCTTCTAAACTTTTCAGGCTGTTTCAAAATGCCTTTCCTTTTATTAGGAAGGCTGTAATTACTATTTGAGGGCAATCTTTGTTATGACATGAAAAGAAGCACTCCAACTACTGTGCTAAACATTAGATGTTCAACTGAGTGATAAAATACTATAATCAAGCCCCACATGTGCATATCTCCTTCAACCAACCTTTGCATGAATAAGTGCTAAAAATTCAAACTGTAGTATTTATTAGGGCACAGCATAAGCTTGTGAAATGAATGTCTTATTTTTGCACATGTATGGGAACAGCTGAATAACCACTGCTGTGTGCCATGTTCCTCCCAGACTGGCACATGCTCCCAGGAAAAGCAATAATGGTGGTAATGGCACTCCAGAGACTAAATGATTCTCTGCATGTAGTAGGCAAGTGCAGAGATTTAAGCAATGCTTTTGCTTTCAAGTAAAAGTCCAAAAATCACAGGGTAATACTGCACAAAGTTGTAGCATTTACCTGCTCTTGCTGTTTGTGTAAACTGAGAATTTTTTTGATTTGTTAGTGAAATCCTTCAATCTGTCCTAGTAGTTTCTGTTGCATTCCTCTATATTTCCTGGCTACATTTCACAATGTCACCAATAAATGTTTCTTTCATGCCTTTAAAGGGATAATTACCATTAGCATTGCTTTGAGCAAAACTCTGCTGTGGGCATTCTCCTTCAGCAGGGTGGATGGATGAGCCAGAGTGCATTGAGGAGCAGAGGGCAGGACAGGGTCGTGTCCTTGGGAGGGATCCTCAGCAGGTCACAGCTGCTCAGCTTTACCAGTGCTGGAGAGCAGTGGTGGTGGGAACTCAAATGTGGAGAAGAAACACAGACAAAACTGTTGCCCTCTGGACTGGGAGGGGTGGTCAGTAATTTTATCCTTGTCTGTGTTAGGCTCTTTCATGGAAGCTCCCTCATCAGCTCCCTTCTTCTCCCAACAGAATAGAAGGGAAGACTGCTATGGAGAGCCACACTCTGGTGGTCCTGCAGGCTGAGATCAGGAGGGGTTTCATTATTGTTCCTCTGTTTTAGCCCAACAAGTGATTTAATGAAAGCCAAGGTATTTTCCTCCTTTGTTAATTCCTGGAGAAGATGTCTTGCTCATTTGCTCATGTTAGTTGTTGCACACGTTCTGGGGCAGAACTGAGCCTTTGTTGTAGCTCATGCAGTTGAAGCACATCTTCAGAGATAGCAAAACAGATCATAGTAATAATAATATGGTAGCTGTGGGAAGCTGTACTGTTCCTATTTGAATCGTTTAAAATGAGTTCAAGCTCACAGAACCATAGTTCCACATACTTTATTCAGATTTTTGGATGAACAGAGATATTTTTGTATCCTGAAGATCAGTTTATAGTCTTTTGTGCTGAGCTTTTTGTTATGATTCAAAATACATAATTCTCTGTATTTATTTGTTAAGGAAAATTAGATAGATTCACATCTAAGTATAGAAATATTGATTGTGATGAGGTAGATAATTTTGATAGTCATAGTTTGCTTGCAGAAGCTTTTCCCAGCATCACTGCTAACTGGACAGATTTTCCTCCTGGTCATGTCATAGTGTGTCCCAGTCTGTGTAACATGTATGAATGATGCAACCAAAACATGGCAGTCCCTGCTCAGATCTGTGCTAGCAGTGGGTTAATGCTTATTTGAGATCATTTTATAATACAGAAGAAGGAAATGAAAACAAGTCAAGGAATATTTTTAAACTTTTTTTGGTTTTTAATTTCTTGCTTTATTTCTTAGGACATATTAATGTCTTTTAGTAAACCAATGGCTGACTTTTTCTTTGCTATCAATCAGCATTGTTTTAATTCAGAATGTGATAGTAAGTGCAACTCTAGATTTTAATACTGTTTATTAAATGCAAGTATAACAAATTTACTCTGTGTGCTCAATTTTATCACCACTTTTTGTCCTCCCACCTCAAGATTAGGAATCTATCATTATCTGTTCCATTATTATGCTGGAGATAGGAAAGAATTTTGTACTCACAGGTAATTTGCTCTGCAAATATATACGTGAATGTAATGTGTACATGTGAATGTAAATACACATCTAAAATTTAGGTAGCACAGGTCAACTCATAGGTTTGATCCTCTATCAATAACTTAGTTTCATTTATTCCAGCTTCAAAAGCCTCATAGTTGCAATTTGCTAAATGCATTTGAGTTTGTTTTTTGGTCTGTGATTCTACCCCCTTTGGGGGTATTCACAGTATTTCATAACTGGATTAAGTGCAGTCACTCTGCAATAGAGGTAAAAAGTTACTGACAGCAGGTAGCACTCAGATTCACTGTTTCGTAAGTATGATGACCAGTCCTTAATTAATTTAGATAAATAGTTTCTTTTTGATATTGCTTAAATATGGCTCTGGAAAGTGGGCAGATGTAGACACTGCATCTTCAGCATATCTGGGAATAGCAAAGCCATCACAGATTCAGACTTCAGGCTTATCATGGAGCAGGGGCAAAACATCAAATCTATGGTCCCTGAACTACTGTTATTCCCTTTGATTCATGGAATCATAATTCCTCCTTGTTAAATAAGGCAAAGGAAATAGCGCACAGCAAATAAATCTGAGGTTTGCTGGTTCATGTTTTAGGGTGAGGAGTCAAACCATGAGTGCAGTGCTCTGTCTGTTCTGCATGGTGCCCTCTCTCCTGTTAAGAATGGATAAACAGTAGGAAACCTTGCAGATTTTTGTGTTTCACTGCCCAGAAACTTGATCACTGCTGCAGAAAATGAAGGGGAGGGGCACTTTGTTTTTACTTACTTCCCTATAGAAGTGAGCACAAAATCTTGTCTTCTGTTACATTTTCAGCAAGTAGTCAATAAAGTGTTTTCTTTCTTTTTCTTTTTCTTTTTCTTTTTCTTTTTCTTTTTCTTTTTCTTTTTCTTTTTCTTTTTCTTTTTCTTTTTCTTTTTCCTTCTATTTATTTCCACATTATCAGTGACCAAAAAACCAAAACTAACAGCCCCATACAGGAAAAATGGATACACAGCAAACACTTTTAACTCCACCAATATCTGCTGTTATGCTACAAGGATCAGGAATGTTTTGTTCCCTCAAACGAGTTATTCCTTAGCAAAGTGGATGGCTGAGGTCTCCAGAGAATCACTTCTATGTCGGTTTTTCTTTCCTTCCTTTGGCCTGCCAGTGGCAGTACTGCCAGTGAACAGAAATAAGAAGCACAAACATAGCACTGTTTATGCAGTAGTGTAAACCATCTCTCATATCAGTCAGTCCTAAACTCTTGTAAAGTCTAAAAATTGCAGGATGAAATTGTCTTTTCAAAAGGATTGGAAATCACCTCTGCATTGAGGACCAGACACACAGGCAAATAACATGGAAACCCATGTTTAAGAGCATCTTTTCGCAATTGCAACCTGCAAAAAAAACAGCTCTAATTTTAAATTTTTGCTTCTCAATTTCACCACTCCTTTCCTGAATTCATTTTTCTGAGAAAGGATGATCTCTATAGCTTTCTTCGTATGATTTACTTTCCTCTGGTCTTTCATGTTCCTTCTTAGTCTTCTCTATGCTTTCTGGTCATGTTGGTATTTTCTAATGACTCCTTTTACTGAAAGCACAGAATCTACCTATTATAAGCAAATGAGCCAATCATGCCAGTAAATGACAGAAGAAACTGAGTGAGATTTGAGATTGAGATACTCTAAAGGAAATTGTCAAAATATTTATGACATGGGAAGAGTGCAGCTGAAGCACCAGATTATTATTGCTGAAGTTTGTAAAGAAAAATGGAATGATTTTACCAAGATATGTGGGGTATGGAGAATGCATGTTGCCACTCAGACTGTTTGCAAACAACAGATTGTAGAGTCATTGAGGTCTAAGTAATTGCAGCTGCCAAACACTCAGAGGAAACAAACCCTCCTCAGCACTCCATCAAGTTTTTAACATCTAGATAAAAATAGTCTTAGTTGATCAGGTCTATGAGAGAGAGCAAATGCAGTATGTGGGGGGCAATTAAAATCAAGATGTCAAATAACAGATCTTCCAAGTTTTCCTGATTATCTTCAGTGGTTAAAATTACATGAAGCAGACTACTCTTCAGAAAGTAATAAATAAAAATCTGTTAATAGCTATATTGTGATCAAAAGAAAATTTGATTACACATCTGTACTTTGTCTAGAACAATGAAACCATGATTATTATAGAAAAACAATTAGAAACCCAACTTAGAACTAACAAGTATATAAAGGGTATTTGAACAGATTTTTTTCCAGTTTTATCTCTAAGCCAAAAATTCAGACTTCTGGTACAGCACAGACATGAGGATTGAATCAGGGTCTGGATTTTTGAATTTAGCTTGTTCTTGTACCTGGTAGGAGACACATTGTCCACTCTATTTTTGCTAGAGAATAGTATAATAGCGTTATTTCTCATTCTACATTAAGAATGCCTGATACAAAGGGTACTCATGTTAAAATGGGAGTGTATGGCAAGTTAGGAGTGTGGGGTTCAACTCAGCATATTGGCTGTCATGTGTCAGGTATCCAGTCTAAACTGAGTAGGTAAGCTTTCTCTGTATTTAAAGGAAAAAGATATGTATCTCTGAAGTCATTGCACTGATTTCAGATGCATCTATGTAGGCATCTTTAATGTCGGGGTGTTCCTACATGCAAGGTACTTAAGATCCTCCTGTAGCCCTATAGTCAGTGGGGAACTACTCAAAGCCTTCAAAAGAATCTAGAGGGTGACTCATCCCATCCTGAAGTGGACACATGCAGTGCATCAGCTCAGTCAAGCCTCATTGACACTTCTGACTAAGCAACTCTGAAATCTGGGTTCTGAGGTGTTTGCTGTGCCCTGAGATGCCCTCCTGACTGCAGCAGCCTTATGCAGAATGGGGCAGATCTTCCCCAGATCATTTTTGTACTTCCTTGGGCTGTGGGCGTGATGCAGCTATCTTAAATCTCTACTGACTACAGTGTTTTCAGCCACCTTCCTTGCCTGTGAACATCTACCTTTACAGTAGAGGTATCTCAATGTGTAGCCAAACCCCAGCCTTTGGCCCAAATTCACCCCTTAGATAGCCAAGTGAAGGCACTGAGCTGAATTTGTTGTTACCTGATATTGTTTTCAAGTCTCGTGCACAGCAGAATGAGTAATTAACTTTTTTACATTGCTACTGCTGCTTCCAGAAACACTTCAGATCTAACAGAATCTCTTCTCCTGTGTCTACTCATTAGCAGTACATTTTTTGATTCAATTACTTTGATTAATACCAAGAGAAAAGCTCCTGTGCATGTACAAGTTATGTGCATGTGCATGTTATTGACAGAATATTTGCTATTAAAATTGAAACCAGCCCCCAGCTGCAGCATATATTTGTTTAAATGAGAATCTAGATAAAAAAGAGACCTGTCTTTGCCTTGACAGCTATATGAAGAGGAAAACTATGTTGTCCACTTAAGGATTTTCTTTTTTGAAAGCAATATAAAATCCATCTTAATCTTGATATTCCAGTGAAAGCATTACTTCTTACACCTTTTAGGGGAAAGAAAAAAATGCAGTTAGGTAGAAATGGCTCTCCAGGAGGCCCTTGGTTTGAAGAAAACATCACAAAATGAGACAATTTGAATAGCAAAATACATCTGAGTTTGGATTAAAATTTTCATATTCATATGTCTATAGTTTTAGTGGGGCTGTGACTATAAACCTAATTACAAAATCCAACAGAGTGATTACATGAAGCAAATATTTGGTTCTTTTAAAAAAAAATCTTTATATTTTCTTCATCTTCTTCATATGAAAACAGCATAAAAGGGAAGTGTGAAGTAATATAATATTTTTCAAGAAAGTATGAAAATTCTATGAAGTTCTACACCTGAATGGTGTAGAACCATCTCTTTTAGAAGATATCTAGGAATCATTTGACCCTGGCATTTGAAACCATGCAAAGATGAACATATGCAGGTTTCCAGATGCTGTGCTTTAATATCTCCATATTTTCAATAGACTGCAGTTTCTAAGATCAGGGTATGCTAATTGCAAGCTGCTCAGAACACATGGAGACTGCTCAGTTTTACAGCAATTCAAAGAATTACAGGAACTATAATTGGGTGTTATTAGATAATAGACCATTTAGGAGGTAAGATGAAAAGGTAAGGGGAAAGGCATTTGTCACTGATAGTTGTACTTTATGTATCAGAAGAACTATGTTTTGCATGTTTTGGCTGAAGAATGAAAAGCACAAGGACAACTCTTTCACTGCTGGGCTGGTCAAGTGTTTCTTCACTGCTCCTTGGGCTGGACTAATTTCTGCAAGAGACTCCTTTCTCCTGACTCTGGTGGGGTGGCAGTATCCATTTTTTGCAACAACTACAGGCAGAAACGCCGAAATTACAGTGCTGACAGACAATGCAAGCACATCTTGATTTCTAAAGCTCAGTCAGATTGGCCTCTTTCTCATCTACAGGACATAGTCTGGTAAAGACAGGAGCATAGTTGTTGTGTAGAAACACATCACCCAGCAACAGTGCACTAGTGCTCTTTGTAGCCTGAGAGCAGTTTTAATTATACAATTTCTGGGGTTTAGTTTCTTCTCATGGGCAGTGGCCTATTCCTTAGCTTCATTCCTATCCAGAAAAGGTTTTTATTGGGATCTGTTATACTTCTGTTTCAACAGGTTTTGTCCTACACTCAGTATTTCTGCTGTGCTTGATACTCCCTCGGTCCCAGGTGTGGAACATCATCTGTCACAGCACCTTCTGTGCACAGGCATGGCTGCAGCATGCAGGAGCCATAGGAGCATGGAGCACTTCTCTCTCCTTGACAGGGTTCTTCTGTAGGGTGTATCTAAGGAGGGGAAGAAAGCAGGGGTTGCTACTGTATACAATGCAAAACTCATCCATGAAAATACTTGAGGAGAGCAGGCCCTGTACTCCTCTTATTTATTTGTGTTTAAAGTAGGAGGAATTTGGGGGCAGAAATTGGGCCAATGCAATTAGACTGAAGATTTTAAACATATTTATGGGAAACTTATAAAGCAATCTCCTGGAGGGCTTTGATTGTTTATGCCCTTTATTGTGCCATTCAGCTGATGTCTTATCTGAAACATGCCTGTCACTAAGGCTGATGCAGAAAGAAGCCAGAATTTCTCCTTCTACTCCTGATAGCTCAGAGATCAATGGTATGGCAGTGGGAAAAGGTTCTCTGGTGACACAGAAGTCTTAGGCACAAACTAATTTCTTCCAAGGACTCCTTAGGTGGAATTCTGTTTTCCACTAACCTGACGTAAACACCAGCTTACCTTCGCTCCAGATGGGTTCAATGTTGCCTTCAGTCTTCTGAAACTGTTTCAGCCTCCACAAGATTCCTTTCTTTCATTTTTTTATACTTTGTTTTTCTCCCTTTTTACACAGCATAAAATAAAGTTGGTGAACATTAAGATTCAGTTTCTCAAGCAGTGTTCACTGAGTAAAAAAATATGATGCAGAAATTTCATATCTGAGCTCCGTTCTAGTTGATGGAGAGATGTAGACACTTCTGGAATGTGATTCATCTTAAACTAAAATTAGTCCTCCTAAATAGGACAGCCGAATTGCACTTCAGATTACCTATTGCTCTCCTTTGAGTACAAAGTGAGACAAAGGCATTGGGCTCAGATGTAGCTGTCGAGACTGCAAAAGTGTAAAGCTAGGTGAGATGAATCCCAGCCACAAATTTTGAAGAGCATAGACCAGACAACTGTTTTTGATATGAGAATGAAAGATAAAATTCCCAAATCTTTCATCTGTGTTTTTCTGCAGTATTGGAGAAATTTTGGTGTGGTAGCTTTGCTTAGACTTTACTCTTTTTTGAACATTCAAACACAGCTGGGAGACTAATTCACACTGGAAAATTTCTTAAATTCTGTCTCGTTTCTGTATGTTCCACAAAGAAAATCATGGTTCTCTCAGATGCTATTTGGTATAATCCACTGAGTCATTTCTGCTGCATTTTCTTAGTCTGCTGCTTGCTCTGCTTAAGAGCAGATCATTTTGCATGCTGAAAATTTCATGTTGTTTCCATTTTTTTAAAATTAGGATGACAGAAGAAGAATCAGTTTGTTGAACACAGATGGTGCTTTTAGATTGCAGTAATAATTTTCAGTTAATAGCTCACTTTCCATCTTCATAGCTGGGTATTTTCTAAACTTTGGTTTATCTTGCAATTGGGTCACATCAATATTATCATACCAGTTAAATACATTGTGCAACTTAATGCCAACATCTTCAGTGGTCTGCCATAAATTCCACTCACTGCTGTTTTTCCTGTGATCTGGGTGTCTGTACTACCAAAATGGTGTGTTTGCTGAAGTAGACCTTTGGGGCATACGGCTTCCACAATTATGCTCAGACTACCCAGAAATGCATGTACAAGTTAACTGAAAAGTCTGTGCATCTTGGGGATTTTTAAATTATACAGTTCACATCCACATATCTAAACTATCAAATCCAGTCTATCTAACTTCAGACATCTAATGTGCTGCATTTTGAATACTAAAGCAAAACAGTTATCCTAAAAAAAGATCTGATATTTGCCATACAGTCAGTGGTGAGATGTCTTCAAAGGAAGATCTTGTCTGCCTGGATTTCTGGAGAACTTTTTCACTAGGCATCTAAACTGCAAGCACAGATAAGGTATCTAAATTAGGCTAGATGAATCCTGTTCTTTGAGAATCAATGTTCCCACTGATGTTAATGGAAATTGTGTCTCTTTACAGGAATTTACTTAGGAGTTTAACCCAAGTCCCAGAGGAAATTTGTAGCAGACCTGCAAGAAGGATCTGCACTCAGTTGCTGTATTTTGGCCTCTGATAAGTGGCCTTTGGTGTGTGTGAGGATGCACAGGTTTGGGGGTGAGAGAGACCCAAGACTTGGGTCTTTCTGGACTGAGCCAAGAGGAGCACTCTTGGTCATCTCAAAGAGTGGTAGATGCCTTTTTGCAAGACACTGAACTAAGCTCAGAGGAGCACTCTTGGTCATCTCAAAGAGTGGTAGATGCCTTTTTGCAAGACACTGCACTGAGCTCCAAGTTTTCACAGCAGTTTGAGAAGGTATGTACAAGCTACTTCTGAAGGGCATAAGGACTTTATTAGCTCAAAAATGCACCATGACTTTTTCCTGTCCCTCTCGATCAAGTTCTATTCACAGTCAGTATTCTTGCTCTGTGCACCCATTTCATCAGACCTGTGATGCTCTAATTTTAACAACCAAATGCAGGAAACTACTTTTACTTGTTCAATAATTTCTTTATCATAAAGCACAGAAAATGGCAGTTTCTTTCATACCAGCCTTACTGGTGAATTTGTGGTTTCCTCACTGTTCACTAATACATTTGATAACCAGGTATCTTCTATATATTAATGAACAGTAACAAGAGCATTTTACAAATAGACCTGCTTCTTTCTTAGGCCAGAGGTCTGGGGAATAAAGATCCAATTCTTCTCATTATTTTCTTTTATAATCACGACTCCTTTTGGAAATGGGTGAAACAGTTTGATCTGTATTTCATTTATCAGCAGTAGATTGATGTGAGAGAATGTTGTGATGAACCACAAACTAAACAAAGCTCTGTTGTGCCCTTGTGCCATGCAGATGTAGCAGTTCATGCAGCAGCTTCTTTGGGTAGCACAGCACAGTCTCAGGTGATGCAGACAGCTGAGGTGCCTCATATCCATCCTTGCAGGGATGTGGCTCAGTGGGGACAGCCATTGCCAAACTGTCTGCACCCAACAGATCTCCCTGACCTTCTGTGAAGAGATGAAGTCTGGGTTTCTGAGAGCACTAATCCCGGACCATGCCCTACTTGTGCTGCAGCCAGCCATATCTCATTGACCCGGTACCAAGAACTGAAATTCATGCTCACTGACTGCAGCCAGTCTGGGCTCTGTCCTCTACTGAAAAAAGAGCTGGCGTAGCTCAGCATATTGCGGGATTAGTCTCAGTTGCCTAAACCAGAACTATTTTTTTCACACTTTCCCAGCCCTCTCTAGCCCTGTAGGTATCAGCTATTATCTTTTAATAGCTTTAATAGCACTATTGTTGTCCTTCTTTAGCAAGGAAAGAAAATCCATAATCCAAGTTGTCTGAAAATTGCCTGATAAAATGTTTGGAGAAAATTGCCACCCACTTCCTATATTCCTCTGCAAGGTATGGGAGCATTTCCAGCACTTGTAGAAGATGAGAGAACGCGTGTATTTAAAAATGAAGATACTTAGGTTTGAACATAAATATACTAACACAGGTAGGAAAACTGGGCAAGGAAGTGTTTATACATGATTTTAAACAGCTATCAGGATAGACATGCTAGTCATTTTGCCTTTTACACATGAACCTTGCACCTTCATTTTCCTTGTACCTCCTAATGTTTACATGAAATTACAAAAAGAGGTAAAGATATTTACTTGCATAAGAAGCAATCAGACTTGCAGTAGCCAAAGTCTTGAGACCCAAGTATATGACACTAAACATCTAGCCTTGTATTTTGTCAGTCTGGTAAAAGCAGTCTGATTTCCTAGCTAGAATAAAAACTGCTGATGGCAAACCACTCAGAACAGAAAAAATTGATCTGTCTAGATAAGGATGTTTGACATCTACCTTTAAAATAATCTGTTTGAAAACACTGGATTCCATGTTTGTGTCCAACACAATGGTGCAACAACACAGTTAAGGGTCACTACTGTGCAAGTGGGGGTGACTTCCCATGCCCACCCTGGTGTTGGTCAGTTCACATGTCTGCTCCAGTGCTGGTATGGGTGATAAAAGATAGCCAGAATGTCAGTTCTAGTAGTATATTCACAGCTCTGGCCACTAGGACTGACTTGTAGCATTAGTTCAACTACAAGTAATTATTACTGAAGAATTACAGACTTTCAAGAGAAGATACTAACTCCTAAAAATAAAATCACACTTCAAGTTTTTAGCTCTAACTAGCTGGAAATCAGAAAAACCAGGCTCTGTTAAATAACCCCATCAATTTTAGCCTTTCTCTTAGACCCTGTTTCTGATGCATACCTAGGCAACAACTGAAATCAAGAAAATGTCATTCACTTCATTCTTCAGATGGTGAAAAAGAAGCCTGTAACAAATATTGTGTGTTGCCCAATATTGCTCGAAAATTATGGGTACGTTTCCTCTGACTGGAGAGAGGGTCTTGAGTAGCACTCCTGCCTTTCATCCCTGCCCAGATGCTTAAAATATTAATTAAGATGCTTAATTAAAGATGCTTAATTAAATTAAGTTGTCAGTGGGCACCAACAACCTGTTCTGCATTTGTTTCTGTTACCCAGTGTATTCCAAATCTTGCTCACATCCATTATCACTTGACTGCCACAGACATCCAAAATTTCAGTGCACAGGGGAATTGCCTCTTTTATTACAAGTCTGTGGATTTTAGCTGTAGTCTTCCCTGCTAGACCATATGAAATATTGCATTTTGTAGGGTAATAGCATTCTTAAAAGAATGAAATACACCATATATTTGTTCTGCACATTATTTATTCACAAAACTGAGATTTGATTGGCATTTCTGTTCCTCTTCTCTGCTCTTCTTTCTTCATACTTTTCTTTGCAAGGCTTTAGGAAATGAATGTCCCACCCTGCTTCTAAACTGCCCATAAATAGGTTTATTTTCTAGAAGTTTTATGAATTTTAGATGATCTATTGAATATTTTGGGCAAATCTGTTTATATTTTGGCTTTTAAAAATGGGTTAGCCTGAATGCTATCTAAAGCTTCTGTTAGCAAGGATGTGGAATTGCAGCTGTATAAAAGATCGGTTAAATAGGGTTTCTGTCTTTTTATGGGATTACCTATCCTTTGTAGGCTGGGAGCCCCTTCTGCTGTTGGAGGAGCCCAACATCTGAGCTTTTGGAATGACATTGACTAAGATGGCACAGGGCTAATTCTGTATGTTTCTGGTATTGGAAGTCAAACAGGATACATCTGAAGCATCTAAAATGGCTTCAGGTGCCTATGTGTGGGCAAGAGAACCTCGTCCTGAAATTCAATACAAATGAGAGGTGGTCGGTCAAGTTGGCAGAACTTCACCCCACTTCCCCTCAGAGTGTGACATCTGATTTGAAGAAGGTTGCCACTGTGCTTTGTTGTGGAGATAAATTGATAAAGAATCCATCCCCTCACCCCACCAGTGAAGAAACAAAGATATGGCTTTCCCAGTCAATTTTGAGAGCATGAGGCCTCTATGCCATCTTCTCAAGGCAGAGTGAGAAGGCCAAATGGTATCCCCAAATGGATTTCATCTTGGGAATGGAGGCTTGGGTCTACCCATGGCTGAGCTCTCTTTCACCTCTATCGTCCTATTGACACCTGCACAAACAACACAGGGAGAAGGCAAGTCTTTCTTTTGGTCTAAGTTTTCACAGGAGCTGAATGGTTGTACCGTCCCACATGCAAACATCCCAAGGAATAGGACTGGAAGTGACATTTCCAAAGGTAAAAGGGAGTGTTCCTGAGTAACTGCTTTCAGAGGTTACCCATCTCCTTATGGTTGACTTAGCTCAAGAGAACTCATGACTCACACTTAATTTCAGTCAGCACACTGTAGGTAAAGTTTGCATCCACATTTCCCAAGAGATCCTGCTTTTAACATCTGCTTATGGCAGTTGTTAGAAGTTTTATTTATTCTGTTGAGTTTTTCTGATGATAACAGGTGCAGCTGTTCTTCACAGTCAGCTGTGCCTCACATTGTTCTTCAGCTTCAGTGCTTTGGGAGTTAAATATTCCTCTCAGTGCCTGGCCAATTGTGCAGAACAGACCTGCAGCCCCTCTTAACACTGACAAAGTCGTGGGATTCAGTCTGAGAAAAAACATCCCAAGTTCAGATGTCCACATGCTTTGGATCTGACAGGATCATTTGTGTAATCCCATGGCAGGTTTATATTCTGCAGTGGCAACACAGTCAGACTGAAAACACTTCCTAAGGCAAGTAATTCCAGCTTTTTTATGACTCAGAGAGATCAGGCCCCAGATAAATAATAAGTTGATGAATATCTTACTCAGACAAGCTACTATGAATAGCCATCTACTTCTGCTGTGCCATCATAAAAATCAGTCCCGCATGTAATGGAGTAGGTTTTCTAAATGAACAGAATTTAGGTAAGCTGAAAAAAGGTGGGGGTTTCTTTATCTTCCATTTACAGGTTCTTTAACTCTTCCTGTTTGCTCCCTATTGCCGTTACAATGTCTGCTGGGATTTACCTTTAATTAAACTAGACAGAGTCTGGAGAATTTGTACCAGTTACATGTAGTTCTGAATAATTCAACAGCTTTTGTGCAGGGCCTTTACTGAAATTAGAAATTGGAATGAAAGTTCTCATACTGCCAAAAGGAATGCTAAGATTGGAGAATAAGGGTTTTATGGAGACATTTTTGTGTAAGTAACAGAAATGGCAATAAAACCAATAAATCTAACAAAAAAAGGAAACCAAACCAAACCCACCAAAAAACCCACAAAAACCCAAGAAATGAATCTATAATGTAGCTGAAGTCCAGGAGGTAAAGCACAGGTATTAAAACTGGGGGCAATCTTA
Organism: Cinclus cinclus; assembly: GCF_963662255.1. NCBI lineage: Eukaryota > Metazoa > Chordata > Aves > Passeriformes > Cinclidae > Cinclus > Cinclus cinclus. Next base: position 14,309,323 of record NC_085048.1, on the reverse strand, counting down.
GAGTCACAAACAAAAGAACTTTTTGTCTTAATGGAAATACCTTTTCCAAAGATTCCTTGTCTTTGGTTTTCATCCAGCCCACAATATTGCCATGGCTGATGCCCTATAAACACTCGGGCACCAAACACAGTCAGCTGGCTGAAGGAGAGAGGTCCAGCAATTTAGGTGAGCATCTCAAAAGGTTTCACCAAACTTTGCTGCCCATAATGTGACCGTGAATCGGAGTTGACTAGGTTTGCCTGCCCTTTTGGCTAGAATCAAAGTTTTTAGACTGGTTTAAAGATTTGAGATAGGTTGGGGTTTTCTTGCTAATTCCTGCTTGAAACCTCACATCTTTATCACAAACACAGGCCAGATGCTTTGGACACATGCAGCCAACAATTCTCTCAGGCTAGGTTTTCCTTTAAGTATTAGCAATTACATCCTGATGCAAGATTTATAGAAATTTGCTGAGTACCTGTCCCTAAAGAAAACTAAATGAACACAGTATAGACATGAATTCATGTGAATTCATTGGCTTTTGGATACTGCTTGACCATAAAATTATTAAAACAAGGTGATATTTATATACTGCAACTTCAACATCCAGGCTCCAAGTGGTGTTTAGAAATACACAATTCATCATGCCTTGGCTCCTACACTTAGAAGATGGTTTACATCCTTGAAAGCTTATTTACTTCCTGCAGGAATACAATTTGTTCTAATAAATTACATACTCTCCATTTAAAAGCCTACCCACAGAATACATTTATTTTACCCTAAGCATGAAATTGTGTCTCTGTCACCAAGGTGGACTTTGCTAGTGGAAATTGGAAGTCTGCTCTGCAGCAAGCAGTATTTCTTCTGTTTATACCATGAGTCCTGTAAAGAGCTAGCTGGCCTTCTCTTTATGATTTCAGACCTGCATAAAAACATCTGCTATCAAGACATAACAATTTGTGGATGGATTGAAACAAAATCTCAGTTGTCAGCAAATGTCTATTGATCCCTTCCTCTGGCTTCCAGACACTGTAAAGCTGGGGCTGTCAGATAAGACAAAATGAATGGGGACTTTTTTTCCAGTGCTAATAGCACTGTGAGGTTGCAGACTGTTTTCAGCTACTCACTCTTCTTATTCCTTACGTCCTCTATCCCAACTATTGTATTTTGAAGACTTTGCTGTCACTTGTAATACTTGGTCCACAAACCAGTACAAATTTGGCACCTTCATGTAATATGGAGCAGGATGCTGAAGCCAGAACTGAAGACCTGCCTAGGCAACTCTTGTCCCTGGCATGCAGGAGGGCAGCGAGAGCAAGCCTGAGTGAAGAACTGCTGTATCCACCACTGTTGGGGTCCACTCAGAATGAGAGCTAGGAAAGTACTGAAAGGAGAATCTCCCATGAGTGAGCCAGAAAAACTTGGCATGTTTAACCCATGTGCTCCTTAAGCAAGTGCTTGGGGTGGTGGGGAGAGTGAGCTGGCAGATGCAGAGCAAATCCCAACTCACGGAAAAAACTAAGGAGTCATTGCATTAGTTTTTCATTACAGATTAACCTGATGACCAATGCTGCCTGGTCATCAGGCAGCATTTTCCAGTTCTGAAACCTGGTATTACCAATGACACTGGTGCTCCCCTTCTGCAATTGTCTTAGTCTGAAAGAACATTTGCTTTATGAGAAGGCCAAGTTATCCTGGTAATAAGCAGCTTTACATTGGAATGTTTGTATTTCAGTTAAAACCCAGAGTGATAGTAGTGTATCAATGTAGCTAAAGAGTCCTAACTGCAATGGATAGTGGTAAAAATATGAAGTGTAGTCCAGCTTCTTAACTGTAATTCTTCAGCACATCCTTTCAGCTTTAAATCAGTGCATGTTCGTTTGACCTGGGGAAGCAGGTCGAGGAGGCCAGAGGCTAGGGACCATGAAATGGGAAAAAGGAAATACTTTTACTTTGGCAAGATCCTTTTGCAGAAGGATTCATAGATCTGTTAGCAGTGGCAGGACACTCAAAGCTGCTGCTCTGAACAGTTGAAAAGGACAATCAGTGTTTTCCCTCATACAGCAAGTGCCATGGTCCAAGCCAAGATAAAATAAAAATAATCTTTTTTTTTGATCTGATAAAGAAATTAAGTGAATGAGAAAGGCACTGGTCATGACAGCTAATTTTGTTTAGCAGAGGTTATTAGGGCTTTTTGTTGGTGGGGGTTTTGTTTGTTTGCTTTTGTGTTTTTTGTTGTTGTAGTTGTTTTGGTTTTTTTTCCCCTAAAAGAGCTTTATCATTCAGTTCCTCATGTGACAGTATCTTTCTGGTGGCCACTCAGTGTTCTTTTATAGGAAGGACTTGGTGTATGAAACTCTGTGGTGTGATTAGGGAATTTGTTTTGCTGCAGAAATGCTGAGACTGTAACACCTGGATGTTCGAGAGGATTTAGGAAATTAAACTGTGTTATTATCTTAATGTCTGTGCACCACCAAATTTCCTTCCAAAATACTGCTGAGGACATATGATCAGAGAAAAATCTTAAAAATTACCAAATAATGGACTTCTATTCTTAGGCAAGAAAAACTTCTCAGGCTTAATCTGGTAAAATAAATCTCTTTTCTTCTAACTACCTTTTATCTGTTGTTTTCCTACACCAGAGACCAGACACATTAGGAAATTCACTGCTAACTCCAAATAGAATAAAGTTCACCCAGTGGTACAAAGTGCATATGTTTTGGGAAGGATAAAATATATACTTAGTATTTTTCAGTTAATCAATAAGGTTATTTGTAGATCCACAGCAAAGAAATTATGTTGTTCAACTGAAATATCCCACAGCTGACAATAAATATCAAGATTTACACTTTTAAAAAGGAAAAAGCTTTCCAAATATGACAAAAGAAAATTTCTTTCCCTAATGCCCACTGTGTGTGGGAAGACAGATGAGAGATGTGTAGGAGCAGTGTTTATTTTGGCAATTTTTCCTTCCTCAGGCACCTGTGACAGTTTCTGTTGCGATCCTTCAGGAAGGCTGGGGAGAAGGGAGATACTTCCCTGAGTGAAAGGTGGAGAAGGAGGTGGTGAGCTCAGCAGCTGACGTGTTTTGGACTTTAGGTGGGGTCAAAGGACATGCAGAACATTAGGTTGAGTCTTCTTTCTGCCTCTGTTCTTCTACTTGCAAGAGGAAATCAGTAATTTCTGTTTCCCTCCGGGGCAGAAGCTGTCTTATTCCATGAGTGTGCAAAACAGAGGTATCAATCTGAGACACAGCATCTCTGTGCCACAAGACACATGCCCAGTGTTAATTTCTCCTCATTGCTGTGACATGAGACATCCGTTTAAAATGTGGAACAGTGGTAAAACATGAGTCTTTGCAGAGCTGGACCCTGCAGAACCAGATTATGAACCTGGCAATGGGTGAGGAGGTTGCAGACTCAGAGATACTGTGCTGTCCTAGAGGCAACTTCAGATGGGTATTTTCACTTTCATCCTCAAAATATGGAATTTCTAGTGACTCATAAACTCTGAAATGTGTAGTATCAGTGCTGGGCTTAGGGGTATTTATTAATTCAAATTTGTTTTGGAAATAATCCATACATCTCCCCTTGCAGACACAGTCACATGAGTTTTGTTTACAAACTGAAGAAAAGGTTGTTATTCATGTGAAAAATATTACAGGTTACCATGTGGATAAAAGGCTTTAGTGCATGAATCATGAGGTCATAAAATACTAGGTGGGGAGGGAGCCCAAGGATCATCTGGTCCAGTTTTTGCTGGCAAAAGCATGGTCTGGACAGTATGGCCCAGCACCATGTCCAGCTGAAAGTGTCCAATATTGGGGAATCCATCACTGCCCCAATGTTTGATTGTTCTCACTGTGAAAAATTTTCCAATCATGTTTAATTATAATGTCCCCAGGAGTAGCCTGTACCTATCACCCATTGTCTTTTCCATGTGACACATTGGGAAAGGAAGTCTTCATTTTCTCTATAGCCACCCTTTAAAAACTGGAACATGGTGAAAAGGTCTGCCCTGAATTTTCTTTTCTCAAGACTGAACAAACCCAGTTCTCTCAGCCTTTCCTCATATGGCAGGCTGGTCCTTTTACCTTTTCTGTGCCCTTCTCTGGATCCTTTTCAGCCTGCCCAAGTCCTTTTTTGCAAAGCAGGGACCAGAACTGAACAGTGTTCCAGATGTGGCCTGACAGTCACTGAATCGAATGGACAATCACTTCCTTCTCTCCACTGGTGATGCCCCTGCTGACCGGCGTCCTGTTGGTTTTCTTTGCTGCAGCAGCACAATGTTCACCCTTGAGCTGTTGTCCCCCAAGTCCCTGTCCCAGAGCTGCTCCCAGACAGGTAGGTCCCAGCCTGTGCTGCACTCCTGGACTTTGCTCTCCCAGGACCTTACACTTGTCCTTGCTGAACTTCATAAAGTTCTTGTCAGACCACTCTTCCAGCCTATCCAGGTCTTTCTGCAGGCTGTCTCTCCTGGCCTGTCCCTGCTCTTGATTGCTATGCATTCCTGGCTGCTTCTTGCTCATTGCTGGAAAAATTTCCCAACTAGGTGAAAAAAAACCCAGTGATTCAATGGTAACTTTGTGTGTAATTGTAATACTGGTAGATAATAAGTAGAGATAGTGGATATACTTGAAGAAAACCAGGACCGTCTTGCAAGAAATTTGTGAGCAGGAAAAAGAGCAAAATGACTGTAATAGTATTCTGTATTTAAATTGGGAGAACTCTTTGTTTATAAGTTTATAGTAAGCAGACAAGGGAATATCACTTCATCAGTTATTTGAAATATGCAGTATGTTGTGAAACACTGTCTGGACCCACTTGTGTTTATATTCTGTACTTACAGTCTAGAGATTATTTACCTGCTTTTTGAAATGCTGATTTGGAAGTTTTGCATCATTTAAAAACCAATTTACTGTCATCAACAAGTAACCTGAGATAGAGTTCTTCCAGAATACAGCACCATATTATTAGAGTTAAGTTACATTATGACTTATTTTAAGAGAAGAATTTTTCTCAATGTGTGTGCAACAATTACATATTTGATATGTAATCAAAAATGGTGATCAAAATCACCCATTTTGATGGAATGTTAAATTTTAGTCTAAAACCCAGCCAGTGCCAACTTCTTCAAAACAAAATTTGGAAAAAATACAAAAGGAAAGAGGAATTAACAACATTATTCCAATTAAGGAATGAATACAGACAGAATTTAAAATATATTCCATCCTACTACCCAGTTGATCTGAAATGCAGGGGTATTGGACCATTCTGCTCTGGTTCTCTAGAAGAAATTAGTTTCCAGAAGATGAAATTCAGATGTTCCCATAAAAACATATTAATGTACAAGGCGTATAGAGATGTGTCATGTGTGAGGTACCTCAGTTTTTGTTCTGGCCTTACAACTGTAACATTTACCTACTCTAAATATCAGGTATTAATGTTGCAGTGCTGCAGTTAGAAACCAGTTGTGGCTGGAGAAGAGAAGTGTCATTTTTTATAGGATCCTAATTCCACTTTTCATTGCACTCATTCTGACAGAAAAGGAATCATTGTCATTGGTGTTTTACGTATTTTTTGCCACTTTTGGGGTCAGAGTCCATGCATGGTGGGTGGATCTGCTTTGTTACGGTTTGATTGATGTAAAGAGTGCTTTCATTACACCCATGGCTCCCCCAAAGGTTTTATTAAGGACATTCTTTCCTCTTGAAAAATGTGCTCAGGGACAACAATTGAAGATGATTCAGACTTAATAAGATGAGAAGGGCTACAGAGAAAACAAAGGCAATAGCTAGTGAAAATCTATTTGGAGAATGTTGACATTTTCTCATGCCCTTGGGCTATATGTTCAGAAAGTATCCTTTTCTCTCACAAATCCCATCTGTCATTTTCAATTTCTAAGAGAGGGTCTGGCAAGGAAATGTGAAGAATCTCATGAGTGTTAGAATTAGTGGTGTTGTACAATGAAAATAGAACAGATAATTTTTTGGCAGAAGAGATTCATGTCAGATAAATGCAGTTCAGTTAAATTGAAAGTTGCTAAAAATGCAGTAAAAACACTTAATCAAGATACATCCTTGTGTTGAAAGAAACAGTTTTTATTATATCAAAATATATTTATCTCTGTAGCTAAAACATTTAGTTAAGGTTTGTAATTTCCATTTTTTAAAAAAAATTGACCTTGTACTGCACTAGCAGCATTGTATTTATAACACAATATTAGAATGTAATATTTAGTATACAGTGTTTAAACATTTTCACAATGTAAAATTTTAGTGTTGCTAAACTGAAGATTCCAATGTCCTATATTTAGATTTGTTTGACACATTGCAGGGAAGTTTTTAAAATGCAGATTAGTTTTTCCTTCTTTCTGCATCTCAACAGAATGTCAGGGTATCAGAAATTCCTGGAAAATGTTCTGTATTTTGTAAGGGTCTTGTTAAAATTAATTCATGTTGGTCAGTCTTATCAAGGAAAAAGACTTTCAGAGATGAGTGAAGACCAAACAATGAATGGTTGATTATTAAATGAATTGTCACCACCTCTGAAACAGAAGTCTCAAGCACATTTTGAAGCTGGGGAGCAGGTTGTGGTTCCCCACCTTTGCAGTGTCACCATTTAGTTCTTCGTGCATATACATCAGGAATTTATTGCAAAGCATACACAGTACCTGATTTTTCTTTCTGATCACAACCAGTCTAAGACCAATATGAAAGAAGAACTCAGCCATGTACTGAGTAAAGATTGATTATTTAGCATATTCATGGTGCTGCTGGTATATCTGGCTCTGTTGTCAAATAAGCCAAAGGCAAACCCCCCTATCATGAGACATTGACAGCTGCTTTTAAAGCCTCAACCATAAGGTGCAAAACCATTTCCAGACACAAGATAAGGCAATTAATTTCCTTACTATTAATATGTATAAGACCTGATAATGATGTATTCTGGCCACATTTATGGGGATGTTTACAGCTACCACCTGACCTCACATGTATGGTAGTAGCCATACTTATTGCAAAATGAAGGAAATCTGCTTTGAGATTTGAGCTGTTTTTGTAAGACTAGCTATCTTTTTATGAGACCAGCTGAATACTGAAGTATTTCTCACAATTGGAATAAAGTTTTAGATTTGAAGAGCTGAAGCCATTATGGTGTCTACTCTGATCTTTAGTGCTGTGCTATTTTTTGTCAGGATAGGAATTTTTATGCTGATTTGTAGGCTGTGTCCCAGTGATTTGTGGCCAGGTGTGACTGTGGATGTTCTGACCAGGGAAATGGCTCCTTTTCCTGGTGGTTCTGTTACTGTGTAGTCTCAATAATATGCACAGAAGGAAAAAAAAAGAAAATAGTAGGGAGGACAGAGCAGTTAAAACTGTCTATAGAGCAGGTGGAAGATGGTTTTTATTAAGGGAAGCTTTAACATCGTTGCTGTCATAGTCAGGAACTCCTTTCTCAAGGTCACCCGAGAGAAGTCACAGGGGGGTTGAAATGCTCCTGCTGCCAGAAGCGAGGAGCCCGTGCCTGTCCTGTGATTAACCTGTGTTAGTCACAGCAGCAGCTTGCAGTGGAGCTTGGCAAAAGAGATGAAGTCCTCGTTACTCAAAGGGACGGAACAATTGAAAATGACAGAGAATGGTAATAAAGAAAGGTTTCAGCAGCAGCATTTCCCATTCATCACTGAACTTCCTTTCATCTTCTTAGTCCTTTTTTATTTTGCCCAGTGGGATATCTTCGATTCTGTAGTTTCATCTTTGAGGGCAGTACTACTGCATACAATGGATGGTGTTGTTCTTACCACGTTGTGCAAATGGGCTTATGACACTACCCTGAGTAGAAAGTGAATTAGTATGCAAGATGTCAATACAATGTTAAATTAAACAGTGCATAGTAATGAAAGGCATTTAATTTAGTAATGTTAAATCTTAAATGAGCAGAACTGATTATTGTATAAAACAGAATGGGTAAAAGGCTTGACTCATCCATTGTCTAGACAAGTCACTTAGAAATATGTGGGTTAGCTTTAGAGCCATTCAGACAACGTAAAAGATTATTTGTAATCTATTTGTCAAATTATTTTTTTTTATTTGACTCTTTTGTAAGCTATTAAGAAATATGATGCATTGCCAAACAGCTTAAGATAAGTAGCAAGAAAGCAAGAGCCTGGGCATGGCAGATGTCAGATACAGAGCAGGGCCAGGAAATATTTCTGACAGATTGTTTGTCCTCCAGAAAACATAGTTTTGATTGACTAAAACTTTTTAAAATTCCACTTAAATTCAGCAAACACTTTTGCTAAGCAGAGCTAAAGAACGCAGGCAAAAAGGGAGATGCTGAAAGTAGTTTGTAAAGGTAGGGTCACACAGAGGTCTGGACTTCTTTTTCAAAGGCAACAAGAGTAAGAACATGGTCCCATCACTTCTGAAAGCAGTGATTTGAACACCAAGGGAAGAGGAAAACACTTCTGATGTTCTCCTGTCTCTGATCTATAGTGGAAAGGTTTACTGATAAAAAAATTACTTTCATCACCACAGATTTGCACGTTTTAATGCTTCCAGCCTATGCTGGCTGTGCAAGCAGGATGCTGGCTGGGAAATACCACATCCTCTAGTTCTTGACTGCTTTCCTGGCCACAGGCAAGACTGTCAGTATCCCAGGAGATGGAAGGAGCAAGTCCAGAGAGCCTGCAACCTGTGGGAGTCACTGTCAGCAAGGGACTCTAGGGCATCCTGCACAGCCCTCAGTCCTGCAGGGTTTAATGAAGTCAAATGACCACAGGATGCCTCCATGGGTAACTGCATAATTGTGAAAAAAATGAACGCTGCCTCTGCTTCTGCCTACATGCCTTCATCTCCTTCATCTTCTACCACTCACTGAAAGAAGGAAAATTACAGCTGTATTTACAAAAGCCTCTGAGAATTGCAGGCTTTGCTGAAGCCTGTATTTTTCTCTCTGCTGCCATGTTTTCTAGAATCAATGAAAATATTTTATTTTTTATTTCTGTTTCAACACATTGATGAAATGTTTTCTGCATTTTTAACAGGTTTTATTTACAGCTTTTTCACACTAAAAATATTACATATACTTTCCTCTTCTTTGAGCACACACATAGGAGTACTTTTGACCATATTTACTATGAATTATTTTATTATATTCCTCATTTTGATTGGAGACAATAGAAATACAAGTTTTTATAAAAATAACTTCTAATTTTAAATGGTACACATTGAATTGCTACACATGCTCCTCTTTCAAAGAATTAGGAATGATAGGTTGTACAGAGTATTATTAATCACCATTCAAACTCCAAGCACAGTAGAGGGCTGCAGTGTTGAATCTTTTAAAAATCTCTGCCGCATCAGTCTTAGATCTGCCTTTGTGTCTTGGCTGCCAAAATTTAGGAGACAGTCTGCCCATTGCACCTCCCTCTTTGCTGCCACAGTCTTGGTCTTTTCTTCAAGTCAGTTATTGGTAACGATATCACTGGGTGGTGATGGGAATGTTCACCTTTGGGAAGGCCAGCCCCATCACTTCACCAGAGCCACCAGCAAGACTCTCTTACAGAACCATTACATTAATCTGCTTCCTTACCCCAGTATCATTTACACTTCTCTGCTGGGCCTCCCACATTCAAGTTGGCTCCAGGGAAGCTGCTGGGCAGCAGCACCACCATGTCATGGGTCTTGCAGGAAATTATTTACAGCAAGTCATGATAAAACTCAACAGTGATAGTGCAAAGGCAGACAGTCAGAGCTGGGAAATGCCAGAACTGAGATCACCCATGCAAACTGCATTGAATCACCTTTCACCTATTTACTATGATATTTTACCCCTAATTATACATGCACATGCAAATTTTTGGACCATGTCTATACTCAATGTATATGAAAATCATAATTTTTTAAGTCATTGTCTCTGCAACTGTAGTCTTTTAATCTCAGTTTTTGCTTGTCTTTGTACATGCAATCACATTCAAAGCTTTTGATGGCAGTGTTTAACAGCAAGAAACAGAATTCCAGTCCTTCCTTGAAACCCATTGATGCTATAAACAAGCCAAGGTTCTTAAATCTTTTACAGCATCTCCAACTCCCATCCTATTCATGGCTCACTGACATGCTTAATTTGAACCCATCTGTTAGCTGCTTAAAGTGAAGGTTTCATTTTATTTATTTAAAGTCATTTACATTAAATCAGACATTTGGCTGTTCTCCTGAGTGGTCACTTAAGGCAGGTCTAAATGTACAGGAAAACAGACTCATTAATGTCAAGTGGAAAGCAAGGCTAATTGAAATTTGCAGCAAGCTATTACTAGCCCTTTAATAAGGTATTAATTAAAAGATCTGATACAATAAACTGACTAGGTATAAATTTTGAACTTGGAATAAAAGAACAAAGTAGCTAAGAGAGAGTGAAATAAACTGGGAAAAAACTACTTTGCAATAGTAGTCTTGGAGAAATAAGTAAATATGCTGGAAACAGAGACACATAAAACCAGATTTGCAAGGCAAATATATCTGTTATAGTCCAGATACCCATCTCAGTTCAGACAGTTCATAATCTCTTGTTCTTAATGTATCAATCTGAAGGAAGTCTATTGTATTGAGAAACATCATACAAAGCATGGAGATGTATTTAAAAAAAGTAGATTGTTTCTCTAGCGTTACAGGGACTTTTACCATATCAAGGGATTTAAAAGACGCATCTGTTGCTGGAAATGGCAGCAGTGGGCAAAGGATTCATGCTGAGGCTCAGATTCACTCCAGTAGCTCATGGCTACACATACAAGACACAGACATCAGTGCTGGGACCACGAGCTGCCACTGCATCACAAAGGTTTCCTGCAGACAGTCAGTGCCCACAGCACTCCTCTCCCACAGGCCCTGGTGTTGCAGTCCCTGCTGCCCTTCAGATACCCTGGAGAGGTGCATGAGGTTGGTGCTATGGCAGTGCCACCACATCCATTCTGGGAATCACATGGGAAGGCAATCCATGTGTTCTTGGTGTGTCAAAACAGCTGACTTTATCGTAGAGCATGTTCTAAAGATAAAAAAAGGTGTGATTTGAAAACAGATTTGAAATGTTGAGCTATAAAGGATAAACCAGCATGTTGCAGTAGCTGGATTAATTTGTTAAAGAGGGTGTGCTGATCTTCCAGTGCAGTTGTGATGTTGCTGCACTAACCAGTAGAATCCTTCTTAAATTTGGAAACCCTAAAGGGGTCTTACAGCAAAATTTTTCCTGAACTCTTACTAAAGCTGGCTGTGGTAAAGTAGTCAGAATAGCTGCTCTGGATGACTTGCTCTTTCTAAAGCCCAGAATGACATCATTCATTGCTTCTCTTCCTTCCAGGTTATCTGCTTCCCATTTCTTGTGATTGGCATGAAGTAATTACATGCTGCTTTTTCCATACAGAACCTTGTAGCGTCAGCTGAAGAAACTGTGTCCGTGTAACTGGCTGAAAACTTTATCCCCACAATACCCCAAGGAAGGGAGGAAAAATAAGATATTTCCATTCCCCATCCTCCTTTATGTCCTTGATTGCCTTTTCTATAGTACATTTTGCTGACATGTTCTTGTCTCGAGCACCTCTCCATACTCTGCATCTTGTTGAAAATAAATGGTGAAATAAGTGGTGTGTTAGATAATGAGATGTTTTGGTGGATCTATCACAGGTCCAGTACCGCGAGTGTCATTTAAAACACAAATATGACACAACAGAAGTGTGTGATAGGGTTATACTGAGTATAAGCAGATTTACATGTGCCCAAGGATGTCTCTGGGCATTGAGGCAAGCTGACAACTGGTCTCTATCTCTTTTAAGAAGTCCTTTTAATCTGCAGTACTGGTGCTGCCTGCTCTGTTGGGAATGGTTTTCTATGGCCACATGATGGCCAGGAAATGTCCATGTTAGCTGGGCAGCATGGGCTGGATCTGTGCCAGACATGCTTTAGGTGTTTCTTATTTGGACAGTCATAGTCATGTCCCTAAATTTTCTTGAGCTTGCCTGTGATTTCAGGAGAAGGGCAAGGTCAGATTCTCCCAGGCACTGTGAGCAGGGCCGTGCTCAGTGCAGGCAGGGGCTGACTGCATCACAGCCTGCTTGCAGAGAGGCTGTCCAAGTCCTGCCTCTGTATTAAGCACCCTTCTCCAAGTGGAATCCAATCTTATCTCCCCATGGCTGGCTCCTAACCCGTTCACAGTCCTTCATGTACCACTACTGCTCCGTGAGGAGCAGCTCAGTGCATCTGACAGGAGGACAGAGGCGCTGGCTGGGAGTCAGGAATGTAGTGTGAGCCAGACTATTGCTCAAGGGGACCAATCTCTTCCTAGACTGGCACAAGGCCACTCAAGGGCAAATGTCCTTCCCAAAAAGTGGTCAACAAGAGAACCAAACTTTGAATGTCAGCATCCCCTGGGGACTGCTGTTACTGCAGGTCCCTGTGCTGCCCTGTGGGTGCTCTGTGCCACCCACATGCCTCATAAGGAGCCAGTGTCACTGGGGAGCCACTTTGAGCTCCACCTACACTTTATGGACCAAGTCCTGTTGGGGCTCAAGCTGCACCCTGGGACATGCTGGGCATTCCTGCTGGGGCAGGGGCTGCATTAGGTGGGGCTGCCCAGCAACCCAGAAGCCCTTCCCTCGGGTTGCAGGGCTTGGTGTCCAGCTGTCCCACCACCACCACCACCACCACCACCTCCTCCTCCTCCTCCTCCTCCACCACCTCCTCCACCTCCTCCACGTCCTCCTCCTCCACCTCCTCCTCCACCACCTCCTCCTCCTCCTCCTCCTCCTCCTCCTCCTCCTCCTCCTCCTCCTCTTCCCCCCCCCCGAAGGAGCCTGTCTGAACCACAGCCAAAACTTAAAACAACTGTCAGTTCCAATCCATGTGTTGGTCTCTGAGCCAAAGCACCGACAGAGAAAAAAAACCCTCCATGTTTCTTGTTGGGTCTGTAGGAATTCAATTGCCAGCACATATCACTTCCAGCAGACACAGCGCAGCTTGACCTGTTCCCACAGGCAGCAGAAGTTGAGTTTAGGAGCCCTAATAATTGCAGCAATCTGGTAATAAATGAATTACAGGGCAACAATTATCTACTGAAATTTTTAGATCAGAGAAGCTATCGAAATTTTTGGACTAGAGGAACTGTCTTTTCATGGATGAAAAATGAATTAGTGAAATAAATTACTTGCTGCAAATTACTCTTTCTGCTCCCGTGGTTTGGTGATCTGTGATACATCTGATACAAAATATTCATCAGGCAATTCTGTGTCACTCTTTTCAGCTGCAAAAACAAGGGTTTAATTCATCATGATTTCCCTGACCATTCTTTGGATCATTTACATTTGCCCAAGTGGATTTAAAATGCTACCAGATCTCTAACATTTCACAGGCACACTGAAAGGTGTAAAGAACTCTGAAAAGGTGCAAGACGAGGGAGAATAAAGCACAAGGATTTTAGCAGCCACACTAAGCAAAGTCTTTATAAGGACTGATCTGGCATTTCAAAAATAGTTCCTTCTCAACCTTTTGAGAATGTGCTGAGATTTATCATCTGAAGGAAGCTGATTTCACCTTTCAAATGGAACAATGTCCTGTGTGCCTTTTTGTAGGTATTTGTTCTGTAAAATGGACAGGGAGGAGGAAGGAGTAGGGAGAAAAGCCTTTTTAGAAATAAAGGTTTCTGTGTTGGTCATGCTGAACTCTGCATTGATTTCTTATCATTACCTAGAGAAAAAACAAAAGGTCACTGGAATGAATTGTTGATCAAAGAGAGTAGGATCTGAGATGGTTAAATCTGAGGATTTATATCTACAGAACGTTTCCTTATGTTCATATAGTGTGACAAAATTTGAAGTCTAACTTTTCCAGATCTTGATTTTGTATTGCAGGATTGGATAAGCAATCCCATCTGCATTTTCCCCTGTGCAAGCCTGTCACTGTGATTGGCATCTTAAAAACTATTTTGCTTGAATCAAGTTAGTTAGTTAGTTACCAGGAAAGTCACAGGTGGGTAATTATTTGTTGATGAACCAAAAACACTGAGGGTTTTTCCAGGTCTCCAACGTATTTCATTTGTCCCAAGAAACTTGTAAACCTCAGTAAATTTGTATGTGCCTGGAAAAAAATTCAAGGAATTTTTGTATTACACCCAAACTATGCAGCTTACTCTGGAGGACATGAAGGTGGCACTGGCCTCCAGAGGATCCCAGTGTGACTCAGATGTAGACTAATAGATATTACTCTTTTCCTGGGACCTGGTATTCCCTTTTCCTGAGTATGTGATGCTACGAGCACACTCCATGTCAAGATGAGGTCTGGTGCACAACCTCTTATTAATCACCCATAAGCTTCTGAGGCAGTGGAGCAGGAACACTGTACTCACTAGGGTCCCCCTTGCTGTGTGACAGCAGCAGGAGGACAGCAGGCACATCACAGATCTCACCTTTCTCCCACGAAGGACACAAGACTGGAGAAGTAAACAGTCAGCTGGATTTGCCCCTCTCTATTCCCCTTTACCAAGAAGCTCTTCAGAAGCCAGTAAATTGGAAAAGATCATAACTTGCTGGTACAGATCATTCTACTGTGGCCAGAACCAGTTAACTTATAGGTTAACTTGTAGGTCGTATGTATATAGTTAACTTGTAGGTTTTCCTGGATCCACTAAATTGAGCTGTAGAGTCAGATTGAGCAATTTACGTGCAGGGTGGTAGGTTTTCTGCATGTAGAAGTCAGGGAGAAAGATGTTAAGCAAATCCTGGAATTCAGAGAAAACCAAGTTAAAAGGAAATTCTTGTTATTCTACTTCTACTTTTAAAGAGCTGGATGTAGTACAAAGCACTGCTTCTGGTAAGTAGCAGTCACTGAGAAATCACCATAGATGCAAATTAGACAAACCCTCCTCAGGCTCAGCTGACCACAGGTCACAGAAACGTGTCTAAAACTGGGGACCCAGAGCTTCAGGAAACGTGCACACAGTGCAGGGGAAGTTTTGCTCCACATCTTCAACTGAAAATTTATGGTCTCTGCTTCTTTCTCAAAGACACCAGTACAAATCCAGATTAACACAATGTCCTGCCACGCGACAGAGATGCTCTAGAGTTGCTTCAGTCTCACTGAGAGCAAGATTTACGCCGTATGTTCATTCCCAAAACACGATATTGCTGCTTCTGGTTTCTGACCGAAGAAAATGTTTGTGCGTCTCTCTGCAGCTCTGAATGACTTTATACACTATTAAGCATTGCATGTGACCAAAAAAAAAAATTTTTTTTGAAAACTCCTTGAAGTTCCTGGCAGTATAGAAACACATCATTGTACTGCTGGGCAGGCGTATAAATAGCTGAGAAGCGCTTTCGGTGCAGCTGGTGCTGTGCTGTGTTTCACCAGGAGAGGGTAGAGTTTGGAAAGGACTCCTGGCAGCCTGGGCTCCCTATTGTGCTGGGAAACAGCGAAGGGAAAACAAGCGCAAGTTTCTCCTCTGCCCGTTTGCACCGACTGACTATGTGCGAGAGTCAGCAGACGAACTGTGGAAGACCTTAAAGTAAACAGAAAACGGAAAGAGAAACAAAATTCAAAAGCAGCTTTCTAGGGAAATCTGTGGAATCGAAGGGAGAAGCCGCGGCATTCCCGCGGTATCTGAGAGCTGTCACTCACTGCACCTTAATCAGAGCTCAGGATTTATTTCTCTGCCGAGACTTCCAAGCTGTGAGTAGATATCACTTTTAGAGAGAGAATGGACCTGAAAAGACTCTCGAGCACTGAACAGAGTGGTGAGTTTTATTAAATTGTTTCTTCTCTTTCCAGTCTGCTGGAGCTTTCTAACATCCTGCTTGCAGGCACAGCAGCCCGATGACTTGTCTTTTCCCTGCAGCTTGTTGCATTCCTCACCGGCCTTTCCCGACTGCAGGTTTCTATCAGTAACCTTTCCCACCAGGACTCCAGGTCAGTTTGGTGACATTTGTAAACAGGGCTGGCTCAGTGCTGATTTGCTTTCATGACAGATTGAAACCACAAATCTGGAAAACCAAACAACGGGCTAAAAATCAACCAAAACCCAAAACAATTATAAAATGGCAGGTGACTCTAGGTTTCCAGATGTGGACACTGATGGATCAGAAGAAAGTGAAGAAATGGAGATTGTAGTCAATGTCGGTGGGGTTAGACAGGTATTCTATGGAGATAACCTGAATCAGTACCCAGAAACACGGCTGGCAGAGCTGGTCAATTGTTTATCGGGGGGATACGATAGCATATTTTCCCTCTGTGATGACTATGATCCTGGAAAGAGAGAGTTTTACTTTGACAGAGATCCAGATGCTTTCAAATGCATTATTGATGTGTACTACTTTGGGGAAATTCACATGAAGAAAGGAATATGCCCCATATGTTTCAAGAATGAAATGGAATTTTGGAAAGTGGATCTGAAATTTTTGGATGACTGCTGCAAAGCTCATCTAAGTGAAAAAAAGGAGGAACTGGAAGAAATAGCCCGAAGGGTGCAACTCATTCTGGATGACTTGGGAATAGATGCCTCAGAAAGTCGCTGGAAAAGGTGCCAAAAGTGCATCTGGAAATTTCTGGAGAAGCCAGAATCATCCTATCCAGCTAGAGTGATTGCTGTACTGTCCTTTCTGTTTATTTTGATCTCCTCTGTTGTGATGTGTGTGGGGACCATCCCAGACTTGCAGGTGGTAGATGCAGAGGGGAACCGTATGGAGCACCCGACCCTGGAGAGCATCGAGACTGCCTGCATAGGATGGTTTACCATGGAGTATGTGCTGAGGCTGATCTCCTCTCCCAACAAACTCCACTTTGCCTTTTCTTTCATGAACATTGTTGATGTGCTAGCAATACTTCCTTTTTACGTCAGCCTGACCTTGACCCACCTGGGAGCCAAGCTGATGGAGCTGAGCAATGTCCAGCAGGCTGTCCAGGCACTGCGCATCATGAGGATCGCAAGGATTTTCAAGCTTGCACGGCATTCCTCAGGGCTCCAGACCCTAACTTATGCCCTCAAACGCAGCTTTAAGGAGCTTGGGCTGCTCCTCATGTACTTAGCTGTTGGAATCTTTGTCTTTTCTGCCCTAGGTTATACCATGGAACAAAGTCATCCCGAAACTTTATTTAAAAGCATCCCTCAGTCATTTTGGTGGGCAATCATTACCATGACCACAGTTGGATATGGAGACATTTACCCTAAAACAACACTAGGAAAACTGAATGCTGCCATCAGTTTTCTTTGTGGAGTAATAGCGATTGCCCTCCCCATCCATCCCATCATTAACAACTTTGTCAGGTATTACAATAAACAGAGAGTTTTAGAAACAGCTGCCAAACATGAATTGGAGCTGATGGAACTAAACTCTGCTGAGGGGAAAGCCACAGGCTCCAGAAGTGAACTAGAGGATCCTTCAAGGGAAGGCAAAGAGGGTCCTTTTTATAGCAGCCGGATAAAAGTCTCCCACAGTGACACCTTTATTCATCTGCTGTCAGAAGAGAAACACTATAGGACCAGGCTTCAAAGCTGCAAATAAACTGTGAGCTGTTGTCAGCGCTAAGCTACAGATCGGGACAACCTGACAATCAGCTAAGGAAGGGACATGCAGATCTGTCAGAGTTGGGAGGGAGTGCTGCTTTGCTTTTCCAACATGAATATAAATTAACCCCATGGCTTCTCCATCAACAGTTGGTAAGATTTTACTGTTATTAACCCAAAATAAAACAGTAGGACTCCACTGAGATCAGACTGCTTATAGTGAGTGTGTTCTGACAAAAAAACCCCGAAAAACATTTGTAACCATTTCAGAGACTCAAAAGTCCTTCCTGATCCATAAATGTTCAATGACCTGAATGTGCAACATTGCCACATCAGAACTTTGTACCTGTGACAATAAAGAGCAGCATCGCACAGATTGTGTCTTCCAGGTTCTCTTCAATGCCATTGCAGCTAGGGCAACTGCTCCTTAAAAAAATTAAAACAGCCTCTCACTTGTATTAGATTCAGGCTGACAGCAAAATGTTACAAGCAGTTTGAGCCTAGAGATACTGAAAGTATCAGCATATGCTGTGCGCAGAATATTATAGTGAATAAATGGTTCTGTTTTGTAAAATGTACTTTGGGGTCAACTTTTTGGATAGGTTTCTGTTCCTCTTTCCAGAAAAAGTGTCATTTTCAATGGGACATTAAACTGTATTTTGAGCAAAGATGCAGAACAGAATCAATGTATTTTAAGGCTCAAATTTAAAAATATTTGTTCTAGCTATTAATTACAGCATGGTTTATATATGGAATTTATAGTTAAGGATTTATAGTTAAGCAGCTTTTTAATACTGTAAGTTAAATCATGGTGTCTTTAACTGTCTTCTAAGTCAAGGGAAGTTTTTAAGGAAGTTAAATTGAATAATTCTAAATAAGAAACTTTACTCTTTGAAAGCAAGTACACAGGAAGTTATACAAAATAGTATAGTCTTCAACTGATTTATCATAAAAATATCTAGCTGAATAAACATATTATTAGGTTATTTTTAAAAAGAACATATTTTTCCCTTATAATAACTGCAAACTTTGTAAATGTTAGTTACGGAAGTAGTACGCACTAATCAGTATCTTCTTCATTAATTGATATACTAATTAATCAACACCAGTGTGTACATACTATCCTTTCCAAAAGCAAGTGGCATCTACATAAGTCTAAATTCAGCTGATGTAAAAACTGTATGTGTAATAGGTCTGGTGTGTACCAGAGAAATCCATCGAAACTGGGAGTTATGGGAGCTTGGAGGGAAGGGGAGCACTGGCACACAGATATATTTACATAAATTAGAAGTAGGATCCCAAATGTTTTAAGGGCTAGAGTAGCTGTCTTTATTTGTTCCCTTCTGTGCTGCACAGCCCCTTGCCCAGGTGAAATGCAGCAACATGAGCCATGACCTATCCCTGGGCACCTTGTGCCCGAGATCCCCCTGCAGGTCTTTGGGACTTTTTTCCTGGGACATGGGCAAGCAATGGGCCTGTGGTCATCCACCCCACAGGAGCAGTGACTGGAGGGGCACAGAGCTGAGAGATAGGCTCTGTACTCTTTTCTGGCACCTTGTTTGTCCCTTTTCCCTGGCAGAGTGGAATGTGTCTGCTGGTGGGGAAACGCCCTGTCCTGCTAGGAGCAGGGGTGGCACGTAAGGGCTGAGCAGGTGAGCAGTAAAAGACAGCTACACCTCAGGAGCACCATTCACCCTGTACCTCTTCTAGCATGGATATCAGCTCCTGCTTCCCTAGGTTGAAAGCCTTTCCTAACATTACCCCTCACGCCTCAAATTGCTCATCCCCAGGGACACCTACTGGATATCCCCATGCCCCAGCCCTGTGTCTGACCTAGTGTCCTCTTCCCCATCATGTTACCATGTCCTTCCTTACATATCTCCATCAAGTAAGATAATTCAAACAATGCCTAAACATTTCTGTACCTGAATCCTTCTATCAGCATTTGTCCCAAATTCTCTCCTGCCTAAGACAAACAGCCACTATAACTCAGACCAAGCACTCCTTCACCCCATCCTGCTCTCCACGTCCCAGCTCTTAGCCTCTAGAACTGCTCTCTCACTCTGTCTCATCTGCTGAGACCTGTTCCTTGCTTACCAACAGCCTCAGCTCCCCTCCGTGGCTGCCTGGCCAGGACCACAGCTGGCTCTCATCTAAGGGACAGGATCCTGTCCCTTGCACTGCTTAAGGCTTCCAGGTTACAAGTATGGGCTGCAAACCAGCAAAAATTGATTCGGCTGGGGTACTGAGGCTATGAGAAGAAGGAAACTAACAAAGCTGTGTGAGTCCAACCTTATCTATCAGCAGGAATATTAAATGCTCCTGACTTTGCTTGTGACATGCAAAGGGTAGCTGAGAGTGAATTAAGTTGTCAAAAGCATTTTCCTGAATGAGGAAAGAGCTGTGTTAGTACTAAGTAGTACAGTTTAACACTGCAAGTGCTAAATCCTCACTGCCGTGCTTTGGGATTTATTTAACCTGACATTAAATAAAAATAAACCTCTTTTATCAGAAATAAGTTTATGGGCTAATTTCTCCAATGAGTTATGCCTTTGAGCACTGGTCTCTGCCTATCCTCTGACAGTGTGGAAAGAGTTTTGAGATAAACTTGGTGCTGCTCTAGCCCAGACAGGTCTCAGTGTGTCTTGCTGCACTAGGGACCTTATTTGTTGGATGTGTTGCTCTAAGTCATGTGTTCTCAAAAGGCTGTGTGTGGGCAGGATGGATTCCTGCCTATTTGCCTTGCTCATGGTGTGGAAATCCTGCAGGAGCATGGGCAGTGGTGGAAGAACAGGGCAGGCTGGCAGCACATGGTGAGACTGGAGAAGAGCAGGTAAATCTGAATGTGCAAAGCAAGAGGCTTTCTGGGTCCCTGGGGGGGACACCTCTTGCAGATCAGGAAATTACCATAAACCACTGGCTTTGAAATCAGGGCTGGACAGAAGGCTCTGGTCCTTAAAGAATGGAGTGACCTAGGGGTTGCTTGTTGTTTTAATATTCTACACAACCCAGCAGAGCTGATTTTCCTTTATTACAAGGTAGTCTAAAAGAAGAAAAGAATTTTAAAATCTGGAAGTTTTGGGGATGGGAGGGGAGGGTTGGAGCAACCCTTTCTCAGAGAGTAAGCACAATCCAAAGGCTATGGCATCCCCAGTCTTTGACACAGGACTTTCTCAAGTCCAAAGCTGGGACAAGCTCTGAAGTCTTTCCAAAGAGGAAACTGCCCCATGCTTGTTGTTGGTCTCATTTCTGTGCTCTGGGTGAAGTGGGAGCATGCTGCACCACTCAACCCAGCAGTGCTTTCCCCACATCCAGCTCTTCACAAGCACTTTGTGGACACTTTGGCTGTCTATGCAATTTAATTAGTGAATGTAAGGCATTCCAAGTGAGAGCATCTCCAGACATATATGGGAAACTCTGTAGCACAACTGTCTCTCAGGGGAGCCCTGTCCCTAGTATTTAATGCCCTTCTACCAGGACTGGGAAAGTCAGAATACATGCAAGTGCCAAAATGTTCTGAATAAACCACCTGCATCTCTCCTTACTCTTGCTGCACAAAGACTCTATTTTGGACTCACAGGTGTATGAAGGAAAGGGGTCACTGTTTACATAGGAAATTGGGAGTCTGGGAAAGAAATATAGTATAGTACTCTTCTATGGAAAACCCATTGACCAGAACTATGGAGAACAAAACAGAGCTACTGTAATTTTAACTGATATCCCTTCTCATATGGAAGTTCCTCAGTTCACCATGCAAACAATATCAGAGCACAGTGAGTAGATCAAACTGTCCTCTTGAGAAGTTACCCTTCAAGTTACAGTGAGACATCTGTCCTAGCAGCCAGCCCTGACTACTTCTAGAAAACTTCAAATCTTTAAAACAGCCTGTAATATACAGAGTTAAAACTTGAAGAAAAACTTTTTGTTCCCAAATAACATCAATCACAGCTGTAAATTCAGGATTAATCCAGGTTTGACATCAAATAGCTGCCAGCAGAATCCGATTCAATAGTCTTAATTTAATAACACACCCCGTGGTAGATTGGTGATGATTGCTAAACTGTAGGTAAAATGAAGCTTGTATCTGGCTTCCTGGACACCATAAACAGTAGAACTTAATAGAGTGGAAATTGCTTCTAGTGTGTGGGAATATTTAGTGACACACAGCATTAGTCTAGTTTAGTATATCAGCCCACACCATGCTCTGGCTGGCATGTCACAGCCACCTTCACTTTGGAGACATGCTCAGGTTCAGGCAGAAGCAGCCATCAGCAGCTGGGATTTTATTGTTGGACTGTCATGTATCTATGATTTGAAGAGACTTTTTAAAAACAACAAAATTATGGGAAACAGTAGAACACCACTGTTTTCTGCTGTCATGCATGTGGGAGAGTGTCTCAGTCCTGCAGGTGTGGCAGTGCCACACAAGGTTAATTGAAATGGCCTCTCTGGTCAGTGCATGAGTTGAGGGGAATGTGAAAGTGTGGAGGCAGAGCCAGTTCCTATTAAAGAGAGGGAGGACTGAGGACAAGGCTTCATGGCCCATCTGTCCCTCACTGTGCTAAGGGCACTCATCACTTTTTGCAGGTGAAGCTGATAGTGATGCTGTTTCAGTAATCCTTTGGGCAGATTTATTTTTGCCTGAAGTGTTTGAATGTAGCTGATAAAAATGCTAAAGAGGAGAAACCAAGACTGTTTTCAGTCTCAAATATTCTCTATATATGGATTTTTCAAATAACTACCCGAAATTCTCACCTGAGACTGGATAAGAGAGTCAGAATCAGGTGTCTGTTGAAACAGAACATTCAAATATCCATAAAAAGTAGAGATTAAGGAATAGAAATTAACAACTAACTATACTAGAAGACACCAGTCCACTGGGATTAACTCAGTTGGTTAGAGCAGGGTGCTAATAATGCCAAGGTTGTGGGTTTAATCACCATATGGGCCTCTCACTTAACAGTTGGTCTTGATGATCCTTGTGGGTCTCTTGCAACTGAGAATATTCTGTGATTCTGTGAAAAAACCCCACAACCTCTTCTAGCCACGTCTGCATTTCCAGATATGCTCAAACAAATAGAGCAGAGTCCCCTGTGAATTATACTAGGCAGAATTACTTCCTCCCTACTGCCTTTCAATGCAGCCCTTGGTACAATATCCACCAAAAAACCTTACAATTCCTTACTTGCACAGGGAGAAATTACTGAGCACATGCACAGGAGAATGCACTTGTTACTCACCCAGGTTTCTGAGGAACTGGCTCGCTCTACATTCAACTATTTTACCTAGACTGTCCACTTGGGAATATTAGTGTTTCCTTCCACACCAACTTTCACAAGACACTTTCCCTTTGAGACAGAGGGTCCTTAATGATGTGGGCAATAAGTTCTGCACTGCCTGGTGTATGCCAAACTTCACTGGGAGTTGCAGGAACATAACACTGGTGTGAAAGTCAGCTCAGGACAATGTATCTTAAACACACTTGCTTCAGCTGTAGATACCTCACTGAAACCAAAATTGGTTTCTCTTCCTGCAATGAACCGTATTAGGCTTGAATTCAGTGGGAGCTTTCCCTGCCTTAGGAATTTTATAGGGAATGATGGAGCCAAGTGAGCCAGGCTAATATACAAGGCAAGCTTGTGTAAATTGCTAAGAGGAAAATAAAAATGATGGATAGGTCTGAGAGCTCCAGGAGAAGCTGTGCCACTTAATTGTTCCTTTTCTTGTTGCTTTCATTTGTAGGTAAGAAAGCTGCCAGTGTTTTAAAGTTGCTTTTTGTCTTCCCATGTAAAGGTTACCCTCAATATCTTTTTGACATGCTGTCAGTCAATTACTGCTAAATCATCCTGGTCAGTTAAAGTTACATAATGGAAGCAGAAAGGAAGGAAAATCTTTAGAGGAGTCTGAGTGGACAAGTTTCTTTAAAAATAAAATCTCAAAATGGAAAGAAAGACTGAATGCTATGCTGTACAAAAACCCTCTCATTTTCAGTGCATCACTTTACTGATTTCATTTATAATGATGCACAGAAATGCTGACCCCAGTGCTTTGGGTTTTAAGTATGACATGCTCTGATTCCCTGTTGTATAAGGAAGTAACCTGTACACTTTCACAGTAGCAAAATGTATTAAAAATGGATATTACCTGTGTTCATTGGAGTCTGTGCTAGAGCTCACAGGTTCTGTGTTAGTGCTCTCAAAGCCACAGAAACACAAGCAAGCAGACACTGCATGAAGGTAGCAAATTGCTCGGTAGTGCAAAGGGAAGTTTTAGTAAACTAAAACTGCCAGCCTCAGACTGTTTTACTGTGAAGAAACCAACTACAGCTTCAATTACTTTAAGAGCATTACAGGGAAATTATCAGTACGATGCACTCCACTGATCCCAGACAATATTTCCACTGCATTACTGTTATCAGCTTTACAAAGTCAATGTTTTCCAGGCTTACTAGCATAGTAAATAATGGCTATTTTACACAACATCCAGAATATGAAGTAGTTGTAGCTAGCTATTGGTCTCTGTTGATTTTTTCTTATTATTACTTTAGCAGAAAAAATTATACACCACAAATGTTCTTCTCCCTATTCACATAAATGACGTATTAATTGTTTTATTGATTTTAACTACTCATACCCCCTAAGTCTCCATAAGCTCTCCCCCTAAGCTTGTCCACTGTCAGTAAAGAATTAACCCTTCTGATTTAGTCTATACCAGTTTAACTGCCATGAAATGCTACATGCCGTTTTGGTTTCTTCCCTTGTTCCATCAAGATTACTCCATAATCAGACATTTCTTCTCACTGTCATGTTTTTATTTTCATTCACCCTCATTCTTCATACCTTAATTTCACTCTAGTACACTTTATTGTTTTGTTTCAGAAAATGGAAATCATTCCTCTGTCTTGATGCTCCCACCCCTTACGTATATGTCAAATGACTGGTGTGGTCCCACTAAGTGCAGCTCTGAATGGTGTCGGTTCAGTGAGGCAGGCTTAGAACACACCCAGGAGAGAAAATAAACTGGCTTAAAACCTCATATGGGCATGTTGTCCCCTCATCCCCCAAACCCTGCATCAGAATAAAACTCTCTTTCATGCATGGAACACTCTGAAGATGTGAGGCCCATATGCAAGAGCCCTGTCTGAATGCTCAGCCCCAGCTGAACATTTTTGCACACATTTAAATTCCCCTCTCTTTGAGAGGACTGAAACACTGAAGCATTTGGCTGGAAAGAGATTGCTTTAAACGTGCACTTACGTGCTTTGCTGATCAGAATGTGCTCATGTTAAACCTTACATGGCAAAAAAATGGATGTTTCTGAACTGCATCCAAGCAGGCACCAGCAATTTTCTGCTCACGCCCCCAGTCAGGCATCAGCACAATGGGACCTTGATTGGTCCTTACAGGGGCTTCTGCATTACAAATGGGAATTACTTTCTGCTCATGAATAACAGATGAAGAGTCATCCTACTGCTTGAGAAGTGAAATATCTAGAAGACAGTCTGACCTTTGACTCCCCCTTACTTATTCACTTGTAGAAACATTACTAATTGCAAGTCTGTTTTTGTACAATAAAAAACCACAAAAAAACCCCCACCCTAATTCCATCACTGTTTAGGGGGCAAAACTCAAGCAGAGAGGAGATAAAACCTGCATCCTCCCCATGACTTTTGCTTGGCAATGGCTACTGGCCAGCTGGACACCACTTGCTTGTTTGCAAAGGAACAAATCACACCCTTGTCTGCCAGCAGGTCCTTCTATTTCTACTCGTTGTCACAGTAATAAATCAATTGTTGCTGCAAAACACAGCTCCTCTCCAACTCCTGGGGAATCTGCAAACTCTCTGCATCCCAAATGTCAACCAATTGCTGGCTGGGCTTTCAGGCTGGAGTGGTTATTGTTTGCCAGTTCCTTATTTACATTGGAACAGTAAATTCCATTTGCAGAAGCCTTTACCATTTGGACTCGTTTGCCTTAGAAACAAATTAATTGCTGCCGTACAACATCATCCCTGCTGTGACTCACACAGGGCACATTTGTGCTGCCTTGGCTGGAGGAGTGAACCTCAGCTGCCAGCTGGACTACATCCTTGCACACTGGTGCTGTTATTGCCCTCCTCGAGTTGGGGCTCTTACTGTCACAGCTGCTCACACGAGACCTGAGCGTCTCAAAGATGCATCAAAGTGAGCTATCCCATATCTGATGCAACTCATCTGCACAAAATGACTGCACAATGTTTCTGAGTTGGAAAATAGGTGCAAAGAAGCTGTAAAGATGTTCAGTGAGCTTCGGGGGGGGGTGGGGTGGGGGGGGTGCTGACTGGGGAGGGTGCATTCAGGCTTGGCTCAGAGCAGAGCTTGGCTCAGCCACCCAAGAGTGGCCAGGAAAGGCATCCAAGGCTCTCTTCTTCCCTCCACTCTGCCCTCTAAGCACGGGTTGGCAGTGAGCAGGTGGGGGCAAAGGATGGCTGTGTCTGATACTCCCTCAAAAGAGGTCTGTCTCTTCCTACCCCACAGAGAGAAAACACTATTGCCCAAAATTCCACGAGGCTCAAAGTACAAGAGATATTATAGAAGGTGAGTAGAGCCGCCTTGGAGACTTAACATTTTTCTCTCAGCTAAACCTTAGGGAAGCCAAAGTTTTTTTTGGAGGGGAACACTTTTTGAATCACAGCATTGTAGACAGCCCCAGGGTGATAATGTTCAGGTCCATGACTGAGACTCACAGGTTTCAGTGCATTAACAGTGATACTTGGTTTTGCTGCCTAAGCTGTCATAAGATAACATGTGCCACCCTGAAAAACTCATGGCTCTCTATTGTCAAGATTTTTAGAGGAAAAATAAAAAGCCTTGTTCAGTGTGACTAAAGAAGTTGCAATCACTTTTAAATAAACTGGCTGTTTGCTGAAATGCTCACATTGCTTTGAGACACTTGGTAAATCACGAGATGTTCTGTGACAAGGGAAATAAACTGAGACAACTGGATTCCTCTACATTTCTTACTGTTCCAGGGTAAATGAGATAATAGTGATGACATAGATGTGGGGGAGAGGGAGATAATTTACTCTCTTATGGGCTGAGCTTTCTCATCCAAATTTGTACATTTTCTAGAATGAAAAAAAAAAAATTTTGAGCAGCAAGGCAAAAATATTATGGTGCAGTCCAACGCTGCTGATTCTTGGGAAATATACAACTAGAAGTGGAGTAGAGCAAACTAATCTGAAATTCCAGATTTCAACCTAATTCACTGCTACATCAATCCAAGACACAGGATGCAACAAAAAACAAAGGATCTTCTGTGCATTGGTCCTATGATGAGGAAAAGCCACTTCCAGCTGCAGTGGGAAGGCAGGGATCTTGGAAGTGGGCTGCAGGACTGGAAATGTGTCTTACAGTGAGGTTTTTTTACCCAATGACCCTCATCTGCAACCCAGTGCTGCAGCTCCTCTTCTGCACAGGGAATGTATGAAGCATTCCCCTGTGCTGCACTGTCACTGTGTGAGAAAATGTTTTGTACAAAAATGTAAGAATTTTTCCTACTTAACAGTCAGTGAGGGAGGGTAATGGGCATTTGAGATGCATGTCTCTAGGATTGTTTTGTTCATAGAGACTAAAGTGCAAACAGCTTTTCTCATCACTTTAATTAGATTCCGCTGCTTTCTCTCCTGTTCAGACTGTACCATTGCTACAATTTAATGGGAAACATTGTTTACTCCAGTGAAAGATCACCAGAGTTCAACTGCTGGCTCACCTGCCTCATTCTAATCAAGTGACAAAAGACACACACCATCACAGTAAGCCACATCCTCTGGCACTCAGGGGGTCTTCCAACACTTTAGTATTTAATGACTTAAAAAACTTTCATGGTAAAGGCTACAGGAATTAAAGGATGCAATCTAAAAGACCTGCCTTAAATAATACAAAAGGTAATTTTTGTTTTGGTTTGGTTTTTTTCCTAGTTTGCCCAAGAAAAGGTTTAGAGATGGCTTGGTCAAGTACCAGAATAGCATGGAAGTTCCAGGTAGCTGCAGCCTTGTCAGTGTAACAGACAAAAGCATGAAGTGCTAAGTGTAGCATACTCTAAGGAGATGCACAATATCATAGTAAGGAATTATCTTACCATGGAAGGAATTAATTTTGGATGTGCAGATTTTGTGACCTGGACTCTTGGCTACATAATATTTCAAAGGATGTGACTACTGAGAAGTCAGTCACTCAAATGTTAGTACCCAGTGTACCTGAGATGGTGAGGGTGTCCTTCCTGGCCTGGCATGAAATGATTCATATTTCCCATAGTGCTGTTCTGCCCCAGGGAGGTGAAGAGCATCTCATGGTGTATGAAACTCCTAAACATCCTCAAATGAATCAAACTGAAACACTGTCAGTGGATTTTGGTGGAGCAGAACTTTCAGGTGCCCATCGCACTGGAATTTGTTTCCAGCTGCAACCATAGTATCATTAAGGTTGGAAGAAACCTTCTGAAATTCCCCAGTTCAATCCCTCTGCTCAAGAACAGCCACTTGAAGCAATTTGTCCAGGAGTGCCTCCAGACAGGGTGAGCTGTCTGAGACACCTGCAAGGGATGGCAAATACACTCTAGGGAACACATGAGCCTTTCTGAAGTGCCTTCAAGATGCCAAGAAAGGTGCTTCACAGCATCTGAACTGATAATAAATGTCTATGTTTAGGCAAATGAATTCCCAGCCCTTGTGTCTGCTTGAACATTCCTGGAACTTCAGCTGCCTGCTGGGCTGCATCGATTTTGATTTGATCTCAACTGACTCCAGAGGCATCTGAGAGTATACAGGGTCTTAATGCTGACCTGAACTTTCACTTCTGCTGTCTGCTTCCTGAGTTTGTAATCACATGGTGAGGTACAGAGCATTTTGCTGAGGAAAAGCAAAGAGAACGGTCTTGTTTTACAAAGAAAAAGCTATGCAGCTGAATAATTTTCTGCTACAAAAGAATCATAGAATGAGTTTCTCCCTTGCTGCTTGGTCTAGAAAAAAATATCTATCAGATATGAATAAAGGTACCCTAATCATATGGTATTAAGGATGGTCCCACAGTCTGTGACACAAACATGATGGGATGACTTTCAGGCTTCCCTGTTAGATCAGGGGGTGCCTGGATCTGGCTGCTGGGCCCCTACCTGTAAATCATAGAATCTTTCAGGCTGGAAAAGACCTTTAACATTGAGTTCAACTATATACCTAGCATTACCAAATCCTGTCCTCAAATCATCAAGCTGAATTACCCAACATCTGTTTCTGATCTGACAGATCAAAAGAGAACTTGTGCCAGTTGTGTCAGTAGAAAATGAGATAAAAATCAGCAGTGGGTCATGTGTTCTGGCACTGGATCAGCAACAGCCATGGCAGCAGAATGGTGACTGTTCTCCAAAATACAAGAGACGCTCCAGCAGCTCCTTCAGTCTTGACTCCTGCAGCCCATAATCCTGACAGAGCAACCACACAACTGAGTCTGCACAGCTCCTCTGTCTGTTCTCCCACCCTGAAAAGCCTTCCTCTCCTGATCCCTCATGTAAATGAAGACAACACTATAAAATGTGCTGTCATCTCCTGTTCTGGAAATGTAAATTCAAGAGTCTTTCAACAATGACTGGGAAGAGTGTAGTTAATATGTTCCATCTGATGAGGCTATATTAAGCCAATTAACTTTTTTCTTGGTCTGCAAGGAGATTTACCTTCCAGGTTTTCATATTGATAGTGGAATGTTAGAGTGGCATTTTCATAAACCATGTCAGTACCACATTTTGCTCTGTTACAATACTTAAAGATTGGTTCTGACTCCATGAATTTCATAGCATTTTAACAAAAGTGTTGTTTTTGCCTAGCTTTCTCTTGACAGCTTCTCATGCATATTCAGTTTGAACAAAAAAACCTCTGTGTCATCACTCTGATGTTATTGTCCTGGGATTTCAAAAGGAGTGAAGATCACGTGGGATAGCTGATGACCACGGTCAATATTCTTACTACAGACTAAATAACTAAATAATGTGATTTCACATACAAAATCATCTGAATAAAAATAAAAGGCTAACCACCCACACAGCTCAATTAACTAACTACCAAGATGCACTCTCATGTTTATTATTGCAATAAATCTGTGATTTAAATTCAGTGGCAAAATATTTGCAAACATTTACTCAATTACTGCATGCTCATTTTTTATCATAAGATGAATCAGATGAAGCTCAAGTAGTGGTTCAGCTCCACAAGTGCCACAAATAAGTTCAGCATCATGCTCTTTAGTCCATGCTCTGGCCCTGCATAGAAATGGTGTGACATCATCTCCTGTTTATTAGAGATGGAGTGACAGACACAGATTTTACTACTGTCAAAATAGCATTAACACTTGGTAGTAGTCGTGTGGTGAACTCTTCCCTCCATCAGACTGCCTGGTATGGTGTTACACTGCAGAAAAGATATCATCATTGACGTGTTACTGGGAAGAACAGAAATATCAAAGCTGCAGTGCGGTGACTGGAGAGCAAAATGAGTCTGATTCATCACTCTGAAGAATCCCATCTGAAACAAATGTCTTGAAAAGCCAGCACAGTTGAACCTTTTCAGCTAAGAACAATGAGAAAAGTCAGTGTGCATGAGAGAGAGGGAGAGCATTTGCCACTTGTCCAGGCTTGATGGGAACATGAAAGGACATACTGCTAGTTAGCAGAGGAGAATAGGTGGGAGTAGCACAGGATTTAGAAGGGCAATAGAGAGCAGAATAATGAAAAGCAGTATGGAGAGAGACACTACAGAATGGAGAGGCAAAAGGGAGGGGGTGAAAGGCCTTTAACATTTTTTATTCCATTATGTCTTCTCAAAAAGCTCCATTTTCCAATTTCATTTGAGTGACTTCAATTCAGTATGATGAAATTCCTTTTAGTACTTTTAGCACTGCCAGACATTTGCTAACAACAAAGTGAGCATGAGTAGTGATATGTGCATAAGTGCCTAAGTGTATGTGTGTATGTTTATATATATATATACATATATATATATGTATATATATATGTAGGAATACAGTAAGTCTTGCAGGATTGATGAAAAATATTTTTAATTAC
Organism: Cinclus cinclus; assembly: GCF_963662255.1. NCBI lineage: Eukaryota > Metazoa > Chordata > Aves > Passeriformes > Cinclidae > Cinclus > Cinclus cinclus. The sequence goes on along the minus strand of NC_085048.1, from coordinate 14,278,722 downwards.
TTTCGGAAAAGTTTGCTACAGTTGTAACAGAAAAAAAGGTTTTAATTATTTAATTTACCATTGTGTATATCTATAACTAACATATATTTAGAGTCTCTTCTTTGAATTTATGTCCAACATATTTTTTTCTATTACTAGTTACTTTCTGTATGGTGCTGAAAATGTTTACTGGCAAAGTGTCAGCCATTTACAATCCAGAGGCTTGCAACTATGAAGCTATGAAGCCAACTCCTTAATGAGCTTCAGTCTATTCCCATATTCCTATTTACCCATTTACCTCAGAATGAAATTGCCATTCTGTTATTTCTTCCACAACCTGCACAGACCTGACTCACTTAATTGGGAAAAAAATCCAGCACAGAAAGATATTACATATTCATGAAAATTTATGTCTATATATCTCGTCCCTTTAATTTCCAGCTGGTAATTCTTGTTAGTGGGTCCTACAGAAAAAGTCCCAATGAAACTGAAAACACCAATAAGTGCAATGAAATAAACCCACTGTATTATTCTCATTGATATACTGGTCTTCTGTGATTACTTCTGAGGGGTACTTGCATGAAAACCAAGGAGATTGCAGTAAGGTTGTGGCTTATGAATTAAAATAATATTTTTGTACAGGACGTGATGAAAAAGCATTCTTCCATTCTAACACTTTCCTAATAGTTCAGGAACTTAAATACATGGTTTAATTGCTACTAAGTAATCCAAGGTCAGGGATGGCATTATAAATCTCTACAGTGAATGTCTCTTCTTTAAAACCTCTGTGAGATAACAACTGACATTGATTTCTGATATTAAAGTTAAGAAAATGAGAAAAAAGTTAATTGTTTTTAAAGATTTGTGAAATAAATGTAGAGGAACATCTGTATATTTATTTAATTGGTTATAAAAATATCTGTCAATGCCAAGTGCTCTGACGTTCATGGATGTATGGTTAATAAGAGGTAGATATAAGCATTATTGCTTTACCTGTAAGAAAAGTGGATACTAAGGGATGGCATGTCTGGATTTTCACAAATGAGTGTTGAAAGTGCTTTGGTTTCTGACTGTCCTGGTGATGGAAAGGGGGGATCCAAGCTCTCCATTCCCTGCCCTGAGATGAACATGGATGTACTGGTGTCCAGTGCTGGTGCCTGGACATGCACAAGAAAAGGAGGTGGTAGGTGGCTGGACAAACTGCTATGAAAATCTTCTTATCTCCCCTCCCTAAGCAAAATCACATATCCAGCAGACTCATCCTAGCCAAATCCAGCCTGCTGACTGGCAGCAGGAGAGCTCTGCTCTATACAGGAGATTAGTCCCCCATTTAGCTCTTGTTCCTAAAGCATTGACACAAATTACCTTTCAGGCTGGGCTCAGGGATGTCCCAGCTTTCCCAGTGAGTACTTACTCTTGGGCAATTCCAGTAAAGCTAAACATTAAACCAAATTGCCTAGGGGAGAAGAAGGGAGGGAAAATGTCCTAAGAAGCTGACCTTATAATTTAGTTTTCTGTGAAAAAATTAAAAAGACTGTCAAGAATTCTCCACTATAGACACAGTCAGAAATTAAAAGGCACTTTTTCCTGCAAGGAGAGAGTCCTGAGTGTGATACAGGGCCACTTTCAGCCACATGGAATAATGGAGCTTTTCTTCAAACTGTCAAGGAAAAGCCCTGGAGGAAGGGACATGAGTGAGGAACATGCCTTGCTTCTAAACAAGCAGAAATATTTTTTATGCCTTCATGGTAGTTTACTCTTCTCTGATATTTTAATCCTACTTGGTGTAGAATTTACAGCTCCACAGCAAAAGGCATGGGAATGCAAAGAGCTGGACTGAGACTTGAGTATTTTGCTCATTCCAGGCAAGCTCTTCAACTTCCACATCATTGGCCACTTATTCAATCCTATTTACCCCATTTTGAAGGAGACAAAGCTGTTCAAGATCTTTTTGACCAGCAGACCTGTACTCCAGTATAGAGACTGTTCCTCCCAGTTTGATATCATCTGCAATTCCTCCTTCAATAATGATGGTAAAGTATAGCTCAGACATAATTTTTCAGACGTCAATTAAAGACAGAGAAGGCACTATCCTTTCAAAGCAGCTCGCCACCCTGAGTTGAAAAGAGACCTCTTTTGCAGGCCAGCTTGGAAGTAGCTTGAAACATTCCTGTCCCTCGTGTGTCCTTCTATCCTATCCTGAGAATCCTCAGCTGCTGTTACACCGAGACACAGACGCTCACCCTCCCATGGAGGGCCTTTATTCACTTGTTAGAGACAGGAAGCAATTTAAAAGCTTTTTCTCATTTACCTATTGACTTTCACATCACTCCTTTAAAGGATTATTGAATCTTCAGCTAGTGACTAATGATATCATCACTATTCATTAATCCTGAAAAGCATCTGCCATCCTTGGAGTTTGACGAAGAAGATGAAAAGAAGACACTGTAGGAAAAATGAGTGTAATGTTTTTAATGAAATTCCAAGAGGATAGCTATTATAAGCAATGTATCTTATGGAGTGATAATAGATTTTGCTTTCTTAAAAGTGGCAGGTTCTTGCTGAATGAACACCAAGAAAAAGAATTGGTATAAAACATTCAAGTGAAAAACACAAGTTCAAGATCTTGTTTCTGCAATTATTTCTGCAGTATTTCTTGCCCGGGATCTAAAGTTGATGGCAAACTCGGAAAAGTCTAGTGGAGACCACCAGGTTGGTCAGGGCTGGAGGACTTGTCCTGTGAGCAGAGCTGAAGGGAGCTGGGCTTGTTCAGCCTAGGTAAAGGACACCTTCAGGAGGGTCTCAGCAGCCTGGCCCTGCCTACCTGAAGGGTTATCAAGGAGCTCAGATGGGCTCCTCACCATAATGCACAGTAGGAGAAGGACAGCCAGGAGTCATAAACTGAAACAATAGATTCCAGCTGGATATAGGAAAAGAAATTTCACCAAGGACAGTCAGGAAACCAGACTGCTTGGAGACCTTCTTCTGCCTTGGAGAGTTCAAGACTCACATGGGAAAAGCTCTGAGCAGCCTGGTCTGAACTCACAGATTTCCCTACTTGCAGCAAGAGCTTGGACAGAGGGTACCTGAAGTCTATCCCACAGCAGTTGATTCTGTGATTCTGCTTCCCTTTTCACAGCAGTTTGCCAGGACTTCTAAAGAATGTTCACAGTCTAAACACAAATAAGATGATCTTCACTGCTCTAACTACATCTGTCCTTACAATGAACCGAGCTGATTGGCCAGTCCATATTCATATATCCAGGTGATAAGAATCTAGAGACACCATAAAACCACCCGGGAGAAAAGCAAGTCGTGCTGTTTACTGAACAAGAATAAATCCTCTTACAAACCCGTCACCCAGCAGAAAGATAGGCTTTTACATTAAGTGGTGCAACACCCTGGAAAATGAGTAATGACTACAAGTAATTCCTGCAAATGAAATGAAAATCTCTCACAAGTCTGTCCGATCTCTGCTTCCAAAGTGCTCCCATTCATATTAATCTATTCTAAAGATCACATTACTCCTTCACTTCAAGCGCCTCCATTCACACAGGCACTCATCCAGAATTATGCTGAGAACATATTGCAGAAGTGCAGCATTCAGAGCTAGAAAACATGTGCTAACCAGACAGACATTTCCAAGAAGAGAACACATGCATGAAGTTTATACTGCTCCGTACAAAGTGGAAAAATGTATGTTCTCCACAGGGCTACATCCCCAATCCTTTTCCAACCACATCTACAGGGTGGAAAGCTTCAGGCCACCAGAAAAATTGGTGCTGCCTACAGAAAGAGAATATCACTGTCTGCAAATAATGCAGGTTATTAAGAAAAAGAGAATATTTATTTTAGCACAAATATGGTTATGAGAGTTTTTAATGTAGCACAGCAATGAGCCTTAGCTCGCTATGTATATTACATTTTCATGTTCGTTATGAAAATTAATGTCAGTTTAAATACATGCATGCATTTAAAATGTAGAGAATTTTTGCAACTGAAAAGTATATTGAAAAAAAATTTAAATATAAAATATTCTGTTATAAATCCACAGAAGTCTCATCTGAATTACTGACTCAAGTCAATGAGGCAGAGAAGAATAGAAGCTAGTAGAATCTTGACAATAAGAAGTTTGACCTGGTTTTCCTTTGGAACTGGGAGGCCACCTAGTCAACTCTCATACCAGTATGGTGAGCCAGTGTATTTTCAAAGGCAGATTGGCTTGTACAAATAAAGGAAGAGCTATCCACAGAGTAATGTACTATTAGGGGCATTCATGCTGGAAGACTTTGTTTCATCAAATTGATGGATACAGATTTCATAAGTGCTCAAAAACCAGAAATGTTCTTGGGATTCTCTAGCTGCTGTCTCTCCCATTCTTCTAGTTTGTGGAAAAGCAGAAAAAAAAAATCATTCCTAAAAGCAAAAGGAAATTATTTTATCCAGACTATTACATTCAAACTACCAGAGCAAAAACTAAAACCTAAATGGCAAAAGAACAGGAGATATTCCATTTTTAGGATGGAATGATGCTTTCGTGACTGAACAATTTAATATGTATGACTTGCAATTTCTGTGCCTGGCTCTGCCATATTTTTAAATGCCATTAAACCTCAGTGTCAAAATACCTATTAAGAAAGAGGCTTTTATTGAGGAAAGGATAATAAAAATCAGGTACATTAATAAGCTGTATGAGAAGCCTCACTCCAGGAATAAAGAAGCTCACAGAATGAGTTTTGCCATTTACATTCACATCCTAAAGCAACCAAGCTCTTTACTACACCTGGATCTGACCAAGAGTGATTTACCAGACATGGAACTCATCAGTCAGAACTTAATAAAATTTTGTATACACCCAGCTTGTGATATTAGGTCATCTATAAATAGAACACTTTCAAATGACATTTCTTCTTCCTTCAGAAACATTGAAAGTCTAAGAAACAGGACAGTCGATTTTGTGTTCCTTTAAGTCCTCAGAAATCCCTAGTGAAGCCCACACTGTACATGTGTACAAAGGATCATTTTGAAATAATGATTTGAGATGGGATTTTGTGCATGGTAGGAATATACACTAAACAGTAGAGCTGAAGTAATAGGTCATAAATAACCTCATGGATGTACAGTAACTCCAGAGCCTCCTGAAAAATATTGCTCCTGAACTGCTCCAGCTTCCCAACCTATCTCCTCAAATGACATGTGAGCATCTGGACCAACATCATGGCAATATTAAAATTATATTATCTGTGTCAATGAGCATCCACTCATAGCTCTGGATATTGATTTCTGCTACCATTTTGGAACATAATTTTATTTCAGTTATTGGATTTTGGAAAAGAATTAAGGAGTTAAGTATCTGGTGTTTGAAATAATAATTTGAGATGAAAAACAGGAACAACAAAAAGCTACCCATAACATTCATATTTATTTTAAAACAGTTTACTTGGTTACATAAAAATACAATAAATACATTCTTAGAATTTTTACATCTTATGTTGAATAAGTGGTTTTCATTTGCTGTAAAATTACTGATCTCTTGCTCAAATGAGACACCATTTTGAATGTAATGAATTCTAAAATTAGCAAAATAAGGGAAAATAGAAGCATTCTTGGAATATAATTTACTACAAAATCAAAGCATTAAGGGAGCTGAAGCAATGCACTGTAACAACCTGTTCAAACAATAAACTATCAAAAAAGCAATGGAACATTAAAATGGAAGACAACAAAACTAATTATTTTTGTGCTTCTTCATTCCATGAATTCCATGAAATTGTTTGAAATTGTATAAAATTCCATGAAACAAATCAGCACTCCATTTTAAACCTACATCTACTGAGAATTAATAAAGTAACATAATGATAAGCATTTTCACAATCTCAGGATAAAATTGCATCAATTAGCACAATTTTCTTATATTGTTGTATAGAGCCTACCTTTTTTTTCCACACCAATAGTATTTCAGAAATACTATCTTGTTTGTTTATGAGTGAAATACTATTCAAGACTGGACCCTGAACAGGCTGAAGCATTAACTTATAAAACTTATTATTTTAGGGGTTTGTGCTGTAAGAGATGCCTTTTATTTCCATTGAGGTAACTCCACTAGAAACTGTTAAATTACATTCAGCTGAAATGGATGAAATTGTGAGTACCTCAAGCAACCCCCTCAGGCCAGTAGAATATTTGCATTCCTTTCAGCTGCTTTAGGAGTCAAACCTAACTCCTAAGACCCTAAGATCATTCCCACCTCTTCTGGTGACCCATTTTTCATGTGTGACCATGTCAGCCATGTCAGGTCCTTTCTCGCCCAGGAACTAGTACTACAGGTTTCTCTGTGCTTATTAGGTGCATCACCTATCTCAGCTACACACTTTATGCCTCAGTTCATTAATTTGCTAAATGAGAAATAGTGGCATCTATCCTGGAAGTAAACAAAAATGTTTAGTGATACATTTAAAGAGGTTTTAAATTGCAAGTTAAATGAATAGGCAAAATTACAAAAGAGACAATGAAATAAAATCCTTCCAAAATTCTGTTTGTGGCATTCAAAGCGCCTATAGGGTTGACAAAAATTTTCTCAAGCTCTCAGAAAACAGGCAGCCCAGTAAATGAGAAACTAAGAACAAGCCTCTTATGAGGAAAGCTCACCCATTTCTAATAACAGGAATAAACCAAATTTGAGAGGCACTATGAGTGCTTACCCAGTCTTTGCTCTTTTACAACACTTATGGATACACCTATCTTTTAGTTAAACTTACCAGTTCAAAGGTACAACATTGCTCTTTACATATCTACCTCTAATGTTACCTTTGAAACTTATTTCTAATTTGTATCATTATATTTAAAAACCAATTCTGGTTTCTCTAGTGCCATACAAAAGAAGAGAGCAAATCAACATTTCCAGAGCCACATGATCTTTCACTGGTGAGCTAATAGCCTTTTTCCACCTTCTCTATCTGAGGTTTTCTTATTACTGCTCTGTCTCAAGAATCCAACCATTTCTCCACAGAATTGTATCTCTAACCTCATTCTACAAATGGATCCAAACCTTTTTTTCCTGCAGAACAGAAGTGAAATGCTTGCAGTAAGAGAAGATCAGCTTTTCACAAAAAGCTTCCACACAAACATGAACTAGCTGGTGATGATTTATAAACCACTGGGAACACTATAAAAGTTTTATTCCATTTAGACAACTACTTTCATTTTTTTCTGTATTCAAATTTGATTCCCCCCTTATTAAAATGGCCATTTTTTCTATTGTCTCATTTAATGAATGGAGATAATCTGGCACAAATTTCACATCTGATTGCAGAAATATCCATCTTAAAGGCTGTGCCCAGCCTTCAGCTGCTCAACTGAGTGCTGGCAGGTTGATTCCCAGTTCTCTGCACATGGCATTCTCCAAGTTATTGCTGATTTGGGTGGCTGATGGCCAGTGGAGGTTGTTGCCAGGCTACTGGGCTGCGGCCAACATTGTTGGCCAGCGTGAACTTGTTGCCCCCTCTGTGTTGTACATGAGCATGAAGAGAAGAATGACTAAGCCAGCCCAGAGTAGATCCCAGAGTCTGGCTGCAAAACACCACCAAGCCTACAGTGCCCTGACATTATTCCAGCCACGAGAGCTATTGAAATAAAAGCAGGTGACTGCTTTGTTCCTGCCCAAAGCTGTGACCCACCAACGGTACAATTGTGCCTGCTGGTATCCTGGCAGATGTGGCAGATCTGCTCCTGGCACAGGGTGGCCGTCTGTGTGTGAGCCTCTGGCTGCACAAGCAGGTGCAAGATGTGAAAGGGACGGAACAACGAGTTGTGCTGCCTGCAAAAATAACTGCAGGTCAGTACAATTAGTGCAGGCTCATTACACGTGGCAGTGCAGTGATTTTAAGGCAATGGTAGCAGGTTTATGGGCTGTGCTTCACAGATGTGCACAGGGCACCATGTCACAGTAACTCTGGGAACAGTGGAACCAGAAAGAGGCCCAGAGAAATGGGTTATTCTACATCATCGGTTTGCAAGGATGGATTCTATAAAGCAGATATAACTTTAGAGCTCTCTTGTGCTCATTTCCTCCAGATTACAGTGACACATAAAGATAAGGTTTGGTTTAAGGGAGCTGTGTCTGGCTGGACCTGTACCAGCTGCCTGATGTGCTTACTTAAGAGTAATGTGGTCTAGATTCATTTCTCATAGACTCATTTCCCACTGCTGTTTTACATGCATACCAGTGGAGTCCTGTGCAGAATCACCAAGAAAAGACACTGAGACAACCAAAACCAGAGTGCACAATGTGCAATGAAAGCAGTTCTTTGCTTGTGTTGTCCCCAGACAAAAAGCCAGTGCTGGTTAATTGATATTTGACAAATAGACAAAACATACAAGACCATTTGCAAGACAATTAATTCTGAGCCTTCTTTCTGGAAGAGGTATGGATTTCTCACTGCCTATATAGAGCAGGAGTTACTTTTACTCCTTGGTTTCACACATCAAGCAAATATATGTCAAGGAGGTGACGGTAGAAGGAATAGGACAAGTCAAAATGGTCACCTAGAAATCAGGGCTGGGTGTCTTCAGTGAGGTGTGCAGAATGGTGCTTTTCACTGGGTCAGACTGGAAGAGTAAGTTGTCCAGGCTGGTATTCAGCCCACACATTCAATCCTCAGGAGTGTGGATTTATACACGGACTGTCAGATTTTAGCTCTGAGAGCCAGTGGTGATCTGGCTACAGATATTTCCTTGGCTGGGAGAGCAGTGCAAGGCAATGGAAACAGGTCAAGTGATAATATCAAGAGAAATTCTCTCTTGGCTTGTCTCCTGTACTTCTCTGTTCAGAATCACAGCATGCTTAACTGGATCTTTCCAGCCCAGAGCAACAAACCAAATTTATAATGTTCTTAATTGCTTTTTCTTTTCTTCTTCCTCAGCTGGCAGATGGACCTGTACCATATCAGCAATGCTCTGTGTTGTGCTTTCAAGAATGATAATAGAGCCAACAAAATTATTTTATTTTCTGCTCTGTGCACACTGCAGAGAAATTTCATTAAGCAGCACTTGGTCTTTATTTATTTTTGTTTTCAGCTCTTGCTGAGACCAAAAATTATTTCTTCTGTATTTTGTTTGGTTTTATTATATAGTGTTCCAAACATTCTCATTTAATTCTCATAAAGGATGCTTTTTGGAAACAAGCCAGGCTTGCTGAATCTTTGGTAGGGATGTTTTGAGACAGAGAACAGGAAATCATGCTTGTATAATCTATGGACTCATAGGGATAAAAGGTAACTCCTATCACATGCATCAACCAAGAAACCCATCTGGGGCTGGGTATAGTGAAGATTTTAGTTACAAATGCCTACCTTTACAGGTTGCCTAAAGATTCAGCACAAAGGAGAGACATCCTCAAATGTAACCTCACATTCAGTAAAACAATTCACAATTATAACATTCACAGAATCAACACAAGTCTTTTCTGCCTTCTCAGTGTTTTACTGGGTTGCAGAGAAGCATTACACAGTCTTATTTGTGCCTAACATATGGAATTAAACTGTCATCATTTTGGGTTATATACATATACATATACATATACATATACATATACATATACATATACATATACATATACATATACATATACATACACACACACACATGATTGTGCTGTCCCTCCAAAATGGATGTCTGAGCAAGAAATATGAGGCACATTCAAACTCAAGTTTAAAAACCTTCACTTAAGAGGAGGCTCAGGGAGCCTGCTAAGAAGAAGAGAGGTGGTATTGACTTCAAGAGATTTTGGATTTTGGCATGAGTTATTTTGAACTGACTCTATTAGTCCTCCTCCAGAGAAGTCAGGCTGAATAGTCTCTTCTGATAAGAAAGTTCATCAACCTTTATTATTATTTAGTGTTTTATATAAATATAACAGCTTTTTTCCTCAGGTAATTTCTACACTGCATAGCTGTAACCTTCTTAAACTTAATGCTGTAGGTGGAAAAATTCACTTTCTCCTTTATAACCTTTACAGTTTAAGGCTGCATGTGGAAAAGCAATGCAAAAATATTTGAAAAGTTTGGCTTCTTCTTGTAGATGAAGACAAAAAAAATGCTATTTTCACTAGGAAGACTTTGACTGTAGCATTTTCTTTTCCACTGAGCAGTCTGTTGAGGAAGCAGCCACAGCAGACAGCACGGAGTGCTATGCTGCACCACAGACAAGGCTGTGAGAGAGCAAGAAATTAGTTCAACTACTGTTTGTGCCAAACAACATTAATTTAAATAAGCTTTTAGTGTGGAAAAAAACCCAACAGGCTGGAACAATTTCAATCTTTGAATAATACAACAGATTATGGCAGTGCTTATGGAGCAGCGGTTGAGTCAGCTAGGAGAACCTTGGGCTGTGGTTTCCAGTGCTTCCCAGGAAGAGCAGGGTGTTGCCTCCTACCAGGGGTGAGTGGCGATGAACCACCCAGGGAGACCTCCTTGGATCAGGAAATAAGCCCCATGGGGACCTTCTGCCTCTCAAAAACAGCTTGAAATCACCAGTCTGTCTTCACGGCCACCAGCTTTTTACAAGTTCTGGGTTAGTGAATTGTGAATGCAGACCTCTGCTTATGACATAGAGTTAATATTGTTAATGGCAATGCTTTGATGTGGCTCCATTCTCAGTCAGGCAAACATCAAGTGTCTGCATGGGTCAGATGAACCAGAGTTCAATTTGAACCATGGGAGATGGAAGCATCAGATTGAAAGCTCACGCACAGATCTGCTATTAAGTAATAGCCAGGTTATTTCAGGGGGGAGTGGGTTTTTGTTTTCAAACATTTGCCACCTCCTTGCCTAAATGTGTATTTCTTTATCTGCATTTCTCTTACATAATTTGTGTGCACCAATCAATCTCCTTATGAGTTATTTTTCCTAAACTCAAGTAAACATAGACAGAAACTACCCTGTGGAATCACAAAATCACACATGGAATCGCATGTTCTTGCTTCTCTCTTGAGCAGTGCTTGAGCCTATTGGTTTAACTTCCATGCACAGGCACAGGGGATACAGCAAAGAAACAAAAAAACCCACAAAAAATCCAAAACCAAAAAACAACAACAACAAAACCAACCAACCAAACAAAAAAAGGCCCACAAAAAAAAAAAAAGAAAAAAAACAAAAAAACCCCAACAAAATCCAAAAAAACAACCAAACAAACAAATAAAACAACCCCAAAAAAACCCCACCAAACAAACAAAACAAACAATATTTTATTATTCTGGGGTATTTTTCTGGTGGTTTTCCTGCTTACCTTAGTTGGGAACAAGGGTGAGAGGATTAAATGGGAGAATTAAAGAACAGCTGTAGGGGTCTGCAGCTGGACTAGCAGAGTGTCTTGGGTCCTCATTACCACTTTGCACAAACTGCCAAGGGCTGCACCCTGTAGCAGCCTTTTTGGTCCCCCTGGTACATCTGGAGCTCACAAACTTCCCCTCCTTATGCAGCAGTGAGGAGAAACTCAGGCTATTTTGAGCTCACATATTTTCATGACCTTTTTCAATTCACAGGTCCGGTCCCAATCATGTCAGGTAGAGAAGAAGGTCTTTGTCAGACCAAATTTTTTATCAGCAGAAGAATCTGGGCATTGCTCCTTTCACTGCCAAGTTTGGAAGCATCTCAGGGACGGAGCATTAGTTAGCAATGGATCTTGCAGCACTGTAATGGAGCTAGAATTCCACAGGAATGGAAACAGAGAGCAGGGATTTCTATAATAAGAGGGAAATAAAGCAATCTAGGGATTTTCACAAAATTACAACATTTAACTGTCAAATGCAAATCTTGCAGTTAAAGAAAACATTAAGGAAAGAGATTTTGTGTGTACTGATCCTAGTACTGTCATTTCATCACTGAAATATGTCTTGCATAGTTTTCTTGGCATTTTGTCTTAGATTCATCTCAAATCACATTATTTTTGTGCTAATAAAATTGTTTTCCACTCTACTACAGAACAGTAAACATGGATTTAAATCCACCTGTCTCTGCCAGTTAACTATTTTGCAGAATTATTGCTTAAGTTCTATTGCTTTAAATGGGAGGTGAGGTTCATTTGGTAGTATATATAAACAATTCAAAACTAAATCTACCAGCATCCAAACCTTTTGGCCTAGGCATATACACATTTGACTATTATTGTTATTTTTAAATAGTGGAATTCCTACCATATTTATCTATATCAAATCATCCCAGTGATTTCTTTTCCAAAATTGCTAAGCAAAGTGCTCAGTCTCCTTTGCAATGCACAGCATTGCCAATCTCCACAAGGACTGGCAGACACACAGGTAACTCCTGCTGTTTGAAGCAATTGTCTCACACAGCCCTTCACAGGAAGAGAATTCTAAGTTCTTCTGGTTGACTCTTCTGTGAAAGCTCCTCTGCAGCAGGGAAGGTCATAGCAAGAGTGAATGTCCTGCTCCTTGTTACCTAAAAATTCATAGTGATATTGAATGTTCATATTTGCTGGTAGGATGTGCAGAGCACGTTGGGTAGTACCCATCTCAGCAATTCATTCTCAGCTACCCCAAAAATGAGACACTTGAAAACAACACTTAGTTGTTAACTAAGGCCCTTATTTTAAACATATTTTTCAGAAAAGGCAATTAACAATTCACTCCCAGTGTAATAAGCACCAGATTCATTAAATAAATACTAGGTTACATAAATCCATATTGATGACTCTCTGCAGCAAACAGAAATCCAAAGTAGTGTTTTGAACTAAGTCATGAGGCTAGACAGATACTGCATGGGGAAAAGGTAAATACAAACCACAGAAAGAGTGGTGACTCCATACCTGTCGTCTTGTTAAAAACATGAGGAAAGAAAAACCCACTGAACTGTTAATGAGATAGTCATACTGATGTAGACAGGGTGAGGCAAATGTCATAACATCTTTTGTAAAGCACTCTACATTAACTGACAAACAAGATGTTCCATTTCTCCACTCCAGTCAAAGGATTATTATTTAAAAAATAATTGAAAATGACAAAACCTATTACCAAAAATTACTTGAAGACATTTTCTTCCATGGCTCCATATTCTGTCTGTCTCCTTCCCAGGAGAATTCAAGATTTATAAAATCCTTGGCAAAAGGGCATTTTTTTTTTGTCACCCTCTCCGTTTGGAGGTGATTATTTGGAGCAACATAATTAGCGGTTTGGCATAAAAACAGCAGTACTGTGCTATTGAAAATTTAAACCAGGAGATTTGAGGAGAAAGATTGTTAGCTGAAAATGTGTTGTGCTCAATTCAGCTGTTGAAAAGATTTCAAAATGGACTCTTTCTCTCTTTCATCTGAAACAGGATGAAAAAGAATCACCATGACACTATATTCAAAGAGTACAAAACCAGAAATGCACAATTAATAAAGTGGGAAAAAAAAGAAAACTTGACTAAATAAATGGTTCATGATCAAGACTTAAAAATCATCTTGCCCTGCAGAAGGCTATAGCAAAAATTAACAAGTAAGCAGGAAGCAAATCTGTTACCACTTCTAATCTGCTCATTACATTCATATACAATATGCTATGCAAAACATATCTGGAGGAGTTATGTCTTTCAATCCTGCTTTGTTTGTTTTGTTTCACTAGTGCTGTTGAACATGAAATGGAATTCTCTGGAGAAAAGACTAAAGGCTCATTTTTTTTTACCATGTAAATGCCTTGTGTCATGGACACAACCAGGCACAGCTCCTGGGCTCTCCTGTACTGCAAATTGTATATGAGTTTCCAAAGAAACATGCAGAAATGTTCTCCTGTTCCCTAAAATGTGCACTGAGTTTATGATCTCCTAGAGATTCATTATCAAAATCCAGCAGGGTCTGCAAATTGGGGGCATCTGAGAAACGTGCAATAAAACTGAGATCCCTTTCCTTTCATTCAACTATTTTAGAAGTCCTAAATATGGGGAAGTCAATAAAATATTCATATTGAATATAATAGGTAGGAAGGAAGGAAGGAAGGAAGGAAGGAAGGAAGGAAGGAAGGAAGGAAGGAAGGAAGGAAGGAAGGAAGGAAGGAAGGAAGGAAGGAAGGAAATGATCAGGATTTTTCTTCTATATATTCTGTAAAGTCTACTTTAAAGTCATCCAAAAGAGAATGAGTCCTTTTCATTTTATTAGAAAAATATATCAAAGCAATAACGAGCAGTTTGATCCCAGTGTGAGAGAACATTTTACCTCTTATTTTATGTTAAATAATCCCTTTCAGTTAATATAAATCCCGCTTTCAAAGCAAGAAAACAGAAATTCTCTGTGTGACCATTCAATATAAAAGCAAAGTTTGTTTTTATTTCTGCAGGGACAATAAATTAGAGCCTTTCATCAACTACCATTTATCTCTTCTTTTTATGAGGATGCAAGTAAGTAATTATCAGTGAAGTTCAATGATCAAGCCGCTGCATAAATTTGCAGTAGAAACTAATTCTGACTAATTAATCTGATCAAATATATGGTTTAAAATAATCCTCAGTGCCACTAGTTCTTTCTCAATAATTTGCTTTTATGCTAGAATTTCACCTGTCCTTCATGATTTTTATTTGAAATAACATCCAAGGGCCAGTTTTATCTGGAAATTTCATGACATTTTGTAAATACAGCCTTGGGTACAAAGAGACAAAAGTAAATACTCTATTGCTATAGATAACAGCACCATGACAGTAGTGAACCAGTGCCAAAAAACTGTAGGAAATCTGGTGATAATATTTCAGGAACAAGTTTAGGGGTGCAGTGGACGGAAGAGAATCACTTTAGGTCTCTGCCACTGCAAGGAAGAACAGACATCCAAGAAGGAAGAGTTAGCTGAATAGGTTCCAGCACCCCACAGTCAAAAAAAAAAAAATAATGGACATTCTTAATCCCTTTTTTGTCCTGAATGCTAATAAAGTTAAATTTTCCTTGTTAGAGATTTGTGACAAATAAATATTGGTATTGGAAAAAAAAAAAAAAGTTGTAATATACAGTTACTTATTTTAACATCTTTCTCTTCCCTAAACTTGACCTAAAATACTCCGGAAAATTTCAGGTTCCTTGCAGCACTGTTTCTCTCTAGATGACAAGTATGGAAAAGAATGCAGTTAAGGGACCCAGTCCTGCAAATTGCAGGATGTGTGTAACTTCTTTAGCTTACATGGGCAATATAAGTTCCTGTTCCTCCTTGTACAAAATTCAGAAACTAACAAAGCTCACAAAGTTCCCACATGAGTACATTTCAGCATTTCCTTAGGGGAAACTGAGGGATACACTGGTTGCAAATAGTAATTTCTCAAGTCCAAACCATTTCTAAAAAACTAATAGAGGCTTAAAGAAGTTGGAGGTATTGTAGAGGAGATTTTCACTATAACTAACTCACAGCAAATCTGGGAAATTCCTACTGGATACAGTGGCAGTATTTGAGACTGGTACAGGGTAACAGCTTTAAATCCCAAGTCTTAATTCCCTACTTGTGTTCAAGAAATATCTAGATTTTAGAAATGAGAAGTCACAGTCTGCCATTACTCTTCCTTAAAGGCAATAATGTGGGTGTTTCCATATAAGAATTTATAGACTTTTTTCCCTTTAGGTCTCTTCCTGCAGGCAAAGATGCAGTAAAACAAATCCAAAAAATATTTACCAGTTAGAAAGTATCTTCTTGGAGAGGAAAATTATTTTTTGATACTTCTAATCTTTTTAGTACTTACTAAATAAAAAATGTAATATTATTTCTAAGCTTAACAAGTTCACTTGTCACACAAAAATAGCTGTGATTGTCAGGACTTGGATGAGAAGGGGGCATTGGCTGACTCTGCAACATCCTGGATTCTGTACAGTAAATGCACAAAACACTGCTCAGTGAGACAGAAAAACATCATGCCATCCATGCTGTGTGCTTTCCATCCCAGCTCAGGAGAAACAGAAGATAATCTACCTGGTTTAGTGAAACTTTAGCCCTCTGAAAATCTCTCACCTGATCAAAAAATTAAAGTTTCTACTCTTGAAAAACCCTTCTCAGTCTTGCAGAGCATTTACTACAGCACAAGCATAGCATCCAGAACACAACATTTATAACATAAACACAGAGATAATTTGTTGTAATATTTTTCAAATAACAGAAGTCACAAAGTTATTGACTTATTTGCCAAGATTTGTACCATTTCCTTATTACAAGGAGGCTGCTTATAGAAGCAGAAAGTGCAAGGATGGTGTGTTGGTTTTGCACAGCCTGGTTTTTGCTAGTGGGGCGGGGCACAGAATTGGCTGCTGGAAGCTTCCACCATGTCCAGCAGAGCAAATCCCTGATGGCTCTGAAGATGGACATTCTGCTGGACAAAACTGGTGAACTTAGAGAGGTTGGTAATGCTTTTGTGATGACACATTTAACAACAAAATCAAAACAAAGAGTGCACAGTTTTTTTCTTTTAGCCAGAGAAGAGGAGCAGGGGAGAACATGTGAAGGAAATAGCATGGAGACACCAAGGTCAGTGCAGAAGGAGGGACAGGAATGCTCCAGGGGCCAGAGCCGAGATTCCTCTGCAGGCTGTGGTGAGACCACAGTGACCCTACAGCTGTGACCCTACAGCCCATGGGATCCATGGGGATGCAGAGATCCACCCACAGCCCATGGGATCCACGGGGGATGCAGAGATCCACCCACAGCCCATGGGATCCACGGGGGATGCAGAGATCCACCCACAGCCCATGGTATCCATGGGGGATGCAGAGATCCACCCACAGCCCGTGGGATCCATGGGGATGCAGAGATCCACCCACAGCCCATGTGGGAGGTGCCCACACCAGAGCAGGTGATGCCTGGAGGAGGCTGTGATCCAGTGGGAGACCCATGGAGAGAATGGGTCCTGCTCCCAGGCTGGAGCAGCCTGTCCTTGGAGGAGTGCACCTCATGGAGGAGTGACCCACACCACAGCAGTGTTGGCAGGACTGCTCCCATGAGGTTGGAGCCACACTGGAGAAGTTCATGGAGAGCTGTCTCCTGTGGGGGGGACCCCACGGTCTCACAGGGCAAGGACTCCTCTCCCAGAGCAGCAGAAGAAAATCTTGGATGATGAACAGACCAAACCCCTGTGTCCTGTCTCCTTGTGCTGTCTGTGGGAAGGTGGGAGGGTTGGGGAAGAAAGGTGTTTTTAAGGGTTTATTTTACTTCTCATTATCCTCCTCTGATTCTGTTAGTAATAAACTTACTTTGCACCTTTAAGTTAAGCCTGTTTTGCCCTTGGATTGTTCTCCCCTAGTCCCTAACCCATGAGCCCTTCGTTAATTTTTCCTCTCTTCTGCCCAGCTGTGGCAAGGGAGGGTGAGTGAGCAACTGGGTGGGTGCCTGGTGTTTGGCCAGTGTCAAACCATGACAGATGGCTATAAATGGCCAGGGAGATAATTCAAAGGAACTGGGAATCCACAACAGGATTTACACTATTTATAGCTGTTTTTCATCCTGTTTGTACCTTGCATGTACTGTACACTTTTATTTCCAAATTTTGTAAGTACAGTTACCAATGTTAATAAAATGATACTTCTAATTTCTTCCCTTTGGAGAGTCTCACAAGAAATGCAACCTTACAGTAACTCTAAAGCAGACTATGCTTTACATGCTACGACTCATATTTCTGGCCCAGTCTTGCCAATACAATTCACAGCACAGAACCTATTCAGTAGGGTAAACTACTCAGACCTGAATAGTGAAGGCCCTAGATGAATATGGTGTTTCACCACATCCTATTTATAAATCCATTGTGCTGTGTGTGATAAAGCAGTAGTCAGAAAACAAAAGCTCAGATAGAGACTTAAAGTTAATTTGGATAAATTTTCCCAGTTGTTTGCTATGTAAAAATGTATTTCCTATGGTGTCTGAGTTACAAAGGCATTAGAGATGGGCAGAAGAAGTTGAACCAGTTAACAATTAGTGAAGCACTGCATCTGCTTGTGATTTGCAGTCCCCAGGACATCAGCTTTTCCTCCTAGCAGCTGTCTTCTCTTTAAAGAGTAAAAGGTAATTTGGGTTGCTATTTATCTATCACCTTCCAAGAGTTTGGGGGATTTCCTTTGTTCAAACTTCCATGCAAGGGCATCTCAAATTTAGTCTCTTGAGTTATAAATACATCACATCCACACCTGAAATTTCAGGCTCCTAGTTCACAAACAGCAATTAAGCAAACAGAAAAAAAGAATTCTTGGCCTGAACAAAGACACCTTTCCATCTGCAGACAGCTCTCTGAGGCTGTGACCACTTCAGTGCCTGAGCTCAGTCATGGTCAGCTCAGTCTGCCACAGTCTGATTTAGGGGTCACAACACTTCCCACAGCATCTGCAGGGAGCCAGGAGCTGAGCCCTCAGAACAAATCCTCTCAATTTCTTACATTCTCTTGAACTTAGATGCCACGGAAGACATACCACTTAACTTAGGTACTTATAAGGTGCTATGAATATGCCCCTCTACATTCCCCTGCCAGCTCTGACTTCATTTCTCAAGTGGTTACACATCCCAGGCCTCTGCAGAGCCCAGTGGAGGTCCCTGTGCCTGGAGCTCCCCTCCCTGCCAGGGAAGTCATGAGGCTCTGAACTGCAGCCTCATCCTTTGAACAGAGCTTGGGGAGCAGAGCTGGATGTCATCTGCATTGATGTGGACCAGTAGCAAATTAATTACAAATTACAAAATGCAGAGCTGGTAATAAAGAAGACTGCTGCTAGAGCAATTATTGCTCTAAATTGTTATGGAGGCTTTGGTGAAAGAGTCTGTGAGTAGTAACATCAAAGAGCAAGCATGCTTTGTCTATTGAGGTAGCTCTTCTGGGACTGTGCAGGTATCTGTGCACAGCAGATAGTGTAAAAAACACAGAGAACCTTGATTGATCAGCCAACCTTTAGAGAACAAGGCTTCTGTGGATAATTTACCAAAACAAAGCCATCTTCCTGGCACAAATTTGCTTTATCAATTTTGTTTGTGCTAGCTAAACAAACACATTACAAATATTCCATTATCTTTTGCTACCTGTACTAGCATTGCAGCATTTTCAGATAATAAGATAAACATTTATAAAAGTGAATCTTTGCACGAGCCTTTTATCATGAACTCTTAATAAAATGGTCTGGCCAGTGGAAATAAGATGACCCTACACAATCAGGCAAGTAATTTTTCAGCAGTAGCTGCCCTTGTCCCACAATAAATGTGAGATTATGTATTCTTCTGTAAAACAAAGATAATGTAGTTTACATTACCATGGGGAAGAGCTCATACAGATATGCATTGCTGAGTGGGTAAGCTGGGGTACACTTGCATCAAGCTTAGCCTCTGCTAACATTCTGCAGTGCCCATCCCAGCAGCTCACCTCACAATTCTCTGTGGCGGTCTTCCCTGAATCCTGAGACCTGTGAGGAGAGTGATTTTATGAAAGGCACTGCTGCACTCCTGTCTGTCTCATTACCACCATTCTTAGGTATCCAGCAGGAGCTAGTAAAAAACCTGGCATTTCCCTCTGAAAACACAGGTAGTTGTATAAGAGATGATTTCCAAACTGCATGCTGCAAAAGCTGTCTAAGGAACTGGCAGCCCATGTGAACTCATAGTGCCAAAACCTTCTCAGCAAAAAAGCCAGATTCATGTTATAATTCTTATTACTAACAAGACTTAAGCCTTTTTAAGTCTACCCAGCTATGGGTTTGCACTTCAACAGCACCTCAGTGTATCAAAGACTAATAATTTAACATGTGGCATGGAAAATAATGAGCTGATACTTTATTAATTACTAAAGTAAAATCTTCATTTCACATTCACTATTTCACCTGTCCTAAGCAGGTCTTCAGTAGGATTGAGTGACACATAAGAAAAACCTTCCCCCTGCCTACCTTTGCCTTGATCAGTAAGATGCCTGGAGAACACGGTCTGTCCTGTCACTGCTCTACACCTCTGGCTGAAGGTAACACAGAACAGATTACTAGGTTCAAGTAAATAACACATAGGAGGGCATGTTATCATCTTACACATCTACAGTCCTTTCTCTGTGTCCAGTGACTGTCGTGTCAGGGGTGGTCCTCACACAAAGCCTCTGAGGTCAAGAGCAATTTCTGGTACAGCTGTGTGCTCCTCTCCCTGGTCATGCTGGTATCTGGGTGTGTGACATGGCTCCTGTGCCATGCAGCAGCAGCAGTAGCACAAGACAAGGAAGACCTTATGGCAGTGCTCTGCTCAAACATGTGAAGGCTTTAGAGAGCTGTGAGGTCAAGAGGGGAAGAGGCATCAGCTTGATTAACCAGGGCTTTATTACTGACATGCTAAGTGTATAATTTATTGTGTAATCAAAGCTTCTTTGACAATTCTCTGATTGTACTGCAGAAAACTTTAACTCAGTAATCAGTGAGAAAACCAGTGGTGCTTATACAATTTATGAACAGATTTCAGTTCTTCTGTGTTAAAAGACAGAAGGTTAAAAGGTTAAAAGGTTAAAAGACAGAAAAATACACTTATCACTCCTTTCCATGCTGCCCCTTGCAGCCCATGAAGATGCTAAAACCTGCCTTTTTTTCTCTAGGGAGAAAATGACAGTCGCTGATGCTGTGATCACTTCATCTATTTTTGCTGAT
Organism: Cinclus cinclus; assembly: GCF_963662255.1. Classification (NCBI taxonomy): domain Eukaryota; kingdom Metazoa; phylum Chordata; class Aves; order Passeriformes; family Cinclidae; genus Cinclus; species Cinclus cinclus. Next base: position 14,258,151 of record NC_085048.1, on the reverse strand, counting down.
GTACTACTCAGTGCTACAATTTGGTTCTACTAATTGATTCCTCCTACAAGAAAACAGCTGATGAACACCTATTTTAAAAAGTATGCCTAAATAAGGTTGATCTGCTGCTCTTTTAAGACTGCAGCTACTTTTGATTACTTAACATAACAATAAGCATGTTAGTCACTCAGTTATTATCTGAGGAAAAATCATTTTGTTATTCAAATTTTGGACTCTCTGTACGTTTCTACTTCCACTTTTCCATGCAATGATAGAAGATAGGTGATATTAGCTGTGGCTGGAAGTGGTTTTACATGATGTCTAGTCCTTTTCTTCATCCTATTTCTGGCTGCTGTGAAATCAGAAATATAGAATAAATACAATTGCTCATATATGAGAGTTTTCCTGTACAATTTTATTTCACAATTACAAAAGTATGTTCTTTTCTAAAAACTCAGTTGGACTAGTACTGTAACAAATTTTATAAATGAAAGGGTAATTGCTAAAAAACACTTTTTAAAATCAAGGTACATATTGTTATCCTGTACTATAGGGAAACTGAGGGCCTCATTGCTATAGAGAGGAGCAAAATCAAAAAATGTCCTAAATCATTTGGGAAAGTGCAATGGGTAGCAATGCTTTAATTGCAAAAGAAATAGAAGAAGGTTTGCTGTGAGCCTTAACTGCCTTGACAGAAGGATATCCATGCCCATGGTGAGAGGATTCCTTTTCTTGCCAAGTAGTAACTTGTACATAGGAGGGTAGTTGTAAGTGGTAAACTCCACTGCTTTGGGAGAGTGTCTGTGAAAATTCAAGAAGTGCAGAAAGATACCTGTGGAAATGAGGGCAGAGTAAAGAGCTGATACCTTTTTTTTAGCAGAGGATTCAGTGACTGACAGCTCCACCAGACTGCATCTCAGTTCTGCATTATCTCCTCCATTTTGCTCCTTCTTCAACTTCTGCAGTCTTTGATGGTTTATCTGCCGTATATTTTATATTTGCAACTTTCCTGATCCTACATAACAAAGCAACTCTGCCAAGTAAATAAGAGAAAATCCTGATATCAAAGAGTAAATTTTGTGTGTGTGTGTGTGTGCTGGGAGAGATGGGAATAATAAACTATTTTTCATAAAAGTTTCTTATCGCTATATATATCTCCATAAAGATATGAGGTTAAGTAGACACTGGATAGAATAAGATTAGCTTTCATCTCCTGGCCAAATTTCATCTTAGGTAATTACATTCTTCCTGAATAAATATCTTTATAATTTCAATTTGGTACAGTCTATTTCCTATTTCAAATTGCTTTGCTGTACATAATGTGAGCTCCTGTATTTTCCTAGAAATGGGTATGCTCTGCTAACAGGTGAAGTGATCACTGGTGAGTACGCATTAAAATCAATAAAATGTTCTTAAATTCCTTTCAGAAACAGCCATAAATCTTACTGTTTGCTAAGCAGAGACAAAAAGTTCTGGAGATTTTTTGAGAAGGTTGGAAAAAAGAGTTTGGTACTAAGCTAGTGATCTCTGCCTCTTTCAACTTTGTGTCAGGGAGTGTCATGACTTTGGTAGGGGATTTGACACCATGAACTACAGAGATTTACTTGGATTCTAGCTGTATGAGAGGAAAAGTTTTCCATACTTTCAACAGTAAATAGATGTATCAGTTAAACTCCTGGGAAGAAGGGATCTGTGCAGGTGACTCGATAGGTCTTGTGTGCAGACCTGAGCACTGACACAGTTGTCAGATGGTAAGGCCAAACTTGGGAATTTACAGGTAGGAGCAGGACAAAAATTCAGGGTATGTGAAACTTAACTGATCCAGGTTTATGCCCCACAAGTAGTGATGAAAATGGCCATGGGATCAGGTATTTGCATCAACAGCATAACTTGTGCCTATTAGATGTCTCTTCAGAATAGACAACCACTGTACAGCATGATGTGCCTTGTATAAAGTAGAAAAGCCAAGTTTGATTTATGGCATTTTTGAGCACAAAAATCCACAGGAAATTAATGATTACTTCTAGAAATTAGTACCACTGAGAAGATCCAGGGTTGCAACTGCATACACCGGCGTGAACTGCTCAGGGTCATTGTCCTGCTTGTTAGGTATATTCTTAATTAGAGTCCTAAATATCTGAGATACTTGAATACAAGGAGCTGTCACTGGGGAATTAATTTCTTTATAACATCTCCAGTGTTAGGAACTACTAATTTGCTACACTTTTCAGAATATTAGCCAACTGTGTGCAGTGGGCCCAAGAGCACAAGCATTTCATGTGCAGATAGAAATTCTAGTTTATTATTCATGTGCCTTATTTATTTACCAAATTAGAACTGAAAGCATTACCACAGTATGGAGTGACTCTCTTTGCAGAGCAGGTCTTGAGGTCTGCCAAGTCTCACTTCATAAATGGAATGGTGACACATGGACCACACAGTCAATGCAATTTCCAGAGCAAACATATCTTGAAAAATAAGTAAAAAATGAAAATTGCCTGAAACAGGCCTAAGATATCAAGAGCTGGTTGCCTCAAGTGTATATTACCTCAATTACCTAAATACATGCATCTGTCTTCAAAAACTTCATGAGACTGACTTATTTTTAAGATTTAAAGGAAATTTTTAACTAATTTTAACTAATTTTTAAGATTTAAAAGGAAATTAAATTCTGTGTTCACCTGGGATTTAGAAGTGCAGACCCACTGCTTCTCTCTTTAATCTGTGCAACAGTGGAGTTTAGGAATCTATTTTCTATATAAAATGCAATCTGACATGAAAACATCCCTTGACCAATGTTTGCTGCAAAGCTCTGCAGAGAACTATGCATACAAAATTAAATAGAGAAGGATAAGAACTGAGCAAGCACATGTGATACAGCCCAACTATTTCCAGGCTCAGGATTAATCACCTCACACAGCCTCTGAATCCAGGCTTTGGAATTGCAGATGATGATGATAAAGTCTCAAGAGGCCCAAAGTCTCTTTGGAGCTGTGTTCTGCCTGTGCTGTGCAATTACAGCAATAATCCTCCTTCACACTTCCGAGGTGCCTGGAAAGCTCCTGGTAGCATTCAGCAACCAACAGAATTTCTGAGCAGCCAACAATGCCAGCATGATTCAGCAACCACTTCTTTCCAGCCTTTTTTTTTTTTTAATAAAGAGCAATATTCTATATAGTATAAACTACATCCCTTCATTATAATTGAAAATTAAGTATTGGTTTGCATTATACGGTACTGCTAGTCCAAGCTTCTGCTATTTTCTCCCCTTGGGTTTCTTTTCCCCTTTTTATGCTTATGAAGTAAATAAATTGAAAATGAGCTTTAAAGCTGTGCTTTACACAATTGCCCATTTCATGTTAGAGTTCTTGCAGATAATTTGAAATTATATACCACTAAGCCTCTGACTTGGCACCAAGATACACAATATGTTTGTTCTTTAAAAAAATCCCACTTTAAGTAGTTGCAGCATAAACTGGGTGTCCATTTATCAGTATGTCGTGGGTAATCATACAATGCTTTAAAAAGCTAAGGAAGAAGTACCATAATTCAACAGCTATATGCATTACACACCAGCCCCTTATCCCATATCCACAGAGCACAGCATCCACCCTGGGTCTTCTCTGCTCAGAGAGACTTAAAACATTACTGTGACTTTCTGTGATTTCCTAATTTCAATAACTTGAAAAAAACGTGAAGGTGTCATAATAACTTGTGAAAGTGGAATGGTTTGTGCTGTGATGCTGAGAGTATTTGGTGCAATGAATAAGGCACAGCATGATAGAGATTTGGGGTGCATGAATTTCTGAGACCTGCCAGGACAGTATGGGAAGGTAATGTGTGGGCTCAGTCACTGTGAACCCAAATCATCCCTGGCTCTGTTTCATGTGGTATTAGGGAATGTAGAAACTCTCCCAAAAGAAGAGCCCTGGACCAAAATTCCAGTAACATGGTGTTACTGGGACAGGATCTGGCAGTGAGCTGAGGAGTCATTTGGCAGGGACTATGTGCACAATATTTTTCTTTCGTTAGCTGGGAGATATCAAGGTAGAAAAAATGCCATGGTGACAAGATGAAGCCCCAGTGACAAAACTGAGTTTCTTTCCCAAGACTTCAGTAGGGTTGGACCAGTTAAAATCTGTGCTGTACATCAGCACCTTCAAGATACACTCAAACACTTAATGATTTGACCATCTATGATATTCATAATGGTCTATGAACTAAATATTTTCCAAATTCAGGAATGTCATGTGAATATGGGAAAAGGAAGAAGGCTGGAAATGGCTTTAGTCTTCATAAAAGTGATGTAGCAGCAGTTTGTTAATATCTCCTCACATAGGTGTGCTCCATGTTACAGCTCAGCTGCTAACCAAGAACATCTCAGTAGAGACAAAAATATCTCTGTGCCAATTATTATAAATCTTGTTCTTTTAAAATGCATTTGAAGTTGCAAATCACATGCAGACATCAAGTGCCAAGTGAGCTCTGAAGTTAAAGTCACAGTGCTGGAAAGTGTCTTTTGTAAAACTGTTCACATCTGCATCCTCTGCAATACTAACCACAGAAGATAAAAATATTATTTTCCTGCAAACTTAAAGGGAATTTTCTTCTGCCTGTTCCTGCCTGAAGGTTGATTCCTGCAGTTGTAATCCCAAGAGAAATGCTGAAGAGCCTTGAAATTTGAAGGAGACAAAGCCTTGTTGTGTGGTACAAATTCAGGTCCCAAGTGTCTGCCAGGGTGCCAAAGTCTTCCCAGTCCAACCACCAAGAACTGCTGGTGCTCAGCCTCTTGTCTACAGCCTTTGCAAAGAGTGAGGAGGTATCAGACAGGAGGTATCAGCTTAAAAGGGAGCAGAGAATAGTTGGGGCAGAGCTGAGCACCACCAATGGTCAGACCTGAGCTGGAATTGTAGAATTTGCAAACTGATGCTTCTCAAATGAGTCTGATTTTTAAAATTTTTTTCAATAATCCATGTCCAGGGCATGAATGAAAAATATGCCCCCTCCTCTGATGAAATAGTCTCTCGTCCTACAACTGATTTAAAATTTCCCTTCCTGCTACTTGCCTTTACTCATGGCAATAAATTATTTAATAATATGCGAGTATGTAGGTTGGCTGCACAACTGAATGATTCCCATCCTTCTTCCCTAGGGAAAACTAATTTTTGTAAAATCATCAGGTGATGTCCCAGAGCCATCTGCTGATGTCCAGGTGAGGTCTCAAGGCAGGATCTTCTTTTAACTTGGTAGGCTCAAGACCTTACAGAAAACCAGAAAAATTCACATCATGGTGGGTTTTAACGTTTAGTGAAAAATTATTTGGTCACTATAATACTAGGTACAGAAAGTTGTAAACAACCAATCAATCCTGGAAGAAATAATTCAAGGGGAAAGAATAGAATAAATAAAATGAATTGTTGATGGTTTCCTCCAATGTTTGCAGAAAGCTCTGCAGCTGTTATTAGGTCAACGACACTTTTAATAGAAGTGCATTTGTGTAAAAGTGCTCTTAACAGAGCTGTTAGTGCAATGTTTGCGTGCCTTTGTGCTGCTGCCTGACCAGGGTATGCTGTGAGCTGTCTTGGAGATTGGTCCTTACCACAGCTGAGACCAAGTGTTGAAACTCCAGCAGCAGAACAGGGATGGCCTGGGAGCATCTGGGGATACACAGATTTGCTGTGTACTGCATTTAAAAAGTCTGTGTTGCTTCCCTTCAGGATTACAGAACGTGTAAGGTGGAAGTCCCTCTGGCAGCCTGCATGCCAAATCCATCTGTGCTACATCCCAGTGATTTACCCTGGATCTAGGGCATGGAAGAGTACTTCCAGTGCTTTTGGCACTCCTGCTCTCAATTGCACCACAACAATTGCTGGTCATTTTAATAGAATTATGACTTCAAATCAGAAGGACAACTCAGTTTTGTTTTATTTCACCTTTTCAGTCGTTGGGATGAATAGTTAGATATTCCTGATTGAATTGCTCCTCCATGCAAATGTTACTACTCTATAGTTACAATAATTACAATGCAGAAGGAAGCACTGGAAGCATCCCTGAGAGAAAAATAATTTTGATAATGGCATGTATAGGAGGAAAATCATAATCTTGTTTGTTTTATTGAGCAATAACCAAGGGAATCCATTAGTTTTGTAAATAGGAAATTTAAAAGCACAGCAAATCAAGTGTCATATAAAAATCTATAAATAGAATTACTTGGAAAAAGGATGAAGTAAATAATAAGATAATATTCCTTGAATACTGGGAGAACTCACTAAGTACAACCCTGAAGAAAAGGACTTGGGGGTGCTGTGGGTGAGAGGCTGACATGACCCAGCCATGTGCCCTTGCAGCCTGGAGAGCCAAATGTGCCCTGGGCTGCATCCAAAGCAGGGTGGGCAGCAGGGAGGGAGGGGATTCTGCCCCTCTGCTCTGCCCTGGTGGGACCCCACCTGCAGTCCTTCACCCAGCCCTGGGGTCCCCAGCACAGGGAGGACATGGAGCTGTTGGAGCAAGTCCAGAGGAGGCCACCTCTGATGGTCAGAGGGATGGAGCATGTGTCCTGTGGGAATGGCTGAGGGAACTGGGTTTGTTCAGCCTGGAAAAGACTCTGGGGAGCCCTCATTGTGGCCTTCCAGTATCTGAAAGAGGCTTATAAGTAAGATGGGGTCAAACTTTTTAGTGGAATCTGTTGCAATAGAATAAGGTGCAATGGTTTTAAATTAAAAGAGAGCAGATTTAGGCTAGATATAACAAGAATTTTTTTACAGTAAAGATAGAAGAACACTGGAAGAAGTTGCCAAGAGAAATTGTGGGTGCCCCATCCCTAGAACCATTGAAGGTCAAGTTAGACCAGACTCTGAGCTGCCAGATCCAGTTGAAAATGTCGATGCTCAGTGCAAAGGGGGTTGGACTAGGTGACCTTTAAATGTCCCTTGTAACCCAAACCATTCTAAGATCCTGTGATTGTATCTCTCAGGCTGTCTCAGGTGCAAGGTTTACTCTGTCTTCAGTTGACTCCAGCTGCAGCTAATTATACTACTGACTAATTAAATAGTACCTAAAGGTTACTAAAATGTCTCATTAACGTTAAGGGTCCACAAACAAAAAAGTAAGTTAAAGACTGATACTAAAAAATTATTTGTCTAGGTTTGCCAAAGGATTTCAGAGCTGATCTGGAGCCCATGTTCACTCCTGCTGTTTCTGTGCCACAGTGTACACAACCTGGGTATTTGCTGCGAGGGAGGAGTCACTGGTACAAAAGCAACACTGTAAAGGTAGTAATAGCAATACTGTTTTTTAATTCATTGTGAGGAGAGGTAAATGTCACCTGAATGGGGCTAAAATCATCTTGCTGTTGAACAGGAATTGGTAATAAAAGTTTTAAAATTAGTCAATTGCCAATTAGTATTTACCAGATTGGTATTTCTCTCTCTATTTTCTTGTTTGTTTGTTTTGTCTTTTAGCATTGTAATGAAATACAATTGGGAATAAAGTGAAATGAGAGGTTGTCTTAAGTCTAACTGTCCTGGTTTGAAGGACAGGTGTTTGCCAAGGAAAGCAGAAGCTTCCTCTTGGACTGAAAGAAAATGTGATTCTTCCGATTATTATAATTTTGGAATTAAGAGAGCTCTCAGGCAAAGATATGGGGGTAGGAATAACAGTTCTTTACTAGTATATCTAACAAGACAAACAAGAACAACAACAGCTATGAAATTACCCACAAACAGAACAGTAACTCAGTCCCAGTGTTTTTTGGCTGCAGGCACCTTTTCCCTGAGCTGCAGTTCCCGGTGCTGGGGGCGGGCGGGTCCCGCAGAGCTGCAGGAGAGCTGGGGGTGGTGGCAGCGCTGTTCCAGGGGGAGAGAGAGAGATGGAGAGAGAGCTCTCCGCTCACGGTGTGGGTTCTGGTGCTCAGCAGAGTGCTGGATGGTGGTAGTTCACAGCGAGAAGACAGCCGGGCAGGGTCCGATGATGGTTTCCCGATGCTGGGATGGGACACAGGCAGCGATCGTCCTTCTCGTCCGAACTCCGCGGGGGAAATGGGCCGAGGCCCAGCCTTCCGCTTCCTCTTCTGGCTGTTTGAATCTCGCGGGGCTTGCTTCTTCCCTCCCGTCCCCTCCCCCTTTTCACCAGGGCCCAGTCAATAGGTACCTTAGCATGACAATGGGGAAAATTCCACAGAGGGAAAAAAAAGAAAGAACTAACCCTCAACACTAACTTAGTCAGAAAAGCTACCCCTTTTTAAAGTTGCTAGAAACCAGTGAAACTGAAGAAGCTTGCCACGCTTGAATTTAGGATGTGAATTTTAACAGTTGTTTAAGAGTATCTTGACTCTTCCACAGTGATATGTGAAAGACAGTGGCCTTATTCTGATTTCTGCTCCTGTTTTCTGCAGTCACTTGGCTGGCTTGAAGTTATTTATAACTTTTAAAAAGCTGTTTTAAATGTAGTTAATAGCTGGACTAAAGTAGTTTCATTATTGTTAAGCTGTTTTTAAGAAACGACATGTGATTATTTTTGACAGAAGCTCAGCACTTAATGAACCTTGAAAGCTAATTATTGCTTCATATGTTCTTCCATGGGGGAAAAAATCTTTTCTTAATAAAAGAAAAGGAATAGAATTTTGGTGTTTAGGTACACTCAAGGAAGCAAGATGCATGGTAATTGATTTTGACAAAAGTGGAAGATGTCCTCTAACTTCCTGAGTGCCTTCAGAAGCAAAATTAGGGACACTGTACTTCCTTCACCTGTTTTACCTTGCGAGACTTCAAGTTCTGTGCAGAAGTGGGCACAGTATCATTTATAACATGCAGTTTCATGCTCCAGTAAAGGAGCACTTGGATATATTAGTATAAAAACAGCTCAATGGGCACAGGCACAGGACCTGGACCCTCACAGTTCCACAAGAAAGCTGTAGAAGGACTTTTACAAGGGCATGTAGAGACAGAACAAGAGATAGTGGCTTCAAACTGAGAGTAGGTTTAGTTTAGCTATTAGGAAGAAATTCTGTACTGTGAGGGTGATGAGGCATTGGAACAGGCTGTGGATGTCCCATCCATGGAAGTGTTCAAGGCCAGGCTGGATGAGGCTGTGAACAACCTGGGCCAGTGGAAGTTGTCCCTGCATGTGGCAGGGAGGTTGGAACTGGATGATTTTCATATCCCTTCCAACCCAAACCATTCTATGATTCTGTGATTCCAGGGCAAAACAAGGACAAACAAGATGCCTGAGCTGCTGCTGGGTACTGCTGGACACCACTCTTGCAGACAGAACTGTCTCCATGGGATGGCACCTCCACTTTCCCCAGGGGTTGCCTGCACTTACACTTCAGTACCCTGCTCCCTCAATTTCTTGGCTGGAAAATAAAGAAAATAGCACTTTCCTAATTCCCTCAAAGGTTGGTGTAAGGATAGATGAAGGGATTGAAAAGGCTCTGAATGCTTCATCATCTTACATGAGCTCTAAATATCACTAATGCTGTTATCACATGTTCAATATGCCCTCAGCAACTTGCACTGTTAACAGTCCTGGATGGAGGAGAGCAGAGCAGGAGGAGCTGCCTCCAGCAGTGGGGATTGCAGGCTAACATGCCAGGTTTAGTGATCTACACCACTTCATAAACTTCTGTTGGTTTTCTATTTTTAGAGAATAAAGTTATACTTTTCATGTTCCTTTCATCTGAAGAAATGTCACTTATTCATCTCAGAGCTGGTTGTTCTACTAAATTTTTCTACTTGCACAGAAGATTTTATAGTTTTGATTGTTCACCAGAGTGGGAAAAAAAGGAGAGCTGTACAGCCTACATCAACCATTTCCTCATATAAAGAAATATCTATGAAGGTACAAGACTTTTTTTGTTGACTTCTACATTAAATTTCTTATGTGATTTTATTATATTAATATACATTCTGTTTTGATAAATAGAAAACAGCTACAAAATAATTTGCTCTTTTAATGAGACTAATTCATTTTTCCAAGTCTGTGAGGATTTAGATCAATAAAATAGTATTCTCACCAAGGACTCAATAAAACCTTTAAAATATATGTGAACTTCACTTTTGTCTTGGAATACATTTACAGAATATAATTGCTCTTAATGTACCATGAAGAGGAGCTGTACTTTTTAATATATAGTTCTAGGGAGAAGTCATGAGAGGATAGCTATTTTTCTGCTTCTGGCTTTAAGGAACTTCTCTGGTTTTCATCCAGATTATTGAAACCTGTATGTTCAATGTTCTTCACTCTTTTACAAACAGGGTATTAGGAAACAGTTGAGAATTACCACAGGACATAAGAAAGAATCTAATCATTTGGGGTACTTAATAAAACAATTAATAATAAATTGTCTAGAGACTTATTAATAAACTTACTTTCTATGTATACACACCAATGTTTTGTTTTTGTATTGTATTTGGTCTGTCCCTTATATCTCCGTATCCCAATTTCAAAATTAACATATTGCATGAAAACATCCATGTATTACATTTTTCCCACTGAAATAATTCCCAGTTCTTCTTCCCAATGTCACTGGGGAATTCAGCTTCTGACAAAACATGCCAAGAAGTTCAGAGTGAATTATTCAAAACACCTAATTTAAAACTGTTGCTCTCTCTAAAACAGAGAGAAACTTAGGGCTTTCAAAGGCCTTGGGTCTGTGAGCCCTGGTTTCCATAAGCAGTGAATAGCACCCAGTCCTGGCATTCAGCACAGAAAAGGGATCAGGGCTGACCAGCAGTGCTATGAGTACACAGACCAAGCCATGAAGTTAGAATCCCAGCGTGGTACCCAGCAGTGCAGGGCTACAGTTTGGTTTGGCCCACTGCATGGACAGGAGTCACTCAGGAATTTGAAATCAGGTCCAAAATATATTCAGCTTAAATTCTTATATTTAAATATGAACACTGACAAGTAGAACAGGTTGCACATTTCAGCACTGGGCTTGGATATGGATGACAAAAGTGGTTTTACCATGGGACATGTACCAAGTCCAAAGGTAACAGAGGATCCACACTTCCAATGCCACTTGCTCACAAAAAGCAAAAAACCTCAACAACAGAAAACCATTCCCTCTACTGATGTGACATGAAATTAAAGTTTTTATCTAAACTGAGGTGTCTGGGTTCAACACAGCAAGATGTATGAATAGCTGTGGATAATTCCTCACATGAATAGCTTCTGAATCACCTCTGACAAAGGTAGTGTACCAAACTGGCACTGAAAGTCTGAAGTTTTAATTCTATTCATGGACTGTACTCCCAGTCCTCCTCTATGGTAAGGTAGTTCAGACAATTTGTAAATGTAAGCAATTAAGCAGGTGTAAATAGCACTATGGAGCACTTAAGTGTGCTCTTTTCCACTGAGAACAGCATAGTTAAATGAAGTTGTTAATTTAGTCATTTGTAGGAATCAAGCACTACAGTTCCATGCTAACATATTAATTAAATAGTCAAGATTTTGTCATCATGATTTGATTCCCAATATTTCACTTGAGAACAATCAAAATTCATCCACAAATACACAGGCATATTAAAATGGAGTATTGAAACAATTACACAAAACCCAGTCTAGATTAAAGATTTGCTTGCCAGCTCTGTTTTATTTGGATAGGCAAAAGGAGTCATTCTTCTAACATATTTTCTAACATTTATTTAGCCAAGCCACTTGGCCACAGCCAAAAGGCTCTGTCAACATATGGTGTAGGATGTTTAAAACAGCATTTGTGGGTGATATCTTCACACATTTGATGTGTTAGATTCAATAAGGAAACTTAAATTAGACTCACAGATGACAGCCCTGATTTGGAGAGAGCGGTAGGATTCAGGAAGGCCATGGGCAGCCCTGGGTGTGCCCAGGTGCAGGCACAGGTCAGCACTTGCCACAGCCACAGTGCCATGCACAGTCTCAGCTTCACAGGATGTGATGTACTCTTTAATTTGATGGAGAGCCCCTCTCCAGCTGGAAGCATGATGGCCAGGCATTAGCACCCCAAAGCAGAGGATTTGCCCGGCTTCTCATCCACACAGCAAGGTGATAGAATCAAAATCAGCTGGTTGATAACTCCTGCCAACCTCAGAGCAGAAGAGACACCACGCACAGCCCGGCACACTGGATCTCTTGTCAAGGCAGCCATGGGAAAAGCCTGGCTGGGGATGGTGCAGTGAAGACATTTATGTGCTTAAAGGAGGTGTTTTGTTTGGGTATTTGTTTTCTTGTTTGCTTTTAAATAGCCTCTTGGGATCTAATCAAGCTCAGGATGTGGAGCTGGGCTGTTCTCCTGAACTCTGGCACCCAAACTGCCTCTATGATGCAGTGGGGGTCCAGGTATATCCTATAAAATATATCTTACTCCTAGTATCAGCTTTTGCTCCTCAGTGCTTTTTGTTCGATGAGTTGACTTCCTGATACTGTGGCTATTGGGCTTCTGAGGTTAATTCTTTTGCTGCAGGATGAAGAAAATTTTTTTAATAAGCAATAAGCCTTTTATAGGAGCCCTCAGGGAACATTATCACACTCTCAATAAGACACAGTTAACATTTTTCCAACATACTCTTCATCTGCAAGAATAACTGAACCAAAAACCTGTTTTGAAGAAGAAGCAGGCAGAGGCATAGTTTATAAAAATGGAAAGAAAAGAAATTTAAAAGTGTCAAGAAGATTTTTGCCAAAGTTTTCTGTTGCAGAATTGAGAATTATGTGCACACAGATTTCACCCATAGCCTCACCAGCTGTGCAACAGTAGGAAAGGATTAGAAGTGCTACATTTTAAGAGAAAGTGTTGTGTTCAGAAATCATTGTCAAGTATGTAAAAGGGGAGGTGTTATATTTAAAAATGAAATATATTTTCTCCTCATCTTCACGCTCTCTTACTATTTCTTAGCTCTACAAAAGCTGGAAGAGAGTGAAAGTTTGTGAGTGTGGCAAAAGAAAAAACCCTTTTTCACATTTTCATCCTTTTCTCATGGAAAATATAATTTCTCATGGAAAGTGCTCCTGAGAAAAGCTCAATTTTTCCAGTTTTACCTATGCATGAAGCAGAAAAGACAGATTAAAGGAACTGTCAAAAGTTTCAATGTTAACAGCAGAGTAAAAAATAGAAACTAATTTTATCTGACTTTTCTTTCCCTAGTATTCTTCCTGCTGTCACTCTCCAAAATGTCCCCTGATGTTAAGTAAGAGCAGGACTTGGCAAAGGTGGAAAACGATCCTTCAGACTTTAAGACAGGGATAGTATCTCCTGTTTTTGAATCATCTTGAAAATGCAAATGAATATTTTGTCAAAATAATTTGCTAAACAATCACTGACACTTTCCAGTTGCTAAATTGCCACAACAAATCCATGTTAACTTTTGCCCATGACAAATCCAACTTTGTTGGTCTCTTTCTCCAGCCAAACTATTCAGTCATATCTCCATAGTTTATTACAGACCATGTCATTTTTTTCCATGTCTGGTCTCACACATGAACCAAGTTTTGTTGTATGTGCACATCTTCTATATTGCTATACATCTAGCTTGCCTTATCAGATTAGGAAGTCACATTACTGCTTTTTTCCATGTCTCTTTCTACTTACCTTGCAATAATTTTCATACCCTGTAACTGTAAATCAGCTCCTGCAACCCCAAACTCCGGCTTATGTAATGAGGGTTCATGCTATAAAACACCTGTGTGGTGCAATTTCAAATGCAGATGTTTCAGTGGAGAATCTCTGGAAAGAAAGAAGAAATCCCACAAACACTCAGACAAAATGACACAAGCTTTTCAAATGTCTGCCATTATTAAAGTAGAACAGAAAACGGTGTCATTTGTCCTTCCACTGGACAATGCCCTCACCGCTGCTCAGCCCAAGCATTTGACAGTGCTGGCCATGGACAGCAGCAATGTGCCTTGGTGAGGGTTGGGTTTAGCAGACCTATGTGCTGTGCTTGCCCTCTCAGAAATGTTTTCAGGTAAAAGAGTGAGTTGCAGTCAGAAGGCTGATGTGAGAAAATGTTACCAACAAGACAAGGTTAATGACAGGTCCCATGAGCTGCTCAGCTGAGGCTCGTTGTCACTGCACTGCATCATTAATGAAATGGGTCTTCAGCAGAGGGCAAATACACTGAAAGTTACCATAAGAAATGAAAATGGGGAGAAAAAAATATGCTGACTGTCATTATTGTGTTCCCTATATCCCTGTGAGTACAGAATATCTTCTGCATATATGGGTTGGATGTGGGACCTGCTCCACAGAGAAGAGGACAAACCAGGTTTTTCTCTGCTAGCATAGTGAAAAAGTAATAAAAAATGTTAATCTTTTCCAAACATTGGACTCTATATACCATTTCATAATGCATTACACTTTTTAAATGCACTACCCAAGGAGTTTTATTGCTGACCCACAATTTTCAGAGTATCTTCCTTCCTTGCAGGTAGAACAAGCTGTGATTTACTGCCACTGAGTTCTCCTAAGTTTAACAAGATTAATGGGGTTTCCACAACTTTAACAGTCTCATTATCTGATGGTTTTAATATGTTGTGTGAAATTATTTCAATCTTTGTGACAAATGGAATATTATATAGTCTTTTATTACAACTGTTCTCAATGTATTAGGTCTAGAAGTAATACTGTGTTTTCAGGTGCTTGAAAAAAGAATAAGCTCCTCAAATTCAGATGTGTTAATCATCAGGTAGGACAGAAATATTAACCAAGAGACCTATAGGAAGGAGGGGAGGATTCCACCATATGACAGATTCATGTACAAACACAGAAATTAAACTTTTCCTAAAAGGAGAATGAAGGGAAGTTGTCTTATTCCATTATGGGCTGGAAACAAGACAGGTTGCTTCAGGAACCTTCACCAAAAAAACTGACATCATATATCTCAAAAAGCTCTCCAGTGTAAAGTAGCTTAGATGGAAAAGCCAGTTATCCTTTGCCCAAACTGGCTTCGAGAAGTTAGTAAGGCTTTCATCAGAGGGACAGCTATTTCATCACCCCCAGCCCAAGCTATTTTAGAAAGTTTCATATTTGCAATCAAAAAGTCACCAGCAATTACGAAGAAGTGAGTACAGTGGCTGGAAAGCATTGCTATAACTGTGATCCAAACCAAATTGTCTTCAGTCAGCTTTCACTTTTACTTGATAAGGTTTTGACAATTTTGACAATTGTCTTTTACTCTTTGGGGTATTTTGCCCATGTGAATGCAAAACACAGAAAGATGCTCAGCTCTTTTAAACATTTTTGCTAAGTGAAACTCAAAAGGCTAAACAGATAAGAGAACAAATTATGTAAATCACTCGTGCAAGAACAGCTGCTCTTTACTATCACTCATATTTTTCTACAGAGTGATTATGATTTTGTTCTCTGTATTACATATTCCACTCTTTTCCAGGTTTCATATGTGTTTAAGAGCATAGGAAACCAAGGAGTTAAAGTATTTATCTTGGTACATTTTATCTTCTGAATTCATCCCACACAGTCTGTTTCCTTTGTCCAGTGTTTCCATAACCCTATTTCAAATAATGAGGGATAATTACAGTAAAAAACTTATCTTTTCAGAGCTCTTGAATGCAATGTTTGTCTCTGTACTCTTTCCAGAGTGCCATACAAATGGAACAGAGTACCAGAGACTTCCCTCATGCCTTGGAAGGGAGCAGGCTGAGTTTTTAGCACGAGAGTCTTTAGGAATGCAGATTTACTGGCTATATGTGTTTGTCACGAAAAATGAAATAAGAGCTCCCAATATCTACCAGACAGGTTAACCTGCTGATGATTTTAAAATATTTTCCCAGCATAATTAAGAAATAACTTTTTGGGAGATCTCATCACATTCTGTCTCATAAATTTGCCATGCAGCCTGCAACATCTGCTTCTAATTCCAGGAGTAATTGGATATCTCCTGGGACTTATCTTGAATGTATTTTCTCGTTCATCCTATATACTTCATATGAACTGATTTTGCATCTCTCTTGTCAGAGAAAGCACAGTAGAAGAACTATTATTTTTTGCCATGTAGAATTTTACAGTAATATGATGGCTAAGACATATATTGTCCTCTGTACTCACCTCTTCCCACTTCTATCTTATCTTAGATAAATACCACTTATGCTACTACTAGTAGGAGCTGAAAGAAATTTAAGGTGCCCTCTTTCAGCAGAAATACATTTACTTCCCTGAGGCAAGTAACATGCACTGTGTAAACCAGGCTGGCCATGCTAGGAAATGGTCCAAACTCTATTGAGGCCTGGAAACAGCCCAAACCTCAACATTTCAAATATTTCCTTCCTCTGTGTGCAATTGCTTTTCTCTCTCCAAAGAAGGGAATTTTCTCTATCAGGTTATGGTGTGTGGACTCACCCATGGAGGGTTACTTAGCACTTCTGACTGAGGTGGCTCTGTGCTCCAGACTGTCCCAACACATTGGGGATAATTCAGAGAAGAGTGTCCAAGCAAGGAGGTAATTTCCATGGTGACAGGCACAGGAGAAACAGCACAGTGGATGGGCAGGCTATGGCTCAAAACACCTAATGTGAGGTATCAGCATGTAGGTGTTTGAATGTATTTATTTCCATTACAGACAGAACAGATCCAGGCTGTTTGAGCCATCTGAGACACCCTAGGACACTCCACAGGGCCCCTACATTTTCTGGGCCATACCCATGAAGCTCACATGGGTGTTAGAGTGTCTCAAAAGGGCCCAGGCACCTCCTGTGGTCACTGAAACTGAGATGCACGTGCCTGCAGGTACTCACACAAGGACACTGGAATGAGGGCTCAGTCTGGAACTGAGCCTGGCTGGGATGTGTTGTACTGCTCAGGTACAGATGGAAACCACAATACTGAGTTGTTAAACAACTCTCTTAATTCATAGAAATTATTGACACAAAATCATTGGCAGACCCTGGAACTGATGCAAAGCTTTTCAAATCCCAGCCACACTCCTATCCAGTACCTGGACAAGGATAGCTGGAAAAGGGGAAAGATTAGAAAGGCAGGACTTCCTGATCCAGCAGGTTACCCTGATCCTGCAGGCACTCATAAAAAGCTGCAGATGCAACCTTTTCTGGGCAACTTATCTTCTTTCATAAATATTTAAAGTTAGTAACTTTTTAACATGTAGCATATTGCTGCAAATACTGATTTTCTATTGTTTTCTCCAGTTTTAAATTAATTCAGACTGAAGATGTTTGTGCAATTGGAATGACATACCTTTATAGAACTCAGTAAATTCCCTTATGTGTATCATCCAAGCAATGTCTTACACTTAATTTGAAGCCTTCTTGCTATTTCAGTTGTAATCAATTGCTTTAGCAGTCTGAAAACAAACAAACAAAAAAAAACAGCCTTACAGGCCACTGCTCCTAATCACACTTATGGTTAAGTTTGCAGCAAATTATCACATGTGAACTGAAAAGCATTTTTTTACCTATTGCATGATTACAGATTCCTTTCTAATCAGTCTTCACTGGGTTTTGTGTATCAGCTGTTCAATCAAGCCATAAACATATCTTGTCAAAGGTATCCTTGATATCCCTTCATTACAACCTACATCATTTTATTCCAAAAGACAAGAACCTGTCATGCCACACACTTGTCTACAGCTGTGAAGGTTATACTTATTGTATCTAGAAATGGAAGAAAAATGTAATGTCTCCAGGTACACCTTTCCACATGGACAAAATGTGCCCCTCAGAAATATTTTTAAACACTTTGTTCTCCCTAGTTTTTCCAACTCAGTTAATGAGATTTTCACCAACTCTTCTGGGGAATGTTCCTCAAAACTTTCCTTACCTAATGTCATTCTACACAAACAAGGACTTTCCACTGCTGACATTTCCCAAATGCTTGCCATCACATTGTCTACACTGTCCCATAAATCTGATTAATCTCCACGCTACATTACCAGGGCTCAGTTTTCTGACAGTAATAATTTTCTTTCTTTTCTGTTATTCTTCTATAATTAAAATTCATTTTAATTACCCCCCACATCTTAGGACTACACAGACACAAGTACTGTTGGCTGGAGTTTCTATGGACTAAAACTGTAACATATCATCAAGCTAGTGGAAAACATTGCCACAAGATTTGCTCTGGGTACACTTCTTACAGCAGATACACCAGCTAAGCTCCTGAAAGTGTACAGCCCCATGGATCACAGGTGATCTCAGCCACACTGGTGCCCTGTCCTGGGCCTGGATCCAAAATGCAGTGAGAAGTGGGTCTTTCATGCCTCTTCAAACAGCACAGGAGACAGCAGGTGCACCCCCAGTCTCTGGTATCTGTGGAATTTTTGTCCCTGAACTGCCAGGGCAATGCATCCCGAGAGAGCTTTCCATTTGCAGCATTGCCACATTGCAAATTCAAGATTGATTCTGTCATAGATACTATCAGCACATTCCCAGCTTTTGCTTGAACACTTATGTTTAAATATTTACAGTTTCTAGGTTTTGTTCTTGTATTTAATACAGATATTTATTCCACATGTTTACTTGCATTTTCCAAGCACATCACTGCTCAGTGATTTTCTGACTGTAGCTCTGCCCTCCATCCTCTTGCCTTATTGCTCTGGTCTCAAGAGTACTGCAGTAATTCCTTGTACAGTATGTGTTGCAAACTGGTCCCTTTGGTCCAGGACACCAAAATGTAAAATGAGACCAATATAAGGGCCAATACAAGGACAAATACCTGCACAGGGGCAAGCCCTAACCCACAATGTATGCACATAGCGCAAAGGGGTTTTCTGGAGGCCATGGCATCATCACCAAAGGGCTGTGGCTGAGCTTCCTACAAAGCCCATAGTGGCACAGATCTTTCTTTTCAACCTGGCCCCTCATTCTGACAACATTTTCAATAGGACTGACACGAAGCCATTACCTTCTTGTTCTGTCAGCCCACAAAAAAAAATCTTCAAAACATATCTTAAATTCCATCCTAGCTGGAGGTAAACTAGCAATCCACTGCAACAATCTTCACTGTTAATCTGCTGTTAATCCTACTAGGCTGCAAATTCCCTTCTCACTCCTTTTACTATTTCCTGTACCCAGTGCATGGTAGAGTTCTTTCAATTCCCATGAGGATGTTTTCTACTTCTCATTATTTCCCAGTTGATACATTAGCTGTTTGAGAATTCAATTAGTTGAAGTTATTTTTATATTTATGCTGTAATTTTGCAATTAATATTGCAAGTAAACTATTTGTTCACCAACCTAATGAAAATGTCATTGATATCCAGTAAACTACTGTGACAACGTCCTGGGGAGCCCATTGCAGTGCCCAGCCACATTCAAGGTGAAGAACCCTTTCCTGATATCCAGCCTAAACCTCCTGTGACATGACTTCAAGCCTTTCCCTCAGGTCCTGTCACTGTCACCACAGAGCAGAGATCAGTGTCTGTCCCTCTCTTCCCCTCTCAGGGAAGTTGTAACTGCAGTGAGGTCTCCCCTCAGTCTCCTCCAGGCTGAACAGACCAAGTGACCTCAGTCACTCCTCACACGGCTTCCCCTCAGGGCCCTTCACCATCTTTGTTGCCCTCCCTTGGACACTGCAATAGTTTAATGTCCTTCTTACATTGTGACACCCAAAACTGCCCCAGCACTTGAGGCTGCCTCAGCCCAGAGCAGAGCAGGACAATCCCTCCCTGGTGCTGCTG
Source organism: Cinclus cinclus (assembly GCF_963662255.1). Taxonomy (NCBI): domain Eukaryota; kingdom Metazoa; phylum Chordata; class Aves; order Passeriformes; family Cinclidae; genus Cinclus; species Cinclus cinclus. The sequence goes on along the minus strand of NC_085048.1, from coordinate 14,238,547 downwards.
TCCCTGATGTCCCCAGGACAGGGTTGTCCCTCCTGGCTGCCAGGGCACTGCTGGCTCATGTTCAACTTGCCATGGACCAGGATCCCAGGTCCCTTTCCATGGCACTGCTCTCCAGCCTCTCATGCCCCAGTCTGTCCGTACATCCAGGGCTGCCCCATCCCAGGTGCAGTCAGGCTCTTGTATCTGTTGAGCTTCATTTGGTTGGTGATTGCCCACTCTTCTAATTCATCAAAGTCTCCCTGCAGGGCCTGTCTGCCTTTGAGGGAGTCAACAGCTCCTTCTAAGAGTGTCTGGAAACCTGCCTAGCACAAAATGACCTGGGAGTGCTGGTTGACAGCTGGTTGAATGTGAGCCAGCATATGCCAGATGGACAAGAAGACCAATGGCATCCTGGCTTGTATTAGCAAGTGTGGTCAGCAGGACCAGGGCAGTGACCATCACCCTGTATTCAGCACTGGTGAGGCCACACTTCCAGTGCTGTGTCCAGTTCTGGGACCCTCAAAAACATTGAAGGGCTTGAGTGAGTCCACAGAAGAGAAACGGAGCTGGCGAAGGGTCTGGGGCACAGGTCTGATGAGGAACAGCTGAGGGACCTGGGGTTGTTTTGGTTGGGAAAAAGATGCTCAGGGAGACCTTGTCTCTCTACAACTACCTGAAAAGAGGTTGTAACCAGGTGGGAGTTGTTCTCCTCTGTAATGTAGTAATTGATAGGACAAGAGGAAATAGCCTCAAGTTGAGCTTGGAGAGATTTTGATTGGATATTAGGAAAAATCTCAGAAAGGTCACAGAAAGGGTTGTCAGACACTGGAACAGGCTGCCCAGGGAAATGGTAGTGTTGCCATCTCTGGAGGTATTTAAAAGATGTGCAGATGTGGCACTTAGGAACATGGTTTAGTGCTAAACTTGGCAGTGCTGGGTTAATGGTTGGACTTGATGTTAGAGGTCTTTTCCAACCTAAATGATTCTATGATTCTATATTAAAAAAAATCTAAATATGTTATTTGTGATTGCCTTTTCAACACTTCCCTAGTATTTCTCAATTAATCAACTGCACAAACATGTACAATAATTTTGGCAGCACGTAATATTAAGTCCTGACTTTCAGTTTTTGACAAACTCTACTTTATTTTCCTTTTGTTTTGGTAGGATCTCTTTTAGTTTACTAGTTCAATTCCCAAATTACTGTTGTGCAAATAATTTTCATAGTCTCAGTAGTGTCTTTCATAGGCAAGCTGCTGAACTAATAAAAATTATGCAAGTTAATAATACATTCCTTTATTTCAAAATGCCAAAAATATGGAGTAGAAATAGCTGCAAATAAGTCTTTCCCAAACCAAAATTAAAAAGAAATCATAACAGCAGCCCAACATTTTACTGCAAAGATATTAATGTTAGAAGTAGCCAGAGACCTGCACAGGATAAAAACAATGTTCAATGAGTTCCAGCATTCTCTGCTTTGATGACATTTCACGTCCTGTTTGAGCTTCTCTGTGCAAAATTATTTCTACAATTGTAGAAAAAGTTCTCATTTTCTTCCTGGCAACATTCAGAAAGCCCATATTGTTTGCACATACATAGTGCAGAGGGTTTTTCTGATGGCCATGTCATAACACTTTAGAGAAAAATTGTGTGCCTTTTCCAGTGTAACCTGGGAAATGAAGTGGCCACCTAGCATAGGTATTGATATGTGCATCCCACAGTGTAAAGTTTAGGAATCAGAAGCCAGCTCCTGACAGAAGTTTGATGTGATCTGAGAATGATACAAGAGTTGTTTAACCCCAGACACTGCATGGTGACAGCCTAAACTCCAGCCTAAAGAAACCACAGTAACAGGAGTTTTAATTCCTGGAAGCTGGGCCAGGGGAGCAGATTCCTGCTCTTCCTGCCCTCCACACCATCAGCCTAGTGCTCTGAAGATCTGTGGTGTGATGTCACCTCTTTCTCCTTAGGCTCCCCTACTGTGATCTGTACACAGGCACCTTTCTTCAGAAGCAAGGAAGGTGGGTGCTGACACAACTGCCTACTCATCAGGGTGCTCAGCTGGAAGGGGGAAGGGAATGGGCATCTCCTTCAAGGTAGGAAGAAGTAGAAACTGAACCCAGGTTTTCAACTCCCTGATGCAAGTATGGAAAAGCAGATGTTATTATTTAAAATTAATAAGTATTCTCAGCTGCAAGTCCTCACCTCTAAGAGGGTTCCACGCTCTGTGCTAACCTTATGCAAACTTTCTGATATACAAATTAATGAAACCAAACAAATAAACCAAACAAATATTCTCAGCTGCAAGTCCTCACCTCTAAGAGGGTTCCACACTCTGTGCTAACCTTATGCAAACTTTCTGATATACAAATTAATGAAACCAAACAAATAAACAAAAAGTTTGACTAGGTCCAGACAAGTCTGTTCTCACTAGCTCTGAAAGTGCAGAACAAAAAAGGACTGAGGGATGGGAGCTGGCAAGATGTTATCTTTAATAAGCAATATGTCACTTGTCATCATTGGGACCAGAGCTGCACTGCTTGGAAATGCTCATAGGATACAGCTTTTCTGTATGGTGTGGCAGCTTCATGATGCTGACACCAACTCACCAATGAATGTTGGCACAGAGTACTTGAGAAAAGAAAAACTTTTACCCCCTGCAATTTGATTACTCAGAATGAAATGAGACTAAAGAAAGTGAAAATGGGTGCTTAAGATCAACTATTAGCAGTAAATCAAGAAAAATCAAGAAAAATTTTGTCTTTAATGCTGTCTAGGGAAAGTTTTAAATTAGTATCTAACATTGAAAAACAATTGTTATCCCTTTAGGTGAGCTCCTGTAGTGCTGAGTAACTTTATTTTCCAGTCACACAGTAAAAATTCACATTAGTATTCCCTGGAGAAAGAGAACATGCCAGAGTAGTGATGGATACAAAGTGGGGGCACTCTGGGCTTCTGTCTGAGAGTCCTTTTGTGAAGAGATTCATATAATAAGAAGTCACAGAGTTAAACTTGAACAGATCATTAATTTGATAATAGAAAAGAGCCAAGTCCCTATGAAATGCCCCAACTTCCATCATTTAACAACAAATCAAAGGGAAACTATGTGGACAGATGGTGAAGTTACTGTTAGCACAAATGACACAATGAAGAATGTTTGGTAATACCTAATAATGCATCAAGCAGGATGGGCTCTTCTATATCAACACACTGCATTTCTGCTCCTTAGGAGCCACTGCTTGCCAAGGGCCCCAAAGGGCAAGCACTTCTAGCACACAAAGTCTTGAGGGTCTAAAGAGTGTTTCTAAGAGACAGGGTCCTAAGGTCCTAAAAAAAGGGTTGTAAGTGCCAGGGAAGAGGGAATTTGGATTAAATTCTTTTTGCCAAGCCTTGTCCTGAAATCACCAGGAGTTATTTCCAAAAAAAGCACACTGAAAACAGGATTGATGCTCTGAAAACAGCACCTAGAGAGTGTTTCCAAAGTGCTGGTGATCTGGGGAGGGGAAAAGTCATCATTGTTCTAGACTGTGGATGACAGTTTTGAGACATCTAACTATAAAAAAACAAACAAAAACAACAACAACAACAAAAGAAAACACCAAAAAAAACCCCATAAAAACCACAGGAGATAAAATCTCGTGGGTTTCAATTAGTCTGTTGTTCTGTTGTGTCCTATCACTTTTATGCAAGCACTACAGTAAAAGAAATAAGTAGGAATTTTTGAGCTGCTTGTCCCACTTCTGCTCACAGTGGAAGAGAAGAACTAGACCAAGTAATCAGCTCTTACTTTCCTGTGAAGTCCAACATGCTTTATCTTCATGCCATAAACAAAAAGCATGAACCAAACTCGTCACTTCAACACTGATGTTTCCATAACTTCCAGCCACGTTTTTTAAGCATGAAAATACAAAATTGTCAAATGGAAGTTTGAGTTTTACATCTCAATACCTGTTTGATAACTCTAATGAAAAATCAGCATTGTAGACCCAATAGTTAATGAAGTAAATATTTCTCATGCTTCCCTTATTGTAATTAATAATTTTTCAGTTGAAATCCCCAGTATAAAGGGCATATATATCAATTGCTGAATAGCAGCAGCTCTTCTCATCAGTACCACTCATTCCCTCAGAAAAGGCAGATCAAGAACAGCACAGGAGCAGTAAGGACTACACCCTTCCCAGTCTGTTGAAAAGGCAGGCAGAGTCAGGCCCTCTCTCTGTAGTCTTCCTAAGATTAGCAAGAGATCTAACTAAATGATTAATATTACCATGCAATGAGAATAGATGCTGGGTACAGAAGGATTCTTTTGTAAGCAGTTCCCACAGGCAATACTTTAAACTTTCTACTGGAATATAGAAATCAAATTTTAGTTTCAGAAGAAAATAAGAAATTAAAAACCTATCAGTTAATTGATGTTGTATAACTGGTCACATGCTAAGAAAGGTGAAAGCAAATACTTGCACCTGGGATGAATAAAAATGGAACTTCTCCCACTTCTTGCTTGCAATCTCCAGCATGCATTGTACCAGGAGCACCAGAATAATGGCAAACAGGGAGAGCAGATGAGAAAGCTGTCATGTTAGAGGAGAGTGATCACTTCATTTTCACAGTTCTCCTTCGCTCTTAAACTTTTGAAAGAAAATGCTACAGATCAATAGGTTTCCTCTTAGCAAACTTTAGCACTGGTTTGTGAATACCAGGAGCAGCTTTGACTTACATACAGATGAACTGTACAGAAGACAGGTGAGCTGACTTCACTTGTATTGTGAAATTTTTCTCAACTGAAAGTTTCTACGTCAGGAAAAAAAGGTAGAACATATAACTTGTTCTTTTAAATTCACCTCTTGGGCACTGTAAATTTTCTTTCACTCTTGCACAAAGCTTTACAAATTCATCATGCTAATCTTCACTTTCTGGCCTTCATTTTGGGGGAATGCTTCCTATTCTGTTCAGTTTTCTGGTGAGAGAAGGGCAAATGACCAGCTCTCTTTGAAGCCACTTTTTCCAGTTTCTTCTTTTTAGATTTGATAAAGCTCTATACCATGCTTAACAATAAACACCTTGTGAATTATTTTATGAAATTCAAATAAATTGTTTCAAGTAAGCATATTTTTTCCTCCATGTTTTCTGCATTTCACAGGATAAAAGCAGTTTTACTTCATGGCACTATGAAGTTACAGCTCACATCTCCAAAGAGTATTAGTTTCCAACCCCAAGCATTTTAGCAGAGAAAATTTTATAAGTACTGAAACCCTGATGACAGATACATTTTCCTTACACCTGCAAAACATCTCTACATTTAATATCTGTGCAAAAAATGCTCAGTTCTCTTTCTCCCAGGCTCCTCAAATATGCTTTCTGCACATAGGAGCTGAATCCACGACAGTGAACAGAGCTTTTTCACATCAGGTTTCAGGGAAGTAAAAAGCTGCAGATCTTTACAAGGGAATCTCTCTGTTCCTTTGTTTCTAATTATTTTCTGTTGTGTCAATTTAAATTGGAAGCTTCTTGTTACAGGAACTATCTCCGACTTATCATATAAATTAAGTTGTATAACCAGGCACATATCTGAGAAGGGTGAAACCAAACCTTTGCCCAGGTTATGAAAAAAAATATGTTCTCTAACATTTTGCATTCTGCTTCCTGACAATTTTACCTTGTCAATTTAAAACTGTAATTATTTGAGTCAAGACAGCTCTCCAGCTGCAGTTTACAGAGAAAGGCAAAATCCAGACCCTGGCTCCTACATCAGAGTGGCTGGGACCTACTGCCTGTCCTCCCACATCTGCATGGCCAGCAGCACAAATCCCAGAGCTGATCACTTATTTATGTTTTGCATCCAGGGGCTGCAAAAGGCTTCAGCTCTGTCTCTCAAAGGAATGGGAGACATGTGGAAAGAGCCCCCAGTCCAAAAGGAGAGTTCTGTGCCAGCACACTGCTCTTTCAGAAGGTGTCACAAGTACCTGTGTCAGCTCTCCATGCTCTGGACACCCACCTGGCATCTCTGCAAGTCTCTGCAGCTGCCATTACAGCTGATTCAGTGAGGTAAATGCTCAAAGCCACATGTATCCTGCCTACGCAAGTACTTTTAGCAAAATAGCAGCAGAAACTTAGCTTGACTTCTAGGTGATTGATTCTTTTTTTCAAGAATATAATTTTGTATATTTGATTATGAAAATCAAATAATGAAGAAAAATGCCTTTTTTCTGTCACAAGCCAGCTTTGAAAAGTGATGATTCTTCATTTCCTAATTTAATTTATCCAGCTAATCTATTTGACCTTATGCAGACCTTCTGTTTTAATGTCTGAGTGGTAGGGAGGAGGGCTTCTCAGGGCATTTGAGAAAGCCAGAGGGGCTGTGAAGAAAACTGAAGTCCAAAATCTATTGTTTTCATAAGAAGAAAGTAAAAACTGCATTTATAGAAGTAAGTGTTACAATGGTCTTCTCTCTTCTTTGCATTTGTGCTGTGGGAACCCCAAAATGAAATTGTTAGCCTAAGATACAAAAGTATACTATTCAAAACCAACTTTCTGGATTATATGAATATGTTGTGTGAATAAGGCTTTGCCTCTCCTCTGTGCTCAGCAGGCAGAGACACCATTGTACATCTTACAGGCTTAGAGAAAAATGCTCATTAAATTCCATTCACTTCCAACAGCCTGAGTGGCCATCACTTCTTGCTCATTTCAGGTTTGATTCCTGCAGTCTGACATACACATGAACAACAACATCTTCCCACACACAGGGGACCAGCCACGACGTAAGGAGCAATCTGGGTCTCTACCCCCTCTCTCATGCCAACAAAGAGCAACAGGAAGGGCACTGCTCTTGCAAGATTTTGGTCAACCCCTGCTGGTCTTTCCTTTCCCAGCAGCTTTTGTGTTCTTTATTTATTCTCCATTTCTGTGCCCAATTTTGTGCCAATAATTTTTTTGCCTTTTCAGAGCTGAGGGAAAACTGCAGCTCTGGAAGGCGTGTGGGTACCCAGCAGTGGGTATCCTGGAGACCAAACAGCATCTGGGGCCTAAAGGCATTCCAGCTTGGAACTTGGTCTCAATGGCTGACATGGCAGGTACATTTTTTCCTCTGCTATTGGCACAGCATCCTCAGTTGTCCCTCAGGATTAATTTTTGTCCTGACCAAGAAGAAAGAGTCCATGGTGCAGAGAAGAGCTGTCCTTCTGCTCTAATAACAAAACCAGCAAGATTATTACTTAATCAAGAGAAGGTTGTTTTTTTTTTTCTTCTGAGGGAGATACAATCCTGAATGAGCACTGCTTGAGGAAGGGCATCTATCTTGTTGATTTTCAACTGAGCAGTTGGCAAAAGGGAGTATTAACACTCAGATGGAGGACTAGGCAAGTAGACAATTTTGGGGGGTTTATACAAGATGCAGGCCTGCTGGAAATATCCCACAGCTCAGTGCAGCAGGGACAGCTTCATCTCTTAGTGCTCCCACTTTATATATTCTCTTCTAGCTAAAAGTATCATCTGATGGGTTGATTAGTCTCAGATTTCTGTTCAAAAATAGATGGTAGTGAAGGTAGGTAGACTTTTCTATAACCTATAAAATGGGACCTGTAGAGACCCAAAATGATAAACATCTTTATGTGTAAGGTAGTATTTGTACTTCAGTAATGCAGAGCATTTTAATGAGTAACTGGAAAGGAACTCATTAGTATTCACAGGGTTGGACTTACCCCTGTATTTGGGATTCAGACACATTGCAAGAGGTACCTTTATTCAACTAAAAATCCACACGGCTGTGATCTTATGATCTTTGTTAGCTGAGAGGTACATACCAGCAACAACTCACACCTGAAAGTCAAAACTGCTTTGATTAACTTGGGACCTACATGAAATACCTTCACATTAAAGCTATTTTCCAGAACACTGGTTATTATTTTATTAGAAGACATATATAGGTAGCATAACAGACTTTTTTCAGAATGCCAATAAACATTAAGTCTGAGATTTTGACTTCAGAAGGAAAGGCTATAAACTGATGGGAGAAACACAGAGGCAGTATTCTGCAGAAAAAAATTGTCCAGAAATTGTTTTGTGTGCCTTGGCCAGATAAGAAACATTTGAATATGCACCTTTGGATACTCTATATTAAGTAAGTGCTTGCTGCTTCTTCTGAGTGGTTTATGACACTGCATGGCATCTACTGTGAAACAAGACTCCTGACAGAAATAAAAGATAATTTTTAAAGCAGAGTGGAAATGTAGAGTCTTTCCATTGCCTTTAATGGGCTTTAGACTGATTTCAAACAGGCTGCGGTGATGTGTTCCTCACTATAATTCACAGGCTCTTGCCCTTGCCTTGGGACAAGAGAACATCACCCAACAGAGTGCGTGCAGCCTGCAGCAGATCCACACTTGGGGCTGAGGCAACACCAGCAGCACCAGTCAGGGGTAGTGCCATGTTTGTGGCTCAGGATGGTCTTAGAGGAATAGAAAAAAACCCTATCAAAGGCAAAGGCCAGCCCCAGAAGTTGTCATGGATGCAACCTTTCTCCACTGTGCTCTGCCAAGGGGTCCCAAAGTCCCAGCCAAGGAGTTGTTCCATACTTTGAGTGCACAGCTTTCCTGCAGGGAATCACAGAATCCTGTGCAATTGGACTGGTTGGAAGGGACCACAGTGACCACACAAGTCATCTGGTTGAGCCTCCCTGAGCAGGATCATCCTAGAGCATGTGGCACAGGATAGACTGGACAGGCAGAAGAGACTGGAGGACTGCAGAAACCCAAGGCTCATGAGAAAGATGCTGCTCCTTAGGTGCTGCTCCTTGGGCAGGGTGCACCAAGGTGCTACCTCCCTGAACCTATCACCCCTCCAGAGCCATGGGAAGTTACCAAAAGTCATGTCTTCTTGCCCACAGGAAGTTCCTGCTCAGCTGGAAACACAGCCCATGGGAATGCATTTCCAAAGCCTCGGGTTTATCTCCACATTTCATTCTTTCCTGCACCAGCACCAGCACATGGGGCTCTTGTCCCATCTGTTCCTATTCCCAGGAACTGTCCTCATCTCTAAAGCAGCTGGTGACCTCACCTCTCCCCGGGGTCCTGTGCTCAGCTCTGCTCAGTGCCCAGAGCTGGCAGAGGTTTGCCTGGCTGGGTAACACCAAAACAAGGTGATGCAGTATGATATAAGGAGGGGGACAGGGCCACCTCCCACCCCAGTTCACTGCACAGCCACATGGATCTTTGAAGGTGGCAGATGGGGAGGGCTGCCTCACTCCTTCCTGGGTCCCTGGCTGATAATCTGGCAAGAGCTGCAGCTGGGTGAAGTTACAGCTGTTTGATATATATATATATATATATATATAACTCAGCAGACTGGTGTTTTTTAATTCAACTTCATTATTGATGTGAATAGGAGTTGCAGGTTGTTTTTTCTACACTGGGTAGTTCCAAATTTTATGTATGCATTACTGGCTTAAGCTTGGGCTTCAATGTACAAAAAGTTGTGTACATGTAATAACACACCTGAGAAATTAAAAGACTGAATAATTACTAGGTATAGAGCCCCTTGGAGAAAGAAAAAGGTCATTCTGCAAAAAAAGTGTCCTTTTATTTCCAAAACGAAGCTGCTGAAATAATGCTTATAGCAAGGTTTAGCTGCAGAGCTCTCAGCAGTTTTATTAATAAGAATTACTTCCAACCACTCTGTGTGTGAAGCACTGTGACTCCAGGCAGACTCACATCTCCTGTCAGGTGTAAAGAAACACAACCATCAGCTCTCCTGATTTGTGTGTGACTGTTAAGATGAGGTATGAAGGACACCAGGCCTCACATCTCATTCTAAAACAGCTGGCCTTTTGTGAGAAGCTAATTTTATTCATGAGCAAAACTGCTTTGCTAAATAAAGCCTGTAAAACCAGAATTTAAGGTATTATAATCAGAGAAATAAAATATTAGCCTTTCCACATCATAGAAATCCATGCATTCTTTTAATAAGTGGATTTCTTTAATCAGTGCTTTTCATTGACTGTAAGTTAACATCTAAAATCTTGGCACTGATCTTTGGCACATTTGCTGAGACAAAATATCATTATTAACAATTAGAGCAGAGTTATTCTAAAATATTTTGCTGCACTTGAACAATTATCTGGGTAATCACTGACAGGAGTGTATGGGCAATGATGCCAAAGCACTGAGCTGAGTTCTTTATCGTCTTCTAGTCTTAGCCTCAAATTAAAAATCACAATGAGCCAGGGGAATCAATGCAGGTATCACACAGTGTTATCTCACCCCAGACTGACTACTTTCACATTCACCAATTCTGTGTTCAACCAAATTTCTGTGCACACACATAACCACGCTCACAGGGCTCCCCGTACTCTGCCAACCTCTTATTATAGAAACCTTGTCTTAGTGGAATTCTCTACTTCTGGAAGCACAGCCCAGTGCTGGGGACACTGCCCACCTGAGGAGCACAACCACTGAGAACATCTCCATCTGAAAACACAGATTTCTCACTGCAAACCCAGGTCTGTAGAAAGATCCTGCTATCACAGCCTTCCTAAAGCAGATTTTGGAATCCAAGAAGTCTTACATAATTGAAGAGTTATGAAGTAATTGTAGACACAGGAGTAGTGGTACTGCAAAGTCCTGGTGAGTCATCCAAATTACCAGCAGAATTGAAGAGTGGTGGCTCACCAGTTTAACCAGCAACAGAGGATTTTGTTTTTCTTTGCAGGCCTGCAGCTTATAATCCTTTTACACCCTCTTACTGAGTGGTTTGCCTGTTGTTCCAAGGAAACTATTTATTCTGCTGGAAGTCTCGTTTTGTCTTTGTGACTTTTCTTTAAATTTTCATTGCTATATAAATAGAATCTAAGCTAAAAACAAACATTTAAAAATGTTTAGCAGGGATTTGCTTTCATGCCATTATAGATTTGTGTGTGTGTGTGTGTGTGTGTGTGTGCATAACATACAAAAGTGAAAGTCTGTTTAAATTGAATTAATATAGAAAAAAAACAAAAAAAAAGAATCACCAAAGTGCACTCTCTTGTCAACATTTTTATTTAGAGAAAAAAATGAACAGTGAAATCGTTGAAGTATTTATCTAAGAACAAAGTCCTGACATAAAGCCAGAAAAATTATTTTTAAGAGATCCATATTATTTAAAAAATAATTATTTTAAAAAGACAGAATAGTCAGGTGTGAGATAACATAGAATTTTAAATGTCAGATTTTATATTCAGGAGGGTGTTATAGAAGATAAAAATTAGGACAGAGTGAGTGATACCACTGCAGCTCTTGGTGAATGCCTAAGACCATTAAGATTTAGGTGTCCACATTGTATCACTAGTCACAAGGTGACCAGACACATGATCATAATATAAAACACAATGTTTTTGGAAGGTATCCAATACTTGTTTTCTTTCTTGAGAAGTTTGGTTCTTTCCTTAGGCAGCTTTCAGTAGAAATTAGCAGCTGATCAGTTCTGCAGCTGATTAATTTTGGGAGTTCTGGAAGGCCAGGGAAATTTCTGTTAAGAAATGACTGAGTAGCTCTAGCTGGGTTATATGCTTCACCCAGTCCACATAAACTTTTGCACCCTCAGTGAGAAACAGCTACCACTGGATCCACCTTCTGCTCCATTAAATCTAAGCTCCTGTGAAGTTCATTAATCTCCCACACTGATTGATCTTTTTCTGATGTGCATTCCAGAAGAAACCATTAAATTATTATGCCTAGCACTAAAATTAATTATGCATCTACTGGATAGTAACGTCAGGTGAATGTCATTAATTAGAGCATAAAAGGATCTTTATCATCATTTCAATAGTGACTGAAGTCCTGTGAGTGAACACCAGTGATAGAACGAGAAGAGTTTTTACTTCTCTAGGTTGCTTGATTTCCATTGCATCATTTGATTCAGACATGTTTTTCATTAAATGAAAAACACTTTTGATTATATTGATTGCCTTTCAGAAGTCCTGCTGATCACACACCTTTTACTCTGTCACTCATGATTTCAGAATAAGGAAGATTATTTTTAGAGTTACAGAAGAGGCCAGTATCCTGGCACTTTACAGTGCCTTTTTGGGCCAGAGCCACAGAACCTGTTAGTCCTTCATCTCCTTACAACACCCAGAGTGTTGTGTGCTGCCTCTCTTTAACTTGTGTGGTGACCTGCTGTCTCACTAGGAACTGGAGAGTACTACAACTAAAACTAAATATGGCATTTCTGATTAACAATACACAGGTGAGACATACTTTTTAACTCTATATGTATAGGACACATAGAAACCCAACCATTTGTGTTCTGCTAAACTGTTAGCTTGGACAACATCTTGTGGGAATGAGCACAGCACCAATTATGTATTTTATGAAAACCAGAATTCATTTAAAATATGAATATAGGAGGAAAGCAAAAACTTTTTCTGCCCTTGATTGAGCCTGAAGTTATACATACATATGGTGTTTTTTTCCAGGTCCTTTTTGAAGTAGTAGATAACATATATTCAAACTGTTATCTTGGTTTAGGTTCTGGTTATAACCATATGGGAATTGACTCAGCTGGAGAGTTTTAGCATTGCTAAACTTTATAGTTATCTTAAAGCTGTAGACCTAATTTCATGTTAGATAAATGGAAATTAATGTCCCCCCTAAGGCAGATTTCTAAAATGGGTCAAACAAAATGCTCTTAAAAATTGTCTGATGCTCTTGGTTGACTAGGGAACATCAAGTAAAAGAATCGGTGTGAAACAATGACTTAAATGTTGGTTACTTGATTCCTATACTCCCATTAGAGTCACTGGAGCCTGAAGAGCAATTCAGCTCTACATAAAGTAGGCACATAGTGGCTGTTCAGCTGAATCGTTCACTGATTGCTCTTACTAGATCTTCATTAATGGTAGTGGGAGCTGAGACACCTCATCACAGAATCACAGAATGTGCTGAGTTCAAAGGGACTCACAAGGATCATTGAGTCCAACTCCTGGCCCTGCACAGCACCATCCCCAAGAGTCACACCGTGTGCCCGAGAGAATTGTTCAGAAGCTTCTTGAGCTCTGTAAGGCTGCTGCTGTGATCACTTCCTTGGGGAGCCTGTTCCAGTGCCCAACCACCCTCTGGGTGAAGAATCTTTGCCTAATATCCAACCTAAACCTCTCCTGACAAAACTTCAGAGCAAGACAATCCCTCACGTGCCTGGCTGATGATGCTGTCCCTGATGTCCCCAGGACAGGGTTGTCCCTCCTGGCTGCCAGGGCACTGCTGGCTCATGTTCAACTTGCCACAGGCCAGGATCCCAGGTCCCTTTCCATGGCACTGCTCTCCAGCCTCTCATGCCCCAGTCTGTCTGTACATCCAGGGCTGCCCCATCCCAGGTGCAGAATCCAACACTTTCCCTTATTGAACTTCATATGGTTGATGTTTGCCCAGTCCTCTAATTTGTCAAGGTCTCTCTGCAGGACTTCGAGTGAGTCAACAGCTTCTCCCAGTTTTGTATCATCCAACAGCTTTAAAGCATCACATTATGAACTAATTTCATTACTACTTGGCAAGAAGTAGTTGTCTGGATGTCTCCTTGCACCAGGGCTTACAGAAAGGGCTGGAGGCCAGCACTGAAACTTCACTAAATACAGTCATTTTACTACATCATTGCACAAACCAGGCAGCCACAAAGAGCAACCAAAAAGAATGTAAATTTTCCATGAGATGGGGACTTTATTCCTGTTCCTAAAAGAAAGTATGTTATAAATTCACACTTACCCCAACACGTAGAAAGCTCAAATGGACCCTATGGCTATTTACCTTGCCAATTCCTTCTTTCAATCAGATTTCACTGGTGGCCTGAATTCTGTCAGTTACTAAGCACCTACCACTCCTGATCCTACTCACAAGTCAACAGCACTCCAACTCTGCTCAAAAGGGAGAGGTATGCTTATTTCTTAGCTCATTTTATGTAACATCCACAGGACTTGAGAGTCTTGGGAAACTCAGTCTCATAAAAAAACTCACTTGATTGCTCAGTGAGAGAAATAAAAAGTGATTTACCACACATGGCACTCCTGTAAGAGTAATTGAGTGATGAGTAACATGCTGGAGCAATTCAGTCTCCAGGACAAACGGCTTCAGTTCTCACAGCAGACATGGTTTCATGGTTTTTGTTGTCCTGCTTCAGTGGGGTTCAGTATGGTCTATTCTACCCAAACAAAGCTAATGCACAGAGCTGGGGTGACTGGTTGGCTGGCTGCCAGCACAGGGAGTAGTCTGGGACCTTATGGCTAATTTGAAGCACAGACTTGATCCTAATAATTGCCCTTCCTCAGAGCTACCCAGGATGCCAATGACAAGGGATGCTTAGATGGATCTCTCAGCTTTTACTCATGCAAACTTTTAGTTTAGTTTACCTAATTGATGTAGCTAAGAAAAATAAATTTAAATAATGACACAAATTACCTATGAGTTCCTGGAAAAATGGGGTAGGTTAGGGAAAGAAGGCTGTAGGTGTAAACCCATCCTTTGCCATTCTCTGCTGTCAAAGAAACTACTTCAACCACTGACCTCATCTAACTGCACAACCAAGGGCACTCACACACATAACTGAGAAATCTGTGATACTTTATCTATTATCATTTTGACTGTGGGACAAGGGAATGGGAGAACAGGATGGACATGGCAATGAATTCCTGAAGCATCATAGTGGCTGTACCCAACTTCTGCCAGCCTCAGGAGATTTTGCAGAGCAAAAACTTATACTGACAGGCACATCATAAATCTATCTTATTTCACTGATTCAGCTCAAGAAAGCATTACTTTGCCCTGTTATTAATGACTAGTGCTTATTGTTATAAGCACTGATACTTCCCGCAGGTCTCAACATTATCTTCATTGGTTTATGCCTGTGAATGGACAAGAGATGTGATCTGTTACTTTCTCCACATTTTTTGAAGTGAGATGGTCATAATCTACTGACATGTTTAAGACCTTCCTTTAATAAATACAATTAGATGTTATAATCTATATCATATAAATATTCCATCCTGACCCTAAAACTTTAAGTTTATGCCACCGTCTACCATCAGCTTGTTATTCCTCGAAGAGGAAGAGAGACATTTTCTCTGCATTGCTTCACATGCATCCTTAAAGCTCAGCTTGCCAGTTTTATAAGCAATAATCCTTTATGAGCCTCTATTTTAATGTTATTAGCTGCCAAAATACGAAATGTCTGCCAAAATATGAAGAGGTTCACAACTGTAATTATTTAAGATATCAGACTCATTCAGACTGTTTTCCCCTAATGAATGATATCACTGTCTCTGTTGAAGTCTTGCTTGTTTCCAGGTTTTTGACAGAATGCAAAACGTGCCTCGGTCTGTTAAGGTTTCAAAACAGCATATATCAGAAACTGTTAATAGACTTACAGAAGGAAGACCACTGTAGGCCAGTTGTGAAAGATCAGGAATAGCTGAATAAATTAATAGAG
The DNA here is from genome assembly GCF_963662255.1 of Cinclus cinclus. NCBI lineage: Eukaryota > Metazoa > Chordata > Aves > Passeriformes > Cinclidae > Cinclus > Cinclus cinclus. The sequence goes on along the minus strand of NC_085048.1, from coordinate 14,223,121 downwards.
GAAGCACTACTGTGAAATCAGGTCCTTTGTTTCATTTCTAATCTTCCAAGAACCAAGGCGAGATATTTACACAAGAGTAGAAAGAATAGTATATCTATTTAAATACTTGGCTTCCTTTGCAATGTGAATTGATTAGGGTGAATGAATTCTTCTGCTCATATCTCTGTTACTAAAATTAGAACAGTAAGCTAGATCCCAGCATCCAAATATGCATCCTGACATTGGATCAAAAAATGCTGTTACTATTTTTGTCCATTGCTGTTTGCCCTGGGACTGTAATACATCCTGTCAGTGATATTTTATCACTGGCCTCACTCTGGGTGGCAGGCCAGGGGGATATCTGTGCCAGAGGCTTTGAGCGTATCTCCACACATCTCCTCACAGCTCCAGAAGTGAGCTCAACAGGAGCATAATTCAGAGAACCATGATGATGTATTAGGTACCTTATAATTAGGCATTTTAGCAAGCCAAGTCAAATTCTCTCCCCTTGTTAAAAACAAACAAACAAACAAACACAACTAAAAGACCCCAAAACCCAACCCTATAAATTAAATAAAAAAAACATAAAACCTACCCCCCAAAAAATCCCACATTGATTCAGAGTTTCCAATATTTACACAGGTCTCAATATTTAAGAGAGTTAGTTAAAAAGCCAACAGGCTTTCTTTAGGGCAGTTTTTTCCCTAGAGTGTAATATTGAGTACAGGTTTCATTTCAGGAAGAAATAGACCCATTGCACAGAGGTTATGAGAAGAACAACTGCATTTTGTACACTCTAGAGCACTTAGGGTGAACACAGTGATGTAGTCAAGGTACACATATTTAGACACAGTAGGACAAAGTGAATGCAAATCACTCTATACGACCTCTATGGAGGAAAGGACACACCTAGAGCCATGCTAGGAAACATGAAGAGGTGTGCTATCTTTCAACACATGGAAAAATCGAACCTTCACTGAGGAGTGATGGGACCTGACAAGTCATACACTTGAGCTTTGGGCTCCGTGCTTCAAGGAGTATGCAGCTACAAAGAGTTCATAGACTGATAGAGCTGGAGTAAGGCAGAATATCAATACTGCAGTGTTTTCCTCAAGTGGGAAGCCCCATGCCTATAAGTCCCTGTAAGAGAAGACAAGATGCTCTCAGACACTGTGGTGAACTCCCTGCAGAGCCTCAGGGGCTGGCAGGAGCAAGGGAAGAGGGGAACACCCCACAGGAAGAAGAGCAGAATTGCTCTCAGGCAGCTTTGGCATCAAAGGAAACCCACTACTGCTCAGTGGCCCCAGGGACAAATATCAGCACTCACAGATGGGAACACATTCTTCACTGCTCTCACTGTAGAAAACTTAATAAAGGATAAAGCAGTTTCCCCGATGTTTGACACTCTCATTTGCCATCATTTTGACTCCCAGAGGTCCAGTACAGAGACTTTGGCCATGGTTACTTTGTAAAGACGATATTCCCTTCTTTCCCTTCACTCACTAATGTATGGGGATTTTTAAAAGTGAGAAGACACTTTAGTAGATAAATGACTCTTTAAAGGTAATTATAAAATTGGGTCAGTGGCAATGAAGAGCAATTAGGGCTACTCAGACCTGCAGCTCCCATATAGATGAAGCACTTAAACTTTTTCTAACTATCTATAAGTGACCCCAGAGTTGATACATTTTTCAAGAGAAAATTGTTCTTAATTATGTGTCTTTTGACCACTCTATTTCCTGTACTTGTCTCACTCATATATATAGTGCTATTGAAGTGGGTATCATTTCAGGAATCCAACTGAAAATAATTGGAAGTTGGCATCATTTTACAGAAGGCCACAAAGCATTAGGGACAGACTCAGCCTAGCCAGGGTGCCTTCTAACAGTCATGCAGACTTGTCTCATCCTATTTTTACTTTTCCTTGCATTATCATCTCCTCTCTTGTCCTGCCACATGGTAGGTGTAAGTAATTAATGTCTGCAAAATGCTTTAAAGCCTGGGCTGAAAGAAACTACACAGGAACACTGGTCATTTGGAACAGCATCAGAAGCAGGCAGAGCATACTTGCTAATTTTATTTCCAGCATGAATTTCCCATGAGTAATTTGCAGTGCTCATAACTACCAGAAGCAGATAATTTCTTGAATCCAGAAGCTGTATTAGTTGTTATTGTTTGCCTATTCACTGAAGGAAATCTTCCTCAAAGGTGAACGAAGTAAATAAGAGCTTGTAAGAGTTTTGAACTCCCTCCATCCTACTGCACAAAATCTACATGAAGAGCTTTGTCCTCCATGATCCTCTTGGCAAGAATGTGGGTCCAACATTAACATGCCCTCCCTGCATGAGTGCATTTGAAATGTACTTGTTATATGTTAAAGTGCTAGTATACTTTGTTTTGGGCATGCTACCTTTGAATAACTGGCCTATTTAGTTAATCACCAAAGTGTCTTGATCTTTATCAAGTGCAATTTCAGAGCCAAAGAACATGAGTGTTTTCAATTTTTAACTAACAGTTCTTCAGTACAGTGCAGGGTAGGAGAGATAATCCTGGTACAGCAGCAGGTACTGTAGAAACTCTACATATTTTGTCCAAGTGTTGGGGGTTGGTTCTTTCCCTTTTCCCTCTGTGGAATTTTCCCCATTGTCATGCTAAGATACCTGTTGACTGGGCCCTGGTGACAAGGGGGAGGGGAGGAGAGAGAGGAGGGAAACCCCTCGATATCCAACCATCCAGAAGAGGAAACGGAAGGCTCTGGCTGTCCCCATTTCCCCGCGGAGTTCAGACGAGAAGGACGATCACCGCCTCAGCCCCATCCCTGCCATCCCAGTACCAGGAGCCATCCTCACTGCTGTCAGACCCTGCCCTGCTCCCTTCTCGCTGTAACCTGCCACCATCCAGCACTCTGCTGAGCACCAGGACCCACACCGTGAGCTGAGGGCTCTCTCTCCATCTCTCTCTCCCCCTGGGACAGCGCTGCCATCACCCCCAGCCCTCCTGCGGCTCTGCGGGACCCGCCCGCCCCCAGCACCGGGAACTGCAGCTCAGGGAAAAGGTGCCTGCAGCCAAAAAACACTGGGACTGAGTTACTGTTCTGTTTGTGGGTAATTTCATAGCTGTTGTTGTTCTAGTTTGTCTTGCTAGATATACTAGTAAAGAACTGTTATTCCTACCCCATATCTTTGCCTGAGAGCTCCCTTAATTTCAAAATCATAATAATCTGTAGGAAGGAAGGATCACATTTTTCAGTCCAAAGGGAAGCTTCTGCTTTCCTTAGCAAACACCTGTCTTTCAAACCAGGACACCAAGCTAGATGGGTTTTCTAGCAGAGTATTATGAAAGAATATGGATGATTATGGATATGGAATAAAAATGAATATGAATATGGAAGAAAAAATATTATTAAAACCCCAAAACTCTTCTGCCATCACCACTATAAACCCAGCCCAAGATGCTGTCCTTTTGGGCACACTGCAAAACTACGGTAGGGAAGAGGATGCCCTCTCAAGTGACAAGTGACAAAGCAGCACAGCTGCTGGGCTGAATCCCATTTTAAATACTGCAGAGAGCAGCTCATTACTGTGTGTTAGCATGCCTGCATTTACACAGATACTATTTTCAGAAGAGTCCAAGCCACTTAAAGGTGTGTGTCTCATTAAAGTAAGACAGCTACTGCTGAAAGCATCCTTTCTCTGCTCTCAGTTATGGTCATCTCCACTGAGGTTGCTGTGCATTGCTTGAGGAAGCACCCTAGAGTGTAGTTTTCAGTGAAACAGATCAAAGACTGTAACTTTGCTCCTCTCAATAACCTTTTATGGTTTTGCTGTATCAGCACTGATCATCTTCCTTCTTTCCTCTTCAAAACCACCTATCCATCTCTCAGGTTGATGGAAGATATTTCCCCATTAAAAGTACATTATTGCTAGGAACAGCCTGTACACCATGCAGAAAGTACTACCACTCCTCAATATAACCATGTTCTGCTGCTGTATGCTTAGGAGAAAAGTACCTCTGGGCTTTTAGAGCATCATCTTCATGGCTGCTCTACACCTCCTCTTTCAGCCTACATCTGCCTCACTAACTAGCCTGGCATCAGGGTGGTTCTCAGACACAACTGTTGCTGTCACTTTGTTTTCCCCAAACAGAGCTGTCTCTCTTAAATGGTTCTTTAGAAAGCATTTTGTCTTTTTCATGATGCCCAGCTGGACAACTAGAAGTGGAAACCACCATGACGGATATTAATATCATGAATATTTTTTTTTCATATAAAACTTCCCATGGAGAAGGTGAACACTTAGTCATGCCTCCCCCTTAGCACCAGGAGCAAATCTGAATGACAACTTTTATGGGCTCATAGTCCAAGACATCTAAGCCTCCTCATCTGGCACACAGATAATATTGTTTTCATTCTGGAGACCATGAATGAGAAAGGTTTGGGTGGAAGTTAGCTGGTGTGGCTAAATCAATGGCAATGACCGTAATCAATGGCATTAACCAACAGTCTTACAAGTGGATAAAATCAGCAACTAAGACCCAGAACAGGGAGTAGAGCATAGTTTAAATGAAAAGCACAGATCAGCACTTGGCCCTTAGTCTCAGTTATAGTCCTTCATGTGTCAGATATCACTCCTAGGAAAATTCCATCATGCAAAATCCTATGAGATTCATAAACCTTGGACCTGGGTTTCTCCTGTAGAAATTTCATTGATAAAATGATAAAGCTTTTTTTTTCCCCCTGTTTGAATCTTATATCGGAAAGCAGAGAGCAGCACAGCAGTTGCCAGTTCCAATGCTGTGATATGTCTCCAAGCCAGGCTTCAAAGATTGTTCTGACCTTAGGCAGAGATTGCAAGAGACAAACTCTCCTGTTATCTTGTTATACCATTTCTTGCAGAAGAAACGTCTCAAAAAGTTTCCATTGCGGCATTTTCCCCTTATTATGGGGGATATGGTGGGAGGAAAAGTTTGATAAATTGTGTACTCCACAGTACTCTCAAAGCCAGCTCTTTCAGAAGTCAGCTTGCACAACAGAGAAGGTATGAATCAAGAATAAAGTTTTTTCCAGAGCACCAAACTTTTATTGCGTCTTTTGGGGTGAATGAGATTAGAGACAGAGGGACTGATACTCTGATTTTTCAAAAGCAAACACTCTCCATAAACTATGTGTAAGAAGCTGCTCTCTAGGCATAAAATTATCCTCGCAGCTCTAAAAAGCAACGATACCTGGATTTTATCTCAGCCATTTATCTCATAAATGGTTTAAATGTTGCAATAGCAACAGCCATTAAATCTCAAAAGAGTCTATAAACTAGCTCCCTGTCTGGGCTAAGCTGTCTAGTTCTTTTTGGATTTACACTGTACAGTTTCATTAATTTTAATTTACATTGTTACATTAATTGTACAGTTAGAAGCACTCTCACTGGTAAATCAGTCAACAGCAATCTTTGCACAATTTGTTTGCTTTCACAGTAATTTATTTAAGATTAATAAAATCAAATCAAACAAAACAAACCAATTTTTCTTATTTTGAAGAACTAATACATAACCATTGAATATCGCTGTTTTCCTGAGATTTCCTCATGAAACACTTTGACATTTTGTAGAGGAATGTACTCCACACTGCACAAGCCAACAGCTCATAGTAGCAGTGGATTTTGGTCTGTTAACTCAACTGGAGGATAAGGAAAACAAAAAAAGTGGATGTCTTCAGCATTTTCAATCCATCAGCTATTTGAATCTTCAGCTTCTGAAAACCCTTGAGGATGACATTTATCTCCAAGAAACACACTGGGCCAGAGCAAGGGTCTGGTAGGTGTTGCAAGGTAGGATACAGGTGGAGAACCAGCAATGTCTGCATCATGGGGGGAAAGCAGCACATTTACAGCTGCACCCTTGGCATAAGCTACAGAACAAGAGGAAATGGCCTCAAACTGAGCTAGAGGAGTTCAGACTGGTTATATGCAAAAAATTCTTCACTGAAAGGGCTATCAAGCATTGGAATAGGCTGCCCAGGGAAGTGATCTGTTCCAACCTAACCAGAGTTTATGATTCCTTGTGTTACTACTGCAAGACACTAACTCTCAAACAGCAAAGTACTTCAGATGCTATGAGACTTTTCTTCTTGCAACAGCCAAAGAGATGCCATATTGCTGTTGACATGCCCTGACACATTCCTGAGCCTTTAGCACCCAAAGGAGCTTCCTACACAGTGTGGAGTGGTGGGGCCTTGCAGCAGCCAGAGCAGATCCCACCAGCTCAGCACCCCTTTCCCTCTGACCCTCATACATCAAGGGTTTCAACCCTACACTCCCTGTTGGCCAATGTCACAGGCACGTTTAGGCTGTGGGGTGTTGCAGATGACCCACCACACGTCACAGGCTTTACTCAAACTCCAGCACTGGAGCAGCTGGGGAGCAGCTGTTTTCCAGCAAGGAGCAGAAGCAGGGATGAGAAGCACTTGGGATTTAGATTCCTTATATAGGGAACGTCACACACATCAATCTCTTTGCACAGTGCATAGGCTGGAGGAGGGACAGCAGCTTTGAGCCTCTCCCATCACAGGTGCTGGTATCACAAAGCCAGTTGCTCAGACACAGTCTGGTTTTACACACTCACAGCCCAGTCTGCTAGAAGGCATTATGCAGTAAGCATACAGAGAAGCAATTTGAGGGGTCAAAGACAGAATTTGGGATTCTCTAAGTCCCAAGAGAGAGGTTGCATCAACCTCTTATTGCTTTAACATGATTATGAGTTTTGCTTCACCTCTGGCTGTTTTCAGAGAGGATGGAGGGAATCCTATCTCAGCTGTACATTCACCCAGGCTGGAGCCATTGCTGGCTTTGACACTTGATGAAAGAGTAAAATAAGAGAGGAAGATTCAAGGCTACAACATACAGACAGGAATTAATTCTATTTTTTTTTTAATACACAGTTCCTTAGAGCATTTGTCCTAGGTATTCACTCAGCCAGTTCCAAATTCTCTCCAACCTAAATGGCAGAGGAGCACAGCAATGCCCATCACCTGCCTGAGCTGTTCCCAGCCCCTTCAGAGACAGCAGCTCTAAGCAGGAGGCTATGAGGAGAACTGGCCTCTCCTTCCACCCCTGCCTTCCAGGGGAAAGGTGATCCCTGCAGATGCCCCAGCACAGCTCCCTCTCTTCAGCAACACCAGCTTGGTATGAGGAACCATATTGATCATAAATAAAAAGATGAGCACTAAAATTAAGATCCTGAAGTTTCAGTTTCATCTGTATGTGCTTTGCACAATTCAGAAGGAAATTTGGAGTAACCCAAGACAGTCTGTTGGGGTAAAAAGAACCAGTTTGTTGACTGTCCTCTCTGAGGGACCTTCTGTGAGAAAATTTTAACCCACTTTTAAAATTAGAAGTCACAAAAAGAAATCTGGTATTTTTCTCCTCCTGGAGAAATGGTGTTTTTCCATTAATGCATTTAGATGATTGAACTGCCTTAGTCTCAAGATCTGTGAGCAGACAGGAGTAGAAGAAAAGAGTGAGAGAGCAGCAGAGAATAGCCATCCTCTCAGTGAGTCTCCTCTGGTGAAGATCAGAGGCCTTTCTCTGCACTGCTGGCTAGAACCCTTCCAGCTTAGTACTCCAAAGCAGTTTTCAGCATTTTCTAATTTGTTATAGCTCAGGGCTGGTGCTCAGAATACAAAACTTTTTAAACCACTCTCCTACCTTCTTCTGAAGCTCTGCAAAAACACCTGTATAGGAGCTCACAAATACATAATAACATAAAGCAAACACAGAAGTGAACATCAATGCTGTGAAGATAGCTCTTCTCACAGTAACTTACAGTGCCCTCCACTCCTGTGCATGTCTGGTAGCCAAATAATTGAAAAATACTTCTTTCTGTGAGCTGGTTAATTAGTCAAATCTGTTAAGAGTTGCATGTCTGCATGGCTATTGCTCAGATTTTTTTCCAGAGGTCCAAAATACAACTAGTGTATTTTAATGTGACAACATTTGATTTCTTTGCTTTTATGAAAGGGAGCAAAGCAGTGAGAGGAAGATGTGGCTTGTCTTTCTGCTCTAGAAGAATTCAGAGGGAAGCATAAGACTCTTGGTAAGAAAGACAGAAAAATTCATGAAAATATTTATTTACTTGCAAATTATCTGTTTTGTGAGACATTTTGGATATCAAAATAAACATACATACATATAACATACCCATGTGCAGTTACATATAAATGAATAAGCAAGTAAGAAAATTTCTGTAAGAGTAAATATGTAAGTTTTATGAACTTCTGCTTATGAAATTACCTGAATATTTAAAAAAACCCCCATTACATACAATATTTTCAATGCACATGAAATATTTGATTACAAGAGGGTTATATTTACTTATATAACAAAGTTTCTGTCATATTCACCATTGTTACCAAAAGATTTTCCCAGAGTCCACTAATCAACATTGCAAATTGTTGTCTCTGAGGCAGAAAAGATAGTTGAAAAATGGAACTTTCCCCTTGCAGTTGAAGGTAACAATGTCTATGATGTACCTCCGGCCCTTAGGGAATTTCTTCAAGAGTTTCTTCAGAGTGATTTCTTTTGTGGATTCTGCTCAGACAAGCTTTCTCCTTATCATAAAAATGCCTGTACCAGAAGAGAAAGGCAGGCAAAGCCATCTGCATGCCTGCGGGAGCCTGTGAGAAGCTTTCTGCATATCCTTAGCCTCGAGCCATAAAGCGCTTTAGCACTAAGGGCTGGAAACATGAGCTTGCCTCAGCCTTCTGTATGAAGCTAATTCAGATGAGAGAGAAAAGGTTTGGTGGTGTCCTGGCAGCTGAAAACCTGAGGAAATGTATTCTGCACTACTTAGAAGTGCCAAAGTGCTGCACACTTCATGCCTCATTCTGGTTTTGCTGCCATCCAGCTAAGATTTATTATCCATGTCAGGAAGCAATGGCTTATCTTACTCCCAAGGGTAGGCTGGAGTCTGTCATCCACCCAGAAGTGAAAGAAAGAGTTAATCTTAACCACATATACTCAAAACAGTGGGAAATGCAATAATCATCAGCTGCAAGCAGCTCCAAGAGACTTGGCATTATGCAATGGGCAGTTACAGTGTTCTCAGCTTGAATGTGCAGAAATATACCTGAGGTGACCCACCTAAATGGGGTGGACCAGAAAGTAACTGGGAAAGCCCTATGAAGACTAATTTTTTGTAGTTGTCTTCTTGTTTCAGCAACCTTGTCAGTGCTAGTGCTAAAATGTAACAGGATGGAAGTTCCTGCATTTGATACTTCATGAGAAGATAAATGCAGTGCTGCCTTTTCTTGCCTAGGTTGAATCTGTAGGGTGCTATACCTCGTGAGGAGGCTTGGGAGGGGTTTGCGGTGTAATTCAAATACATCCAGGTAAGGCAAGGTACACTAATGTCTCTGTTTCTGTTATACTATATTGTTGTCACACCCTGAAAAATTCTGAGAGCTGTCATTTGTCCCAGATCAGCTGGACACCCTCTATGGCATCAGTGATGGCTCTGCAGTGATGTCTCAGGCTGATAGCAATGACACGGTTTGAGTCAGAATTTAGAAATCTGCCCTGGGTGTGTGGATCCAACATCTGCAGAACCTTCAGTTCACTAACCAGCACCTGCCAGCTCCACAGCTAGCCAGGGAGCAGCCAACAGCCACTCCTGACACCAGTGTGAAGTGCTCAAACAAATGCATTTGAGAGCATTTTAACATATTCTCAAACCATGCAATAGTTGTGTGTGAGCCTAGCTACCCTAGGGGTCTGTGCAGTGAACTTTATTCCTTTTAGTGAGAAATTAAAAGTACTTGATCTCATGTCGTGAGGCTGGTCTAGCCATGTCTGCATCAGAGTTAGGATGATCCCAAAGATCCAGAAGTGGAAGCAGTGTTTGTGCAAACAGGCTGAACCAAGGGACTGAGCTGGCCCCACTGCACTGTGGAGGTTACCAGCACATCCCAGCATTTCCTCACCTCTGTGTGATGCTCAGAGAGCAACGTGAGTTTTCCATTTCTTTTCACTGCTATCTCTTGGATTTCTCATAAGCTGTGAGCATCGTCCCTTCCAGTCACTTGTACGTGTATAACAAAGAGCTCTGCACCATCACAGCAAGAGTCACATGAAATGCTTGGCAATATAACAGGAGTTAGTAAGTGCAAACATCCACGTATGCTGAGCCTAGCTGGGAACCACAGCTTTAAATTGTTGCAGCCCATCAGACACCTGGAAGGATAGGACATTGAAAAAGTTTTAATAGTTTATTTCTTGTATAGTTTTCATTCCTTTCAAGATCTTAGGGTCAATGTGCCAGTGCTACATCAGCAATGAAAACAACAAAGTGCAGAAAATGGTCCAAAAAGGAAATTAAGGTAGTTTCATACAACTGCAATAGCAGATAATCTGACCTGATTTAGAAGTTGACCCCGCTTTGAGTCCAGATACTTCTGTCTAAATTTTTTTAGGAAAAATGGTTAATGATTCAAGGAACTTCTATAACCCCACAGCCACAATTATGATGATATAAGATGATATGATGATATAACCAGATGATATAAGACATATACCATAGCCAGCAGTTCTAAAAAAGTACACAAAAATATTATGATTGTCACAGTTGCCCAATGAAAATTTGGTCAAATCATCAGGTTTCAGTTTGTTTCAGGACACGGATATTTTCCAAGTTTTCCCTCAAAGACACGATATTTTTACAAGATTATTGCATGGAAGAGGACTATTGATCTCAGCTTTGGCAGTGAGAACTCCACCCCATACTCTAGATCATTAATAAGGACATTGGATGATCTCCCCACAATCAATCCCTGAGGAATTCTTCAAGTAGATTTAATCCTACTGATCACACCACCAGGAGCTGCAGACAATTTTCCATCAACCTTATCATCCATTAACCCAGCCCTTATGCCTCCAGGAATAATGAATGATAACAGGATACTGTGGATGTGTGTCATAGGCCTTGCTAAATGACATGTGCTGCTGTTCCTCACCTGCTGAAACATCCATCCCATGCCAGAAGCAGACCAGGTTGGTTTGGCATGGCTTTGGTACTTCCAGACTTTCTTCTTCCCAAAACCTTCTTGCCTTTCATTACTTGGGAATAGTTTCCAGGAGGATCTGCTTATAATCTTCCCGTGGAACTTAAAAACAGTTGTGCATATACTAAAGCCTTAATGAAGGAATCTGGAGTAACTATAGGGACAGCAAAGATATAAATGAAATTCTCATTTTTCTATTTACAAGGATTAAAAACCTATCAGCCTTACCCATCACTGTCTTCTTCTAAGACTGGATTCTGCATTAAGTGATTTTAAACTGCTTCTTTTTGGAATATATTACTCATGTATATCTATGAACTCTTCAGAGTGAACAAATCATTGTTGTTCAACAAATCAGCAATTTCCCTCTGCCAAAATACTGCCAGAGTGATTCAGAGTCAAACTAATTCATTTGCACTTACATGTGAAACAAACAATCTGCAGCTCATCAAATTATGTGGAGTCTCTAAAAGTTATGAAGTATACCTTACTTCAGATCTCCCAGTTGATACATGATGCTACTGCAGACATTGCCCTTCCTAACCAAACCCCTCATATCCACATGTTTCTAGAGGTTGTAATTCTGGCTATTAAAGAAAAAATGCCAGAAGTGGACAGGTCTTCAGCTGGGTTATTGCAAAGAATGACAGCCCCTTGCTGATTAGCTCTATGCAAGAAAAAAGCTCTGCATTTTTGATGGAAAAATTAGCTATTCTATACTAAATGCTGAATTAACAGGCCATTACTAGCATCCATAACTGTTAAGAAATATCCCTAAGAAGCAGTAAAAGAAATTAAGCAAAGGGATCTATGCTAGAAACATATATGAGGATGTGTGCTGGGTCAGGCTAGGATGCAGTGAACATTTTTCACAGCAGCTCATACAGTGCCATGTTTGGGCGTTTTTACTGAAACTGTGTTGGTAACGAGGGTGTTTTAATTATTGCTGAGCAGTGCTTACACTTAGAAGTGCTTTATACTTTGCTTCTGCAAGCAGCTTGGTTTCAGCTATTAAACTATTAACACTTGCCTAGCATTTCAACACAAGAGCTTTTGGCTTTTGTTCTTAAAATTCTTTCCCCTTTCCTGTCAGTGGGGAGTGACTGAGCAGCTGAGTGGGGGCTCAGCTATCAGCCAGGATCAACACACTATGGTCTATGAGGACATATATGTTAAACTACAATCAATATACCTGGATATGTGTTCTACTGGATCGATAAGCTGAGGATTCATGTCCCTGCACTACAGTCTGCTTGGGACAACATAATACAAACAGTGTAAAAATCAACATCCCCTTACTCTCCCTTTTGATATGCCTTGAATAAATTAGTGACATACAAAGTATCAGCCAGAGAAGTGGTGCTAGGGGTCATCAGGTAAAGCTCACCTTTCCGGGAATGTTTCCTCAGCAGAGTCCCCAAAGAAGGTTGCAGCTACACTGCTAAGCAGCTGAATCCCTCTTGGGCACATCTGCACCACCAGGCTCAGCAGGAGACCACTAGCTGCCTTGCAATCCCTCTGTTGAGCAAACATTGGGGTTCTCTTTTCAGACTTAATCCATGCCCAGCTGTGAGCCTGTTGTCACTCACACATGGGTTTTTAACCCCAGCAGCAGGATCCTTCACAAGTTGCTCTTCTGGGCTGTGAAGCACAGCTGGGAGTACAGGCTTGGAGTGCTGGTGGAAGGTGAGAAATGACTGTCACAAATTGGTACCCTACAGCTGTGTAAGCAACACAGCCAAACCAGGCTGCTCTGAATGTTATATTTTCATCACAGACAGAAGTCTTTTTACCACCTGTTTTGCAAGGCTGTCAGATATTCCTGGCCCCTCCTGCTCTGCTGCCTTGCCTTTCAGCCTTTCAGCCCTCTGCTCAATTCCAGCTATGCATCCAGTATCTGAACAGACGGGACATTTTCTCCATTTTGGTTTTGTCAGAAGCTTACTGAAAAAACTGCCATAGGAAATCTGCAAGGCTTTATAGTCAACAAAAATATCCCATATGACATTTTAATGGGAAAAAAAATGCTCAAACAAAGAAATCAACCCAATGAACACCTCTCTGGATGCCTTAATGACATATTGATTGCCATTTCTTGCTTCCTTTTCTTTCCAAAACTGTCTGTGCCCATGAGCAACTTATCTGGGAGGTTATTTCAATGAAGGGCTGTGCTTCTACCACTGCAGTAGGGCAAGTCTGGTCTGGCAGAAAGAGATGGTCCTGGAAAGGAGCTCAGGAGGGCTCTCAATGCACACAGGAGTTGAAAGACACCCTGTCTCCAACAGCTTCTGCCCATTCTGCTGTTTGGGTACAGTTTCAGAGGACTGACGTCATAGGACTTTTGAAAAGGGACATATTTCTGTGCCTTAGCTCATGCTGGCCTGAAGACCTTCTAGATCATTTGGTATATGTTTTATATCCCTTAACACACAATTTCCAAATTAGGCCAAGACTATAGTTATTCTGTACTGATAGTGTATGTAGTTCTTCATCCCAAGAGCCAAGTGCTTTATACATCCAGATAACAAATTTCCAAAACATTCTTAAAGATATTTATTCTATTAAAGTGCAAATGTCAGTGGAAACTTCCACAGGATTATATATGCATATATATATAAATTCGGGTGAATTGCAAAAAATAGAAATGTCCTTATTTATGGCCTTTGCAACCCCAGTGGCCAGTGTTCTCAAATGTCAGATCATGCCATGTGAATTTAGTTGAGATACAGGAATAAAATCAGTCATTAACTACTACAACACATTTTTTATAAGAATTTCTGTTTATGCAAGTTTGTTACAAGCATTTAGCTGCTATAGCAACAGGCACTTTATAAATGAGCAAAGTTGCAAAAACAAACATTCCCAGTTTTATTTGAGCTTCTCTGAAATAAAGACCATTCCTGCACTCTAGTGCTGGATCTTTTTTTTCTAGGTGGAACAGTGGAGAGCTTTAATTCACAGTTTATTTATCTTAGGATGATTTGTTTAAATGATGATATTTTGAACTAGATTTTATTAAATGGCAGAGTACTTGCTCCGTCCCTTTGGCACGTAAGAGAATGCACGTTCATGATGGATTTAAATTACTTCATCATATTTCTACACTTAAATGTAAGTAAGTGATGGGCCAGAATCATGGCATATATGTACTTGAAATTGTCTGTATTTGGATCTGCACTTTCAGTGGACAATATTGGTAATAATGAGCATAAGATGAAGGAGTGGGAGACTTCAGTGGGACTATAGGAAAAAAATTCTATTGATGTGTTTACAGAGCATTGGACTTGGTTCCCTAGAGCAGTTGTAGCAATTCCAACACAATCTCTTTTTTGCAAAGAGGTTAAACAGCAGTTTTTTGGGGGAATATCTTAGGTTGTAGAGCTGATCCTTTCCTGAAGCAGAGACTGACTGAGAGACTTTCCAAAGCTGCAGCTGAGCTTGTAAACTAAATAGTGCTGGAGCAAAGGACTAAGAACCTCAATATTTAAGAGATTGTCACATTGTTTATTTGACATCTCCCTAGCTAGAACAGATTATTCTAGTGCCCAGAGCACACTCCTAGTTAATACTTCTTCATAATATGGGAGATATACATATATGTGTATATATATATATAATGTATATAATGTATGTGACTGTGCAGTATGGATGAGGTCATCCTTGGGACAGAAGGGAGTTATCTGAAGGTGTTTTGTGCCACTGGCTGTCATGACTGGGGAACAGACTCCTTGTCTGCCTTATTAGCACAGTGTTGAATGTTTTATTAGCACAGGCACTGCCAGAGGTTTTGTTCCAGATCTACTTTCCCCAGCACTGCAATCAAGCATCCAACAAAAAGGAGACATTTATGAAATGTTGGTATTCAGCTCTCAGCAATGTTCAGAGTCTGTTTTGGGTCAAGCCTATTGTTTGTCTCTCCCCTGAAGTTATCATCACAGCACTGATTTCACTGATATATCACTGTTATATTACTGCTGGCTTCAGTGGGGATTATCCTAGTTTACATTCACCAGGATTCAGAAGACAGCTTTGTTAAGGGGAAAACTTGGTATGTTGTTTTCTTTAAGTGCGTTGGGTGAGGTAGCAAGAGAAAAGGATGTAGATAATGCATAAAGAGCTAAGGATGTGCAACTTTATGATCTAGCATGGAAACAAAAATATCACTAATCAGGCAACTGACAGCAAAGTACATAACCAGTAGTAGATTTTTGGAAGCCTGAAAGAAGCTTGTTAACCTTACAAGAAAGGTGGATGTTTTCCACCAGTCTCTTTCTGTTTAATTTGTGTGGTCAGTTTTAAAAAATCTGTGCCTCTCAGGGAACTTACACTGCACAATTTCTCAGCCAACACAAGTCCTTCTTCTATTCAGTGCCTGAAGAATCATCCTGAGTGTTGCTGTGAAACCCCTGGGTGATGAGGACCCTGGGCTGATTAGGACCCCAGACAGACTTTGCTTACCAAATAGGTGATTCTCAGCTCCATGTTATCAGTGGCCCAGATGTGCTCAGATATTCTCTACAGTTGAGGTGTGTATGGTAACAAGGAGCATGAACAGGAGCTCTATGTTTCTAATCTGGACTAATTCTTCCTGCTGGTTTCATGGGGGAACAAAGTCTTGTTGAGGCAAGTATGGTACAGCTGTTTAATCTGCTGTCCATGGTATAGATGAAGCTGTTGATGAAGTCTGTCAGATTTCCACTAGAGTAACTCTCTTTTCCAAGAATGGAACTTCTTGAGCTTGAAGGTTTCAGAGCCATGACAGGATTTTACCTGTCTTGCATGAGAGAAACAATCTGTAGCCTAGGATTTAAAAATAAATAAATAAAATATTTTTAAAAAAAATTAAAAATTCCTAAGAATCTGATGTTTTTTTCTTGGATAACCTGTAGATTTTTCTCTCTTGATTTTGAAGGTCAACCCAGAAAAGAGCCATGAGGTCATGGCTCCCAAGATGGGAACTTGCCGAGGTGACCTTTAGGGGATTTCCTTAGTACTGTGAGATGACAATAAGGGTACAAAGCTCTACTAGCATTAAACTTCATGTGATTATAAATAAGTCCAGATTAATGGACATTTTAAGATAGATCATAGCCAGAGAAGAAGGCTTTCTTGAAGAGAAACTGAGAGGGTTATGAAGTTCTTTTGCAATAGACATTAGGAAAAGAGTAGCAACATACTTGTTAACACTTCAAAGACATGATGGAGTTAACAATTCCTGAAAAACACATCAGCCAGAGGAGAAAACGTGAAAGGAAACAGGACATTGAAGGAGATTCTGTCATGCATTTGCTACTGATGCCTTGCCTGTACTTGAAAGATCCTGTAATCCTCTGAGAATGCTGGCAGTACAGGGCAAACAGGCATTTCCTACAGAAAACCTTGCTGCTTTGCGACCCTAAGGAAGGCTCCCAGAGTTTGATAAGCTGTCACAAAATCTACAGATGTAAGAAAATCCTCGTGCATTTCATAAATGTAAACCTTCCTTGCTCTTTACAAGGCTGTCTTCCCTTGTGGTTTGGGCCACTGGAATCCCAGGAAATTCCTGGCAAGGGGATCCAGACAGATATTCTCATCACTGCAGAGGTGGAAAATGCAGTCTTCTGCACTGAATGCATCCAGCTCATAACTGTAGGGAAATAGTCACTATCATCTTCATTCATGAAGGATCTTATTGTGATTATTCTGAAACCCTCTGCCCTAATTCAGATCAACCCAAGCATTTATAGTAATTTAATGTACTCATCTACAAACTAACAGATGAAAAAACTCTTCACATAATGGGCTTAAAGGCCATCAGCTGTTTCGGCTGGTTTTTATAGGAACATTTGTAACCAATTATAAATTTAAAGTATGCCTCTCCTTCACAGGTCCTGGTATTCAATGAGCAGGCTGTGCAATCTTTCACTGTGTAGGTCTTATCAGACAGGCCAAGATGCAAGATACTCAGGAGCTTGTGATATTTCTGTTGCACCTTTTCCTGAGGTATGCCTAGTTTCTACCATGCACATGATAAAGGAATATTACCATCAGCAAGAACAGAGATGCTGTAGAGGAGGCAAACTCTCCTTCCCACCCATGTTTCAACTCATGGAAGATGTGAAGGGTGAGCAGAGAAGAAAGATAAGTCTGTAAAATGTACAGAGATTTACCTGACTTAGCAAGGACTCTGTTGGCTCAGTGGTTTTTCTTGTTAGCCATCCTTAGTCCCCTAAGGCACACTGCTTCTAGCTCACAAGAAAATCTAGGCATAGTCTCTTTTTTACATATGCTAACACTTTTGGGTATAGAGGTATTAAATGATGGAGTTATGGAAGATGGGTATTAAGGTAATTGGGCTCCCACATTTGTTGTCTGGCTCAGGAAGTGTCTTAAAAATCAGACCCCAGGTATCAGAGAGACCTGTGCTGTGCCTATCTTGTGATAGACTCAGACAGACTTGTTTTGACATGCCTGGGGTCAGGAAAAAGGTCACTCCGGGGCTACCCTTCTTCTTACACCCCCTGATCACTAGTTTGGGGCACATTTTGATGACACACTGAAGGGCCTTTTGGCAGCAGAAGGGTTTTGCTGAGGAAGGATTGGAGAGAGTGACCTGCTAGAAGAGCAAGGGAGAACTAGCTCCTGCATTTTATGAACTTTAGGCCTCTAATGGAGCATTTCCCAGATGATAAAATTAGGTAGGCTTTTTGAAATAGCTTATAAAATATGGCACAAAAAAATTGGTGTCTTCTATAAGCATGTTCCTTTCCTAAGTCAAAAAAGCATCTTTTTACAAGTAGTGCTTCTCACAAATGGCAGATCTTGTGCCCTGGGATTTTCTTACTCCCTTTCTCTTGAACTCTCTGTCAGGATGCATATAATAGCTTCACTGTTTTAGATCAAAAAATATGGAGGTTTGGGTTCTAAAACTGTTAACAACCCACAGATAATTAACATTCATTTATAAACAGCATATGGGAAAGAATTATATTTTTCTTACAATCCAGGGTTTCATTAAGACATTCTGTTTTTGAAGTTCAGAAACAATAATTTGCAAAGAAACCTTTAATCAAAACAAAGGAATTTGATTCAGATTTTTTCTTAGTGTAAGAGAAGAACAGATGGTTTGTGGGAACAACTCATTATTCTGTAACATTATCTCTTTAAGCAAATCTTTCTTTAGCATGCATGAAAACTGCTAGTTTGCTAACTCTGGGCACATAAAGACCTGTGTATACACACAGCACACAGACTTGGTCAAAGTAAATTCACTGGCTCAGTCTTAGTATGGATTATAATTGGTATTGAGCTGTGGAACAGTGCTGAATATAGCTTGGAACTTCCACTTTTAAAGAAATTGCATTTAATTTAAAATATAACAAATGTGTTTACAAATGAAAGTTCTTGCAACTCATGATGGTTTTGATTTAATTTGGAGAAGTACTAATATTAAGTGTCAGACATGAAAACGCCTTGAGGCAGTGACAGCTGCTGGCTGAGATTAACACATGGGCAAAACCATACCTGGCAGGATGCTCATTTCATTCTATGGTACCAGAACATTGCATATCTCGGTTTGGTCCTCCTTTAATAAACTGGAAGTGAACACAGAAGAGACTACCTAGCTCTCAAAGCAGTAAAACTGTGGAACAATCATTCCATGGGGATAGTGGCAGAGGAAAAATCCACAAGAGCCATACATACCCAGAGCAAGCTCAGCTTATTGACATAAGCTATCAACTCTACAGTGAAGGACTGCCCTTGTGTGCTGTGCCAAAGAAGTCAAATGAAAACTCTCCTTTGACCAAATCTGTGGCTGTGCTGTTAAATTTACCTGCAACCTTATATTTCTTTTGCAGTTTAAATGTAATTTCATCATCCTTTATATTTAATCTTAAAAGCTCTTGGGTTCACTTGTTTGGGAGTGAGAAAAAAACAGGCCTACAATAGTTTGTTTGGTGGGAAGGATAAATATTCAACAGGATGTCTCTCACAAATTAAAATCAAAAGAGATTTAGAGTCTTTTAGTACAAATAATTAAAACCAAAGAAAAAGGGGTCTTTAGAATGGCAAATACAGAGAAATTGTGTGAAACTTCCAGCCCAACTATTTAAATTCACTCCTTCCTACCACCCTAGGATTTCTAATACTTACAAAGAAAATACATGCTGAAAGATAAAAGAGAGAAAAAAAATAGAATAGTAAACTTCAATTGTACATAAAAGGAATAAGTGGGAGTATGGGAATATATTTGTAACTGTTTTCATATTGCTAAGTGGGACAAAATGACTCAAGAAAGGCATAGAATTTTTTAAACCACATACTTAACTCATATTTTGTTGATTTTTCAATACACAATTTCCTTACAAAGAAAAATGTCAAGACAGATTGACCCAGGGCATTAATGATAAAGATTAGTATTATCCCATTGGTTTTATATTATTGATTTGCTTTTGAATAAGTAGCTTAGCATAAGATTCATTTACCTAATTATATACATTTCAGCTGTTAACTTTAGACTCCCTTTATACTCAGGGACAGAAAGGACATTTGCAGAGTGCTATTTACTGCACCCTTATGTAGACCTCTGAAATGGGTGGATGAATTGCACTCCTTTTTTGCCAGTTTCTCTCAGGAATTATAAAAACAGTTAACCATAACTAGTGCTGATGTAGACCTCCACTGTGCAGAAATCTCAGTTTAGTCAAGATGAACCACTCTGGGGGAGTGCTTCCACTGCCCACACACAGCTATGCAGTGCTATGAAGAGGGGACAGGAGATGTCCATGTAATAGTGCAAATACATATTGGATCTATTGGAAATCCATGTTCTTCTCCAACAGCTACTGAACACTAGACAGGACATCCTGCAGAGTCTGCAGTCTAGTTGCTCTGTATGTAAAAGCAGAGTCATTACCATTTACTGTCTTCTGGGTAGATTGGAACAACAAAGGGATATGACAGCTATTTACACAGGCTGGGAACCAGATATCTAATTTAGATGTCTTAATTTCAGAGGACTGGATTTCCCTCTGGAGGTCCTCAAAGGCACTACGTTTCCCTGTTAAATATTATGTGATCTTTGGCACTTTCTTTTGATGGTGCAGTAGATGCCAAGAACTGAGCAAAATTCGAGTACCTAAATGGACAGTATCTTAATTTTTGCAGTCAAATTCTGTATGTGACCTTACAATTTCTAAGAAAAGTGATCCTTAGTCATGTGCCAGGTGTGGGTGATGGATTTTTTGCTATCTGATTTTCATTGTATCTTCAGCATTGCTGAGCAGTCAGCAAATGCCAGATCGGAACTGCAATTTTTTTTCAAAATCATTGTGCTGCATTGACCAAAAAAGCACAAATTCCCACCCTTCTTTGGGGGCTTTTTGTTTGTTTGTTGGGCTCAGGCAGGGTGTGAATGGGACTTGATTGTTTCTAGAGGAACAGTACACATCTGAGATCCAGCTGCTCTGACCTTAAGGCAGGTATTTACACAGACAGAAGGACTTGTGCTCCAAAAGTGACCACAACGGGAACTGTGGGTGACAGTCCCAGACAGAGATGTCTCCTAAAGGCAGACTGCTCCCAGGGAAACAGCTCCTTAACATTTGCTCTGATTTCAGTGAGTTTGGGGGTCTCTTTCTCTGTACTTTGTTAACCAGTTGAAGAAGCAGCACCTCCCTGTTTGATATGGGGCTCAGTGACCTGTGGTATAGAAAAACTGTAATAATAAAGTTTCTAAAATATGCAATTTCAACCTGCTAGAGTTAAGAAAATTGCACTGTTTTTCCAAATCATCCTCTATGCCCATCTACCATTCATTAAACATCTCTACAGCTCACTGCCTTTTTTGTAAACCTGGTTGTCTAACAAAAAAATCTACTGGGAAACACACCAGATAAATGATTGAATTTAATATAAATACAAAAGGAAGAGCTGGCTGACATTTAGATAGACTGACCTTTCAATAGACAAGCTGGTGTGTGATTGAAACACTGCCTCATTCAAGGTTTTAGGAGGTTATTCCACATAATAAAAAATGTAAAAATGAAAAGGCAATTGGAAAACATGAAGAATGGGGTCATTTAATCTCACCTGATAACAAGCACAATCTCAGTGCTGTATCAGTCAGTATTTCTGCATTCTTTTACTCAAATGTAAATCTCAGGAGAAAGAAGATTTAAATAGCATTTTATTATTGACAGGCCATTTAAGAGTTTCAGTAAAAACACCAAAATGAGTTAGACAAATGATAATTATTTTTACTTGCTTTGTCATCTTAGTTTCTCCCTCTTTGTCGTTTATATCATCTGTCTAATCTTTGTCTCTTCTTCAAAGGTCATGTGACAAAATAGGTTTTAGAAACCTTTTTAAAGCATTGTTTTGTTAAGCCAGAATCAGCAGCTTTGTTATTAAAGGCTTGCATTATCTTGGTCTAAGAGAATATAGAACATTTGAAAGAGCTTTTACAGAAAACATTTGATAACAGAGGCTTTGTCATTATACAGAGAGAACATTTAATTTTTGAAGAGTGGTAACTTTTTCAAGCGAAAAATATCTTGTGTTCCTTTTGTTTTCTTTTGTAAATAAGTGGGTGGATCAGTCAGCTAGGCACTCCCAGCAACCTGCACTAACAATTCAAATTTGTTTCTTTTTCATTCCAATTATAATCCCAATAAAAGCAAAAAAAAAAAAAAAAAAAAAGAAGACCAGGACAAAATGGAGTAGAAAAGACATACTTTAGATGAATGAGACAAGATTTTTCAGTTTTTCTTTTCATCTAATCTTTTCCTTATAAGCCAATTTAGATTTCTCCAGCTGGCTTCAGGATCACAACTTTTCAGCTTGGAAATTAGGAGCAGTTCTGATTAAAATTATGCCTATTAAAAACCAGCATTGAATATATTGAAAATTTACATTTTCCCAGCATCAGCCAACTGCTAAAACAATGGACATTTTAGTAATTCTGAACTGATTCAGTGAGACATTCAGCTGACAAGGTCAGGAATGCAGTGTAAAGCCCTAATAAAATGATACTGAAAGGCTGGTCTTCCACGGGCCATTCCACTTCACAAAAACGTTTATACTCGTATATAATTTCTTATTAATTGGTCTCATGCATATGCAACACACAAGAACTCCAGTACCTGCACCAGACTAAAGTGAATTGCTTATGTCACCCAAGAAAACAGCCCAGCTCTGACCATCCCACCATATTTCACTTTTGCTTTTTTCTTTTTCAATTCGGGGGTCAATTATCTGCACTTTTGAAAGCCACCCAGGAAAAACATGGTGCCAGATACAGTTGCAATCTTTGCAGACCACTCCGTATAAAAGTTGCCCTATGCATTTCATGTCACACTTCAAAAACTCTCAAGTGTCCAAATTTTAAAATGAACTATGATGGTTTAGGAGATTACTACAGCTACGTAGATCAGACAAAAATCAATAGGTGTTTGAAGCACACTTTGTAGATGGAACTCTCTGGTCAGTGTCTCTCTAACTCACTTTGACATAGTTATTGCTGCTTGGCTGTATTTGAATTTCATGCTGTTTTCCTAGCTGGATTGCAGAGTTTTTTCCCCCCTCCCACTGAGGGAGACTCAAACCATGGCATTTAGTTACAGACTTCAAGCCCTGCAATTCAAAGATATTCAGAGCCTGCATCTCTCTCTAGCCTGGTCCAGCCTCCCTCAGCATTAAGATAAGTTCAGCTTATCAGTTCAGCTCTGGCCTTAAATTCAAATTTCAAAGATGTGGAAGACTGTTTGTCCAATTGCTTTACATGCAATTGGACAGCTGGTCAAAATCACCTTCCCACTGGGGTCTGTGGCAAACCTGGCTTCCTGTTACACTGATGCAAACTAATGCTTCATTGCAAGTAAACATCCTTTCTGTTCATTTGCATCAGCATCGTCACTGAGAAGTGGATTTGGTCTGTGTCCATAACAATTTCACAGTATTATAAAGAAGAAAAAAAAAACCATTTTTTCATGCCCAAATGGTTTTCTCACTGCCTGAATATTGTATTATTGTGCATTCAAGCATAATTAATGTTCCTGTCACTTCACCCACCGCCAGCAGAAGCAGAAGTATTTTTATTCCATAATTACCTGTTTTTCAGTGTCCATGGAAATGACTGTATTCACATTACTGGCACTCACAGAGAGAGAGAAGAGCATGAAAGGGAGAACATTCCAGTGTATGAATCTGCAAGCACCTGCAATGTCATACATAATGTGACCAAAATTTTAATGAATGCTGGAGTTTTAAAAGAAACTGAAGTCTGAAGATCTCTCTTCCTCTTGGAGTATTCTGATCAGCTGAATGATCCCTAATGATCCCTTACGGTAGTGGAGGCAGCTCTTGGAACTGTGGCTTTGACAGCTGCAACAGCTGCTGATGCATGAAAGCCAAAGAGCTCTCGAATCCAATGTGCAACAAGACAGTTTTTCCTCCCCATTTCTGTCTTTAAAAGCAGCAGTAGAACAGTTTTAGGATTGGGACTTTAAATGGCATCTGCCAGCACAACATCAGACTGGTTTGTAGGGCTGACTGCACTTACACACCCTGCAAGGAGTTTATAAAACTGGTCTTCATGGGTTTTGAGGTGTCTCTCCCATTTAGATTGATACGTTATGGATTCGGGTCTAATTGGCATTTTAGCACCATGGGAAGTTTAGATCAGCAGAAAGCAGAAGCATTTCAAGGTTGTAAAAGTACTTGTAAATGCACTGTTTTAACAAACAACATCTGAAAGAACCTAGCAGGACAATAATTACTTTATCAATTTAGGTGCCAAAACAAAACACTTAAAACCAGTTTCTGGACAGACCTGTCTAATTTTAAAGTTTTTAAATAAAAAGCCAGCAAAAAGGTTTTCAAAGTGAAATAAATACTAAAAAATCAAACAACACAAAATTATTCATGACATAAAACTGAATACCATGGAGCATTCCTGATCTGTGTTCAAAGAGATGAAGAAAGGATAACTGAAACAAAGAAAAAAATTAAACTACATCAGGTATATTTTGGGTGACTAATCATTCTGTGTCTAGTAAGTACAGGGGAAAATACATGGATATAACTAAGATCAGAAGGACAAGGCTCCAACAGTAACAATCAAAATATTTTTCCAAACAGAACAGATATTTAGATTCACATATGGCTATGAGGTATTTCTTCCTAGCAAATAAAAAAGTTTGTCGGAAAAACCCCACAGGACACAGGAGTTTAGAAGGAACGACTTAAAACCTAGATTCTAACATTTTTCTTCTACCATTGGTAAAGTGCCAGCAAAGGCTGAATCTAAGCTGATGCCAGAGAGGAAATGGGAGGCATTAGGGACTGAGTGCCTAATTTCTGCATTCTGGCACACTGCCATGCTGTGATATTGAAAAGTGGGAACTGGCTAATCATCCACAACTAGGCAGTTAAAAGAAGAGATTATGCAATTTTTGCAGTGGCAACCCATGCTACATCAGTGATTAGAAGGAACAACAATTTACCTGCCATATTTATCTCCAAAAATGTTGCATTAACTTTATGGAAATAGAAGCATCATGGAAGTGATTCAAATCATATTTCCCTCCTCACCTGGGAAATGGTTGAGAGTGTAGGTTGCTGCCCTTGACATTCCCTGTGAGCTGTAGAAAGATAGGGGGAAACACAAAACCTGAACTAAGCTGTGCAGAGATTCCTTCAGGACTTAACATTTCCTCCTCAGCCTTACAGTCACCAGCATATTGAGGAGAAACACATAAAGGAAATTAAGGTTCAGAAGGTTTCTGACAATGGAGTCCAGAAATTCTCAGAGGAAATATAACATGTGCTTCTTCATTCCAATTTTTCCCCCTACAAATCTGCTTTTGGATATTGTTACACAGACAAGCATTTAATTCAGGGAAGTTACAAAACTTCTATTTTGCAGCTCACCTTATTTCTTATTTTCATGCCTTTTATAGTCTGAGCTTAGTTTAAAGAGGTAACTTGTGTGATAGATTATACAGTCCCTCCTCTGTCTGACTTGCCAGTAACTGGAGAAACTGGGAAGACAGCAAAGGGACGGCATGGAGGAGCAGGCTTCCCAAAGTTGTTGTAGCAATAGCCTGCATGCAACGAGCACCATACCCAGCCTTCAGTAAGGAGGCATAGACCAAGATGCATAGGGGAAAAAAGCTTGGGAAAGTGAATAAAAACTTAGCTAGAAGAGGAATGTGAAAAGACCGAGGGAAGTAGAGGAAATCTGGAGATGGATGAGAGGAAGCAAAATCAAGAAGAAATTAATGCTACAAATAAGGAAATGGTAGTGAAAGAGAAATCAGAAAAATATAAAAGTGGTTTCAAAAAATGAGATCAATATGAGAAAATGGAATTCCACCATTACCTACAGAAGGGGATAAAGCAAGCTTCCTCTTCAAGCCCTCCTTCTCTGAGAGGTCAAAACAGGTTCCTGATGTCAGCCTTTGAGTGGTGGCTGCTGCCCTTTTCCCCTTGCACACACAGCCTGGCTCACACTGCTCTGCCTCCCTGCCAGCCTGGCACAGCCACGCTCTCAGCCAGGCTCAGGGCTGAGCCACACAGCACCTCAGTCCTGCCCAAAATCTCCAGAGTGAACCTTCAAATTACCAGCTTGCCACTTCTCATGCATTGTATTCCACTTTTTCACATCTTTAACTTAAAAGTGTATGTGGCTGAGATAAAGACACCTCCATGTGGATTGTGTGCTAAGATAGTATCACCTTATGTTTCAGCATCACAATGCAAATTAGAAAAAGTTACCTACAGGAATATACCTGTCAAAGATTAAGGGGATTAATTTGAGACGAATCATGCCCTTCTGTCTGTGACTGACATTGGATTTTTACTTTCAGATACCCTTCTGTTTAACCTCCTCAAGTCATATTAAGTTAAAAAAATATTAAAATACCTGGAGTGTTTCAAATTTAGAGTGTTTCATCACACTGGAAAAATAGAAACTTCTCTTTATAGGTGGCAAGCAATTCACCTCAACCAGCTACATATTGGTGTAAGGGGTGAGTTTATTTGATTGTTGGAACTTAAATGGCATTAATTTGTTACTGACTGTCAATGGACAGTCATTTAAAGAGAAACATAAGGAGAGAAGAGCGAACAGGTGCTTCAGGAAAAAGGTGCTTCAACAAAGAAAAGCATTCCTTTGACAATGGAAAATATATCCTGACTTCACAGGGCTGCATTGCAGTGGAAGGATAGACTTACTGAGTTATGAGGGTGAGTTTGTATGTCACGATGTACATGTGTCCCTAGGATTTATTTATACAGATATAAGGCTACAAAAGAATGTGTGCAAAGGTTAACCAACTCATTTTAGAGTCGCTTTTTCCCAGCAGTTCCACAGGAGCCCAGCCTTAAAAAACCATTCTCAGTTGTTGATGCATCTTAGACAGAGCCAGGCTGCAGGAGCTGTGATGACCAGGGAGGGAGCAGAAGTCCTCTGCTCTGCACATCCCTTCCACAGGCACCACAGCTTGCTCTCTTCTGCCAAAGGTGCTGTGCAGGGTCTGCCAAGGAGTGCTGGTCCTCCACATACTGGGAGGACCTGTGCAGCAAGTCTTGCACAAATTAACCTCTACATCCAAAGCCAAGACAACACAATGCGCTGCTCTGAAACTAATTTAGGGCAAGCAACCTCACAAGCACAATCCCTGCTCTGGCAAGGCTCCCACACTTGGTGTGGGCATGTTCCACCACTCTGTGAAATACCAAGAGACCTTACAGCTGTACAAATCCCAATATGTGAGTCCTTTAATCTGGCTACAGTAAAGTTAGAAGCATACAGTCACAGGGAAGGCTGTCCAACTGGGCAACTTCAGCTCAAAAGAAAAAAAAAAGTAGACTCCTAATTTCTGAGGTCAGTTCTTCAAACCAGGGGCTGTCAGACCTGTATATTTGTATGGCCCCTTACACAGAGTGACCTTCAGGCCAGCAACCACAGCTTCAAGCTTATGCAACACAAACGCTTATTAATAACTGTATCAGTTTTATATCTCACTCTCTAAAACAGGTTGCACCTCCTCCCACCCCCAGCCCAATCAATCAAAAGCCCTTAAAATAAATCATCTCATTCATGACTATAATCAAGTCTCAGAGAGAAAACAAGAGTAGGTATTTGCTATCACACAAAATTAGGTTATCATCCCCAGTTATTCCTAGGAGAATGTAAAACGCACATTTTTTGTCTACGCTCCTCTCAATGTTGGTGCGAGCTCTTTCTCTGACCTTGCTTCTTACTCCTTCAACGGTGAATGCAATTTTAGGTTCACTACAGGACATCCCATTGCTACTCTCAAACCATGTGTGAGCACAAGGGAAGAGGCTGCCCCAAGCACTGTCTGTAAAGCCAAACCCAGCCACAGGTTGTGGATAACACAGTGGCTCATTACTGTACCTACACTGCTCTTTGCAGAACAGATATTTATTGTCTTACAGTTGAAAAGCACCATTAAGTACTTTCATTTAATCCAGGAAGCACAGAAGTGTCTCCAACAAAGAAGACAAATTTCAGATAATATTTTGTAACTGAGCAAGTCATTAGATGGGAAATTGAAAATTACTGGTGTGCTCTGAGTCACCACTGAATTCCAAACACAGCTTCTGTTGCATTGGTGACACTGATGGCACAGATATAATACCAGTTTGTAAAGTATGCATTCAAAAATGCCATAATGTCTTTTCATAGGTGATTTCATTACAGGAATAAAACACTGCAAGTGAAAAATCAGTAACATTGCAATGAAACTGTAGGTGGACCTGCACATCCCTTGGCAGACGTACTACAGAATGCATAGATGTGGCACAATTATTTTAACCTTTCTAAGACCAGTAAATACCAGACAGATGCATAGTCACTGTAAGTGGAAAGAAGGTTCTGCTAGAAAGTCAATTATTTAAGAGTTCCTACATAATTCACCACAGTTTTTCAGTGGTAACCCACCACACATCTGAATATAGGCACTATAATTTACAGCCACTTGTCTGGAGCTTCACCTGGGAAATAGCCAGGGCGAGGGTGAGTTCACATGCCTAGAAGAAAGATCATATATATTCCAACAGGAAGTTTGAAGAGACCTAAATTAACTCTGCAGGAGATCTTTGATGACTACATGTGACTGAAAGGATTATGGCATGTTTCTCTGGACACTTAACTGATCAAGTAATGTGACCCACTTTTGTAGATAAGCAGTGACATTTGGGGAAGGGGGAAACAAGAAGTAGAGTTATTTCCAAGGATCATTTTTCTAACTTGCAAATTTCATTTTAAAATATAATAATATATATACGTGTCTTTAAAAGAAGAAAAGGAGCAAGAGATAGGATGGAAAAGAAAGAAAATTGAAAAATGTTTTTTTATCTAATCATTCACTGGAATATTTTAAGGTTCCTCACCAGCTGAATGGTTAAAATAAGTTTAATACAGGCACAATGTACAGTAAAAATTTTTTTACATATAATACATTCCCAGAGTGTCACTCCATTCATCTCCTGAAAGAGATTTAAATTTTAAAAAGAAAACAGCAGAATTCTTAGAATTCATGTCAGAGGAATATACTGATGTTTCTCCAAATGATCTTCTTTTTCTTTATTTGCCATAAGAAATGTGGCATTTTTGATCTTTCAGACTTAGAAATTGTCAGCAATTACAATTTGCCTTGTGTTGTCTGAAAGAGGTGAAATAAAGGGCAGGGATTAAAACCTGATAGACTTAATTAAAATGCTTCCAGAACCATGCTCAGAGAAATGAGTTCCTCTCAGGAAAAAAAAAATAAATCTCTAATGCTATGACATTTCCATCTTTCTTTTTTGAATACCCTGTTCAATCCATTAATATTTTCACTGAAACCTTTCCATGAAATAAGCATAGTTCACTAGAGTTACACTTGTATAGTCTGTGAATACAATTTCAGATAATAAGGCTCATATAGTTTTATCTTCATAGTACAACAAAAGATAATAATGATGTCTAATGGCTTCACCACCTCTTCACCAACTAATTATTTCGTTTGTACAGCTGGAAAGTATGCAGTAGGAACCATGCTCACTCACAAAGGAAATGGCAAAGTGAACACAAAGAAGCAGAAGGAAAAAATACCTTTTGAAATTCTATATATTGCTAAGATCAACTGTGAGAGTCGTGTATCCCTGTGTAGCAGAAAAATAGACCTGTACCATTCAGAGAAACTCCTCAAAAAGGTGGGATGTGGTGTCACAGGTAAGGCACCCCAGCCTGGTGCTCTATGCCTGACAGACCTGTACCTTTTTGCTGCCTTGTGATGAGGTCGAGGCAGAGCAACCACATCCCTCCCTCAAACTGGGATTTAAGTCTTTTAGTAAAACATGATAGAAGGTTTCACTCATTGCATATAAAATGGAAAAAACACAATTTTCAGCTCACATTGTTGGATTCTTTACTGTTGATGAGGTCTCAAGTAATGTATGCACTCTGTAAATAGTCTGTAAAGCTGCCTAGAAATATTCTCAGATAGGACAGAGGATTGGCATAATCAATAAAAACACCCAGATTCTCAGTCTGAAAGACATCTGTACAAAATAATGCCTTTAAAAGTGCATATTAAAGCATTAATTGTGCACTTTATAAGTGTTATCTTCTGCATTACACTGCCCCTATTTCCACTGCTGCAAGATGCAGTTTCTTTCAGATAAAAGCAGTATAGTAAATGTCAGGATCAGTGGCGCTGGGCTGATTGGGGGAGATGATTTTCTGTAATCTAGGGAGTTCCACATTTTCTCTCCATCCAGATTTCTAAAATTGTCTTACTTCAGAGTGTTTCCATATTATATTTTAAAATTAAAGCCCCAGAGGGCACCATTAAACCAAAACAAAATTCCATCAAATCACTTGGGGTAAAATTTTTGGTTGACTTTCCTGACATCTCATTTTATTTAGCAATCTACTTTTTGGATAGAAACAGACTTATAAAGCTTTGCTTAAACTTGTTTTCTAGAAGTGCTGGAGGATTTTTACAGGGATTATATCTCTTCCTTTTTTTAATGATCAGCCTTTATACTGTACAGCTGTTTGCAGCTGCAATAAAGCCTGAAACCAGTAAATAAACCAGATTTCCATAACCTGTTGTGGTTCCAATGAACCGCATAGAGACAAGTAATATTTCACACAAATGAAAAATTTGGTCAATAGACTTAAGATGTGCATATTTCACACAACTGAGTTGTGCATTTGAATTGTGTGATTGAAGCAATAAAAAGCCACAGGAACTCGTGAGGAGAATGTCACCTGCCTGTCACCTAATCATGGTTCCTGTGTTTACCACAAGCTTTAGTATAAGGGAGAAAAGGCTTCCTCAGACACTTCTGCTGACCCTTGGCAAAACCCTGGTGAGCCCTGCATCACCCTGGACCCCCAGCTCCCCTCCCCGGAGGAGCAGCCTGCACTTACTGCTCCAAGACAGCCAGAAACAGGGAAGAGAAAGCTTTCATCTCCAGGAATCTGTTTATCACACCTATTTCTGGATGTTACTAGACTTTTTTTTCCAGTTTTCCCTAGACATTAATCTGAAATCCATTAATCCAGTGGGCTCAAAGGCATTAACTCTTTCTCCTTTGGAAATGAGCAGTCTTTCTCATATAGAGCTAGAGAGGTTTTCTTTCAAATATATTTGAGGCAAGTACAAGTGACTTCTGTCCCTGAGCCTTGCAATCCCAGACATAAGACTGAGCCAATTGAAATAGAAAAGAGAGAAAATAGGTCAAAATAAATCAAAATTATGTTCTGCCAGGCTGCAGATCCACTCTGAGAGGTGTTGGATGCCCCAGGTGCTTTTGCCTCAGGTTCATTTGCAGCTTTGTAGCAAACACATTTTAGTTTCTACAGCTTTTTGCAATACAGAACCATGTCTACTTGTTTATTCCCCAGAAGTCCTCTGGGGGTTATAAAGGACTTCGTAAACATTAATAAAGCAAGTGATGATAAGCAGAAATAACCCACTTGTAGTGTATTGGATTTTAACATCCAGGCCCTGAAGTATCAACTTAGCCAGTACATTTTTAAAACAAAAAAAATAAATATTTCAAATAGAATAGCTTTACTCGAGAATGTTCGTCCCCAAAGTCCACCAAACCTTTTGGGCTTTTCTATCTTTAAAACATCTCCTATCCTATATTCTTGTGGAATATGTCTCGATTTATTCCTTTTCCCATGCATGCATACCTAGAAATATTTTAAGGTAATGATAGAATGGGAGAAACTGATCACAGCATTGTTGTGACCATGTACATTCTGGTAAAATGACAGAGCCAAAAAAAGGTTTACTTTTCACTTGTATTAGACAGAAGAAACTGACATCATTTGTGGGTAAAACAACTTCCAAAGAAATGATCCATTTGCTATATATGTTGGCAATTACCTGAAAATCATTTTATCAGTTTCAGTTCACTCATTGGTCCATCTCCAACGTTCCTCCTTGCAGAACTATTGTGCTTGCAAGGAAAAACTGATATGGGACAATGCAGAGTTTTGTTCTAATGTTTACTAAGGAAATACACAAAAAGGGAGTTTTTATCAGCCACATTATGGAAGGATAAGCTTACACAAGAGGGAACTGAGTGACTTCTGATTAATTTATATAATTATTTTCTGGATTATATTAGACAATAGCACCATATGGGGGACACCAGGAAATTATTAACTGCGGCCATAAAGAGAAGGGAATCAGAGCAAACTGCAGTTTTGCACTACAGGCTGAACAGTCTCCAGGTACTCTGAATTTACTTCAACATGTGCATGCCACGGAATACTTCCAACTTCCCTGCTAAACCCCAGAGACTGCTGGAGCAGTGACAGACCAGTCCCTCAGCTCAGCAGGGCACCCACCCTCCATCTTCTGCCTCAGAGCTAGGGAAATGAAAGTGAGGACACATGTTCCACCTGAGCAGCACTGCTGAGCCACTCATCAGCCTGACAAACCCCCCTCACCTTGGCCCACCAGGGAAATGACCTTTTGGGAAGAAAGTACAAGTCGTGTGAGAGATCTGCCACCCCAAACAGCATCTGGGTCTTGCATTTCTGCAGAGAAAGCTTAGTGCCATGACTGAGGGGTTACTTACCTTTTTTTTTCAGAGCCTGCTTGGTCTCAGAATGACATTTTAAGCCACAGTTCTGTTTGAGACACTCTACAGGGCCAATTAATCTTAGATCAAAAATATTTACTGATCATGTCATCTCCATATTTAACACAATTCATGTTAAAGAAGCTCACACCAATTCCTTGTTATTGGCAATGCTGATGTGATATCCCAAATGTTCTAGCATCATCTGCCTCAGGTGACCAAGCAGATGTGGAGGGATACACTGCTGCTGGGTTTCCCCAAACCCACTCCCCTTGTTACTCAGGAGGTGCTCTCACCACAGGCAGGAGCTCTCAGCCTGTTTAACAGGGGGAATAAAGGTGTAGTAGTTGAAGAGATTAACTTGTATGTAGACATGAGCATCTCAAGATGCTTGAGGGGATAAAAATTTAAGGCTCAATATAATGTATATAATTACATACATGTGAATTATATTTCATCATCACCTAATAAAATGCAAAGTATATCTTTGGGATGAAATATGTATTTATGTAGCTAAGATAAAGGCAGTGAAACCTTGAAAGAATAAAATTTACTGTTAAAATTTATGTCTTGAGAGAATACAATTTACCCGTTATGCAATTTAAATATAACACTCACAACAAGTTTCTTTCCTCAAAGATTCTCTGTGATATTTCTGAGACAGGGTCTCATATTTCAGCAGAGATGATGTTCAATGTCATTCCTAAATAAAATCATTACCATACACCGTGGGAAACCATTCATGTGAAAGCTTTGCACCACTGTCCCCATCCAAGGAACTGATCACATTGGAATCTTGGTATTCAGCTTATGTGCTTCCAGTCTTTGGGCTGGACCACTGCCCTCTTCATTGGAACAGCTTTTCCTTGCTGTCTGGTGAAATGTGACAGCTTCCAAAGTTTTATCTTATATGTGCTTTAAAACTACTAAATTAGGATTGGCCAAAACATGATAGAAGTTTCTGGCTTCAGAAGTTAGAGACATTTGGAGTGCATTTGCAAGATGGACGTGGTGGCTGCTAGTGTAGCTCAAATCTTAATGCAGAACGTCTAAAAAAGGAATATTTTCAACTTTGTGAGGTAATGAGCAAAAATTAATTTGATATTATAGAAAATTGTATAATCTTTGCATGCAACTTGTATACATATTAACTGTTTAAGACATAATTTATAATGGCTCATTATTTAATATTTATTTTTATGGCTGCAAACTGGTTCACCTTTGTTGAACTAACATCATTCTTTCTTTGAAAAAATACATTGCAGTGGTATCTCTCTTCTAAAGTAGCACCGCTGAGCACAAGGAGACCAATAATGTTTGCCAAACTCAAGGATTTATTGAACTTTTAAGAAAGTTAATTTGTCTTGGTTTTGTCTGCCTGGACCAAAACTGCATTCTTCATGCACTCAGCAGTGGTCACAAAGTGGAATATGCAGCACAATGGACTCTAATCATGCATTGGTAAATGATAAGTTAATTTGACTCTTGATCTGCTCACTTTTCTAAAAATTAAAAATGTATTTAATACAAGAGAGGCAATTTTGTGCTTTATTTGTCCATTATGTTGCAGCTTCATAAAGGGAAAGCCTGTGTGTTTAGTTCCTGTAGTCACTCTTTTGTCTATGAAGTGAAAATAAACAAAATACCCTGGGGCAGGCAAAATGCTTAATTGGTAGTTCAGTTCTTCTCTTATATTTCTGACATTAGCCACATCTCAGAGAATAACAATTACTGAAAGACTGCTGCCTTCTACAAATGGAGTCAAATGCATTCATATTAAATATTAATTTCGTTATTTCCTTGCACACTTATTTAATAATGTGCAGAAATGTACACATGCTGAAGATAAAAAATCCTCCCTGTTTGTGAAGGTAATACCATTTGCCTTCTGGGCAAAGTAGATGCCATATCTATAAATAAAGATGGAGAAACCAAGATGCCCAGCCATCAGGGGAAAACAAAGGCCAATAAATACTTCAAATAAATTACTGTTTTTAGATTCTATATGTGTTTTATGCAGGAAGTGTGCTTGAAAGAAAATACAGTCCTGCATGCAAGGAGAATCTGAATGAGTGCAAAAGAAGCACCTAAGAAGTTCTCAGCCCCAAAGCCCCCCAGACCAACTCCATCACATATTCATAAAGTCAGGGAGGTCAGAGCACGGGAAAAGTTTGCTGGTGATCCAGAGCTGCTCAGAGTGGTACAAAGAGAGAGAAGTGACACTAGGAAGGACCTAAGGAAAATGTTTGCCAAGGCTGTAAGATATCAGATGAAGTGTGACAGACACGAATGTAAACAGATGCACAAGATGGCAAATGATTCACACGTAAAAATTCTGCTTCTGAGCCAACCAGAACCCTTCAGGACTGAGGCCTTGGGAAACAGCACCTGTTTCCTTATCAGTTCAGTGTTTGTGCAAGCCAAAAAAGCAAGGAAAATTAAATTATATATCAGGTAAAAAATTATCACAAGGAGAAAATGGGGAATTTCATAAGAGAGATCCTTGTCACTGAACAGACAAATCAGGGTAGGCAGAGGAAATCCATTGGTGGATGTAGGCTGGGGCAAAAAGAAGAAATTTCACACAGATTTCTCCTGCTATTACAATTCCTTAGGTATCTACTTATGTAGATAAGGCTAGGTGGATATTGAACCAGTAAGACCTTGTTCATGTTTTTATGGGACACATGAGGGCTGCATTAAATTCCAGCTCATTCACAGAGACCAAGTTCTTTGCCTGGTCACTTAATCTTAACCTTGAATAAATTTGCCCAGACATCTGAGTGAACATAAACTTTGTGACCTTTCATAAGGAGACCCATGCACCTATGAAAATTATTCCCACTGGTTTTCAGTGAACTTTGCAGAAGGCAGGAACACTGTGAGCTTTTAAAACCAGGAGTCCTTGTCCTTTTATTCAGCTTGAGAGGCAGCCAACACACCTGTGGATGCTAGAAAGCAATTACAACAGTAATTATTTGCATTTTAGCACCAAAATTATTAGTCTGACTGTGAAAATTCAATCTAGTTAAAAGCTGGCTTCTGTTCATGCCAAGACTGAATTGCTCTGTCTTTCCTTGAGCCCTACCCAACCAACAGTGTGGTTTGGAAAGGTTACTCAGCAGGCCACAGAGCAGTTTTATTCAAATGCATGTAATGAGAGGGTGTGAGAGAAATGGTTGAATCAGACACAGCTTGCTGTTTGTCACTGCCTATGGGGAATTAAGCAAGTGATCTTGTGATGAAAGGTCAGTATAAGAGGGTTATTTATGAAAGTTTTTGGTACTACAATAACAAAATGAACATTTAACTGTTGTGATATAAAGCACTACTTGTCCCTCTTTGCTCAACTGTGCACATACATGTGATTAGCCCCATTTCAGCTGTCAGCCCCTGCCTGAGTGTGCCTGTGGGTGTACCCACATGGATGGACTTCACAGCTATGGCACAGCTTCTTCCCAGCCCTGTTTCTGGCCTAGTCTCCTGCTTCTGGCTGGAGCACTTGAATGGATCCTGGTCTGGTCCATTGCTTGCCAAGTCAAGGGCTATCAGACCTTATCTGCTCCTGTGGGGCTGGGATTACTGGGCAAGGGCAAGGTTTGCACTGCCTCATGCTGAGTTCCTGGCATGGCTGTCTCCCTGGAGCAGCTGGCCCTTGTTGTCCCCAGGGTGAGACCACCCTGTCAGTACAGTCAGTGGTAATGGGTAATGCAGGAATTTTCACAACAGGTCACCTTGAATGTTGTTTGGGTGGATGTTGCAGTTGAAGGAGACTTCAATAGGATAATTATTATTGCCTCTGATAGTTCCTGTGCTAGAATGTCCTAAATGGAAGCATAACTTTGTCCAGGAATTCCCTCTTACATTCAAAGCTGTGGTAAAGCTATATAACATACAAGCAAGAGGGATGTTCTTCTGTCTCAAAGACTGAAGAGTGCGATAAATTTCTTGTTCTTTTTTAGTAGTTTACAATAGCTACCTTCAGTGCTAAAACTGCTCATCGTTCTCACAGTCTTACCTTTGCTTTCAACTTTAAGGCAGTAGGTCTCTGCATAATCTGCAAAAAGGTAGGTAGGGTTACTGCAGCTTGAAGCTTCTTATATTTATTTGTGATTGATCTGACTGTGCATAATTGACACAGCTTCCATTTGTTAAGATCTTTAAACACAAAATGGGAAACACAGATTATCCCAACTTTATTTTTCCTCTGGTCACTTTGCTGTTTCCAGTCCTCTCAGGTTCTCAGTTTCTCAATGTCTTGTTGAATTTACTGTGCTCTAGTATTCATCTTTCTGTGTTTCTGTGCCAAGACTGAATTGCTCTATCAGTGGGGCAATTTAGAGTTAAAGGAATTTAAAAGGTCAGCGATGTCTGAGAAATCCTGCAGGAAATCTACAGTTTCCAGTATCTTCCATGTAGAATTTCAAAGCAATTTTCCATTGGGAATATTTCCCTTCCTTCTTCAGTCTACAATCTGCCATTCACCAAATACTAAGACTGGTTTCAAAGTTCTTTTCTTTTGAGCTTTTCAAATGAAGATGACAAAGGGACTCAACCAGAGTTTGATCTCCTTATTTTGCTGTTTCACTTAGTCTAACAAGACATAAAAAGTAGACATTTCCTGTACCTACAGGCATTGCTACCTTGCATCCTTTGGCCATTACAATTATAATCTTTATATCACTTTAGCGTTAACTGAGATGTTCTGTTTGAACTTTCAAGCTGCCACACCTGACAGCCAATAATGTCCAGGGCATTTGTGAAAGATTATGTGTATGTTGTAAAGGGAGTCTATAAGAAACTTCAAATTATTCTAGTCCAAACAGCTAGAGTACAGTATTTTAGAAGACCACCACCACTATCTACCATGAAAAAAATACAATCTCAGAAAGTACTGAATGAATAAAGAAATCTGGTCTGATTTTGTATCTGGTCTTGCTTCAAGCAGGGGTCTGGACTAGAGACCTCCTAGGGTCCTTTCCAATCTGAATGATCCTATGGTGAAATTGAATCTCTCCTAAATCCAAAAGAAAGAACTGTGCAAGGCAGATCCTTAGTGAATCTTTACTTTTGGAGGCAACCATTGCATCTTCTGAAAATCCAAACCTTGTGTGAAACATTTCTTCACTGTTAAATTCATTCATTTATTCATTTTTACATTCTTGAAGCAATCCAAATGACAACTGTAGAGAACACAAAGGAAAAGCAGAAAGAAAAGAGAAAGAAAGGAATATTAAAAGAAGCTAAATAATGTTTAATCACTGTCCATAACACCTGAAGACACCTTACTGCCCAAATGACCTGGTATTTTTGACATCTGCAGAATTCTTTACTACCTTTATGCGTTCAAGAGAGAGAAACAAAGATGATATGAGTTAGGCAAATGCACTTGTATTACTTGAGAGATAAACATTATGTATTCTTAGAAAGAAAGAGCTGATGGGCTTTTTGAACTGTGGATCATGAACTGGTTTTACTTTTCTGTGATTCAGCCATGTCTGAACCCTTTAAGTCAGTCTCTGCTGGAGTCTTCCCTAGAAAGTGGTTATCTTAGGCTACCTATTTCAAGGTTTCTTGTCTCTTCCTTTGGATATAAAGCGAAGAAATTGAGAGGGAAAGAGTATCTTAGAAAGTGGTCTAAGTGTCAAATTTTAAATTGTTGCTACGTCACATGCTAGCTCTGAGAAGAGGATGTAATCACCTAGAAAATATGAGTTTGGCAAGATCCACGTATAATGAATGTTTTACACAGTGAACACTGCTTTCAGTGCATAATTTAGATAGTTTGAAAGAAGTCTTGCATCTGTTGTGATATCTCCACCTCCAGGAAAACCCAGAATGCTTCATTCATAGCACCCAATGGGATCCTTCCTGGCATCATTAAGGCTTTAAAAAAGAGTAGGAGAAAGCTCCAGTGCAAAGAACAAAAGGAGAAAGGAAGAAATCTGATTCAGAAGCTTTCAGGCACAGACAAATTGTGCAACATGACAAGTTGAAAGCATCTCTCCTGTCTCGCTTCGTAACACTGATTTCCACTGGAGGAAGTCCAGAAGAGAACTTAGAGTGGCAGGTAATTCCAGCTAAACAAAAGCACAGCCAGGCAACATTTAAAACTCACCAGGGACATCAAGCCCAAAAGAGTGAAGGCTCTTTGTTGTTCCTAACCATGGGAAACACTTAAAAAAAAAAAAACAAAACTAAACAAAAAACAAACCCAAAAAACCCACCACCAAAAACAACAAAAAACCCCACCCCAAATTATAGTTATTTTTCTTTAGTGATTTGGTTTAGTGAATGGGAATGTAAACCTTTCTGCTAACACAATAAGATTCAATTTGTCTAATAAAGACAGTTGATTCTTCTTAGGGGAATTTGCTAATTTGACAGACCACACAAGTAACATGTTACGTGCTTGGCAGACACATTCTTTGATTATCTGCGATTCCTTTCAAAATTCAGAACAAGAGTATATTTTTCATCAATGAGCAAAGATTATCTTAGAGGCTGGTAACATTGCTAGCCCACTGTCACAGAGAGGTTAATATTGGTGGTTAATATATCTAACACACAGCAACAATTCAACTGACAGGTTAATCCTATATTGTGGAAGATGAACCTTGCTGTGCAGGTTGAAAACAGGAATTACTTTTTTTTAGAGAAGTGAAAGAAACCATACAGACTGCAGAAGGATGAATTGCAGCTGCCCTGGGAAATGAATGTTACCTCTTGAAAAAAATGTAGAGAATCCCAGTTTGCAGATTTTCAGTTATATGACATTCTTAAAGAGGAGAATAAATATTAAAGCACCTTGTTTTCTTTAAAAAAATAGAGATATAGAAAGCTACTATTTTCCATTATACAGCATAGAGAGGATGCATAGGTATCACCCAAGGACACTGCTCCCCAAACACTCTTTCCCTTAATATTCACTTGCAAAACAAGGGCTCTGCCCACAGGTTTCTCATGTGTCTAAGTAGGGAGTAATCTTTGGACCATCAAAGAGATTGACCATCACCCTTTTTAATACCCCAATATTGTGCCACAGGGATCTGCCTCATCTTTAGAGCTGAAGTGTACTGAAAATGCAATAACCTTGTCTCAGCTCCACAAAAGAGACTGACGTAATGCTGGAAGTTGCTCAGCACCCCCATTTACCAGTGTTTTTCTTCCCTGCTCTACAGCCCTCTAACAGTGAAGCAAGGCTTCCAATTTGTCTGTGCTTCCCCTCCTGCCCAACACACAGAATAAACATGGACAAGGCTGTGTCATTGGCTGGGCACCATTCTCCTTCCTCCTCTCACCTAACTCAATAAAAACTCTGCTCATGAAGTCTCCTAGTATCTCTGTGAAGTCTCAAGTATAGAATGATGAAAAGTATTTCAAGGATTCAATGGGCCATTGCACCATTTTGCATCCTCCTGCTGCCTCCCAAGGTAGTAGTAAAGAAATGTTACAAATTCCTGACAATTCTGTCACTTAACCAAAGCCAGAGGTAATTTTGGAGTGGAGTGTAAAACCTTGTGAAGAATTTGACTAAAATGTGCCCAGCTCAGACAACCATTTGTTGTGTGCTCAGACCATCAGTGTTTGGATTCTTGAGTACTTTGCTTCTCTTTTCTTGCCAATCAAATCTCATCTTCACCAGTTCCCAGGCAAGGTACAGCATTTACATTGGTAACCACAACATTCTGAGGTCAGACCATGTAACTTAAGAAAAACAGAGGGAGCAAGAACAATGTCTTCAAGCAATAGTAACACAGGAGACAAGAACTTTATAAAGTTTAAAACCCTAATCTCAGGTGAGGCAATCAGGCAACACCAGCTCTCCTGCAGCTGCTTTCCCTGTTCTTAAACCAGGAGTGAAAAAAAATGTCATCAGCCATTTACTCTGGATGTTGTGATACTGTACCAGCCAAGCTCAGTTCTGGCAGCCCACATTTCAGAAACCTGAGAGTAGAAACAGTGACTCATGAATCCTGTAGCTAAACTGGTGTTATATGGATATGACTGCATGGGGATGCAAGCTGAGCTCTGTATTTTTATCAAGGCATAAGAATGTTTTATACACTTGTTTGATATTTTCATATGTTTAGTATGTTTCTTTGGACTGAGTCCATCACATTTTTATCTAAAATATCTGTCTATAATAGTAGAGTCAAGGATTCATAGTTTATACATCCCTGACTGGAGCACCATCTTTAAACTTTAAAGTAAATATATCTGACTGAAAGCTGGATGAATTAAACAATGTTAGTTTTACTCCTCTGGAATAGGACTTGTCTTTAAGTATGTCTTACCCTTACTTTGAACTCTTTTGCAAGCATGGACCTCAGACAGCAGAAACTTGAGTGCTGATTCATAGTGCTTCCATGAATCTGGGAGAAGTGGAAAAAAAGTTTATTCGTTTTTTGAGATAAAAGAATTAGGCTTTAACTTGCATTGTTTAACATGTTTCCTAGAATCTCCTCTGGAGAATTTAACCCACCTCTATTTGACAAAACATGAGTCAAATCTATTGCTGGAAATGTAACAGTGAAGGATACTGGAGGCAGGGTTCATCTGAGTATCACCCCATCAAAAGGTCCAGGCTGACCCCTCTGCTGTGTGCT
Source organism: Cinclus cinclus (assembly GCF_963662255.1). Lineage (NCBI taxonomy): Eukaryota > Metazoa > Chordata > Aves > Passeriformes > Cinclidae > Cinclus > Cinclus cinclus. Next base: position 14,182,384 of record NC_085048.1, on the reverse strand, counting down.
GGGACAAAGGGCTGCCTGTGGGTCAGTCAGCCCCTGCCAAGTCTGAGTGTCACAGAGCAGTGACCTGCAACCCCAAAGATGAAAGGGAGGGGAGAAGTCCCAGTGTAATACAAGTACACACATACCCAGCTTCACTGGGGACACTGAGGGCCCCTATACAGCACCTCATGGCTCTCTTTTTACAAAAACTGAGCCTAAGCCCAAAAGGCTTTGAAAACTGCACAACATATTTTAAAATTTGGTAGGGGAAGAAAAAAAAGAAGAAAAACTCTTAAGTCAAAATAACAAATGAATCATTAAAAAGTACCATGTCTGAAAGCTTGTGAGCTTGTGCATGTTTTGTGAAAGGTGTTGCTTAATAGTGCTTGTCCCTCACACTTTTGACACTCAGTAAGATTTCATTGCATCAATGGAAGAATAGTGCCCCAAAAGGCAGCACAGTCATAGCTGCTTCCATACCACAGGTAGAAGCCACCAAGACCAGGACATTCCCACCTAGCTTTGCACACTTTTGTTTGGCCCCAAAATCAGACTTTTCACTAGAGGTGACTGCAGGTTTCTCCTATAGTCTATGGAGACGGAGGGGCACCTTTGAGGGACTGACTCCTGCTTGCTGGCAGCATTTGTTTTGGATTTTTGGTACCAGTCTGCAGAGTGTCTGCTGTTGGAGAGTGTGACTGGGAGAGGAGCTGGAGGAGAGTGCCAGATATTGAGGTTGGTCATGGCCATGGGCCCCTCAGCTGTCACTCCACTACAGGGAGAGACAATGAAGCACTGTAAACATTTCACTGAGATCATTCACACTCCAGAATGTTTGAAGATATTTCCAAGATGGTTAAATCTGTCTGGCTTTATTGTCTTTTATTTCTTCCATGGAGCCAATTGTTAGTCCAGAACCAGTACCAGCAATTCAAACACCACCAAAAGGGATTTCCTATCCACGGTATCATGTCTTGTACTGATATCTTTCCTTGTAGTCTTTATATAACCAAAGAGATGGTATTTCACATGAGCTTAACAATGCTCAGGAAAAAAGATAATCACTGTTTCTTAGAGCATTTTCTCTGTTCATTCCCATTTCTAATAAAAATACATATACAGAAAGCTACAGGCTTGACTACAATACTTTTAGGTGCTTCCTCTGCACAGAATGAGAATTTTAAAAACCGAATCTAAGAGGTTAAAATGAGCTTTTGGAAAATATTTTTTAAATATTGAACATAAAATAGGAAAGTATTCAGCTAAAATGCTGGTTCACTGAAAGGATGTTCTTTCCTCAAGTTTATTCCTTTTTTTTCTTCAGACAGCCCAGGATGAGTTGAGCCTGGATATTCTTAAAAAAGAAATAAAAATCTGTAATGCTGTGTGTTTTGTGCCAGTGAGATATTGGATAGGAAAAATATTTTTAAATGAACACTTTAAAGTTAAATTTCACAACAGTGACATACCTGTAAGCATTTGTGCTGCATGAGTAATAGTGAAAAAGACCAAAAGGTTGTTATAGCAACCAGCATTAAGCAATGACTTCATGAGAGGAGTTGAGTGACATCAGAAAAGCACCTTGAAAGCAGCTGCTTTGCTGTGAAGCTCTGCTGTGTTTTAACCCCAGCCTGGAACTGAGTACCACAAAGACACTCAGTCTTCCCACCCTGGTGGGGAGGAGAATCCAAAGGAGAAGAAAAAGTAAACCTCATGGGTTAACATAAGAATAGTTCAATAATTGAAACAAAATAAAATAAAATAAAATAAAATATTACTAGTATTAATAATAATAGTAGTTGTCATGAAAAGAGAAAGGAATAAAAAATCCCAAGAGACAAGCGGCACATGTTGTAATTGCTCACTACCTAGTGATGAGTGATGCCCAGCCCATACCTGAATGGCAACTCCCCCAGCCCCAGCCACCTTCCCCCCATTTTTCCACTGAACATGATGCTCTAAGGTATGGAGCATCCCTTTGGCCACTTTGGGCAGTAGGGTCCTAGCCATACTTCTGTGGCTTCCTGTGCACCTCCTCACTGGCAGAGCATGACACAGAGAAGTCCTTGACCTAGTGTTAGCACTCAATAACTTATAACATCAGGGTGCAATATAACATTAGCAACTGGAAGAAAATGTCCCAGCACTGAAACTACCAGTGAAACCAGCACTTAAACCAGCACTGAAACCAGCACTGACTCATTTTACAGGACAGACTGAATACATTTCTTTTCTCCCAATCCCCTGAAGCTCAAAGGAGCTGTGAGCACAGGGGAACCTGAGCTTGTGTCTCATGCTCAGTGCAGGGATAAGCACAAGCAGCTGGACAAGCAAGACATGAGCCCCATGGGTTTGGAGGATGCTCTCTTGTCTATCTCATAGCTCACTAAGCACTTCTAAAAAGGATTTTTTTTCCCCAAAACTTTGCTTCCTGGCACTCCTCCAAATTTTCCCTTCAGACCATCTTCTTGACCCGAAGTTTCTATGTCCCTCAAGCTTTTGCACAGAGGGTTTCTGCCTCCTTGGCATGTAATTACACAAAGCCTTGAAACACCCAAGGAAAAAGGAGGCCTACAAAAGGCAGAAAATATGACTGGGCTTGGGCTGGAGTTGGGATGACTGTGGTGCTGTTGGAAGAAGTAGCTGATATTCTGAGTGGTATCTGAGGAGCCACTGATCATTTTCATCCTCATGATGATTTCTTCAGAAGCAGATTCTATTCCCTTTCAGGTCCCTTCTCCTATTCCTGTTACCTGAGAAGCTCAAGACTTACTGGGATGGAGATTTTATTTGGTATTTACAGGTTTTTTTTCATTTTTCATCCAGTTTTCTCTACGTTGTTTCACCCTCCAGGCTTCAATAGATGTAGGGTGGTGGCTTCTTGTCCCTGTTAATTCTTGCTATCAGTGAGTTGGATGAGACCACCTAGCTTACATCTTTTCCCCAGAAGATATGGAACTAAGGATTCAAGGATTTGATAGGTGGATAGAAAAGTAGACTATCTCCAGTTGTCCTCTTCCCTGGTCTCTTCAGCTCCCTTACCTAACCCACAGTTTTCTATCATCTCAACAGTTTCAATTGTTTTGTGGTTTCAATACATCCTTTATGCTCACCTGTCTGCTTATAGGCAAAGAGAAGGTAAACAAGAGCTGGTGCTTCAGAAGGTAGAGAAACACAGGTGTAAGGAATGTAGACTCTAGTGGAAAAAAAAAAAGCTGGTTTAGGCACCAACATATTACTTAAGTAAGCCAAATAAAATTTCTACAATAGCAATTTCCCTCACTGAAGAACCTGATTTATAGAAATGAAGCTACTAGTGTAACTTCAGGATGCTTTTCCAGACAGGCTCCTTCCAGGCATTGATTGCTACATCATTGCATTTCTGAGATGTAACCTGCTGGATCCAAGTAATCAGGAGATCACACCGATGTTGATTGGGTTCATGAGGCAAATGGGACTGAAGAGTGAGATTGTAAGACATCACTCAAGAGTAGAGTGAGACAGAGAAATAGCACAGGGAAGGAAGGCTAGATAACTTAGTCACATGTGTGATGCATGAAACTTGGTGGATCTGCAAATTTGTGGCTGAGGACAAGCACTAATTGCACTCCAGAAGCAGACAGCACCAGTCAGTGACTGCTTGGGTGCTGTAACAGCTTCTGGGAGCATGCATCAGCCCTTCTGGGTTTTGTGCTTCCTGGAAAGATTGAACTCATTTCAGGGTGCCTGCTCCTGATGCAATGAAAGAAGACCACCAGAGGTTTTTTGGATTAGCTTCTTTTAGAAACTGAGAAGAGATTCCACTCCTCCAGGCTCTTTTCGAGAAAAATATGACCTTTCAGTCAAGATGCTAAACATGAACAAAGCAAGTGCTCTCAACTGATAATATCTAGAAGAGTAACCAAAATGGCCACAAACAGTGCACATATCAAAAATACTGCATGAGTCACCAATAAGTGCTGTAAAGGACTCTTTAGCTGTGACAGGATCAGAGGGTTACATCCCACCACATTGTGTACGCAGTCATTTCTTAATGACTCATCCTGCTCTGACTTTAGAGAACCATGGTACTGAATCTCATTTTTTGGCCCAGCAATGGCTAATGAACCTCAGCAGAGAAGACAGAAGCAGCTAATTATTTCCACATCCGGACATATGAGTAAAAGAGGGAGAATACGGGTATCTTAAAAAGATAGAGAGAAAAAACACTCATTAGCATGCAAGGCATATAGTTTAATTGTCTGTGGAGCAGACACTATAATGAAAAAAAATACCTAGTCTGGCTTCCCTTCTCCTTATAGCCTTGAATGAACTAGCCAGAGGAGGAAGAGAGATGCTGTGTCCTTGGACACCCCCTTTTTCCATAGATACAATATAAATGTCAAGAGAAATGTGAACAGTAGATGTCTCACATATTTGTTGACTTGTAAAAAGTGAAAATCCCAAATCCAATAGCAGACATAAGAGTCTGAAAGCAATCCAGAAAGAGGTAGGATTAGCCTATAATGCTTCGAATCTTGCTTAACAAGCTGAGGCTAGAAGACAAAACTGATAATTGATTTCAAAGTTCACTTTAAGGCTTGCACTTTTGTCCTTGGTCCTATCAGCTCAAAAGAATAAAAGTAGTTTTCCAGTGAAATTCCTTTCTAAATCTACATTCAGATTGTTCAATTCAACTGTTAGTTTCCTGATCCTGAGGGGCTTTTCCCTCTCATCTGCCTTAAATAAAGCTCTCCTACCAGTTGGTGTGGGCACATCTTTGAAGCTGTGAAGCTTCCTTGCTCTTCTTTCCTTTCTCCCTGCTCTGAGGCAGGGATGATTTCTGGTTCTGCATAAAGATGTATGAAATGAGAGCTCTTCACCTCACCAAGACAAGAAAGGATTTTAGCCTCATACACAGTGTTGCACAGAAAAAAGAAGCAAAAGCTTTGGGAGTTGTAAGACTTAGAAATTCAAGCATACATTCAAGCTAAGAGAAAACACACACATATATGATTCCTGCATGTATATATACATACATATAGCATGTATAGATAGACACATATATAAAGCAAATCTTTAAAACAAGAGTGGACTCATACCAAGTATTATAGAAAGAAATTACCATAATTCTGGAAAAGATCCAATATAATTTTCCACAAATTTGAATGTAACAACAATTTCCATTAAAATGTTAGTCTGTCTGTTTCTGATGCCAGGATAGGGAACAAAACCACACCTTCTCCTAATGCACTTACTACCACAAACTGAAACTAATTAGTAAGTAAATGTGTATGCCTATTATAAACCAAGCTTTATCTCACCAAATTGTAACCATATAGTTGTACATCTAATCTGCATTAGGCAGCCAGTTTCAGGTTTGTCTTTCTCATCTCTGCACATTACCTCAGCACATTTAGGTTGTCCCCAAAGTCCCACCTGGGAGCACCCCACATGTCCTCGGTGTCCGTAACAAAAGATATAAGCACTACCAGAAGGTGCCTCTAAATACAGTGATTTCAGATGAAGCCTAGGCCAAATGTATTTTAATTGCCCCAGTAGAGAGACGTGAGTTGAACTTTACTTTAAATTTCATGGTGTGGTTTGTAAGAAAACTCCCAAAGAAAGCTCTGTAACACAAGAATGCAGAAAATGGTTGAAATTCAGAAGAAGAAATTAGTGATGCTATGTCTCTACCTGGTTTGCAAAGGGAAAGGAAGGATCCTTGTCTATGCTGTATGTGACCTGGCCAGCCATGGGAGAGGTGTGGGGCCTGGCACTGACCTGTACACCCAAACTGAGTCAAAACCAGATGGCTGTGAATCCCACCTGCTGCAGAACAAATCACTGGTCAGGCTGTGGGCACACAGAGTGGTGATCCACCCAAGCAGCCCCACAGGATGTGACTGCAGGGAGAGCCTGGACCTGTACAGAGACCTTAACCACTGCCTGTCACTGGCCTGATACAGTGCAGGTAGATGCAGGCAGCCTTAGAAATGCCTTTCAAATGCTTTAGAGACACAGACAGAGATGGTTGGATGCTGGCAGAACTTCAGTTTGGGGAAGATTAACTCACTTGATTGCAAATCTAAGCCACACCTACCTGCAAATCTGCCTTCAGTGAGTCACATGTACACATTTTCCTCCATGAAAAGGAAATTTCATCTACTTCTGATTGCATCCATGAGACTTTCTGGTCTTCTGTGTTCCTGCTAAGGGTATCTTCAGTTTCCTGTTATCTTTTTCCGTGGCCTTACCTCACTCAGTATTTCCCAGCAGCTCACTGCCCTGAAATCCTCTTGCCCTTCCAAACTCTTCCTTTTCTCATATTTTCCAGGTCTGTCATTGTCCTTTTCTGATTTTCTGCATCTTCCTCCCACATCTTACATTCCCATCTGCAGTCATATGGACAAGATTTTACAATTTTTTAGCAAGAACTGCTGGCAAACAGTGGTGGTTGCCATTGCCCATGGTAACCATTTGCCCATTTAGATGGGCAAATATGACCAAAATCCATGCTGTCAGAAGGAATGATACCAGGCCTATCCAATTTGTTTGGATCATACAGCTCTCACAACTGCTCTAGACCAAGGGAACTGCACCCTAACACAGCAGATTTTCCCTTCAACAGCTCTTCCACAGCCCTAGACAAATTGCACTGTCACAGACTCGAGCATGGGAATGTCCTTTGATTGACATCCAAAAATGCTAAAGAGCTAAATTCATATGTGGAACCCCAAACAGATGTTATTGTGGTTCACAATATATTTTTTATCACCAATGAACTCCACAAAGATTTCTTGCAGACTAACTTGCTGTCTAAACACACCAAATCTGTGACCATTAATTTCCACATAGTTATAATTTTATTGTACTTGTCAAGTAAAATTGAATTTGCACAAATTTCCTTGCCATTGGGTATGTAGAGTTCAGTTATTAAAATGTACTTTCAAGTTAGGAAAACGTTATCAGCAGTAGGTCTGTGGCTTTGTACTGGCAAATACAAATCAAAAGAGTATCCTTGAAAAAAATTAATTGGCTCCCAAATTGAGAAATGAAGATGCAATTTTGAAAAATCTACAATAGTCTGAGGAGAGATAAAGTGCTTTAAAAGAACCCTTAAAAATTGTAATATATATTCAAAAGCCCATTTTTCTTTCTTTAATATCTTCATGTAAAAGCTTCTGTCTCTAATTACAATCTTCATATCACTCAACAGACATCCAGTGCTACAAAGTAATAGCAAACTTAAATTACAGGACTGGTCTTTTGAAAATGAAGAATTCTGGTTGTGGAGATAATAAAATCTTAATCGATTGAGGCCTTATCTGATCATAAACCCGAGATCTTTCATTCACATTGTAATCACAACATACTTCTTGATTGTCCTAGCACAAGACTCCAAACACTATTCAATCACTTAGGCCAAAATGAGAACAATTTTTCAGACATAGCTGTAATTGGATTAAGGGCACTGTCAAGCATGGCTTTTTATAACCACTTGTTTTGGCTTCTTAAGCCTACTGCTAACACCATGAAAAGTCGTTTTTTCCTAAAGATAAGACTCTCACCTGTGTTGGATCTTGTGGAGGGGTGCAAATGGACTGTGGTCCTGCAGATTTCAGGAAGCAGATGGAAAGTAAGGGTGTGTCCCACTAGGGTCTCAAAGGATCCGGGCAAAAATATGTGGCACACTAAGTGGGACAGAAGTGTATTCCCATGAAGAGATGAATGACTGTCAGGTTGACGGGATGCAGAGAGAACTGAACACCAGCTTTGAGTAAGAGTGATATGTTAATGGAACCAAAGTGTATGCTGGCATGTGCCTTCATAGAGAAAGACAGCACATCCTGAGAAACAGTTCTGATCAAATGAAAACTAAATGCCTACATAAGATGCCTACATTTTATCGCCAAAATGTAACGGGCTCTCGCTCTCTGTTCTGCTTAGTTAACTGGTCTTCATCAAACCAGAAAAGCAGGTCACACTTATTCATATGGCCAAACACAGAATCAGTTTTTAATATTAAACAATTAAATTTAAGATTTAGAACAGATATAGTTAATGGCAACAAAAACCATCAGAGGCAACAAAACCTATTCTGAGTATCCCATAACCTGATGTGTTTCACACACCTCAGTGAGTAAAGGGGAAAATTTAGCAGTTTGCCTCTATTATTTCTTAAATTGCCTTCTTATTTCTTTCATTGGTTCTCCCACATACCAATCTAAAACATATTTTTAATGCAACACTTTTCATATTTTTAGTGTCATTTGTCTATAAAACTAGTGAGTAATTATGAATCCTGCAAAATTTTTCCTATGAGTTAGCAACAATGTTAGAGTAGGACTCTCATTCAAAAGAATGACCTGTTGAAAAATTACGAAAATTACATTGAGACCAGAAATTTCATTAGTAAAAAGCATCAAATAAAGTACCCAATTCTCCAGTTTTCCTCAGTTCAAATATCCTTTTATTACACTGTCCTAGGAGTAATTTTAAAAATAATTTTTGTTAATGATCAGGGAAAGCATCCACCTGACTTCCTGAGAACACAGTCTTCTCCCTGAACCATGACCAAATGCAACACAGAGGGGAAAGGAAAGAAAATTTTGGCAGGTCCAGACAGGTCTCCATTGTGCAGCCAAGTGTGGCTGGTGAAGGGAGGCAGATTGGTGCAGAGAGCAGAAACTGAGTGAGACACGGCCCTTCAGAGGCCAGGGCAAACTCAGGAATTTAATCCATGGCTCTCAGATCCTGGCTCAGCATCCCCTCTCTATTAGATCAATGTAGCTAATGGCCAAAAGATGGTCAAAAAAAATCAGTGTTGCAGAAGGTGAAAAACTCACCACTTCTAAACCATAGCAGTACCAGGTTCGATGACAAAACTTCTTCATGTCCAGTGAGGGAAGGTTTCACACTTTCTTTATATAGTCCTTAAAGTACTTTTCTCTTTATGAATTTCAATTTAGATATGGAGTGCAGGACAAAGATGCCTGGATTGCAGGAGACAGAAGCTGTGAGATCATACCTGCTGTGGTTCATGTGGTAACACTCTTTCCTCTTACACTTGATGCAGGATGACATGGATCACCCTATGACTGGATTCCTCTGGACAGATCAAGAGGCTTGGAGACTGTGGGCTTCATTTCCTTGACCAGCTTTTCCCATCTGGGCTGGATAGTACAGCTCCAGCCACGGGATGCCTGCATGCTCCTTTGCTTCCCGGCTGGAGCATCTCATCAGCATTTGGTTATCATTCAGTGTGTTCATCAGTGATGTGTCCATCAGTGATGACAAAGTCACACTTCCTAATGCTAGCTTGCCTGACAGGTTCTTTCCTCCACTTTGCTTTCCTGAACCTGTCTTCACACAGACCTGCCAGTGATCCTGTGCTTCAGAAACAGACGGACACAGGCTGCTTCACCCACCAGCTACACAACTGCACTTCATTCCACAGCAAAAAGTGTATCAACATTAATTCTGGACAGGGTGTTCCTGCAGTGCCAGGCTCTATCACAGCTGTGTGGTGCTGCTGGGTGGGCTCCTGCCCCTGGGCTGCTGCTGCCTGCCCAGCTGAGCTGAGCCTGCTGAGCCCAGCACTGTCAGCACCCATGGCAGGGAGCTACAACAACACCAAGTCAGTGCTTGGGGGATCAGAACAGGCACTTGAAGCATCATAACATAAATAAACTATGGGTGACATGAAGGGAAAAAATAGTCAAATAATTTCCTGTTGTGTAATTACAGTAAAAATAGCTAATCCCGAATAAAGTTATTGCTTCGTTCTTGTATCCATGGCAACAGAAATGGAGACTGGTAGACCAGCTGCAGATGAATGCAGCATTCTCCATCCCACCAGCCAGCTCAGCCTGCCCAATGTTTCAGCAGGCAGGTGAGGAAGGGCTGCTCTGCTGGTCAGAGGGACCAGTGGCAGGGAAACACAGGTCATGCTCAGCAAGCTCTGCATTAAGCCCATTACACCTTCAGAGCATCCCGCTCTGCTCCCTGGGCCTTTTCCAAAGGCATAGGGAATCATGGGAAAATGCACAGTGCACAGGGTTCTTTGGCCCAAGTGAAAGCAGAGTGCCTGAGCTCTCAGTCAGGAATCAGCACAAATCAAATGACAGGTGACCAGCTGAAGTGGACCAACACTTCTCCATGTACAGCAACAGTTTCAGTGCTTGCCTTAGGTGCTAACTGAAGTCAGCTGGGACAGTTTGCATTCTGACCTAAAAAGGAGCTTGGTGTATTGCTGACAATCTGTGAATTACCTATTGACATTGATATGTTTGTGCTTCCTCTGTGAAACTTTTTACCAGTCACCAAGTGCCAGTGAGCAGCAGGTCAGTATCCCATTTTTGTCAGTGTCCCCTTTTGGACAGTATCTTCATATTGGTCAGTATCTCTATTTTGGACAGTATCCCCATTTCAGCCCCAGTGAGTCTGTTGAAATTACCTTGATGAGCCCATCAATATCATCTGGAAAATAGTAACTACCATGCAGGTACAGAAGCATACCTTCAATTCTCATTTGGCAAATATCCCTTATTTCAAGTTCTTTTGCCATATCTAATGTCTATTTTACAAGTTTAAGTGCAAGAAATCAGGACTTGGATACAAATTTCAAATATTGTATCCACGTGAACAGAGGCCACAAGTATTGTATCCCAGTCACATCTATGTTTATTTGCATGTTCTCATCTCCTGCTTATAATTAATTGCTGGTCATGAAATTCCTCCTCATGAAATGGTTATTAAATTTGATTATAGTAATCAGTTTTCATTTTATACTAATGTTCCTTTAAGTACAGTGAATTGCACTGCATTTTTAATGGAAAATCATATAATACAAAAATCCAATGTGTTCCACTGACATAGCAGCAGAAACACATAGAGTTCTTGCAACTTTGTGTATGAAGAAGCAGCTTTTCTAATCAAAGTACTGGGAATAATAAAAAACCCCTTTGTAATATAATATCATAAGCATTGTGAAAATTGTGAACTCTGAGCTGCTGGGCAAAATAAAACCACTTTACTATGTTTTTCAGGTCATGGGAAGATGGGAGAATGGCCTCCTTTAAAGAGGTAACCATATAGAGAATACAGGATCATCTCTTGGAGAAAAATGGCTGCGCAAAGCAGGACATAACCTGTGTTAAGTAACACTGTTACTTTTTTTTTCTGGTTTTGAGTTGTAGTTATTGGAGTTTTTTTCCTCAAAGGCAATATTTGACTGAGATGCCATCTTCAGTGGATGGCATTTCTGTGGGGACTTTTATTCATTACAAGAAACTAAGGCAGGGGAGAAAAAGGTTTTAATAACTTTTTTACACAGGTGAAAACCATACAAAACAACCAAAGGAATCAAGTCTCTTTTTGATGCTTTAGCTCAACTAGCTTTCTGTAGCATGGCTTTTGTAGGGAGCAGAGAACCATTCTATAAAGAAGGGTTAGCCTTCTGCTACTGTCCTTATACATACAAATGTTAATTAAAGTTTTTTACTAAATATCCTCTATGCACATTATTGAATAACTCATTCCAGACTCAGAACATTGTCTAGTTTGGAGGGTGATTGTCATGACTTGGCTTACACCTGTACAGCTGACTCTGCTATCCCCAGCACCCACACTGTGTAAAGGGACAGATCCTGCTCAGCCACCCTCTGGCAGCAGTCCTGCCCGACAGCCCCGTCAGCGATGGCCCAGCAATCCCACAGGATGGACAAACATGTGCCAGCACTGCCCATGTCCTCATCTTGTTTAGTTTACTGGTAGGGAAATAACTTTTTTGGCTGAGGCAGCTTGGTTTCTCCCAGCAGCTGCTCATCTGAAGGTTAACAGAAAGCTCTCACTGTTACTTACACCTGTGCTCAGAGTTAATCCATCAGGCACTATTTGCAGTTGATCTGAATCCCCGGTGTGACTGGAAGAGGCAGTGATGGAAGCAAAATGGAAAGATTTCTGGCTGATCCCCACTCAAAAGAATTTGTCTCTGGATCCCAAGGACATTTACATGAAAAATCTCCTTTGTTCCTCAATATCTGTTACATCTATCAACAGCAGCCTGTACTCCTCTAAAGCCCTTTGCAAACCCTGTTGCTGTGTTCCTTTCATCTAGAGTTTCTGCAGTCTCTACCTCTCCTTCACTGCCATCCTCTCAAGCATTTTTAGCCACAGAGGTTGTGTACTTTGCCAGTGATTCTTCACTTTTCTTCTGCCAAAACCAGCTACATTCACCTTAGTAAATTGAACAATGTCAGGAAGGTCACCTTGGTAGGAGGGTCACAGCTGTGGTTCTGTCCAGCATCCCAAGCAATTCCTATGAAATGTTCAAGGGCTGGCACAGAAGGATCTTCTGGTGTTACTTTCAGCAAGTGTTTTCAGTGCAGCTTTGTTTCCGTGCAGTGCCTCTTTTGAAGCAGAGGAGAGCAGGACACGACTGACATGGCCAGGCCATGCTGTGCTATTGCACTCCTCTGCTCCAAGCCTGGCTCTCCTCCTCTCCGGACACAGGGCTACTCTGTGCCAGGGCAGCACAGACAGCTGGTCCTGGCACCACCTACTGTCTCAGATACAAGCTAATAAACAGATGTAGCAAATGGGATCTCTGTCTAATGGTAGTTGAGGCATTTAATTCTTTCTGCAACATTTTAGTGCCTCAGATATTGCCAATCTATTCCCTTAATGTGCTTATTCCCCGTTTGGACTCAGTGATGCAAGTCCTCAGTTCCATTACTGTGGAAGGGAAATGTTTTCTTTATGAATGCTGGAAACAAGTGGGTACAAGAGAGAATCAAACTAAATTTGTGACCCCTGAGTGAGACAGGTGATTCTGAGGGTGACGAGCTGTTGGGGAAGAAGAAGCTTCACCATTTAGGCAGTGGATGCACTGTGCCATAGCAGGTCCCACTCCATGTCCCGATGTTTCTGTGATGGAAACCACTGGCACCACACCACCAGGAGCTCTCCACTGAACGTCAGCAGCTGTCCCGTCACCCCGCACAGCACAGCACAGCACAGCACATCTTGTGGGGAAATTACCTGAGGGAAATTACTGGGGTTTTCTTACAAAAAGAATGGTGGAGGAAACAAATATTTTCTCGTTATTTTCAAATATTTCCTTTGACATTTTTCAATTTCTCTTTCAAAACAGCACCCAGAAGAAATATTGCTAAGAACCAGTTTCTGAAATTTTCTCCTGTGTGTTCTTTTTAACAAATGTTGTTTTTATCCTGATTTTCCCTGAACGAAACAAAACATATTGCTACAGGGAAAAAAAAAAAAAAGTGTTATTAGAGTTGTTCTGTGTGCTACAGTAGCAAAGTACCAAGGTTCACTGAGCCAGTATGGGATGCAGAAGAGCTATGTGTGCACACCTCTGTGAGGGGATAGAACAAGGTTTAATCTTGCTTTTTGAAGCTGAATCCTTTCCTGTGCAGCCCAGGTGGGCCATCATGTGAGAGCAAGGACAATTCTCCTGTAAAACACTGTGGGGTTGGGAGGATTAATGGTCCCAGGCAGGTGGCTCGTGAAGCACCCACTGTTTGAGCACAGTGGGGCTCTGCCAAGCCACATTCACAGGAATGGACATTTTCAGAGACTTCTTGTTTAAAACAATTCCATTTCTTTTCATCTTTGGAGCCTGACTTAGGCTTGCTCGTGTTAAAACCCTTCCCACCCAGCACAACACTGGCAGAGATAACTGGGCATGACAGAATGCAAAACTGTCGGTGGTGTCAGAGACCTAGAGTTGCAATTGTAAGTAAAATTAGTAAATAGTTCAGAGGTAGCAACAACATGGCAATACAGAATTTGGCAATTCACACTTTTATCTAAAGCTCTAGACTCTGATTGATCTCACGGATTCAGAAAGACTTATGACTTTCACACAAGGCATTTTTACATTACTAATGGACTGCCTCCAGGATCTCCTGTTGGGGGCTGGGAAAGGGGAGTGTAAAGTTGTGGTTGCTTTTAAAAAGATACCACGTACCTTCTGAGGAAAATAAAATTGCATTATTAGTTCCTAAAATAAATGTGTTATTGAATAGATTTTTACTAGTTTTCCAGGTTTCTCTAAAACGGCTTGTAGTGTCAAATCTAAATAAACATTAATTTCCTGGGGATGTTTCTGTTAGGGTACTTTTTTTCTTTTGTATAGGCTATAAGAGTAGCTATTCCTACCCACAAAACCATTTACTGTATCTGAACAAATTAGTGCAATACATAATTTATGTTGTGCATTTATTTATTTCCATTTGTGAATCATCTAGCTATATTTTTTTAAGTTAGCTCTTTGCATTGTTTTAGCATTTTAAATTTATTGTATTTCTCGTTGTGGCTGACTGAGTGGTTGCTCAGGATTAGAAGTGGATATGTCAATTCAGTGAGTAAGCACTCAAGTCACCCAACATCTCTTCTACTCCCAGACTAGGAAATCTCACTTTCAGTAGGACCTTAACCTACATAAATCATGTGTTTGCTACCCTCAAGGTCATCCAGTTTGACATGAAGAAGGGGGACAAGTTACGGATGCTTTAAAACATTTCCCTTTCCCATTTACTTGATGTATTTTTGACCACAGGAGAGTCAGCAAAGTGTTTAAAATAACGAAGATGCAAGAGACTCCAGCACCCCAATTTCAGTTTCAGAAAGCAGCAGTGGCCCCTCTCTCTCCAGATCCCCTTGGCATTACTGTGCCACCACCTGAGGATGTTGGATGGGACCAGGATGCTGCATAGACACAAGGCTTGCATCCTAGCTAAGGCTATGAATCCTAGCGAGTTTATGACTAACCCAGAAAAATAAAAAGGCCCAAACAAATACACAAGACAGACGCACAACAGGATGAGGGATTCAGCCACAGAAGTGATGAGCTGGAAGCAGAGGTTAATAGAGGGTCTGGATCTCATGCATGCTATCCTTGGGGATCATGCCAAATTCTCTTTACAGACTGAAAGCACTCTGTTGTGCCACATCAATTTATTTTTCCAGCAGAAAGACTGGAAATAACTCATTTTGGAATCAGTGATACGGGTGGGACAGTAACATACCTCATTACCACCACCTACAGAAACAGGAGCAACTCAAGAGCCTTCTCAGGATCATCACATCCCTCCATTTTCTGTGTATGTCTTCAGATGTGTTTTATCAGTTCCTCTCCTGGGCCATTTTTTCTGACTTGAATGAGACCTTAGATCATACCCGCTACTTGAAATAAACCTAACCAAAAATATATTTGGAATGGCTGTCAAGGCAGTTTCTCAAAAATTGTGAGCTCTCTGCAACCTCTTCCCTATGAAATAATTTTCTCTAAATAAACAACAACAACAACAAACAAGCAAAAAAACCCCCAAAAACCAAACAAATAAAAAGGACAGGTTTCAAATAGTAATTCTAAACCTCCAGCTAGGTACAGGCAGATTTAATGCTGTAGTGCTGCAGCTATTCAGACAGCTCAGAGCCATGGGATAAGGTATAGGAAGACCTTTGTTGTGTTCGGGGTGCAGGACTGAGGGATATCAGCCTTCTGTTTCTATGTCTGCTCTTAGTGCAACCAGCTGGGGGTGGGTTGGTGCGTCTCCTCTTGCAGTCGTTTCCTCAGCCAGTGCTTGTTCCATGTCTTCAGTCTTTCCAAGGGGTCAGAGACTAAATGCTCAACAATTTGTCAAGGTCTCTACTGGGGCTCTCTCCCTGTAATCTCTTCTTTGCCCTTTCACACCCTGGGAAACATTCCAGACCCAAGAGACCACCAACCAATGCTAAGGAGTCTCCCTCTAATCAAAGCTTCAGAAAATAAGCCTTAGCTAATACTCTTCTCCACAGAAATGATAAATCCCTATAAACCCTTTTCCAGTCCTGCACACCCATCAGCAGTGTCTGTACTGGTTTTCCCTAACTCTTGACCAAGCATTTTCCTTCTGTGCTCTCTGCTACCTCAAGTATGCCTCCTTCCCCACTGGCATTAGCTTCCTTGGAGAAGGACCCTTCTCCCACCCCAGACCTACACCTTGCCCTGGGACCCAGAGAAGAAGCTGTGCACAGGCTGCTCCAGCCCTGCAGTCAGATGCTAACCCAAGAGAAATGGAAGATGCTCCCCCAGACCTTGTGGGCAGCTAAGAAATGGAAAATTTGCTACAGTCTCCAGCTACCAGCTTCTACTGGGAGCTTATTGGGAGCTTGGAGTTTAGAAGCCTTAGTACATCCATAGATGCTTCCACAGAAAAGTGTAAATTTACATGGTTTAGTAGCACAAGGAATCCCTGCCCTAATATCTGTAACTTCATCTAGACACACAATTGTCATCTTCTGCAAACTACACAGCATTCAGTAAAGAAGTGAAGGCCTTAGAGTCCCTCTGAAGGAGAGCATAATAATTCCAAAATTGTAACTTCAAAGCTGCTAAAGCTGGAGGCAGCTGCTGGAGCTGTTCCTTCCAGACAGACCATGCCAGGAGGGCAGTTACAGACACATAAGGAAGGTCTCCAGGATCTGGGATTGTAGGTTTGAAATAACAGAAGCACATTTTAACAGCCTGCAGATGTTTTGAAACATGGCAAATCATATTCCAGTAAATTATGAGGGACATTGCAAAGCAAGCCTGATTCCACAGGACCCAGTGGGGCTACACCAGTGAAATCCAAAAATACCTATCAAAGAGTTTGACTAAAGTGACTTTCTGCAGTTTCTGGTTTATGGGCCTCTTCAGACTTCCAGTAAAACAGTGACATTCCATCCAAAGGTTCAAGGCAGAGTTTAAAATATCACCAACTATCCCATATATAAGAATAAGGATTTAGCAGATGCCGATGAATAGTCCTGTACACACCAATTATTGTTTTTAATAGCATCCATTCAACCTCAGCAGTCCCAGTAGAAAAGCAGGAATGTACTTTCTAATGCTGATCATAATTGTACCAGTCATAGAAAGTGACAGGACTGCTGTGAGCCCATACTGGTGGAGGACACCATTAATTATCACAGTGGAAGGAGGAATGATTTACCTTTGTCACAAAAACAAACCTCAGCACTTGTTAACTCAGCAAAAGAAAAAGTACTGAGATGTGTTACTTTGTCATATTGGAATGAACCTGGAAGCTCAGAAGAGTGTTTTGATATTTAGGAAACAAAAAATATTAGATTGTTTGCCAGATCAGATTGGTCTGACAGTAAGGATGTTGATATAAATACATGCCTCTATAGTGCTAAAGAAAGGTGTTAGAAACAACCCTGAATGACCCAGATGCTTACAGGATCATTTATTGTTATTATTTGCACAGCAAGGGCACACTGAACCTTTTTAAAAATATTTCCACATTAATATTTCACATTTAGGTTTGGCCTTCTGTGGACCACAAAATACAAAAAATAACAGGATTCAGGAATATTTTGTTCATGTTTCTGAGTGGCCAAACCTATTTCAGCATGTTCCTGGTAGACTGTGAACTGATAATATCCCAATTCCCTTTCTGGGCAATGCTATATAAAAGATAACAGAAGAAAAATAACAGGACAAACACTATCAGACTAATCCTCCTCTCAGCTTGCTGTCTGGATTACTACAAGGATTACTCCAGGATGTCCCTGGAGAAGAGGTTGCAGGCAATAAAACTCTTGTTATTCTAGCAGGCTAAACTTTGGGGAGGACATTGTTCACTCATCCAGCTGTGGGATGATAGGATTTGTTCCCTTTTTTCTTCCTCCTGCTAATTCCACAGCTGGTAACAAAGTGGGGATTTGAAGGCTGAATTTTGATATAGCTCTCCTTGGAAACTCAAACATCTAAGGTGGCTTAGCAAGATCTCAAATCATTCAAGATTGAATCAGAACAATCCAGGGAAATAACACTTGGGACTTCCATCCAACTGCTGCTGCTGTTCCTTGGAGCATTTCACAGAATCGTAGAATGGTTTGGGGAGGAAAGGACCTTAAAGATCATCCAGTTCTAAACCCACCTGCCAAGGGCAGGGACCCCTTCCACCAGACCAGGTTGCTCAGAGACCCATCCAACCTGACTTTGAACACTCCCAGGGATTGGACATCCACAGCTTCTCTGGGCAACCTGTTCCAGTGCCTCAGTTTGGGAATTGTTTGGTTAGCATACCAGTACTTTTAGTAAAATTTCCCTCTACTTCTGCAGGTTCTAAGAGTTTCCACATAGCAGTATTAAAATGGGAAAACTGTTTCAGGAGATCCCTGTGTAAGATGGTGGCATGAGGTTGGGTATGTCCGATAATTAGAGAATTAGTCCACCTACACTTTTCCAAAAGTGTAGAACATATTATTCTGATTTGATATACAGGGACTTAGCTAAAAAGTAGCTTAATTCACCTGTTGCTCAATTACTTGCAAGTCCATTTAGAGAGACTATCACAGTTAGAAACTTACATGGGGTATAAAGCCAGGGCTGAAGAGGAGCTCAGCTACAACCTTGGTGGACTCACAAGACACACTATGTCCAAAGTGAAAAGTTAGATTTGACATGATGCAAACAAAAAAATTCTGAACATTACCAAATTAATTATGCAGCCAAAGAATTTGTATTACTCTTATCTCTGGATCATCCATTAGCTCCAAAATGCAACAATGTGCTGGGACCTCTGGATTTCCAATCAAGCAAAACTACATTTGCACAATCCTCAGTAGCTGTTGGAGAGATGATTGCTTAAAAGATATGCAAGAGTAATTGTAACTCAGGTAAAATGGGACTAGTCCCATTGCTCAGTGCTCTGTGGTTGGATAGTAAGGATACACCAAGCCTAATCAAAATTGTGTTGGTTTGTTAACTTTAACTGCACCTACATGCCTAATAAAATTTTAGTGCTTTCTCTCTTTGGAAAAACATTCTGAGCTCTTCATCTCATTAATCTGCACTTACTTTAAATTGGCACATCTTATTTCCATAATGGAAAGAGTCTTACAAAGTGGAAGTCTGTAAATATTTGAATTCCCAGCCCCAAGTCAATGCACAGAATCTATATACAGCTGTCTTGATATTGATATTTTGGGAAATGTAACTCATCCCCATATAGCTGGCCTAGAGTGATAGGATTGGGAAAAATTCAAATATTCCTGAAGTAGTCATTCCAGATGTCAGAATACCATTGGAGATTATTGTTAGATGGCTGGCAGCAGAGATGTGTTCAAAGTGACAGGTATATTCCCACAAGAGTTTATTAAAGCTACAATACAAAAAAATGCCACACATGAAGAAGTGTGCAGCATGACAAAGGAAGTCTTTCTGGGTGAGGAAGGTCTGGCTCTGGAAAGATAGTTTTACAGTGGTACTGATGCAGAACTGGATTAGCTAGGAGGAAGAAGCAGAGAGGCATCTCTGTAAACTGATGAATATATCACACATGAGGGTCAAGGGCAAGGCAAGAGGTACCAGTATTTCTTCTCAGCAAAGGCCAAACTCCATTTCTGCTGCCTGCAAGAAATATATCTATGAAATTTAAAAGATGGACTTAGAACCTTAGGCAATGCTGACAGATCTTTAAAAATATTTTGTTTGTGTGGCTGTGAATCTTCACTGAACAAAACTTCTCAGTCACTCATGTTATTGTGACCTGAATTATAAATCATAATTGAGATTTTAGCTGTGCAATGACATACTCTACCCCTCAGCTGGAGCCTGGCTCTCATGCAAGGACTGTGAATGCTCAAGCCTCTCTGTAAAGGCTCACACAAACGTAATCTTTCTACTTTTGAAAGGTTTTTGTTTTACAGTAAACCACTCAGCCATTACTCAGTCACTTGCCTGCCTAAGATAATGAAGTATCCTGGAAAAATCTCTCTGAGCAATGAAGAGCAGCCCAAAGAGGGCTATATTTCTAAAAACACATCTAGGGGCTTGTTCACAGTTAGAGATTAAATATCCAGCAGAAAGCCCGTAAGATTTTGTTTGGGTTTTTGGTTGGTTGGTTTTTGTTGGTTTTGTTTGTTTGTTTGGGTTTTGTTAGTTTTGGTTCGTTGGGTTGTTTTTGGGATTTTTTGTTGGGTGACTTTTTTTCAGCCCCAATATTTCCAATGTTATCTGCATTTGAGCCAAAATTTCTCAGGGTAGATGAACCTATCCTCTCAAATTTTCACAATCCTCAAAATTTGAATTGATGTTAACTTGATCCCATTTTCATTTTGCAGAAAACAGAGGAAAAGGAGGTGGAAGGGAATATATATTTTTAATATGAAAAACTTTGTGCATGTTGCATCCAGGTTTAGGCAGTCATGGTAGCTAACATTCAAGTATAAGCTTTTTCTTCCAGCAAGATTTTTTTTCAGATCAAGTGGAGTGAGATGGAAAAAATCATAGCACTTTTACTCATAACAGCCTATGATTTCATTTTCTCTAAACAACCAGATGATTATTCTTTTGTGCCTCATTAATTGTGGCCCACCAAAGGCACTTGAAAGATTTAGCCAGCTCACAGAGAAAAGCCTTTCATCCTGCCTAGAGAAAATGGTGCTTTCTCTTTAAAAATCATCCACAGTGGATGGAGAAGGGAATTAAAATTTAAGAAAGAATGACCAATGGTACTAATTCCATATGTGCATGTGCATGTGTTTACCTATCTCATCCCTGGGCACCCTTAAATAAAGCTCACTTTAAGTAGAAAAAGGGAATTTAATAAATTAATAAATGTCAGAAAGCAAAAAATCAGTCTCCTTCCTCTCCATACAATATACGCACTTTACCTTTTCAGAGCATAATTCCTCGGAATAGAAGAAGAGTTAGAAAAGGTTTTTTGCAGCAATAAAGCCTCTCCAACAAGCACAATGAACCTCCACAGACAAGGTCAAAACATGCAGCAGTGCAGGCAGTCAGGAGCAGGTTAGTCAGGGCTTTGGTGCCTTGATGCAAGCAGTTGTGGAGCTGGGAATTGAGCCACGGGCTGCCGAGACAACCCCAGCAGCCCTGAGAGGAACTGCCTTGGTCCTTCAGCAAAGCTGTCTGAAATGTGTCTGCTGGGCAGAGAGAGTGCTGCCAGCCTGGCATGGGGCTGCAGAGGGAAAAGGGAAGGGTGGGGCACTCACTGCTGCTGCTCCAGCCCAGCTGAGAGGAGAATCACTGCTCCACCTTGCTCTCCACGTTGATGACCCTGTTATTTTAGGATGAAGCACACCCTATTCCTTTTGCAACACTTCCCTCCTTCCTCCTGGGAAGTAGTTTTCCCACCTTCTAGGCACAGCTGGATTCTTCAAAACCCATCTGCCCTGCTGACTATGGCTGCATGTTTTTAAAGCAATAATTGTGGTGTTTTTTAGGAATATCTTATGAAATCTCAGAAAGTAAAGGTTAGCGTGAAAATAACAGAATAGCAATACAAAACACAAGGGAACACACCTCTCCTGAAGCTGGTGGGTAATTTAGGGAAGCTGATGCTTGCTCTCAGAAAGCAAGTACTACATTCAGGAATCACATTATCTGCATCTGAGCAGAGGCTATGATGCAAAGCTCTTCCACGCCACGAGATACGTGTGTAGCACTTCGCCTCTCACTGGCATTACATCATGATGAAGTTTGTGCAGAATGACCAGGAACAGTGCCTCAAGTAGGCAACTTAGAAGTTTGCAGCTACACAGGGAATTTAGGCATCACAAGCATGGATGCAACAACGTTAAAGTTAGAGTAAATGTGCACTCTCTTTTCTAGTGTTTGTTTTTCTTCGTCCCTTGCATGGGTGTTGAGATCTTGTGCATCCACTTGCCTGAGGTCTCTAAGTAATGGGGTTTCATTATTTGTAACATAGCAGATCTACTCAAAACCATTGTGGTGGCACTACACATAAGAGATAGAAAAACTTTAATCAGATGAGGCAGAGAGGGAGAAGGGAAGATGAGGCCAAAGATTAGATGATCTCATGAGGCCCTTTCCATGAATAACCTGAATAATCCTGTGAACCTGCAAAGCCAAGCCACCATCATCTTATAGAAGCCAAACTGAGAAACAGTGAGAGCTGAGAACACTCACTGCCTGCAGGCACTGAGGCATCACCAGGAACCCACATGGGTTGGTGCTCACCTTTCTCCTGTTTCATAGATATTGTCCATCCTCTTCCCTCTTGATTTTGGTCTGCCTCCTTCCAGCTTTTAACCTTGTTAATCCATATTCTCCACTTTTCCCATACCCTCACTACAAAATCTGTTCTCACCAATCTAAGTGTAAACCCTTCTCCAACATTATCTCTCTCAGCTTAATAACTGCTTTTAGTGCATTGCAAAAGGTGCATCCTCCCTTTCTCCTTTGATGCTGCACAGTAATCACTGACCCTGCACCCTCTTCACCCTTAATCAGTGCTCTTCTCTCCATCTATCCCATCCACACTGCTGAAGCTTTTCCTGCTGCTGGCTTCCTGTCTTCTGCTTTTGCTGAGAAAAGGAGCAGCATTTGTGAGCAGAGCAGGGTCACCCTTCAAAACTAGTGAGTGATTTGTGGCTCTGTGCAAGCTGAATCTGCCAGCAAAAACAAACGAGAACCTCCCTCAAAGAACTGAAGAGAAGGAAAGAGGCACCACATAAGGAAGGGACAGAAACACTGTTAAATTATGTTTTCCAGTCCATTTACTTCTGTCCCTTTATAGTTTGTGAAGAAAAGAAACAGTTGGAATATATTACCAAGGATATGATTATCAGATATGCACTTCTGTCTCAAGATCTTGTCTATAATGTTGGTTCATTAACCTGCTGATGCATTAAAGACTCATTTAGAGGCTCTGAGACAGTTTAATGTCATCTAGCACAAAATGTTCAGGGGAAAAAAAAAATGTACTATTCACTGTTTTGAGAATTGATGTATATTTATGTTATCAACACATCACTATTAAATATCCTGACTCACTAGAAAGCCCACTTCCAGCACCTCTTCAACACAAAAGGAAACTAAAAATCAGAGCTGCTGGAAATGCAAAGGAGGACACTCATTCATTCGTTCGTTCATTCTTTCATTCATCCACGCCCCGGCAGCCCGTGCTCTCCTGCAGCAGCCGGGGATGGATGCGCGGCTGCCGGCTCCCCTCTGCTGGATGGTACCCGGGCACGGAGCGGAGCCAAGGCCACACCTCCCCCCGGGCCCGGACTGCCCCGGTAATCACAAAAGGATGGTTTCCCCGGCAGGTGATCAGCCCTTGCATGACTTTGTGCAAGGGGAAGCTGACAGCAATGGTGACAGCAATTTTCACAAATTCTTTATGCCGAGACTGGTAATTTACGGTAGGGAGATTGGACATGCTGCCTGGGGTGAGGATGTCTTGATATTCCCATAGTAAAAACCAGGTTTTCTGTGATTATAGATTTCTGTGACTATAAGTTCTGTGATTATAAACCTTAATCATCATGCCTGAACATTTCCCTATCTGACCTCAGCCTCAGACTGATCCTTTTCGACTTCCTACCGAAACATCTCAGCAACTCCTGTAAATCAATATAGGGAACATACTTTCTTTTCCTCTGTATAATTTGTTTTACAATTCCTTTTTCTTTCCCCTGCAATATTTCTAGCAGTATCTTTTGTTATAATTTCAATGTAACTTCAAATTTGGCAGTGTGTATCCAGGAGCTGCTTCATACCAGCAGCTAGAATGTATGCACCCAAGCCATAAAACTCAGAATCAAAAGATGCCTCCTTTGCCCATGAGCAGCAAGAGATCTGGGAGTTTGGCAGCAAACCTCTCAGTACTCCTGTGAGATTGTACATCCAGCATCTTGTCAAAGCACTGTACTAAAGGAGCTAATAACACCTTTCCTACTGACAGCAGCAACTCAACAGACCTGCTGGGAGAACATGAGGCAGCAGCCCTCCCACCCAGCTAAAGTTCTGAGTGCTTTTGGCAGGAAAATGCCCAGATGAGGAGCCCAGGGTTGCTCTCCAATTGCATCCTGAAAACCAGGCAGCATCTTCAAAGCTTGACTGTACCATTAAGGAACACCTATAACTAGAGCATGCTTTTCTAGGGATCTGGGGCTTTTCTTCTGACCGTGGAGATTTTGTTTACTGACTTCCTGAGAGCAGGGCATGACGTTTTAGCAAGGCAAGTGTTTAAAGTCCACTATGTATATGAAGGCATTTTTTTCTAAGTACAGGAGGTCTGGTTTGAATCAATCCCAATATCACAAAAATAAAGAAGTCTCACTTACCTGGGTCAATGCCAAGAAAGAAAGTTGCTTGCCATTACTTATGTTATTATTATTATTTGCATTAAATTATGTATGGCCTGAATAACAGACTCCAAAAATTTTTAAACAATGGGGATAGAGGTGTCTTCCAGAGGTACAGAGATGCAGTTTTGAGCTACAAGTTTGTTTGTTCATCGTAACACATCACCTTGGAGAACAGGAACAGCCAAAGAGCTATCCTGTGTACCAGGAACAGCATCTCTCAGAGCAACTTTCTATCTGGGGGACCAGATGCCACCCCTTTGGTAGAATTTTGCAGCCCAGGAACACCAGGGCTGATCTTCTGTGTGGTTTTCTTTTCTTCTTCCTGCACCTAAACTAGCTGCTGTGGTCTTGCTGCAGGTAAGATACACACTGTGTTCAGTAAGCAACTTCTCAATGGGAGCCCAGAACTACAACAGATCTGGGCACAGACACAAAACTTAGTGTTTCTCATACACCCAAAGGGAAATGAGAATAAAGGCTGCCTTGGTCCTGGGAACATATTGTATTTTGGTCAAAACTTGGCTTGTTTCAACACATTGTGTGTAATATGGGAGCATTCATGCACAATGCATGTGTCATGATGTACTCATAGCATAGAACATGTATGTGTTCCATTGTATATACTGAGTATATTAAATTTTCTATCATTTATGTGGAGATACTATATTACAGAGATTACGATATTATGTAGAGATTACTATACTGAAATTGAAGAGAACTTAAATTTCACCACTTACCTAAACACTAAATAGAACCATCTATTAGGAAACGATAAAAGAAAAGAAAGAAGAAAGAAAAGAAAAGAAAAGAAAAGAAAAGAAAAGAAAAGAAAAGAAAAGAAAAGAAAAGAAAAGAAAAGAAAAGAAAAGAGAAAAGAAAGAAAAGAAAAAAGAAAAGGAGAAAAATAGCACAAATGCTAATGGTTGTTTGAATCAAATTTTCATGAAAATTATCAGGTTTATGCAAATTCATAGCTAAGCTACCAAGCAAACACCAACATAAAAGCCCACAGAAATACAATGATAAAAGGTTGGCCACATTGCTTGCTGTCACAAGTCACACAGTTATGATCTTTTTAACATTTACAGGCAAACAGCACAGCACAGCTGTAATGGATGGGGCTGTTGATTGGGAAGATGCCATGGTTCACCAGAGAGACACTTTATATAGCAGATAGACAAAATGGGAGGATAGTCTATATTATGTAGTAGATCTATCCTCAATGATAGATCCTGCCATAATTTCAGGTCCAATTTCAGCAGCCACTGACCACATGTGGTCTTGTGGCTGATGATTTGTTTGATGTGTTACACGATACAGAAGTCTGTTTGCAGTAAATGTCTTATTCCATCCTGCCTTGCCCACTCAGTGGTGAGTATGGATGCCTGTGAAGAGGGATGCATGGGAGGATGCATGGGAGGAGGGCAGGTAGAAATAATTGGAAAACCACTTCCACTCCTTTAGTGGCTCTCAGGATTAGAAGCCACTGTGGTAATGCAAAAACCACTTGATTATCTTTAGGGACCTTCCTTCAGTGTTGAAAGATTTATCAAGATGTTTTTGAAACTCTGATGGAAAGGATTTACAGAGGGAAGGTTGGCCAGTGGGGTCACCTCATTTCTTGTATTAACTATATGGTATAGGAAGAAAAATATTTTCTGTTCTTCCAAGCACCTACATACAGTGCTTTTTTTTCAGTTTCATCTCCATTCAGACAAAAGACCCTAAAGACCTCTCAGACACAGTATTTATGGGATGGCTATTCGCCAGCTTTGAGAGGGCAGCTCTCTTTCACATTTTCCTGGGGCTGTCAGACATAATTTCCAAACACCAGGGCTACTTGACACCCCAGCTGTTACTCTGCACAGGGAGATTAAAGATAGAGCTGTAATAATTTTACTGAAGTTTTATCTTATACTCACCCTCAGTATGAAGGAGAATAATTGAAATGTTATTAAGAAAGGCTCCTAAGTTAGCTGTAGGCTGCCAATTAGGAAGGGAGGTGTTGTCATTTCTTCACATGCTATTAAATCTACTTGAGAAAATTCTTTCAAAAATGAGCAAAAACCTGTGTTTTAGGAAAAGGTAGACAACCACATGGACACAAACCCAACTTTAATATTTCTGCTTGCATGTCCACCTCTCAGCTTTCATTGAGAGCTTCCAAGAGACTATTCCAAGGCTTGCTTTGCACTCACCACCTTGAATAAATCTGAACTATTTTTTTAATCTTCCCAACCAGAGTTGCAGACCAGCCATAGGTGCATTACACTTGTCAGTGCCGTGCACTCTCCTGACCTGAGAGAACTGCTTTCCCAGTCCCAGCCTCCCACAACATCCATATGTCACTGCTCATCATCTGAGGGCAACAGGGGACAGAGACTTTGCAAGTGAACACAAAAATCTGAGGAAGAGTACACCCTTGCTTTTCATGCTCCAAATGGCAAAAACTCTCTCTAGTCCCACAGCTAAAGCCCATTTTTTTTAGCTCAGCTTCTTCTAAAGAAAAAACTTCTTTCTGTCCTGCTTAGGCTTTTATTTATAAAGTAATAATAAATCTGTTTTCTCTGCATCTACTACTCAGCAGAACTTCTCAGTTACAGGCAGCTGCTACAAGAGGCTGCAGATGTAGCATTGGATGTGTTTGCAAACACTCCAGTTTATAGGTTCATTTTACCCATCACTCTCTCTTTATCTGTAAACTCAGTTTTTTGGATAAAATATTATGATTCCATGGATCATGGAGATAATTCAGGACCAGAGCACCCCTTTTCAAAGGACAGAAAAGGAAAAGAGAAAAAAATCATATTAAAATTTTAACTCCAGGTTGTACCAGTTGGTCAGCTTTCCTTCACTCCCCTGGTGTGGCCTCATTACCTCACTCCTCCACAGAGCCCCGAAGACCCCACTCCCTGTGAGACTCTGTGTTGAGGGTTAGTTCTTTCTTTTTTTTTCCCTCTGTGGAATTTTCCCCATTGTCATGCTAAGATACTTGTTGACTGGGCCCTGGTGACAAGGGGGAGGGGACGGGAGGGAAGAGGAAAAGCCCCGCGAGATTCAAACAGCCAGAAGAGGAAGCGGAAGGCTGGGCCTCGGCCCATTTCCCCCGCGGAGTTCGGACGAGAAGGACGATCGCCGCCTGTGTCCCATCCCAGCGTCGGGAAACCACCATCGGACCCTGCCCGGCTGTCTTCTCGCTGTGAACTACCACCATCCAGCACTCTGCTGAGCACCAGAACCCACACCGTGAGCGGAGAGCTCTCTCTCCATCTCTCTCTCCCCCTGGGACAGCGCTGCCATCACCCCCAGCCCTCCTGCGGCTCTGCAGGACCCGCCCGCCCCCAGCACCGGGAACTGCAGCTCAGGGAAAAGGTGCCTGCAGCCAAAAAACACTGGGACTGAGTTACTGTTCTGTTTGTGGGTAATTTCATAGCTGTTGTTGTTCTTGTTTGTCTTGTTAAATATACTAGTAAAGAACTGTTATTCCTACCCCCATATCTTTGCCTGAGAGCTCTCTTAATTCCAAAATTATAATAATCGGAAGAATCACATTTTCTTTCAGTCCAAGAGGAAGCTTCTGCTTTCCTTGGCAAACACCTGTCCTTCAAACCAGGACAGATTTTGGCCACCCAACGTGGGGCCCGAGGGCATTGAGAGAAAAGGGTGAAAAAGGAATAACAGTTCTTGAGTTACCTCAGTTTTGTGTTAGGTGGCATCATGTTGTCCAGCTTACCAGTGGTTTGAGCTCCATGTGGCCACAGCTTTATCTCTCCCATTTGCAATCCCTTACTTGAACATGGGTCCTATAACTCAGGCTGCTGTAACTATTATCCAGTTCCTTTTGTGGGCTGATAACGTGAGAAATTCATGGATTTTTAACTTCCTCTGGAAGGTGGGCACATGGATTCGGAGCTATCACACTCTAACTGTATGTTTTTGGGGCTACTTTAATAATGGTACATACTGTGAGGATATGACACCAGGGAAAATTTTGTCCCAACCCCTTACACAGTTTTTTGGGTCTGCTCCACCGGCTTTTGAGGGGTTCAAATCTCTTCTAAGCAGTAATGATATCATACAGTGGCTGACATTGCTAATAGGCCTTGTAAACCTGTTCTATTTAACATTCCGAGATGAGGGGAGATTGACTTGGATGACAACCCTGATACGTCCCCCAAGGAATAGGGATCCTGCCCCAGAGCCTGGCCCTGCCCCAGAGCCTGGCTCTGCCCCAGAGACTAAGGACTCTGCCCCAGAGCCTGACCCTGCCCCTGCCCCAGAGACTAAGGATTCTCCCCCAGAGAATAAAGATTCTGTCCCAGAGCCTGACTCTGCCCCTGCCGCAGAGACTAAGGATTCTGCCCCAGAGACTAAGGATTCTGCCCCAGAGGTTAAGGATGTTGCCCCTGAGCCTGATTCTGCCCCAGAGCTCACCTCAGAAAGGAACCATCCAGAGTGGGTGGGGTTTCTAGTGAAGGAGATGGGCCAAATGCTGAAGGAGTACCTTTCCCCAGCTCTTGAGAAACTCTCCCTCTGCCTTAAAGAGGGAGAACCTGATGGTGCAGCAGTGGAACCCACAAATGTTACATCTCTCCAGGCTCCAGCTGAACTGCAAGGGCACTCACAGCCAGCAGCAGTTGCCCCCGTGGAAACTAGAAAGTCTAAGGTGAAAACAAAGCACCTAGATAATAATGATCAGAAAGCAGGGCCCTCACAACCAGCAGGGGAGCCAGAGGTTGAGATCGTCACAGAGTCCCTGTCATACGAGAGTCTCCGTAATCTGCATAAAGATGTTGTACGAAGGGGCCGTGAGGCTTTTACAACGTGGTTACTGCGGGTCTGGGACCTTATGGGTACAGGTGTGCAGCTGGATGGTACTGAGGCAAGGAATTTGGGACCCCTGACCCAGGACTCAGGTGTGGATCACATATTCGTAAGGGAACCAGGCCCCCTTTCCCTCTGGGAGCGGCTTTTAATGAGTGTAAGAGAGAGGTTTGTCCATAGAGAGAGAATGCAGGAGCACCACCATAGAATGCGCTGGAAAACCGCTGAGGAGGGGATCCAACAGCTGAGAGAAGTAGCAATACTGGAAGTACTCTTTGGGAGGGGTGGACAACATGACAATGACCCCGACAAGGTCAGGTGCACAGGGCAGATGTTGTGGAATCTGGCACACCTGGGGCCATCTCAATACACCACATTCATTGCAGCCATTAATGCTGACACCAACCACGAGACAGTGGGTTCTGTTGCCGATAAGCTCAGAAATTTTGAGAGTATAATGAATGGCCCAATGCAGGCTCAGGTCTCTGCTGTGATTAGGGAACTCAGAGAGGAGTTCAAGGAGGAGATAAGAGGGGTGAGGGAGGAGATGAGGAAGGCCAATGCAGCACCAGTGCGAGTCACAGATGCCAGAGTTAGAGCCCAACGTTCCCCAGCTAGGGATAGAGGGTACACCCCACGAGCTGACCTGTGGTTCTTTCTGCGTGACCATGGGGAAGACATGAGGAGGTGGGATGGGAAACCCACTTCTGCCCTGGCAGCGCGGGTGCGTCAACTCAGGGAGGGAAACACTAACCAAAGGAGCTCCACTAAAGTGAAGGTAGCCTCAACTTCCCATAACCAAGATGCAGGGTATTACAAAAGGGAGGATGATTTGTCAGATCCCCTTGAGGGAACCTCCAGCATGTATGCCCAGGAAGGAAATAATAACCAGTGCTAGAGGGGCCCTGCCTCTAGCCAGGGAGAGGCACGGGAAAACCGGGTCTTTTGGACGGTGTAGATCCGATGGCCTGGCACATCAGAGCCACAAAAACATAGGGCATTAGTTGACACTGGTTCACAGGTCACCCTAATACCATCAGAACATGTTGGGGAAGAGCCTGTTTCTATTGCTGGGGTGACAGGGGGATCACAGGAATTGACTTTGCTGGAGGCTGAGGTGAGCCTGACTGGGAAAGAGTGGCAGAAGCATCCAATTGTGACTGGCCCAGAGGCACCGTGTATTCTAGGCATAGACTTCCTGAGGAATGGCTATTACAAAGACCCAAAGGGACTCAGGTGGGCTTTTGGAATAGCTGCTGTAGAGGCAGAAAACATTAAGCAATTGAACACCTTGCTTGGACTGTCAGAGAACCCATCTGTAGTGGGACTCCTGAAGGTGAAGGAGCAGCAAGTGCCAATTGCCACCTCCACAGTGCACCACCGGCAGTACAGGACAAATCGAGATGCCATGATCCCCATCCACAAGATGATCCGTGAGCTGGAGGCCCAAGGGGTGGTCAGCAAAACCCACTCACCCTTCAACAGCCCCATCTGGCCTGTGCGCAAGTCTGATGGAGAATGGAGATTGACTGTGAACTATCGTGCATTGAATGAAGTGACTCCACCGCTGAGCGCTGCCGTGCCGGACATGCTGGAACTCCAGTACGAGCTGGAGTCCAAGGCAGCAAAGTGATACGCCACCACTGACATTGCCAATGCATTTTTCTCCATTCCTCTGGCCTCAGTTTGCTTTCACCTGGAGGGGTGTGCAGTACACCTGGAACCGACTGCCCCAGGGGTGGAAACACAGCCCCACCATCTGCCATGGACTGATCCAGGCTGCACTGGAAAAGGGTGAAGCTCCAGAACATCTGCAATACATTGATGACATCATTGTGTGGGGGAACACGGCAATGGAAGTATTTGAGAAAGGAGAAAAGATCATCCAGATTCTGCTGGGAGCCGGTTTTGCCATCAAGAGGAGCAAAGTCAAAGGTCCTGCCCGAGAGATCCAGTTCCTGGGAGTAAAGTGGCAAGACGGGCGGCGCCAAATCCCCACTGAGGCCATCAATAAGATCACCGCGATGTCTCCACCAACCAACAAGAAGGAAACACAAGCTTTCCTAGGTGCCATAGGCTTTTGGAGAATGCACATTCCTGAGTACAGCCAGATCGTGAGCCCTCTCTACCTGGTCACCCGGAAGAAGAACGAATTCCACTGGGGCCCTGAGCAGCAGCAAGCCTTTGCCCAGATCAAGCAGGAGATCGCTCATGCTGTAGCCCTCGGCCCAGTCAGGACGGGACCAGAGGTGAAGAATGTGCTCTACTCTGCAGCCGGGAACAAGGGCTTGTCCTGGAGCCTTTGGCAGAAGGTACCTGGTGAGACCCGAGGCCGACCTCTGGGATTCTGGAGCCGAAGTTACAGAGGGTCTGAAGCCAACTACACCCCAACAGAGAAGGAGATCTTGGCCGCTTATGAAGGAGTTCAAGCTGCCTCAGAAGTGATTGGCACAGAAGCACAGCTCCTCCTGGCACCCCGACTACCAGTGCTGGGGTGGATGTTTAAAGGGAAGGTCCCCTCTACCCACCACGCCACCGATGCCACATGGAGCAAGTGGATTGCCCTCATCACACAGCGCGCCCGTATCGGAAACCCAAATCGCCCTGGGATTTTGGAAATAATTACAGACTGGCCAGAAGGTGAAAATTTTGGTCTTGCCGATGAAGAGGAGCAAGAACAAGTGACCCGAGCTGATGAAGCCCCATCATACAACCAACTGCCAGCAGATGAAACTCACTACGCTCTTTTCACTGATGGTTCCTGTCGCATCGTGGGGATGAACCGGAAGTGGAAAGCAGCCGTATGGAGCCCCACACGACAGGTTGCACAAGCTACTGAAGGAGAAGGTGGATCAAGTCAACTTGCTGAACTCAAAGCCGTTCAGCTGGCCCTGGACATTGCTGAAAGAGAGAAGTGGCCAAAGCTTTACCTTTACACTGATTCATGGATGGTAGCCAATGCTCTGTGGGGCTGGCTGGAAAGATGGAAAAAAGCTAACTGGCAACGTAGGGGAAAACCAGTCTGGGCTGCTGATGAGTGGAAAGACATTGCCAGTCGGGTAGAGAAGCTACCTGTAAAGGTCCGTCATGTAGATGCCCATGTCCCCAAGAGTCGGGCTAATGAGGAGCACCAACACAATGAGCAAGTAGATCAGGCTGCAAGGATAGAGGTGTCACAGATAGACTTAGACTGGCAACACAAGGGATACTTGTTCCTGGCTCGATGGGCCCACGATGCCTCAGGTCACCAAGGCAGAGATGCTACCTATAAGTGGGCACGAGACCGAGGGGTGGATCTCACCATGGACAGTATTTCCCAGGTTATCCATGACTGTGAGACGTGTGCTGCCATCAAGCAAGCCAAGCGAGTGAAGCCCCTCTGGTATGGGGGGCGGTGGTCCAAATATAAGTATGGGGAGGCCTGGCAGATTGACTACATCACACTGCCTCAGACACGCCAAGGCAAGCGCTACGTGCTGACCATGGTGGAAGCCACCACTGGATGGTTGGAGACCTACCCTGTGCCTCATGCCACTGCCCACAACACCATCCTGGGTCTGGAAAAACAAGTCCTTTGGAGACATGGTACCCCTGAGAGAATTGAGTCAGACAATGGGACTCATTTCAAGAACAGCCTCATAAACACCTGGGCCAGAGAACACAGCATCGAGTGGGTGTACCACATTCCTTATCACGCACCAGCGGCTGGGAAAGTGGAACGGTGCAATGGGCTGCTTAAAACCACCTTGAAGGCACTGGGTGGGGGGACTTTCAAAAACTGGGAGATTAATCTACCAAAGGCCACATGGTTAGTGAACACCCGAGGTTCCACTAATTGAGCAGGCCCTGCCCAGTCTGAGCCCTTGAGAACACCAGATGGGGACAAGGTTCCAGTGGTGCACATGAGAGGTATGCTAGGAAAAACTGTTTGGGTGAACCCTGCCTCCAGCAAAGACAATCCAATTCGGGGGGTGGTTTTTGCTCAAGGGCCAGGGTGTACCTGGTGGATCATGCAAAGGGATGGAAAGACCAGATGCATACCCCAAGGAGACCTTGTTTTAGGGTGAACTACCTACAATACTGTGCCTGTATCTGTAACTGTATGGATGTCTATAATTTGAAGATTTTTAATTTGATTTGGCATGATGGTAGGGGAAAATTCGGGGTGGATAATGTTGAGGGTTAGTTCTTTCTTTTTTTTTCCCTCTGTGGAATTTTCCCCATTGTCATGCTAAGATACCTGTTGACTGGGCCCTGGTGACAAGGGAGAGGGGACGGGAGGGAAGAAGCAAGCCCCGCGAGATTCAAACAGCCAGAAGAGGAAGCGGAAGGCTGGGCCTCGGCCCATTTCCCCCGCGGAGTTCGGACGAGAAGGACGATCGCCGCCTGTGTCCCATCCCAGCGTCGGGAAACCACCATCGGACCCTGCCCGGCTGTCTTCTTGCTGTGAACTACCACCATCCAGCACTCTACTGATCACCGGGACCGACACCGTGAGCGGAGAGCTCTCTCTCCATCTCTCTCTCCCCCTGGGACAGCGCTGCCATCACCCCCAGCCCTCCTGCGGCTCTGCGGGACCCGCCCGCCCCCAGCACCGGGAACTGCAGCTCAGGGAAAAGGTGCCTGCAGCCAAAAAACACTGGGACTGAGTTACTGTTCTGTTTGTGGGTAATTTCATAGCTGTTGTTGTTCTTGTTTGTCTTGTTAAATATACTAGTAAAGAACTGTTATTCCTACCCCCATATCTTTGCCTGAGAGCTCTCTTAATTCCAAAATTATAATAATCGGAAGAATCACATTTTCTTTCAGTCCAAGAGGAAGCTTCTGCTTTCCTTGGCAAACACCTGTCCTTCAAACCAGGACACTCTGCCAGGGAGGAAGAGGAGGAGAATGAGGACAAGGGTGAGGAGGAAGCCTTCAACCACCTGCTTAGCTACTAGTTCCACAGGGACTGGGGATGAAAAGTCCTTCTGGCTTCCTTCTTCCCCATTGCTACTACTGCCCCAGAGCTGCTTGTCCACCAGCAGGTCCCTGCCACTGTCCTCTCTGTCTTGTGTCTCCCAAAGTCCATCCAAGGTACACCACTATTTCCCAAGGCTGCCAAGCAAACCTGCCTTGGTCTATGGTTGAAAAGAAATGTTTCCAAAGAGCTCCTGCTCTTCCTTGAACACACCATGGTTGCTGCCAGCCATTAAGGAGACCTTCAACGTCATCTCACCCACCTTAAAATTGACAAGGATTAATTTTCTTGGACTTTGAAACCTTTTTTTCTTATTTCTGACAACTTTAATAAAACTTTTAAAGAAACAGCAGAGGAAAGCATTCATGTGCTCATTTAATTTCCTTCAGTGTAGCCTTCTTTACAGAGTTTTATACTAGATTTCAGCATTGGCAAACCAGCTGATTTTGACAGTGGTATGTGTGACACGTGTGGCTTAGAGAAGAAAAAATAATTATAACAGTCAATGTTGCTTGTGAGAATTTGTTAAGAAGATCACTAAGAACAGGAGCACTTCGACTTTTCTTATTATGGTTTCTTTGGCAACCCAGGGAAATAACATAGGTAAAATTATAGTCCCATCACGCTCCATGTGCTGACAGTACATAATTGCGTGCTTCCCACCAGATAGATTACTTAGTATAATCCCAAACACTCTTTTCTCTCACACTGTTTTAGGTGTTTCATCATTTTCACAGCTTGCAAAGCCCTAAAAAATCAAAGAAGAAAACAAAACCCCTTGAATTGGTTTTGCTGTTGCCTGGTTTGAGAGCTTATGACAGCACCAACTTAGGTTGTCTCACAGCAATAATCCTAGATTATTCAAAACTAAGAAGTGGGTGTGTAAATCATGCAGTATTTCTGGAAAGACTTGGTTTTGCAATTTGTCAGAATCCTTATCCCACTATGGGATCAACTCCAGTACTGCCAGAGCGTCCTTACTTCTGACAGAACCTGACTGGCTACTGATTTCAAATCATTGGTGGTGAACCACCACCTTTCTTTTTGCACTTTCCAATAGCTGTATGCAGCTTGTCAACCCCGTGTGTCTGCTGTCTGTATTCTGAATTCTACCTAACTCAAAATTCAAGGACACCATGGGTTTGCAGAAGGTACTCAACAGGACCTGGAGAAGCACCAACATTGTGTGACATTTCTTCCTCAAAGGGGAGGCTACTGGGTATATAGCATAGCCTGTGTTAAGTGTTTGAAAGGAGAAGAACTGGATAAAGCAGGATGAAAGCTTGCAAAATTAGCTTCTAACTTGCAGCAGTAGAAGTCAGCATGCAAAGCTCTCATCCTTCTCCTCCACAGAAGCTCCCCAGTCTCCATCCACAGTCCCTGCCTCACCTCTGCCCCACTCAGTACTTTGCCAGTGAGACACAAGTTCCTCTGAGAAGAAGGCTTTGGAACCCAAAACAAGTTCAGCTTCTAAATTTTTTATTTTGTACAACATCTTCCATTTTGTTGGCTTTTTTTTTGTTTGTTTGTTTGTTTGTTTTCTGGCTTTTGTTTTTTTTTTTCCAGCTCTGTCTCTCAGGTAAAAGTTTTTGAGATACTGCCTCAGACATAACATCCAGAACCTGGATTTTAAAAAAGCAGGCCACTTTTTCTTCCTCTAGAAATCTTATAATCCAGACAGAAGCAATCATATCTACTGCTTTAAAACATTTCATGAATATAATTTCCTTTTTATTCCTTTTAGCAGAGTTTACTTCAGATGTCTTTGTGACTTTCTATATTTTTTTTCTCTCTTCTTGTTCTGTTTGTTTTTTTCCTAAAGCCAGACTTACCGGAATAAGCAGCAATGTCCTATTGACCAAGAATCAATGCCAAATTACTTTTCTCCTCTCACAGCTGACAGCTCCATCCTACTCTGACCTCAGAAATATCAGTAATTTTATAGACTTTTTATCTTAACACAGTCATGAAGCATAGGAGACACAATACTTTTCATATATCACCTCTTTTAATGCTGGCTCTTTACATTTGGAGAGACACAGAGATGGCTGAAATTGACTTTCTGGGGAAAGTTACAGCCATAATTTCCATCACTAGAGGCTTGATGTCATCCACACGTTGCAATGGACTTGAAAGTGCTGATAAACCTTTATAGCAGGGAGCTGTGGATTTCTTTTACAGGGTGAACAACTTGGGACAATTGGCATCTTATTTCCCTTGTTAAAGACCTGCACATTGCAGAGTGACAGACACACAACAGTTCAGAAGGCAGATGGGTTTTTGTTGAGAATACTGAAAACTGAGAGTGCAGTTACAGCATCCCCTGGTCGGGAGCTGTTGCTGGCTGTGCCCACACAGCCCAGCACGCTGTCACAGAGCTCGTGGTTTCTATAGCAGCAAGCTCTATATAAAAAGCTTGGCTTTCCCCTCACCCAGCTAATCTTCATGTGATGGAAGGGAGCTGGGAGAGGAGGCACAAACCTGCAGCTGTTGCAGGTGGGCTCTGAGCAAGCACCATGCTGGGGGCTCTGTGAGGTTCATCTACTCCTGGATTTCAAGACCAAAGTTCCACTGATGCCCTGTTGTTACTGGTTTTTATGATAATTTCTATCAGGGGGGAAATACCCTGGTATTAAACCCATAACTAACCTTACTCTGCCTCCTAATTGGCTTCTCCAGCCACTCTCTGTGCCAAAACCCACAAGGGCCTCACCAGATAGAAGATTCCCCCCAAATGGTGACTCCATCCCACACTGGCACTTCCCCTGATCATGCTTTCTGCACCACTGGCCAACTAAAAAGGCAAGCCAGCCAAAGGACAAACACAAATGGCTGAAACCTCTGAGGAATAAGGAATGCTTACACTTGGAATAAAATCTTCCCCATTTGCATTAAAAACAAACAAACAAACAAACAACCACCAAAAAACCCACAAAGTACTGCCAGCAACAGTGTCTTAGCATCAGCTGCAGGAAATAAAAAATGTCCTTTCCTGGCATACTCTTTAAAGGTTGAAGATCTCCCTCCAGCCAGGATGTTCAGAAGGGAGCAAAACATCCAGTTCAGACAACAGACGTTTTGCTTGAGTAAAATCCACTTCTTTAACCAAAAGGCAAGGCAATTACAAACTAAGAGGTTTGGGTTTTTAAAACACACATGGAATTGCTGTCATTAAACAAGGGAAGTTCTAATATTGATTTTAACGGGAGAACTCATATTCTGCTGGATGCTTGCAGGAATCTCTCCCTCAAAACAATAATGTCCTTTCTGGTATTGTAAATAAGTGAAAAATACTCTCTCCCTACTGAGTGCCTATGATATATATTTCACAGATTCACAGTATCTTCTGAGTTGGAAGGGACCCACAAGGATTATAGAGTTCAGTTCTAAAGTAAA
The DNA here is from genome assembly GCF_963662255.1 of Cinclus cinclus. Taxonomy (NCBI): domain Eukaryota; kingdom Metazoa; phylum Chordata; class Aves; order Passeriformes; family Cinclidae; genus Cinclus; species Cinclus cinclus. The sequence continues at coordinate 14,145,087 of NC_085048.1, read as the reverse complement.
TGGCCCATATGGGGATTGACCTCACAAACTTGGTGGTATTAGCACCATGCTCTGACCAACTAAGATAATCTCAGGGTCAATGGCAGCTTTAGAAAAATAAAATTATTCATCATTTAAATATTGAATGTAAGTTTCTCTTCAACTTATCTCTATTAATCCTTTTGTTATTAAACCAATTAATGTTCTAGTTTAGAAAATTCTTCAGGACATAAAATTCCACAGTGCAAATGTTTATTTGAACCATAAACAGAAGAGAAGGTTGCTATGGTGTGATCTCTTTCTCAAAGTCTATTTACTTCTCCCAGCTAACAACAATCCCAATAGCAGAGTCCATAAAACAGAATGTACAAATTAAAGCAGCCACCACAGACCAAGGCGCTGATGAATCTGAACACCCACCACAAAAAAAGACATAAAGAAAAGTAAGATAAACCTTCTTGGTTGAAAGTTGTATTTTAATCTGTATTTGGGGACAAAGGTTTTTGTTTGTTTGTTGTTTTTTTTTAAAAGAAGCAGTTTGAAAAATCTGTTTTGGCTGTTGCTGTTTTCTAGTCCTCCTGCAAAATGGTAGGTTTGTGCAAGCTAAGGTATGCAGCCTGGGAGAATATTCACATTATGGCAAATTAATGACACCCTAGAGGAATGGAACAGGCAAAGGGCAAAAAGCAAACAGATACAGCACAGAGATGCTTTATTCAAAATCCCTTTTTTAGGCTTTTGCAAGAGTATGGTATCATTTCAACTACAGAGCTAGTCCAGTCTATTTCCAAAATGGATATTCCCATTCATCAGCAAACTTTCAGCTTCTGTAAACTATTCTCCTGTAAGTATAAGGAGGTTTGGGCTTTTTTTTTTTTTCATTAATTGTTTTATCATCAGACTTGCAAAAAAAGGCAGTCCAAACACATCCTCAATCCTTCAACTGTCAGGTTCAAGTATATAACAAAATTTTATGAGGGAAAAATGGCTAGAATTTGGAACATGAACCTCATCAAACTGAGAAAAAGACTAGAAAGTTAAGCTGTTTTTTCTAAGAAGTCCCTCACCCATCCTCTTCCTTTGTTCCTGGCTAAGTCCCTTTTTAAACAGGAATTAAGTAACAGACTTAATACAATATAATGTCATCACTTAGTACAAACTTCTTCACTAATGTGGGGACTGTTTATGACTACCATCTAGAGAGTGGGCCCTGGCACTCTTTTCCTAGCATAGGTTTCCCTATGTTGTCCCTCACAGTAAATCTCATGTTCAACAGCTGTTATAGGACTCCTTTAAGGATATCTCTGCCACCCCACAGGTAATGGAGGTGTAGGGAACATGTGTGCAGTAGCAGGAAGTGTGGATCTTTGCAGTGAAACTGGCTGTAGTTAAGGAGCCACAGAGATGTTTAACCCACCCTGGAGGTTAGGGGCTGCCTGCCCTGCCCTGGTCCTCAGTGTTGACAGCTGTGAGCAGCTGGAGAGTGGATACACCTCACCTTCCCCAGCAGCAGTCTGAGAGTCCCCACAGGCTGCATGTGCCAGGACCACTCCATGGCACAATCCATAATGCAGTAAGTGGAGATGACTGGGAGGTTTGGTTGAATAACAATCTTAGCTGGATGTCAAGACATGATGTATTGACACTCATGGTCATCCAGTGCAACGTGACAGCCAGATGTTGTTGCCTGTCCCTCCTGCTTTTTTAAAAAGATGCAGGTCTCTTGCAGCTTTGCTATGGATCTGGTGGCCCATCATGGACTTCTCAGCTATCCTAGGACTTTCTAAATGGTAGTAAATGCTTCTATGAGTGATTATCTCACTGACCCAACTAATTTTGCACAGGTTAGTCAGTCTTAAACAATTTAGAATACATTCAAAGGATCCTTAGCATGCTCAGCAGACAAGAACAAAGATTTGCAAAATGTTTTTTTAATGGTTTAATCTACCAAGAACTTGGAATGCTGAAGTAGATGAAGAATTAAAAAGCCCGTATGAATATCCTTATTTTGGTTGCTATTTTTTCCATTATTTTAAAAACATATGGAAGCCTTGAGTCATCTGCTCAGAAACCAAGGACACAGGTAGCACAGTATCTCAGAACTTTGAGATGCCTGCTATTAAGTGCCAAGAATGCTGGAAGCTGTAGGAGACCTCAGCTGACATGGTCAGTTCATGCTTTGGTCAGGCTTTGCTGTGTTTTCTGTCCTAGGTCTCCTGAACCTGAAAGCATTTAGGAAACCCTGTTTCTGATTCAAAAATCTCACTATATTTCAAGATGAAATGCTTCATGTAAAACAGGGCAACAATTTTCCATAATCTCAGTTTGGCTGAAGATTTTCATGATGTCTGCATGGAAAAGGTTGGTCAGTGCACTTACATCAGCACTGTGATCAGAGCTAGATTTTTGAGGAGAGATATATGATACTCATACTGTACATGTGTAGATTATGTGGGTAGTTCACACAAAAAGTAGGATAAGGTCTTGCCCTTTTTCTCATTAAGCACCAAATGCAAGAAAGCAGGATTTTATCCTAATTCAGCAACTCTACCTCTAGTTGTATTTCTTTATACTGTTTTCAGAGGATTGTAAATTTAAGTAGTGACCTAAGCAAAAGGTTTCCTGGAAACTGGGACCTGTCTGGAAAACTGGAATACAGTCCATTCTAAGAGGCAGACTCCCATTCTCCTCATCAGACCATAACAAGATCATTATTGAAGCACCTGGTACAGTGAAAATCCAGTCTGAAATTTTTTCCAAGTCTGTTTGGCTATTCTGGCCTAGAGGACTAGGGATGTAGCTGTTTTCCTTTCAGTTTTGTCTGTTTGAGGATTCACATGTGAATGGTTTCACAACTGAGCTAAAAATAAAAAGCTCCAAACACATCCAGGAAGATTTCACAAATGGATGTCCATTTCTTTAGGGAGCAAAAGTTTCCAACTCTACAGCAAAACAGTCGAGCTCGGTACAACCATAGAAGGAATGAGGCTGAACTGGACTAGAGAAGAGCACAGGTGATCTAAGAAAAGAATGCCAAAATGGACTGTGCAATCCCAGTTATCCTCCTTTCTAAATTTCATGGAGCATCTGCCCTGCTGGGCATGGGCAGTGTAAATGGTCATATCAGGCAGGGACAGAGAACAGAGTGGATCTCTTTACCTCTCTCAGAGGTAAAGGTCTGACACATCTTTGTAAAACAGACAACACACCTGACAACCAAATTCTGCCCAGCCTGGAGCAGAGAAAGCTGTGAGCAGAGTCACAGTAACTGAAATCAGATTGTTGGAAAGACAGAGTCAGGCTGCTTAGAAAATGGCTCAGTGGAGGAATGAAATAAAATGGGAACAAATTGAAACAGGAAAGGTTTTGATTGCACATAATCCAAAACATCTTTATCACAGTGGCAACCCTGATGTGAGACATATTACCCAAAATGATTCTGCAGTCTCCATCCTGGAGGTTTTCAAGACCAACAGCATGAAGCCCTGACCAGCTGGTCTGATTTCATAGCTCGTGCTATGTGGAGCAGGTTGAGCTAGAGACCTCTTGAGGTCCCTTCAGACCTGAATTCTCATCATCTCTGGAAATCTGCCACCAGATTCTAGTATATCAAAAAAAAGGTTATACACAACCCCCCTTACATCTAGTTATGAGAACATCCTGCCTTCTGGGAGAACTTCTTTCCATTCCCCAACAGTCAGAGATGGACAAACATCAGCCTGAAGTGTGATTTAACACTGGCTTCTACAGTTAAAAAGGAAACCCACATTAATAGCTGCAATGAAGACACTAAAAGCTTTGCTGAAAAACAGACAAAGCTTGTGATTGACATGTTCAGACAAGGCTTCCCAATTTAAGACTCTGGCAGTTACCCTGAAAAAAACTAAGAGGAAGTAGCTCAATTCCCAGCCAACAAAACTAACAAAGGTGAAGAACATTTTAAAAGCCAAGTGCCTCCTTTCATTTAATAGTGAGGCACAATTTAAAATAAATTTTAGATATTCTGCTTTGAAAGCTTTGCATAACTTGCAGCAGAGAATTTTTGGTTTCTCACATGAAAACAGAGAGTTAATGTCTGTTATGAATATGGTGAGAACATGGTAAATGAAACATTCAGTGTACCAAAATGCAGATCAACAAATTATACCCTTAGCTGCCAGAGCAGACAGGTAAAAAAACAGAGAATTATGCAAAAACCCCCCAAACCGGAAGAGGATCTTGAGCATTGAAACATGTAATAATACAAAACTGGAATGTTGTAATTCACAGGACAAAATACTTCTGTAAGTACTGCAGTACTACAGGTAGCAGAGAGGGAAAACCAAGCCTCTGTAGTACTTGTGCAGCAGTTTCCCTGCCCTGTAAGCTGACTGTGAGCAGCTGCAGACCCCAGGAGTGCAGGAATCAGGGCCATGCCAGACTCAGAGGTCAAACCACTGCCACGGGCGCCTAGGCAGCACAGAGGACGACCTCTGCAGAAATACTGAACCACTTTGTACCCTGCAATTCTCCAAGACGCGTTAAATTGTAGATGAGGATGTGCCAAATCAGTGAGGATGAACTGAATAAAGCCAAGCTCCACTGCGCAGTTACCAGAGCTCCCTGCTGTGGTGAGGATATGACTTGAACTCACCTCTGACTAACGAAGATAATTTTGGTTGTCCGTACAACATTGCACTTCTTGACAGGATCTGGCCTCTAAGACTGAAATTATGTGAAATAGCAACTGAAAAGATTCCTCAGCCTGTGAGGAACACTACATGTATTTATAGTTCTTTCTCCTAAAACCGGATACCTTCAAATCCCTACTCACACACCAGCTCAATAATTTTTGCTCCAAATAGGGAGCACATCAGTAGTTAACATATTTTGCAACCTTTACAAGGGGATAAGAAAAATCACAACAGATTTCTTGCAGTCTGTACTACAGCTTTAGCTTTATTTTGAAGTGTCAGACTCTGTGTCACTGGAAGCAGACATTCCCCTGAAATATTTGTACGCTGCCGACGCAACAGACACTCCACTTGCCAGGGTCTATCAGCAGAACTCCATCAAAATGTGAAATAAATATATTTTTTAGCAAACCCACAGCAAAACTTAATGCATAATGCCTTTAATCAATCAGCTATATAAATTGCTTAAAAGGTGTTTGACTCCAAAGTGGCAGCTGGCTAGATTTGTTTTCATTTTGCTTGTATAAAGAGACCGGAGGCATTCTGCTTCTGCCATACCATGACTCACCAGCAGGACTCACCAGAGCCCTCAGTGCTTAATGCCCAGGGCTGATGAAAAAGCACTGTGTTAATGCCCTGCCAAATATCACTTCTCTGCTGAGTGCTCAGCATCCTCTGACTGACCACCTCACAGCCTGCTCTGCCAGCCACTGCCACAGCCCACCTTCGAGACTGCAACCCTGACTGACTTGACTGATCTTCATTCATTCGAGGAAGATGATGATGATGATGATGACAAGTCAGATGCCACTATTTGAGGCAGGCAGGAAACACTGGTTGTACTGAAAGATTTCCATGGGGATTGCTTCACTTGTCATGAAGTGACAGAGATCTTCTGAATCGTGACCTGCTCTGAGAAGCTGGTCTCCAGAGCACTGCCCTTTCCTCCAGCTTTTGCCCCTGACTCTTATTTGCATACAACATATATCCTGGGTTTTTAAACATGCGTGCTACTTAAATCTCTGCAATATCTCACAAACTTTCTTTGTTCAAACTTTCTTTGAAAATGGTTTTGTTGTCCATCAGCCACTGTAAGAACCCTCAGAAACTTGATTCTCCCAGGTAATATGATATGGCTCTTCCACTTCTTTTACAAAGGTGAGCTTGTTGAGAGACATGCAGGCATCCCATGCACCTTCTCCTAAATTCAGCAGTAGATCTAGGAGTGGGTGAATCAAAAACTTCTAGGTCCCTCTCCAATGGTCTGAACTGTACAAAACATGGCACAAACATTTGGCAACAGACCTTAAAGTTCAGAATACATAACTTTTGTAGGGAAGTGCTGCAACAGAATTGAGTCATAAAAAAAAGTGCAAACCAACATTGGATGTATACTGTAGAATAATTGTGTGTAAATGAGAAAATTGGGAAACACAAATGAGCTAAAAAAGATTTCAGAACTTATTCCATCGAGTAAAACCACATGTAAAAATCAGATCAGTCTCACTGACTATGCCAGCTCCCATCTTGGACCAATGGGTACTTCCAGACAAAACAGCAACACATTCATCTCCTGTTATTATTTCTCTTCTGTGACTGATTTATCCTTGCAAGCCATTTCCATTAAGTTTTTCAGTGTTTCAGACTAACTGTCTAAGTGTCTGTCGTCCAGTGAAGGGAACCTCTTAAGCTCTAAGAAACTTGTACTATAAATTTTAAGAAAAAACAACTCAGAAATTGCCCTTGGACAAGGACATCAAATACTGGCATACAAAACCTGATTTTCCTAACTACCACCTAATATAAATCATCAGTTTTGAGAAGTATGTATTTTAAAAATAAATCAAGCCACATAAAGGCAAACAATAGTTAAAGTCTTGCATAACTGATACTGCAATACCCTCTTGTGGTCAAATAAAAAGGTTTTGTCTAAACACCTGAATTTTTTCCTCTATAAAAGGCCTCTCTAGGCATCTTTTCCTTTGACTCAAAGGAAATAATTGACATATTTCTGCCAGATATTTGTAGTGCGTATCATCACTTGTCTTGTAAAACCGAAAGACTAACCTCAGTCAAGTTCTTCCTCGAAAAGATAGGCACTGACCTTGCTTGTCAAATTAATTAATCACAAAACAAACTTCTAAGAAAAGGCCATCTTCAATAGTGACACTCATAATAATTTTGCAAGTTTCATGTCCCCAACCAGAAAAAATAAAGATGTTCTAATCAGTTAATGTTGATGTATGTGGCATGAAACCACAATAAACATCAACCTACAGGATGAAAATATGTACACAGTAAATCAGTTGTACCAATTCAAACGAGCAAATAAAAAGCTAAACTGGCAAATGGGAAAAATGGTGGGAAACAGTTCAGTATCTGTGCCAGGTCTGCTGAGATCACTCAATGCCATAGACTTAAAACACATGCTTGTAATCTTTCTGTCCAGTTTATTCAGTGGCTGCAAGTAGTCATTTGGAGGCTGTCGTCAGTACAACAACCAGTTTTAGCTTATTACTGTTTAATTTGCAAAAAATTACTTGAAAGAGCAATCAGAATTAAAATTCTGATCTGACACAGGAACTTGTACGCAAGAATTAAGAGGAACAGACTTTCCATCAGCATCCTTTTCTGAACAGATCAGGAGCTAAAATTCCATTCACTCTGATTAATGCATTGTTTCTTCCAAATATGCCTCAGATTCCTTTAAAAGCAACCAGATGCTGCTAAAACACTGTTCTCCAACCAGCTGCACACACTCCAGAGGACCCTGGACCAAATACAACAGGATAAGCAGATTCCACAAGAGAAACAGTGACAACTATTAGTCCAGGCTGAAAAACACTAAATTTATTCACTTCATGACAATGCTATGTGGGTACATGTCTTCTTTTGCTTTTTTGGCTGAAAGAGGTGAAAAACACTATTCACGTTTCAATTACCACAGAAAAAATAGCTAACAAACAAAAAGTCTACTAAAATTTAATTCAAAACCAAAGCAAACATGGGACTTTGAGGTGGAATTTACCTTTTCTTAATTTACGTTATCACAGTCAATTCAAATTCAGAATAATTTTTCCAAAATTATTGTAGAATTATAGAAGCATTTCTTGCTGAGCTTCTCTACATGAAGCTCTTGGATTGTTGTATAATTGTAACTCTTGTTAAAGAAATTACCTTCTAAATTCAGTATGTGTTTCCCAATACTGAAAGCAAATAAGTTTGCCAAAACGCCTGTGAAAAAGTAGATTCAAAGTTCATTAGCATTTACCAGATAGATGAAACAAGGGGATAGATTTCATCTGGAACTAATCCACACTACTCAAAAAACAAGTCAGTCAAGAATTTCAGAGGAAATTTATACTTGAAATGCTCTGTTTTCCTGCAAGGTCGCAAATACTTGAGGAAGTGAGTTCATCCCACAGAAGCCCAACAGGCTGACTGCAAAGACAAACACTGACATTTTGGACACTGTTTTGAAAATTCTCGCTTTTTATACCAATGACCCTTTAAAGTGACTTTAAAACTTCTCATAGTTGCTTAATACCTTCTGCAGAACTCTCCAAGTGCTTAAAAAATACTTTTTATGATCTGTAATAGCTCTTTTTTAAATTTGAAAATAAGAAGCTTTCAGAACTGATTCCTTGAAATGCTTAATTTTAACCAAACATCTCTGCCCCAAACAGAGTTCAAGGCTGTCACACTGGGTCTCTGTCCTCTTCTGGTATATATTCACAAGTCAGACGTTTCCAATAGAGACAGTAAACACACCAGAGAAACCAGCAGCTTTCAGGAGCTTTCGCCTCTGCTACATAACCACAACAAAAGTCCTCCTGACACTCAGCAGCAATCTTCACAGTACCCTTTGCTATTAAACCAGACTTTATTGTACAGAGGATTTTGAATAGAAGCTGATCTCAGCTGCAGTCACTGTAACCACCTTGTAAGCGAAGAGTTTGCTGGTTACATCTGGAGATCCCATTGCTTCCAATTACAGTCACTTCTTATGAAATTGCTGTTACTATGAAAACCCCAACAGTGTTCAAGCAATGATGCAACATAAAGCAGTAGGAAAGGGGCATTAAATAAGAGGGAAGTAAACCAGTGCTCAGCACTCCCTGTCAGTGCTGCTGTGCATGTTCTTTTCTGAAAGCACTCCAAGGCAGCAGCTGAAAGAAAATATTAGGAGAGAAGGAACTTTGAAGTGCAAGCAAGAATAGGTTTCACTTTCTGAGAAGTCACAATATAGCTAAAAAGGCTGGGTATATGGTGAGTCTCAAAATGGACAAGTTAGAAGGTGGTTCTGGAATCAGGAGAAATACCTTGGTTAGGTCTCAGCAAACAGCAACCACACCACTGGGGCAACCAGCCCCAGCTCCTTCTGCATCTATCAGCACCCAGCCAAGCAGAGCTAGCAAATGCTGCACAAACAACTACCTGGGCCTGGGCAGATGAACAGGCAGACGAACAGGCAGACCAGGTCCAACAGGATAAGATCTGGAGAGTCTGTGGAGGTTGAACAGAGAGGAAGGAGAATCTGGCAAGTCACTTGTTCCAGGTCATGCCTCTTCGGCTTATCTCAATATTCACTGACAGCATTAGGGCTTGATCCAAAGCCAACATTATCAAACAAAATTTGCTGCTGCAGGGACTTTGGATCAGATCCTAATGTCTTCCCTGTCTTCCCTTATCTCTGCTCTCCTTCACTGGACAAGATCTGTCCTAATATCTCCCAGCATGCTGGGCTTTAGCTGAAAAGAGATGCAAAGAACTGTATGCTAAGTATCTTTTAGCTTTTAGAGATTTCCACAATGAAGACATAAAAGTGCCAAGCCTTATAATTTATTGCAGACACACTGATATTATCACCTCTTCTCATACTCTTGGAAATGGCTGAAGTGGAAGCTGAACAGAGTGTTCTGCCAAAATACAATTTTGTATTCCCAGCCTGTAAATCTACTGAACTTGCCCCACTGTTACGGTGTTTCAGCAGACTGCTGCACACATATGACCTAAGCTTTGGCTGTGCACGCACTAGTGACCCAAAGTAACCCAAAATTAAGATCCTTTCTCTGCCGCATATCTTGAGTAAGTGTTTATGTTTATACATCAGTATACACCATCAGTATGTCTATTAGAAGAACATTCTCGGTAAATTTAAAATCAACTGCATTTCCAACTGTGCACTGCCCAAGCTGGAGGAAAGTGAAGAAAAGAGTATCACTCTCAGGATTTTTTAAAACGGGAAATGAAACCATCCAAAACCTTCACCCCCTTCAGCCTTCCAGAGGAGATATAGATCCCAGTCCTGACTTCCCTGGAGATGCTTTTGCAGTCTTGTCTGGCTCCATTTACTTGATGCCAGGACTCTGACTCATGCAAGGCCAGGGCAATGTTACTCTCTCCCAGTTGTGCTGGGACACTCAGACTCTAGCTCAACAGGCTCAGCCTGTTCCATGCTCATTCCCTAGCTAAGGCAGCAGGAAGGACTCTGTGCCTGTCCCTGGGGTTGGCAATCAGGAATATTGGTGCTAACTCACTTTCATGTGCAATGTAGCACATCATACAGCTGATGCATGTTCTGCTTTCCAGTTTTACCTATGAAGACAAAGTCTTGCAAAAGGGTAGGACAGGCTTGTGAAGAATGAGACACCTAAAGATGGATTAATCAAACCACATACCTTACAGTCTGCAGGGGACTGTCCTTCACTTCCACATTCCTGTCCTGAAAACAATGATGGAGAAAGGCTGGTATGCATTAAAGGGTCTGACTCAAAGTAGATGTAGGGCAATGCCCGAGACCATGACATTTCCCACTAATTAGCACCATCCAATAGCACCCAAATCTGATAATGCTCAAATCACGGCTGTATATCAAAATAAATTCTAGGACCTCAGTGCAGTGCTGGCATGCCAAGACATACAGTGATAAATAGAACAGTCATAAATTTGATTTCATTTGCACCTGGGGCATATCTGCACTGGTCAGGGGAGTGCAGCACAGAAATCTATTGCTCCTAGTTCCACATGCTACCTGGCTGTGCCGTACAGAAAAGCTCAGCCCAGAAAGATGTACAGCTTCAGCACTAGTTCGATGAGCTTAGATGCAGCAGAGGTAAACAGCTCAGAGTCAGCCCACATGTCCCTTGAGCCCTGCTGCAGATAGAGCTGTACAGAACAGTTTCCTCTCTTGTCTCACAGTACTCTTACAATAGTGGGTGAGCAGATGTTTTCTCCATTTCAGGCTGAGGAAAGCAAAGGACAGAAAATGAAAGGATTTGTCCTGCAGTCCCACACCAGGTATAGAACAGAACTGAAGAGCAAAACTCAGGTCTTCTGACCCCATGAGCTCCTGGCACAGCTGCCTGTCTGCACAGAATACTTCCATGGATGTTTGCCTGCAGCAATATGGCTCTGGGAACTCCTAGCAGGGCCTTACGTCAGCAAAGTATTGGTAATTTAAAAAATAAGATCCTGTGTCTTGCTCAAGGCATTGGACAAATGTTTTCTAGAGTGACTCAAGACACGAGTAATTTATTTGCATTTGCACAAGGAATACATTGTGGACATGGTATTCTCACCTCCCCTTAGCAAAAATAACACCCTCTCCTCATATAGTATGGGAATAAAGAAAACCCTGAAATCACTGAAATCACTGAAAATACAGGTTTTAATACAAGAAATCTGCAGGTGTAAGAGTTGGGCTGTAAGTCTTCAAACTGAGCATTTGAAGAGGCATTCAATTACGATCAATAATAATCAAATAACCAATTTATTTAAAGACAAAAAATTTGACACTACATTTTTACTTCTATTCCAAGCTACCAGAACTGGAGGTTCCTAAAGGACCATGACCATATGGTTAGTTTTGAACAGACATTTAACTGTACCCAAGCTCTTAGTTTTTTTCAATTTGAGCTAGGCTAATATTTCGAATTGAAGCATACCTAGGCATTATTGGCAAAGTCTTTACAACTATCATCTTGAGGAAAAATAAAAGGACTGAAGAGTTTTCCTCTGCTACCCATGTGTGTTCAATCTGTTTTAATGTTAATAACTTGGCAAAAAGACAGGTGCTGGAAGAATCAACTTCCTAGGAGAAAATCTGTAAGATAATCATCCTGCTGAAACCCAATCTACTTACTAAATATTAAAGCAAAACCCTCCCATATCAAAACCATTCTAGAGCAGGGTAACTTCCATCCCAGATAACGTTTTATGCAGCGCATTTTAAAATTTTTCATTTCCCTCTGTTATCCTATCATAAGACAACAGGGGAAAAAAACCCCAATTGTTTTGCTTTATTTCTACAGCACTTTCATGTACATTCAGTATGATATTTTTAAGTGCATTTAAATTCTAATTTTGAAAGCTAAGCTGCTGATATTATAAGTGTTCATATTATAAATGATTTTAGTAAGTTTTACTTTTCTAAGAAGCAATTCTTTCAATTTTGAAAACTTATTAATAGTTTTTGTTTTATCCAGGGGAAGAGAAAGAAGCAGAAACCACTGCCAAACAATATGTCTGTGCTCTCAAGCAAAGTTCCCAACTCAGCCAGTCAAACTACTGGCAGTCAAATGAATACTGAGCTTGGCAGGGCTCTGGTAAATATGAATTCTTCAGCAGTGCACTGCTGAAAGTGGAAACTTGAGGGTGAGCTCCAGCTTTCTTAGTGCTTCAGTAACAGTATAACAGCAACAAAGCAAGTTCCTTCAAGGGTAAAAACAGATCTTTTCCAACAATGCCATAATAGATGATCCTCTTCATATTTTGGGTGATTGTGCCATGTAGAGACAGCACTACAGATCTCGTCCATCTTCCCAGGCAAATCTACAGTAAGAATGCCACTAACATCTGAAAGAATGAGACTACAGACAAAAGACAATTTCTTCCTGAATTTTATCTCCTGAAAACAAACAATTAATAGAGATCTGCTCAGATGAGTCACAACATAAACAGTGCAATTTCAGTTCTGAAAGCGAGCATGACAAAAATGCAGCAGCTTGTTGCATTTCATGTAGTTGACAAGGATTCATCAGCTTCTATCATCAGCATGTTTAAACTTGCTCTAAAGAATACTATTTAAGCATGTGAGACATGCTCTGTGCTTTTTACCACTCTGCTGAGGGAGGGAGACCGAATATTTCTCACATTTTTTTTCATTTTTGTTTCTGTGGATTTGCTGTTCTTAAATTCCTTTCTCCTATGCTTTTTGGGTTTTGTTTTTGTTTGCTTGTTTGTTTGTTTGTTTGTTTGTTTGTTGTTTTGGTTTGTGGTTTGGTTTTTTTTTCTGGTTTAGCTGATGGAAACTCATTGACAAGGAAGCAGGTTTTCACATTTCGCTCTGAAGGCGTGTTGGCTCAGCAACCCGTCTTACACCTTCAGGATTGTCTGCCTTGAATTTAACAGGCTCATAGTCCCTAAAATCTGTAGTTGCCCAGGGAAACCATCCTGAAGCTAAATCAACACAACAATACCAAAAGCCTGTTCAGCTACTGCATCTTCATTACATAGGTTGGATGGAACTTTATGGCCTGCTGCTCTGTAGGGAAAATCTGCAAGGAGCAGAGCATGGAGAGTGCACACAGTATCTGTCCTTTTAGCTGTATGTAACTTCTGCAGGATCATGCTCAGGCCTAGAGTGGAGCTCAACACAGAAGCCATTAGCATTGCCTTGACACAACAGGCTGCAGTCTCCCACCCAACTGAGACAGAAATGGATGTACTCACACTTTGCAATTAAAGCTATTTGTTTTTATGATTAGACTTCAGTGGCAGAAGGCAGCTCAGCATACAAAGTGACCGCTGTGACTGGTGTGATCACTGATCCAAGCAGACTCAGGCAAGTAAAAAGCACTGTAGAAGAGCCAGGTTCCACCCCTTGAAGTCACAACTCCAAGTGGTTCTCCTCCCGGCTTCCTCAACACAGCGAGAACTGGAGGATCAGGGCTTTCAAGATGACAACGAAGTTACCTAAAGAAGACTACATTGTGCAACCAGCCCAGGTGAGGAAGGCTGATTCCACTCTGTGCAGACATGGATGATGATGGAGAACTGAGTTTGGACACACCAAATGAGAACCTTCCTTCTGAAACTTCTTGTTCAGCTGAAATGCTTTCTGCTCTCTCCCATGAGCAGAAAACGGCACCGGGAGCCCATTTGCCTTCACACACCTGAAAGCAGGAGAGGAAAGAGCAGATCAAGTCTTCCCTTGTCCTTCTCCCAGTCCAGAGCTTCTTCTGAAAACTGCACAGGCCACTCAGAGGGTACACATTCACTGGTGACTGCATAACAGCAAGAGACACTGCACTTGCATGCCTTCCTCTAGGTCACAATCTTTACACTGAGTGGTGGATGCCCAGTATCTGTCAGGCTCAAGCTCCTACTCATGTAAGAACATTTCATTCGTAAAGCTTGGGGATTTTGTTTTTCAGCATGAAAGCATACAGAGCTCTGTGTTTCCTAACCTCCAGATGGCACTGCCTCTACATCAAGTAATACACAAGAAAGGACAGTAAGGCATTGCTTAGTGCCTTTTGAATTACATTAAATAATTCCAATTCTTGACTCTGTTTACTGTGTGTGAATCCAGAGAATCCTTCCCCCAGAGAGTTCCTGCAAACTGGAGGGTAAAAGATGCTCTAAGCAGTGCACAATTTAATCCTCCCACTTCACTTAGAACTGGCATTGTTTCAACTGAAGCACTTCTGTTTTTGGACAAGACCTTCCATGTCTTAACCTAAAGATGTGGGTTACTAATCAGAGTCTAGAGAAGCAGCAATGGCAACTGGAGTATGAGAAGACATGTCATACAACAAAAGGTTAAAAAGACTTAAAATTTAACCTGAAGGGAAAAAAAAGCAGTCTTGGAAGAGGATAGCAGTCTTTAGATACGTGTGCATCTCTGGAATGAGAAAAGGAATAATGTGCACTTCAAGGGAGCATCAGGCGACAGCAAAAACAACAAGCTTAAGTTTTAGCATGGAAGAATCATATTACCTTTTTTGGGAAGCTAGTAGTAAGGATAATAGAGCACTGGAATGGATTCCCTGAGGAATCTCCACCTTTGAAGGATCCATCATGAGGGATGTATTTAATAAGATTTGCCTTTTATTGTATAAATTGAATGACTGTCAGAAGAGCTTTTCACCAATTGTTAGACTAACCAGAGCTGTTGGGATCAGAACATATTTTGCAAAAGTGATTTTTCAAGCACATTAACAAATAATTTTTTAAATATCCCATTTTAATTATACCAGGTTTAAATAGATATCACCTCTAAAATACAGGCTAATTTTTTTATTGAAATATATTTCTGTTTCTTTTAACTACTCATATAGGATACTTTTCACCAAGTCTAGATGTGTCTCTTTAATCACACACATCTGAGAGGCTTGTTTAGTGCCCTCCTGACACTCATGTAAGGACACTTCTCAAAGAACTTATGTCATTATCTGTGAATGGCAACAACCAATTTTCTTCAAAAAATTTGAGGAAGTCTTTAGTAAAAAGGCATAGTCCTGTGTCCTTAATCTGATAAAGCAGCCACTGAGGTGCCAGCAATTCCTGAAGTGGGGATTTGCAGTGGTGATGTGTATACAGCACAGGAAAAGCTCCCCTCTGCTGTATACTCCCTTGCACAGGTCACTTCAGGCCAACAGATCACAACTAGAGAGCCTGTAGGAATACCTGAAAAGGACCCAAAGTATGCAATAATTTTTGGCTTAATTGTCGAAGAGTCCAATCTTGGTAAATGTAGCTCTGTGCCTTGTTGCAGGATCACACCAACCCACAACCGAGTTGCTGTTGGGGATTGGTTTCTTTCCCTTTTCCCCCTGTGGAATTTTCCCCATTGTCATGCTAAGATACCTGTTGACTGGGCCCTGGTGGCAAAGGGGGAGGGGAGAGAAGAGGGAAACCCCTCGATACCCAAAAATCCAGAAGAGCAAGCGGAAGGCTCTGGCTCATCCCATTTTCCCCCGCAGAGGCCGGACGAGAAGGACGATCGCCGCCTCTGTCCCTCTGCCCCATCCCAGCGTCGGGAGCCATCCTCACTGCTGTCAGACCCTGCCCTGCTGCCTTCTCGCTGTGAACTACCACCATCCAGCACTCTGCTGAGCACCAGGACCCACACCGTGAGCGGAGAGCTCTCTCTCCATCTCTCTCTCCCCCTGGGACAGCGCTGCCATCACCCCCAGCCCTCCTGCGGCTCTGCGGGACCCGCCCGCCCCCAGCACCGGGAACTGCAGCTCAGGGAAAAGGTGCCTGCAGCCAAAAAACACTGGGACTGAGTTACTGTTCTGTTTGTGGGTAATTTCATAGCTTTTTGTTTGTTTGTTTTTGTTTTGTTTTTCTTCTTGTTGTTTTGGTTTTTTTTTGTCTTGTTAGATATATTAGTAAATAACTGTTATTCCTATTCCGGTACCTTTGCCTGAGAGCTCCCTTAATTCCAAAATTATAATAATTTGTAGGGAGGAGGGATCACACTCTTCATTTCAGAGAGAGGCTTCTGCCTTTCTTTAGCAAATACCTGTCTTTCAAACCAGGACAGGTGACTCTTTTGATGTGCAATTAAGCTAATATCTTGGCTTTCTGAGTCTGAGCTCAAGCTAATTGAGATTACTCAAAAATACTAGTGGGCAATGACAGAACTGAACTAACTCTGCTCACCACAGAACTCCAATTCATTCATACTTCCTGTTGAAATCAATAGCAACTCTTAAGCATTTTGACATTTTAATGATTAAGGGGGAGCATCTTGAGAACTAAAGTTTCCTATGTGGAATAGATCAGACAATCTGTATGATGTGGGAACATTGTGTAGAACTGGACATCTGATTTTATTAAATTATTACACTCTCCCTAATAATTGCACATAAATTATTTTATGCTGCTGCAATTAGCTCTCCAACATTACATTTTCAAAGTCAGTCTGGAACAGCAAACAACATGTACAGCAACCTCCAGAAAAGAACTTTTGGGAATATCCAGGGTTCTAATCAAAACTGCCTCAGCACCTGCAAGTAGAAGGCAGCAAACAGAAAATCTCTAGACTTCAATTTCATCCCAATTTTAGCAGTCATTTCTCTTTCACAATAATTAACTTTGCCAACTAATCCTTATTTATATAAGCAGAGTGTCTTAGAAAGATTGGATGGTATTATAATAGTAGTGAAATCTGTAAATAATCAGTGGAAATTCCATTTATCAAAGAGATTGTGTAGACATTAAACTGTGTGATAAGTTATTTGTAAACTTTCTTATGGCGTATCACTTGGGCTTCAGTTTTAAAAACCTTTTTCCCTTTTGTTGCCAGATCTCAAACATAGGATTATCCATGTTTAGAGAACTCATTTTCTTTCTTTCAGTTAAAGAGCCCAAATGGGTAGCTATACTGATTTAGTTCTTCCCTTGGTTATATACTGCTTTCTCTTCTAGATTTTTGAGTATAGCTTTAATATTAATCATGTGAACAGGTGTTTCCAGTGCATCCAGATTTTGTGTGTTCTTATTCTAAGTTCCATTTAATTTTAAAAAGTGTGAAATATAAATTTTTTGAAAATACATAGCATATGCAAGTTCAAATAAATCTGCGTTTCTTGTGCTCTTAGAACAGTCTTTGTATATAGTTCCCAGACGGCACCTTAAATATAAAGTTTTGTTTAATAAGTTTTGTTTACGACTATAAATCCAGTTGTTTCTAGACTGCTAAATTACCCTAAAGTAAACAAAATAACTAAACAGGTTTTCCTACAAAGAAGGTCTCATTATGCTGTGACAATTACTGCATAAACAGTAAGTTTCCTAGAACTGGGAAGGATGAGGATGATTATGTGTGAACATTAGATGGGCAACACTGCCAGTCAGGGCATCATCTGTTTGTATGTATTTTGCACATACATATTCATGCTACTCAGATTAAATAAAGAAATAAATTTCTCAATTAAATTTCTTCTTAAGTCAAACAACAGTTTTCTAAAGTGGGGTGTTTTCTGGTTTGTTGGTTTTAGAAAGCAAAAATAATCTGTCAGGGCCTCAAATTGCATTTCCTAAATCCTGCACAGATACAAACCACTAAAACTTTCCTAAATCTGAATGCCTCTCTTAAAAACTCAACTTGGTAGTCTGAATCCACGTCGGGTATGTTTTCCTTCTTCAGAAAACTTCATGTTTGCATCAGTGAATTCCTTGAAACACAGATGGGTCTCCAGCTGACTCAGGAATTCTGTGGAAGGCTGAAGAGATGCTGGCACAGGCCTGCCCACAGTCCCCTTCTGTCACAGGGCATAGATACCACCGGCTGGTTTCAGCTTGTGACTTTTCCAAAGCCTCTTTGAGAAGCTGTGTGAACCTATGTATCTACAAAACTGCCAGCACTTAAAAATGGAATTTCCAAGTGTCTGAGGTTACAGACTCACATCAGCACAAGGCCTTTATGCCAGGCTAATGGAGCAAAACCACTGCAAATCTCTATTAACTGTCTCTTAACCCAGATGAAAATCTCAGCTGGCATACAGTGATTGATAGATTGCATTAAGAAGCAATATCCAAATATACTGGCACAATAAATGTAAAATTGATGACACTTGGATTCACTCTATGACCTGATCATTTAAAACTGTGGGTTCACTTTGCTCAGTTACTTATAACCAAATATCATAACTGACATATTTTATATGATCGGTGAATTAACAAATTTATTCATGCAGTAACTCTTATTCAACTGCAGGTGTTGCTGAGAACAAGAAACAAACCAAAGATGTAGCCTAGAACCACCTGCAGCTATCACAATGCATATTTAGCAGTTACACTGGTATGTCTCTTTAAAGCCAAATGGACTGAAAACACAGTGTTTACATCAACTCTCCACCACAAAACTTAATGGAATGCTGACACATTGCTAGCACTGTGTTTCCATAGAGATACATAAAAAACTCTACCAAGGCCAGAGTGAAACCCACACCTGGCAGTGTTTCAGACCTGGTGAGATGATGATCTTTGCTGGAATGAGCATAATTCCCTTATGTACTGACGCTCTCAACTCTTGCTGGAGCCTCCTCTTAGGGTAAGTCAGATATAAGTATAGATCTAGTACACCACCAGTTCCAGATCCAAAAGCTGTAGCTCAACCTCCTTTCTGGGCTACAAGCTCAGTTTCTAAAAAGGACTCTAGTTAGTGTATTTTCCTTCTCTTCTGTTCCTCACAGATCCTAGCTTTGTTACACTTTTGGGTTAGGTAGAACTTGATGTAGAACTAAATAATTTAAACAGACTAGGAAGAATTTCTCATCCTGCTCACAGATTAATTCTCTTTTCATGACCTCGGCTGGGGCTGCCCAGCACTGTGACGTCTGTTCCTTCCCTAAGCTGCTGCTCACGTGGGCAGAGAACAGATGCAGAGCAGGACCATTTCACAGACAGGGCAGGGCACGCATGGTTAGTCATCCTGTTTATCTGACTGCTTGCAATGCAAAGCAGGATGTATTTGTAAAAAGGTAAAATGCTGACTAAAGCTAAATAAATAATGTCTTCTTAAGTATAAAAACAGTTGAATAAAATGGGCACATGGACTTGTTTAATGGTTTGAAGTAAGTTCAGCCTCTTGATTACTCTAGAAAGGTACAAGGAAGTACACAGTACTGACAATTTTATAGGTTTTTTGGATCAGCATCCACACAGTAGTGCATATATACAACTTCTACCTTCGATATTTCTGTTAGTCTCAGATTATCTGAAATGACAGACACAGCTGCACCTCAGACCTAACTTTAAATAACTTCATCTTGTATGACTATTTCTCAACTTTTTTTCAATTACATAATGTTCCCACAAAGTCAACAACTCAGTTTATCAAGAAAATCTTGGAATAGTTATTAAGGTAAACCCAAATTTTCTTTACTTCTTTTAGCTTATTTTAAAAAAGCTTGATTATTTTGAATTGTATTAACAGAAACACACTTTCTACATATTGTATTGGGGGCTATTTATTTCTGAGTTTTGTGATTTTTATGTACTTCTACATATCTGCTTCCTTTTATGACTGAATTACCAAAGGGCAACATGATGTACAAATTAAGAATTGGTAATACTGTTTTAAAATACCACCAAGGGTATATGGAATTAATTTAATATACCTGTTTTAAGCCGTTTTAAGAACTATTGATCATTGTGAAATACAACTTCCATTAACAATAAAATGAGAAAGAAGAAATGCTATGCCTGTGAATAACACCTCATGTTAAAGCAATTATGTTCTAGGCAAAACTCTGAATTAATGGTGTGGATTTGACAGTCTGAGCAGTCCTGGCCATATACAGGCATGAAAGAGCCAAGATTCTGTCCATGTGTAATCAGTACTAACGTGTATTCCTTGGGTAACCTTTATTTAGTTCTGACAAGCTGTGGAGTACAAAAGCATCACCGTTTTTGTATATAACTGTGTAGGGTGGGTAGGATTATATTCTGGAGAAGCTACTCCATCTCAAATAACCTGTGAGAAATAACATAAACAATAAAAATTTTCAGCTCCCCTGAAGTTGTCTAAAGACTAACTGGCAAAAAAAAGATAAAAGAATGTAAAGGTATGCACACAGGATGATAAACACAGCTGGAACCTGTGGAGAAACAGATAAGGAGGCCTACAGTGAGTTTTTAGCAAATTTTATATAACAAGAAAAAACAGCACATAGACAAAAGAAAAACTTCAAGGCAAGGTCACCTTTACTATCGAAGCACTCAGTGAATACAAACACCAGAGACCCCCTCTTAATAAACCTCCAGGACCATAAACTTCCGGGAAGAGGTAAATGCATTCAAATTAGTTCTAGGAAAATGCTATTTATATATTAAATAATAAACATGTTTTAATGAATATCTGTAGTAATAATGAATAAAAACCGTTGTAAAGTGTCACTCCAGACACAGAATAAAGAAAGATCCACTGTGTCCTGCACAAGTAAAGAATGGCTGCTTTCTAATACTTCAAATTGTGTTAGAAAGTTTATTCCAGCCAATTTCAGAATCATCTGATAGGTCTGGCATTTAGCGTATTTTAATTTTGCTGCACGTTCTTCTTCTAGAAATAAAGTGGTGCCGTCAGACCCGTGCGATCCCTGCTGCAGGAATTAGTGTGACCTGAAAAACACGAGTGCTGGAGCAGTCGGGGCTCCACTCTGGGGGAGAACACCGAGCTCTAGCCTGCAGCTCCAAAGCCGGAGCTGACCTGCACTGCTCCGGGGGGCACACGGCTGGCGCAGCATCACGCCGTCCCTGCTCTGGGGATGTTGTGTACAGTGACGGAGTCATTCCAGGACCAACACTGTCAACCTGGAGCGGAGCCGTTCTCGGCCCGGTCACCGAGGCAGTCAGAGGTAGGGAGGCCTCAAGCAGCGGCCCGGGTGTCCCCGCGGTCACCGCGGTGTCCGGCACCACGGGCCGGGGGCGGCCGTGGCACTGTCCCTCCCGACGGGCCGGGCTCTCCCCTCCCGTGCCCCGGGCAGCGCGGGCGCCCCGGGCGCTCCGTGAGGGCCGGGCCGGGCCGGCGCCACCGTCCCACCCCACCCCGCCCGCCGCTCCGCGGGTTCCCCGTCCCGGGCCGCCGCGGCGGGATGGCGCCGGGGCTGCTGGACCTGGTGCACTTGACGACCTGGGCCGCGTGTGCCGTGATCAAGTTGCCGCAGCTGGTGGCGGTGCTGAGGGCCGGCTCGGCGTGGGGACTCAGCGTGACCAGCCTCCTCCTGGAGCTGGGCGGGTAAGGCGGCGGGGGCACACGGGGGCCGCGGCGGCAGCAGCGGCTGGAGCCGCGGGTCCCCTCGGCTGGGCCGGGGGTGCGGGGCCCGGGGGCCGCCGCGGCAGCCGGGGATCAGTTCCTTCCTCCGCGGCTCGGGTCAGACGTGAGGGTGCGCTGAGGGGCGGCCTGGGGGGCGCCGAGCACACCCCGCCCCTCCTGTCACATCGCCCCGTTCGGGGCTCAGGAGCGGCCCCGCCAGCTGAGCCCACAGAGCCTTTCGGAACGGAACTTCTGGTTTAGTGATTCCGCGTTGTCATTTAAAGGGAAACTCGGCTTTTTAAACTTGCCCCAGAGATGCCGGACCACGCGTGTCGCTGCATACGGCAGCTGCAGAGGGTGTAAGGCTGTGTTTAGGCTATTCAGCGGCCCGTGTGCCCTGCGGAGCAGGTCGCTGTACTCGTCAGACAGGCTTCCCTCACCCGAACCAGTAAGACTTACATAATTCCTTAAGAAAATTACAAGCCGTGTCAAACTCCAAAGACTTGTGAGCCTGTAATGAGCTTACATGGGCTAGGCTTATTAAATCTTGCTTAAAGAGGATTGTATGAAACGACAAATAAATAAACTCGGTGCGTGCACGTCAGGTGTGGTACGAGTGAGAGAAAATACCTTGAACAGCCCTGCGCTGTCCGGGCCCAGGGGTGGAGGTGGGCAGGACATCCTGGGTGTCCTTGCCCTTGGACGGCTGCCAGCTCCCCGCTCCAGCCTAGGGAAGGGGAATTTATTCAGAAAAATCCCCTCAGCAAAACGGCGTGGTGTTTCTGAAGGCGGCCGTGCCGTGTCCCCAGGCAGGCCCACAGCTCAGGTTTACGGACACCTCCGTGGAGCTGTGCAGAATCCGTCAGGTTGCGCCGTGGCCGCTCCCTGCCCAAGTCTCTACAGCGCAGAACCCGCGTTGCTGCTGTTTACTCTTAACGCACCTCAGAGTAAACGAAGCGAACTGGAGTTCCAGCAGAGATTACTGACCCCACAGCCTCAGCTAAAAAGCGGTGACAGCACTTTAATCATTCGTGTGCGTTGGTGTGCATTAAAAAGGCTTTGTAAGTAATGTTTGAGATGAGCATGGAGAGGCTGGAAATGTCTCCTCAGCCCCTGTGTGAGAGCAACCATACAACTACAGGTTCTGGTCTTCTTTGAAGCATTTATTGTGACTGTTTTTATATTTAGTAGACTATTTATCCTTATACCTTTAAAGACTTTGAATCCAGTTGCAGGGAGCTGTGTGATTCCCAGTGCAAGTTGGGCTGGTTCTGTGAAATCAATATAGAGTGACCAGGCAGAGTGACACAGAAACATGGTGCTGGTGGCTGGGAGTCTGATTTGACTCTATATGAAATAGCACTTCTAGGAAGTTCAGATATGAAAATTCTGAATACTGTAAAAGCCGGTTCCTTGCAAGGCAGGTTGTTTCTTCTGCCATGTTTCTATACCAGAAACCATAATTTTTTTCTTATGTAGAACTGCCCGGAGTCTTTCTGTTTTCTATACAGCTTTGAATTTTCTATCTAATCCCATGGACTTGCGAAAGAGTTGGAAGTACAGAAAACACTATAAAAGTTCAGTTCCTTTTAGGTACTGTATTGTGGAATGGCAGGAAGGAAAATTGCCATTGTTTGGTGCACTTAGAAGCAGACTCTTAGTCTGACAAGTAGAGCTACACTGAGTAATCTTATAACAATATGGTCTAGACAGCTTGGAAAACATTCTCTACCCCTGTAAAACTTGCTTAATGTATAAATTGAACTACAGACATAAATAAAGAAATCAGAGTTACCAAAGAGGTGCCAAGGCTCTTGCAGAGAGAAGGTATCTCTCACATCTGGAAGCCTTTATTTCTTTCTCACCAGTTCTAATTAATAAAATTATGCCTTACAGGCTGTGACATAAAGACTGCAACAAGAACTGTGGGCAGGGAGGGTAACAGAAACAGATTACAGAATGATCAGGCTTGCTCTGTGTTTATGTGTGTGTTTGATCAGTTAGACAGCAAAGCCTACACCTATCTAGAGCTTTTGGCACCACCAAAACAGTATAAAAGTTGTGAAGGCATTTTTGTGTCCTTCTGTGCAGTCATGTTTTTTGTATCTCTCTGTTCAGCTTGCTTGTGTTTCTGAGGTACCAGATCTATTATGATTACCCCTTGGAGACATACCTGGAGTATCCCATCATCATTGCACAAGGTAATTTTTGGAAGCCATATTTTGGAAATGAAATGGGGCTCACTCAGCACTCCAGGTCTCTGCATATAGGTACAATGCTCCATTGCAGCAATGCTGGAGTTGGGGGGGAAGAGGGAATTAACATCTCATATAAAACTGAATTCTTTTAAATGTTATTGGAAGATTCAGGTCAGGTAAAGGAGAAAGACCTGATTATTACACAGTCACAGTGTAAACTCGCCTGTTTGTCCATGCCTCCACATGGGACAGAAACATACTAAACACTCCAGATTCTAAGAAAAGCTTAGTTTTGGAGCTTGCAGTGTTTTGGCTATCAATCACATTTAAGAGACAAAAGCTGTAAGAAAGGAGTTTCCACAGACCTCGTGCCCAGTGGAACTGTCTAGGATTGTGTTTGGCTCCTTCAGTCCTTTCTGTGACGAGCCATCTTTTGTTTATTGCAGATGCCATTCTCCTTTACTGTGTTATGCATTTCAGTGGAAAAGCAAAACGAGCTTTGTTCTATGCAGTCGTGTATCCTTTGAAATCCAGGAGGTTTGGTTTATGTGGCTTGTTTGGTAGTTCTTTGCATAGCAGCTATGTCATCATTTCTTGTGTGCTACTATTGTATTTCATTCTCAGGCACCCCTCAACATATATTCCACATTCACATGCTGATTTTGGGGATCACAGTAAAACCTCTAGAGAAAGTGAACTTTATATGTTTGCTCTGCTTTAGAAGGCTCCCAAGTGATAAAGAGTAAACTAAATTCTTAATTTACATATTTTCAACAGAGAAGAGTAGAAACACAGATTTTTATTTTTTTTCATTCCTTCCCCTGCATGTTTTACGTATTACAATGAAGACAGTAATGTTTTGTGGTTTTTTTTTTTTTTTTTTTTAAAATAGGACTTGGGTTTAACTCTCAAATCTTGTCCTTTGGAGCAGGTTTTGAGAAACTCCAGACACTATTTGACCAAAGACACTGTGAAAAATAGGAACACTTAGTGTTTCAACCAGTTCTTAATATGTTTTATCTGGATGGTATAGTCTGTTAAAAGATTTCAATAAGATTATTTCCAGATGTTTAAAAAAATCTTACTCCTCGGGCAGTTTAGAGAACTTTGTATCCTATAATTTTCAGTGCTATGAAACTTAACGTAATACAAGATTTTTGGGAGTCTGGTACATGCTAACACTGCAGAAGTGGATAATAGACCTGTCCATGGTAAGTGCTACATGATTATCTGAAATTAGATCTTCATATGAAATGACATTTTATTTTTTTATGGAAGCATTTATTAGTGGACTCTCTCCTCTGTGTATGTCCTTGAAAGAATTCATCATTTAGGTCAGCTTTCAGAATAACCAGCCAGTTTTCAGATACAGGCTCACTCTTCTATGAGTAGCTAGAAAACAGCACTGAAAATAGAGACTATGTGAGGAAAAAAAGGCATGTTCTGAGATAAGTTGTTACTTGGTGGTGCCTTAATTAAAACTAGCAAATACTTAAATGTTGAAATTCTACTACCAGTTTAGTCCTAATGTCATAATCTCAACCAATAAGCCTTTAACACAAGAGAAAAAGAACAGAGCATCAAAGTGTTTGAAACAGGGATTGTGACGTATTTCTTTTTCCCCCTTTAGTTGTACAGTTTTGCAAGAAAAATACCATCTGATAATGCCTACAAAGATTAAAGATGGTCTTTTCTTAGCAGAAGAGAGAAAGTAAAAATGTAGTGCTGGATCTGCTAATGCAAAAGATGATACAAATGGGGAGAAAAGCTTCCAAGCCCTACGCTGATCCTTACTTGCAGCAGAAATCCAGACATGGCACAAAGGCCTGTGTGGAGTCCTCTCTACCTGCTGCCTTTGCAAAATCCCCTCTGAAAGGGGGACTGAGTAAAGAGTGCATTCCTGTTACTATTTTTCCCCTCCAATTGGACTAATTTTCCACACATTCTTGTCAGTTTTTTCATTCCTTTATGGTTTGGTTTGCCAGACATAATGGTAACAGATGGTCTGAATCAACCTTGCTGTTTAGACTAGGTCAGTCTCATTTTAGCTGACTTTTATAAACAGTTTTATGGAGCAGGTTGAGAAGGGTTTTTTTGTTTCTTTGCTTCTTATTGTATTTGCCTCTTTCAAGCATTTGCCACAACAGTAGCAACTGTGCTCTTTGAGCTTCTTGCCGGGCAGTACCTCAGAAATGAGTCCCTTGTTTCTGGCAACTTCCCATTTTTACTTTGCTGTTCCTTACTAAGAAGCCGAAGTGCTTGGGTTGCCAAATACTGGAAAAGTGTAATTTTTTTTTTATTCTAAATAAAAAAGCTACTCCTATTCAGATGATACCATGGTAGAGGTTCTCTCTCTTTTTCATCTGCTTTTCAGAATCTGTGCACGTTCATCAGTGCTGCCAGTAAGCTGGTTCAGCTGCAGCATCTCTGGCAGACCGAAGATTCCGGACAAGCGAGCGCCCTGACCTGGGGCATGGGTGCATACACCTGTGCAAGTAAGCTACAGGCAACTTGCTGTGAAGTACTGAGTTCTCCTAATTACTCTTTTCATAAGTCTTTACTCCATCATAGTAGGTAAAGATCTTGCTTTAGTTTCCTTCAGTGCTGATGCCTGGGACTCAGGCACGACACAGTCGCCTGAAAACAAGTTTTATTTTTGACACCAGTGGTAAAAACCAATGACTTAAAGTGTGAATATGGCCAAGGGAACCTGAATTGAAATAACTGAAAGGCTGTCTTTATGAGGAAAAATTATCCATGTTCTATGATTTAATAGTTACTAGTGATCCAGCATGAGAAGGTGCTAAGATTTCAGGTATACAGTCAGACAATGCTAATTTTGAAAAGCTGTCCACAAATAAATACCCACTTAATGCTAAATACCTTTAACTCTGTGGCTGCTTGTAATGACATTTCTTGACAGAATTTATGAACAGTCATTTGTGGAGCTCCTATGGCAATTACCCAGTGGTCTGCATGAACAGTTCTGCAGCTGTTTGTCAGAAGTGCCTTTCCCATCTTTACAAAACTTGTTTAAAATATTCTCACTATAAAACTTATCATCCAGTGATGCTGGACCTATGTCTACATGAAAAAAAGCCAGTAATTAGAAATGGGGTGTGTTTGGTGAACAATGACAGTAAACTTTGTAAATATTCTACTCTGCTGCAAGTGTGAAATAATTAACATTTAGGTTCCTTGTGGGAAGGGAGGCTGAGTTCTTTGTATTTGCAAAGCTTGAAGGCACAAACGTGAACATTCCCAGTGGTTAAGTCATGCTAACTGCGTTGTGGGTGTAGCTCACTGTCAGCTACTGAAGGAGGGGCTGTACGGAAGGAAGAGCAGTAAACTGATTACATCCAAATAGATGTAAAAATGGTAATTGTATCTGTGATTTTCTCATAAAAAGACCCTTAATATATTGTCAGTCAGCTTTGAGAGCTTGACCTCTGAAGCCAAAATAGTGAAGAGTGGACACACTAAAAGTGGGAATGTGTACAGTATGTATTTTCATGCAGGATTATCGTCTGTTGAAAAATAAATATATAATAATTTTTTAAAAGTATAAATGTGTCCTATGTGTTCCACTAATCAGAATTCATTCAATTTACAGCAAGAATTATTACAACTGTAATGACCACAAATGATCTTGCAGGTGAGTAAAGTATGGAATTCTCTGCCTTTCCAAGGGAATAGCTGCCACAGTAGTTTTTAGTTGTTTTGTAAAACACCTAGAAGGTCTCACAAGAACAAACAGTGAATGTGATAGGTTAGCATGGTGAGGGCAGGAGTTACACAGGATTACAAATCAGGCAGACATCAAGAAAAAAAAGCCAGAAAACTGCTTATGCTTATCATGTTGTGCAACTGATCCAAAAGATTTTTTTTTCAAAAGGCAAAAGCTCTACAAAATTAATTCTGAAAAGAGCAGGATAAAGTAGTAAAATATTTACTATTTTAATAAATAAATAAATGTAGGGTAATGCAGCTTAAAAAAACCTGTAGTAATTGAATGAAATTTTCAAGTAACAAGTATTTCACTTTCTTATTGACAGCTATGTGAATTAAAAAATTCTTCTAGAAAACTAAAGTTCAGCTTAGTATGTGAACAGTTTTAAGTCCAACACTCAGAAAGTTTATGGCAGGCTGAGAATAAAATAGTAGGCTGGTAAGAAACTCAAAAAACCTGACTTAAAATATATAACTTGCAGCAAATGATTAAGCAGATTTATTTAACAGCTTCTTACCATCCTGAGAAAACTGCAAGAGCTAGGGAGTGTCACAGATTTTTCAGTAAATTGTTCAAAATCAAAACTTGGTGGATGCAAGAACAGTAACTATCCCTTTGTACTTCATCTGGTGGTTCCTTGTTCTCGTTCAAAACTGTTTCCTCAGAAACATCATTTGAATGGACTCTGTAATTTTTTAAGTGGCCTCTGCAGCCCAATAAAGCTGTAGCTTTGCAAGCATTTCAAGTGGGTCTTTCACTGGAAAAGTAAGTCCCATTTCTGGCCCACATTTCCACCCTCATGCTTTGCTTTTTCTTTGCCAAAGTAAGGAGTTCGTGGGGCTCTGCAGTTAACTGGGTCACCAAAGATTTGGCAAAATGCTCATGCAGGGTCAAGTACTGAGTCCATGTCACCCACAGCTACCCATTTACACTGAGGAGAGGGAGAGATTCACTCTGGGGATGGAGAAAACAGCAGGGAAGCAAAGCTGGCACTGGGTAAAGCTGCTGTTTAAAATATAGCACCATCCAGTTTGGAACATGGAAGGGTCAGCAGCAAACATTGATGCTATGCTGCTGTAATGAAAAATGTTTCCAATTAAGTTGCAGCAGTTAATACATCCCCCTGTATGAAACAGTCAGATATCACATAGTTCTGAAACAAAGCTTTGTGCATGTTTCTGTGAATATTCCACCTACCAAACGGCCATCAGACATACCTATACTTTAAATACCTTCTCACAGGTAGAGGTACTATGCTGTTACAGTTTTTAAAGCTGAGTTAACTCAGGTACTGAAAAACTGCTTTTTTTGTCATTGTCAGATTTTCTGTCACTAAAATCTGACAGATACAAGTATTTCCTGTCTTGAAGTCTAAACTTAAGAGATGGAAGTAGAGAGTAGTTCCTTTATTATAAATAACATATGCAGCTATAAAGGACATGTGATCTGTGACTCTGAATTTAACTTCTGGTGTAAATATAAATTTATATGAAGTTTCTCATGCTTGTACTATTCTCCTGGTTACAAAAGAATTAAAGGTTATGTAGTTTATTATTTTGAGCTACCTCTGAAAGTGATCAAGTGGTAAATGCTGTTTTCTCTTGGATTCATGCTCAGAATGTGTAGGTTCCTGAACATGGTAATTGAAATTAATTGGCTGAAAACAGTTTCAGAATGTGAACCAGCCTGTCTGTACACCAGCAAAAGTTTACCAACCAGTGTTGTAACAGCAGCGGATTTTTTAAATTATGCTTACAATTTTTTTTTTCCCTTTTAGTTCTCATCCGTTTCATAGTCATGCTCATTCTCAATATTTGGGTCACAGTCACAATTCTGCACTACAGGAAGACTAGAAAGACTGATTAGAAGACACTCGTCAGCACACATACCAGTACCATGAAAAAAAAAATAATTAAGCCTAAAGAATTTAAGAATTCCTTAAAGACAGAAGAAGCTCTCTTTCTCTAATGTTTACCCTTTAGCATACTTATAGTATTTACAGACTTACAGTATAGTACATTCATGCTTACTTTCTCTTAGAAATAATTCTGATAAGATACTTAATTTAAGCAGCATATTTTTATTGGTCATTTCAGACAAGTTTCACTGATATCACATTTTCTCTGGATTTTTTTTTTATTACAAGGTATTTCATAATTAGATGTATATATATATTCTGGTATCACTTCAGTACTTTCTGGTTACATATAAGTAATTTTCCTCCATTATACATGATCAATTTTGCACCAATATACTGACTCATCCTTCTGCTGCAAAACTGAAAAACCACAACAGATGTTTGTCTTCTTGCAAGCAACTCAATTAGTTCAACATTAACTGTCTATATTTTAGGATGAAGAAAATCTGAGTCAAGGCCCAATCACAAATCCAGTTGGGACTGTAGCACTTACATGCAACACTTAAATAGTACAATTTATACAGTTGATTACAGGATACCCATAGTCACAGTATACCCAGTTTTTATCAGGTAAGAGCAAAAACTCAACTATGATTTTTTCAACCTCAGCCCTTATTCACTGAACATACTGATTTGGGAACAGCAGGATCTAGAGTATATGGGAGTAATGAAACTGTGACCGACAGTTAAAAATGCTGTTCAAGCAGAAGTTCCTTGAACAATAACCAGGATTCCCAAACACCATCCATACTGACAGTGACATGTGCACCTTGATGCATCTCAGCAGACTGATTTGCCATGGCTGTCAGGTTTTGGTGATGCTGCTCTGTGGTTCATGAGTTTTTGGCCTGTCAGTGCTAAGTGTGTTGAAGAATACAGACTTCACTTAAACTTTTACATCAGAAATTCTATCAATTTGTAGTACTTCGAGTAAAAAGGGGGAAGGGATAGTCCTGACAACTATTAAAAGAGGATTTTGGTTTTGGAAGTACTGCCTTCACAACCAAAAGTTTCATTAGTAATCATGTAGCTTGCCTTCATTTCTCATTACATTCCCCAAACTTAAAAAGATACAACATTTCAAAGGTCAGTATTCTTACAGTATTCTGTTGATTGGCATTTAAAAACCAAGGCACCCTTGATCTCAACACCTTTGAAAACTGTGGGAAGACTGCACTGACTACATTTGAGGCAGGTTTTCTTCACAACATTCTAAATTGTGTAACTGCTGTGGAGCAAAGGGATCTGCAAAAGCAGATGTTTCTTCCAGTGAGCACGCAGCAATTGGAGCAGGGCCTTCACCATCAGAAAACAGCTGCATCTTACTCTAAATTTTAGTATGAAGGGCAGGGAAGACGTGTCTGTGACCTTTGATTTCATGTATCCCACATAACTGAGAGCAAGTCAAAGTTGAGATTTTTTTTCAGTGCTCCAATAAAATGTGTTAATATTTCTATGTTGCTTGGAAGATTAATTGTAAACATTCTGATTTTATTAAAGCTGTGTAAAGTATCTGAAGTGCTCTAAATGGTGGCAGGAGGTGTGTGATACATTTTCCAGGTGATATTAAAAAATGCTCTTCTTCAAGATCGATAGTGTCATTCTTACAGTTAATTTTCATTGCAATTGAGTTTTTATTGTTTCCATATATGGAGAGAAAATGAAATATTCATTACAGGTCATAAATGGACAGCTTTCACCTTAACACATGAAGCATCAGGCTCAGTATTGACCTGCCAAATGCTAAAGAGCTCCAGCATCTTAAAATGAAAAAAACACACTTGCTTTGTAATTAAAGCCTTTTCTTGATAGAGAAGGATTTGTATGGAATCCAAACCCTCTCTGTATTGACATCTTTCATACTCCTGAGTGATGCTGTTGCAAAATGAAGCTGCGCCATTTTTAGTTTGAGATCAGCATCTCAAGTTGGTTTTTTATCATAAAATACTGAAAATGCATTTAAGAACAGTTCTTAATAGGTTACTTAGCACATTTTGAATAAACCACCTTAGAAACCTGTGGGAAAAAAGGACTGAGGAAAACAAAGCTGGGTAATTAATGAACTGAAGGTAAAGTAATTTTGTGGACTTGGAAAGCTGGACCATGAGTTCATACTCAAGCTGCAAGAGATATGGAACAAATCAGAAAGTAGCAGTAAATAGTTTTACACACCTTTTCCCCTCTCAGAGAGTAACTTCTTTCACTTTCATAAACAGAGGCACATTCAAGTTCCAGGCAAGCTCCAGGAAAGCACAGACCGTGTGTTTTCCAGTAGGTAAAGAATAATCTTCTCAGTGGCTGGATTAAAGGCAACAGCTTTAGACAAATACATAGGCAGGATAAATCTTGTTAAATTTGTCATTCTCCAGTATCAGGGCAGACACAAAGAGGCTGTTTGCTGTGTAATGCAGCAGTGGGGCAAAAGCAAACAGGGATAGCATCTTGGATTTATGGCAGAAGGCGTAAGCAAGTAAGCAGCTTTTATCCACAGGGCTGGAAGTAATCCAACTCATTCACAGATGCTGTACAAGTGTGGAATTACACACTTGGTGTCTAATTGTACCAGTTCACAACATGCTCACACAGTAACACAACCTGTCCTGCCCTGGCTGACAAAGCCTGGGTCTTGTCAGGGCTTTCCGAGTCTTCCTGTCTGTGAAAAGACAAGATCTGAATTCCAGTGCAGTCCACTGAATAACAGGTAAGCTAGAAGCTCACTTCAGCTGTATGAGAGAGAAAACATTTACCATGAGATTTACTACTGAAAGAATGAGAGTCCAGAGACAGCAGGCTGCAGGTCTTGAGGATGTGGGCAGTGGAGGATGTGTATAGTTTGTTTTTTCTGGACTGTCTGCAGTGAACAGAACATTGAACACAAATGCAAACCCATCCTCTCCCTACCCCAACACTGGGCATGCTGTGCAAAGTGGACACTGATGTCTTTCCTTGTGCTGCTCCAATCCAGCAAGGGATGCTATCCCTTGGACTGCTCCAGAGTCCCCGTCTGTGCCGGACCCCTGGGCCTCTGTCTGCCTTAAACTGTGCATGTGGCTGCTGCTGATCCTGGCTCTGCTCATCTGAGCCACTGAAACAGGAGGGAAAGGAGTGGGGTGGGGAGGCAGCAACACCCCCCAACCACTGCAGATCTAGAGCTAGATTTTAGTGCAGTTTGACTCTGGGGAAAGTAATTCAAAATCAGCTGAATGGCCTCAGTCTTACAGAACACCTTCACTCACTTCTTTAAATGAGGTAAAATTACTCTTCCTCCACCAAACAATCATTCTCCATTTAGTGACATATGTAATAGGGGGAAAATAAAAAAAGGAAATAACAGCTGAGTCCACACAAGGAACTGTTATAAATGAAAAGCTCCACAGATGTGGAGATAATTGAAATGAGATAGTTTCCCAGCCATGTATTTTCCCTGATGATAAATAATAATGACTTCCCTCCAAATTCTCTTCAGGCTAATTTTTCCACTCTCTTGCAAATTCTTTCATACTTGAAATTCATATTTGTATATGAAGCAGAACATGAATTGTCACCTTTATCATTAATAATGGTCTAAGGATGTCTTACTTTTGAAGATGAGGAACCTGAAAAAAAATCTTAAAATAGGATCTTACAAAGTTCTTGGTTTGTACTGAATTTAATTTGTTTGATTTTGAGCCAGAGTTCTCCAGGACACTTCAGAGTTCTCAGTGATGACAGCTGTTGAGGTTAAACAGGTGCCTGGGAGCCCAGTGAACATCACTGTAAGAATCTGACATATCATCACTTGTGATGGATCCAATTGCAAGACCTTGCCAGCCTCACAGACCTGAGTCCTGATGGACTTCAGGTGTTTCCTGCCTAATGGCAAGACAGCCATACAGACATTTTCAAGTTAAAGGTGTCAGCTATTCCATTCTACATTGGCAGTACTTTGGGGCAACCATATCTATCTTGGAAAAAAATCCAGTCTTTGCTCCAGGGGTGAAAAAAAGAGACTTTTTGCATCACAGTTTTGATGAAATTTAATTTGGGATACCTGAAGGACAGTTTAAATAATTGTCACAATTTTGTTCATAGCCTGTTTTGTTTCATTATTTCATCTTAGAACTGTCTTAAATTGTCAGAAGCCTAAACAGGTTCTTCTGTGCATTATATGGTATCACTGACTCACAGGGAGGGAGCTTTAAGAGGTCAGACACCTTGTTTTATCTGTCAAGTGTTCAGGAAAATGATGTATAGGACAGAACCTGCACCAACCTAAAATGTGACAAGTTAAGTTGGCTAATGATGATTCTTATTCAAAGTGAGCAGTAACATGGCTCCATCCTGAAAAATACTTACCACTTATAATTGCAAGTTATCTGTACATATGCCTGCTCTGGAATGTACAAGATTTCTGGTTTGGAATGTGAAGGCTTTGGCCTGTAGTACCAAGACTCATAATATATGAAAATCATAAATTGAGGTACACACATCCTATGCCTCAGTGTTGCCTCTGCCATGTAAATCATTACTCTTAGCATAGCACAAATTGAGTTTTTGTAAAGCATAATTTAAATAATTACTGGAGAGAAATTCTTTCACCATTGAACACCTGACTATACACAGATCCTTTATATAGAGAGGTCTGACTTTCAAGTCTGACTTATCTTGTGAGATTTTAATTTTTTTTCCATTAAATGCACTGTCAGCATAATTTAAAGTCCTCATAGGCTCTCTGAGCTCAAGGGTATTTTCCTCTCTCAGCCTTGTTGTTTTTTTTTTAAGTTTGCACAAATGCCTACCTTCCAGTAATACAACTCCCATTGCTGTAGCTCAGAACAGAGCAGGCAGGAGAGCCTCTCCCCACAGCTCCCAATTGGACTAAAGGCTACACAGATGCTGCTGAATCTCAGTGACCCCCAGGACACAAGGATTGCAATATGCTGGAAAACATCATGCAGACATGAGACCATGGGATTCGGCAAGCAGATTCAAGTCCTGAAGCTGCAGCCAGACATGCACCCAGCAGCAGGACCTGCTCCAGGAGCCTGCCAGAAAATGGAGCAATTGAGGTGAAAGATAGTGCAAGGCAAGCCAATATGAAACAGGGCTCAGATGATGGTGTACTCAGCTCCTTGTCTTAAAAAAAGATTAAAGGATTTAATATCTCTGGTAACTCCAAAAAATGGGTTCCACCAGCTTACTTGTTAATAAAAAGTAGCACATATCGAAGGCAATTCAGTGCCCAAAGTCTAAGCAGTTGGTGATCTGAAGGAAAAGAGGACTGGTGGTGATCTCACAAGCCTGCTGTACTTCTCACTGGATAGCCATGCTGACCAAGTGGTGCAAGAGTGTCCTGGGCAAAAAACACCCCAAACAGTAATGACAAATGACAAGAACTACATGACATGAGGCCCACAAGGACAATATAAGACTATGCATAGAAGCAGGCATGCACCTCTGAACGAACACTGAAGACCTAGACCTTAAAATGGGGTGGTAGGACTGAAGCATCCCATGCAGCTGTCCTGGCTGTGAAGGCATTTCTGTGCAGCTCCTCCAACAGGGGCTGCAGGGACATAACATTACTGGACTCTCTACTCTTTCTTTTCAGGGTGATGATGTGTATTTCCAGAGTTCTTTAAGGCATCAGGACTACGTACACCTACAAATGAAATTTCATGACCTTTCTCCATGACTTTCATTTTGAAAGATCACTTTAATCTTGCATCTTCAGATTATTCTTGCAGATTATGGGAGCAAAAGCAGCTGCAGTCAAATCCCAGGCTGCACCCTTGCAGTATCAATTAGTAATGTGGCTTTCTTACCTTTATAATATAAACACTGCTTCCTGCCTACTAAGTGGAAAAGATTTCAAAACACAATTTTCATTAATAATGCCTGGTAATTAGCATCGCTGTGCCAATACATTATTTTCTCTGCATCCCCACTTCTTGGAGCTAATGTTTCTACAGCTACAGCTTTTCCATTCATTGCAGTAGTTTCTGGGGAGACCTAGGCTGATGTGTTTTGAGTGTTCTTCTCTGCCACACACATTTCAGTAGACTTGTCTAATCTCTCAGATGAGAATGTCTGAGTATATACACTGGTCCACTTTTTAGGAAACTTCAACATGGAACACAAATTATAGTTTCAGAACCACTCCATCAAGATCTTTTATGGCAATTCAAAAGAAGACTCCTTCCTACCCTCATGAGGGATACTTTGAAGCAGCAGGCAAAAACCTATGATCCTTGGGATTCTGATAAAACCCTAAACAATTCAGAAGATCATCTTAAAAAATAAGAAATAATGTTTTCAATTTAAAGTGTACTATGTGCAGAGATGATCATTTGTAAAAAACTCTAATGCACTGAAAAAAGCACCAAGCCTGTCAGAGGTCAAGGAGTGTCTAGATCATGCTTTTAGCCATATGGTTTAGTTTTAGGTAGTGCTGTGAGGAGCAGGACTCGATGATCCTTACAGGTCCCTTCCAACTTGATATATTCTATGATTACATGAAAAAATAAATTAATCATTATTTTAACATTAATGTCAAGGCAAACTGTCCAAGAATGTGGAGGAGACTGAAATACTCCAGTTCACTCAACTGGACCTTGTACTGTTTGTTCTTCTGCCTAAAAGACAGAATAAGGAGGTGATTAAGAGTTTGTAAGAGCAATGCAGGTAAGAAGTTTCCTTTCATATAAGTTCCTCCTTTACACAGCAGCATCCCAAATACAACCTCACAAGCACAGGATGGGTAAAGGCACTTGGGACCAAAATAATGTAATCCTCTTCCAAGGATGATTCTCTCAACTTGACATTAGAAACTAAAAAGAAACTAAAGAGAAAAAGTACATAATTTCAGTGGCAGCTTTCCTGGCCTTGCTGCCTTCAGAGAGCCACTGAATGCCTGTCAAAATTTAGGAAGTTCAGTGTTTCCAAGAGGCAGTAAGAGATTTAGCTACTTGCAATGAAATTTCAGTGATGTTTTAAATTTGGCACCTGTCACTGCTAAGATCCTTGAGCTTCTTGCATATTCCCATGTCTACATCCTACTGTGATTCTATGTCATGTTCTTGTTTACAGCATCAGCTGTGCTCAGAAGCACAAGAACCACCATAGTTTTCTGGTACTTTAAAGCAGATGTGGTGCTGGGTTGCTGGCAGTGCTGGGAGGGGCTGCACTTTGGCAGGGATCACAAGAGGTAGGGAATTGCAGCACACAGCTAGGAACAGAAGTGGAAATCTCATTGCAGAAAGGACTTTCTGAGACCTGACAAGGTAATTCCTGTGGGGTTTGCCTGTCCTTCAGTGCTGGTGAGCTCTTGGATTGGGAACTATGGATCAGCTTCCCTACAAGTGCCTTGAGCTTCTGCCTCTAGGTTGGACTCTTGGTTTTTCCAGAAGATTAATCTGCAGCTTGGCTATGCCACTTGTTTACTCTTATGAGCCAGAGGGCCTCGCAATGAGAGGATTTACTACAGGTAAGTCATTCAGGCCATAAAAATGTCCTGTTTGCTAAGGGCAAGTCTGTAACAAAAAGAAAGTGTTAAAACATCAGTGACTTTCAAGAGAAATGCTCCTTAGTTCATGAATATGCCCTTCCCTCAAAAATATTAGAAGGTCACCATTAGATGGTAAGGAAACAACACAGTCTCCAGGAACTAGCATCGAAGAGGTGTTTGCATTTCACAGCAGCATAAGGGAGAAGAACAGAAGAGCAGCTCTGCCTTTTGTGTCCTGGATGCAAAGCGAGGTTCGTGCACCTCAGACCACTGCCTGGAGGAACCTGTGCTAAGTTAGCTCTGCTCAGAGCACAGGACCCTCAGCGCTCCCTCTCAGCCCATATTGCTCCACGACACCACCTCAGTACAGCCTGCTGTACGTACAGCTAATGACCCCTTGTACAAGCATGGGATTTAGAAACCGTGGCTAGCCAGTACTATAATATAGTACATTTCCTGAAATGTCAGGCTTAGCAGGGCCCCGTGGATTCACAGTAAATGAGGGTAAGCCAGGGAGTGAAAGTGCAAAGGATCCAGCCCCAGCAGCGGAGGAGCTGCCAAAGCTCCCTTGGAGTCTGCGCTTCCTCCGCACACAGGCTTTGTGGGGCTGCCTTGGAGCAGCCCTTGCCTTTCCCATATCTGCTGCAGTAGTTATCTTTATAGTCAAATATTTCAATTAATTACCAGCTTCTCAAGTTCAGGAACTATTTTACCTTACTCAAATAGTTTATTTAAAAATATATATATATATATAATATTCTCCAATTCAGAAAAGGATAGAACTTCCCACAATGTAACATTTTTTATATATATATATAAAATATTTATGCATTCAGTGAATGGAAACAGTTTTACTGTATACATTTTTAATGTTGTACTCTATGCAAATCTGCATTATCTAAAAATATACCATACTTCTGTAAACCAAAACAAGCAGGGAAAAACCACTGTAGCTGTGCTCTGGGTTATAATATCTAACAGAAATGATATGAAAGTTTTAGTTTTGAATTTAAGAACTCACAAACAACATTTTACTTTGTGAGTGCATAAATAGAAGACTGAATACATTCTTGCTTTGTTAAACTGAACTGTAGTAGAGGTTACAAAATGTAAATATATTTATTAATTTTCAGTATTTCAGTGTTTCCAAGTCCACCTTTCATGATAGTGTTAAATAAAACATGGTCCTATCCTTCCAAACATTTCAACACTCTTTAAAAAACAAAAACAAACAAACAAAATTTTAAAGTGAAATGTCCTCCTTCATTGAAGTGTTAGATCATATTTTAAATTACTGCACTCCCACACAATATTTTATATATATATATATTCTAAATATATATATATATTTATATATATATATAAAGAGACCAAATAGGAGACTACATTTTTTACTGTCAATATGTTTAACATCACATACTGTAGTTGTATAAAACATGCATTTTCTGGGATAATTATGAACACATCATGAATGAGCCCACATAAATTATATTTTTGTACAACTCTAAGTTTAAAAAAAAAGTCAGATTAAGTGCCTCTGAGGCCATTTCTTCCCAGCTATCAGTTCTCAAAACACACTACTGAAATATTTATCTATGCCTACAGCTATGTGCTAGAGAACCAGATTACAACTTTAAAATACATCTACAGTATGGTTTACTTTTCTTAAAGTTTGTGACAGTCCTTGGATATTGTGTTGTGAAATGTAAAAAAGTCACAGATTCTTTTATTTTCCAGAAATAAAAAAACCCCACATCTAGGAGAGTATGCAAAAACAAGGCAAAATGAAGTTTCATAGCACTTAATGAGGGTTAATATAACTCAATGACTAGTATTGAGGTTTGTAAAAAGGGCTGGATGAGCAGTTACATGTACAAGCAAATGGTCTGGTAAATCCCATGCTCTCAGACACTATTTCTGTAACCAACACTTCTCCACCCTTAAAACCAGTCGATATACATTCAAAATAGGTTGAAACCGATAAACTTACTAGGTGTAAAAATAGTGCACTATTTTTTCTGCCACAAAGCAAAACTGCATCCTAAGAGCTGGTAAACTTTCTTTTTCCTTAAATAGAAAGAATGGGCAAAAAAAAAACTTGAAAAAAATTAAATTAAGGCAATTAGGTAAAAGGGGACTGCCCATGATGACATGGCTGAAACTAGTATATACTTCAAACCTATACTAGCTGCTGAACACTGACATGCAGCTTCTGATAGATGTGTATGAATGATATAAACTTCAACATTATGGCTTTATACAAGTGCATAGTTGCAACTGCAATAAGTAACGGTATCTGATTAATAAGCATAAAAAAATAAAGTGGAAAGATTTTTAAAACCCTCTTGCAGTATTACAGTACAATATATATACACAGTATAATGGTCACTTCTTACAGATGCAGTCTATATCACTATGGTGGATCTTCCTCTGGTTCTACTTGCAGACATGCTGGTGGCATCTTTACGAAAGCTGAAAAGTCAGTTTCTTCCATTTCAATACTCATTCCTCTCGATCCTTGTATGAAATGTAGTGTATGTGTCTTGCCAAGAAAGCTTTTGTGGAACAGAGTTTAAAAGGTTACTTAACATATCCTTTGACTATTTACCAACCATTCCTCAACTGATCAGTCACTCGGGAGAATACAGGAAAACCCTCAGAGATTAGTAATTTATATTGCAGCAAAAATGTAAACCTCTGATATATATAGCACAATCTCTCAGGAAAATATATATTTTTAATATATTTTGGGATGTGTTTCAGTCTTGCTGTAACGGGAAGAAAATTATCACCTTGACTGTGTCTGCATTCATGGAAAGCAGTTAGCTGAAAAAGAAGCAGGAAGTTTGGTCAGTAAATGCAACAAATGTAAATCTGACAAAAATATATTTCTTCAAAGTCTTCATTTCAGATGGGTTCATCATCTTGTGGGAATTGTGAGAAGCTCCTTTCCTCTGCATCCAACAGCAACATTACTTCAGGACAGCACATCCTTACACATTGTAATCCCAAATCAATTAAACCCCCCTGCAGTACATGAGGGTAAAGTAGAATATGCACAATGTAAGAGTTACTTCTAAAGGATTAGTGATCAGTAAGCTTTTAATACACAAAGATGCAGTATATTTAATTAACGTAATGCTCGTTACTGTGAACACTAAGCCAGTTAAGTTCTGCAGGGGCTGGTTCCTCAGTTCCCTGAGCACACAGCTGAGGAGCAGCCCCAGTGCTGCTGTTATACAGCTGAGACACATCTCACATACTGTTTAAAACAATTCTTAGGCACTTAACATTTAGGTTTTTTCTTTTTAAATGTAAGATTGCATCAATGTGTGAAATTATCAGATACTGAGGTCTATAATAGAGGTAAAGCTATTTGCAGTACATCCAGAATTAAGCCATGGGACATATCAGATCACTGCAATGGCCAGATCTTTCTAACCCAGTCAAGGAAACCACATCACAGAAGCTGCAAACCTGTTTGTTCACATAGTTTTCAAATGCATGGTTAGGTACCCAGAAAGCACAGCACTGCAAAGGAAAGCCAAGTCAAATTCACTTCAGGACAGAGGTAGAAAAGCAAAATGCAGAACTCCAGTGATTTCATGTCTGCTAGCCAGAGACCAGTCATTTTATATTCAAAGCTTAAAAATTAAAAGTGTTTGTAAATACCAAGTCTATTTCAGCTAAACATCCAACTGCTACCATCTCCCTTTTATCCTTCAAATAACCTCTTGCTGAGGTTAGCAGTATTAGCATTAGAGATGAGCAATGATCCTGAAAACAGCAGGTTTGGGGTTTTTTTTTCAGGCAGGCAGACATGAATTTTGAAAAAAAAAAATATCTAAAATTAGAAAAAATAAAAACACTGACAAAGGCAACAAGTTTGTTTTAATGAAAATGACTCCTCTAAAAGTTCAATATGATGAACAGAATCTCATTTTTCTGTTTAAAATATTAAAATGAGATCTTGTATTTTCTCTGCTATGAGAAACAAAATCCAACATAGCATGCTGTATTCAAAGGCAAACAAATCCATTCCTCTCTATTTAGATTTACCCCTTATACTTCTTCAGAAATCAAAAACATCGTCATCATCATCATCACCATCAATATCATCAACATCATCAAAGGACCAATCCCAGTCCTTAAATGCCAGATCAAGTAATCTGCAACAGGAGGGTTTAATGAGTGTCACACTTCTATAAAAGACTTGAAAATTCCTTTTGCTATCACTAAACCTTTTTAACTGAAGGTTAAAGGTGTTTTAGGTACCTGTTTAAGGTAGGTGTCTTTGTTCCTTTGCCTATCACGAGTATGAAGACTCAATCAGTGTTCATGTAAGTTAACAATATTGCATTCATTGCAAATTCATCTCAAAAAATCATTCCATTCAATACAGAACACTTACCATATTAATTTTTCCCCTAGAATTTCAGTAGGAAAGACCACCATGTACCTCTTATAAAATTATCTGCTTTCTGTTTTGTTGCTGTTCTTTTTGACTGAGGTGCTTTTATGCCCTCCTGCTATTCCCTTCCAGACAATAATATAAACCTAACAATTTTTCCAATAAAATCAAGTGATTTTGAATGCTGAAAAGAACATTGAATAAGATAGTTTCATCTGAATGTACAAACAAACATAGCAGGATTTTACTGTATCCCAAATGCAGGGTGATTACATTATACAGCTATTCTGTAGCTCATTATTTAAAGTTAAGCAACGCCAAAAAAGAGCATATATCAACTTGTTGTCTAGGCCTCCCTGTCTGTGCTCCTTGTATGGTCACTATAGAACAAAGAAGGCATGCAAGGCAAACCCTGTCAGCAAATGAGTCATTTTACTTATCTGAGGCATTTATTTTGGGATGGGGTGAATCATTGTCTAGAAGCACTCATCTCTTTCTGTTGTAATATCTTAAGTGCTAACTTTTCAACTGCTACAGCTACAACTAATGAAATCAAGCCTAGTCATCTCTCCAGTGAACTGGAAGGATCCTAATTAGGGATGTATGCCAAGCATAGGATGCAGGCATGGAAACCTTACCCTAAGAGAGCATCAGTGTAAACATGTTACATTGTTTAATACAGTAAATCATATGTCTTTCAAAATGGGTTTCAGGGGAATTCGGATTTTCAGGCTTTAAACTATTTAAACGTTTAAATGTGATATAGCCCTGAAAAGGCTCAATATTATTTTTTTACATGAACTATGGCTGTTACACTCAATTTATTAGGAAGTAAAATTGAAGCTGGCTTTTTTTCCAATTTGGAATTATCCATTTGGCACGATCCAAGCAAATGGCTAAGCAGAAATTATATGGTCTGTATAAAAAACTGGTTTTCCCTTTCTTAAATCCTCACGAAGAAGAACAGCCATGAAAATGCTGAAGAAACCATCATTGTGTCAAATTCCTAGCAGGGACAGCATTTTTAGGACCAGGCAGCTTGGAAGGGACCTCAGGAGGTTTCCAGCCGAACCTCCTGTTCAAAGCAGGGTCAGATGCAAAGCCAGTCCAGGACGCTGGTGTGCTGTCAGGTGCTGAGAGCCACCAGGGATGCAGCCTGTCCAGCCTCCCTCTCTGCATTGGCTTTTCCTTCTATCCAGCTGGAGTGCCTCCTGGTTCAAGTGAGGCCCTTGTTTCTCAGCCTGCCACCACACAGCACCAATGAGCCTGGCTCTGTCTCTTGGATACCCTCCCCACAGGCTGGGGCAGGCTGCTCTGGGAGCCCCTGGACATATCCATCATCTGGGCTGAACAAGCCCAGCTCTCTCAAGGCATCTGCTCTGACCATCCTGGCAGCCTCTGCTTGGTCCTTCCCCTGTGTGTTGATGTCCGGCTGGAATTTGGGGGCTCAAAGGTGGAGGCAGTGTTGTGCTGCAGACTATGGAGTGAACGGAGGGGAATAATCTCTCCCCTCAGTCACCCAGCTGTGCTCCTCTTGTCCTCAGCAGTCTCAGAGCCTGCCTGGCTGCCAGGGCCCACTGCTCAGTCCCTAGACCAAAGTGGCAACTACATCTTCATTCTTAATAAAGTTTATTAAGGAAAATTAATTACTTTGTATGGTAAGCCCTTGCACAAAAGCCTCACAGAAGCAACACTGAGATATAAATTTACCATAGCAATTAGTTATTTATAAGTATGTGGTTTCTAATTAAAGGTGTTTAAATCCATACAAATTTCCACTGGTTTGACACACCTGCATTCGTCAGATAATAGGTGACATGACCTCATAGAACTACACTTTTCATCTGTTAGGCACGTTTACAAGGCAAACTTGGAAACTTAAACTGAAAAAATACATGCTTTTCACACAAAAATATTCATCCTCCTCCTTTTCCCATCAGTATATAATGGTAAATACTGTGCTATGAAAGCATTTTGTACAAAAGTTCAAGACTAAAAAAAGGGTATTGGAAGGAGAATTATTATTTTCAGAACACCTAAGAATAGCTATTGAAAAAAAAAATCAGAATTTATAATATACCTTTATATGTTAACAGCAAGAAACAGAGTAACACCATTAAGTTAGCCTGTAAACAGTATGCAGAAGAAAAGTAATCTACTTGTCCCCCAAACTGTCATGGATGTTTCCTTGATTCATGCATCAGTCCTGTCACTGATATTTTGGTTAGGTTTGCACAAAGAAACTCTCTTTTAAATATGTAAATTAAATTGCCAAAAATTAGACTATATGAAGGTTGGGAGGGAAGTGAAATTAAATTGCTCTAAGTCCTTTCATTATGCATTTCCACCCATTAAAATACCAGTATCTGTTTAAGATCTAACTCTTCATAGCATAAGGATGTTTTGTGGTAACAGCAGCATCACAGCTTCCCTGCGTTCCCACTGTAACTCTGGCCACTCACCCAGCCCAGGTCTCACCCAGCCAGTTGAGATACTGGTGCCAGTTTGCTCACAGAAAAAAAAGGACAACAATCCTGTCTAGGCACTGCCCAATTACCTCTCAGAGGAAAAATTGTTAAGCCTTTGCTAAACTGGAATAGTGCAATGAACAAAGTCGGTCAGACCAACCTTTCCACAGGCTGCTAGCACTGGGAACTGACAGAAGCAAATATAAGCTAGTACTGCAGGTGATGAAAAAAGCAAACTGGAGAAAAAAACAGAAACTGCACTGTGCAATCATATAAATGCTACCTGCAGAATGCTATCAACTTCCACAGCACAGCACATAGGATTCTGCTCCTTAGAAGTAATCCACTAGGAAGTAAATAACCAATTATTGTATAGACAATTTTTACCAAATCAGAAGAATCAGGTAAGACTATTCTTTTAGGAATCATAAGACATTAGCATGAGTCCTTCTACCCTGAATAAGGAATTGAAACCGAATATAGTGAAAACATTTAGGGTAATAAATTAAATAGCAGCTCTTGTGTCACCTTGGTTTGTTTGGAGGAAGCTGTCGACTTGGTCGTCTGATGGATTGGTTTGGCTGTACCTTCATGGAAGTTCTGGGAGAAGATCGAGCAAAGGGGTCTGGTGCTGGAGGCTTCTTGGGTATTTTTTTCACCAGTCGGCTCACCCATTTCTGCTGTTCTTCTGTAGAATTAGCTAACAGTAGTAGATTCTTTGCCGTAGAAATATCATAGTACACTGTAATCAGATTTAAAAAATAAAAATTATTATTATTCTAAACATGGCCCCACATCAAAAATTA
Organism: Cinclus cinclus; assembly: GCF_963662255.1. Lineage (NCBI taxonomy): Eukaryota > Metazoa > Chordata > Aves > Passeriformes > Cinclidae > Cinclus > Cinclus cinclus. The sequence continues at coordinate 14,100,647 of NC_085048.1, read as the reverse complement.
GCTGTCTGATTAGCATAATCTCATACTCAGTGCAGAGAAATCAGTAGAGAGGTCAAAAGCAAAATCAACCAGTAGGTTTCCTGGCTGCTGACAGTGCCTCCTCCTTATATTTAGAGAGTAACAACTTAATACTGCAGAAGACACACATTCATGTGGAAGAAAACACAGGTAACACGAAGAGGAGTGACTGAGACTAAGAAATTTTATAACATTAAGCCACAAGGAGCAACCTTCACCAAACGTAACCCCTTCCACAGCACTGTTGCTTCCCACAGCAAAGAGCACAAGACACAGTGTGAGCACCTTACAACCACCACGCTCTGCTGCACAAGGATAACAACACAACAGGTACGTGCACACCACAGCCACGTGCCATGAACTCAAAGCAGAGTGACCCTCATGGAGACACCCTTGGAAAGGGGCTGATGGCCACCTAATAAAAGTCAAAGCAACCTTTATGTTTGGCTGGTGTCAGATCATTACTAGAATACTCTGATGTATGAGAATGCCTTGTGAACCCACCACAATCTGCATATTCAAACACTTGCTATTTACCTTTGCAAGGCGCTATAATCTCTTCTTTTTTATCCATGTGATCTTTGTGACATTTGATATGGCAGCGGCGACATTCCAGAGCAGGAGGAGGTTTAAACATGTGCCACAGTGGCTTCATACAAGCTTCACAATTGGTTGGGAAGTGGTAAAGAGTAGGTATAAACTCATGTCCCTTGTGACAAATGTAATTTGATTTCTCTCCCATGGGCTCCACAGGAAATTCCTGCTCTTTTTTGCTCTCTCCTTCATTAGCATATAGGATCTAGAATGAAAGCAAAATAATCTCAGTACTCCTAGGTGACAAATATAAACTCAGAGTCATTATCTAAGCATGAAGATGGAAGAAGTACACTAGGAACAATTTTTCAATGTTTTTTTAATAAATATTTCATTAGACAAATGTTTTTGACAATGTCTGAAATGCCATGTCTGTTAGACTAGAAACATTAATTTATTAATGAATACCTGGAATATCCTAGGAATTTCCTTGGAATCGGCTCTGTACACATCAGTCTGAGTGACTGGTCGGACATGGAAGAGTTTGCTATAGGAAATTTTTTCAATAAGGACAAAAATTAATGTTACCACAATGATAAATGTGACAGATTAACTTAGGACACAACACATCACATTAAGACTTAGAGCCATTAAAGAGTTGTCAAATTTGTACAGATTTCTAACCCCTCGGTAAAGCCCTATCTTTCAATTCTGCACATGACATACTCCCAAAAATCCTAAATGAAAAGTCACCAAGCTATATTTGCAGAAGCACTAGGAAACCATCATCATGTGACTTTAATGGCTGCTGGCACCTTTCAGTCACAATCCTGTCCCCATGCTCTGAATAGCCACATTCTGCATTTATCAAGAAAATTTATTAACTATTTAACCCACCTGTAAAGCCATGTTGTAAAAGAAAATATACAAATAGTGAAAATGATATCTGCTCAGCTACAGTTTTCTTTACATGCTCTGCTCCCAGGTGTGTGTGAGGAAGGTCTATCTGAGCTAGTGGGGGCAGTTCAGTAACACCAGGGCTCAGTGCAGGTCCCTGGATCAGCACCACACTGCTTCTCCTGCACCAATGCCTACAGCAAACCCCACTCTTCACCACAGTGGGTACCCAAGGGTCCAGCTCTACTGCTCAGATTTTAAAAAGTCATGTCCCCAAGTGGTGATGTGCTCCCAGACTGGACCTCAAAAGGCCCTTTGGACACAGGTCTTTCCAAGAGAGTTCAGCTACAAATCAGAAGAAGGAATCACACATGGCAATACTTACTCTATATCCAATACCATATGGGGATTAGATTGTTCCTTGTCTTGTTCACTGTCATAGAACAGGATCTTCTTGCTGCTTACAATTACGTACTGTTAGGAGACAAAAGGAAAAACACGTTTTAATCCAGCTCATCACAGATGTCAAATACGTCACAGAAATTATATGCTACAAAAAATATGCTACAACATATGTTGTAGCAATATTTTTCCACAATTTGATTAAAGGGTACCTAAGTTGACAATAGTAGTACTCTATACTAAGTCCATGCCAAGGAATTAATTGCATAACAAACAAAATTCTGATTGCTTGATAAATCAATTTATATTATCATATTAACTCATTTTTAAACATATTTAAATATCGATAAAGAAACAAAAATGAGAGTCTGGAAGAAAGTAGGACATAAGCTTCTCCTTTCTATTTTATTGATTTAATTTTCACTTGGACTGCTAGAGAGAATAACTGTCATCCTCTGCCTATTTCATGTGTGCAGGTCACTACTAATAGGGATCATACTTAAAAAGATCACTAATACACTTACCAGAATAGCTAGCAATGTTCACTAAAAAGCTAATTACCTAAAAAATGTCCTACTTCCAGAATTTTGCCTAGAATTAACTATATGACAGCAGTAAGGAAATTTGTATGAAAATGTGTATGTTACATTTTGGACAACCACTCACAGAAGAGGCTACTGAGAAGCAGTAAACAAATGAAGGCTGCACAAGGCAGAAGAAGTAGGTTTTAGTCTTATTTCCTAAATAAATTGTCAAAAGCACCTGTTTCTAGATTCTGCCTAATTCCAGCTATGTAATACTGCTGGGAACGCTTACGGCATGTATAAACATTTGAAGATCATGAATGACTGTTCTCACCTCTGGCTATACAAAGAGGTGTCTTAAACTATTGCAGTTGTCTTAAACTGCTCCTCTCAGATGTAGCTATACCAGCTAACATATTTTATGTTTATTTTTAATGAGACAACACATATCAAGGAAACACTGAAGTGTTGAAAACCTACAGTAAGTTTAAAGTTGAGACAACGCATGAAACAAACTCATAAATCAGATTTTCTTACCTTTTTAACCCATCCAAATTTTTTAGTGTTATTTCTAACAGGCATTGATAGCCAGCCTTCCAGTCTTGATTCTGAAAAAGAGATATGGATTAAAGAACAGAGAAAACATTATTTTTGAGACTGCTGTGCATTTTAAAAGTTATTGAACATCAATAAAAAAGCAAGAGACCAAACATGAGAAGATGAACTATTTAACAGTACGAGATCTTGTGAAGTTTATCATGGTAAATGTTCAGGAGTACATTGAATAATGTACCCCTAAATACAGCCAATAGCCAACAATGCAGTCACAAAGTAGTAGAGGAGGAGGGGGAAGAACAAACTTGCAATTACAGCACACACATTCCCTTTAGTAATTTTTTTCAAGTCTTAAAAGCCTTATGTCTATTGACCTATATCTTTTACAGCAGCACCTGAAGATATTAGTACAGAGCACACAACATCAAATCCAAGACCAAGAAAAGAGGCAAATTACCACCACAAATAACCTATATACCCTATATGCTGGGGAAAATGTCAGTTTAGTATTCTAATTCATACTTTTTGGTCTGTAAACTTTTCTCTAATTCTGCCTGTATCTCCTAGGCCTTCCAATCTAAAATAAGTAATTTTTGGCTAGCCCTTAGGCCTTGCCTGAATTCAACTGCCATTTCACACACTTGCAGTATTTTATATTACACTGGCACATTTGTCAGATTTGATTTATCAAGAGTATTGAGTGCTCAGCTGTTGTTTGACACACATTTCAATGCTGTTGGTGACCTATTTTAATACACATATCAAGTACATGAAACAGTTCTATAACGTGTTTTGCCTCATACCTGCCACCTTATATCGTCCCTTTCAACTACACCTTATAGAAAGTGCAGCAAGCATAATGTTGATGCAAAAAAATAATCTATCCCATATCCAGGAAGTACATGTAGGGCAAATATATGCATGTTTAACCCACTTCCTAAAAGATGATTTTCCTATTTTTCTCTGTAACCTGTAATACAGTTTAAATTAGACAAAATGAGAGCTTCTGATTAGGCTTCTTCACTTCTGGCGTCCATTAAATACCACAGAAAAAGGGCAGAATATTCCAAACTTCTCACAATACATGCTTATAAAGACAAAGAGGGGGAAACAACAGAAGACACTATGCTACCTCAAATCTTTTGTAATTACGTCATAAAAAAATTCCACCTTAGCTATGATTTTTACTTTAGAACAAAGCAAATCCATGCACATATCACAACAGGAACTAACAAGATAAGAATATGTATGTATGTAGGTTTTCTTTCATTAGAAACTTCAAAGCAGAAACCAGAGAATGAGGAAAATAGAGGAAATGCATTATTCTTTACTCTAGTTTAATGAAGTAATGTCAAAATACCAAAAGGGATTCTACCTTCAGTGGAAAGGTATTCACACTTTAAAGGAACCTCATGTGATACACAGAAATTTGAATGCAATAAGGAACCCACCTCTAGCATTAACACTAAGCAGAAGCTTTGTGAAAAGAGTATATGTGTAGCCATATAAAATGAATACAGAATTAGGAAAACAGGGCCTTATCACTCATAATATACTTTTAAGGCAAAACAATGTAATATTTAGAACAATTAATTTCTACAAGAAAATAATGTATGTTTTGATATGAGGAGTTAGATGTTTCCACACTTCACTTAAACACAAAGATTTGACTTTTTGGTATCTAGTACATTGGGGTCATACAGAGAGCTGCAGATACTGTTTAGAGGCTATCTTGAAAACAAGCCATAAAGCTCATTTATTCAATGCTTCAATAAAAATGGTGGGTTTATAACTGTCAGCAAGCAGTTGCAAACATTTAGAGAGAACAGGCCAGTTATTTGTTCATGCAAACTTTCTCACGTCTTTGATGGCAATGTTTACTGCCACTGCAGCATGATATCTGTCAGATTTGGTTTATGTTTCTTTAATTATATATTAATAGTGTTAGTTCTGAACCAGAGAAAATGACACAATAAGAACAAAACCAAACAGTTCTCAGGGATGTCACCTGTGCTATCAACTTCTGTAGGGCTGTGGGAACAAGACAAAGGTTCTTCTTCTGTGTCAGAATCGGAATCAAGAAGCATGCGAGAACTGGAAGGCTTAGTGGCAATACTGACAGAGGTGGAAGAGTGCTGATAGGTAAAGGACATGGATTCCATAGTGTGGGATTGAGTGATATGGACTGAACATAAAGCACAAAGGAGGAAAAGTAGAAAAGAAGTCAAAATAGAATCTCTAAGAAAGTATTAGTTTTACATTTCATCACATACACACAGTAATTGCAAAGTAACCACCAAAATAAAGTGAAAAAAATATTTAGTTCTAATGGAGCAAAATAGAGTTTAAAAATAGTCTTTAAATTAATGAAAGGTGAAGTATTACAACAGACAGATTTAGTTAGCAGGTGAACAAGTGATCACTGCCAAAGGTAGAAATAGATGAAGATAAAAATCACGGAATCATTAGACCATCAATTCAATAGTCCGGTTTCTATGGAAAAACACTGGTATAAACCCAGTAAATGCAGAAATATTAATAAAATTAACATACCAGGGAATCCATCATCTGCCTCAGCCTCTCCAGGTCCACTGCCTATGCTACTGTTGTCCAGCCCAATGTGCAGTGACTGCAGCTGGGAACGAAGCTGTTCAATGTCACTGTCTTTGCTGTCCAGAGTCATTTGCAGTTCAATCCGTATCTGACTCTCTTCTGCTATTTGCTGCAGGGATAAATTGCAAGATTTCTTATTAACACAATATTTGGTTACTCAGAGAAAAGTATGCAGAATTTATAGCCAATCTCAATATACATTCTGTGTATTTCTTTTGGTTGGGGAAATTCAGAAATAGAGACTATCCATGCTACCTTAAAGCCTGTATTCTACAGAATATAGACTGCAATGTTTACAAAAAAATTTACAAAAGCATCTTACTGCCTGCATTTCATTTATTTCCTTCTGATATTTGATCATCATCTGGGTTAACTTTTCTCGTTCAGACTTCAGTTCCATATGCAGCTTCCTATTTTCCTTTTCCTTCCGCCGTACATCAGTGTCAGCTCCACGTTTCACTGGACCTTTCCGATTCATGATTTCAGCCAATTTATTCACAGCCTTCCCATGGGAAAGAAAAACGTGACAAAAACCACATTAATAAATACCCAGAGTTATGTTGTGAAGAAGTAAAATCTTCTTTCTGTCTATAACCAGGCACTTCTAACTATAAATTAAGACCTCTGCAATCCAGTAGTACAAGTTTCAAGCTTGCTTTAATTCAACGTATTACACAAAATATGAAAGGTAATGATGCCGTTTTTACTTGAAGCAAGCATTAGCTGTGTGAGCACTTTCACTCAATTAAATAATCCCTTCCATCTGCACTCACTAGACCCAAAATATGTCTTTGTATTAAAATGCCACTTGTTCTAAAAAACAATCTAGATTAAAATCAGAAATGTACTTCTTTATAGAACTTGTAAAGGCATATAAATCAAGACTGAAGCCAGTATCATATCAAATCATTTGACAGACATGAAGGCTTTTGCTGGTGCAATACATCTAGATTAGAAGCTCCTCTATTGTGAATCATAAGGATCCAGTTTCACTACACAGAAAGTCTACTTCGAAGAAGGAAGATTAAAACCAATACATTTTCTTTCAGAGCAAAAACAAAGAAAGCATTACTAGTACATATCAATAGTTTATAACAGAAAGTATTCTATTAAATTATTTGATACGTGAACACTGTGTCTACATGCATTTGAATGTATTTGCTTACCTGGGTTTTTAATGTTCTTTCATTCAACAACTGTTTCTCAAACTGTGCTTTAATATTTCCTACATTTGCTTCTTCTTCTTTTAGCTTTGTAATTTCTGTAGCAAGGTAATTAAAAGAAAATCTATGAAAACCCATTACAAATTAATATAGTGCTATTAAAGAACAAACCAAGTTTCTATTTAAATGACATTTGGTTCAGAGATTACATACGTTCTTGTGCTTCCTTCAGTTTATTGTTTAGTTCTTCTTTCTCATTAGCAAGGTTAGCCACATCACTGGTTAGTGTCCTATTTGCTTCCTCCAACTGAAAAAACAAAAAAAAAAAGGACATGTGACCATGTAACAAAACTCATTTGGCAAAACAAAGCATCACAGGACAGAAGGAAATGCCGTGGAGTGAGACCAGGATAAGGATAAGAGGAGTTGCTGTAAGAGGGGTAGGGGAACAGAAGAAAGAATGGTCAGAGAAATGCATGGAAGAAACACAGTAAGAAATGATTATATTTCAATCATAAGAAATAAATATTTTTAAAATGTTAGATATACTTGTGTATCTCTGAATCTGCTAAAGAGCAATGGATAACTCAAACTGTAAATAAAGCTCATGTACAACCTCTACACCAAAATTACAGATCATGAAACTCACTGAGGCTATGGTGGCATCTTTCTCAGTAAGTTCCTGTTTATGCCTCGCCATCATCTCTTTAATCTCCAGCTCTTTCATAATCTTCTCTTTTTCCAAATCAGAGTACTGTTCTTCAGCAATGGAACGGGCAAGCTGTTCTGAATCTGCTTTCGTCAAAGTAATCTCTAGCTGAGCAGCCAAGGAATCTCTGCAAATTATTGATATATACTTTTAACTTTAAAATGGGTAGGTTAGGGAGGGAAGGAAAGAAAACAACAAAAAGCCATCCTGATCTTTTATGTATTAGTAGTCCAACTAGCAAAACCTACCTCTCATCCTGTAACTCTTGTATCTTTTGCTGCATTTCTTTACAAATTTTGGTCTTTTCCTCACATTCTTCTTTAAGTTCTCGCACTTGTGTCTTATAGAGAGTCTAGAATTAAAAATTGGAAAGAAAATTATGTGATTTCTATAGTCTATACTCTTGAAGGTTCACAAAAATTATACAAGTTGACATGATATGCATTTCCTTAATCACACTAATTGAAGCGATAGTGCAATGCCTTCTCTAAACTTACATTTAGATAAATATCATAATTCACAAATGTGCTTTGGTTATTTTACTTTGTTGTTGTTCCTTTTTTAACTTGTGTATTTGTGAATGGGTAGATGTATGATATATATTTTCTATGGTTTTTATACATACTGTTAAAGATGCTCTAAATGTGAAAATCACTATTTTGTTCAAATTTGGAAGTACCAAAAGCAGAGAAAATAATTTTTTTCCTCTACTATTCAAAATCTTTATCTGATGAAATTAGGCATGTGGAGTTCAGATTCTAATCATATAAATCCATGAAACCAACATGGCAGTTAAAGAACAAAAAGAAAGACAGGAATAAGAGAAAAACCAACTAGAAAATAATCTGAAATTAAAAATTTCATGGAATCAGTATAAATACAGAACTCTGAAGAAAATGAAAGAGACATTATATTGCTCTATCCATTCAAATGACTGACTACAGGTCAGGTGGCAGACAACTCTGAGTGTACTTACTGCAGGCATTTCCAAACACATTGTCTCTCTCTGGCCCACCTACAGCAGTCAACTGACCTCAATTCTCCCTTTCTTTCCTTTAATGTGTGTAACATTTTCATCTATAAAACTTTAGGTAGGCCTCCTCACTGACCTAAATCCACAAGGAAATATTAATTTTCCATTAATATTGAAACAATCTTTTTGGCATCTCCTACAGTGAGACTAGCTGTGCACTGTTAATAAAAGTTAATGTCCACATGCCAGTGATGATTTTTAAGTATGCTACCTATTTATTCTGGTGCATTCTTTATTACCACAATAAATGAAAAACTCCCAACAGATCAGTACCAAGTTTGGTTGTAATACAAAATTTCCTTCTGAGCCACAGATGCACATGTTTTGTCACACCATGTGAGAATAGAACTCTTCTCTACCACAGATCATGGAAGAGATGCTGAATGCAAAAAGGCTTGAAACATGCAGAAAAATATTCACACTGTGGAAAAATAAGCTGCTTGACTCCTCCCTTTGAACTTCCCTACAATGCTGGGACATTTCTCAGCATAAACTCTTTTGTGCTGCTCAGTGATCAAGATCAAGGCAGCAGACAACACTGGAGACAGGCACAAGAAAAACAAGTAGCTTTGGGTTAGAGATGTGAAACATCTGATGGCTGAGGGGAAAGAAGAAAAGCTAATATACTCAGTAAACGGATTAATATAAAAATAAAGCAGCATAAAACATACTGAGAAATATTGTTCAGCTTCGAGCTGGTCTTGAAGCTCTTTCATTTGTCCATCTGCATCTTGACGTTCCCTAGAAAGGAAGAATAAGCTTTAGAGATATGAAGATATTCCAAAGCAGTAAACAGAAAAGACAGCATTCACACTCTTGAGATCTCCAGCAATTTCTTGACCTAAGTATCATCAGCAATTAAATCTGAAGCTTCCTCTGGGTACCAGCTCTCTTTTTGACCTGTACAGCTGAGGACACTGCACTAATAACAAGTCAGTTTAACACTGCTAGCACACTAACTACAACAGTGTCACAAAGTTTAACCAGTACGAGACACTGATAAACAACAACAGAATCTTATTTCTATGTAAAATGTCACTGATCTGACTGGTTGTTTTGGGTCTTTTGTTTGTTAGAGCACAGTCTGTGAATGTCTGTATTCCTTGACATGCATATTTTCTTGAATTCATCTGTTATTTAAACAACAGTCAGTTCCATAACAACAGAATTGTGGTGGAAAAGACTTCTGCCAGTGTTCCACATTATGGCCACCTTTTACATGACCAACTGCATCTTGCTGGCAGAAAGGTAAAGCACAGGGCAACAAGACATCCAAAGTCATAAAGAATCTAGGATTGATATGTGTGGTAATCTGGTCTTTGCACTCACAAGAAAAGCTTCATGAGAAAAAAAAAAATTCTTTCCTTACTTACTATCAGGTGCAAATGCTACTTGTAAGACCTTGAAGAACTACTGACACTCCTATCTGAAGGTCCAACAGATGTGTTTAAAGATCTGTAGTACTAGATATTGCCAATGGTTATGCTTCATAGCTCTGTAGCAGTATTAATTTCCAAGTCTGATAAGCTCTTCTAGACTAGTAATTCCAATAAGTTTCCTCTTTGCTGAAGTCCTACATCATTAAAAAAAAAGTACCTAGACCTTTAGTTAAATAAGTCCTTCTCTGAAGTTTTCACTCATATTTAAGCTGTGTTTTCCAAGATTTTTCAGGATAACAAACATCTTTTAATACAAACCTATACATTGCTGAATCACTAGGGTAAATCTCAATTAGAGTCACTGTAAATTATTTTAAAGAACAATTAACTTTTTCACTGTAGAATAGCATATTCTTTGTGGCAAGTTTTAAAATTAATTTTGTTCCCAACTTTTGTTCCAAAAATATTTCAAATCAGTAACTTGACTAAACATAAAGAACAAATTGCATACTTGCGGAGTTCACTGTTTTGTTTTTCCAGACTTAATTTGATTTCCTGAAGGTGATTGTTCTCCTGTTTTAACTGCTTCTCTGACATCTTCAAGGTGTTGACCTGCTGTGTTTGCATCTTGAGGTCATTTTGAGTGAGACAGCGCTTTTGTGTTTCTTGCTCTATTTTTAATGTCAAGTTTTTTACCTGAAAAATAAGCAGAAACCTGTGAATTTTACAGATCTACACAGGAAAACAAAATTGAAACAGTCTCTAATTGACTTCCTTTCCATCTTTGGGTAAATCAAAGGTGCTTCCTGAATAAAGGCATTAGCACACATTAAATGACTTAGTTTTTCCATGTCAATCTCACAGCATTTACTGCTCTAGAGGACAAATCTTTTAACATGAATAATGCTGAAATTTTTCAGAAAAATGACACCACATTCCATGTTGCCAAGTATTCCTAAATACAGATATAACAGGAAAAATACTAGGACACTGAAAACAAGGTTTGACTCAAGACTCCTTCTGTTTCTTACATCTTCACTTAGTATATCCTTTTGCCGAAGGAGCTCGTTTATTTTCTGTTGTGATTGTTTGAGATCACAGTCCAACATGGAGCGCTGCTTCTCAGCTTCCAACAGCCGATTTTCTACTTTCTGCTTTAAAGCTCTCTCTTCCAAAAGTTTCTTTTCCATTTCTGTGAAGTAAAAGATATCAGACATCAGTGAAGTGTAAAAGAGTAGATTTTGGAGACCAAAGAGAAAAGGATGTCTACCCTGTACTAACAGTAAGCCACATGTTTCTCCTTTTAAAACTGAAGAGAAAGACCACTTAAAAGTGATTAATTAAAATTTTCACAGTAAATACACACCCAGAGGATGCTTCGTCAAGCATTTCTGACAGAGCTATTTCCTACTTTTCAGCCTCTAGATAGCTACCAGTTTATTTGCAACACTCTGAGATGAACAAAACAGGTGGAATTTAAAAAATAAAACATTTAAATCTACTCTGCTCTGACTGTGTTAATATAAAATCAAAGATCTGAAGCTGTTTTGGAGCCTGATATGCCAAGTGACTCAGGCATTATTACAGAATCATTTTCACTTCTTTTGAATATCTGCATGCTCAAAATTTTTATGAATGCTCTGCAATTGGAAGGACAGAATCTGTAGGTAGTTCTTTAATTAGCTGCAATAAACATAAACAATTTAATTTAAAAGTAAGCCATCTTCAGGATTTGTTTGGTAAATATACCTCTCTTCAAGATATTTCAGTTGTCATGAGATGCACCAGAAAGACTGCCCAGTGAAAGACTGTAATTTCCACTTTGTATAATTCACACCTGAGTCCAACTGTGATGTCAAATACACACCTTTCATGGCTTCAGATTTTGCTTCCTCTATAGACTCATAGATCTTATTTTTGTCTGCCAATCGTGCTTTTGTGGCTTTATGTTCAGCTTCTTCTTGTTCAAGGTTCTGCTGCATAACTTTAAATTTATATGTCATATCTATTTCCATGTTGCTCTTTGCCTGTTAAAGAAAAAATAACACTGAAATAAAATATTAAATACATCGGGTTAGCTCCAGAATTTTGAACAATAGTAACATTGGAAGGATGCTTGGAGTAAAAGAGAGAGCTCATGCTAAGGAACTGAGAACTCATTTCCATAAATGTTTTTTTGTGAACATCAAAGTTCTCTAAAAATGTACAATGACATCCCCAGTTAAAAACAATTACAGAATTACTGCCTGAACAACCAACATTCTGTAATAAGAGCAGCTTGAACATTAAGTTTATTGAAGAATTTTTTCAAGCCTTCTGTTTCAATAACAATTTTGTCCAAAAAAATCCTACTGGCAGAGGATCTTTTATTTTTGGCAATAATGAGTTTGGAAAAACTCCACACATGAAATGAAACATAACTTCTGTGCTGTTAAGGTACACACTGAAGCACGTAATTAGGTACTTAAGTACTTCACAATTAAAATGTATCATGATTGTATGGGAAATGATGTCTTTTTTCCCCACTTCTCAAATTGGAAAAGATAAAAAAAACAGGCTGAAAACAAGGCTTATTTTTTTGTATGGGTTTGGTTGCAATGTCTGAAGTAATAAAAGTACAAGTTCAGAAATTCCATAAGAATGTAACACCAATGTTTATTTAGCAGTGCTATCACCTTTTCTAAATCTGTGAGCTTTTCCTGCAATTGTCTTTTCTCCATTTCCAGTTTGGCTAGCGCACTCTTTCCATTTTTCACTTCTTCTTCCAGGCTAGATATTCGACCTAAAAATTACCAATATATCAACGAGGCTGGTCAGTGTGTGAAAACAAGACTGTATTTTATCTATTTAGAGATAATATTTTTGAAATTCAACAAATTCTAATTCTGACTATTAAGAATGTCTCCTTTGGGGTGATTCTAAAAGTTACCAATAATGTTTTATAGATGTTACCACACATATTTTCTTAAATGCTGTTAACAATTATTCAATGTTCTATAAACCAGCACACTTATCCAGTAACAGTCTGAAACTCAAATAACACCACCCTAACCAGAAACAAGAAGCAATCTTAACTTCAAAAGATTTGCAGAAATACCTTGTAAATCACTGATAATTTCTGATCCATGACTTCGATCTCTCCTTTCTGATTCTAGAGCTGACTGAAGATTGAGATACTCCTTCTCCAGTTTGAGTTTTGCATTCTCTAGCAGGCAGTTCTTATCTTGCAGCTCTCTGTTATTAATTTCCAGCTGCTGGATTTGCTTTGTGCTTTCTGTCTGGTTCTTCCTTAACCTGGCTGCAGTATCAGACTCTGACCGCAGCAAAGAATTGGCTTCATCCAACTAAGATTGATAAAAACATACTTCAGAAACAATTAAAATATAAAAACCACTATTTCTTCTACAGAATATTAGGTCTTATAGATTAAAGAAGTAAGGATTATATTTTAAGATTACTTTTGAACACCAAAACTTAACGAGAAAGAATAGCTTTTAAAACCCAGTTACACTTTTCAAATTCTTCCACTAAACAAAATCTGTACCTTAAACCTTGATTATTTTTAAATATATGCATATAAAGTTGGCATACCTGTCTTTGTAGTTGGTTGATTTTTTCATTGGATATTTGAGAGTTCTGATTCCTCTTTTTTAAATCTTCAAGTTGGTCTTTCAAACTGTTAACTGTAATAAAAACAATTCAACACTGTTAATCGCTGTCAAGAAAATGCTTCAACTGGAACTATAATTCATTTATTTTAAGTATTAAAAACCCACATCAAAATGGAACCTTCAAGCACAGTTCAACATACCCTCATTTTCCAAATTGCGTTTCTTATCTGCTTCATGTTCTGCTTTCCTCTGGTATTCTGTATTCTTATGCTGAAGAAGAGCCTTCTCTCTCTCTAACTGCCTGACTGCAGACTCTACAGTCTTCCTTGAAGTTATCTGGATATATTTTAAAAAAATACACCACTAATTACACACACAGCAGTGGTATTCTTATACGATAAAAACACAGCTCATGCACTCAGTTTGGTCTGTAATGGAGGAAGCCAATCTATCTGCATGCTGCAAATACAAACGTATCAGAACACGTGGTCAAATCCAGCCCAGGATGTCTATGGCCAGGAGCTTGGCAATTTAAATACTGTTTGATCATCTGGATTTGACAAACCTGGTAGACCTGCCTAAGCAGTCACTCTGGAAGCAGAGAGACATATATGTAAAGGTAAGGTCTTGACATGCACCTGCATACATAAAATTGTACACAGCCACCAATTTGTAGAAGTAAGGTGCAAAGCTAGGCAAGAAACAGGGTCCTTTTACTAACACCAAACAATGCAAAGCATGGCCTTCCTCCTCTGGAAACACTACTCTCACACCTTCAGTTTTTAAAATCTGTATGGGATATTTGTGTCATGCTGTCTGCTAACTTAAAAATATAGCTAAAAAAACTAGCTTTGGAAAGAAGTGTGCAGTTACAGTACAGAAATCATAATGGAAATATTTTAGAAGTGATGATTTCATGCTTGTGAATACCAAGAAATCAACTGGTGTTACTTGCTGTAAAATATACAGCTACTCAAAAGCAATTTGCTGTTATCAAAAGAAAAATCACACACAAATATTAAAAATAACAAATCTGTGGCCTTACCTCTTCATCAAGCTCTTTCGCTATCTTCTCTAAACGAACACTTGTAGACCTGAACAAATTTGAAAAATAATTTTAAACGCTGCTGATACAGAAATTAAATACAGAAATTAACATGTCTGCATGTGTTTCAGCAATTTTATGTAAGGTGCTTTTGTCTCATTAATTTTATGCAAGATATTCTATTTTCAGCAACAACAGGAAACCTCAAGGACTGGTGAAATCACTAAATAGTGAGATTCTTATAGGGAGTTAAAGCAAAAGAAACCTCAACAAACCCCATAAAACCACCCCAGTAGTCAGAAGAGCAGCAAGAATTTAGCCAGCAACTTACAGTGATGTCTCCTTGCAGGGTTGGGAAACCCCAGAATGGATTAAAATGCTTTTAAGCATTCAAAAACAAAAGGTTTAATAAAACATCTTTATAAACATACCAAACATGTTGAAACATTCTCACCTGTACTTCTGTTCTAGTTCATCTTTGGCTTGTAATTCATTACTGAGCTGTTCTTCTAGCTTGCTTAGTTTTTTCTGAAACTGTGTAAAATGTCAAAAAAGTATGGCCCACATATAAAAATGCTTTAACAGAAAACAAATGCAATTCAATTAAATCACAAAATAAGGGAAAGCGAGGAAAATTAATTCAATCTTCCAGTATATTATTTTAAAACCATTACTAAAAGGTTACATCTTTACAAGGAATTAATTCTGATCATTTTAAATATACGGATTTATAGCAACAAAATTTGCTGCATGCTGAATTGAATTGAACCATCACAGAATTATGTGCCACAGATTCTGAGTCATTAAATTTATATGGGCAAAAAACATTGTTACCGGCCCTTTGCTGTGCTCTGTAGCCAGAGACTTTCCACTGGAGCAGATGTTTTTGGATAGCATTTTCTAAATGAAATGAAAAAATAAAAAAGGGGTGTACATGACCAAATTGGACAGTCTTCAGACAATATGGCTAAACATGTTCAGTGACCTCACATAAAGAAGAATTTCTTAGTCTTACACCTTGGAAGCTAATGAACACTTTGGAAATGCTTTGGTTTGCTTACTAAAATATTTTAAAAAATAACTGTGAATCCAGTACCTAAATATTCATGAAATAAATTATAATTAATAAATTCTGGATTAATCTCATGACTTCAGGCTTTCAAATGGATTTATTTTCCTCCCTTCCTCCTCTTCCTCTACCCCCCAAACACGAAACATAAAAATATGGTTTTCCAAAACACTTTCTAATAGTTACAATTAGAAGATTTCCACAATAGGAACACTGAAAAGGACATCGAAAACGGAGATTTATTGCTTGAGAAAATACAAATAAAATAAGTTGTCAGAAGTGAAATGTAAAATTTTATCATCTGCATTTACTAACACAACATAAAGCAAACATCATGAATGCGACCATACGTATTTTAAACAGCAGTACCATTTCTATTTAAAAGGTCAAGTCTAAAACTATTCATCTATTCATCAATGACAGGAAGGAAGTGGAGTCTAATAAACATTTGCATTTAAATTTATCTGATCAATACATAATGCATTTCCTTTATTTTTCTTTAAACTTTGAAAAGGAATTGTAAGTTTTAAGAAATATTAACAATATACTATCTACACTTGAATAATACAAATGCTTAAGTAACATAATGAAGTAAGTATATGAAAATACCATAGCTTTTCCTGTCATGCAAATTTAAATTCATTTGTCAATCTTCAAAAGCTGGATAAACATGCTCCATATGCTCTAAGTGGAATATGATTTAAACATTCCTTTATCCTTGCAGGTGACAATTTACTTCTTCAAACTGAATAAATCAGTCATGAATCAAGTGTGCATTAATGCAAGTGTGGGACCTTGACAAGAGTAATGCTGTCTGTAGGAAACGCAGCCTCATACACAGGCTTTCCAAACAATTCTGGATGCAAAAAGAATTTTAAGAAAAATCTGTATTCATATATCTTGATACTACAGCACCTTAAAACTTGAGTACAACTGTTTAAAAATAGAATTGATTTACTGCTAACAATTTGGTGAATAAACATTTAAGATACTTCACATCCACATAAAATTATGTAGGAATTTTTTTATTCCTTTCATAATTCAGATACTATACTTACCTCTTGGCTCTCCTGTAAACAGAAAATATCATTTTTATTGAAGATAATTAAAAGACAAAAAGCCCCCCACAAAACGGCTTAAACACTTACTTTAGACTTTGTCTATTCTTAACAGACTTAACAAAATTAATTTATCATCCCATTAATACTAAGGAAAAAAGGCACTAACCTCATTTTTACTAGATTGCACAGATTCGTTTTCTCTGCAAGACTGAGAGGAGTCACTTAGCAACCTGTCAAAAACAAAAACAAATCCCTCCAGCTCTTACTCAAGTTTTCAACAACTCTGGCAACCTTGCCATTTTAATCAATTCTCTCAAGTCTCAATTTGATCTACACTGCTCTCAGAATGAGGCTTGTTTTATTTTGGTGTTAGTGCATCCTTCTGATTTGAATCTTTCCTTAACAAAATGGTTCCAAAACTACAGCAACTTGTAATTTTTTGATTAATACAATTATTTCTTGATTATTCAAGATGAATTCTAAAAAGTTATTATTTTGCATAAGCTTTCTCCTAAAATAATAAAAAGTAATTTTAGAAAAAAAACTACCAGAAAATCTATCAGAATTTTAACCCAAATTGATTTTTTAAGATATTGTATATTTCTGTGCATATAAAAATACACTGTTTAATCAGACTTATCGAAATAATTGAAAGAGTAACAAATTATTCTACTCAAACTTTGCATTTTGTATCTTCGCAACTGGACATAAATTAATATCATACAAGGAATTAATTATATAGTTAGAGTGAAAAAAAGAAAGAATATAAGAAAAATGTGCAGGTATGTTTTTAAAAAGGCGTATCAAAGCATCACATACAAATTATCTCTGTAGTAGGTAAATCCTATGAAAGGCAGCTGGTTTCCCACAAAGGCTTTGGGAATTGGAAAGGTTTCCACGTCTCCCTTGTCGTCCTCAATGTCATCAAAATTACTGCTATCTATATCACTGCTAAGCTCAGGGACAACAGGAGCAGCAGCTATAAAAAGGGGAAAAAAAGATGCATTTTACTCCAAGATTCAGTCACTTGCTATACACTGGTATCTCTCTGGTGCTAAAAGACTGTATTATAAGTTGTCCTCAAATAACTTGGAGTTAAATATGTATTAACCAGACAGCAGATCTGGAAATACTACTGTGAACATTTTTTTCTAGAGCAGTCTATTTTTGTATTTGTTGCCTAATGCATAGACCATCTAGTATGCAAGACATATCTGCTCAGGTAATCACACTTGAGAATACAACATTAAATCCCATCATAATTTTAAAATTTCTCAGTAAATATATAACTTTAGAAGCTATGACAAGCTTATGAGATCTGACACACTTTGCTTTTCACTTAAAGCCATCAGGTTCTCAATAACTTACATGAAAAGCAGAAAAACTGACAAGACCACTGTCGAACTACTGTCTTACCTACCAGAAGATTAAAAGAAAAATGAAAGAAAACAGAAAAACCCACCTCAAAAGAACAAAAAAACCAGAGAAACAGAAGTTAACACGCATTCCTTTTAGTTAAATTCTGAAACATCCAATTCCATTGTTTAAAATGGAAATGTCTACATTAAAAACATTATAAAGATGAGATAATTCCAGTAGCAAAAATGCATATTTTTTAACCCTTTCTCATATGAGCTTTTATAATACAAGTGATAAATATGAATGTTTGGGAAAGATTTGTGATAGCTAGAAAGTACTTAATTTATACAATGTTTTTCATTTCTACTATTGCAAATATTGAATAAAATAGAACTTTTAACCTGATTTACTTACTCTCTCGAATGTTGTCCCAGTTCCACTGATCACTTCTGAAGAAAGGGTGATGCTTTATTTCTTCTACCCCATTTCTCCCAAGTCGCACATCCCTAAACAGCAAATAATCCGGAGTCACATCAGGGAAAATAGCTGTTGGTTTTTGGTGGTTTTAAATTTGAATTCTGACTTGTCCATAAGTAGCAATGAAACGTTCAGCAAAAAAAAAAACAGTCTGTGTTAACCACACTAATGGTCAAACAAAAACAAAATTTACAAGCCACCTACCACTCATCTGTAGATTCTTATGTAAAATGTACTGATTGTTTAGCATGCACTCTCCCTGTGACTGCTAAAATGTCCAGAATCTAGAGTCTGCCACGTGGGAAGTAAAGCAAGAAATCAAGCACTGAGGCAAAAACTAAGAAAAAGCTAGAAACACAAACAAAAACTCAACACCCTTGGGGGAAATAAAACTGCAGAACTTTCGTGCCTGCCAAACCACATGACAGACCATAAGACGCAAGTGAAGGAAGGTCTAACTTGCTGCACAGAACAGTTATTCAAAGCTGAACTAAAATAAATATTCTGAGAATTCCATCCTCTGCCCCACAACTAACCCTGACACATCTCTTGCCGATATTTGCCGCGAAGTAAACCTTAAGTGCAATAAGAAACTGGAAGTTCGAACAGAGGAGTACCTCTTGAAACTACATACAAGAACAGGACATAAAAACAATGCATGGAAAAGAAGCAATAAATCACAGGGTCGATGTTCAGTCCTTCTTTAAGTGCTTCAGCAGCAATCACGCAGCATCTGTTTCAAATAAATTGCTTGAGCCCTGTGTTAAATATAAACAGGAAGAGGGACACACGTAGATGTCCAGCTTACTACATTTACACTATTAAATTCTAATCATATTTTCTCTCTACCCTTCAGCTACTAAGGGTGAAAAATGCTGTTAAATAAAGCACATCCTTCCTGACCAACTGCAGGCTTGCCCAGTAAAGCAAACAATCTCTCTTCAAATGCAAAACCCATCATAAGGCATTTTGTTTTCCTAATCCCTCCTTCTATAGCAGCCAGATGTTCTGCTCCAGCCAAGCTCAGGTGACCACAGGAAAGCATAAGAAGGCATCATCGAGTCAGAGTTAACTGTAGACCTACACTGCTCTTTTCAATCAGTGAAATTGAAGATTATCTCTGCTTTCTGAAACTAAACAAAATATAAGTGTTCAGGTCAAGAACAAGCTTACACAGCTTAATTTCAGTAAGTGGCTTAGTTCCATTAAGGGAAACTTCCTGAATTTTTTTTTTGGTAGCCAAAACAATAACCTTGGAGGACTGTTAACCATATTTACCAATTAATGCAACAAAACAAATGAAAAAAAATCCAAATACTCTAAGAAACCTTAAACAAATTCAGTAAATACATGCTCACTTTCAGAAAAGAATCTGCTTCCACATTTTTTAAGTAACACCCACATAGACATTGAGCAAAGTAATTTTGTCCCTGCCTTGGAGGTTATGGATTACTTTCAGTCTTACACGCTTTTTACTGTAATTGGAAGGATTTGTCCAGCACAAACTGTGCTATTAACAAGAGCTGTCAGAACTGCTCATAGAAATAAAATACCTGGAAAAAACATCTCAAAAGAAAAGCTAGAGAACAGGAGGTTTGGCAGAAAAAATTTGAACAGAGATCAGGAAAAGTAGGAGAAGGAATTAATTTTTACAATGTACCTTCCCAAATAAATGCAGCCAATACATTCCAAAATAAAAAACAGTGCCAGAACAATATGTGCGCTTACCTATCAGTTAAAAAGGCACAGATAAGGTTCTTTGCATGCTTGGAGATTTCCACATCATCTGGGAAATGCAATGAGTTCTTATGATCCATAATTTTACTATATGTTCCCACTAGTGAGTCTGCATAAAAAGGAGTATCGCCTGAAAATAAAATAATAAATTGGCTGTGACTTTACATCATGTTTACGTTATGTGAGTTGAATATGACAACAGAGATAATGAAAAGCCTACAAGCAGTTTACCTGGAAGAGTATTGTATTAAGAAAAACAAAAAATTGGACATGCAGTGTACAAATACTTTATGCTACTAAAAATATTCCTTCCCTAAAATGTCTGTTACAGACTACACCATTTCCCCTCTTGTCAATCACTACCACAATTTTGCCTGGTGAATTACATCTTTTGTTCTGCTTTAGGATTTTCAATATATTTTCTAATTTACATAATGGCTGATACCCATATGAATCAATCTTTAAACATTCCAAGGGTAAAATGAACCAAAACTCATTAAAGACTTGCTAATGCATATTTGTTGGAAGGAATCCACCAAAGCTCTCAGAAGACCATTTCAGAGGCACACAGGTCTATCCTCCCTAAGGCATGAGCCTTCCCAGTGTGTTACCACACTGTTAAACGCATATTAATAAATCTTGCTGACTGACAAATTACATCAGCTTGAGTACCCATATTAACAGGGCAGGTGGCTTTTAAATAGTAGACTTTTCTCACCCAGAGGTTTCCAGCCTAGGATACAGTTAAAGACATTTGCAAAGGAACTAGACTTAAAAGAGGTAAAACTGAGGCAAGAGAAAAGAATAGGCTGTGCTAAAGGCAACTGACAATCAAATTAAATGGCAACATTCTCAACATACAAATGGTTTGGGTCTATAATCAAGAAGCTGCAACTTACAGGAATTCTTTCTCCCACCTAATCCATAGGTTTAATAGAGAAGGTAAACAATCAGTCATGTGAGCTAGGCTCTTTCCTTGGTTAGGCAGGAATCACCTGGCATCACAGGCTGCAGCCTTCCAACAAGGAACTGAGCATTTCAAAAGCCATGAACAGGAAAAAATGTACAAACAGACCAATGGACAACAACCACTCTACTTTCAAAAGAACAATCCTAATTCTTGTCTCCTTCTGTCATTTTATAGCAAAATAAGAAATTAGTACACACCAGCTTGAGCTTAACTTCTAAACTTTTAGTAAATCTATTAGGTTGCCATACCAGTGCATTGCAGGTAGGAATCACTGATACTTGCTGCTTTCTCCCTCTTTCCCAACCTTCCTCTTCTCAATCATCTTCTGTCTTGGAAACAGCTTTGATTTTGGCCACACCTCAAAACTACCTTAAGTCACTGAACTAATGTTACGGTTCATCCTGGGACCAATGTTTTACGGTTTAAGTAAGCACATAATAAAATTTTCATTTTCATAATAAAATTACCATTTTCATTAGTTCTGCAGCTTTATCAAAACCAGAATAACAAAACAGTTTCTGTGCTTTCTTTGAAGCGCAGAGTTTTAGATGACCATAGCTAGAATCTGATACTTAAGCACAGACAAAAATAGATACTTTATACCAATGTGCGGGATATGGAGAAATTAAGTAGTATTTTCCTCCTAGATAAAAGGGGGGAAAAATAGGTTCTGAAATGCTCAGAAAACATTCTGGACAGCTATGCCAAATATTTTAAGAACTGAATAATTTTATTTACTGCTAAAATTGTCCATAAGAGACTATTAACTATAAACCACACATTCTTAAAGTCAAAATGTTGAAATTCTGAAAGAGTTGAAAATAGTAATAGCATCGTACGTTTAAGAGTCTTTCCTGGCTCAGGAAACCAGAAACATGAAATCTGCAATATTCCCAAAAACCGCTGATTTGGATTTTTAATAATTGTATGCTCAATTCCATCCTTCCATAATCAGTATTTTGCTACGAGACTATCATACCATATTTTAAGATGCAAATGACTCATCTCCTTAACAGATTTTAGTCTGTTTGTTCCCATATCAGTCCAGTGTATTTTACTAGAAAATCCTGACTCAAGCACAAAAGAAAGAATCGAGCCATACTTCCACACTTTGACCTAAGAGAAGACAGTGATGTGGTATGGAAAAGGAGGAGAAAAGGACAGTCCTGCCCTTGCCATTCCTGTCTCATCTCTTGTGTCTCTGCAAACTCAATTCTGCCTGAAGTGGCACAAATGTGGTGAGGTAACTGACTCCTGTTAAAACTATTCTAAGAATTAGTTTTAAGCTGAACCAACTCAGGGAACTAATCAGTGAGGCAAGCACCCAAACAGCTGTTGCAGCACGCGAGTGACAGAGAGCAAAGAGAACACGATGAAGCCGCAGCATCCACCAAGTCAGAAGCTGTTAGTGAGGTACGAGCAGCCTCCACACAGCAAAGTGCAGCTAAAGGCACAAGGAAGACTCTATGATAATCTCGTTAGCAGAAGTAATGATTACTTACCCACTAACATCTCAAAAAGGAAAACCCCTACAGACCACCAGTCACATTCCCGTCCATAATAACCATCGCCCCCCTGCGATTTCAGGACTTCAGGTGAGATGTAGTCTGGAGTCCCCACGGCTGTGTCGCAGCGCACCATTCCCGTCTGTGCAACAGTAACACAAACAGCTCAGATCAAGGGGCTTCTGAGCACCTCTTTAAGTAATTCCTCTATTAGTAGGACAGAAAACCATAAAAATATAGCCTGAAATACTTGGTTTGAGGACTGTGTTTTAAAGACCATAATTCAAGAAGCAATACTCTATAATTCAAGAAGCAATGTGGATTGAAATGACATTTCTTGGTAAGGTGCTTACCCCTGTCTACTCCGTAGTGACTTCTCTTGACTTCACCTTCTCAAAATTCACCAATTTTATTATTTTTACCATTGGTTTTAATATGAAGGTACACACCATATCAGACTGTTCCTTTTCTCACTGAATTCAGGGACAAACTTTAGAATAATTTTGACAAGTTATGAATTCTAGGCCCTACAAAGCAGATACATAACAGTTTTGTCTAATTCAGCCAATAAATCAAGTTATAGATAAATTTTTATAGACACACCTTGTTTTTGTTTAAAGATAGGAAGAAGAAAAATAGGAGAAGCTATTTTTATAGAATAGCAAAGCTTTCTTTCTTAAAAAATATTTTTTATTAACATATTACCACAGTTGTATCAATGAAATGATTCCTCATCCTCTGCTTCACACTGAGAAACTAAAAATGTAGGGACTAAGTGACGCAGAAGCATCAATCAGCTCTGCCATCATTCCAACTCAGAGTTATAAGTCTTGTTTCCTTTAATGATATTCACTGAATTCACTCCTGAGAGACCAGATGGATGAATGGAATGAAATCCTGGATGACGTTAGAGAAATACCAAAAATACACTCATCTTTTATTCTATTTCCCAATCTGAAGTTTTATCTAAATCATTATACAAAAGTTCTTCGTGCATTTTGCCATCAGCATGAATGGCAATACATACTAATTCTGCATATTAATACAGAGTATTAGTAGCAACAACTAAGTTCAAAATGCAGATTTAAAGAAAGTAAGAGAAACATTTCATTTTGAGAATTTAGACAAAATTTAGACACCACATTACAATATTCTTTCTCATACATTCTATGAGCTGTGAAAAGCTTTTATTTCTGTACTGAAACAGAATCCAGAAGAAAGTCATGAACCAGCAGGCAAAAACTAAAGGGATATAACTAAATACTGTAGAAACCTATAGAGTACTTCAAATGTCCTCCTGGCAAATACCTATCTTCTATGACTCCAATCTAAAACTGAAACCTAAAGAAATGTTAACTTCTCAGTTCCAGAATGAAGAGCAGGTAAACTTTTGCATTCTATGCTGGATGAGATAGCCCATAGCTTACTTATACTGGGATAAGAAAATGAAATTAGATCTTTCCAGAAGACCTATTGCATTCATTAGACAAAGAGAAATACAGGCAAACACATTTTAACACTGCAAAATAAACTAAAGCTCAAGGACATCAGAAATCTAAAGCTGAGAGCATTTGAAAATGGATCTAGCACATGGCAAGGAACCACTGTTTGAATATCCTGCTTGTCAGAGCACTCTCTGCTCTAAGCTGCATGTATCCTTTGAAGCCTAAGCCTCCCTTTGCTTTGAGCACAGGAGGAATTGCTCTAGGGTTATGTGGTTCTGCTCATCCAGTAGGACTGTAGCAACTTAATGAGGCTTCAACACTGGTGTGTGTCTATCTCTTCCTTATCCAAATACAAAATTACAAGGGAAAGTCTGAATTTTTGCTCCGTCAAGTCTGGTTGAAGCCACCTGAATCCCTCCCTGGCTAAGGAGATTCTTTAAAAACCAAGTCACCAAAACAGTTCTGCAAGAGTTCTCTGAAGTCTGCAGCTTCAGTCACAGCCTCTCCACCTTGACACCTAAGCACATAACATCCTATTTCCCATCCCTATGTAATTAATACACCAAAGCAAGAATATTTTTTAATATGTTACACATGTTGATATTTTCTGAAGTCTTAAACAAAGCAAAGGCTGTACTAAAACCCAGACAGACCTACATAAGTCTGATAGCTGGTATGCAGCAACAAGGAAAGACTTTTCAACCATAATACAGATGCTAAGGAATTCCATGCAATGACACTTTAGGCTTTCAGACAAGATGCCAAAGAATTGAACAGTAAAACAAAAAAAACAAAACAAAAAAACAACCAAACAAATTTCTACAATAAAAGAAGCCTTTGCATGCTAACACCAGGTTCAGTGGGCCATAGCTCTCTGAAGCACATTGAGCTGATTATACTTATTCCCCATATAACTCTCTACCTTCTGTTTCAGGAACTAACCTAGAAATGCATTTGCAGATCACAGAACAGCCTGGCTAGAAGGGACATGAAAGATCACCTGACTCAACTTGTCATAAGAAAAGGAGCTGATAAAAGATTATCTAGCACCCTGTGGGACTGCATCACAAAATGAGGATTCTACCACGTCCCTGGGGAAGTTGGCCCATTATCGTCTCAATATAAAATTCCCAGATTTCTGTCCCACTCATTTACACGCTTCTTCTTTCAAAGAACTTGGGTGTTGTTCTGTATGCATTTTTAAGTACTGGGTACCTTTAATACAACAGTCAGACTGTGATCCCTGGCATAAAAGCTGAGTAAACAGCTACATGCTCTCTGTCCAGTACAGAGCACCTTGGCAGTCCCTACACTCTGAAGAGACTTAAATGGTGCTGTTTTCTCTGGGCAATATGTTACTCCTGTGTTTCAAACACTAAGCCTCTACTTATGCCTGAGCAGCACACTTACTATAACAGTTACTATGCAAAGCTTCCCAAACAGGCCAGTGTTTAACCTGAAACTTTTCTCATCACCTCAAAAGATCAAGGTGGACCTTGGAACTCATCTCCTGCAGCCATGTGAGAGATGTACAGTGCACAACAATTCTAAAAAATAGGCTGTCCAGGAGACACCAATGTTCTGACAACTTGGAGGTGAGGCTCCCTGTAGTGTTTCCCAGCATCATTCAGCCTTATTATATTGCTGAAGACAAAGCAATTCAGGTTTCATCTTCAGGACCATCTCCATCAAACCTGAAGGACTTGCTGTCTTGAACCAAGGCTGACAATCAGGCTTTCACTCCCTCAGGAAGTTCCTTCCAGTAAACAAGAGCTGGAGGGTGTTTGTGTGAAAACATGAGCACCGCACACATCAGCTGTTAACAGCAGACAATGCACTGAGGCAAGAAGGATCCAGCAGAGTCCTCTTCAGTGGACAAGCTTCAGTGAGAAAGAAGTTGAGTTCCAAAAAGAGGAACACACTTGCTTCTTTCAGCTGAACTGCCTGGGTTGAGGCAATAAAACCCAAGTGACAAACATCCCTTCTTTTGATCACATCTTTTTCAACAGATATTTTCTGAATCTGTGCTCTGCTGAAAGCTCAGTTAGCACAGGACAGTGCTAGGCATGGCAACACTGGGAGCTCCTGGCCCTAGACACCTACCAAAGCCAACTGCTGTTCACACTTTCTTACACACCTGAGGATTAGACAAAGACTGGTGAACCCTGCCCTGTTCTACCTTATCACACCTAAATACCAAAAAAAGGAACCATGATTCCTACTGAATTTTTGAGTCTAACTCCTTATTCAACAACAGGAATACTCACTTTGTTGCAGATTTTTAAAAAGACAACTAATTAAAAAAAAAAAACCCAAATCAAACAATTAAAAACACACCACAAACTCCCAATTATCACAGCTGAGTTACAGAAAATTCCTTTTATGCTGGAGAAGATCACTAAAACACTTAGCAACTCTTTTCAGAAAATGATAAGGATAAACTCTGCTGCAAGTGTCTGCTCTGGCCTGGCCTGGATGATTTCAGCAAACACTGAACAGCAAAGGTCAGAAAAAATCTCTCAACAAATTGCAGCAAATTTTCCTGGGCTCTCAACAGTGTAAGGAAGATGCTAATGCTCACAAATGCTAAAAGAGATCCAAATCCAAAAAATAAGTAAGTACTGGGTAAGCATATATTTTCTACAAATCAGTCTGCCAACACTAATATTTTATTTACACAGCTGGGATGTGTTCATGTTTTGTAAAAAGTAGCATGAGATTTGGAGACAATCCAGAACCTCTCAACTTCTAAAGTTTCCTGCAGAAGAAAATTTTTGCCATTCCACTGAGTCTGAGAAACACAAAAAACTTAAAATGTAATCCTTTAAAAAATTAATTTCTCTAGGAGCTCACTTGTCCATTGATGCGGTCCAGTCTAAAGTGGAGCTCACTGTAACCTTTTACGAGAAACATGGATGCATTTCTCACATTTACAGTTCCATCATCCACATTTTAGCATTCCATTCTTTTAACAATAGCAGCAAAAAAGAAAAACAGTAAAAGGCTTAGTTCCACCATTTCTGGAGTCCCTAAAACAGCACAGAGGATCACCTTTTTTTTTTTTTTGTAGATTTATATTGCGAGCTTTTTTGATGCTTTTTTATTGTTTTATTCCAATAAACAACAGTTTCCCTTAAGACATTACAATCTACTGACTCAAAATAAATACTAATATTTTTATGGACTGAATTAAGAGACCAGGTACTACTTTTGAATTTTTCAGTTAAAGTAAATGGTGTCTTCTACAATACAGGCAAGTTAATGAACAAAATGGAGGTAAATATTATCTCTGCCTTTAGACTACAACTACAACATCAACAAAACTAAATAGACTGAAGTTCAATAAACAGCTGCAGTTGGACAATTATGAGGTTAATATATTATCATGTGAAAAAATCCACCCTAAACAGATGCAGTACTTCTGGATACTGCTGAAGAGACATTAACTTGATGATGCAAATGCAAATTAAGTAGATAGTAGAAATTAAATCAATCACTGCCTAAACAATACAGAAAAACCCTGAAACCATAAAGGCAAACAAGCTTAAAGGGATTACCCTTGCCAATGCTACTACAGAAAATTTTCAAAGACCAGGTAAATCATAACACGCATTCATATACAGGTTTTTTTGCATATGTTATAATCTGTTATAGTTTTTCATAGGAAGAATAGTTGCAGTTTTCCATAGGAACAGTATATTCTGTAAATTACAGCATAACACTGCCTGTCAGGCAAGGTCCTAAGAGTGCGAACCACAAAAGGTAGTTTTATTTTCAAGGTTAAAAATATTCTTACACAAACTTGTAAGAAAACTGTATTTGGCTGTTCATGGCTAAATCTGGATAATTAAATAATTTCAATTGACATCTTGGCATACTGACAAATAACTAACAGAATTTGATCCATATATCGCTGCTGCTGTACTGTGACCTCATTTGAATGACCACTAGAGGATGCTATGAGAACAATTAGATACAGGAAAAAAAACACACAAATGTATCTTGCTTATAAAATAATGTCATTTACAAAAAAAATGTCAGCTTATGAACTGTTCCAACATTATTAATGTTGAAACTAGGAGTTATCTCACAAGCTTTTCAAACATTTGGCAAAAAAAAAAATGTACCTCAGAAATTCATAAACTCACATCTTTCAAAAATAGCAAAGAGTAAGTTTACATCCTTCTTCCGTGAGAGAGAACAGTTTATAACAGAAAAAGGTTACACTATTTAAAGTACTCTTATATTTAAAAGTATGAAACAAGAAACAGCTTTCCAACCAAGCAGATAATTTGATGAATACTTTGGGTATTATACTTACTATCTTTTTATTTTTATAAGAAAATAACATTAGATACAGATGTAATTTAGAATTGCAGTTTAACAGACGGTAAATTATTGAGTTTCATACTTACTTCATCCATTTTCATGCAAGTGCCAAAATCTGCCAGCTTCAGATGCCCATACTTATCTAAAAGCATATTGTCAGGCTTCACATCTCTGTGTATCAAGCCCATGGAGTGAATTGCATCAAGAGCAAGAACAACTTCAGCTGTGTAGAACTTGGCCCACTTTTCAGGCACATCATAATTGCTCATAAGGTTTACAAGATCTCCACCTGGCATGTATTCCATTACCATGTACAAATATTTGTCATCTTGAAAGGCACAAAATAGCTGCAACATTAAAAAAAGGAAAAGAAAAAAATGCAATTACTTTTCAGACAGCTATGGAAAAGAATAAAGCCATTTACCTTGAAATTTCTTGTGGTTACTTGAACTAACCTGAGAATATGTTCTCAAGATTGCTTTAAATATGATTAAAATAATACATTTTCCTATTAATTATGAGAGCACCTTGAAACCTGCTGAACTTCAGAACCCCCTCATAATTTTTGCGAAAGTAAAAAATATTTCCTATTATTTTAATACTATAGGTGTCTAAGATTAAGGTATTAAGAAGTATCACTGAGTCAAAAATGCAAAGTATCAAATCTGTGACAGGGACCATCATATTCTGATTTGAAAATAGCTCAACAGTGAGCAGCACCTTAGATTGTTTCCAAATTTTCTATATTATAAATTCCTTATGTCTGTACATGTTTGCAAAGTCACTGCTGACTTTGTCCTAAATCAACACATATTGAAATAACAAATAAAACCAAAATGTTCCCGAAGACAATCGTAACACAATATAAAGAAACTGTGCTTAACAATAAAATACTGGTCTGGTGTAAGTTGCAGTCAGTATGTTTCCTATTGGCATGATAGTCAAAGTGAGTTCAGTCTCTTTAAAATGTATTTCACACCTAGAGTGCTGAAGTTTTAGAGATTCCACTCGGTGATCACCAGGCCTGAAAATAGCCCAGTCCAGCAAAAAGCATTACTATCAAATGTTCAATGACTGTTGTGAAGAAATCTCTGAAAATCTCAGCTTATTTCTGAGGGAATACTGCCTTATCTTAAAAACTAAAATCATTCACATCTTTAAATTACACACACAAAATTAAAAGGCAATTGAAAAATAGGATGTGTGGAATCACAGAAGACTATGGAGGATGAGGAACCATGAAAGGCAGGTATATTACAATGAAGATTTGACCTTCAGATTAAAATTGTTTGTATAACAAGTGTCAGAAGACCTACATCAGAAAGATATACTTTAATAAAAATATGTTGGACTGTATTTGTTTGCACAAATGGATAATATATGCAATATATAGTACAATAATGCATTGGGTCATTAAAATCCAAATGAAGATTCAAAATAAACTCTATTTTGTCATACGCAGAAATATTCGTATAATAATAACAGCACTATGTCTTTACACAGTACTTTTGCTATTGTCCTCAAGGGATTTAATTTAAAAAAATTAAAACTATGCAGGGCTCTTGTTTCATTTGTTTTTCACATTAAAAACTAGACAGAAAGAAGCAGTGTGATCTATCCCAGTTTCTAGATCAGAACAGGACCTACATTTTCTTCAAACCAGCTCAATGGTCCTACCCCACTGGACCACATCACCTAAATATATCACACTGAAGCACTTAATCACAGAAGGCACAATTGCAACTACACTTTAGTTCATTTGCTATTTACAGATGCAGACACGCATTTAGATCTTGCTTGTGACAGTTTCCTTTGAAAATCCATGTCATGCATTTCTCATTACTTTCAACTGCATGTGAAAAATAGTTCCTGACAATTACTGTTACTAGAACAAAGAACTAAATTTAAAAAATCATCTATTTGTATAAGTATTTCTGATGAATATAGGCAAGAACACAGAACATGCTTAAAGAGCAAAACATCTTTGTATACCTGAGGTAAAGTGTTATGAAAAATATACGGAAAGCTTAAAGCCAATCTTATTAAATACACAGAAGCATAGCAATATATATGAGAGCATTTAAATTAATTATTAAAAAAATTAAGGACTAACAATTTCTCCAAGCACATGCTTTCACTACTCCTTTTGTTAACTGGTGCAATTTACCAATTACAACAAATGGCAATAATCAGTACGGATTGTTCCCAGAGGCACAATTCTCATGACAGCATCTTGATGACACACGTCATGAGACAGCTGCGAGTGACGGTGCTCAAGACCAGATGAAGGAGTCAACTCTCCATTGCTTGGATATGCTGAGTGCTGATGCTCAGAACTGACCACTATGGCAAGATGGTTTCAAGGAACCCCTGCTACAGCCCCTTGGCTTGCAGGAGACCAGGACTGCACACTCATCATACATCAAACTGCAGCTGAAAAGACAGTGACTATTTAAAGCACTCTTAATACCAACTGCCTGTGATCAACTGACTGTATCATGAGGAAAGACTGGAAATACCAATCACATTTGCTTCTACATTCCTACACAGATTTCACAGTTGGAAAGATAACTTCTCTATTATTCCAAATATCATATTACATATTATATTACATAATTACATATCATATATATCATATATCATTACATATCATATTACAATCATCCTAGTCCTATTCCCACTTGTCTCCCTACTAGAGAATAAAATACTAAAACTATAACCCAATCTAATAGTTTATAAAAACATTGGTCTTGTAAACCAAAGATTGAAGAATCAACCTCTTCTTAGAGTTACCCTCAGCAAAGAAGGAATCAAACCTTCCTCACCAACTCCCAAAGCTGGTATTTTCAACTAAACTACTTTCTGACCGGCGGCCGCCCCCCGCCCCTAAACAGCTCGAATAGCCCCTCGAGATAACCCCCGAACAAGCTCCAACACCACAAATAAAGTCAACAGCAAAGCCCATCCCCCAACTAAAAATAACCCGGCCCCCCATGAATAAAACACAGCCACCCCATTAAAGTCCAAGCGAGTCGACAACAGCCCCCCATTATCTACCGTACCCCCCTCAACCAACCAAACCCACCACCAACCACAACCCCAACCACAACAATCAGCCCCATCCCCAAGGCATACCCAACAACCCCTTAATCAGCCCAAGCCTCCGGATGAGGATCCGCTGCCAGAGACACCGAATAAACAAACACTACCAACATACCACCAAGATACACCATAACCAACACCAAGGACACAAAAGAAACCCCTAAACTTACCAATCAACCACACCCAGCCACAGAAGCCAAAACCAACCCCATAATAGGGAGAAGGATTGGAGGCAAAAAAAAAATCTATTTAGTTCATTTTATTACGCATTTATAGTGACTAAAATTAATATACTTTTTAACACAGCCAAACATAAAAAACTTAGTGAAATTGCTGTAAAAATGTATTTTTTAAAAGTAAAACTCTGAACCTAAACCTTGATTTGAGTTTCAATGTAAATTCAAAACCAGCTCAGGACTGGGAAGCATTTATGGCATCAGCATCATTACTATTGCTGTTGTTGTTATTATTTTGCTTTTACAAATCTTCCTTACCTGAACCACCCATGGGCTGTTGGCGAAGGCCATGATATCTCTTTCTTCCCAGAAAAAGGCTGAATCTGATCTCTTGATCATTTCAAATTTACTAAGTAGCTTCATTGCATAAACCTTCTGTGTCATTTTATGGCGAACCTGTTGGTTGAGAAAGAAGAGAATCAACCTTTTTAAAATGCCTTGTTAAAAACCTGAGTTCCAGCATAGTATGTTTCTGCTACGTGCATACTGCTTTCTGGGATGCAACACCTCCAGGTCTTCATACACCAAATTTTCTACACAGCAAGGATCTAAGAACTTGCAAACCTAAAAAGTAAAGTTTAACAGCTGCTCCAAAAACCCATCATAGCAGGAAATAAAGTCTAACTCTGCATTTATTTTCTTATTCTGAACACTGTCTAGCCATTGATTTCATTCATGCTAGAAACTGGGCAACCAGTCTGCTTCAGCCTCTTCCAATTTTTATTTTGCACCAAAACATAATTGCTCCTGTTTCTTTTTCTACACAGTTCTTAAATTCACTTTAAATGGTGCAAAATTAATACAATAAATCTTGCTGAAAAACTGGAAGCAAGGCTTTTATTACAAAATATGAAAACATTTTTAAAAACTTCATCTGAATTCAGATGTGAAACCAAATCCTTAAATTGCACACTGCAGTCTTTACTCAGCTAAGTTAATCATGAAACATCCTATTTTATGAAAAAACTATTAGAAGAACAGGCTTTTAACATTCTTGAGTGTTTCTTAAAGAAATCAAGGTAAGAAGTTTTTAGCTGTAAAAACTCTGAGTCATAAGGACCTTAAGTTTCTGCATATTTTTTTCCTGTTAAAATAAAAATTTCAGTGGACTAGTTTGTGAAACTGATTGATGAAAATTGTGAAATGCACAGAAACGGAAGTTACAGTTTTCTGGTCCATTTAAAACCTCTCACACCTAATAAATAAAGCAGATCCCCTAACTTCTTAGTTTTTCACAATATCTGAGTTTAATTATGTTACTTGAAAGAATGTTCAATAGGCTTTTCTGAACAGCTGTAGATGTAGGTCCATGATATCTGCAGAACAGAGCTTCAGAGAGGCACCTATTTGTCTACAGATCTGGGAGCATCAGTCTCCTCCTCAGGAGCTGCAAAAATTAATACTGCTGAAGGAATACAAGAAGCATCAGGTGGAAGGGGTAATCTTGGAAAAAGCAAGAACATGAACAGAGAGAGAATTATTTAAGGAGCTGCTGTTCTTGAAATTAGGGCTTTTGGCCTTCAAGATATAGGTGCAAAGTTTTATTATTAGTATCTTGCACAGTTTAACACAAATAAACAACCTTCTCTACAATTAGATCAAAAACAACCTAACACCAGAACAGAAACATGGTATCTATGTGCATTAAAAACTCTATACACATATTTTAGGACATTAATTATTCAGCTAGTGAAGGTGTCCTAAAACAGTATTTTGAAAACTATCTTTTTCCCACTTACTAACCCCAAATGGGATTTTTTACAAAAACTTGGTGGTACACCACAAACTACACTCCCCTAAGTAGAGCTTTTGTAATCCTGCCCAAAACCAGAAGAAACACAAAGACCAGAAACCTCAAAAAGATCTTGTTTAATTGAAGATGCATTTTCTCTGAAACCTGACATTGAAGTTCTACAATGCATTTAGCAGTTTACAGTTCCTAAAGTCACTGTGTACTCTTGCCTAGGTGAAGTTAGAGTATCTGCCTGCATTTAGAAAAACAACTGTCTCCCATGACTCGAGGAAAAAAATTCTTGACAGTCAGCACAGCTTGAAGGAAGCTCATGTACAGGAGAGGCCAAGTAAAGAGGGGCGGGGGACCCAAAAATCAGTCTGCACACCTCTCTAAATAGTGCCAATAGGTTATTGGCTAAATGACTTCTTGAGAAAATTTCAAGATAGGCTCTTTCTCTGTACAAAACCAAAGCAATAACAGTTATACTGGCACACCCAGAGACTGAGTGTGTCTTGGCACACCCTGCAGGTGAGCAGACCTACCGCTGACATTCCTCCTATCAGCACCATGGCCCCTGGAGAC
Organism: Cinclus cinclus; assembly: GCF_963662255.1. Classification (NCBI taxonomy): domain Eukaryota; kingdom Metazoa; phylum Chordata; class Aves; order Passeriformes; family Cinclidae; genus Cinclus; species Cinclus cinclus. The sequence goes on along the minus strand of NC_085048.1, from coordinate 14,066,557 downwards.
AGCCCTTTGAGCTGTTAGTCACTGTGCTCTTTAGGCAGAGATATATTTGTACATACAGAGATTGGCTCATACAGCAGATTATTCATGTATTAAACTGTCATGATGCTTCAATTTCTTCCAACTGTTAAAATGAAACTGCCAAATTTAAACTGCAGCTCGCCAGAGTAACTCTCAAAATAGGTAGGAAAATCCCTTCGTGCCATTAGCACTGAGTAACACGGCCTTGCTTAACTCATGAAAATGCATTAAGAAAAAAGAATTTCACTCTACTCTATTTCAACAATCTAATACTTTCAACAAACAAAATGCATCCATAATTTCCCCAGCCTTCACATGGGAAGACAATCTGTCGGCAAAGAAAATAACACATCCATTTGAAGTGATCAGATTTAGTATGTAGTACTGGTGATGGTACTGTCTCTTTTATGATTTTGAAAAAAAAATATGATCCTAGGGTGGAGTTTTAGCTCTAAGGCTTGAAGTAATTCCAGGTGTCCTAAAATACTTAATAAAGCCGTAAGAAATGACTACAGATAGGTATCAAAGTTCACGTCCAGACAAATTTTCAGGTAATAAAACATCACTGCTTTATCTGCTTTACTGCAGAACTGTACATCAGCAGCCAATGAGGAATTAAACCTAATAAACAGAGGACTTAATGAAGAAAAATAAGCCAGCATCTGTTTATTCAAACCATGACAACCACTGGTTTGCAACACTGACAAATCAGACAATAAAGACTGTCACCCAGACCATAGTGTAGCACCCAAACACAAGGAAGTGCTAACTTTGCTTTAGTCTTCTCTTCCAGTACATGAGCAGGTCAGTCTGCTGTGTCCCTGCAATAGTTAGACCTGGGAGAAGGAACTAAGGATAAGTTTCAATTTCAAATCAAGATGACTTTCCACAAGTGAAAACAAACAAGAGGAACTCAGGATGTGCTTTCATAAATAACTATTTCTACATAAACCAGAAGCAACATATTAAGTACCATAATTCAATTTTTCTGTCTGCCCTAGACACCAGTCACTTTTATTCACAGCACTCCATAAGAGAATAAGTGACCTGGCAGCTGGCAATCATTTTCTTAGCTCTCCCCATCACTACAGACCCAGCAACACCAGAGACCACAGCACAAGTGTAGAATTTAATACATCTGGATTTATAAGGAAATTGTTTCTCCACCACAGACAGATACTCAGACCAGACTCATCTGATCTCTCTTTACTGGACCGTTTTTAAAATTTTTTGGAGGAGAGAGGAAGAGGAAAAATCAAGCCTTTAAAGAAAACTAGCTGCAAGACACAACAATAGAGAATGTGCTTCACTTTTTTGACAAAAAATGGAAAGCTGATTGCTTCACATCACTTCTTTAGCAAGAAAATGCTACACTGGAACAGAAGATTAAGGGAAAACAAAATTAAATTGAAGAGGTCATAGCTGACTATTTTATGCTGCAAACATTACAAGCCAGAAAATGAGCATACTAATATAATCATTAGAAACATATAATAAATATTTGTGCTACAATTCCTATGCACAATAACACATACTGATAATACAACATTCATTAACTTAACTCATGTACTTAATCATGTCTTATTTATGGTTCTTTCTGTATTTAATCCCCAATGAAGCAAATTTCTATTTTGATCACAGAAAGAGTTGCAAAATATTTTCATTACCACAAATCCATCATCTGCAACAGTGGTGTTAACATTTTGAATGGAGTAGAAATAGATAGAGCTTAGCTCAATAGTTTAAACTTGTATCATACCTTGTGAGGCAAAAAACAGAGGTATGTATGTCCACATCACCAGCTAATATTAGCTCAGATCTGCAGTTGTATTTACTAGCCCACTGCTTTTCAGCTGTAAGACTGCACAGCATTGTGATTTCTAGTTGTATTTTTGCTCTCCAGAAAACACATTTTTTTTTAATTGACATAAGGTACAGAAGAGCTCTATATGAACACACAGAAGTTTCTTTACAATACCAAGGATTCTTGCTTTTTTTGGAGGACTTATTAAAGATTTTAAAAAATCCCATGACAACAATGCAATCTAAACCCCATCACTGTATGACCAGGTTACATTTTGTCATTACATTTTAATGGTCGGGAAAATGAAAAATGAAGTTTGTCTTCAGATACCTCAAAGTGACAAACTGCAATATGTACACTACAAAAAAAATCATCTTTCTTAAAAATTCAAATTGTGTATGACAGGGTGAATTAAGAAAAAGAGTTTACAGAACAAATCAGGACCTCCTATTTGAAATGAAGTGTTAAAAAGAAAATAAAATAATTTAGAAAAACTCTTCTGTTCTTAAGAAAGACACATATGAAAACAATGTATTTTCATTTTTGAAGCACATCGAAAATATAATTCTCTTGGGTGCTTCCAGGAAATATATGAGTGTGACATCTAAAAATGACACACAACTTCTGTTACTGGGACTTGCTCTTTTTCATCCCTACCCCCTCAACAAATGGACAAGGAACTCGGCGCCTTAAAACTTGATTTTTCACGGACTTCACATGCCAGTGTAAGAAGCATCTCCATTCACTGCTCCATGTGGATTAATATAAAGATACAAAAATGTCTAAAAGAAGACTTTAAAAGGAACCATTCAATGTGACTGTCATTGAAAAGACATGGAGTAGTCTGCTTTCTTACAAACACCCTGCAGCAGCCCCTTCACAAAAAGAAAGGTTCTGCTGAAGGTTTTGGTTTTGTTTTTAATTTCTTGCCTACAAGGATATAAAATCATATAAATATACATAAGAATTCTTTAAAGCCTTGCTAGAAAATGAGGAGTTTCGGAAATACTCCACTCCATACTTCATTCACTCTTCTTGACAAAAACAAAGTGTAAATGACCCTGATGGCAATAGGGAAGAGGGTGCTACATTCTCATGTTACTACATTCTCATGTTACTAAACTTGTATGAAGTTGTTTTAAAAAATGACATGGATGAATACAAATTGCTGATTAGATGTTGCTATCTGCCATACTAATCACATCTAAATTTGCAAATTACCCATGAGTCATGCAAATAATATTCAGCTAGTCAGAGGGGCTTGTTTTTCAGTTCCAACAAATTTCAGCAACACTAATAGAGAAAATACAAAGAATTGTATAAATGGATCATGACTCTATTGCCATTACACACTGTGTACCTCCTACAAGCTGCTTAGATCTTACCACATTCCTCAACAAAACTCCAACACATCTTTGTATTTTCCAAAATGGTCATAAGGTAGAAGGCAATATGATTCTCCCAGCTTCCTAGAGCAAAATTACTGAAGAGCAGTAAAATGCCAGTTCCAGGTCAACAAATACAAGCAAAAGGGTCATTTCTGTTACCTTGTGGTAACAGGAAAACAACCTCCAATTGCAGCAAATTAGTTGCTCCCTTTTCCATTGACTTGCTTCATGTCTCTCTTCCCCTAAAAATACTCACACAGAAAATCACCATGGATCAGCTGGTGCACAGTTATCTGACAGCTCATGATAACTTGTCCCTAATGTTTGCCTTCTAGATTCTATCTGGCACTGACATCCAACGATTATTTCAAAAGTGACATATCCATCCCTCTTATACATATGTTCAGATTTTTGTTACACTTATCACACAGTAGGATTTGGAAGTCCTGGAAAAATCAAAATTAAATGAAAATCAGACTACATGTGATACACCAAGTTACTTTTGTAGTTTGATTACTTTTTTTATAACAGAATTTTTCTGCAACAGAAATTTTTAAAGTAATCACATTCACACTTTAGATATTATATTGCATACAATGTCGAGGGGCCAATGTTAAGAAAATAATCTTTTAAAAATCCTGTGAGTCATGTCACTTAAAATACAATGCAAGTATCACAATTATAAAATCTTTTGTTGCAGTGTTTGCTTGCTCTTTTGTAGAAGGTTTCAGATACTGTTATACTGTGATACTCATGGCCAAAAATATTTAGAATTGCCATGAACTGTGTTTTTGATTTTGATCAAAGGATAGAAAACATTCCTGAGTTCTTCCCTTCCTATCAATCATATTTTAAACTCAGATTTACTGTTTACTATGCACAGAAACAATCTCTCAATACAATGAAAATTACATTTGTTCTTTTTAAGAATGAATTTTTAAATATAAAACATGAAGACTGAGGAAGGTTTTGGCTAAAGCTGTTTATCTGTCTAAACATTAAATCATTACATTCTTACCAGCTGCACTTCTCCAAAAGCCCCTCTTCCAATCACCTTAACAACATCATAGTCTTCAGCTTTCATTTGTAAAGCTCGGATTTTTTCCACAATCTTCTCATCTAAAACAAATCAAACAGAAGTTGTAATAATGTATGCATTAAGAGAATACAAGAATTTTAGCTATTCATTTAGAGTAAAAATAAGCTATTTCTATTCAAATGTTTAGAACCTTCTTGATAATTCTTGAGATCTGTAGTCAATATTAATATCTCCTTTCATTATTCTTTGGAATCCATTAACCCTCTATCTTTAGCTGTAACAACTGAAACATCTTCCATATTTTGTTGACTCTCATTTAATAATCACTCACAAGCTTATGAAGACTGGTAATGAAGAGAGCCAGAGAGGCCTATCTAGAATTTTCACTCATTCCTTGCTGCACTCCCAGGATCCACTGACAGTCCACTGACAATGCCAAGGTGGAGTACATGGCACAGAAAAAGCACTGCAGGTGCAACCTGCTCCTACACACCTGGAAGGTTCAACAGAACTCACATGGTGAGGAATGTGACTCTGTAACCCTCAGGTACAACTGCAGATCACACAAAGATCTGGCACATCCACTCATCCATTCCATACAGAACATTGATTCAAGTTTACGTATGAGTATGTAAGTGCAGGTCATCTCAAATTGCTTTTTTGGTGTTCATCACATGTGTAGTTCTACACTGCTTAAAATGATGTCTACAATGCTATTCAGCATTCTGCAGATAAGCACTGCCTGTCAGTATGTGTCTTATCAGCAGTTGTGGGAATCTGTAAAAGGGAAAACATTAAAATTCTGATCTCTGACAAGTTCTAAAAACACACAAGGTCCTAGACTCTTTAATTTTGTAAATGAAGCATGCTATGAATGCATTCCTAGCTAAATGCTTTTTTAAAAATCTATCCTTATTATGAGGACAAAAGATAATGGAATCAGTGAATGGAACCCATAATACTGGAGGTAATCTAAGGCATGACAAGCCCCTGCACACACTTAGAGGAAGAACAAAACAAAGCAAAACAGGTGGCTGGAGAAAGAACTCTACCAGTAAAGAGCATGAAATTGTATGAAAAACTGTGGATACTTATATTCAGAGAGGGGTAGAGGTTTATATTGCGAGATCCCTGTTTAGGATCAAATACCATGGAATTTTATCCTTAGAAAGGCATTAAAGAGGATCTCAGATCTGAATACAGGAGAGAAAAGAATCAGAAACACCGTTAATCCAGTATGACATTAAAGATGACATGGTCTAAGGGAGTTAATGATAAGAATATCTAGTAAATAGCTTAACCATTCTTACATATTCATGAAGAGCAGCTTGGCAGGCTAAAAGCAATTTGGGAGATGCCTGACCATCAGGAACACTTCTTTTCTTCCAAACAAGCAATAAGCCAAATCAGGGAGGCTTTCTGATTTATTACTCACAAACAAGAACAAACTGGCTCAGGGAAAGAAAGTCTGTGGCAGACTTGGCAGAAGCAACTGTGAGATGGTGGAATTCAAAACTTGAACAGACCTGAAGAAGGAAAATAGCAGACCTTGGACTTCAGGAGAACAGACTATGGCTCGTTTGGAAAATTCAGTGGCAGGATCCTGTGAAAAGCTGCTGTGAAGGGCAGAGGAGTGAGCTGATCTTCAAAGATGACATGTTCATAGCACAAGAACAGTCTGTTCTAGTTAGCTAGAAATCAAGCAGGAATGGCAAGGAGCCCGTCTGCCTAAATGGACAACCTCTGCCTCAACTCAAGCACAAAAGGTAAAGGTTTGGAACATGGAAACTGAGTTGGGTTACCCAGCAGGAACCTCCCAAACAAGAAGAGATGAAACTGGGACAGCCAAGGTCAGATGGAGCTGAAACTAGCCAGGATTATGAAGGGAAACAAGAGACTCTATAAATATATTGGCCATAAAAGAAAGAATAAGGCAAATATGGTACCACTGCTCTCAGTGAGGGAGGTGATCTAGTACAAGGGACATGGAGAAGATTAAGGCAGTTGATGCCTTTTTTGCTTCACTTCACACTCAAGCCCTGCTCAGAGGCCTCCCAGCTCCTTGAAGCCAACAGCAGAGTGTGAGGGCAGCACAGTATCACAGTAGAAGTTATGAGGTAAAGAGCAGTGAAGCAAACTTGGCATATAGCAGGTCCTGAGACAATAGAGGATGCATTCAAGTGCACTGAAAAAAAAAAAACAGTCAAGACCATTACTAGGCTGTCTTCTATCACCTTTGAAAGGTCATGGCAATTTGGGAAGGTGATGACTGGTAAAGTGCAAATGCCATATCCATGTTCTAAAAAGCCAATAAGGAGGCTACAGGATGGAACAGCAGCCTGACCACACTATCCAAGATGTTCATGGAGCAAAACCCTTCAGGAATCCTCTTTCAAGCACATGATGCATGTGAGAGGATAAGAACAGTCAGAATGGATCTAAAAAGGACAAACTGTGTTTGACTAACCTGATTTCCTTCAATGATGAGATGTCTGTCTTGGTGGACAAAGGGAAAGCAGTACATTTTTTTGACTCTAGCATGCCTTCCAACACAGCATCTCAAAGTATCCAAAGTATCTTGTAGCCAAACCAGGCTGATATGGATTGCACAGAGGAATTACCAGGTGACTGGAAAAGTTGCTGGAGTCACAGCCAGTGGTTTTAAGTTCAAAGTCCATACACTGGAGGGCAGGGTGGCTTCTATGAGAGACCCAGACACGATGAGTAATGAGCTGACAGGAAGGTCACAGTTCAACAACTGCAAATGCAGAGTCCTGTAGCTGCAATGGAACAGCACCACACAACAGAAGAGGATGCACTCACCAGCTAGAAGGCACCATGAGAAAGAGGACCTGACAGCCCTGGTGGACAGCAAAGCCAAGCAGAGGAACAAAGAGCCATCCTTTGCACTGACTACGCAAGTATGTGTTGGTAACTGCACAGTAGGTTGAGGGAAGCAGATTTCCTCCCCTATCTGTTATTCGTGAAACCATATGTGGAATATTATGACTAACTTTGGAGTCTTCAGTACAAAAAAATATACCAAACATTCCCCAGCTTCATGGAAGACCACCAAGATGCTCACATGATGCTCAAAAGAAAATGAGAGAACTGGAATGTTCAGGTTAGGGATGGATAAATGGTTGGCCTCAACAGAAGTTGAAATGAGGTTATAGTTCTAAGGGGAAGAAAGTGAAAGGACAAGAGTCACCAGACAAGATGAAATACCAGAAACCTTATTTTGTATGAAAAGAATTTGTAAGAATTGGGGAAAGGTGCAGATTGTCAAATGGAGTTGAAAAGCCACCATCTTTGGAAATTCTCAAAATTCACCTGCACAAGAAACTCAGCAATCTGATATAACATCAAAACTGGTTTGACTTTGAGCAAAGAGCTGGACCAGTTGGCCTCAAGAGATCCTTTGTAACCTGTGGAACACAAAAACTTCTTCTGGGGAAAAGACTGAATGTGACAGGGAAGGGGAGAGATTAATGTTACAATAATGGTCTGCTAGTAAAATTTTAAGAACAGAGGCAATTAAAATATCCAAAAGTAAACAAATCTGCTACATTCAGTGTACTAATAAGACCAAAGTAATTCAGTGTGTCAACAGGAAGAAGAGTTCAGAGAATTGTGATGTTGTTTCTAAACTGAATCATGACAGCCTAGACCAAAAGCATAGGAAAGCAACCTGCACCAAGTTTATTATTTTTGTTAGTAATAAGAATTAGTTTTGCAGATTGTGAAGGGAATGCTGTGTTTGGAAGTTAACTGCAGATCACCCTGGCACTAGACAAGGAGGATAAATACAAATTCACAGGACATAGCAGCAGAGAAAGAATATCAGCAAACTTCATGTCACAGAGAATGCAGTTAATGTTTGAATACAGTGTTACATCTCATGAGACATTGGAATGACAAGTTTATTTTATATGTTTATGACATGTTTCAATGTTTTCAAGTAAGTGAAATGAGCAGGGAGCTAAACACATTGAAAAAGGAATGTGTAGTTTTATGCAGCTCAATTTCTGAGAAGAAACTCACAGGAATATTGCTGTAGAAGGTAGAAAGTATAATTGAAGTTACTACGGCTCCAGTGAAACACTTCAAGCATTAAATAATGCAAATAAGCAATGAAAAAACAAAATACATATGAAGAGTTACTAGTTTTATCATCCTTGTGAAATGCTGAGAATGGAGAAATTATACTCACTTTGATAAAAGTAGAATAGAATAGAATAGAATAGAATAGAATAGAATAGAATAGAATAGAATAGAATAGAATAGAATAGAATAGAATAGAATAGAATAGAATAGAATAGAATAGAATAGAGCCCTTTCAGTTCAAGGGGACCCACAGTGACCATCACCACAACTGTCTGACTGTTTCAGGGCTGCCCAGCAGTTAAACATTGTTAAATGCCTCTTAAAACATTGACAAGCTCAGGACACTGATTGTCTCTCAAGGAAGCCTGTTCCAGTGTCTGACCACCCTCACAGTAAAGAAATGCTTTATGATGTCTTGTCTGAACCTCCCCTGGTGCAGCTCTGGACCATTCCCATATGTCCTGTCACTGCATCCGAGGAAGAAGAGCTCAGTACCTCCCTCTCTACTTCCCCCCTCTTTAAAGAGCAATGAGGTTACTCCTCCTAACTCCTTCAAGTAAAATTTAATAATCTCAGTTAACAGTAATACCACATAGGGATGCAAGTGTTGTGCAGGTATCAGTTATACAGATGGACAGTCTATTTTGGCATAAAAATCTTACAGATATGGAACAGATAATCAGTGCATGGAACTAACTTGAAACAAAAAAACTAGGGTGCAAGAAGGCAATCTTAGATTAACCCTGGAGCCACACCATAACTGCAATACACTGGATCATAAGATTTAGTTCATGTATCACATAACGTGATCTAATTCGGGGCACAAGATACCTTTCCAACAGCAGCCTTCTTATAGTGGTCTGAATTCTCAGATTTCACAGAGATGAGTTCAAAAATTTTGGTATCTGTATACATGTCTCATGAACTGGCAACAGAACAAAGCCCAGCAGAAGAAAAACGTTATGTTTAAAGGAAAGCATTAGATGGACTCCCCAGCCCCAGGATGCAATGGAATCTTATAGAACTACTGTGACATTTGAATGAATGCCCTAAAATATGAGAATAGCATCATCTGTGACTCAATTTTATGCAACACAGGAAGGATCAGGGATGCTAGATACAAAGAGTCTTTAAAGACAGCTTTTGATTTACTATTTGAAAATGGCACTATAATTTTTGAACAAATGAAGTTACATGTTCTGAAAGGGCAAAGTGTTTGGATTAGTCACTGACAGCTGGCAGTAAGAATGTGGCTGAAGGTTGCAAATGCTTGCGAAAATGGAAAAAATACCTGTCTAGGACAGTAAGGGGATATGGGGAGGAAGGAAAAATCCAAACTTTTCTCCCTTTTAAGGTAAGAAAAAAAAGTTAATATGCAGGCTATTTCCTTTAAAAAAAAAAAACAATGTGTATCAAGCAGTTCTGGGGAGTGTATATATGATGAATGAAATTGCAAGGGACTGCAATTTTATCCCACAGATCAGATACAGTCAGTCAATGAGTGCTGCTATGGAGTATATTAAGTCAAAAGTTGCTGCCCTAGGCAGAAGTCCAGCCAGAAGTTAAACTGAAGTACAGCCAGGAAGTGCTGCAATCCTGCAGCTGAACAAAACCAAACAGAAAGCACAACAGAAAGACTGAAGTAATTAGGGGTGCATCCATAGTGTCTGGTCAAAGGTGAGTGAAAAAGAAAAAGCTGCTGGAGACCTTGCAGAATCAGGAGGAACTAGAAAGCACAACTCCAGACAGGAGTTGTCTCTAAATATGAAAATAAAATAAAAGGGGAACATGAGAAGTATATTCTCTTGCATAGATGGAAAAGAGCAGAACACAGGGAAACAGAAAGCAGCAGCTCTCTGGCTTATAGAGAACACATACATCCCTAATGTAATGAAAATAGGCCTGATGGCAGGGCTGAATTGTTTTGTATCTACCAAGTACCCAAAAGGGAATGTGGTTAATGACACTGACATATAACTTGTTTACACATCTAAGACATTCTGTCTTACATACTGTGGCTTCCATGCTCTACTTGGGAAAGTTGGTTATTTGATAGCTCTCCCATCCCTACTCCTACCAGAACAATATCATTAAGAATGGAACTGGAGCCCAACCTGCTGAGGCAACTGTGAAGACCTGGCAGGGAGCTGCCTTAGAGAAGCCAAGAGAAAACCAGAGGAGCAATTAGCTCCTTAACTCAGTGGAAGTTCTACAGTGAACTAAATTTCTAAGATCCTTGTTGGCATCTGATATTTCACGAGTGCCGCTGACAGGAAGCCCGGAGCGCACAGAGCTGCAGCCCTGGGAGGCACTCACATCACACCAGATAACATTCCTGTTGGTAACCACATGGCTGGGCAGGATTCAGCAACTTCAAATGACATAACAAAATGCAAGGGAAGGAACCAGAACTGTTGATTTTGCAAGCAAATAACCTTGGAAGATCCATCTTCCAAGTAAGCAGTATCTACTTGGAGAGGAAAATGACCAAAGGAACTTTTCAGGGAGTTTATTCAGGGAGTCTAGAAAAACTGGTGCACAGGTGCCACATCTTTACTAAAAGTCCCTTCTACTGTAAATACATCCACTGACACTACACTCTACAAATCTGCCAACCTACATAAAATCAGCAAATCATTTAGCAACACAAATTTACAACTCTTGAGTGATGCTGAATAATGCATAGAAAATCATTGATCCATGTAGGGAGTCAAGACTTCTGGGTAGTACCAGGCCTGCTGATGGCACCACTCTGTGCTGCTGCTTGGACTGATTCAAAATTCATTTTTGTGCCCTTGTATTTATGATGGTAAGATTATAAATAATCAAATGTTTTTAACTATTGCTTAAACCTATTATTTAACTATTTAAGACTAAGTTACATCTGAATTGGAGACCACCAAAACAGGCACAAGCCACTAAGACATGATTCAACACTTGGCAAATCTTAATGGCAGAAAAATTGATTTGGAAGAATTTACTCAACATATTGTCTTTGCCTGGATGACAGAAGCAGAAAAGACCAAGAAAGGATTTGTTACACCAAGCCCATGCTGAAAAACTCAGCTTTCTTTTCTAAAATAAGAAAATTAGTTTTTGTTCTCAGAGGACTATGAGATTCATCTCATTGTTTTGGGAATTAAATACTGCATTACGCTTTTGTGTTCCATGAATACTCTAAAAAAACCCAGCCATTTAAATCAGAATCCCCACAGTTGATTAATGCAACAGAAAAGGAACGTAAAGACTGAAAAGGAACGGTTGTATTATGTGAGATATTTAATGTGCCTCACACCAAACACAGGCTCCACTTTGGTTCAGTATCTAAGAGAAAGTGGTAACAAATCAGAATAGCAAGAAAAAGCGGGCAATTAAAGAACTTCTTTCATATTTAACAAGTGAAGAGGCTGCTTCTGCGAAGTGGTCACAGAAACAGAATACACCAAACTCCTATGGTACGGACAATTAATAAACTGCCTTTGTTAATCAGTTGAAACCTTGCAGTTTCAGCTTGCAATTATGAGTTGAGCTGAACATAAATGAATATCTCGGCTGAAGTGGAAGCTATTTAATTTTTAAATTAAAATAAGCTATTAATAAAACATTAACTTGAATAGTAATGACTTGATGTAGGCTGGAAGTAGGGTGTATGCAAAACCCTGGGAATGTGGTGGGAAAAAAAAATTCTCGAACTATTACTGTGGAAGAATTAAGTGATTAACTTACTGGAAGTGTGATGATTATTTAGTGTTCTCCACAATTTCTGCGGAGTTGTGTAATATAGATGAGAACAATCACAGTGACTCTGGTTTAGCTGCCTCACTGTGCAGCACAGTGTAACTCACAGAAGGCCCTGCCAACTCTGTGCTTGCCTCAGGAAGCCTTGGGGAGGGATGCAGGCTCCAGGCTCCTGCACAGACTGCTCATCAGAGTTTGTCAGAACCTTTTGACAGCAGTTCTCAGCTGGGCATTTGCGACAGTTCTTCGATGCTGAGAAAAATCCCAAGAGACAAGAACTCACTGTTCCTGACCCTAAGAAAGCAACAACTTACAGCTCCATAAATTCTCAATACAGTTCCCTTCCCAACTTTTCTTCCAAGCCCAAGGTGGCAAGAGGCTTTAGCAAGAGTGTGCCACACTCTTTCCAGTGATACTTACTACTCTCAGAACAGTTTCCAAGACTTAAGCTATGGGTTTAGCAATTTTAAACTACATAAAATGACAATGTCAATGAGAACCCGGTTGTCCTGTTTTTTCCTGTGCCTGAATGGCTCAATTTGTACTAGCACAAGTATCAGTGAAGTGAAATGAAAATCAGAAACTGGTATTTGCTTTTCTTTTGCCTAACTAGTTTTAATAAAAAGAAAAATTAACCACCTGACTCTGAATTCTGCTCAGCTCCCCTGTGTGGTATATAACAAAGCATATAACCACCTGTGTTGGGAAACTTTGAAATTAATCACTGTGGCATGATTGATTCTTTCTCTTGCAATATCAAAATACTACGAGCCTCAAATGTTTACAAAATTCTCATTTCACAATTTATTTTTTCGCAAAGTGTAAATCAGAGAAGATATGCAACACTACTTTTATTCTCTCCCAGTCAGTACAGAAACAGGAGAGAAGTTACATGTGTGATTCTTAAGAAACATGCATTGTCACACAATATGGCCTGAACAGTCAGGTGTTACATGTTTTTTTAAAGTTCAACAGGTAAGGATGAAGTGCACCCCTGAAAACTCTTTATTAACTACTGTCAATTTTTTTGTAACACAAAAATAATTCTTTTAACTCGTCTGGCTATTTCAACTGCATACTGTCAGCTGATTTAACAATAAAAAGGCAGCAATAAAATGATGAACAGAAGTATACTTTCATGTTTCTGACATTGCTGGTAGCCTTCAGGCCACATAAGATACTTAAAATATTTACTACAACAAGAGAGAACCTAGAGGAGGAAGAGCAAGAGCCTTCAAAAAAAGAGACAGCCAGCCAGAATGTTCAGGGGCTGCAAAAAACAAACATGCAAATAAAAGCCAACCAAGCAAATAATAAATAAAACCCCAATCTGTTCCTGAGGTTAAATTGTTTTCCCACAGTTGCTGTTTCTAATAGTTAAAAGATATTGGTCTTCTGATCAGAAAAAGGCTTCTAATTTTGTTCTATTGCAAAAATAGTAATGTAAAAGCAAATATAACCAGCTCAGAGAAATTGCTGATAAATGTTGTTTATGTCATTTTCATAGAGCTTTCCCTTCACTTTACGCGTACAACGCTCAGTTACAAATAACAAAGATACTTCAAATGCTATTAAATATCCTTTCTTTCATAAATATCTACTTGAATTTCTTTGAACTCAAACTGAAAATAATCCCAAAATATGCCTCTATGTCCTAATCTGCTCTTTCTTATTTACTGCATTTTAAATTATTTCTCCAAATGAGACTTTACTGGCAACTGTAGAAGGTGTATGTCCATCTACGGGGCTCTGATAAACCTCATGGAGAAGCACTGAATTCCAAAGAAAGAACTCACCACAATTTACTACACCAGCCACTATTTAAGTGAGGCGTGTGAGTGGATATTCCAAGGAGTCCTGGGATAACAGAGGACAGACACAGCTCTAGCCAGTAAAAAATTTAAAAGGAGTTGCTGATAAGACTGCATCTGCAGTAACCTAAACTCAACATATGCAATAGAAAAAGGGTTTTTTAAAAAAATACGTATCTCAAAATAAGCTCACTACAAAGCATAGCTATTCCAACAAGCTTTACACACTGCAAATTACATTTTAAAACAAATAATCTGCTATTTTTACAAGAAAAAAGATTCTGCTTACATACATGAATAGAAAACACTTCAAAACCACAAAATACAGTTACTCTGATGTAGAATTATATGCTTAATAAATTCCAAGATCCTGTCTATAATTAATTTGGGGAGAATCACAAACATTTATGCAAAGGTTCATAAATGAGCCAACAGATTTTAAGGTACAATTTAGTTTTAGAAACCTACAGAAGGCTTGTCTGTTATATTTAATATGACTATATGAACAATGTTGACATTCAGTGTAATGAATTCCTGAAGAATAATAACTAGGATATACTTGGCAAGATACATAGCTACACATACGTAAAATAAGAAAATAAAATAAAAGGATTTTTCCAACTGCATTTAGGAAAATAAAAATCTGGTATTTTTCCAACCTATTTTCACCATAAAACAACTCCCTAAAATGACATTTCTCTCTGTAATAAATGGTCCTCCAAAGCCTTCTGAAGCTCAGAATAATAAAAATTAGTAGAATAACTATGGGCAATGCATTTCTGACCATTCAACTTCTTATGATTGAGATTACAACAATATCATCGTTTAAGGGCCACTTGTGACTTACATCTATTTAAAAAATTATCAATGTTCTTGTTCTTCCTTAGCGCTGGATAATCCAGATCAAGGACCAAAGAATTCAAGCCATCCTGGGGAAAAAAAAAAAAGTTAATTAGTTAATTGAGTTTTAAAATCTTAATTAACAACTTTCCTAAAATCACTGCACTGAGACTAAGTATATATTATTCAAGCATGCATTACATTCCTAGCAGGCAAATCAAACAAGCTCTCAAGTATGTTTATAAACCAGCAGAGGAGCCAACACACACTGACTGGCTTCAAGTTCTATAAACAGTACAGCTATATTACCACTGATTAGTGGCACTGGGACTTAAACTGGAGTAGTAGTTTTAATCTTAATCAGTAAGTAATCTTACTCATTAAACACTGATTTAAGATACTGAGTTCAGTCAATCCATTTTTCTTGCTTCTGTTATACTTTTCCTGCAAAGACTTTATGTTTGTATATCCGTATTATTGCTTTGATCCAAGTCTCTCTACCTTCTCATTCTGGACATTCAAAAACCAGCCACACATTTTTCTTGGAAGCAAGATGTGACCTAAATTTAAGAAGACAATTCACCATGTAATTCAGGCTCACAAGACTAGAATACCTTTACCAAGTGACTCAACAGAAGACGAGCCAGAACTCTACGTGCCGTTCTGCTACCCATTATCAATGCCTCAGCGGAAAACAATTGAGACTCTTAAAATGGCAAGGGATGAGATCACCAAAACTGAACTAAAAATAGTACTTTAAATGCCTGTTACAAGACTTCACTCAATTCCACCTTTCTGCAACCTGGAAAAAACTTTAGAAAATTACTCTTCAAACACAGAGACCTTTCCAGTTACACAGGGACAAATGAAACTAAAAATTAGTTTCAGATACTAAGAGGAGTCTGAGACACAATTCACTGTCAGCAGCTCCAGTGTTCAGCCTGAATTGGCAGCTTTATTCATTGCCCTAAGAGCAAAATCCTGAGACTGCTTTTTCAGGTTTTTGAGTCTTGACAGGGCACAGAGATCTAAGTCAGAGTCCACAACATGTTTATTTATAGGCAGCCAACAGAACTAGATAGCTTTTCAGTCTTCCTAATAACTGAGGCTATAGCTAACAACCTGGTGATTTTATATTTTTATTAATATATCTGGGAAGGGATAATTTATTGCAAATATTACTAAAATTATTATATTCATTTTAACAACATATCTGGAGAGATTAAAAGGCAAAGCCTAAGATTATTAATACATGATGAATGTCACTTTGTCCTAAATAAGCTCATACAAAAATGACCATCTCATCTGTGGCAATATCGGTTTATACCACAACACACATTGATAGTTAAAACCATTTTCAAAATGAAGGTATTTTATGTATTCATTTATTTTCACCTCCTAATAAATAAAAGTGTCTTGGAAAGTGTCACAGAGACACTGGTGGAGTATGGGTTACACAAATGACTAAAAGCTGGTTGAAAGACTTGGCCTGGAAGACTGATCAGTGGTACAAAGTCCAGTCAGAGCCAGTCATCAGCAGTGCACCCCTGCACTGGCACTTCTGTGGACAGAGGAAGTTTTCACAATGGTCAGTGAGGTGAAAAGCCAAGTCCTACTGCTGGAGAGGGAAAACCCCAGGTACCAGGTATAGGCTGTGGCCTGACAAGCAGGAGAGCAGCTTTGCAAAGAAGAACCTAAAGGTTCTGGAGAACAACACGTTCCTCTCTACTCTGCAGTGATGAAGTCCCACCTTGAGTGCAGTGTTCACTCCTGGTCTCCCAAACCATCAAAGGCAGGGATCTACTGGAAGTCCAGTAAAGAACTGGTAAGATTAAGGCACTAACACATTTTTCTAAGGAGAAAAAGCTCAAAGAGCTGTGACTGCAGCCTGAGAGGAGAACACTCAGGGTAGGGGAACTCATCAGTGTCTGCAAATACCTGATGGGAAGGACTGAAGAAAAGGCACTGCTCATTGACAGAATAAGAGATGATGGACATAAGGTAAAACACACAAAATTCTATTTGAATACCATACTTTTTTCCTGTGAGAGTGGTCAGGTACTGGAACAAATTGCCCACAGAGGCTGTGGAGTCTCCACCAGTGGAGATATTAAAAATCTGACAGGACATACATGGTACTGGGCAACCTACTTTGGTTGACCCCGCAGTGAGCAGGGTGTTGGACTAGACAATATCAAGAGGTCCTTGCCAACCTCAAACTTTCTGTAACACCTATATTTCCACTGCTGCACAGAATAAAGGTAGAACATTACTCCTGACTCTATGTAACCTTAACTGTTATGATGGTCTTACACATCAAGTTTTAGAACTTCCTACCAGAAAGAAGCTTAAGACAGTGTAAATAAGCAAACAGAAAGTCAGTCAAGAAGGTACAGAAGTTGCTTTAATAACAGTAAATATAAGAATGCTTTCAGCATTGACCATAACAGTTCCTGCAAGACACATTAAGGAGAAAGGAGTGATGAACCAGGATATAATACTCATCTTTCAGAGGGACAGAAGACTTACAACCTATTCCTAATTTATATGATACTTTTACAGAAGATACAATAAAACCAAAGTAACATAGTTGTTATATACTTACAGATTAGTCACTAGATGAATTGCACAGGTAATGCCCAATAATCTGGACAAATCCAACAGAAAGTACCAATTTGAGATGACCTCTTGTAAAACAGCATAATAGAATCCATACTACTCTTGATTTAGCAAGCCACCTTCAGAAAAGGGTACTTCATTCTGCAGCACAATGTGCCTGCAGAAATATTTATCCTCACCCTGCAACATGTAGAGAAGGACAATGCCCTGATGGGAACAGATGGACCACCTTTTAGGATTTTACCTAGCTCAATGAAGTATTAATTCCAATTAGATGGCAGTCTACATTGAACTCCAACATTCTTCATTCACTGCTACTGAGAAAATACTCTCATGATCCCTAACAAATGGGTAGACATTTTAAGGGAGATGTAAAAACAGTCTGTGCTAATAAAAATCAGCAAGGCGTATTTTTATTCTTCCTATTTTGAAGGGAAGGAGAGATGAGGTCACTTGATGTCTTAATACTTTTCCTGTTAAGATATTTTAGTGGTTGACCAAGAAACCCATATATAGTGTGCTTGACTTCTATCCTATACAAAACATTAGGGGAAAGAATAGTTATCACCCCAACAAAAATTTCAGTGAAGTTGGATTACAAGGTCCAAACCAATCATAAATTCCAATTTAAGATGAACTATTATAATTTCAGGTGTCATTTTTTCCCACCATGTTATTCTGATTCCATGGCATTGTTGTGGGCTATACAAACTGAGAACCATATTTGCAGCCAACTTTTAATTAGCTCTTTTTGCCTCTTTTTCATGAACTCCAAGTAACAATTTTCACATGTAGTTATTAATGAAAGGAAATTTGAGAACGGCACAACTGACTAGTTTAGCTCTTTGCAAACACAGAACTCTAGAACACAGCCAGATAGAGCTGGTGTCAAAGAGAGGTGATCAGTATCATCATCACAAGGAACAGAAAGTGTCTCAAACTTTTTTTTAGCCCCGTGAATCTTACTATCATACTCTTTCAAAGACAAGATTTTAAGCTTTTAAACAAAATTTTAATGTACGATATTTCAA
Source organism: Cinclus cinclus (assembly GCF_963662255.1). Classification (NCBI taxonomy): domain Eukaryota; kingdom Metazoa; phylum Chordata; class Aves; order Passeriformes; family Cinclidae; genus Cinclus; species Cinclus cinclus. The sequence goes on along the minus strand of NC_085048.1, from coordinate 14,048,162 downwards.
GTTCATATCAACATGTAATTTATGAAAAACTTGTGCTGCACACTAGCATTTTGTCAAAATTTGTTCCTTTAAGGCTTTACATTTTCATTGGAAGAACTAGTTTATATCACTTAACAGAAAAATTCACTACAATTAAGAAGATGGGTCAAAAGATTATGCAGTAAAACAGACAGCTGGGACTGAAGAGAAGTAATCCAGGAAATGACGTCTCCTGTGTCTAGGCCTCATAGATAAGTCACTTCAACCAGGAAATATGCTATTAAAGGGATTTCACTGCTCACTTCCACTTTTTGCTGTTACAAAAGACTCAGAGCTAACAGGCCAAAAATAGCAGCTTCCAAGCAAATGCATCACTGGCAAAGACAGATCTGCCCCCATCAAAAGCCCTTTGCTGATGCCAAACATGCTGAAATGTTTGCCAAGAGAAAAGATCAAGCTTGATGAAGTTTGCAACACCCTTCTATTACACGAGGAGCAGACTTCACGGCCACTCTGGAAGCAGTCACCCTCTGTGGACAACATGGAGCTTGGCTTTCCCAGCAAGCAGTTTGTACCGTTTAGTGACCTGAATGAACCAAAGAAAAAAGAAGCAAGAAAAGTTTCTGAAATACAGGAACTAAATGTTTATGTTCTTCTCTGACAGAGGGGTCAGTAACAGGGAAAAATACTTGTAGCTTCTCAATAGTGAGCTTAATATTAATTCCAGGCAATCCCACAGAAGCCCTCACCCAATTAAACCATTCTGTGTTGATAAGACTTTCTGATGCAAAAGTAAGTGTCTGAACCTAACATTGGTATGTGCATGTAAACTGGCTGTCAAAAGCAGCTCTGGCTATTCTGATTTACTCCTCACTTTCATTATGTGAAAAAAAAAATAAAACACAAGGCCAAATAGTGGATGACTGAACAGAAAAGGTATCAGTTGCTTCAGAAAACACTTAATAAACCTGCAATAACTGCAAAACATAAAAAACCTGATGTAATGCAAAATGTCCCTGCCTATGGACAAGGGGTTGGAATAGATGATCTTTCAAGATTCCCTTCCAACCCACACCCATGAGATCCTACGAAAATTTCACAAAACCATTATTTACAAGAAAACCAAAACAATATTTCTTTCCTCTTCCAAATTGTCAAATAACATTTAAGAAATTATGCTGCAGCAAAAAGTAAGGATAGAACAGTCTTGTAACATCACATTGCATTTTTCAAACTGGGCCTAAATGCTTTTAAAATCAAAACTTCCCAAATCTACGAACACAAGAAGTGAGCATCTAATGACTCTTCCCCAGGACTAAATCTCCACTATGTTCTTCCACATGCCAGTGGGACCCTTCAATAATTCTGGTCTTTCCTGAGCAATTACTTCTTTCCATAACACAGGAACTACTGTTGGATGCAAGGTGAACAGCTCACTAAGAGCATACAAAAAGAAAAACAACTGAAGGGTCATATGCAAGGCAAATACAGCCTTTTCTCAAGCCTGTCCTGCTCAGTGATATCTAGATATCTTACAATTCATTTTTCTCTTATTTAAGCATTAAGAATCAGTATGTGAAGGAATAATCTGAGCCATGATAATGCAGCCGACATTTATTGCTGGGAGGTCTTGGAATTCTAGCCCTTTAACAGTTCTACATCAATTAACAGATTTTTTAACAGTATTGAGTATGTACAGTTTAGAAACCTAAAAGCAGCTGCTGTCCACAAATTAGCATATAAATACTTAACAACAGGCTTTACTTACAATCTGATTTCTGTACATGAAGTAAAAAAATACTGAAATGGTTTTAATGTTGTCTGCTATTGAATACAGGCAAATTTTTATTCATCATATAAGCAATAGTCCTTGAGACATGTCCTCTTATGTGCTGCAGCTTCTGTGCATATCTTAATGGCTTTATAAATTTTCCTGTGCTATTTGAAAGGCACAATGTGAAGTTAACAGTAGAATGTTAACAATAATTAAAATGTTAACAATTGAATGGTAACAGCCCAAAAACAGCTTCCTCCTAAATACTTAGAGAAGTATATCACAAAATTGTTCAAGATGCAACAAGATGAATAGTAAGGAACACCACATGGAACAGTAAAAGCATGAAAATAATGATCAGGAAGGCAAAGGGGTATAATGAGTTGTACTTTACAAGAGACAAAAAAAAAAAAATAATGAAAGGTACATTATATTAAGAATGATTTAAAAAAATCCATTAAGAGCTACAAAAAAGCAAGTATGCTCAGAAGGTTTAAGTTTTCCATGCTTTCTGGGGCAAGAATGAAAACAAATCCTATGGAAAATCATTATATACGTGAAGAAATGTGCTGAGGACAGCAAGATCCACTGAAATTCACTCACAGTATTTAAGGAGACTGTCCTAATCAATTCATGTAAAAAACTCAGGAGAACAGGAGAGGTCAGCAGGTTTGAAAAGGGTAAATCAAAGCAGTCCCCTTAAAAGGCATAGGGTTTTCTAACTACAGATCAGAAAATCTGGAGATGGGGAGTTAGAACAAGACATTAATCATCTTGTAAACACCTAGCAGATTAACATGTGCGATCCAGGGTTTAAGGTTTTTTGTATTCTTCTCAAAGATAAAACAGTGCCACATAAAGTATTTTTGGCAGATTATAGGGAGTAATCAATAAAGAAAAACATCTTGGCACAGGAATAAAATTCAAGACTCACCATTCACATTGGCAAAGTAAAATAAAAAAAAGGTATAGGAAATCAAAGAGAAAAGGTCCAAAAGATAATAATTACAAGTTTGCTAATCATCAGAACTTGGATAAGTGTGTCAAAAAGAAATTCACTTGGGTTTCAGTTCTACATAATATTTTCATTGCCACAATAAATCAACAGAATTAGAAACAGATCTATTTTTTACTGCATTTAAAATTACTTCAGAAGGAAGGGAAAAAATACAGTCAGGTGCAACTCAAAGTACAAAATGGGGAGAAGAATCTCCACTAACATATGCTTTTGAAAGAAGTTAAATGCACAGAATATAAAAACTGAAATAATATAAAAACTGAAATAAATTTCCTTCCAAGCAGGAAGATAATTGAAAATTATGTGAGATTATAGCAGACTAGAAGTCCAGTCTAAGATGCATTAGAGTTGCATTAGGTAAGACCTCACAGAGAACCAAGATACTTTTGTAAATAAAAATCAGAAATCATTTGTTGATATTGGTACAGCCTAAGCCAGAATATTGTGTCCAGTTCTGTGAATCCCTATACAGAGGACTGCAAAAGACAAGCTGGAAAAGAACTGAAGAGAAGTTAAAAATTAACAAGAGCAGGAAAATGATAAGCAATTTGTGCTAAAATAGACTGCCAGGCCCAGAGACTTTTATCTTTAAGACGGTTAGCCTAAGGAGACAGGACAAGTTCTCTCAGAACATAAAAAGCTGTTATGAGCTATGCTGATGATAGACAATTCCTCACATTCCCAAAACAGTATAAAAAGTAGCTCAATCAGGCACAAAGTTAGGTCATAGATTAGGAAAAAAAGGTCTAAATAGTAGTAGTGATAAACTGACAAAATGCAGCTCCTCAAGGGAGCTGAGAAATCGCCTTCACAAGAGATTCACGAGCCAGAGAAATATTTATTACAGTAGGTCCAACTGTGGATCCTTTAGAAGTGATCTCTGAAATTCCTGCCAAGCCTACATAAAATCTCTTCACAAATTACTGTAAGAAATACACAAAGGCAGCAAATCAAGCCAAAGAAAAAGGACTGAAAACAGAAATAAGCCAGAAGCTCTGAAGATACAGCTTAAAATTATTCACTACAAAAAACCCCTAAAAACTTAACCATTACAAAATTGCACATTTTTCATCTAAATTGGTGGTTACTGTCATCTCTTTAAGCTTAAATAAAACTGGTCTTACATGTGTTGCTGATTATCACTGTAGCTATGGAAAATTCAGTAGTTCAGCATGATCCGCTTTCATCTGAAGTCACTGTACATTTCCAGGTTCTTTAGCTACTTTTGATTTTAGCATTCACACTGCTTTCAAAACATTAATATGCAACAAAGCCCAGAACTACAAACCTGTTAAAATGATACTAGAGGTAATTTCCTATTCATTTGAAACTTCCAAGGCCTTTATTAGCAATCTTTGCTCCTTAACAAGACAGCAAGAGCAGGCTGGTAATTTTGACTGTCACTTTCCTGCAGTCATTTATGCACCAGCTCAGACAGAGTTTGCCCAAGCAATCAAGCAGAACAGCACAAGCACTAGAATCACAAAAAAACTATCTACAAATGCACAAAAAATAAACCCGTGCCTGGAATTGTTTCTCTGACATCCTGAAAAAGCCTATTGTTTCAAGAAAATCTAAGTACAACACACAGCCCTTCATTCATTCCTTTTTCCAAAAAAGAGCTTCCAAAAGCTACAGCTGCTGGACTAAGAGTTAACATCAGGAACAGATAAAAGGTCAGGAGGCTCATCTGTGCTTGAGGATGGAGACAGATGTACAGCCTATTCTTAAAATCGTGTTTTGACCACAAGGTCATCCTTGTTCCATATTAACTAAGAACTCACTTCTCCATAATGAACATTATCTTATTTATCTTTCTGTAACCAGAGACAGTTCAGTCTGTGAAGCCGCTGTCAGCAACTATCCATTGCATGCTACACCATCAGAATCACTCACCCTTCAATTCCACCATGAACTTGTTGCTGGATAAATGTATTTCCTCTATATTCCTTCATGCAATGCTGATGATTGTATTATATTATGTATTTTTACTAATCTATTAGCAGTCATGGATAAATGAGATACAAATACACAATCTACTAACTAAAAAGGATGCTTATAAGGGTAAATAACAAAAATTTTAACTACTTCTATTACAGTAACTAGAGCTGCAAACAATGTGGCTTGAAAAAAAAAGCAAGAAAAAACCTAGCACCCTCCTGCCTTAAAAGCATGATTAATTAGAAGTTTTTGTAGTCATTGATTCAGAACAGATTATTATAATATTTCCCTGTACTAAAAATGCCAACAACTATTTAAAATCACTCTTTACAACACTCTAACCAAATAAATAATGGCCTTCCCATCATGTTATCTCCTAACTTCAAATCTGATGCCACCAGCATATTCTGATCAGCTGCACCACCTATTTCTTGAAATGTAAGTGCTATACTTCACCATAATTCCATGAGTCCAGATTTCCAGTTCAAGTGATGAATAAAACTGAGGTAATCAAAATCAAATCTAACTCAGGAGTACAGAATTTGGATGTAGTATGAAAAAACCTACATGTAAATAAGTTAAAATACATAAATATTTAAAATGTTTAAATGTATAAAATAACAGAAATGACACTTCAATTCTAATTCCTGTGTCAGGACTCCTAATGGAACATTCTAGCTTTTAAAGCAGAACAGGAACTTTTCTGGATGTTTTCTACTGGAACTCTGCATACATTCTTCTAGGGACTGACTAAAGTAATAGTTCTATCATTTGTAAAATTTGTGATGATGAGGTATTATCAAAAACTGAAGTTTTCTCATCAACTTCAATAACAAAAAAATATTTAAGAGGTCAATAGCCTCAGTCTCTAGGACTGTAACAGATTTTTGTCTCTCCTGACAAGCCCAACTGAAAGTGTTTGAAAACTCCCCCCCCAACCAGGAGAAAAACAAACCCTGTCCCTCCACATAACTGGCTCTCTTGTATAAAAGAGACTGGATTCACACTCGGGAGAGATATTAAGCAGCAACTTTGAGCAGGGGTTGAACCTAGGTGACCTCTGGAGGTCTTCAAAGCAGAGTTATTCTGTGATGGTACAATTACTTTTGACCTGAGCATATGGTAGGTCAGCAACATTAAAATCAGTTTTTGTATCAATGAGTCCAAAACCTTCTGCTCCTGCAAAGATAAAGACAGTCCTTGAATAAAGAATTTTTTTTTCCTGTAAAAAAGTATGAATCAAAACAGTAGAAAAGAAGTGTTGACAGGAACTTGCTATCTGCAGATTTTGAAAGACCTACTTCAGCAGGTCTGGTGAAGTGAATGTTTATTGCAATCTGCTGCTATAACTACTCATTTTCCAAGTTCCTGAGCGAGAAGTTTTTTCTGTGCACGAATGTATATTAATTAGCTATTTCTCCCACAAGATCAGTTAGGACCTTCACACTGCAAACACCTGCTCCCCAAAGCTGTGGGTACCTTTTATCATGGTCTCGGGTTTCTTAAGAGGAGGTGATGCAAAGGGTCGCAGAAGACAACAAAAAATTTCTTCTGAAGGATTTTTTTCAACTACTTCATCAGTAAATTAGTTTAGTCGTGGAAGAAGTTTTATTTCTTTAGTCACTAAAATCTAGTTAATGTAAAGTTTAAAAGACATCAATGCTATTGCAGAACCTTGTTTTAGAAGCTGCTAGCAGGTGAATTCATTACAAAATTTAACATTTCTATCACAGTTGACCACAAATTCAGGAAAATAACACCTCTTGATTTCTGATCTGTTTATCTAGCCATAAATTCCACTCAGTGGGTGTTGTTATATCCTCTGCCTCATGAATCAGTTTGCAGAAGCTTTCAATGCTAATTGCAAGTTATGTCAGAAGGAACTGTATTTAAAAATAAACATTACATAATATTAGGACATCCAAGAAAAAACTCCGAACTATTGCAGTTTGAAGAGACAAATACAAGCAATAAACACTTGTGTTTGTACACATTACCTCAGTTTTGCCTCAGGCAGGAAAAACATCAGAGTCTGTGAGATATTCAAATGTCATGTACAACCATAACAAAATAAGCATATTATGTCACTTTGGATAGTGTAAAAAATCCCGTGCTATGCATAAAAGAGCATGACTTAGAACATGACACAGAATGACTGTGACTAAACCTGTTTCTCTTAAACTGGGAAGCATTTAGTATTTCTGTCCCTAGAAAACCAGAATATACACACATACATAAACACCCTCTCACACACAATAGCAGGCTCAGGTCCTGGCACTGAAAGGGTTTGAAGGACAAGAACAAAAGCTTCTATGAATAAATCAGCGACTAAAGAAAGTAAATGGGGGCACACTGTCTTGGTAGAGCAGGAGACCTGGGGACAGAAGATTGGCACTTCTTGCCTTTTTTGCTGCTGTCCCCTGGGACATATAGAGCTCCACCTCAGGCAGTGTCACAGGATCCTTCTGAGGGTGTGAAGGAGCCAGTCAAAATCATTACCGGGCTGCTCTCTACCTCCTCTGAGAGGTCACAACAAGGCTGAGGGATACTGAGGGAGTCTCCTGTTAAGTGGAAAAGGACAAGCTTTCTGCCCATATTCAACAAGGAGGACCCGCAGAAAAACAGGCCAAAATTCCAATTAAGTATATGCCCCTGGACATCATTATCAACTAAATGGAGACTAAAATAACTGAATAAATTGATCAGAAGTAAATTGTACATAATCAACTTGTCCTCTCTAATGAGATTACTGTTTTGGTGCTCAAGGAGTGAGCAGTGTTGTTTATCTAGACTTCTGCAAGGTATTCAACACAATTCCTGCAGTAATTGTGTGGGCCACTTGGGTATGCAAACAATCAGTTGGGTGGAAACCTGGCTGGACCATCTGGCTCAAAATATCATTGTGATCAGCAGAATCAAGTCCAACTTGGCACCGGGTGACCACTGGCATTCCCTAGGGACCAATAATGGGAGTGATACTGGGACCAATACTGTTTGTTTTTACTAATGACCCAAAAACTAGGACACATTGTACCTTCAGCAACCTCATGGATAACACAACTGGGGCAGTGGCTGATACACTGGAGGGCAGAGCTGCTACTCTGAAAGGCTGAGGAAAATGGGCTGAGAGAAGCCTTATGAGGTTCAGTGACACACACATGTGGGATGGAATACCACCACACACCAGGAGAGGTTGGCACTTGCTGGCTAGACAGTAGTTTTGAGGAAAAGGATCCAAGGGTCCTGGTGAACAAAAAGCTAGTTACGGGTCAGCAGTGGGCCCTGTGGCAGAGTAGTATGGCAGGAGGCAACAGACAGGTTGCCATATGAGAAACTGAAACTGGCTATATGGAAACATTTTATCCACCATTGTCCAATGCTGGAACAGGTTGCCCAGAGAGTATATGGCATCTCCACGTTTAGGCATTTTCCAAACAAAATTCTTAACCATAATCTAATTAAAGCTGATAATGAGTACATCAGCAGTTTGGACCAGAAGACTTCCACAGGTAGCTTTCATCCTAAATTATCCTAGGATGGGAATTTGTATTCAATTCTGGAAACAGCTCCAACCAGAGCTCAGTTACTGACAGGGTGCCATGTACATCTCCAGAAATACCACAAATTATTTGGCTAGACATTGCTGTTAGAAGAGCTGACAGGGTATTTTGTGAAACAATATTTCATCGTGAATTGTATTATCACAGTGTCATTGATCACGGACTGGGGCCTGTCTGTGGAAGATCATGACTCTGTTTTGTTTTGTATTGCAGTCAAATCTAAGATAAGAGACGCCTGATGGATAAGCACAAATTGAAATAAGCAGACAACATCAGACAGCATCGCAGGCATTCAACTGGAACCCGGTCTCCTACGTATGTGGTGACTCAGACTTCCTGGCTAGCTGGATCCCCATTAATAGGAAGATGGAAGGCAAATGGAGCCAGCATGCAAGACACTTAAAACAGAGGGGAAGGGTTTATTCATATCATAGAACTTATTGCCACGGGACGTTTCTGCTGCCAAGGAGTTTAAGTTAGGCTGAAGGCTATTTGATTCAAGGGAGATAAAGCTGTCACGGGCTGTGAGGCAGAAAACCACCATGTCTACCTCTGAGATTCCCTGAGTTGTCCCTTCTCCCCAAGCTGCAAGAATGGAATTGAACAGGCAGAGTCCTACTCCTGCACTCTGTCCCAGGCATTTCTGAGCTATTGACTACTGCTGGGAACAGCACAGTTAGACTAGAAAAACTCCTAATTCAATCTAGTGATCCACTTTCATGTTACTACTTTGAGAAACTGTCTTTTCATGCTCACACAAGCTGCTTTAATCCCTACAAGTAACTGCATGGAAGTAAGACAAGTTTCCTTCAGTCTAAGTATTACATGCTCTCAACACAAGAGAACATCATGCTAAACTCAGAAGTATACGTGGAAAAAGAGAAGAGCTTCAACAACAGAGACTAAGATAAACCATTCTGAAACCAGCAGTACATTGCATCTCGGCTGTCATCCTTCCAACCTGCAAGAGGAGCCTTGAAAATTGGGGCTGGAGGAGCAATTTGTTGATGAGGTGGTGAGTGGTCAAAGGTTGGACTCCGACATCTTGGAGGTCTTTTCCAATCTAAGTAATTCTGTGAAATGTGAGAAAACAGAGGCTGGATTCAAATGCCAGCTCTGGAAACAGCCAAGTAAGTGCTACTGCTACAAAGTAGGCTATGAGCTTGCAGAAAACATTTGAAAGGACTTAGTATCAGCCCTGTGCAATAAAAAATAAATGTTTCTAATCTTTGAAATATACAAAAAAACCCACAAACTATTTAACTTTTAGTAATGTTTTAAAGTCATACTGCATCTATTTTAAGCCAAGTTTTACATCTTGGAAGGGGCAGTACAACTACATACATATACAGACATATCAGAAGTGATGCCTGGAAAAAAAAATTAAAACGTAGAGGATAAAACAGAACAAGGGTTGACTGCCCAACCTTTTTTCACTTCCCATTCGACATGATAATCCAGCCTGGAATGGGTGGTTGTGCAATACTTTGTGCACTCTTTCCTGGATGCAACTTCACCTCTTGCTCAGTGAAAACTAAAGCAACAGAATTCAGTGTTTAAAATTTCTCTTGAGTATCTTAAAACCTACTTTCAGGTACATTCAACGTTCTAGGAACTTGACTTTCATTACTGCACAGACAATGTAAAAACCACTCACACTGCAGTTTCTGAAATACCATGACTGATTATCAATTTTACAGCTGGTTAAACCTCATTCTAGTCAAAAAAGGCCATTTGTTTTGGTAATACTCTAGATGGTAAATCTGAAATAAAGTGGGACACTTGGTCTGACATTTGCATAACGAGTTCCCAGAACATTCCTCTTCCCAATATTCTAGCTGTAGGTGCAAATCAAACAATTGGGTGTGCTTATGTATACAAGATCTTTTTGTTTGCATTTGTGAAAAGGAATCACATCAAATTGGCAAAGGAAACTGTAGTCCTTTTAGAAGAGATTAAAATCATGATGTTCCTTAGACTTTCACTGCTAAGAGTGAAAATAATTTCAAGTTATAGCCATACTTTAAATACAAGATTTATCTTTAAGAAAACTCTAGTGTCTTTTTTCCCAGACATCTCAAATCTCAGTATCTCAATTTTTAATTTAGTTTTACTTGCACAATTTCACCAGCCTAGGAAATTATTATTTTCAAATCCAATTCAAAAAAGGACTTATCTCTACTAACACAAGCACTATTGCAAAATTCTGAAATTAGAGCAAATATGCTTTTTTCACAGTAAAGGTATTATTCCTGAGCTATTGTAAACCTGCTTTTATGTTCATTACAGATGCAGTAAAATCAAAGATTTTGCTCTACATATGCACACTTGTTCTTCTATCCATGAAAAATGTGATTTTCAGATGGACATACAAGTCTCTGAGGTCTCAAGAAAAAGTCTCACCCAAACCCACCACATTTTGAAGTTGATATGTACCTTTACTGTCTTTTACTCTTCCAGACAATTCCTGGTTCCTAACTTCCTGTACACAAATCAAGAAAATGGAGGTACACAGATGAGAGATCACATTTTCATCACTTAGAGGTGCAATGACCTACCATGCATCTTACCCTCTAATACTTATTTCTAAATTTTGGTATCACCCTATACTACACAGTATACAATTCTATATTTAACCCATCTCTTCACTCAGAATGCCATCACTCACAGTGGAAATACTTTAGTCACCAAAATAGAACTCCTGGAAGCAGTAATCCTTTATGCTGAGTCATTGATCTGAAAATATAATTTTAGTTCTTCGAAAGCATACAACTTCATTATGTGTCCTAATCACCCATGTTTACATGTACTTTTCAGAAACACTGAATTACAGTTACCACAACAACAACTACTTGTGAAAATTCATTAACATGCAGCTAATCCCTGCTATTCTGTTTGACCCCACAGTGACTTCAACACATCTGAATAACAAATCTGTCATGGAAACCTGTTTGAAGAGTACATATGATTCTATTTGCCTAATAGTAGTAACATAAAACTTCTACAAAGGATAGGCAAAGAAGTGTTAGACAGGCTAAGAAATACTGTGGTCACTGAATTAGAAGATATTTAAGACCTGTTATTAATCATCACATATAGATTAAAGTTTGGCATGAAAACAAGATCACATTTGCTCATGCAAAGGATTTGGAAGAATGAAAATCCACAGACAAGTTTCTACAGTAAATCATGATACTGAAAATCCAAGTCAGTATTAAAATGACCAAAAAAAAACAGGCCAGAGTTTTAGCAGACATAATGCAGGCAACCAATAGTAAAAAAGATGAAAGGATCAAAAAGGATTACAGAGGGAAATGTCAAAGATCATTCCAAACACATTTTGAAAGGAATTCTAAATATTATCACTTAGACTTGGGCAAAAGGAAGAAAGGAACAGTTAAAATTATTATAGCTTTTTCAGTCTGAACATCTTAATTCCAATTATAAACCAATGTTTCTGCACTTACTTCAATTCCCATTATTACTAAAATATATCATAAATAAGGTATTAAATTATTTCAAAAAGAAAGAAGATTAATTAAATGGAAATTTAACTCCCTAGCTGACCACTGATTGATAAGGTTGGAGAAACTGAAGCCAATTATTTAAAAAATTATCTTTTTTGTAAAAGCCTAAAATCATACTAACACAAAATAGTGCTAGAATTCTAGAACTAGTTCTAGACTTTAACAATTTTTGTTCATAAATTACTTCATTAAAAGGACCACGTTGGGGATTTTTGCAGATACTTCTACATGCATATGTAAAAAAATAGCCCATAGGGAATCATAAATTGAATCAGATTTGATGACCTCTTATCTGAGTCCTTTCCAATATCAACAAGTGAAAGAACCATATGCCTTGAAGTCACTTGTTGAGCCAGCAAAATAGATTACTTTCAGGTCATCACCAGCACATGCACACCAACACAGAACATGATTCATGATTTCTAAATTGTTTCCAAAATTTCCCACATTACATCCATGTGAATAATGTGGGCAGAAATCATCTGAAAATGGAAGTTGTTTTTTTAATGTTAGGTTAGTGGTTGGACTTGATGATCTTAAGGGTTTTTTCCAGTGTTAATAATTCCATGAAAAGCAATTCCAGTAGCCTTACAAATCAAGAGTGGAGGATGCCAGCACCTCCAATGTGACAGCACAGACAAATGGGAAGCCTTTCAGGTAGACAGCACAAGCTGAGTAGACAACAAACAATAACAACAAAATGGGTTCAGGGGAAAGAAAAAAAAACTTCAACTCCAAGAGCACAATCTTTGCCAAGAGGACAACCCTGACTACAGAATCACAAGTGCCCCGAGTTCCCAGAGAAAGATATCCTACAACAAGCCAATGAAGTCTTCCCTGTGCAGACACCCAAAGCAGTGGCTGAGCATCGTGCAGACTATAGAGCAGTATTTTATGGCTATGGCTGTTTCTGAGCAATGCCAGCAGTGAAGACCATGCCCAGAGCCCAGCTCAACCTTAACCCTGTACTGCAAACCCAAAGGTGGATGATCTCAACAACTGTTACTTGCACTTCCCATTGCAACTCAAAACGCCAACACACTTCTAGGCGGAAACTTCTGGTGCACGATACCAGATTAGTGATGCAATTCCTTCCTCCTCCTGCTTATGAATTTTCACTCTATACCAATGTCACAGCTCATATCTCATCCATTCTGCAAACACAACACTCAGCTAAGCAACTAACATGCTTTGTTGGGAAATAGGATCAGTTTAATAAAAATGCTGCCTTAGCATCCCTTTGCTAGGCACCCTGTCCCCTGCAGCCCATGGTGCAGTGCTGAGAGCAGAGCAGCAATGGTGGCCAGGGCAGGACACAGCCACTCTGGTCCTGTCCTCCACACTTACAGCTGTGGTCAGGAACAGGGGCTTTACGTCCCTCTACACATTCAGAATTCCCTCCCTGTGCCACGAAGCCTTCAGAGATGCTTCCCCACCAGTATTTGCTAGCTCTTTCCTGCCACATCATGGTAATTTCTCTTTGCCTCAAAATTATAAAGGGGAAGAAAAACATCCACATCCCCAAGACAGCACCACAGACATTTTCAAAATTACAAAATTGTTCTTCGGTTCCATGTGAAAGTCAATGCTGCCCTCAGAGCAACAGCCTTATCCTTATCTCAGACATGGGATTCCATTCTAGCTGCACAAACATTACCCTTCTTCACCAAAATATAATTTACCAGAATTCGGGGTTATCTGCTAGGAAGTACTGTTTTGCAGATCCATTTTACATTTACCGTTGTGATATTCAATTAACAAAAATACTAGTGAAAATATTAACTCACTCCCTTTGTTAAACAGAAGTATTTTAAATATTAAACCTCTTAATAGCACAATTTTAGATTTTCTGTATTTAAAAAATGTGATAGGAAAAAATCGACTATGGGAAAATTACCAGTTAGTATGTAAAAATCATTCTGACCTGACATTTCCAAAAGTCTTCCAAGTTCTGAAGCCACCCATAAATTTGCAACCATGCTTTGCTATATAATGATTTTAGGCCCCTCAGTTACCTAAATTAAGACTGTATGTGCAAAGTTTACAGTATGACATTTTCATCCTCTAAAATGTTTATGAAATTATCATCATACTTTATTTTTAAAACCTTCCACTCACCACAGGAAGTAGCTGAACGAAAGCAGAACAGGGTACCTGCCCACCCCTAGGAACAGCTGCTCATATACTATCATCCAGTAAGTACATGATTAGAAGGGAAGTTATTTAACTTCCTGATCAACCTCAAATTTAAGGTGGTACATAACACAGAACGATCTGCATGAGCTATGATGTGAATGTTTCTGTGAACAGCATGAATTTTTAACAACATCAAGACTTGTATTTTATCCAAATAATTCATATGTCAAACTTAAAACTCCAAGTGTGATACTGTACCTTGCTAAACTGACATTTACAATAGAAAACACTAAAGCAACATTCAGTGTAGCTGTGACAAAGTCAATCGTGATGCGCTATGAAAACTCACTTTCTGACTGCATAACTATGGCATGCTGTAATTATACACATTCTTCCAACCAGTCATAACCTTAGTAAACCAACTCCCTCCTTTTAACTTTTCTCACCAAGACAAAAACGGAGGACACATTCAGAGACCTTCATCACCCCCTCCAAAAGCCCTAGGACACAGCTGCCTTCCAGCTGCACAACCTTCCCGCTGACATGTAATGTTTCACTAAAAGATCTAGGTCCTTCCCTGGACAGAAATGGACTGAATGCACATTTTAAAGCATGGCAGAAGATCCAAGATCAATGGGAATTTATGCTGTGATTTTTTGGGCAGTTCAGAGGAACATGAAGTACTGTCCCCATAAATGCAAAGGTAAGCCATTCTGCACAGCAGGCAGGAAAACAAGGTAAGTGCTCTCACAACTTCCACTTGCAAAACAGACTGCATCATCTCTTTATGGTACAGAAATAAGGAGGAGAGCTAAAAGCTTCTTACTTCTTTGTGCTGCAATACGACACTTCAGTCAAGATCCATTTTGCTTCTACTGAAGTCAGCAAACTGTCTTATTTTAATTTTAAGGCTTTTTTTAAAGTGGTGTTTTGGCTGATCCAGTAATACAATATCAGAAGTAGATTTTTAACAAAGCCATGCTCCTGTGCTACTCTTATCTCCTGATCTTTTCTTCTTTGGGTTTCTTTCCTTCCTTTAGCTCTGTATCAGCTGGATTCCCAGGCAACATTTCATTTTCTCAAAACCAATCTTGCATTATTTTCATGATTTGTCATTAACTGCTCTCAAAATTAGATGTTTGACCACAGTAGTAGCTCTTCTTCAGAGTTGCAATGTCTTACTCAGCCAGCAAATTCGCAGCTCTTTAAACTCATCTTATCTACACAGTCCAGGTTGCCATGTCATTTTTTCATACAAATAACATTTTTCTTCATTACATGTGAAGAGATCTTCAGCAATGTTTGCTGTTCTTCTATTCAGATTACATAGTAAAAAAACCTTTTCAAACCTTCAGACTGAAAATGCCACAAACTTTTCAACATGATGAACTTTTTTCCAGCAAAATCAAGCTTTTAAATAATACTTTTCAGAATCCTTCTCTTTAGATTACAACAGTTCATCTGTTAATTTTTCCTCTACATGCACCTACAGGCCTTGGGAGATCAGGAGTTTTGCTCTGACCTTAGTGTCTTCTTTACTTTGCTCTTTGAAAGTTTGTTGGTTTTCAGTCTACTCAATGGCAAAAAACAATACTCCAGTTCTACTTCACAGCTAAACAATGACACTCCACCAACTTCACAAAAGCAGAGAAATTCCAAATAACTACTATCAATAACCATTTAGAAAGAAGCTCAGTAGATGTGTTGTATGAAATGATACTATCTCAGCATAGAGATACTGAGATACTTTCTGTGAAAGTATTACATATACTGCACAGTTTAAGTTGTAACTCTGTTATAAACATTTAACTTCCATATGCTGCAAAGAGAGTTTTTGAGTGACCATAACTGCATAGTGGAATTTGACAGAAGTGGCCAAGATAATTTACTGACAGTGTTTTTTAGTTATCAAATGTTTGACAGAAATATTATTTAACAGCACTTCAAAAACTTGACTGGGGAGCAGAAATGGATCTAGCCTGGCAGCATCTCCTAAGGAGGCACAGACCACTGCATAAACCACTGGGGTTTCATCAACAGAGCACCTGGGTGGCCGTATGAAGTTAGAGCTTTACACTCACAGTATTTATTTCATGTAATTTCTCGGAATGCAGTTTATAGCTTAACACAGAAATCTGTCCAGTCTTTTAGTTTTAGCTCTGTGATGTCATTTCATCTCTTGAAGAAAATAACAACCTTCAGACAATTAAGCCCTTCATTAAAACAGTTATGTAAATGAGAACATTAATACATTCCTTCCATGACGTTAGCAATAATGCACCTACCAGATTTATAAATAAACTCAAGGCATTCTATGCCTCCTACATCGCCTATCTCCATCTCTCAACATCTCAAAATATCTGGCTTGCTCAAAACAAACTGTCACAAGTACTGCAAACACTAACTATACAGAATGTATAAAAGTATTTTATAATAACACTTTTTAAAAATAAAGTTTTTAAGTCTGAAACTCATGCTTAAACATATTAGAATCAATTAACATAATTTAAACAGGACTGTCTTAAAGGTAAAATGAGAAAATGCCTAGTTGTATGACCCTTGGAATATATGATGAAGTAGTTATTTGCTACATCTTTTGCTACATTTGCTAACAAAGCCTGAAGAACTTCCACAAATAACAAGTGCTGAAATGCTGAAACTGTAAAACATGTTGGTAATTGCTCTGTTTTGATTTATTGAAGAAAAGCAATCAAAAATAGCTCTGTGGGGAGGGGTTTTGAGATGGAGTTACTGAACAGCTTGTACTTTTCATTAAGAGTGATAAATATTGATAATTTTTATATAAAATAATTATCATTATATGACATTTGAATATACATGCTGCATCAAGGACAAGTGAGAAAGAACCTTTTGAAGCTTGTTTCTTTTCATTTGCCCCAGACTGCAAAAGACAGCCATTACGTTGTTGACCCTATTAAGAAGCAGTTGAATAAAAACCACAGAGAAATGGGAAGCTCAGGCCTATGCTATTGGTGGTATCCACCGCAGTCAGGATGGATGTCTCAAGAACTTACTCCACCCAACTCTTCTCAAAACAAACTTCGAAAGCAGGTTAACACTAACATTTGCTTCCAAAGCTGTGTGTTGCAGGCACCTAACAATGAGTAAGTAAATTACAGCAACCCACAGTAATTTTCAGAGCTGCAGATTAACCAGTCAAGCAGCATATGTTTGCATACAGAAGTGATCTATTCAAGGTCTGAGGATGAAGTTCCAGGACAGTCTAAACCAGTCTCCCTATCCCCTAAACAAAAATCCCCACCTTTGCCTCAGCACTTATGGCTTTCTGACCCTGAGCAAGCCAGTTTAGGGAATTAAACTGGACAGGTCTTCTGCTGCTTTCATTTTTGGCCATTCAGCTCCGTAAACCTGCTCACTGCAGGGTCAGAGATGTAAAATAATCAGTGAAAAGGCAGCAGAAAGAATATTAGTGACCAAGGCAGATTGGTCCCATGCATGGGGACTTACTCCTGAGAAAATGTCATCTCATTCAAACCCCTGAAAAACAGAGAGGGGGAAAAGTGCGCACAAAACAACAAAAAGCTGTAAAGAACTTGCTTTTTTTTTATTCTATCAATACAACTTCATTTGAAAAGAAGCTGTATCGAATCTTTAGAACTGACTGTTTCTTGGCATACTAATCAGTCTAATCTGAATAGAAAATATTTAATAATTCTGTAAGAAAAATAAGTAATAAAATAAGCATACTATCAATAGCAAATAGTTTACCCACAGAAAATATTTTTGCTTCACTAAGTTATGGTTCACATCCAAATGGACAGATAGATCTCTCAAGAACAAAACACTCCCTACATATTTTAGAGTAATACAGTAAGTTCATTTTTCACTTCCTGCCAAACATAAAAATAAAGTCAAAATGTCAAAACAGTGAATATTTATACAACTATACAAAATCCCTTCACATATGCAAATAGTACCTTCTTTTGCTTAGGAAATAGAGCCATAAAACCAGAAACTGAAAAGGTGGGAGATAATTTTAAAGAAAATCATATTGACCTACGGCACAAGGGTCCCCTTTCAGCTGTAAACACACAGAACTATACCAGTAAGGACATATTTTGGGAAAATATTAATTGCAAACTATTGTCCTCTACAGAGAAACAGTAACATCACCTCTTCCAAGTAATTTTCCTTTCTCATTCTATTTAAGGCAATGGTCATGACCTCGCTCATAAAAGTGTTGTTTGGATTTATATCAAGTTGTTTGAAAGAATGTTTATCCTGAGTTTCATGTATCCGCACTGTCAACTTGAAAATCTCTTTCCTCCCTACCCTTAAAAAAAAAAAAAAACCACCCTGCAAAAATCTGAACAACGTTTTTCCTCCTCAACTTCCTATCCCATACTGCAGATAAGCCTTATTTATTCAACTTATCTTAAATCTTGCTGGAGTGCTGCCATACAATTTTATGGACATGAAGATTTCTGGAGCCTAGTCCTGCTGTACCAAACGCTGCAGTGTTACTCCACAGCTAGGCCAGCTGTCTCAAAATATTTGCCTCTGATTCCTGTAGAAGATTTAGACTTTGCAAATCTATCTCAACATTCCTCAAGGAACACATCAACTGGCCCTTACAGTGTCACCACACCAGTGAAATCTCTCACCTGAAGACTGTGGCGTAAAATTACATTCCTCTTGAGCAAAGAAGATTTGCAAAACAGAGATGAGTTTTATCATCTTTGTTTGAAAGGCTAAGATTTTGAGAGACTGGTCCAAAATTAGGCAATGAAATTCCACAGAATTAAGGACCACAGAAAAATTCACCATCTTTTCTAGCACAAGGTTCCTCTTTTCTAGTCAGATGCTACATTTTTCCGACAGGATTTACCTCCAAATACCACAGCTGAGGAAGCTGGCATAACAAATTTGGGAAAAGCAAATATAATTCCCCAAACTCTGAACACAAAGAGAGCTTGCAGCTGTGGGGGCAGCCAGTGCTGCAGGTCTGATACAGACTTCAGTTTTCTTCACTTATATTAAAATAATTTTTAATGCATTTCATGACACTAAAGTGTGTTCTTTCAACATCTTAAGTGTGTTGCAGAAAGTTTCTCCTACAAACAATAAAGACGTTAGCAATTACCACAATGACTTACAAAATTCACGCTTAGGAAGCGCTAATTAGCACTCAAAATTTTGATATATATTTATTCCTTTGAAGATGACCAGTGTGCATTTGGAGAAAAAGGGGAGAAAAAGATAGCTATTTTTTGACAGTTTGGGTCGAAACTGCTTTTCAAAGACTAGCCTAGTTAAGGTAGTGCAGCTTGTACCAAGATGAGCAAAGTGTGTATAAAATCAAAGTAAATTTCACTAAACGCTTGGCAAAATGAGACAAACATGAGAAAACATCTGTCAGCCAATATCACCTGATTAAACTTACTGAAACACTGAAGGGAAAGAAAAGACAGGTAATATATATATTTCCTCACTAAAAATACTGAAAAATACTTATTATTATTTCCAGTGTTAGATATTTGTGTTTGTACAACATGTTAAAAATTCAGAAAATAAACACTCAGATAATCATAGCAGAAATTAAGAGTAACACATTTTTATAACTACTCAAGTAAGGCACATGAAACAAATCCCTGGCCAAAACTCACTTTCAGTAAAGAAATACTGTCTTCAAATTACAGACACGTATATGTATATGTATATGTATATGTATATGTATATGTATATGTATATGTATATGTATATGTATATGTAACAAGAAGCATTGTAGACTCCAACCAATGATCTCAAAGAAAAGCTGACAGCACCACGGAAAACATTCGGTGTTTTTCAGACACTGAAAAATGTTTTTAGAAAAATAACAGAAAGGTTCTATCAACCTGTTCATATTTACAGAAGTGATAAATCAGTAATTTTAATTCTGTGATTTTCATCACAGCAGAACAGTTGCAAATATTCCAGTTATGCTCCAAGTTTTACCTGGATATTCTAGTAACAGAAAAAAAACATCTGGAGTCTAAAAAAAAATAAAATCATCACTGAAGCTGGGACATCTGCCCTTTCCTCTTCCTCCAATTATTCCTCCATAAAGCATACAAAACTCACTCCAAAAACATAATGAAATAGCTGAGAAAGAAGGGGCAGAATTCCACGGAAATGAGTTGAATGTATTACTGAATGCATTTCTAAATTTCACATAAAGTAAACTTTTAGGCTTCAAAGCAGTAATAACTAAGCTCCCAGAATTACATGCTAACAGAACACACATTCAAACATTAGCTCTTAGATGTCAGTAATCCACTTGAACAGAACATATTTTTGTTAGGAAATAGATTTCGTTTGTTAGCCTCAACTGAAATGGCTCCATGTTGCTCTAAGATGAGAAGAGAGATTAGAATGAAGTGGGTACAACAAGTATCCTACATATCAAAGAGATGACAAGGAAAAATTACACAGTCCTGGCAACAACCACCCAATCCACAGCCCTGTGGACTGAAACAACCTTATGTCTAATTCTGGGCCTATAAGTAGTCCTACCCACTTAATTGTATTTACTGAAACATTTTAAGTTAAACATGCATGTAAGGGCTTGCAAAACTGCACTCTAATAATATTTCTGAAAAATACTCCCCCTAACCCAAAGTGTCTTTCAAAAGACTTCCAGGAATCCAACTCTCTAGGATCCATTTCATTTTCATGATTTGTTAAGTAACAATTACTTTGTTAAGTAATTTTAAAATCCATGTCTGGGTATCTATTCTGTTTATCTAGGGGGAATGAATTCAAACAGCTGAAGAAGCTTCCGAGTATGACAGAGAAATTTGTATCCTTTTATTGTGAATAGATGATATATTCACGTTTTGACAACATCTGAACAAGTACAACAATAGAGATTTTTGATCAGCTGTATTTGATTTTTGACATTAGCGTTGTCAAAAAAAAAGCAAATTGTATGAAAATAACTGCCTAATGCTATTTCCTGGCACCCTCACTTCTCTGAAAAGAAAATTGCCTTTAGCTTATCTGACCAGGAGATCTAGTATCTACAGAAATTCATCCTGTCATGGTTCCTTCATTCAAATGGTAAAAAATATTTTTTACAACCCTCAATCTGCTACCAAAACAGAGCTCTGAACTGCCTAATATCAGGCTACAAATCAGAAACAAACTGAACGTAAAACTAACTGTGGTGACACTGCAAGTGGCTATTCTCTCCATAAATTGTATTTGACATAATTTTACAACATTTTCAAGCATGAAAATCAAGAACAGCAATTCCAGTTACTGCAGCAAACTATTGGCCTGCTTCTTCATAAGAAACTTATGAAGTCCAACAAGGCCAAGTGCCAAGTCAAGGACATGGGCTGGGGCAATCCAGACAGGCTAGGGGATGAAGAAATTGAGAGCAGAAGAATTTTGGGGTGCTGATGGATGAGAGGCTGGACGTGACCCAGCCACATGCCATTGCAGCCCCGAAAGCCAAATGTGCCCTGGGCTGCATCCAAAGCAGGGTGGGCAGCAGTGAGGGAGGGGATCCTGCCCCTCTGCTCTGCTGAGACCCCACCTGCAGTGCTGCACCCAGATGTGGAGTCCCAGCACAAGAAGGACACGGAGCTTTTGGAGCAAGTCCAGAGGATTTGATGAACACCAAGATGATCAAAGGGCTGGATCACTTCTCCCATGAGGAAAGACAGAGAACTGGAGTTCAGCCTGGAGAAGAGGCTTCAGGGAGACCTTACTGCAACCTTTTAATATTTAGAGGGGGCTGGTTGGAAAGACTAAGAGACCTTTTAGCAGCACCTATAGTGACAGGACAAGGGTTAACATTTTTAAATTTAAAGATGGCAGATTTATAATGGACATAAGGAGAAATTCTTTATAGTGAGGATGTTAAGACACTGGTTGTCCAGAGAGGTTGTGGATGTCCTGTCTCTGGAAATCTTCCAGGTCAGTTTGGATGGGACTTTGATCAATCTGATTTAGTGGACAATGTCCCTGCCCATGGCAGGGGGATTGGAACTGCATGATTTTAAAAGTTCCTTAAAAGTCAAACTGCTCTGTAATTCTGAAAGAATTCTGTAAGCAGTACTGAAAATGATACATCAATAATCAGCTATTTCCTTAATTGGTAAATGGTACCCATCATCAAAAATATTTCTTTTGCCAACTGTAAAATTAAACATTTATTTTCTGTGGAACCTTTAGAATAATTTTATCTATTATAACTATGTCTACCTCTCCATCAAACCTAGAAGCAAAACCTTTTTTCTTTAAACAACAGTGTCCCAATGCCAAGACTACCCTGATGTAAGAGTATAAAATCAGAAAATGGCTTAAGTGTAAGGTCAAATTACTATTTATATAATTTAATTCAGTCAGGTATCAAAGCCGGCTGCAGTGGTATCAGTCTGCTTTGTGCCAGTGTAACAGAACCTACATATTGGAGATGAAGCAATATTAACACAGCACTAAGAACAACTTTCAGCTAATCACTAGCAGCCAACAACTGAAATTAGTCATTTTGGCATTTCTTATGTTGATGGATTCCACTATTTCCAGAAGAAAATATGAGCCAGTATTTATCTTTAAAACAAGCATGTTTACTCACAGACTCCTGCTTTTTTCCTAAAATAATAGATTAAAGCACAAAAAATCCATTTAAATTTGCTAAATTCAAACACAGGCAAGTATTAATCAGAATTGACTTTTTATTAGTTTTTTTGAAAAAAAAACCTTTTCCAGTTTCTGTAATTTTCTCTGTACACAGACTAGTAAGAAAATGTGATACTAACCCTTAATGTGATTGTAAGATTATTTCATTCTTTTATTCTCATTCTCTTTTCTCCTGAATTTATGTTAGCGTATTCTAGCTGAAGTTTTCTGCAAACTGAAAGAAGCTACAGTATTTCCAGAGCAGTACAGAAATTTTTTTTCCTGGCCCCATGCTCTCTTTAAAATTTCATTACCAACACTGTGGTAGGACACGCAGATGATGGCCTGCATTCAGAAAAAGTACACTGTATATCTTAATCAACAAACACACCATCCACTTGGAACCTAGCTCTTTGAAGAAAGGAGATATGCTGTAGAGTTTTTAGTTTCCTTTGGAGAGGTTCAGGATTGTAGGTTTTTTTGGAGTTTTTTTATGTTATTGTGATAGTTCATAGACTCATAGAATATGCTGAGTTGGAAGGGAACCACAATGACCACTGAGTCCAACTTCAGGCCTTGCACAGGACACCCCAAGAAACCCACCATGTGCCTGAGAGGATTGTTCAAAAGCTTCCTGAGCTCTGTCAGGCTGGTGCTGTGGCCACTTCCCTGGAGAGCTGTTCCAGTGCCCAACCACCCTCTGGATGAAAAACTTCCACCTGATAGCCAATCTAAACCTCCCCTGACTCAGCTTCATGCTGTTTCCTCAAGTCCTTTCACTGGCTTTGAGAGTGAAAAGATCAGTCTGTCCTTCCTCTTCCCCTCTCAGGGAAGTTGTAACTGCAGTGAGGTCTCCCCTCAGTCTCCTCCAGACTGAACAGACCAAGTGACCTCAGTCACTCCTCACACGGCTTCCCCTCAGGGCCCTTCACCATCTTTGTTGCCCTCCCTTGGACACTGCAATAGTTTAATGTCCTTCTTACATTGTGGTACCCAAAACTGCCCCAGCACTTGAGGTGAGGCTGCCCCAGCCCAGAGCAGAGCAGGACAATCCCTCCCTTGCCTGGCTGGTGCTGCTGTCCCTGATGTCCCCAGGACAGGGTTGTCCCTCCTGGCTGCCAGGGCAATGCTGGCTCATGTTCAGCTTGCCACGGACCAGGATCCCAGGTCCCTTTCCATGGCACTGCTCTCCAGCCTCTCATGCCCCAGTCTGTACACACAACTGAGGTAGCCCCATCCCAGGTACAGAATCCAACACTTCTCCTTGTTAAACTTATTATGGTTGGGGATCGTTCTGCAAAGGATTAGCTGAGAAAATTATTCAGGTTAGTTTTAATCCAGGTTAGATACTCAAGGCAATTCACAATACACCAGCACAAATATTGTGTCACCACCAAGGTGGTGCCTCAGGGAAGTAGATGGAGCTACTGCTTTAACTGATAGTGAAACTATTTGTATTAGCCATTTGTTTCTAAATGGATTAATAAAAGTACTAAAGGAGAAAAACAGGTTAAAAAGTTTCTGAGATCACTGAGGCTTAGTTTCTCCCACTGAAAAATTCTCTGTTCTTCAGATTTCTGGGCATTTCTTGTTCTAGCATTAAAAGCTGCTTGGTATCTTCATCTAATTACTGGTTCATTTACATATTCTTCCAAGACAGACATATTTTTGTTAAATACATAAAATTTTAATTGTTTCTACACTTAACGACAGAAGCCCTTAAGTAAATACAAAAACATACATACCTTTAAAAAAAAAATCCACATCTAGACTATTAAAGAATAATCCAGAAAATCTTATTCTAATTAGCAAGACCACCAGAATAGACCGTGTCTGTTCCTCTTCTAAATGTATTAGTCCTAAGGCAGAAGTTAAGTTGCTGCCATTAATAATAATTATTCCATATATATGAGAACACATGTGTCCTCTGTTGTGCCCACCTTTCCAAAATAAAAGGGCCACCCTCTTTGTTGTATCTTCCTTCAGAGCATTATAGACTATCCAAGAGCGCTTAAGCTTGTCTTAATTACTGCTACATTTACATCCACATTACAGACCAGAGTTATCTGACCCAAGCATGGTACTCATCTATTTACTAAGACTGTGTCTGCAAAGTCTCATCTCTTTCTGCTCCTAGAGTATTCAGAAACAGAGAGAACATCCTATACCATTTCAAGGCTTCCCTCATCCCCCATGGACACTCTAACATTTTTGTCTACGGCTGACAGAGATCTTCACAAGAGAGCCCACATCCTCCGGAAGATTGGTCTCAATCTGACAATGAAGTACCTAGTATCTTCAGAATGGTTGGACTACTTCACAGCCTTTTCAAGGTAAAGTTATTACAAGGCTCCTGGACACTGTAAAACTTGAACCACATACAAAATATTCTTTCCAGTTGATAATAGCTCTGCGATGTAGTGGTATTATCTTCATATATGCAGGTATTGAAATCCTGCCTTTTCACCTTGTCATTTAACAGAAGATATGCAGGACTGCCTTCAATTAAAACTCTTAACAAAATTTGTTTACAAACTGATATTAAAAATATCAGCTGAAATTATGGTAGCAAAAAAGAAATTTTAAAATAGAAAAATATTTTTCAGTTTATTTAGCTTCTGTTTATTCCAACATAATCACTTTCCTTTTCTAGCAAATATATCTTTGGAATACAAATAATTTAAAAATCCCACAACTGTTAAATAAAAATATAGTAAGAAATTCAGGACTAATTGAATATCCTCAATTACTTGAGAACGTAAAGCAAAATAGAAAATAGATTTCAAATTCCTAATGGTTTTATAAGTGGAAAACAGTTTTCCCACAGACTCAATGTTTCCTAATGTTTCAAAAATTTTCCTTCAGCTTTGGCAACAAGTGATTCTTATGTGGAAAGGCAAGAAAATATTCGCCTAAAACCTGAGCAGATTAAGCCCCCCAAGAGACATCTGCATCAGCTGCTTCCCCAAGGAATCACATTTTTTACATCTGAAGCAAAACTCATGCATCAAGACCATTAAGGGAAAAAGTTTACATAGGTCTCTTGTAAGCGAAGTTCTGCACGCATCCTATGTGAATATACACAGGTGGAGAGCACATAACCATGATCTAACCAGAAACAGGACAGACACAACAGCGTGGCACTACCCAACAGCAAGCAGAATCACTAATACCTCTCTACTAAAGCAGAATTTAAATGTGGGGGTACAAAGTCCTTGTATCAACAAAAAACAGTTTAACAGCTTTACTGCACTTTGAGTAGGTAAGTGCATGACCCTGGTGTTTCAGGCCATTCTAGACAAAATTGGGTCCCAATGATTTGAGTTCCCTGTCATTCCTCATTACCCTACATGGAAAATGTGCTACATACACCTCACTGTCAAAGGAAGTTCAGACATACAAAAAATTGATTATTGAATGCAGGGATATGTTCATTTACTCAAAGGCCAGCATTTTCAGAAATAACTCAGTAATAACATGAGATAATTGGTGCTGCTCTTGTTTCACTTGCTGCTACAGATGTAGCCTTGGAAACCATCGTTCACTCTGAGCACTGGTGAGGTTCATTTTAAGCCTAAATTGCCAATTATTCTGCTGGTTTTGACTTAAATCACAGATTTACAGAAGGATACACAGAATACTCTGAGTTGAAAAGGTATTCTGTGAATCCTTTTGTGAACCAACAGCAGCACCTGAACCTCTCTGTGAGGCCTCCAGTCTTCTCGCTGTAACCACAGCAATGCTTTTGGACAACCTTGGGCCAGGAACTTCCCACTAGGGACAGGGAACAATACCACACCAGCTACAGGAGAGAACCCCAACAATCTGAGTTACTGTTATTAGATACAAACTTACAGAAGACAGTGATAGTTTACCACAATGACTTTTTCATTACTTTTTCACATGCAATGAAACACAAAGAAGATAAAATGTTATGCTTCTCTCACTATCCATATGTGCTTTCAGCATCAGTGTCCCTATGATGCTACAGCTTCATGCCCTTTTGTTTCTCCCCCACTTCCGTTTTAGAAGACAACTGACCCAACAGTGCTAAGATTTCACACGTGAGAAAAAAAAATCAAGGAATAATAGCAGTAAAACCAATACAAATTCCACAATTCAGAAATTTAGTCTGTGTATAAACGCAAGAAAAGCTCCTGTGTACCAAGAAAGGAGTCCAATTACTTGGCAGCCTCTTCTGATAAACTCCAGAAAATAAGCTTGATATCAAAGTAGAACTAAAAAGGTCTATATTGGAGTAAAATGCGCCTAATACTTTTCTTTAGTCATGCTTCCTACATAGTCCAAGAAGGCAAAACAGCCATTCCTCTCCCCGTGACATTCAGCATCCATTTGATGTAACACACTGATAAATATAAATAACTTCAGCATACATTCACTTGGCTTTGATTTAACAAAAAAACATTTGCATTGCAAGTATACTGCAGTTTTTTAAATTCCCATCTGTCTGTACAACACACTGCACATCTTCCCTCATAAATTTAGAGTGTGATTTCAAAACATGAATACCATATCACCATATGTATTCTTACCCAACCTATACCAAACATTCTTACAGCAATGTGGCATAAGCAGAACAGTCCATTCTATGTAGAAAACAAAAATAAGTTCTGAAGTTGGGCTCAGTGCTGTCTCTGATTTTCTGATTCAGTGAAATCCTGCAGTAGAGTGATATAAAATAAATCGAGGAGCTTTTAAAATAATGAACATCATACCTTACAAAATTTTTAAAGTTACATTTTCCACTTCACATCTGTCAAATTTGCCAAAGATGTTTTCACAGGTAGAGAAGGGACATTTGGGATTTCTGCTACCTGAGAAACACTGCAAGTCACATGTGGGAACAAATACTGGTATTTCTTCTAAAAAAATGAGAGCACTGAAACAGTTTATTTTGACACTTAAATTGCCTTTCTTCAGAGGCAGTCAACCATTAAAATAGATGAAATGATTCACACCTCATGGTGCTACTGTTTCAGGCTTCTACGCACATGAACCATTCTTCATCACAGTGTCCATATTTAGCGGTTTTCTTCATAATCCTAGCAGAAATAATTTCTAAAACAGAGAACTAGCTAGATGTCTATGATTAAAAGGAATTACCAACATAATATTTTTTCAGGAGATTCAGCTTGTATTAGTGTATTTATTACTTACCTTTTAATACAAGCTTAAAATATTCCTGACACAGAATACCACATGCATACGAAACAATGTTCAGGCTGCCTTCTTTGCCCTTACATTCAGGTTCTACCAGCAGAATTCTGACAATGGAGTTCTGCTGTTTCCCACCCTCACTGGCAAT